>NC_141694.1:1849333998-1850533998 GCF_964263255.1 Lissotriton vulgaris | reverse complement strand
TCCAGTCTTAAGGGGCCTGGGTCTGCACCTTCGACCAGCTCCCTAGCTTCTGCTCCAAAACCTGCGATGAAGACTTCAGCTCCATCGACGACTTCACCGTCGACGACGTCGTCGTCGACGACGACTGCTTCATCGACGATAGGATCTAAAGCTACGTCGACGGCTACGACGTCGACGACAACAACATCGACGAGTAAAATTTCACCGTCGACGAAAAGACCGTCGACGACGACGACTCCGTCGACGACAGGTTCGACGTCGAGGATGTCGACGGGGGCCCCGTCGACGATGGTCGCGTCGACGAAGGCTCCGTCGACGAAGGCTCCGTCGACGAAGGTCCCGTCGACGAAGGTCCCGTCGACGAAGGTCCCGTCGACGAAGGTCCCGTCGACGAAGGTCCCGTCGACGAAGGTCCCGTCGACGAAGGTCCCGTCGACGAAGGCTCCGTCGACGAAGGTCCCGCCGACGAAGGTCCCGTCGACGATGGTCCCGTCGACGATGGTCCCGTCGACGATGGTTTCGTCGACGATGGTTCCGTCGACGGCGCCGTCGACGAAAATCGTGCTATCATCTGCAAAAGCATTCAATTCACCGCAGTCGAAGACCATGATCTCGATCCGGTCTTTTCAGTCGACCAGGGGTTCGGCTACTATCAGTAAATCTGCAGAGTTCACCTCCTGGACAAAGATTTCTCCTTTGCCACCATCCTCATTGCTGGAGCAGGACTCAGATGGAGAGGAGTCCTCAGGTGCCGCCTACAGTCCTTCTCAGCTTCAGATAAAGAGCCAAGACACGGACGAGGAGGAAGTATATTCCTTCAGGGACAGACCCCAATCTTCCAGATATGAGTCATTTCAGGAATCTGGTGATTATGATGAGGAGGAGGAGCAGCATGAGGACTCACGGGAGGAGGAACGTCAAGAGACTGTTTCCATACCTATCACTCTTGTGTCTGACCTTAGGTTGATGATAAACGACTACTACCGTCGTTTCCCAGAGGCGAATACCTCGCAACCAGCTACGCAGACGCCTTCCTCGCAGACGCCTAAAGCACCTGCTTCACAAGAACAAGGGGTGAGATCACCGCAGGTGGTTACTATAAGGGATGACCTAACGGAATCCGACGAAGATGAACAGCCTGAAGAAGGAGAGCTTGTCCATGATGCTTCGGGGCAGGAATGGAATGAATACATTTTACCATCGGCTTCATCACCTGTCCCACTACAGTCTACCTCCCCTCCTCAAGACATCGGAGGCTTCCATGATATCATGGAAAGAGCGGCCAAGAGATTCAATCTGGATGTGGAGGTGCAAGAGACGGATTGTTTCTTGTACGATTTCAAAGATGATAACAAAAGATCGCTTCGCTCAATTCCGATTATCCCTCATATCTGGGAGGAGGGCCTAAAGATTCTGAAAACACCGGCGTCTATAGCTGTTTCAGTTCCCCGAATTGAAAAAAAGTACAGAGCACCAGAGTCCACAGCAGCCTGCCTCATTGGGCACCCCAGACCGGAATCAGTCGTGACGCAGGCGGCGCAAAGAAATTCAAAGAACCCGGTGGCTACTTCCCTAGTGCCACCAGACAAGGAAGGAAGGAGAATGGATTGTGCAGGTAAGAGGTTTGCGGTCATGGCAGCCTCTACCATTAAAGCGGCAAATGCAATGGCACTGATTGGCCGTTACAACAGACAAATGTGGTCCGATCTTGCACCCATACTTTCTGCACTTCCGGAAGATAGAAAGGAGGAAGCGGCAGCCATCCTTAAAGAAGGAGCTAAATCTGCTGCCGAATCTATCGACATCGCCATGGATGTCTCGTCTATGGCCTTCAGGCAGATGGCTGGAGCGGTTTCGCTTCGCAGGCAGGGCTGGCTCAAGGCGACTTCTTTTCGCCCAGAGGTGCAGGCGAAAATTGTCGATATGCCTTTTGACGGTGAAAATTTATTTGGGAAGCATATCGATGAGGCGTTGCAAGGCATAAAGTCGGACACGGATACAGCTAGAGCGCTGGGATCTCTTCAACAGGGAAGGTTTCAGTCCTTTCGAAAGAGGGGTGCAAGAGGTCAATTTAATCAAAGACCCTCTTTTCAGTCCAATCGATATCAACCGTATAATCCACAGGGATATCGACAGTATAATACCAACAACCAGTTCAGGTCCTCCAACTCCTCTTACCAGCAACAGTCCAGAGGTAAACCAAACGCCAGGGGGAAAAATCAACAGTCTAATAGACGTCAATGATTTCAGGCCGGCGCTCCCCACACAACAGATCCCGGAAAACGACCACTATCTGTCTCAATATTTCACCAACTGGATGTCCATAACATCAGACAAATGGGTTCTAGATGTCATAAGCAGGGGCCATACTCTGGAATTTGTGGAAATACCGCAGGATCATCCCCCAGTACTCAGGCTCAACCAACATCGCCAGGAAATGCAGAAAGAAGTACACTCGCTTCTACAAAAGGGAGCCATAGAAGAAGTGCCGCAACATCTCAGAGGGAGAGGCTTCTATTCGCATTTCTTCCTCATCAAAAAGAAACAAACCCTGAAATGGAGACAGGTATTGGATTTGAGGGATCTCAATCAATACATAAAGAAGATACCCTTCAGAATGCTATCGTTGCAGGAGATTCTGCTAATGATAAAGGAAAAAGACTACATGGCGTCCTTGGATCTCATGGACGCTTACTTCCCTATTCCCATTCACCGGAAGCACAGGAAGTATTTGAGATTTGTTGTGGAGAGTCGCCACTTTCAGTTCAAGGTCCTGCCATTCGGACTCAAATCGGCCCGAGGGTGTTTACCAAATGCATGGCCCCGGTGGCGGCCCACTTAAGACTGCAAGGGCATTACATTTACCCATATCTGGACGACTGGTTGGTGACAGGTCCATCTTTCAAGGACGCAGCAAGATCTCTTCAGAGCTGCATCCGGCTGTTCCAACGCTTGGGTCTGAGGACCAACTTGGAGAAATCCTCGCTGACTCCGGCCCAAGGCATCCAGTTCTTGGGGGCATGGATATGCACCAGAGCAGGGAAAGCCTATCCTTCCGAAGGCCGAAGGAGAAAGATCATGGGGCTAACGGCAGCACTTCAAACAAAAAAGTCCACTTCCGTGAGACTGTACAAGTCCATGTTGGGGATGATATCATCCTGCATCCCACTGGTGCCAAACTGTCGCCTTCGAATGAGGCCTTTGCAGGAACAACTGGACGAGCAGTGGGTCCAATCCAAAGGAACCTTCGAGGATCGCATTACCATCACGAACCGTATGAAGGTGGCCATGTCATGGTGGAAGGTTCAAAAGAACTTGGACCAAGGCTTGAGCTTTATTCCTCAAGATCACCACTTCGTGATGACAACGGACGCTTCGCTGAAAGGATGGGGTGCGCATCTTCAGGAGCTAGAAATTCAGGGCCTTTGGTCAGATTGGGAAGCTCAGCTTCACATAAATATGTTGGAGCTAAAAGCGGTGTTTCTGGGGCTTCAAGCATTCCTTCCCAGAATACGCCAATCGTCAGTACTTATCCAGACGGACCGCACCACGACTATGTTTTACTTGATAAAACAGGGTGGAACGAGATCCAAACAGCTGTCGACATTGGCGCAAAGAATCTGGAAATGGCTGATATCCAACGGCATCTCAATTCAGGTCCAGCATATACAGGGAGTCCTCAACACACGGGCAGACGCCCTGAGCCGCACTTCCAAGGTGACGCACGAGTGGGAACTGCACGACACTCAGGTTCGCAACTTGTTTCAAAGGTGGGGCACCCCCACATTAGACTTGTTCGCAACAAAGAACAACTCAAAGTGTGTCCAATTTGCGTCCAGGTACCATCAACAAGGTTCCAAGGGAAATGCATTTCTCATGGACTGGACAGGAAGATTTGTCTACGCCTTCCCTCCGTTTCCGGTGATACCGCGAATCCTGCGCAAGATGAGATTCGAACCGTGCCATGTCATACTGATAGCACCAGCCTGGCCAAGACAAGCGTGGTTTTCAGACCTGCTTCAAATGTCGAAGGGCAACAGTCAATCAATCAATCAATGACATTTATAGAGCGCACTACATACCCGTAGGGTCTCAAGGCGCTGAGGATCCAGCTTCCGACATTTCAGAACCTCATCTCCATGAAAGAAGGGCAGATTCTGCACCCGGATCTGCAATCGCTAAAATTGTCAGCATGGAACCTCACGAGTGGGAATTTCAAAATATAGACATTCCGCAGGAATGCAGGCATATTCTTTCGCAAGCCAGGGCTACATCAACAAACAAAACATATGCAGCGAAATGGACCCGTTTCTGCCACTGGTGCAGTAGTCAAAACTTGCATCCGTTTGAGGTACAACCAGAAGGTGTCTTACCTTACCTACTGTCACTTTCTAAGGCAGGTCTGTTGCATGCCTCGGTCAAGGTACACCTGGCAGCAATATCACGCTTCAGGCGGAAGCCAAATGAACCATCTCTCTGGTCTTGCCGGAAAATAAAGGAATTTATCAAAGGACTTTTTAGAGTTTTCCCTCCCATCCGGCGCCCACCAGTACCGTGGCACCTCAATACAGTCCTATCGCAGCTTATGAGGCCGCCTTTCGAGCCTATACACAAAACAGACTTACAGTTCCTGTCATGGAAAACAGCCCTTCTGCTCGCACTAACATCAGCAAGGAGGGTTAGCGAAATCCAGGCCTTTTCAGTGGAGGAACCCTTCTTACAATTCCGTCAGGACAGGGTTATATTAAGAACAAATCCTACTTTTATTCCCAAAGTGACGACGTCTTTTCACCTCAATGAGCCTATTATTTTGCCTACTTTTTTCAGCAATCCCTCATCGGAAGCAGAAAGAGCCTTACACTCTCTGGACATCTCTAGATGCCTAAAGTTCTACATTGAACGGACAAAAACGTTCCGCAAGTCCAAGCAATTATTCATTGCATTCGAAGGACAAAGGAAGGGCCTTCCCTTGTCAAGACTGAGTATTGCCAGATGGATATCATCAGCTATCCGGAAATGTCACGAAAAAGCGGGAAAGCCGCTAGGTTCTAAGGTTCATGCACATTCCACGAGAAAGATGGCGACCTCGATGGCCTTATTCGCAGGAGTGGCGCTGCCTGACATATGCAGAGCAGCAACGTGGAAGAGCGTGCATTCATTTACGAGACACTACTGTCTAGACACTGCGTGGAAAGAGGACACGGCAGTGGGACAAGCTGTTCTGAAACGTCTATTTCAGTAAGGTATGACATAATGGCATGATTTATTGTCTATGCAGTACTTTGATTTATGTGTCAACATGCATTTATCGTATTTCTTATATACTGATGTGTATTGTATATCATTGCTTTACGACAGAGCTTCCTTCTTAGTTCTGTCCTGGAAACGCTACAAATTTGGTGAGCACTGCTTACTACTCTGATACAAGCATGTGAATCTATGAAAGATGTAATACTGGAGAAGGAATTAGTTACTTACCTGTACACTATAGTTCTCCAGTATTATCTTTCATAGATTCACATGCGCCCGCCCGCCTCCCTGTTTCTCAGGCAGAACCTGTTCTCGGTATTTATCCATGTCTCTCATTCGGGGACGGAAATCTGAGGCAGGAAGCTTCTGCTGGGGAGTGTGAGGGCAGGGCAGCAATGCTGATTGGCTGGCCTTTGGACCAAACAAAGAAATGGTCTGGTTACCAAATAATACAGCCCCTATGGGGATTTTCTATGCAGTTTTTCTTCTCTATGATACTGCTTGGTCATTCTGTTACCGTGAGACTCCCACCATGACGACTGGGAAGATACAAGCATGTGAATCTATGAAAGATAATACTGGAGAACTATAGTGTACAGGTAAGTAACTAATTCCTTACTACAGGCATGTTGTGCCATCTCTAGTCACGTATAATAACAACATTATGTAGATGCTCATTTGTTATTATCACAGTTCAGTGGCAATGGCATAATGCCTTCTGCCAGAGCCAGCAGCCACGGTGAAATGCAGGTCACAGAGCATCATTTCAGCTACCAATTAAACGATAAGGGGAACTGGCTTTTCTTTAGGACTCGCCTATGCAGCGTGCAAGCGCTGCTTTGGAGGGACCTCTTGGAATCACTCCGCGCTTTTGTGGAAACTTGTGCATGTTCTGCACTGTTTCCAGTGGGCACTCGTGCATGTACGACGTTTACCTTGCCGGAGCGAGCAGCAGCGCCATCTGTTTGCAATTATTGCACCTGCCGCTGCTCGCTCCCGTAAGGTAAACGCTGCATGTCGCTTTACTTTTCGGGGCTGGGCTTGTCTTTCAGCGCTTTATCTCGTCTCCTAGACGTTGTGCACCTTTATGTCCCCTTTGTCTCCTTTTTCTTTAGCCTCTGCTTGTTCTTAGTCTAAATGCACTGTCTTTTATAGTTTTCTCTTTCAACCGTATTTGCTCGAGTAAAGAAATCTCCCAGGCCCCTTCTAGGCCAATGTGTGCAGTTAGTTAATTGTTGCACGCGCAGTCCCGCGTACTGTGGTTGCTGACAGAGAAAGAAACGTAATGTTGTAATATCAAAAAGCTCTTTCCACGTGGACAGAAGACACATACTGTATACTCCTGTGATCAATAACCCCCATCCCGCAGATCGGAATGGGGGGGGCCGCGGGCGGTCTGGCAATAGAAGCTGCAGGCAGACGCTGGGCAGAATTAGCAAGTCAAAGGCTGCTGGTGCCACCGGGACAGCGCAGACAGTGGCTGACACTCCATTATCCCCGGCCCTACATCTCCCCTCGCCCAGCTTGGCCTGGCCTGATCTATATCTGCCCCCGGGCGATCCTCTCACTGATATGCTGTGAAACCTGGCTGTTCACCCAACTCTGATCAGGCGTGCCTCTGTAGCTTCAGGTTGGATGGTTGGACCCTGGCAGCCTTCTCCTGTGATTAACTTGTTCTCTTAGCGCCGGGACACCCCCGACGGGGGTAGCTGCGCGCTTTATAAGCTTCTTAAATAAATAAATAAATAAATATGCTAATACTGGCCTTAGAGCACCGCTCCGGCGCATCAAAGGGCGCCGGGCTCAAGGCCACAGCCTGGCGCATTTCAAAGCACTCTGCTCCAATCAAATGAGTGTCAGACATTGGGCATCAAACTGGAAACGCTCAGGTGGGCATCCCCCTAAGTCTTGTCCATTGCCCCGTGCAAGGCTTCCTCTACATGTATACGTTTTCAAAAGAAAATTGCCCCAGACTGGCTTCACAGATTTCTGAAAAGGGGACAAGGTCACAAGAATGCAGCTTCTTTCAGCCTTTCCGTCACAGGCGCACTGAGGCCCCCAAACTGCGCTACAACAATTTGTGCAGTCCTCCTAGGAATAAAACAGCTGCTAAGTCGCCACATGGCATGATTGAGCTCCATCAAATTTGTGCATGTTGGGATTCTGAGCTCGTCCTTGCATTAAAAAAACTACCAAGTCCCAAAATCCCTTTTCTTGAGTGCGAAAGAGTCAAGGCAGGCTGAAGATGTCACTTGACAAGAACTAATTGGTAGCTACATATGTATTGCGTTTGGATATCACGGCGGAACTTTCGCCTGTTAGCGATTGTAAGTGCGTTTCTTATCATTAATAATGACCTGAGATTTCATTAAAATATATCTTATTGAACAACACCATAATTGGTTCTCATTCGTATTTTGGTCAAAAACCCCACCCACTTATCTTAAATGCATTCAACAATATCAATCTTCAGAGCAGCTTCTACGGAAGAGCAACGCCCGCCTAAATGTAGAAGTTAATAACATTCAAAATGGTGCCATACAGAGTATTTGAATTATGTAATCGCTGTATTGCCCCGTCACCTTTAACGGACCACTGGTTTTATAGCCCTGTAAGGATGTCTGTGAGAGAAGGAGCTGGGGACTGGGCCAAATATGTTATGTATAAGATAACCCTGATTCAAATTCTATTTGACCAGATGCAACTGGTTTATTGCACAAGCAGCCAGTGATCAGATTCAAACAAGTGGAGGGTTAAGTACCTGGCTCGTATTTTCTTGAGAATAAGTCAGGGGTCCATCAGCCACACCCCTCGCCCACAACGTACCAGAAAGGGGCGGGGAGGGGGTCCCATCCAGTACATTGTGCAACACAGTTTTCCAAAGACATCTGTTGAAAAGCCATGTTTTTCAGACCCCTTCTAATTGGAACTCATAAAAATTCAGTAACTGTGAGTATGAACCACATCGCCACTGAAATTTGTGAGACATTAGACACATTTTTTTAACCATTTTTTTTAAATTGATGAAGTATTAAAGGTTTAGAAAACTGCGTAGGATTTTTACAGAACATATTTCAAAATATATATTTTAAGAACTTAGTTCAAGATTCCAATAATCAACTGCAGATTGCTTGACAATAATGTAATAATTTTTAATAATAATAACTTTTCTTGATATGCCCGCTTTGCTGGATGTGTATCAGACTCAAGGAAAGAAAAGGTCCTTTCCCCAAGAAAGTCTGATAACAATTGGGCTGTAGGTTCATTTTGTAGGGCACTTGAAGGAAGTAGGCTTTACAGAAGCTCCGAACAATTTACTCCACTGGATTAGGGTCTTCCACATAAAAGGAGTGCATTATTTCTTCCTAATGCTAATGCTTTATTACATAGAAACAGGCCAGGAAAAAGTCAGATTGTGACAGCAGAAATGACAGCAGTTTTAAATAATGCGGCATAAGATATTTTGTGGACCTTAAAAATTTGGAAAAAAAATCACCATTGTGTAATCTTTTACCAGAAATGGCAGTAAAAATCGAAAGAACATTACTAAATACTTATAAGGTCCCAAAAGTGAGACCTATTGGCTATGCCAATGCTTGTTTTTCTTGTGTTTTCTCCGTGATCAGAAGAAAGGAGATATTTATGGCACCATGTCGAATTTATTTCTTCCTAAAGGTCATTGCAGGAAAGACCGAACCTATTTGCATGTTTATACCTATTCTGAGCTGCATCAGTGTTTTAATGTGATTTACATTAAATTGATTGCAATACCTTTTTGCAACAAATTACTAACTGCTTTTTGGTCTAATTTCACACTATAGATTCTACTAATATTCTTCATGTCTGCAAGCACAATGTTTCTATGAAAGAGTAAAATGCAAAGGATTTGAGGTTTGTGGGTAGAATGTTTATTAGTAAGGAATAAAGTACCTCCTCTGTACGTTAAAAGGATATTGCAAGTTATCTTGCAGTTCCATGGAGTTATAACTTCAACTTTGTTCCTTTATATGATCATGGAACTCCTAAGTGCTATGAAATATCCTTATAATTTAAGGCAGGGTATTTAATCTCATTGAGATAATGTATGTGCATATTCACTAGGGTGGCTGCGCTACCAATCCAGGGGTATGATATGCCTTGTGTTGCCCATAAGAGCGTCCTTATTCCCCACGCTCTAGTATTATGAAGGGAAACTGGCTTAGTGGGTGGGGTGCTCAGGGCCTATTGTTCTTTTGTACCCAAAATAGGTGATAGAGGTAAATATTGGCCTTGCCTGTGGGCAGGCAACAGGCTGGTAAAATACAAATATGATGAGCAGGAATACATGTGTGCCATTTTAGAAGCACCTATTTTTGACAAGATTTAGTGCTAATGTAGGCAATAACTGGGACTGAGGTGAAAAGGATTGATAAACTGACTCCTTGGATCCAAGATGGTTATCAATCATGTTGCTAGTTTTCTTGATATTTACATGTATTGCTTTCAGGTGTCTCGCTATAATGCTCATTTGCAATGAAACTTTTTCATACGTTCTACACTAACATCGGGCCTAAATATATTAATAAAGCCTTTTTAAAGTTTTATAGTGTGAATTTCGTGTGTGTGTGTGCGTTCATTCGTTCGCTCGCTCGCTCGCTTCTTTCAGGGGAAAGGTGTACAGACACCCGTACAAAAATAAAATGTATTCCTGACTGTGTTTCACAAGATCAGATAGGTGTCCAACACACAGTATCTCCAGGTAAGTTGTGGGAGATGTGTCGGTCAGAGCCTGTTTGTTTCTCTGGCTAAAGCTGATACATTGGTACCAGCTTGTGCTTGCCCTATATGCTAAGGGAGTTTACTTGGCTGTAATTAGAAGATTTGTAAAAGGTTTACTTAATACTTATACATCTCTCTAGCGTTTCACCATTTTACACTAGCATAGAGAACACTTTTCCTACTACCTTAATAGTCTAATCTAGTGACCTGTTGCTGATGTGCCTGAACTTTTTGTTCATGACTAAACCATACCTTGACATTCTTGCACTGCCTAGCCTTTAAAGGACGAACAAGTTCTCTAGGAGCATGGAATGTAGTTCGGTTATCAAGAGCCTTTCAACCAGGTCATCATGTGCCATTCAATATCCTCAAGGACCAACTGCATGTCCAATCAATGTACCACTATTGCACAGTCATTATGTGACACAATTTCCTGCATCCTTCCAAACCCTAAGGTTTTCCACAGCCCTTGTCCAATATTAGGGAGGGAACAAGCTGAACAACTGGGTGCACAGAGGGCCTGGGTGATTAGGGAAGGGCAGAGCAGGCAGGAGAACTGGTTGTTCTTGCTGAAGACCGTTTTGAGGATCACAACGCACATTTGAATTTAGATGTGTAGCTGTATCCATTTTGGCATTTGGACGAAACATGGAGATTTTTACACGTCCTTTTTAATTTTCTCTCAGACTTGGAAAACGGTCATAGACCAAAGATGGTATATGGTTTCATGCTTATAGCATCAGAGCAAAAGCCACGGATACATTACTGGTTGCTGTTAAATTTATGTTGCTTTCTATTCTCATCAAATTGCTATAGATTACATTCTCATCACTACCAATTGTACTGTTATTGCACTGGTGTGAACCTTGCCCTTTCTTTTAACTGTGCCATATTTCTCTCTTGACACAGATTCCATTGTCACCAAAATTGAGATCCCTACATACTCTTTAAGTGATGATGAATATTCCAGCTACCAGCAGCTGAGTGTGGAGAGTGATGTGGGTGACTCAGGAGATGTGAAGGACTCACCCATTGCCGGTTCTCTCCCAAACCCCTTCCACTGCCGACAGTGTGGCCTGGTGATGGACAGCTCCTCACGCTGCCTAGACTTTGCTTTCAGTCAACACTGTCTCAGTTGCCTGACAGAGGGGCCCCTGGAACGTGAGAGTGAGGATGATGAGGGTAGTGGCTGCCTAAAGGCCGAGCGGATGGTATATTCATGCAGATTATGCTCTTTCGTCACTCATTACTCCAGTCATTTGAAACGCCATATGAAGACACACAACGGTGAGAAGCCCTTTAAGTGCATGCAGTGCAGTTATGCCTCAGCCCAACTGGTTAACTTAAAGCGCCACACCCGTACCCACACAGGCGAAAAACCCTTCCGCTGTGAATGCTGCATCTTTTCATGCAGTAGCCTGGGCAACCTGAAGAGGCACATGCGCATACACACCCAGGAAAAACCATACAAATGTGACATATGTGAGTATCGCTGCAACCAGAGCCGCAACCTGAAGCGCCACATGCTTGGTCATCGGAAGAAGCGAGAGCTGAGGCCACGTCACAAGAGGGGCCAGAAGGTCACTGACAAGATAAAAGACGAGGAAGAAGAGGTAGATTCCTGCAGAGACGACACAGAAGGTAATGGTCTTGTGGTTCTGTGTTCAAAACACCTTTATCAGATGATTGATGGCTTTGACTCTGTCATGTTCTTTATGTCTCAAGAAAATGAGTGCTCATATTTTTAGAGAGGCTTCAGACCCTATTTCGTCCCAGACTTTTGTTATCAAATCCCAGTATTCAGCACTGCATAGGGTTTGTTTCACTTAGTTTGCTTTCCATCCTAACATTCATGGCAACTAGCATCAGTGAATATTTATGTACATATTTGTTTAGTTGAGTTGTATAGGTCCAGAATAAATTAGTTTAAAAGTGCCCCGAGATGCTCTAAATTTACAAAATATTTAAAGGAGTTTAGAAAAATGCAGTAAGTGGTAACAAGGTGTGAGACACTTAAATCCTGGAGTACTTTGATTCCCTTGCTAAGATGTACGTCAGCTATAACCATATTCAGCCCGGATGGCCACAGGGGGCCCCCTGATATTTTCATGCGGACCCAGAACGTGACCGTGGTGGGGAGCCCCCAAGATCTCTTGGTTCTTGACTGCCACTGCGCGGCTGATGTGAGGTGCGTGTCTGCCCTGGACACCGGCTGTTCGGCCTCTCCCGACTACTGACGCGTGTTCATGGGGCGTTGTGATGTTGCCAGGCCATGGCAACGGTTTCTTGAGCATTATATTGAGCATTTTCATGATGGCACAGAGTGCAGCGAGTGGTGTGTGTGGTGGCGTATAGCGAAAGTCGAATTGCAGGCATTGCGAAAAAGAAATAAAAGTGAAAGTGCGCAGAAAAAAAACCATGAGATTGCCGCAAGTGGTGTGTGTGTGGCGCCCACCGCTGCTGTTGCACTGACATGGGAGGGTGAGAGTCAAATTGCTGCTATTGTGACAATTAAAAGTGAAAGCGCTCATGGGGCGCAGAAAATAAACATGAGAAGCGCCCGCCATCGCTGTGAGTGGTGTGTGTGGCGCGGGACAGCGAAAGTCACATTGCCGCCAATGTAATCCACGTTGAAGGATCGCACTTACAAGGGACGGCATAAGTCAACATTTTTTAAAAAGCACGGCACGTTGCTTGTGACCTGACCCACCAGGAATGCAGCTGCCACTCTGCACGCCGCTGCTCGCTACCGACAGCAAACGCGTGGGAGTGACACATTGGAAAGGAGGTGGGACATGCACCCGCCTTTGACCAATCCAATGTGTGGGAGGAGTCAGACACACACA
Organism: Lissotriton vulgaris; assembly: GCF_964263255.1. Taxonomy (NCBI): domain Eukaryota; kingdom Metazoa; phylum Chordata; class Amphibia; order Caudata; family Salamandridae; genus Lissotriton; species Lissotriton vulgaris. The sequence goes on along the minus strand of NC_141694.1, from coordinate 1,850,521,144 downwards.
GAGAAGTTTTGAGTGCTCACAAGAAACTTCTCAGAGAGCAGCGCATGCGTGCTGTTCTGGGCTCCACCTAAAAAGGAAGTTACAAGGGTGTCCTGCACCATAATTTTAGGAACACCTTCATTCATTTAAATCGTCTTGCAGCAAACATGTCAACATTTTACTCTCTCTAAAATTCAAACAAGTATTCGTTAACATTCAAAACCATTTCACCTTAGTAAATCAGATTATATCGGGGGAGGAGCCAAGATGGCGACCGGAGCAGACGCGTGAGCTCCCGGCTCCGCTGGTCCTTTAGCCTCGCAGTACTATCCTGCTCTATATCCTGCTCAATTCAACGCCTGTTCGGTTGGAAACAGCGCGCTGACATCGCCCATGTCCCTCCGGAGTCTCAGCTCGTCCGGAAGGCGGAGATAGCCTGTACCCGTCCCGACGCCCTGTCCCCAGCGTACATCGCCACCGGATGCCGGACCTCGACGGAGCAAAGACGACCGGCCTGCCCGCAAGATGCCCGCAGCCCGTGAGGAGCTGCCCCTTTCCTGATCACGGACCGCGGCGCACTGATTGCTGTTGAGTATTGCACACCGCGACTACCTCGTGCTCGGTGAGTGAACCACACTACATGGCCGGCTCCTCTGCTACGAGCTGGGTAAGGGCTGATTAGACTACGCTACGGGACTTGCTCGGACACTGTGGTTCGCCCGCCCGCCCTGCCGCCCTGTTCTGGCCAGGGGGGTCTCTTCACTGGCGACTTGAGACTACAGCTGGCTGTAATGGGAGACGAGGCAACTGGGGATTCTTGTCTGACCCCCCCAAGACTACGAGATCGGCTTGTGGGCGATATGGCTGTACCCGCCGACTCTCGGAGTGCAGAAGATCGCCCACCCTCACTTCGTGCCTGCGGCGGCTTGGCTGGGCCGGGGACTGACTGGACTGCACCTGCTTGTGTCCCGGGCATAGGGGGACCGCAGCCTATCCTGCTCCATGTGGATATCCTGTCTGCCCTCAGCGACTTCAGATCGGTGCTGTTTCATGACTCCCACAGGCTGTGTGAGAAACTCGATGGCATAGCCCTCGACTCGGAGCTGACTCGGAGAGACTATTCCCAGCTACAATTGTACACTACCCTGCTGGTGCCTGGGGTTGCAACAGTGTTACCAAATGATTCTAGCGGTGGTGAGACCCGGGACGACTTGACTGGCGCCTGCGGACGACGGCCTACCGATTCCGCCTGTGATACATTGTTCACACATTTGGGGACTGCTTCTTTGTTTCCACCGCCATCTTCGACAATGGGACTGCTAACTGAGCGATTTGTGGCCCCCTTGAAGACTCTATCCTCGAAACTTGCGCTTTTTCCCCTGTTGTGTTTGTGCTATCAGGAAAAATTTGAGACTCTTTTGTTTGGGATCAATACATTGATGTGTATTTTGCGCCGTCCATTTTGTGACCGTGAGTCTCCCCCTTCTTCTTTGCCTACATCTGGTCTCTTTGTTGTGGAGGGGGTTGGCGCTCGACGAGGGGTGTGTCCTGAGGGATATCCGAGATCGGGCCAGGGTTAGGCGGTTTCTTTGTTCTTTTGCCTTCTCCCTTCTCCTACGGCTGTGGCTTCTTGCGGGGGGTGGATACACGGGGTCTCGCAAGATCGGGGCAGGGCTAGGCGACTTCTTTAGTGTTATGTACGTGTAGACGGGCTGGGACTGGGATGGGACTGCTTTTTGATTGATTTATTCGCATGTTTTCCCCACCTCCAGTTTTGATTGCCACCACTGTCGTGCTGATGATAATTGTGGTCGGGGATGTTTACGGGGCCGGCGAGGACCGGGAGTATACTAAATTTGCCTCCTCCCACCTCTTCTGAGAGTTGGAGAGTGGGACGGTTTTCTCTCACTCTCTTTATTCTCTTTCCCATTTGGGGGTTCTCTTGGGGCGACAGGCATGCCTATTGGGGGGGGGTGGGCCGTGGCCTTCCGCTGGTATGCAGGGTGGGGGGTTGGGATGTGTTGTATGTTTTCTCTTTGTTTCTATGGCCCTCTTTTCTTTTCTTCTTTCTTCTATTTCTTTTTCTTCACACCTCTTTGCTTCCTTGGGGTTAGGGTTCAGTGTTGTCAAGGGGTTTATTGCTTCGTAACATTATGCGACATAGCGGTTGGCCCTCACTTTTTGGGGACGGTTAAATTGTCTTCTGACACATGCCTTCCTCTATTACGCCTCCTTCCGGGTGCTCCTTGAATGATGATAGCTATCCTGGTCAGTTATTAGCTTCTACTCTCTTTGTAGTTTTGGAAATTGTACTCCACAAAATCATAAAATTAAACCTTATTCTATCCTTGTACTATGGTTCTAGGCTCCATACGATATTATGTGCTCAGAGACTGTTGCAAAGGCGTTCTGTCCGGTTGGTTTTACTATATCCTTTTCCTATATGTCATAGCAGCCGGCCCTGAGGGGTTGTAGGCAGACGCTGTGTACTGTGCTTTTTATCAATAAAGGTTTTCAAAAAAAAAAAAAAAAAAATCAGATTATATCAGTTAATTGAGAGGTATTTTTTTTTAAGTGATTGTCTTCAAACATGAATTTTGAAACATTCATGCTCTTCCTCTTCCCCTCCCGAAACCCTAACAACAAGACCAATAGTGACTTAAGAGTCAGTTATGTGCACTGCTTGGGTGGTCGGGGTTGCTCCTTGCATATGTAGAAGTTGTGGATGTTATTGCTTCTTATAGTTGCAATATCTACTTATCAAGTTCAAGTTTTTTATTTTATGATTTGGAACTCGTGAGAGGTCCACATAAAAAGTGCAACAGCAAAACAGTACAAATATATAAAATCATTCAGTTGTTACAAAGTAAAGATGACCTACCTGATTAATATAAATTCAAAAAGCATTTAAAAAAGTTAAATATTCTAGAACAAAACATTTCATTAGGGGGGCTTAGGATCGCTTCAGAAAATGCATTGGCAGATAGAATACCTAATTTCAAACAAAGCTGGGCAAATAAACAGAACATGGGAGAGGTCTTGGATCGAATGGTTACACAAAGTACATTTGTTGGAAGAACCATACCATTTGGATAGGAGATTATTCAAGGGTAACATGTCTTGTCTTAGCAAGTACCAAAAACGCCGAATGCCATGTGGAAGATTCCAAGATACATAGTATTGCATGGATTTAAAAACATAGGAATTAATCACCGGCAGACTGCTTTTCTTTGATACAATAGAATCTCTATCCAACATAAAGCTTAACCTCCACGTTGCTGATTTTAATAATGCCTTTAATTGATAAGAAGAAAGTGAAAACAAAGAGGATTCTTCCAATCGCAACAAAGAGACCGCCTTTCTAAAGTTTTTTACGATTGGAGAAAGTTCTTTTAAAGGACCCAGTAATTCCTTTTGAATGAGATGTCTTAACGTGGAGGGTTCGCATTTAGCTAGATAGAAGACCCATCTGACTATCCCAGCTAGTCCTTGGACCCAGCTACTTCTTATGCCAAACTCAAGCATAAGAGAGGCCACAGAACAGGTGGAATTAACGGAGGATAGTTGTCGCAAGAGTCTACCTTCAATAATGTGGAGGAAACCCCAGTTGCTCACATCAATGAGTTCAGTACCGTACAGTAATGAGGCAGGGATTTTTGCTCGGAAAGCTTCTAACAAGTAGGGAAAATGAAGTTTTCCTGTGGCTTTGTAGAGAGCGTTTAGACCCTTGCCCTGCGTCAGAGCCTTGCGCATATTATTCTCAGTATGGGCCTTGTCACTCATATTACCACAAATTATTTCCCCCAAAAATACGTATGAATTTACGATTTCTAACTTATGGCCACCTAATGTCCATACGAAACTCCCATGAGCAGGTTTTTTCTTCCCCGACATGCACATAACTTGACTTTTAGAGATGTTTATCTGTAGAAAGTGCGACTCTGCGAAAACATGTAATGCCTGTAGTCGCTTGTTCAACCCTTTCGGTGTCAAATCTAACAATATGTCATCGGCATACATTAAACACACAATAGCTTTATCCCCCAATACAGGAGCAATTCCACTGCTACTACTTATCATGTACTATGTTTAAAGCACTGGCAAATATAAAAATACAGCCATGCGCCTGGGCCACCTATGTGCATCTTTTCAGTCTGTGAATCTAGCACTTCAAAAGCTAAACCCAGAGAGTAAAAGCTGTGCTCCCGCATGACTTGCTCCCTTAACCTAATCAATATTTACTTTTACTAGTTTTTCACTTCTACTCACAACGTTTACCAAATGTGATTGATAGCCCTTAATCATCCATAGAGGATGCTGTGGTACATTAGGGGCTTAGATGAACATTGCACCATTTGTGAATAGTTTTCTAAGAGTCCCAAAGCATGTATAGTAACTACCCATTTAAGTTATTAATACAAACACATTGGAAAGGAGCACCCGCCCTTGCCTCACTCCCCTTAAGAACTTAAAGGATGACGTGACATTCCTGGTGTTTCATTTTAGAACATTGATATATTCAAAAATGGCTCTTTTGCCCCTGGCAGACCATACCAAAACAGCTTAGCACCCTTCATATAAGGAGCACCCAAAGTCCTTTGTAGCCATGCACAGAACACAAAGTTCTCTTTTGCCAGTGTATTTAACGGCTCTGGTATCAAAATCTCCACCCGTTACAACTCAAGGTTAAAATGACACCATTTATCTTGTCCACAAGGGTTTCTCATGCTTCTGAGGTGGGACAAATGCAGCCCATCAACCTTACTCAAGGAGTGACAGTTGTAGCGATTCACCAGGCGTGAGTCCCCAGAAGCATCACTCCACTTGATTAACTGGACTATCGTTTAACATTGTAAGCTATGTCCCTGGAAACCCTGATCGTTAACACCACCCCCTTAGTTCCTCTTTCTTATTATCAAAATCCTATCATTTACATTAAGCTCATGTTCCTGGTTTAAAATGTGGTCAGCCAAGTTTAGTGCAAAATAAAAATTCTGTGAAGTTGATGCCAGTTTAAATCCTAGATCGGTGATGGTCCAGTGCTTAGGATGTTCAACCATGTATGAGGGCCCTGTGGACAGAGGTGTCCCTATGAGTAGTTCAGCAACATTAGCATTAAAATTGCTGGGATAGTTGGCCACATTCTGTCCAGTCAGTCAATGTCCTCCATTGTCACCAAGGTTCAAAAGGCTTTCCAATACAACGTATAGTGGGGAGGTACTCGTTGATGTGAGTTATCGTATTGCACTCGCCCAGAAAACACTTCGTAAAGTGAGTGACTGAACCTGCCTGCAAGGGGATGTTGGGGGGAGGTCAATGGAACCGCCTTTACCCCTGCCAAAGGACTCCAATCAGGCAGTGCACTGAGAGTTCTCCACTATTTAAGGTTGTGCGACTCTCGGTGCGCCTCCTTAGAGCTTCTTTGCCTCTGTGCCGGTCCGTGTATGTAATACGGCGCGGATGCCGAGCAAAGGGATTCCCTAATTTGCATGGGACCACACCCCCATGCAAATAAGGGAACACCCTCTTGAGGATGCGCTGGCGCTGTATGTGCGCCAGGGCTTTCCGTATTACAGAAAGGAAGGCACAATAGTCAGCATCCCCTTTTACAACACCAAAGTGCCCCCAGTGGTGCGCAAAGCGTGCACAAAACCTGTTGCGCCCGGTGCACTTATATAATACAGCCCCCAGAAGTTACCAGACGTGTCTCAATTGTATTGTTCTGATCTTTACAAATTTAACAATCTCCAGAGGTTTCTTTGCCTGTCAAAGGTTTCTTTGCCTGTCAAAGTTTGCACACCTGGCCCATGAGAATGTCAGATTTATGGATCGCCTCCAATCTCATACATGTATTAATAAAGATTGCCCCAGTATTGGAACTTTCATAGATTCCCATGCTTTTGTATCATTCCCCGTCGTCGGAATGGGAGTCTCGGTAAGAAAATAACATAGCAGTTGGTACAAAAGAGAAAGAAACAAGCCTAGGCCTCATTCTTTTTTGTAGCATATCCGCCTCTTTTTGTAAAAGAGCCGAAACTTAGGCATCAGCCAATCAGAAGAGCCTCACCCCATAGAACCCTCCTGAAGGAACCTCAGAGCCTCACATTTTCTACTGCACGTTGTGCTAGGGAGTCACCTTTTGAGCTCTGCTCAAACTCTTCTCTTCAGAAGTTTTCTTCAGGATTTTTTCTTCAGGATTCTAAGGATTCAGGATTCTAAGCTGTTTCCTTCCAGGATGTCTGAAAAGGAAAAGAAGGCCCTTTTCGAGCCATGTTCCACCTGTGGCAAGAAAAGGCTTTTTGTGGAGGATAAGCACAAAGATTGCATCTACTGCCTCTATCCTGACCATAAGGCTGCAGACTGCAAGATCTGCCGGACCTTTTCGACCAAGACCCTCCGGGATCGTGAGGGTAGGCTTCTGACCTGGCTCCAGAAATTGAAGTCCAGAAAGGACACAGTCTCCAGTGACAGTGAGGACTCTTCATCTGCGTCATCCTCGAGAAGGTCAGTCAAAAGGGGTAGGGTGTCCCCTTTTCCTTCTGTGGAGCGTTCTTCTAAGGCCTCCAAAAAAGACCCCCAGAGAGCTTGAGAGCTAAGGTCCAGGCGAATCTCCTCACCATGGTGAAAAGGAGAGGGTAGAACCATCTACGCCTTCTGTGGGGGCCTTCAAAAACCCCTCTTCTCAATCTTCTGGAAAATCTGACAGAAGGTCCAAGTCGTCGACAATGAAGAAGGCGTCGACGAAGGAATTTAAGCCTGCTCTTCAAATGGTACCGTCGACGGGCTCGTCGACGGTACAATCGACTTAGACGGGATCGTCTACGAAGAAGGACTCGTCGACGACATTGATACCAACGTCGACGAAGGGGTCGACGACTGCAGCAACGTCGACGGGGATGTCTACGATGACAGCAACGTCGACGAGGATGTCGACGACGGCAGTGACGAGGAAGGGTTCGTCGACGGTCGTGACGACGACGGTGTCGTCGTCGAGGGCTACGACGAGGACAACATTGACGAGGACAGCAGGAGCGTCGACTGTCTTGGCGTCAACAAAGCCCATCTCGTCGTCGAGTGTTCTTTCGTCGACGACGTTTATTCTGTCGACGATGACGGAAAATTTTACCAACTCCATTGTCGACGAGATAGTCTACAATTTTGTCGTCGGAAGAGAGGATTACCATCTCTATGACGAGAATCACACCGGACATGACATCTCCTAGGAGAGTAACCCCCTTGCCTCCAGCTCTGCTTTTGGAGGAGGATGACGATGAGTCAGAGGAGGATGGACAGGACTCGTATGGCTATGCGAATAGTCCTTCCCAGCTTATGGTCAAGTGTCAGGAGACAGATTCTGACGGAGAGTACAGCCAGTAATGTGGTTATCTCCATCATCATTCTTCCCAACCACAACAGTACTCGAGACAGGACATGGTGTTTGTTCCTTCATTGTTATTGCAGGACCTTCACAGTATGCTGCAGGACTATAAATCGAGTTGTTCACAACCTGCTGCTGCAGTTCCGACTGTGCAGGCCTTGCCTGCCCCTATGGCTCTGCCAATGGCTGCTCCTGAAATGCCATCTCAAGTGTCATCTCGGCCACAGACACCGGTTCCACAGGAGCCGTCGTTTCCTTTGGACACCCATGATGATTCGGCGGAGGACGATGACAATTGTGATGATAGGCCTGGTCAAGGAGTGGAATGGGATGAATATGTCACTCCAGACCCGGCATCTCCGTGTCCCGATCCGGTGGACTCCCCGCCAGCGGATATAGGGGGGGTTTGACAAGCTGATAAAGAGAGCGGCTGGCAGATTCAAACTGGCTATGCCTTCTGTTTCCACAGAATGTTTTTTTTCTCCAGTATTAGGGGTGTCTTTCATAGATTCACATGCCTGAATCATTCCCCGTCGTCGGAGTGGGAGTCCCACGGTGCATAAAATAGCAATAATATGCCATAAATATGCAGTAAATACCTATTAGAATAAACCAGGAAGTAAAGTAGCCCAGCTACAGTAGGAAAAAAACTTCCACATCTATGACTATCATAGTCATTTTGTATAGTCCAAACTACAGCCAATCAGGCGCCAGCACCCACCAGAATGTTCTCCCCAGAGGCTCAGGCTCTCAGATTTTCTACCGCACGTCGTGTGAAGGGAGTCTCCCTGAGCTCTGCTCAGTTTCTTTTGGAATATCTCTACTTTCTAGATTTACAATGTCTTCAAGGAAGTCTCTGTTCAGAGCCTGCGAATCCTGTGGTAAGCTCCGGCTTTTTAAAGAGGATCCTCATGACAAATGTATATATTGTCTCTACCCAGATCATCTAGTCAAGGACTGTAAGATCTGCAGGAAATTTCCTCAAAAGACCCTCAGAGACAGGGAGGGTCGATTGCTTTTGTGGCTACAAAGGCTAAAGGATTCAGATAAGGTGTCTGAAGTTGGCAGTATTGCCTCGGGTTCCACCTCAGTGTCTAAAAAGAGGCCTGCGTCTGAAACTCAATCATCTTCTGGGGCTAAGGTTGCTAAGAAAAATCAACCTGCAAAGGATTCTGACAAGCCTTCCTGTTCAAAGGCGGCCCCTTCAGGCAAAGGCTTGGAGAGTTCTTCTCATAAAAAGCCCACCAAGAGTTTGCCTCAGAAGACTGTTCAGAGTTCTTCTCAGGACTCATCTTCAAAGATGCCTTCAACTGTCTGCTCGTCGACGAAGACCTCCGCCGACGCCTCTTCCACGTCGACGATGACCTTCTCATCTCCTAAATCGTCAATGATTATGACGACGGCAGCGTCTTCTCCAACCATGGTCTATGTTACGGTAAGACCTATCTCGTCGACGACGGCCGTCGTCGATTCCATGTCGAAGTCGAGTCTGAAAGCCTTGCCGTCGTCGAGAAAACCGGCAGCGACAGCATCGTCGACGGCGCTGCCACCGACGAAGGTAATTACATCGACGACGATCTTCCCGTCACCGAAGACCTCCTCGTCGACGACGAAAATCCCGTCGACGAGGACCGTTCCGTCGACGACGTCCATCCAGTCGTCGACGGCAGACCCGTCGACGAAGAGCGTACCGTCGACGAAAAGCATACAGTCGACGAGGAGCGTGCCGTCGACGGAGAAAAAACCGTCGACGAAGGGCATACCGTCGACGATGGGTGTACCGTCGACGAGGGGTATACCGTCGACGAAGGACATACCGTCGACGAAGGACATACCACCGACGAGGGACATACCGTCTACGAAATCCATCCTGTCGTCGACGGTTTCAAAGGAGTCTATGTTATCGACCACTGGCACAATGGAAAACGAGCCATCGACGCCGCAATTCTCATCCTGTACCGCGTTGCAAGTATGGTCTCCGTCTAAGGTTTTCTTCACACCAAAACCGATGACGCAAGTTCCTGACCGTCTATTGGATTCGGATAGTGAGGAAGAGACAGATCAGGCGTTTGGAGCGGCTACAAGTCCTTCTGAATTGAATATCCAGTTAAAAGAGGATGATCAGGAGGATGATCCTCCATCGGTGCAAATGCCGTCCCAGGTGAATTCCTTGCCTCTCACACAAGTGCCTATGGCTTTACTGTCCAATCTTCAATACATGTTGGACGATTACTACAGAAGGTTTCCACCTTCAGAAACACCGTGCTCAGAGCCAACTACCCCTAGCACTGAGGTTCCGATACCAAGTTTGCAGCCAGTAGTTCCAACGTCACCTGCTTCACAGGTACAGGCGGAAGGAGTCGATCCTCTGTCTTCTGAGGAGGAAGAACAAAGGGAGGAAGGTGAAGTTCAAGATGAGTCGGAGTGGGATGGAGATCAGGAGCACACACCTTCCCCTTCGCGCCAAGCAGTTTCAATTTCTCCGCCGGTGGATGTGGTTAGCTTCCATCTCTTGATGGAACGTGCCACTAAACGTTTCCATATAGAGATGGAGCATAAGGAGCAAGACTGTTTTCTTTATGACTTTAAAGATCAACCAAGGAAACAGATTAAGTCAATTCCCATTATTGATTTCATCTGGCAGGAGGGGATTAAGGTCATGGCAACGCCGGCGTCCATTCCTCCAGTCCTACCACGTCTAGAAAAGAAGTACAGGGCACCAGACAAATCTCCAGCATGCCTTATAGGACAGCCAAAACTGGACTCTGTAATAATTCAGGCAGCACAAAAGAGAGCTAGGAATCCCTCATCCCCGCTGACAGCCCCGCCTGATAGGGATGGCAAACGCTTGGATTCTATAGGAAAACGCGTATCTACAATGGCGGCGACAACAGTTCGAGCGGCAAATTCATTGGCCATCTTAGGAAGATATGACCGACAAATGTGGTCTGATATCGCTCCGTATCTGGATCTTCTACCTGAACCTTCAAAAGCTGAGGCGCTCAAGATACTTCATGAAGGCCAAAGAATCTCGGAGGAGATTATTGACTCAGCTGTGGATGTAGCCTCAACAGGTTTTCGGCAGCTGGCAGGAGCTGCGGTTCTTCGCAGGCAAGGTTGGTTGCGATCTACTTCTTTTAGGCAAGAAGTCCAACATAAAGTGCTGGATTTGCCATATGATGGTGAATATCTGTTTGGACCTCAGGTGGAGGAAGCCTTACAAACTATAAAGAAGGATTCTGAAACTGCGAAATCCTTAGTGTCTCTTCAATTTCGAAAGCCGCCCTTTCGAGGAGCGAGAGGACGGGGAATGTCCTCTACCAGAGGTGGATATGGCCAGCAATCCTCTTACAGACAAAATAACCAAAGATACCAGACTCAACGCTATCAGTCTTACAACCAAAGAAAGCCTTCCTATCCCCAAAACAAGGGTAAAGCAAATTACCGTGGAAAGGATAAAAGACAATGAAATTTTTCACCTGCCGCCACCGCTGCCTTATTCAAAAGAAAAAATTGGAGGGCGAATATCCAAATTTTACTCAAATTGGCAGTCAATAACATCAGACAAATGGGTCCTAGACCTAGTGTCCAGGGGTCATGCCCTAGAATTCGAGAAATTTCCTCCAAACGTTTCTCCAAAAGGACCCCCCCCAGCTCACCTGAAGGAATTATTTGCTCAAATCAGAATAATGATGCAGAAGGGAGCGATCGAGAGCGTGCCTCAAAAGATGAAAGGAATGGGGTTTTACTCCAGATTCTTTCTGATAAAGAAAAAGAATGGAGAGTGGCGCCCGATTCTAGATCTTCGCGCTCTGAACAAGTACTTGAGAAAATTGACATTCAGAATGTTATCGCTCCAGGATATATTGCATCTTTTGGCAGCAGGGGATCACATGGTCACATTAGATCTCCAGGATGCGTATTTCCATATTCCAATTCTACCTCGTCACAGAAAGTTCCTGCGCTTCAGGGTGGCTGGCAGGGATTACCAATTCAAGGTTCTTCCTTTTGGACTACGATCGGCGCCGAGAGTTTTCACCAAGGTTCTGGCTCCGGTGGCGGCGCATCTCCGGCTACAGGGAATCCAAATATTCCCATACTTAGACGACTGCCTTATAAAGGCCAGTTCTCGAGCAGTCGTTCATTCGCATCTGCAACAATGCCTACACCTGTTCAAGTCCCTGGGCCTCTCCATCAACCACGAAAAATCCAAACTGGAACCGTCACAAAGGCAAGCTTTCTTGGGAGCAACTTTGGACACTCAGAGACTTCGGGCCTTTGTCTCGGAGGAAAGGCAACTCAGGATAAAGGACATGGCACAGAAACTGTTGTCAAAAAAGTCAGTTTCTGTTCGGATATTCAAATCCTTTCTGGGGATGGTCTCTTCTTGCATCCCATTGCTACCGAACTGTCGCCTCAGAATGAGGCCCCTACAGGAAGAACTGACCAAGCAGTGGCTACAGGTCTCAGGAACGTTCGAGGATATGATCAGGATCACACCGACAATGCAAAACTCTTTAAAATGGTGGATGCAAAAACGACATCTTCAGAAGGGGTGTGCATTTCTCCAAGAGCCACCAAGCCTCACCATCACGACGGATGCCTCTCTCGAGGGCTGGGGGGCGCACCTTCAGGGCCTCACTATCAGTGGCAAGTGGACTGCCCTGCAACAGTGTTGGCACATAAACCGCTTGGAGCTGAGAGCCATTTTCCTGGCGCTCAAGGCGTTTCATGCAGTCATTCAAGGTTCAAATGTGTTGATAAAGACCGACAACACAACAAGCATGCACTACGTCAACAAACAAGGGGGAACTCGATCTCTCCTCCTCTCCCAGGAAGCCCAGGAGTTGTGGACGTGGGCTTTGGAACACGATGTACATCTTCAGGCGGTGCACGTTCCAGGTATAGAGAATGTCTTGGCAGACACACTCAGCAGAACGAAGGTCTCCACGCACGAGTGGGAGCTTCATCAACAGACGGTGGAGCGCATCTTTCGACTATGGGGTCGCCCAGACATAGATCTATTTGCTACAAAGACCAACAGCAAATGCAAGCTCTTTGCAAGCTGGCATCCCCAAAAGGACTCTCAGGGGAATGCGTTTTCTCTGGACTGGTCCCTAAGTTATGCGTACGCATTTCCACCAATCCCTCTTGTACCCAGAGTTCTGCGGAAAGCGAAGAAGGAACCGTGCAGACTAATCCTGATTGCACCCAGATGGCCGCGCCAATATTGGTTCACGGAACTCCTCCTACTATCAGAGTGCAAACCAATTCAATTAGATCCAGTCCCGAACCTTCTCAGTATGCAGGATGGTCAGGTCTGTCACCCAGATCCAGCATCTCTGAAATTAGCAGCCTGGCACCTGAATACCGGGAGTTCGCCCACTTGAACATCCCAGAAGAATGCAAAGAGGTACTGGCCAAGGCGAGGGCACCGTCCACAATAAGGACCTACAGTCTCAAATGGAGACGTTTTTGCATTTGGTGTCAGGCAAACGGAATTCATCCGTTTTCAGCAACACCGGAAGAGATTCTACCGTTCTTCCTACACTTGGCAAAATTAGGTCTCTCTCACGCAACTTTAAAGGTGTTCCTGGCAGCGATATCCAGATATCGGCAAGACGGTACTACTTCCTTGTACTCGGCTAGGATTGTACAACAATTCTTCAAGGGACTCTTTAGGATGTTCCCTCCGATACGTCGACCTCCACCGATGTGGCATCTCAATGTGGTCTTGGCACAACTTATGCGTCATCCTTTCGAACCCATTCACAAAGCTGACCTCAAATATCTCTCGTGGAAAGTGGCATTGTTACTGGCATTGACATCCGCCAGAAGAGTCAGTGACCTCCAGGCCTTTACAATTCAACAGCCTTTTCTACAATTTACAAGCGACTCTGTGGTGCTCCGCACTAATCCAAAGTACATTCCCAAGGTACCCTTGGAATTCCACCTCAATGAACCTATAATTCTAAAAACATACTTTCCTAATCCGCAATCACAAGCAGAAAAAGCATTGCATACCTTGGATGTCAAGAGATGTCTTAAATTCTATCTGCAGAGAACATCCGCCTTGCGCTCTTCCAATCAGCTGTTCATCACTTATGGGACTATTCGTAAGGGGCAGGCAGTCTCTAAACAGACAATTGCAAGATGGATTTCGTCTGCCATTGCTTTTTGCCATACGCAAGCGGGACGACCACTGCAAACAGCTCCTAGAGCCCATTCCACAAGAGCAATATCTTCATCAACGGCTTTGTTTGCTGGAGTTCCAATTCAGCAAATTTGCAGAGCGGCTACTTGGGCTAGTCGCCATACATTTACAAAGCATTACTGTCTGGAGACAGCCAGCGAAGCAGATACGTCTGTGGGCCGAGCAGTCCTGCGGAACCTTTTCAAATAAGGTGAGCCTCTGTTTCCCACCTCCTTTTTTACTGTCAGGCTCTGTTTATGCTATGTTTGTTACATTTGCTTGCAGAACTGTATTCTACTATACGTAAACAATATGTGTATATTCTATAATACTGTTTTATGTACTATTCACTGGCAAGCTGGACAAACATGCTTATCTGCCTGACAAGGATGTACTGCTAGCTACTCTGATTCAGGCATGTGAATCTATGAAAGACACCCCTAATACTGGAGAAGAACAATAGTTACTTACCTGTAATCTGTGGTTCTCCAGTATTGGTGTCTTTCATAGATTCACATGCAACCCGCCCACCTCCCCTCAGAGGCTCTGTTAGGCTATTTTGGGTTACCTTCACTCCTTGCGAGAAAATCTGAGAGCCTGAGCCTCTGGGGAGAACATTCTGGTGGGTGCTGGCGCCTGATTGGCTGTAGTTTGGACTATACAAAATGACTATGATAGTCATAGATGTGGAAGTTTTTTTCCTACTGTAGCTGGGCTACTTTACTTCCTGGTTTATTCTAATAGGTATTTACTGCATATTTATGGCATATTATTGCTATTTTATGTACCGTGGGACTCCCACTCCGACGACGGGGAATGATTCAGGCATGTGAATCTATGAAAGACACCAATACTGGAGAACCACAGATTACAGGTAAGTAACTATTGTTCATATGATTTCAAAGAGCCTTATAGGAAAACAACAAGATCCATCCCTATTGTTCAACATCTGTGGGATGAAGGCCTTAAGGCGATGAAACACCCAGCGACGGTGGTCCCTGTACTACCGCGCCTAGACAAGAAATATAAAGCGCCTGAGGATGGTCCGGCATCTTTGACGGCGCTCCCGAGACCGGACTCTGTCATCTCACAAGCGGCACAAAGGAAGTCTTGCAACCCCTCGGCTCCTTTGACGACTCCTCCAGATAAAGAGGGCAGGAGGCTGGACAACGCCGGAAAGAGATTTTCTTCAATGGTGAGTTTGTTGGTGAGAGCGGCAAATGCCTTGGCGATATTGGGCAGGTACGATCACCAACTTTGGTGTGATATTTCGCCACACCTAGACCAACTTCCTCCGGAGTCCAAGACAGAGGCAAAGAAGATCTTGCAAGAAGGGGAGGCAACGTCAATGGAAGTCATAGACTGTGCCATGGAAATTGCCACGACAGCTTTTCATTCCTCAGCTGGAGCTGCAGTACTTTGTCGCCAGGGATGGCTTAAGGCGACCTGGTTCAGGCCTGAAATCCAGAATAAAACTTGGATTTGTCCTATGATGGAGAAGCACTATTTTGAAAGCTGATTGATGACACCCTCCAAGACGTTAAAAAAGATACTGAGACTGCCAAGTCTCTGGGCATGCTTCAGTACCGCAAGGCTCCTTTTAGGGGTTCCAAGGGCAAGAGCACCACCTACAGAGGCTCTTATCAGCAGCAAAGGTACTCGTCATATGGCTCAGGTTCACAACAGTACCTCCAACCGTACCAGCAGAGGCAAGGTCAGTCTTCGAATTACTCAAGGCCTAACAACAGAGGGAAGCAGGCTCGCCAAGGACGTGATGCGTCCAAGAGACAATAGCGGCCTCCTGGCTCTTTCTGCTGTACCCACCTCTGCAAAATCATCAGTAGGAGGCAGGGTCTCACAATACCTTCGGAATTGGTCCAAGATAACATCAGACCAATGGGTGCTCAACATCATTCGAAAGGGCCATACTCTGGAATTCACGCAAATCCCACCATCCAAGCCCCCTGCTGCCATTCCATCAAAACATCTACGTCTTCTGCGGCTCGAAGTTCATCAGATGCTCTTGAAAGGCACAATCGAGCCGGTTCCCTCCGCCCAGAGGGGAGAAGGATTCTATTCCAGGTTCTTCCTGGTAAGGAAGACACTCGAGAAATGGCGCCCAATTTTAGATCTCAGGGAGCTCAACACCTATCTCATCTCCCTATCCTTCCGGATGGTCTCTCTTCAAGACATTCTACGTCTTGTCAATCCAGGGGATTTCATGGCCACGCTCTATCTCGAAGATGTGTACTTTCATGTACTGATCCACCCGGCACACAGAAGGTTTCTACGATTCAGAGTAGCCAAGAGCTACTTTCATTCAGGGTTTTACCCTTTGGACTTCATTCAGCCCCGAGAATCTTCACGAAGGTGCTGGCACCGGTAGCTGCGTTTCTACGGAAGAATCATTTTCTCTTCTTTCCTTACCTGGACGATTGGTTGCTGAAGGCGCCGTCCAGGAAGGCTGCGAGGGAAGCGGTCAACGCGTGCACAAACCTCTTCCAGAATTTGTGTCTCACTCTGAACAAGGAAAAATCATCTCTGGTTCCGTCCAGGAGGGCACGCTTCCTGGGAGCCATCTTGGACTCCAATCTCATGAAAGCTTTCCCAACCTTGGAGAGACGAGAAAAACTGCAGACCATGGCGCTAGACGTACAAAGAAGAAGGTGTCTTTCAGTACGCCGTTACAAATCCCTTCTGGGGGTAATCTCTTCATGCATTCCTCTGATTCCACACTGCAGATTGAGGATGCGTCCTCTTGAAGAGCATTTGGACATCCAGTGGAGACCGGTTCACTAGTCGTTCGACAACAAGGTTGGCCATCACCTCAGCAATGAAAACAGCTGCTGTATGGTGGACACAGCAGGAGAACTTGTCCCAAGGTCTATCCTTCTTAAGCGATCCATCTCCTCAGGTTGTGACGACAGATGCGTCATTGGACGGTTGGGGAGCAGTGCTGCAGGACCTACATGTCAGTGGGTATTGGTCTCCTCAGACTCATCGGCTCCACATCAATCTCTTGGAGCTCAGGGCAATCAAACTGGCTCTTCAGGCTTTTCTCCCTTGTCTGTGAAGAGGTTCAAGAGTTCTCATCCAGACAGACAACACCACGGCCATACATTACGTGAACAAAGAAGGGGGAACCAGGTCTCTCCCGTTGTCTCAGGAAATCTGGGAATGGGCGATCCTTCATGGAACTTCACTACAGGCAGAACACCTGCCAGGAGTTTTAAACGAAAATGCCGACCGACTAAGCAGGTCATCCTCCGTCAGTCACGAGTGGGAGCTGAACCAGCGGGTTCTGGACGAGATCTTCTGACAGTGGGGCAAGCCTGCGATAGATCTATTTGCCACACCGTCCAACAAGAAATGCCGGTCTTATGCAAGCAGGCTTCACCACCAAGGGTCATTGGGGAATGCACTTTCGATAGCCTGGTCAGGGACATTTGTCTATGTTTTTTCCCTCTTTCCACTGATCCCGAAGATCAAGGTGGAGCCATGCAAGATGATCTTGATAGCCCCTGCTTGGGCGAGACAGTTCTGGTTCACGGATCTCCACCTGTTGTCGCTGGTTCCTCCACTTCCCTTGCGGACGATTCCAGATTTCCTCACAGTGTCCGAAGGGCAAGTTTGGCATCCGGATCCTGCGTCGTTACACCTGACAGCACGGCTCCTGAGCAGCGAGAGTTTATGAACCTTCCCATCTCAAATGAAATAAAGGAAGTTCTCTCCCAGGCTAGAGCCCCTTCCACTAACAAGACTTACCATTTCAAATGGAAAATAATTTGCATTTGGTGCAGGAAAGAGGATGTTAACCCCTTCTCTTCACAACCTCATCAAGTTCTGCCTTATCTTCTGTGACAGGCGAAGTCTGGGCTGGCCCATTCATCCATAAAAGTTCATTTGGCAGCGATTTCTAGATAGACGTTCAGCGTCTGGACCTTCTCTTTGGTCTTCCAAGATAAAAAAACAGTTTCTTAAAGGTTTATTTCGTGTCTACCCCCCGATGAGGCCTCCGCCTCCCACGTGGCTGTTGAATTTGGTCCTTACACAGCTCATGAAGGACCCCTTTGAACCAATACATCGGTCAGATATGAAATTCCTTTCATGAAAGTTGGCTCTCCTTCTTGCCCTCACATCAGCAAGACGAGTTGGGGAATTGCAAGCGCTCACAATCCAAGAGCCGTTTCTCCAATTCAAAAGAAATACTGTGATTTTACAGACTAATCCAAAGTTCATACCCAAGGTGCCCTCGGAATTCCACTTGTAAGTAAGTAAGTGCTTTATTGTACAGTTAATAAAAACCATTACAAGTAGCCTATGGTAGTAAAAAAAAAGTAAAATAACAGAATAAAAAGTTAGAAATGCGGGAGTGTCCATCCTACACAAGATACATATGTGTTTCTTACACGTGGAATTTGTGTGTTTGTCCTGGGTCTTGCTCACAACGGGCGTGGTGTTCTGTCAACTCCATTCCCCATTTTGCCATTCGGGGAACAGTCTGGCGCACTCAATAATTGTTCATGGCTCTTTGAAGTTGGCCTTTCATTATAGCGGGTCAGTTTGAGTCTCAAGGCCAGCCTGATTTTTAGGAACTGACGAAGTTGAGGGAGTGGTATCAATATCCCTTTGGTCTTTCATTGTTTTTAGCCTTGTTTCTACCACTCCGAGGTATTTTACCAGTCGGCAGGACATTTGCACATCACCTCCGCTGAAGCAGAACAAGGTTGCTTCTCTGCAGGACCTGATTCCTTTTTTTATAAATAGGGGTCTCAGTAAGTTCTTACGGTCTTGCTGCAGCTCTTTGCAGATAGTAATGAGGTGTGTGATATTTTCCTCGTGCATGCCGCACAAGCGGCATCTTGCAGGCGTTGTTGGGCGCAGCCACGGGGCCATATGACCAGCTGCTGGTAATACTCCTAGTCGTAGTTTTAAAAATGATTCTTTTGTAGTTTTAGAGAAACTGGTCAACAGATAAGCCTGTGGAGTAAGTTTGTTGTAAGTTTGTACTGTCAGCCAGCCATGTGCTCTCTTAACTAGTGTAGCTTTATCTTGAAGGAGGGATTCTTTCTTAACGATTTTATTTACAGTTTTTTTGAAGGCCGCAAGATTCCCTTGCAGTTCCCATAACTGCCTTGCCCCCAGGTAGTTGATGGCCTCCTCCAGAAAGAGTTTTGCTGGACAGTCATTTTTGCTTTGTAGGTCTTTCCAGAGGAGTGCGTTAAGGGTGTTTGCTTCCCCTCTGCTTATTTTGTACCAGGTCTTGAGGTATGATCCCTTTCGTGCAAGCTCTTCCTTAGCCAACCCAAATTCAAGACGGATCTGCGCCGGAGAGGTATATTTCGGGAGACCGAACATTATCCGCATTGCTCTTGAGACTACTCCATTCAAAGTTCCCGCGTCCCTACCTCTCATTGCTTCACTTCCATAGGTGATGGATGGAATCAATTTTGCTTGGATCACCTGGAGGAGTGGGGTAAAGTTTGGGCCAATGATTTTGTTTTTGAGGTTCCTTAAAGATACTGCTGTCATTAGGCCTCTCTTCTTTACCTCCTCCAATTGTGGTTTGAAGCTACCTCTATCGTCTATGATCACTCCTAGGTAACAATATTTGTTTGTATTTTCCAGGTTTTTTGAGTCCAAATGCCATCTAAATGATGGATTCTGCTTGCGATGGTTGAGGCGCATAACTTTTGTTTTGCTATAGTTGATACTGAGTTTGTTTGATTTGGACTATTCTGAGGTGATGTCAAGAAGCCTCTGTAGACCGATCTGAGTCCGACTGATTAAAACCAGGTCGTCAGCATAGAATAGGTTGGATAGCTGGGTGCCCCCAAGTTTTGGAGCGTGTGAATTGTTGTGATTTAGTATAGTTGATAGTTCGGCCATAAAGAGGTTAAATAAGGTTGGCGCTAACACGCACCCTTGTTTTACTCCTGTGCAGGTCGGAATTTTCTTAGTTAAGAAATCTCCGGAGCCTAGTTTGACCTGGACCCACGTGTCACTGTGCAGGAGGATGAGCTGATTCAGTAGAGCTGCTGGAATGTCCATTCTCTTCAGTTTTGTCCACAGCAGATTTCTATCTACGCGGTAGAATGCGGCGCTGTAATCTATGAAGCACAGATATAATGGATAACTTCCCTCTAGCGCTGAGTCGATCAGTAGTGACAGGGCTAGGATGTTGGTGGACGTCCCCATATTTTTCCTGAATCCGGTTTGGTTATACGGGATTGCTGAGGTTTCTTCTGCACACAGTGTCAGTTCCTGTAATAGGAGGCCTGCAAAATACTTAGCCTCGTTGTCTAGAAGGGCTATTAGCCGATAACTTTTTGGATCTTTTTTGTCTCCTTTTTTGTAAATCGGTGATATTATGGCCCCCTTCCATGATTGTGGGATTGTCGAAGTTTGCCAGATTCTGTCGAACACTGGTTTAAGAGTGGTGGCCCAATATTCTGGCTCTTGTTTGAATATTATTGGGGGTATTCCATTTGGGCCGGGGGCTCCATCCCTTCTCCCTTTCTTGATCCTGTTGATTATTTGTGCAGTCGTAGTTGTTGCTGCTTCGTTGGCTGTCGAGAGTTCTTGACATAGGGACGGATTTTCGTTTGTCTTTGTGTTAACTTTACCAGTGTCTTTCACTATTTCGTTAGTTACACTGAAGTGAGTGCTGAAATGGATTATCCAGTCGTCCTTCTGTCACCTGGGATACTGTCCCTCGGTTTTGTTCTTTGATCTGGTCATTGATCTTTTGCCAGAACTGTGCGGTGCGGTTTGATTTGGCGTCGTATAGGATTTTTCCCCAGAATGCCTCATCGGCGTCCTTTTTTAGCTGCCATATTAATTTCCTACGCTCTACTTTTAGCTGTCTAAGACATTGGTAGGAGGAGGGGTCTGTTTTTACTCTTCGTAGGGACCGATTAATCAACGTCTTCAGTGTTTTTAGCCTGCTGTTATTGCGGAAGTTGTAATGACCCTTCTGTGTCGTGTTACAGAATTTCATAGGTCGTGTTGCGTGCTCTTTTCTTTCGGCAGAGTCTCTCATTTGTTTTATGAACGCTTCCCAGCTTGTTATCGGATTTTGTGTGGTAAGTTGCGCTTCAATGAGAGAGCATTTCGCTAGCTTTAGTAGATTTTGTGGGTCGGTGACTTTGCATTTTACCCGTCTTTCATTTAATGCAAAGTCTATTCCTAAGTTGCTCAAGCTGGGTGGGTTTAGTATTGCTGATGTGTTCATCGTTATTTCCTGGGGCAGGTGGTCGCTACAATCGGTTGAGCCAATGCGGAAGTCTTTAACTCTGTGGTATAGACTACGAGAGACAAAAGTAAAGTCAATAGTGGTGCTTGCCTGAGTACTATGGTATGTTGCTGACTGCGGTCGGTCTCCTGGGAGTCTTCCGTTAAGTGCCTTGAAGCCCAGCTCCTCTAATTTGGCCAGCAGGGTCCTTGAGGTTTTTGTGCTCCTGCCTCCTGAGCTACGGTCTTGACAGTTAAGTTCCCAGGCGAATGGGTCCTCATCATATTTAGTGTCCTTGTCCGTGTCCGTGTGGCTCAGCATATTTAGATTGAAGTCCCCTGTGAGGATTATATTGTTCGTGGGCTCAGTTTTCACTAGTTTCACGAGTTCTTCCTTTAGTTGTTGTGCTCCCTTCTTTTTCTCCCCAGGATGCAAGTAAAGATTTATTAAAATGAGGTCTTCTTTTGGGTCTTGTGTGCGAATTGACAGTCGCAGAGCTTGCATTGCGTTTGGAGCGGCTATGGTGTAGTCTAGCTGAACTACCTTTGTTATCAATGAAAGCGCACTGTATGTGGCAAGGCCGCCTTTCTTGTGGCCGAACAAAGAGCTCTGGGTGGGCGGTAGCGAGTTCAGAGTGTAGCCAGAAAGCACTGGAGGCGATTCGGTCCAAGTCTCTTGTAAGGAAATGATACTAAATTTTTGCAGGTAATTACCTAAGTCGGTATCTGTGAGCTTATCGCCTGTGCCATTAATATTCCATGAGCATATGCTTAGGGTGCTAAGGATGTTAGCTGTTTTTGTTTTAGTTTGTCATTGGCTTATCTCTTTTGCATTTAAAGACTTTGCGAGCCATCTCCAGTTGGGTGAAGACCTCATGTTGTTGGCCGGTGATCTAATTTCAGGCTGGTTTGAGAGTAGTTGTCTCTCTGGCGTTTTACTTCGAGCTCCTCTTAGGACAGTTCTTTTAAGAGACAGGTCCTTGGGCTTCTTTTGCGGACTGTCCTGTAGTAAGGGCTCAGGATATCTTGGATGCGGTGGGGTTTGCAGTTTTATTCCCCATGAGTCAAACTTTGCCTTTTCTTTAAATATTCTCTCTGGGAATTCTCCTGTGGTCCAAGTAGTTTTTGTTGACTCTATACCAGGGTGCCTCTGAGATTCAATAAATTCTACGGATTCCAAATCAGCCGATTTGATTGTTTTGAGGCTTTCTATTGTTCTCAGTAACCGCAGGATGTTTCCCCTGTTTAAAAAGTCAATTGGACCTCTTGAATGATACTCTGGATGGAATATTACTGTCGTTGTTGTGCCTTTTGATCCTTTCTCGATTAACTGAGTATTTTCACGGTCAATGTGATGCTTTTCCCTTAATTTGGGCGAAACCAGGGGTGCTGCTTTTTTTATTTGATCATTCATTGTACTGCAGTCCCGTGGTTCTTGTCCTGGAGGATTTAAGCTTGGTGTTGAAGTCTGCTCGGGGCTTGCTGAGGTTTGCTTTTCGCCCCTGTTCTCCGGGGGATTTTTAGTGTGGATTGCCTTACTCTGTCTTGTTCTTTCGTGTTTTTCTCTATCTGGTGAGTCTGGGGTTATTTGTGAGTTGTTCCTCTTGTCGGACTCGACTGTACCAGTGTTTTTTCCTACTTTTGGCTTGCTCAGTGAATCAATCGGAGTTTTGGGAGAGGTGCTCTTAATAGGACAACTATATGACGCTGGGCCTATTACAGGTTTGTTCTCAGGGCTGGCCATTTCACGAGTTGAACTCTTAGGGGTAAGTTCTTCGTCCTTCCCTGGCGTCCCGGCTTGAGGGAGGTTGGCTGCTGTTTGGTCACTGTTACAGCTCTTGCACCATGCTAGAATCTCTGTCAGTTTCCTTTGATTTCTTCCTTTCCTTTTCTGTTTTCTTCCCGCTTTTCCCTGAAGGGGGGGGGGGGGGGGGACGGGGCGTGCTCCGTCCTTTTGGTTGGTTTTGTCTAAGAGCACTGTGGTCGCAGTGAAGTTTTGACATAGATCGGATTGGTGTCTACTGAAGGTCAGTGTGTTCATCTTATTTGTTTTTTCCCTTGGCTGAAGTGAATTACTGGATGATTTTGGAGACTCTTGCTTTGTGGACTGCGCAGGTTCTGCAATTTCTTGGATTCTCTCAGATTGATTATTGGACTGGCTGTTTTTGACTGCCATTTTTATGTCAGATAGGAGGTTGTCCAGAGCTGTTGGAAGCGTTGCTAGTTTGTCCACTATGGTGATACAAGAACAGTTTGAAGCTGTCAGCTGTGTCTCTGCTTGCGCCCTTTTTATTAGTCCATTCAGGTCTGCAAGCTTACCGTCTATGTTAGAGACGTATATTGCCAGGGAGTTAAGGACAGAAAGTTGCAGGTCCATTTTGTCAGATTGATACTGAATAGCGTTTACTGAAAGTTGCATTGTCTGCAAGAGGGATGCCCAGATATCTCCAGTGTTCTTAGTTCTTTCTTTTCCCTGTCTATCACTGATGCTGGCACCTTGCTTTTCGTGCTCCGATTCCGTTGGGCAGGATGCAACCAGTGCTTCCCACTCTCCCGGAGTGAGGGACGGGCTTACCGGACCGTATGCCCTGGGAGTTGTGAGTCCTGTGCTGGGTGATAGAGAGGTGGCTGGTTGGGGCCGAGTGTTAGTTCCGGATGGTTGTGGAGCTTGTTCATCCCCGGCCTTTTTCGGCTTGATTTTATCAAGGTTCAGATGTTCTTGATCAATGGTGAAGGATGTGCTTCGATTGTTTTCCATTTGCTCCTGTGTTGTTTTATCAGTTGCTTGCCTGGCCTTGTCATGGTCCCCCTCTGCTCTCAGATCATACTTTTTGCCACAGGCAAGGTTTACTTGTGTCTCCACTGCCCTTTTCCATGTGTGTTCACGGAGTGATGATTCCCTTTGTCCCTCTAGGGCTTTGGTCATTGGGAGTTTGCTCGTATCGACCCAGAGAGGTTCATCCATAGACCCCCTATTTGTTGCGCAGTCTAGCACCGTTAATGAGCCGTCCAGAGCCTCAGCAGTCTCTGGAGGACCCAGGGGTCTCAGCTGGGGTACTTGATGTTCGTATTTAGATCCGTCCCTCCCTTTAGTTGTTTCTTTTGTTTCTTTTTGTGTTACTGGACTTATGGGGGTTGTGTTGTAACTCCCGTTGGTTGGGTTTACTACATGGGTTGTAGTTGGGCTCTCCGTTGAGTCCACCATTGAATCCTCATTGTTTGCTCTGTTTAGGTTGTTGTGCACGTCACCCTTTGCAGTCGCTTCATGGTCGCTCTTCTCTTGTTTTGTTCCATTCTCCGGATCCAGTTCTGGTTCCAGTTCTAGTTCCAGTTGGCACGCCTGGCTTCTTGAGCTTCCTGAGCTTACAGACTGCGCTGGGGCCCCCTTTTGGGGATTTACAATATCTCTCTCCTCTGACCCTGCTCTTTCCTGCCCCAGCTCCGTGGAGATTGGTCTGTGTGTTTTGGTTGGGTTAAGTGGTGTCGGTAGATTAGTTTTGCTGGCATTATTTAGATAGAGAAGCGTGTTGGGGTCTTTAATGAATTCGAATTTTGTATAAATTTTTGGTTGAACACAGAATTTGTTGCTGGTTCGGTTCCGTAGGTGCTCTTGAGCTTCCGAACCTCCCGGCCCACCGGGGCTAGAGAGCAAGGTGAGCAAGGGGGAGAACTGTGGGGGTTCGTCCTCTCCTTCTTTCTCCCCTCCGCCCTCCCTGCGTTCGTCACTCGTGACCATCAGGTCCTTCTTAAGCTTCTTTTTTGATTGCCTTGCCCTTTTCGCGGGGTTTGGGAGTGCGGTATTGTCCATATTATCCCTTTGCCTCCCCGACCTCATTCTGTAGTTTCCTTTTTTCTTGAGGCCACGGGTCCGAGTTTTTTGTGACCAAGTGTCTTATGTCTTTTAAGCTTGTTGTTATGACGTTTGTTGTACCGGTTGGAAACCCTCTGCTCGCCTTTTTTGCCGCCTTTTTTGCCACCTCCCTTCTGAAGTGGCTAGTGGGTTAGTTGAGGGTTTATAGTTGATATTAGCACCCGATTGTAAGAGGCTACCGGAGGCTGCCCTGCTCCTGACCTCCTGACCTCCTAACCTCTAACCACTGGTGAAAATGCTCGGCCGCTCTCCCAGCTCCTGCCACTCAGACTGCTTGTGGCTCTTCCACTCTCCGTGCCAGTCTCAGAACAGCTGCAAACTCCAGGCCAGATCCTGGGTTCTTTGTCTTAAAATGTCAAACACAGACAAATAGTCACATTGGTCGGTAATAAGAGCTGTGTGGGGTTCTGAGCAATGGGTAATAAGGCCTAAGGCAGAGACCGAGAGTGCCAGGGGCCAGGGGCGCTGCGGTGACCTACTTGGCTGACCACCGCCTGAGTCTCATCGACACCTGGTCCTGCTTCTGAGCTCCCGGCTGCTGCTGGGTGCTGTGTGGTTGTGCGGAGCAGTACGAGGCAGTAGGAGAAGCCCAGGGGACCACGAGGCTAAGGGCTCTCTCTTCCCGCCCGCCCCACTTCTCACCTCTCCTCAGATTCCGGATGATGGGTGCGGGGGTAGAGGGTGGGTCCGACGCCGCCGCCGCCACCTCCTCCGCCACTGCTGCAGCCTCCGCTGCCGCCGCCGCTGCTTTCTACCTCTGCTACCGCTGTTTGGCCTGGCCTAGCTTAGGCTCGGGATCGGGCAGGCTAAGGCTCGGGCTCAGGCTCGCGGCTCCCCCAGCGGCTCTCCCAGTGGCACCACGCAGCTCTCACAGCTCGCAGTTTGCCCAGTTTTCACCTGGGTTTTCATCCGTTTCGTTTCGTTTCGTCCGTGGAAGCGGGCGTGGAAGCGGCTTCACTGCTCGTCTGCACTGCTCGTCTACCACTCGACCAGCTGGCTTGCTTGCTTTGCTGCTCTCTAGCGACACCTGCTGCTCACAAGGATATGAAGTGCAGGTTGAAGCTATCCACGGAATTCCACTTGAATGAGCCTGTTATTCTTAAAGCTTTCTTTCCGCACCCTACTTCACCAGCGGAGAGGTCGCTACATTCTCTGGATGTGCAGAAGTGCTTGAAATTTTACTTGGATCGCACCAAAGGATTCCGAAAATCCTCACAATTATTTATTGCTTTTGGTGGTCCTCAGGAAGGCCTCCCTCTTTCCAAACAAGGGATTGCAAGGTGGATTACGAGTGTCATTCTACATTGCCATAATTCAGCTGGAAAGCCGCTGACCAGCAGGGTTAAAGCACATTCCACAAGATCAGTGGCTTCTTCAACAGCTCTCTTCGCTGGAGTGCACGTCAAGGACCTTTGCAGAGCTGCGACTTGGAGCAGCGTGCACACCTTTACTAAGCATTACTGCTTAGAATCCTTGCAACAGAAAGATACGGCTGTGGGCCAGGCGGTCCTGAGAAACCCCTTCCACTAATTGGTGAGCTTTCCTTGTCTATCCCACCTTCCTTTTATTATGCACATTTTGTTTTTCATGTAATGATGACTATTGCAATGTTTATTTATGCCACAAAATGTGCTTATGGCGGACTGCTTGCTACTCTGATACCAAAGCATGAGAATCTATGAAAGTTCCAATACTGGGGCAAGAAAACAAGTTACTTACCTGTAACTGTGGTTCCCCAGTATTGGTAACTTTCATAGATTCCCATGCGCCCACCCACCTCCCTGAGGAAAGCTCAGCCTTCAGTAGATATGGTGACTGTTACACAACGGCTACGAAAATCTGAGGCTCTGAGGTTCCTTCAGGAGGGTTCTATGGGGTGAGGCTCTTCTGATTGGCTGATGCCTAAGTTTGGTCTCTTTTACAAAAAGAGGCGGATATGCTACAAAAGGGAATGAGGCCTAGGCCTGTTTCTTTTTTGTACCTACTGCTATGTTATTTTGTTACCGAGACTCCCATTCCGACGACGGGGAATGATACAAAAGCATGGGAATCTATGAAAGTTACCAATACTGGGGAACCACAGTTACAGGTAAGTAACTTGTTTTCTTCACTTATCTTCCTTCCATTCAAAGTCTTCAGTACTCATGGTGACTAATAAAGATTTTCCAGTAAAGTGAATTTTATTATGCACTGCATTTACCATAGTACACCTGGGCGAATTGTCTGCGGGCATGCCAATCAGTGTGCTCTCTTCAACCTCTTTAGTGATTGGCTCCTTTGAGTTATTAGGCTGACATGCTTATTGGGATGGACCTTCTCTCTCCGCTTGATACAGAAACCTGAGAAGACTGAGCTTATCCTTGCCAGAAGTACACATATCCTGAAACACATATCTAGAGAGAGTCTGCAATGGTCACCCACAATGGTAACTACTAAAAACTTTCCACTAAAGTGAGTGGTGCTATTTTCTCCATTTACAGCAATACATCTGGGTGAATTATGTGATAGTGTACCAGGCAGTCTGCTCCCCCTTACTTTTGTGAGTGACGGCTCCTCATTGCTGTGCCCTTCACATTTTTCCCTGAGCTGGCAGCAACCACTGCTCCGACATTTATGTTTTTGGTAAAGACCGTTCTTTCCTACTAGACTATTGCTTGTAATTGTTTGAAGGTATTGTCAGACTCTTATCGCACATTTTTTTAATGAAGTTATATGGCATCGCCGCACAAACCTATGCCAGTATTAATGGTGCAGTCATGCAGATCTTTATTTACTTAGAGACTTGGATCTAGCTTTGACTCATCATTTTTGTAGGCCAGTCTTTAGAAGGAGATTTAAGTGATCTACTAATATCTCAAATGTATTTTTAGGCTAGCAAGACTGTTATTTAAAATCCATGCTTAGCGCTTCCCTCTACAATTTGCTTGTTTGAAAAGCCCATCTTCAAATTAAGGACTAAGCTGACTTTTCTGCTTAAGGTAGGTTCTGATTTTTATTTCTGTCGGTTTATTTCTAAGAAAGATGGCCTAGTACTAACTCTGCTGAAAAAAAATAAATTATTCTTCCAAGAAATCAGCTTCAGAACTACTATTCAAACTGCATACCTTTGCATTTGGGTGGTGGCAATACCCTGATCTGTAGATTTCCAGACTCCACTTTGGCCACCTCTATCCCGAAAGCCCTTCTACATCAACAGTGTGCCTAATAAAGTGCCTGAAGAAATATGACCACATCACTTTGACTCTGCCTGAACTTCACTATTTCCCCTTGCCAGTCCGCAACTAGTTGCCATTTCCCTAAAAAGTCATCATGATCTGCACCTCACCTTCCTGGATGACAAGTTCACCATTTCATGTGACTTTTAGTTCACCATCAAATGGGGGACGAAAATGTGCAAACAAGAACAAAGCAAGGCAACAGGCCTACTCCATGTTTTTGCACCCGGGATCTGCAATGGCATCCCTGTATCAATCAGGACCACTTCAACCCTGCTCTAGTTAGGAATGTAATCTAATACACAATACAGCAACCCTTTAATCCCCTCGCGACTGGGTATAATCAATCACAAAATGCAAATATCCCTCGAGGAATAATTCAAATATCATTTCTTATTTCATATAATGTCACCAAAAGTGAACATAATTTCTTATAGTCAGGGAATTTCTCAAAACACAATCTTATATAAATGATTGTTTTTAATCCAATTTTTTTTAGATAAACATTCAATTGACAAGTACGGCAATTCAACCACTACTGATGATATCTATTTGTTCTACAGCAGTGATCCAACTCCTTTTTCTCTTCTCATATATATGGATAATAAACCCCATATATCAGAATTAAACAAAAACCTTTCACATTGCTTTTGTTATGTCTATTAAGAACATCAATATACAACAAAAAGGTGCAAGAGTGTCGACGTTTCGGTCTCTTAAACGGTCAAGAAGATCCACCAGACCATCTTCAGGACGATGTAGTTGCACAGTCAATCTTTCCGTAAAAATCTGAATGTACAATGAATCACAGGTGGGGAGGGGAAAAGCTTCGTTCAGAAACCGCGGTCGCTCAGTTTCACTACCTGACTGCAAGGACGAGTGTGGCTTACCCTACCATAGAACTGCTCCATATTTGAATGTACAGCGTTGGGTCTTCTGTATGGAACCTTTGGGTGATAATGCAAATTATTTGTGCTATGACTCACATTCATTCTCGCTACCTATAATTGGACTTTTGATTGAACGAAACGCGTTGGCTGGAGTTTGTGCATTGATACCACTTGAAAAAAAGGAGAAATAAATATGAAGGAACATTTGTCCGAATATTATATCTTTTGTAAAAGAAAACTCAGTGGTGCACCATTCCAAAACAATCCATTTCCTGATCTGCGCTGCAGTTTGCACCCAATGACTGCAGGTGCAGGATTTGTTGTGCACACTCCCATTGACTATTGTTAGACCTTTTTACACCACATAGAAGTGAGGTCCGGCTATCACAGTCTGCCATTGTTCTGCCTTTTTTTGTTGCTTTTTTCATCAAAAACATCTCAAAGATTTTTGCCAACACCTTTATTTGACGCATTTCTACATTTCTAGTGTTTTTCTGTCGTTTTCTGACAGGAAAATTTTTTTCTAGTCAAATAAAATGCCATCTTTATTTGACAAATGCCCTGCCTGTGGCAGCAATACCAAATCCCATCCTCCTGATGCATATATCATCTGCCTTCCTGATGGCCACATCCCTGACAGATGTCATCATTGCAAGACCTTTTCAAGGCGTACACTAAGGGACCAGAGACTATTGACCTTAATGGAACAGAAGAGCAACACAGACAGCAAGAGGCAGAAGTCTGAAGGTGGGACGTCACGTGAGCGAGGAGAGGTTTAGTCCTCTATCAGGGCACATCCACCTTCCTCTGCATACTCTAGGCCAGAACATCTTCAAAAATAACGTAGTTCCAAGGAATGGGAACTGCACAACCAAATACTGCAGCCATTCTTCCAAAGATGGAGACAACCAGAGATAGATCTCTTTGCCACTCATCAGAACGCAAAATGCCAAAGCTTCGCATCCAGGTACCCACACCACCTGTCGCAGGTACCGGCATAGTCCTACCCACGTTAAAGGGCACACGTTAGACTTAATCTTTTCTACGGTGCCGATCGAGGTGTCCTCGCCGCTCCCAGTCCTTTGGACTGACCATTTTTTAATAAAGTTTGTTATCTCATATGAGACTAGGACTAGTCAAAGAACACAGAAGGAAGCGACTCGCCAATCCAGAGCGTTCCATTTAGTGACAGCAGACATGCTATCGGAGGCGCTCTGTCAACACCCATGCAAATTTACAGGGAACTTAGATACTGATCTGACTTTGGTTCAGAAATGGCTGCAAACAAGATTTGAGGAGCTAGCCCCAGTGAAGTCAACTAGAACTGCTCCCTGTCATGATTCTGCTCCTTGGTTTACCTCCACACTACGTAAAATGCGCCAAGATTGTAAAAAGGCAGAAAGACTCTGGCGTCGTAAATACGACCCAGTGGAGAAAATAAAGTACCGTGATGCCATAAAACAGTACCATAAACAGATTTCCGAAGCCAAAAAGTAATATCTTGAGCATAGGATAGATCGGGCGGACAACATGAGTAGGGAACTCTTCAGAATTGTTAGAGTTTGTTGATCCTGCCGCAGGTGCCCTCTCACACTCTCATACGGAAGAGTGGATTAGGCAGCTTGCTGACTTTTTTGTCACAAAAATTAAAACCATTCAGGACTCCTTTCCTCTCGTGGACTCTTCCTTGGTTGCCGATGACTTCGGTAGCAATCGGCCAGTACCATCCTTAGAGGCAGAGCCTGGACCCACACTATCGGTCTTTCCGCAGTTGTCTTGTGCAACGTCGCTGGAGCTACTGTCTCGGCTTCAATCTGGCTCACCCCTGGATGCTTGTCCAGCAAAGTGCTTGGGCAGGGTGGCATCGGCAGTAAACAGCTTGTTGAACCCCCTGCTCAATCTGTCTTTGAGCTCCGGAGTGGTGCCTCGGGAATGGAAACACGCACTCATTCTGCTGCTGATCAAAAAAACCTCTGTTAGATCCTTTGCTGCTGGCTAACTATAGACCGATCTCCCTTCTCCCTGCTCTGGCGAAGGTGGTTGAGAAGCATGTTCAGTATACACTTACCACCTTTATTGAGAATAACAACATTCTCCATGACTCTCAATCCGGTTTCCGTGCTAATTATAGCATGGAGACAGCCCTCGTGGAGGTGACCGACGCCATCAGGGAGACGCTCGATCTAGGGGGCAAGGCTATGTTAGTCATGCTGGATTTGTCGGCGGCTTTCGACACCGTCCCTCATGCTGGTCTCCTATTAAGACTCGGGGAGATCGGACTGCGGGGGACGGTGTTGGATTGGTTTCAATCCTTTCTATCGGACCGCCGACAGGTGATCTGGGCTCCACCGTTCTCCGCTGAAATGCCATCGCTAGAGGTTGGGGTTCCTCAAGGGTCCATTCTGAGCCCCACCATTTTTAACATCTATATGGCCCCTCTGGCGTTGGTAGCGGAGGCTTATGGGGCCCGGGTCATCTCATACACTGATGACACCCAGCTCCTGTTTACATGCAGCAAAGGAGAGGTTTTTGACGGCGACAGGATCAAAGACTGTCTGAGTGCAGTCTTTGCGTGGTTTCAGCGGCACAGCCTGAAATGCAACTCGGATAAGTCTGAGTTGCTTTTCTTTGGCTGTGCCCCGGATCCGGGCTGGAAGTCCTGGTGGCCCCAGGACATGTTCCCCCCTGAGAAATCATCTTCCCAAGTGAAAAATCTTGGAGTGGTATTTGATGATGACCTCTCCTTCCGCCCCCATATTATGGGGATATCAGGGAAATGCTTCGGCATCCTTAAGATGCTGAGGAAGTTTATTCCTTTGCTCTCCCTACAGTATCGGAAGACGGTAGTCCAGGCGCTAGTAGGGTCTCGGTTAGATTACGCTAATGCGCTTTTTGCTGGTCTGCCCAAGTACCTCCTGGCTAGACTGCAAACTGTCCAAAATTCTGCGGCCAGAGCCATATTTGGCCTGCCAAGGAGAGCCAGCGCCCAACTGCTTCTAACTAGGCTGCATTGGCTACCTATTTCCAAAAGAATCAGATTTAAAATCCTTACGCTGGCCTTCAAAGCCCTTCACTCTGTCGGTCCTAATTATATTAGGAAGCGTACCGCTTTCTATGTGCCGCGGAGAACGTTGCGGTCAGCCGATTTGGCTAAAATGGAGGTGCCTATCGCCAAACGAGTTCGGATGGGAGGACGGTCCTTCCAACATGTGGCAGCTCGCCTTTGGAATGAGCTGCCTCTCTCCCTCCGTAAAGCTAAGAGTCTCTTAGCTTTCAGGAAAGAGCTGAAGACCATGCTCTTTTCCGCGTAATCACTGTGACTGTAGTGCTGCTGCCTCTGTGTTCTTAGGTTTCAGGTTCTCTTTGCCAAAGCGCCGGGACACCCCTTGGGGTAGCCGTGCGCTCTAAAAGTACGGCCTTAACATAACAGGGCAATGCATTATGGATAAATTGGTCCAACAAATTTGCATACGCTTTTTTCCCTCTCCCACTAATTCCATTAGTGGTTCGAAAACTGCAACAACACTCAATGACCATGATACTGGTAGCACCCACGTGGGCACGGCAGCCGTGGTTCACCGCGCTCCGACAAATCTCACAGGTGCCACACCAAAAATTAAGAATCTCACCCATGCACCTTACACAGAACCATGGAGAAATAATGCACCCAGATCCCAAACAACTGAACCTAGCGATTTGGCTCCTGAGGTCTTAGTATTTGGATACTTAAATTTACCTCCAAACTGTATGGAAATTATTGAGCAAGCAAGACGTCCCAGCACCAGAGCCTGCTATGCAGCAAAGTGGAAAAGGTTTGCTGTATACTGTAACAGTAACAACATCAACCCTCTGGACGCATCTACACAAAATATTATTTGCTACTTACTACACTTACAGCAATGTAACCTTGCTTACACCTCCATTAGAGTACATCTTGCAGCTATAGCAGCATACCTGCAAAACAGGCAACATCTATCCCTGTTTAGGGTACCCGCAATTAAGGCTTTCATGGAAGGCCTCAAAAGAGTTATTCCACCAAGACTACCACCTTCTCCAGTCTGGAACCTCAACACAGTACTCACCAGACTAATGGGGCCACCTTTTGAACCTATGCATAGGTGTGAAATACAATTTCTTACATGGAAGGTGGCCTTTCTTATAGCCATTACCTCCCTCAGGAGAGTGAGTGAGTGAGTTACAGGCATTAACAATACAAGAGCTATTTCTACAGTTACACCAGAATAAGGTGGTTCTTAGAACAAACCCAAAGTTCTTGCCTAAAGTAATTTCAGCATTCCACATCAATCAGCCAGTGGAACTACCAGTCTTTTTTCCAAAGCCACAGACGGTAGCAGAGAGGGCCCTACATACACTAGATGTCAAAAGGGCAATATTATATTACATAGAAAGAACACAAACTTTCAGAAAAACTAAACAACTATTTGTAGCGTTTTCCCAACACATAAAGGCAACCCTATATCTAAAGCAGGTATTGCCAGGTGGATTGTTAAATGTATACAGATATGTTACATAAAGGCAAAAAGAACTGTTCCCCCTAGAGCTCATTCTACACACAAACTAGGGGCATCTATGGCATTCTTAGGGAACATTCCCCTAGATGACATATGCAAAGCAGCAACTTGGTCTACACCGCATACCTTCACGAAAAACTACTCTGTTGACGTGCAGGCAAGACAACAAGCAAATGTGGGCCAGGCTGTATTAAAAGCTAGGGAGGTAACTGCTGTATAATCTATTCATAACGTACCATCTGCAGCCCATATGCTTCGAACGGAATATGCTACTTACCAGTATGCATCTGTTCTTGGCATAGAGGGCTGCAGAGTGGTACATGCCCTCCCTGCCTCCCCGGAAACCTGTGTCTGTTCCAACATTATCTTATTTAGATACACTTACATGGGCATCTCTTTCTGTATTCTATCATACTACTCCATCTAACCCTACTATGGCAAAACAATCTAAGGATGGAGCCGATGCCCATGCGCACTATCACCCAAGGGAGGAGTCACCAGCCTCGTGACTACAAAAGACTTCTGCAAGAGAAAAACAAGTGCAATCATCCGAGCCCAACACCAGATGGCGATCTATTCATAATGTACCACTCTGCAGCCCTCTATGCCAAGAACAGATGCATACTGGCAAGTAACATATTCCTTTTCATTTTTTATTTTATATAGTGGTGTCTTGGCTCCCTTGATGCTGACAGAAATGCTTTTCAACACTGGGAGGAGAGTTCTGTGTGCTAATGGATGTTTCTTGGCATTTTCGGCCAGGTTTATGGAAGACCAGTTTGCTTGTGTCCCTGTTCCTTGCCAGAACATTGAGCTAAACCTAGTTGTGATTAGTCTGTAACACAAAGGTATAGTGCCCAGTAGGAACCGATGCAGCCTTGGGTTCTTGAGGTTTAAGTGGTGCTGAGGGCATCTCGGTTTGCCACAACAGCTAGTTTATGATTTTTGTGCACCCTAAAGATGGGTACAGAATGGGTATTGATTCAATGTTAATTCTACCACTTGCTAAAGACTGAATACTTCACTCTTTTTGTATACTGATTGGACACTGATAACTGGCTGGGGTGCCGCTCATTGTTGGATCCTGTTTGCCACGAGGATTGCTTTTGGGCGTCTGTTCCACTGCTTGCTCCCTGAGGCTGTCCCGCCTGGTGTGAGCGGTTCCGCAGTCGGCGGATATCCAACCCGTTCCCAGTGAGCTACAGCCCAGGTTGAGGACTTTGGCGTGCACTCAGCGTTAGGAGCCTACCGGGGGACTGCGAGGACCAGCATTCTCCATTCCGCACAGCTGGTGCCTCTTCCCCCGGCGGCCACGCCCTCTGACTCCAGCCTTTATCACCTTTTGCGACACCCGCTTCGCGGGTGCCGCTCACTGTTGGATCCTGTTTGCCACGAGGATTGCTTTTGGGCGTCTGTTCCCCTGCTTGCTCCCTGAGGCTGTCCCAGCTAGTGTGAGCGGTTCCGCAGTCGGCGGATATCCAACTCGCTCCCAGTGAGCTACAGCCCAGGTTGAGGGCTTTGGCGTGCACTCAGCGTAACACATACCGGGGGACTGCGAGGACCAGCATTCTCCATTCCGCACAGCTGGTGCCTCTTCCCCCGACGGTCACGCCCTCTGACTCCAGCCTTTATCACCTTTCGCGACACCCGCTTCGCGGGTGCCGCTCATTGTTGGATCCTGTTTGCCACGAGGATTGCTTTTGGGCGTCTGTTCCCCTGCTTGCTCCCTGAGGCTGTCTCAGCTGGTGTGAGCGGTTCCGCAGTCGGCGGATATCCAACTCGCTCCCAGTGAGCTACAGCCCAGGTTGAGGACTTTGGCGTGCACTCAGCGTTAGGAGCCTACCGGGGGACTGCGAGGACCAGCATTCTCCATTCCGCACAGCTGGTGCCTCTTCCCCTGGCGGCCACGCCCCCTGTCTTCACGTACTTTACTGGCGTAAGTACCACCGCGACGCGGGACGCGCGCGGGACGGAGCTCGGGGCGAAGACCGGGCAAAGAGCGGGCCGTTTGAGGCCGTTCGAGTATGGTAGAGTCCGGGCCGGGCCCTCCCCCTTTGACATTTTCGTACTCAACTAACGGTGCAATGTGTACAAGAGAAACCAGGAGCAAATCTTCCCTAGCTGCGGCTGGAGCCGCTAAAGGCACCATCGACAATTACTTCGTCAAAGCGGGATCACTTTTGATTTAGGAAATAGAGGTTTTGGAGAGACGAATTTCCCAGAAAATAGACTGGGTTAGGAGATCCTCAATGGGGCCAATGGCTCAAGCCAAAACCCCGGAGGGGAGGCTAGAACCTAAAAACAGTGCAATGAGTAACTCGGGAGAAATTCAGCCACCCAGTGTACTAATAACTGACCCAGACTTTACAATCGAGGCCCATAGTGACCTCGAGGATCTGAGCTTAATGGCCCTCCCTAATACCCAAACACTTCAATTTCACCACGAATCCTGCCCCCGATACTCGAATCTAACACAGTGCTAGCTATTGACAAAGAGTGTAGCTCTGATAGAGATAGGGGGGGTCAGGGAAGGTGCAATCCAAAAAAAGAAGAGGGGGGACAAAACAAAGAAGGCAATAGGATAAAGACACCAAAATCTAAACCACCGAGGGGAAATGGTGCGAAAGGAGGAATCATAGATATCAACTCAGAGAAGCCTGGTATAACAATTTCCCCCTTGGTTCACAGTCAGACGGACCCATCACCCGCTCCAAACATCACCTTA
Source organism: Lissotriton vulgaris (assembly GCF_964263255.1). NCBI lineage: Eukaryota > Metazoa > Chordata > Amphibia > Caudata > Salamandridae > Lissotriton > Lissotriton vulgaris. The sequence goes on along the minus strand of NC_141694.1, from coordinate 1,850,485,128 downwards.
GTGGACAATTCCAGCGACGATATCACACTGGCGGATATCGGAACACTCTTTAGGTCCTTACTGAGCCCTCTCGAAGCCCGCCTGATTAAGATCGAAGCTAGGTTAGTCAACATTGAAAAATCTACAGTGCAACTAGCTGATTCGATGAAACTCGAACTTAATGGAGCTAAAGGAGCCAAAGGGGTCCCTGACCCAAAGCCCAAAAAGGGAAGTGAACTCACTTCAGTTCAAAAGAAAAAGCTACTAATTACTGACTCCCAAAATCCACAGCCCATCTTAAACAAGACACCGCAACTCCTGAATGATCCCAACACAAACATGCACCTCCAAAAACCCAGCAGACATCAACTCCAGCTCCAACTACTATTCCCCCATCCAAAGATTCTGCTCCTATCCCGACTGACACTAAGGGGGATTCAACATTCCCGAGAGAAAAACACAACCCTATCCGTAAACCTAAACCTGTCAACCTTCCTCCAGAGGCTTCCCCCTATACCATGATCCTGGCAGGGGTCCCTGACTTAAAATCTATGGCAACTGAATCAACTTCCTCACTTAGGAACAAGGTTATTAGCTGGCTATCCATATACAGGCCACTCCCAAGAGGTACAACCAGTGACATTTCCATTGTTAGGAGGGTTCCTTGGGCGGGATATTCTAGAAAATCAATTAGGGGAGACTGTGTTTTGGTCACTTTCAGAGAGCCGGGCACAGCTGCCTATATTTGTGCCTGGGCTTCTGACGACCAAGGCAGTAACATCCAAGCTCTTCCCCTCTCATTCTTTTATCCCTCAAGTTTATATAATTTGGAGGATCAGAGATGGGGGCAACATCAAGAGTTGCTGTATGACTGGGAGAGCTGTCGCAGGGAGAGAAGCGTTCCATTCCATCATAGGGGAAGATCTCTTGACCACTTCCTACCGTATGGGGAGGAGGCGGGATGGGAGACCGTTACCAGGAGGAGGGGCGGAGGGGGAAGAATCATGAGAGAAATTCCAGGGCCCCACAGAATGCACTACCCAGCCCACTTTCCCACCCACAATAGATACAGTAGTCTGGAAATGGTAGATTGACGCTCTGAGATTCAGGGGAGTAAACTTTCTGCATCCCTCCGGATAGGGAATAGCACACCCCCAGAACAAACACCACACATAAGGGCACAAAATGAATTAACACTGACCCTAGTTCTGGAGTCTATTCTAGTGGACACAACCGAGACTCACACCAATACAAGACTGGCTCGGAGGCACACGCCCCCTCCTCAGATGGCCACCTTGGAGACTAGCGGTGTGAACACTACCGTTAAAGGTCCATCTACTACCAAATCACATCCCATGAATCTGATTTCATGGAATGTTGCTGGATTGGCCAGTAAAATTGATTGTCCTGAGTGGGTTTCTTTTATCAATTCAAAAAATATATTACTCTTTCAGAGCCTTGGGCCCGAGAGGAACTCCCATTTCAGGGATACGCAGTATTCTCTAAACCCGCTAAGTGGGGGGGAAGGGGCAGGCCATCTGGGGGACTGGCAACTTGGGTAGCATCAGACCTAGGCTGCCAGGCTAGCTGTCTGGAGACAGATTCCGATGATATTCTAGCCGTCTTATTAGAGTGTCCAAATTCCACGAAACTGGTCGTCGTAAATGTATATTCAAGACCGGTACCCATGTCAAGAGAATCCAACACTATAGAGGAACTCTCTGCGTTCCTAGATGGCATCCCATGGGAACTCCACTGCCTGGTCGGGGGTGATCTAAACTCTCAGTATGAACCACTACCAGGCCTACGTGATGGCCCCTCCCTCGAGGAAGATTCATGTTGGCTTGTCCCGGTGACTGTGGCGCCCCCTCCCAGAGCCTGGTCCCCCCTCGCCTTGCAGATAACTGCCCTTACCTTAAATCAAGGTCTAAGGGCCTGTAATGGGCGTTTCAAATCAGACACGCCAAGTATCTGCACTTACAATAAACCTGGTAGCGAATCGAGACTGGACTATATCCTTGTCAAACTATCAATGTGGCCACAAATAGTTGACTTTAAAGTTATTGAGAGAAGGGATAGTGACCACAACGCCCTGGAACTCTCTTATGCCTTACCGGGGAACGAAGATATAGTGCTTGGTCCGAACAAAGATAAGTCAGGTCTTCTCCTAGAAACCAACCGGAGAAAAGTTAGGTGGGAGAAACTGGCCACTAGCGGTGATAAGTTACCTAAATTATATGCAAGAATAATCCCACTTCTAGAGAGGGCTTTCCAGATAGGGATGAATGTTGGAGAAGGGGCAAATAGAGAAAAGCTGGCCGAGACCCATGCAGAACTAATCAGCACTCTGGAGCTGGATCTATTTTCAAAAGCAGGGGCAAAAAAAGGACCCACATCTAAAAGTACCTGGTATAATGCCACCTGTAGGGAATCAAAAACTGAATTGCTACTTGCATTTAAGGGGCGCAAAAGCAGGGATGAAATTCAATCCCGGAGAAGGTCTTATAGGAAGCTCTTGGTAAATGCAAGGCCTGAGTGAGATCAACAATATTGGGAAAATCTCTCAAGATCACTTGCCACTAAAGACTCGTGTAAATTCTGGCAATTAGTGGCCAATGGAACAGAGGACCCATCCTCAGCAATAGAGCCTAACATAGCTCCTAGCCTATGGAAGAGTACCTTTCAGTCACTGTATTCAATGGAAGAGGGGCCGCCGAATGTAACAAACATTATGATAGGGCCAGGTCCAATAGGAGATCCTTTCACTGAAAAAGAGGTGAGGGTGGCTATAGCTGGGTTGTCTGCAGGGAAAGCCCCTGGTCTCGATGGGGTACCCGGGGACCTATTTAAGCAGGAACCAGGGATATGGGCCCCATACCTTACGTTGATATTTAACGCTGTCCTGGGGGGAATGGAGGTGCCGGATACTTGGCTGGGAGCAGAAGTGGTTCCAATTTTCAAAAAGGGTTCCCCACTGCTCCCAGCCAATTATCGTCCAATCAGTCTTATTGATATATCCCAAAAGCTTTTCGGAAGACTGATCCTGGACCGGCTACAGAATTGGGTAGAGGAGATGGGTATCCTGACTCCCTATCTGGCGGGATTCAGACAGGGGGTCTCCACAATAGATCAAATCTTTATGCTGAACCTTTTATATTGGAGGACAGCACTAATTGAGGGTGGTACCTTGTATACTGTCTTTGTAGACCTGCGTGCCGCCTTTGATTTGGTACCTAGACTAAAATTGTGGAAAGTCATGGAGGAGTTGAATGTCCCGGGAGACATCTTGGCAATCCTGATGAGATTACATCATAACAACTATGCCCGCGTTAGGTGTGGCAGAGGTGCCAATCTAACCGAAAGGTTCCCCGTTCGCAGAGGGGTAAGACAGGGCTGCGTGCTCGCACCGACCCTGTTTTGCCTCTTTGTGAACGGGGTAATTGCTCACCTGATCAGGATTCCCAACACTGATGCCCCAAAATCGACTGGCAGCAGGGTGCCCGCAATTATGTTTGCGGATGACACCCTGCTGCTGTCTAAATCCCCAATGGGCATACAACGTGTCTTGGATGGGTTTATGCAGTTCTGCTCAGAGCGGGGACTCGAACTTAACCCACAGAAAACTAAATATATGATTCTCAATCCCAAGCCCCATAACCGCCCACCGCCCAAGCTGGGAACAGTTCAACTGGAACGGGTGCACACAATTGAATATTTGGGGATTACTCTCAATGAAAATCTAACATGGTCGGCCCACCAGTCAAAAGTAAACATCAAACTGGCACAGTTGGTGGGTGGCAATATGAGACTAGTGAACAAATCTCCCTACCGGCCACTTACCCCTATTATTCACATTTACAAAGCACAGGCCCGGGGGGTGTTATATACGGGGGCGAGCTGTGGGGCCATATTCCATCATCTAAATTACTAACTATTGAGAACAAATTCCTGAGACAGATTGTTGCTCTTCCACAGAGTACTCCATTACTCCCTCTCAGGCTGGATATGGGCCTTCGGCCCATAACGGAGGAGCTGGGGCTCAAACCTTTAGCATTTTGGCGGCGTCTATGGAGCAGTCCAGACCTTTCAAATTACAGAGCTGAGTTGCAGGAATTTTTACAGTTACCCAACGCCACAAGAACACCTAGGCTGATTTACATCAAGAGAACTTTTGAGGCAATTGGTCTCCCTGAACTATGGTTGGACCCAGTAAACACTAGTATTAAGATCCCTAAAAAGGTACTCGCGAGAGCTTACTACGAACACATGCTCTCCAGAGTTGCCAAAGGCACCAGTGATGGATCATTATCCAACCAGTTCATAAAAATTAAGGATTCTCATCAACTAGAAAGTGTCCTAGATGCCATGACTCCGGCATTAACCAGAAAACTATTCCTCCAATGGAGATATGGAACTCTTCCTCTGGCATCATTCACAGCATCTTGGTCTTGTCGCTCCTCCTCAGAAACTTGCCCGGCATGTGCCCACCCAAAGGAGAACGATGTCCATGTGGTTTTCTTTTGCCGGGCCTATGAGAGGAGCAGGAAATATTGGCTAGTCCCCCTGCTCAGAAATTTGGGGTTCAGAACTTTTTCACCTGCTTACAGAATTTTAAAGATAGATCTAGCTCCTACTACAGTTTTTGCACTATCCAAATTTTTAACTGCAATGTGGTACGCCCGAACCCGTTGTATAAAGAGACTTGGAGACTCGGGACAGATTTGAACTACTGGCACATCTATTTTCCTTACTTCTTTTTAACAAACTTTGATCACCAATGTTGTTTAATGCGTTTTTAAAACTTTTTATATATGATGTAATGTATATCTTTTATGATCATGTGATCGAAATAAAGATTTTTTGAATCGAATCGATAACTGGCTCTATGGTCACCTTTGACACAGCGACTGACATACCCCGAACTGCACCCTTGATTACACTAGGTGGGATCCAGTGGTATGAGTGATGGGTTTTTGGGTTGAGGAGCATTTAACTATTTTTCTTTTCGGAGACTGAAACCCTAGAAGAAGCGGCTTCAGTCCCCTGGGTTGTTTTCTTGCACAGAGCCATTGAAACGGAGGGCCGAGCATAACCTAACCGGATTTCTACTTTTGTATCACTTTGGAGACTTTGTCCCAGTAATAAAAACACAAGTCCTGAAATTGATCGCAACCCCATAGTAGAATATCGGCCAGAAGGGAAGTCTTATAGAAAATGTAGTGCCTACAACATAAATTATATAAACGCATGTTGCCATCAGAGGGTGCTGGTTATTTCTTGTTTTATCTGTGCATCTCATTTTTAACAGCTCTGTTTGCTTGTAAATAAAAGTCCTTGCCTTCTTAGAGACAATAGCAGTGTTGGACATTGAATTGGAGTACTGATTGTGTTCTACTGTGCCAGAGTTTCTAGCCCTACAATCTTCCCTAGTACGCTGTGACAGTGCAGGGTTGTTACCTTTGGAAAGTGCTTAAAAGGAGTACCTTGTTTCTCCTGTTGGAATGCAGTAGTATTGATGGTCTTGATCGGATCAGCAGCATGTCTCAAGAAGTGCTCTGCAATACATTGGAGAGGGCGACAGATTGGCTGGGTGACCTAAAAATCTTATGGTAGATGAAGTGTTGTGTGCCCTTCAAGGATGCTTACATCTCAAGACAAACAATTGGATGCCATCATATTCATAATAGCTGATGTTTTTGAAGGAAGTGGTGATTAAGGAGGATTTCAAGTTATGGCTTTTGGTCATTCTAGAGAACCGAAGAGTACTTTTAGTTTATATTTAAACACAGAAGGGAAAGGAGCAGTTCTGAGCATGACTGGGGGATGAGTGTGGGAGAGTCAAGGCAGGGGTTCTTTCCAAAGTAGAGGACCAAGAACTTTGAATGATTGGAAAGCTGTAGGGGGAGGGGTGTTGAGTACAGTAGGAGATGGAGGTTGGCTGGCGTAATGCTGTGGTTTGGGGTCAGTAAATTGCATCCTACCTGTGCTGGCAGCCACCTTGCTAACAGTGTGATATGGTGGGTGTGTGTCTAGATAGTTTGTTGAGCCAATGTTTTTTGATAAAAAGTATATTGGGGTAGCCCAACCAGTAGGCTGTGTACAGGCTAACTGTGCAGCACTACAAGATGTCTGTCTCCTGCTGTTTCACACATATGCTTTCTGGGAGCTGTGGGAGCCTTCCTTTGCCATCCACTCCCTCAGCTTGCCTGCCTTAACCTGTAATGTATGCTAATTCAGCCCCCCTCCATAAATGTTAGCTATGCTACATATATGTCAGCCTTTTAACCTGTTAAAAGCATGATTCTTTTTGGGCGTCTGTTATAGCAGCAATGTGATTTTTTGTGTTACTTTGATAATGCTAAATGCGGTCTGGGCTGCAGATCTGATCAGCCAATATTAGTGGGTGATGGATATACAGAAGCCTGGGTTCGGTGCTTTACTAACTCAATCACTAATTCCTATTTCTGTATGTTTTCCAGATGCCCTCATGACTGACTTCACCCTTCATGTGAACGGCTGTGATGCATTTATCCCCAGTTGTACTCGGCTGCGCAGTGAAGTGGCCCCCACTGACCTGCTGGACTCCCGACACTGTGCAGAAGAGGTGGACACCCTGCCAGAACTCCTCTTCCCATTCACCTGTAGACTATGTGGGCTTGTGCTGGATGATGGCTTTGCCCATGATGAAGACATGACTGACCAGATCTGTGGTCATTGCAGCTTAGCAGTGCTTTCCACAGACGGAACTAGCAGTCCCCAAAAAGGAGACAGTGAATTCACCTGCAGTCTATGCTCTTTCGTCACTCACTACCCCAATCACTTGGCCCGGCATATGAAGACCCACAGTGGTGAGAAACCTTACAAGTGTGTGCTTTGTGATTACGCCTCTGCCCACTTTGACAACTTGAAACGGCATCAGCGGATTCACACCGGCGAGAAACCATACAAATGTGACCTGTGCGACTATGCCTGTGGTAACCTTGCAAACTTGAAGAGACATGGACGGATACACTCTGGTGACAAGCCGTTCCAGTGCAAGCTTTGCAACTATACTTGTAATCAAAGCATGAACTTAAAACGCCATATGTTAAGGCACACTGGAGAGAAGCCCTTCTGCTGCTCGGACTGCCGTTACACCACTGGCCACTGGGACAACTACAAGAGACATCAGAAGATTCACGGTCTCTGTGCAGAGAGCTGGATCAATCCATACAGTGCCAAAGCTGGACCCAGCAAACCTGAATCCTACCCTTAGAGTGGGGCATTTCCTTGGTTTATACGAGCCAGGACATCCCTCTACCATTTTAACTGTGTCTTATGTGACATAAGCACAAGTCCTCCCTCTTCTCTTTGTTAGCCCAGCAGGTCTGGGTTGTGTCCTACCCCCTACACTGTCCAGTCTCCTTCATCCTCTCCATACAAGGACTAAGAATCATCGCTTTGAAGATGCCGCATGAACCAGTAAGATCAAACTGGACTAAAGTGTTCCATAGATAAGTTTACACTACTTTGCCCTAGTTCTCGTCATCACAAATCACTTAGGCTGGCAGGGAACCCTTATAAAACCCTGTGTTTGGGATATTGGGATATCGGCTTCTTCTAGCTGATGCTGCAGGCAAATAGACACTTTTTAATTTAATTTAGTTAACCCTGCAGTGTCCATGTAAGATATGAAGAGGAGAGTTTCCGATTTATTCTGAGCTAACAAAGTGCAGAGCCTTCTGTAAGGTGCCATAAATTTTCTATGTTATCAGTTAAGTGTGGAACTTCACTGAAAAATACATAAAGGAACACTAGTGTTCTGTAAGAATACACATTAGATGCCCAGTTTTATTTTTGTAAGACTGACTTGTGTGCCAAGTGATGTTGTCTGGCCTTTCATAGATCCACTGTTTGTATGGTTGACCGAACGTTACTTTGCCTAACCTACTACTGACGCAGCATCTAAATGCTGACCAAGAGGATTACTGTGATTGATTTGCAAACTTTAGGCTTAGGTTTAAAACACATATTCAGTGTTCATCATTGTAGATGTATTGGAAATGTTTCAGAATGGTTACAAAGAGGTTATAAGGTGTAGTCACTCTGGAAATATTCTCTGTACCGTTTAGATTTGCTAACTGATATTCACCGTTTCTCATTAAATGCATTTTCTCAGGAAATCATCAAAGGGTTTTGTTATGCCTGCCTTGTATTGTGGTTGATAAAAGCTAATATGACTGTTAGACTATGAGCTAGGTGTCTTGATCCCAACTGGTTTAGCTCTTTACTTGAAACCTTCATCCTTTTTGTCGTAAAATAAGATCTCATAAGTGTCCTCATCAACGAAGGTATAATTTCGACTATTGAGGACAATGAATATCTTTCTTCCAAACTACACTGGTGATAAGGGGGCCCTTCATGACAGTTGTGCCAATCAAAGTAAGGAAATAAGTCTAGGCCAGAGTGGCAATAGCTCTTAGAATAGAAAATATTAAGGGCCTTCTTAAGAGTTTGGCAGTCTTCCTACAGTGCCGCCAGCTCGCATTCCCCAGGAGGACTGCCACAGCAGTGGTGCGCCTGCCCGCCAGATTAAGATTATAATCCATGGCAGGCGGGGCATGCTGTGGGGGTCTAATGGCGGTGCGCTGTTGGGCTCATAGAAGAGCCTAACTTACAGCCCACCTCTAGTTGACATCGCCTGCAGCATGTTCCTGCACGGTATGGCTTGCATGCCACACCGTGCAGGAACAGGAGGGCAATTCCAGGGAGGCACAGCATTTGTCCCCTGCATGCACACCCAGGCGCAACACAAGCCCTGTTGCTTTCTGCCACCCTTTCCATGGTGATCTCACCGCCATGAAAATAGGGATTGACAGGCCACCCAGAATTTGCTCGTCAGTGCTGCAGTAGCACCACCAGCCTATTCCTGCTCCTGTCTGCTGCAGGATCCTGACTCTCTGGCAGACGCACTGTGGTGGTCTGACCACCACACTTGTAATACAGCAGGCGGGCCCGTAGTGTGGCAGTGGTTGGACCACCACCGCGAGTACAGCAGTCCTATTTACAGCCGTACTCCTAATAAGGCCCTAAGGCTTGTATGATTCAGACTTGGCTTTACTTTAGGCTGGGCCAAAGTTTCACAAAATACAGTGTTATAGCAGAAGAGCCTGCCTGTACCAACAGCAGTGCTTTATGTTCTCTGTGGTTAGATTCTGGGAGTTCTTTTAAGCCCTCTAGATACAGCCTGACTTACACAGACTTCTTCGTGGCCCTCATCGGTTTGTGGAGCTCCCTGTTGATTGACAGATATTCAACTCTAATCAGGTGCTTACTCCAGCAGTGGCTCCTGTCCATGTAGTGGATAGTTTTGCATATGGAATGTTCTAGTAGAACTTTCCCTTTTAAAAGGCCTTTTATGTATCCTACAAATGTGGTGTTAATTTAATCAGAGATGTTTGTGAGTCTGAATGCCAGTGATATTGTGGCTTGGAACCCGAACCAATATAGGTTTCATGTAACTATTGTTCAAGAAGGTCGCATGCAGTTACTCAAGTGCAGAATAAAGTGACGAACCATGCATGCAGGTTTTTTTTTTTTGGGGCTTCTGCTGCCCTCATGGTTCCTTATTGCAATACCATCAGTTTTGTATGTTCTAAAATCTGCTTGCTATTGCACTTGGTAGCGCTGCATATATTCCAATCAATTTCTTAGCAATCTGGATGGGTTCCTTTGGTTTACAAAGATATAACTCTGATGCTACCTGTAGGTTTCTTTGGGATTGTGCTTTCCACAGTATTACTGTACTTTGCAACAGCCCTAATATTGACCCCACGTTTGCCATAGATCGGCATTCACTGACTATGTTGTTACATTCAGATTAGCAGAATTATGTGCAGGTGGTTCCATTAAGACTGGATGTTTTGGTTACTGTGTGACCTATTAGATTGTGCTGATTCTTGGGCTCAGTCTGTAGTGACTTTTAAGTTTTTGTCGGATTACTCCCATGAATTGGCCTACAGTGGCCCTGGTGAACATTCTGTGTTGTGGCTAGCATGGTTTACATTTATACATGGTTGTTCTTCTGCGTCCCCTGTGGTTCCCTCTTGGTGTTGAATACATTGCTCCTGTTTGGTTCCAAGTGGCTTAAACAGTTTTAACCTCCTGTTGCAGGGTTCTCATTTTATGCCCCTTGGTGGCCTTTAGCGTGGTCCGTGGGATCACATGTGGTTTTGGCTGCACTGCTTTCATATGGCCCATCAGTCTCCTGAGTGATGACTGTGATTGTCTGCAGAATGGCCCCTGTGGCTCTCCAGTCTGGAATGTTCTCATCGTAGTTTTTAGGGCATCTTAATTTGGAAAAAGCACAGAACCCCCGCAAACTAACAAGTTACTTACCTTCGGTAATGATGTATCTCTAAGAGACTTACGTAGTTATAAATTCCTTACCTTTAGAATTACCCCCAGGTGTCAGACTGGATCCAGAGATTTTTTTTTTAGCAGTGCCCCTGCGCATCCGAAGGTGGTGTCGGTCGACTCCACATCCGTCGTTGGCTTCGTGGTCACTGGAATAACATTGCGGTGTCTACTTAGATGCCGCCCCTGCGCACTGTATTAGTCCTGACACAACTTTCCACGCTAGAAGCGCATAGCCTTGCAAGACACTGACCACTGGTGCAAATAACTAGGGCCCTAGAAGAGAGTCCCTATCCCTAGAAGTCAATTTGCAGAACAGGGAGGATGGGTGGGGTGGTAAGGAATCTATAACTATATATGTCTCTTACAGATACATTGTTACCAAATGGAGGCATCTTGTTCCTCTGAAAGAGATTGTAGTTGTAGATTTCTTACCTTTAAAATAGATACCCCAGGAATGCCAACCCCAGAAGAGGGTCTGCAAACCAAGTTCACACCAGAAAATCCTAGAGAACAGAACAGCCAAAGTAGCAGTCTCTCGGGACTTGGCTGCCGGGCCAGTAATGTTAAGTGAACATGTGCAGAGATTCCCACGTGGCTGCCTGATGGATGTCAAGGAGTGGAACCCCACGCCCCAAAGCAGTATTAGCTTCTGTTGCCCTGGTGGAGTAGGCATGCAGTCCCACTGGGGCTTCCTTCTTTACCAAGGAGTAGCAGATTTTAATGATTAGGACAACCCATCGAGAGATGGTGCATTTGTGCACGCCCGACCTTTCTTGGCCTCCACATATCCAACAAAGAGTTGATCGTCCACCCGGAAATCTTTTGTGCAGTCGATATAGAACAACAGGGCACTTTTTGAGTCCAGACGGTGGAGTCTCTCCTTCTTGGAAGTGTGCGGAGGTGGGAAGAAAGTGGGCAAAGTGATGGTCTGTCCAATATAGAAAGAGGTAACCACTTTGGGAAGAAAAGAGGGCCTTGTGTGAAGGACTACTTTGTCCGGATTAACAGCAAGAAATGGAGCTTTGGAAGACAAAGCCTGCAGCTCACTCACTCGCGAGTAGAGTTGATGGCAACAAGGAAAACTGTCTTCAGAGTGAGGAGCCGGAGAGGACAGTTGTGAAGAGTCTCGAAGGGAGCGCACATAAGATAGGTTAAGACCAGGTTCAAGGCCCACTGGGGCATTATGAACGGAGAAGGAGAAAAGAGGTGAGTAATGCCCTTTAGAAATCTATTTACAATAGAGGACTTGAAAATAGAAGGCTGATCAGGAAGAAAGGCAAATATGGCCGAATGGTAACCCTTAAGAGTGCCAAGGGCAGAGCCCTGCTGGGCTAAATAAAGGATGACCAAGAGGACCTTAGAGGGGCAGCATGGGGACCCACAGCCTTTGCTGTGAACCATGCCACAAACTTGTTCCATGTGCAGGCGTGGAGGGACGCCTGGCTGCCAAGATGACATTGCAGACTTTAGGAGGAAGGTCAAAAGCTGTTAACTGTCTCCGCTCAATCTCAATGCAAGGAAGTGAAGGCTGGACAGGTTTGGGTGGAGAACCCTCCCCTGCTGCTGTGACAGAAGATCGATGGCCATGCTCAAGAGCTCTGGGTACCAGACTCTTCATGCCCAGTCCCGAGACACAAGAATGAGTTGTGCCCGGTCGCGCTTGATCTTCTTCAGCACTCTGGTTAGAAGTGGTACATGTGGAAAGGCGTACAGGTGGCCACAGTTCCACTCGCGACGAAAAGCGTCGCTGAGTGAGTGCCGCCTTGGAAATTCCAATGCGCAGAATTGCTGACATTGCGCGTTCTCTTTGGTGGTGAACATAACTAACCAAGGCTCCCCCACTTTTGAAATAGACTTTGCACCACCTCTGAGTAAAGACGCCATTCGTGATCCACCAGGCATCGGTGGCTGAGTTCATACGCCGTGGCATTCAGAGAACCGGCCAGGTGTTGAACGACCAGGAACATGCCCTGAGAGGGAGTCAGGTGTAACTTCAGTACGTTGATAGTGAACCTCAGTGAGTGCAGGAGGTCCTCCGTAGTCTGGAGGTAGGAGACGACAGTCTGGGGCGATCCCGCCTTCAACAGCCAGTCATCGAGATAGGAGAAGACTGGAACCCCTGATCTGCGCAGATGAGCTGCAACCATTCACGTGGCCTACCATGAACCGTAGGTAACGCCTGTGGGCTGGCAGAATTGGGATGTGAAAACAGGCTTCCTACAAGTCCAGTGCTGCTATCCAGTCTCCAGGGTAGACAGGACCTGAGCGAGGGTTAGCATTTTGAACTTCTCCTTCTGGAGGAAGGTGTTGAGGGCACTGAGGTCCAAGATAGGACGCAGGCCTTTGTCCTTCTTGGGTACCAGAAAGTAGTGGGAGTAGCAACCATGACCTTCTTCTGGCGCAGGGACCTTTTCGATAGCTCCCTTGGCCAAGAGAGCTGCAACTTCCTGGCGGAGAAGAGCCAAGTGATCCTCCGATGGCATGGAGGAAGGGGTAGGCTCGATGGAGAGGGAGTAGCCCCTTCGGACTATCTGCAAAACCCACCTGTCCATTGTGATGTTTTGCCAGTGGGGGAAAACCTCTTTACAAGTTGGTCCAGATTCTAAGGGGGAGGGGTGGGGGGCAGTAGGGAACGCGCCCTTAGAGGACGAGGCTTGGACAACCAAGCTCTTGGGGGTCGGATGTTGGGAGAGGAAAAGTGGATCGCCCGGGGCAGTGCGGTGGTGTAGGCAATCATTCTGTCCACAGGAGCCCCTGTGCTGGGCTTGGGCCATGTGTCCTGAAGGATGCCGGTAAGGGATTCATTATAAGGCAGAGGGGGTTCCGAAGAGGCCGCTGCCAGTTGAAACACCACTGCTAGGGGGTTAGTCCTGACTGCCACTGTAGGAAGCTCAAGGCCCACAGCCTAAGGCCTCAGCCGTCCTACAGAACACCACGGTGTATGCAGCTCCCTCCTCCGTAGACACTGTAGGGGGGAGAGCATATAAAGGTCTGGGGGAGGTATCCAAACCACTGGTATCACCCAGTTCCTCTCGCCAGTCCGGCTCTTCAAGCTGGTCAGCCAAAGGGTCTACAGACCCCTCAGAGTCCTCCTCACCCTCCTCTGGTTGCCACTCAGGCCTGAAAGGAATATCAGGAATGAACAGGGGCACAAAAGTACCCTCCGACGCTGGTACGGCACCGTATCCAAGTCGGGGGTGAAGATGGGGTCGGCGCTGGTCAGGGGCAAAACCGGTACCTGGTGCATAGTCACTGGAATCGTGACAGGGAAGGTACCGTGAGGTTGACCGGCATCGATCCGGATCCAGGCCTGGATCCTCCGAGGCCCTCTGGCGCCAAAGCTGCTGGCATTGAAGGCCCAAGGCCCACCCCGCTGAATCCGTGAGGCACAAAGGGGCACCGGCAGAGTCGGGCTGCTCAAAGATGCCGTGAAGTGCTTCGTAGAAAGCTCAAAGCTGTGCACGGGATGCTTCGAGAAAAGGAGTTAAGCGCGGAGCCATCCCAGAAGCAGGCTTCGAAGATGGAGCCAGAGAGCAACGACGTTCCGGTTCCTGCAACAGACGCGACGAAGGCGAAGAGTGATGGTGCTTCTTTGCCTTCTTCTTGTGCTTCGACTTACCCAAGGAGTGCGAAGACTTGGATGACGAATGGTGATGGTGGCTTCACGACCGGTCCAGAAACCTTCCTGACGACCGGGACCTCGAGCGACGCGGAGCCGACTGCCAGGCCTCAAAAAGCTTTCGGAATTTCTCCCACAAAGACTTTGTGTTCATGGCCCGACAGTTGGAGCATGACTTTGGGTCGTGGTCGTGCTCCAGGCACCAGAGGCACAGGAGGTGGGGATCCGTGATGGACATCAGCTTGTGACAGGAGTCACAAGGCTAGAATCCGGTCCGACGATGGGACATCCCTCGTGCACCAGGAGTCGAAGACTCAAAAAAGACATCGACAAAAAGTCAGAAAGGGTTCGTCAAAATGTGACTCCGGGGCAAGCTCTCTCCGGACCTGCGCTAGGCTGGCGCAGGTCCGGACGTCTGCGCGCAGGGGCAGTGTCTAAGTAGACACCACTACGTCATTACGGTGACCACGACGCCAACGACGGACATGAAGTCGACCGAAGCCACCTACCGATGCGCAGGGGTACTTCTAAAGAAAAAATCTCCGGATCCAATCTGAAGCCTGGGGGTAATTCTAAAGGTAAGGAATCTATAACTACAGTCTCTTTCCGATATTGATATGTAGAAGAAACGGGTGGGGGGGGGGGGGAAATCAGACAAAATGTATTTGACATTTTTCGCTGAATACAGAAATCCTAGAGGTTTTGGAAATTCTTGTTCTCTGATGGCTAACGGTTCCAGTACTTTGATTCTCCATGACCGAGCTGGTTAAGTCTAACAGCAATAAAGGGGTCCTGCATAAATCTAATCTGACAAGACAATGTGGAATACCATCACTGTGAACTGAAGAGTTTTGGATCAGATAATGGAGAGGTTGCCAAATGTAGATGGTGTGTGATAAGTGCTATTTTATGAAGTATCTTTCATGCCACTTCATTCAGACTGCTACATTCTTCGCTTCTCTATGTGGCAGAGAGGAAAGTCCAATCAGTAGACTTTCTTGTTATCCATGATTAACATTTTTATAAGTGTAAAGCAGCTACGGCAACACAACGGAATCAGCGTTTTGCTCAGGCAGTATCAGTTTCATACATTGGTCCTTCTTGCTCCCTTAACAACCAAATTGGTAGTTATTCTGCCGGTGCAGTAGGCCCCCAGTTTTACCAGCGGTGGCACTGTAAATGTACTGTGCATTTTTTTTTTTAAATCTCGATTTGCCAGCATAATGCAAAGAATCTGCCTCAGTGATTAGAACTGTAGATAAATAAGTAGGCTGAAAGTTTTAAGGTGGCCTGGTACAGGGACACTTTACCCAGATTATACCAGAGAGGAGTTTTGTGTGGAAGTCCGCTGATTAGTCAGTAACTATCTCAGGAAAGTCTGACACACCACCACCAATCATTTCCTGTTTACTCTACACACAGCTACTTCTAGCACGCTATTTCTCCATTATGACACACTATACAGTCATACGGTCAAGGTGTTCTGTTTTGGGGCTAATATGTGGCTAGTTCCTGGCCCTATAAGGGCGGTGCTCTCTGGATTGCCTTTTGGTGATTCTAGAGGAAATGTCCTTTGTCAGAGTGAGTTCATGGTGTGTCCCAGTGAAGTTGCTTTAAAGAGAACTTGTGGTTCCAGTTAGATTGATGTGCTGCAGTGTGCTGGATTTCTCTGCTTTCTGTCTTGTACTAGGGTCCTGGCAGTTCCTTTGTGATTTATCCTCATGTGACTTGGTGGGGAAGTGCCCTAATCTAGATGTTTTTTGGTTTGGAAACTGCAACAGGGATCCGAGATCCACCCAAACAAAGCTAAAATAACTTCAGCTGGACAGCCACATGTTTCCTGAGACGGTTCTTATTGTATTTTTGAATTGGTTAAATATGACCGTTTTCTGCATATTACAGGTTTTTTTTACTAGTATGTTGCATACGCAATTTCTGCCAAAAATGCAAGATATTTAGAGCTATCACTTGATGGAATGGACAAAATGGGCCCAGTTCAGGACTTGGTGCAGTGTATGAACTTCCACGTGAGATGCGCAAGAAAGAACTTTGAATTCAGAAAACAAAATGGTATCAGTGTGTAATACTGAGTATATCCTAGAAGTTTGCTAAGTCTGATCTTCAGTGGCAAGATAGTATGTTAGTGCCGAACAAATTAAGGAACGAAGGATATAGCGGCAGTGTGATTGGGCAGGGTCAGCTTGCATAGCCAGATTTTATAGGGCCAGTGAAATCCATTGGGCAAGGAGGTCCCCCAGTTTTGAAAGTAGAAAACATGGGCACAACCTGAAAATAGGATGATTTGGAGGAAGTTTAAAGAAGAACAAAGGTACTCGCTTCCTTCATTGTTTTAAGATTCTGCCTATGTAATGTCAAAGTGTTCAGAACCTTGTTCAGTATTTAGATGTTTTGTTTCAAAGAAGATAGATTTTGAATGCACTGCCAATTTCAGTTGGCGCTCTGAAATTAATTCTCGCTCCTTCCCCATGCCTCAGGAGCTTTCTATAAATAGGTTTGTTTTTGAGCCCTATATGTGATATTTATGTATGCCACATGTAATGACAAAGATGTATTCAGGCTAAATATCCCTCATGAGTGCTTCCGCACCCGCCTGTGGGCGAGGAGGTTGCGCTCCCATCCAGTCATAAAATTCCTATTTAAAGATTGTTATTTAAAAATGCGGGTTTTTTTCGTTTTAAAAATATATCCATTGGTTTTTATTTTCCTCATTCTGCCTCTTGGAGTGTATGCTCTAATACTGTTTACCACATACAATCGAAAATTGTTATTGTCTTCAGTCAAGCAGGTAAGAGGGTTTACAGGGGAAGATTTGTAAACTGAGGGTCGTATCCTGGTGTTGCTAAAAATGAGCGCCATACCTGAAAATGAATATGATTTCACGCGCACATGGTTTTAAGTGCTTCACCGATAAAGAACTGTGTGCCACCCAAGAGCCTGGGTTATTTTCTGTGAGAGTGATGAATAACTGTTGAATTTACCAGTGTCCCTGCACTCCTATGAAGTGAAAATACAATGTTTTCAGATCTCTCGTAGTTCTTTTCCACATTCTCTGGTATCACACTTCAAATATCGTTCACTATTTCACTTTTGTATCCCATTTAGCCTTTCAGAATATTGTTCATCTTTCAAAAGCTGCATGATTCTCTGTTGTGTACCCGTGTCGTTTGTTTATTCCTGTTCGGCACATGATTGTCGGGGGCCCGCGCTCAGATCTCTTGCTGTATTTAACATTTAATCCCGTATTTCCAAGTTTGTGCCTCAGCCTGTTGTGTGTCACAGAAGTAGCTAGCAGAGAAAGAAAGGCATTTCCTCTTTTTCTCCCTAGGTGCTGACAAGGGCTGGGCCTTGGAAGTCTCATGGTGGTATTTTCAAGTGTGTGAGACTAGCGCTCCCCCTGGTCAGTGCAAACTTGAGGGCTCTGTTTAGCAATAAATGCCCCAAATGTCACCTGAGACGTCCTCTGCGAGGGCTCGTTTTCTGCATGCACTAGATCTGCTCAGACCACAGTATCTTCCTGTTAACATCTGGCCTCCCTTTTCCCCTGGCAGCAGACATGGCAGAGCGCTTTACGCCTCTGAAGCAGACAGGTGGGTGGTCAGTAGGCCTTACCAGGATGAACATAGGACTTTGAGGAGACATCAAAGGTCCAAACTACCAATACATAGTTCCACAGTGACCTGGGACTTTTTACCACTTCTATATATCAATTATGCTGCGAGCCCAGCCAAGCATTTCAGCTCTTGAGACCGAATGCTCCCTGCCACTACAATCGTTGAGAGTTTGAGGGGACAGATTTTCTACATGAGAGGGTAGTGGATGTGATGACGTGGAGTTTACACCCACCGTCTATTTCAGTCTTCCAGTTACCAAGATTGCATCTAGGTGCTAAGCTGCTCCACTCCTCTCCAATGCGGGGAGTCCACTTGGATCTTCTGACAGAGGTCCTCAAAGGAGGACGTGGCTTTAAGGCGTGTCTGGGT
The DNA here is from genome assembly GCF_964263255.1 of Lissotriton vulgaris. Lineage (NCBI taxonomy): Eukaryota > Metazoa > Chordata > Amphibia > Caudata > Salamandridae > Lissotriton > Lissotriton vulgaris. The sequence continues at coordinate 1,850,467,131 of NC_141694.1, read as the reverse complement.
GCAAGCTTTACCAATGGGCACGGCAATATCCGCAGAGCGCCATGCCTCCTTTCCTGAAGCATCATCATCCAGTGTTCTCTTGAGGCATTAGAGCTCTGCTAAAAAGCGAATACATGTCATGTTTGGTTAAACATTTCATTATCATTGGTACCAGGGAGAAGAAGGAAGCATTGTAGAGTATGAAAGCCGTGCTTGTAGGAAAGGAGTGACACTAGATCAGGGAGCTTACAGGCAGGGTAGAAAGGGGAGTATGCGATCAACCTTTGTTTATTCTGCTCCGTGTTTAGTCCTACTGTTTTTATACCAAGAGTTTAATCTTTTTCTCTAAGTTGGGCAACTACTTTGGGAGGAGTTGGCAAAGAAGATAAATGTCTTTTCTTGTGGAGTTCTTAACTGTAAACAAGCTTAAATAGTTTTAAAATTATGTGGAATCATCCTACTTGTCGTTTATTGTCTTTATTATTCTGTGACCCGGAAAACACTTTTTAATTACTGCACAGAATCCTGATATCCTGTCTCTTCAACTATATATTGCTCAGTAACAAAATGTTTCTAAGCACCTCAATTTTGGTACTGAAGATAACTGAGATGCAGTAAGGTAACATGGTTTGTCCGGACCACGCAATGAGGTCAGCGCAGTAATGATTGTTCTATTACAAATCAGGCAGTGATCACTATCCCTCATCGTCTTCAGAGAAGTGTTTTGCTGGCGTGCAGGGAAAATGTACCTTTCATCTTCTTTGGCTCTCTGCTGCAGGAGTGAGTTTCTTGCAGGTGTGTTATGGGTTGGTCATCGTTTATCAGCCTCCAGATTTCTATCACTGCCTCGAAACTCATTGGGGTCGCCATATTTTTGCACCAAGGACTCCCCTTCCAGGATGACCGGTACTAGGTCTGATAAGGAGGGAAGATACTTCATGCTGAAAGCTTACCTAGAGGGATACCGCTTAACCCTCTAGGTTAACCCTCTTGAACTACTGTATAATCCACGGCCTTGGTGATGGGGAAATTCCTAAATCGCTTCCTGTCCATCTTAGCTGAATTTGCAGTGTTATATGTTATTCTCAGAAATGACTTTAATCCAACTTGGGAAAGTCAGATGGACAGATCCAACCAGGGAAAAAGCATGGGGAGGGGGTGTTCCTCCTTCAAGAAACCTAAAAATGCACTGCATGGCTCGGCTTCTGAGACGGATGTTTGGCGAGAGTTGCATTCACAGATACCCCAGCTTACACTGAACTTCTGACAAGCTCACTGTTCCTACTTTTTCACAGATTACATTTTAAGGGGAAGTGCCTTGGTCCATCTGGGTGCCAATGCCAGTACTGGCCCTCTTGCATCCTCGGACCAAGCCTCCATAACCGCTGGTATGAATATGGGTTGGACCCAGCAACTGGTGCCACTGTGGTGTATACAGCCATGATATTTAAGGAGGAAAAAGGCAAACTGATGAAGGAATGTTTCTCTTCAAACGAGGGTGCGACGGTCACACCTATCTGGTTATGTGACAGGAGGAAAGTGCATCTCCGAAAACTATAGTCTCTGGAAGTTCAAAAACAACTTGAATTGATTGACTTGGAGAGAATCCAGGAACAGCCCATCTGTTACTATCCTGTGTAAAGAAACATGGGCCAACTTAGGACTAAGGCATTTAGTGGCAGGGGATAAAGTATGTACACGCCTAGCTCAGCAAAAGTGCGGAAGAATGGAAATAGCCATGAAATTAAAACATACAATGGATTTGCTGTGTAGAGATAGAGATGAGGGTGAGAAAATTAGGAACTGCTACAAATTGTTATACACTGAATGATACTCTGACATCCTCCAGGCACACTACATCTCAGAACTGTCCCTGCGCAAACTAGCACATCGTAGATAGTATTGATGTACCTATGAGTAACAAAGCCCTACTGAGGATAAAATCCCTACAAGTAAACAATGTGCCGGGATTTTCAGGTACTTTTTATAAGACTTATATTGCATAACTGACGCCCAGACTGACTACCTCGTTAAATGTATCGCTGAGCATGGCATGGTTACCCTCCCTTCCGCCACTGTGGGAGAAGTGGTTATTTCGGTCATCTCTAAACCAGGCCAGAATTCGAGCTTTATGCCTCATGCATCCTATAGCCCTTCTTCATTTGGATGCCAAGCTTTATTCCAGGGTTTTGGCCAACAAACTTGAGAAGATATTGCTGAGCCTCATCCATGCAGACCTGGTGTGCTTTATCGCCTCAGAATATAAGTATAACAATATAAGACGATTACTCCTTGATGAGAAAGCATATAGAAGGATGGTTTGTGTCCTTGGACGCCGAGAAAGCTTTCAACAAGGTATTTTCTTGTCTTTGGTCAGGAGGGCAAGAGGCTTTGCTGCACATTACATCTCCATGACCATGGCACTCCCTTGCCAACTAACTGCAAGTACATCACTTAATAGTTGTTTAACATCACCACTCTCATAATGCACTTACAGAACCAATTTCCCACCCTAAACAAAGAAATACCTGTGCAAGTGGGCCTTTCTAGCGGTTGATGTGATGGTCTGTATTCGCTCCAATGACTATCTTGCCAAGGGTCCGCTACCTGTTTTAGGCTATGCCCATTGCTGTGAATAAAGAGTTTTGTCCAACTGCAAAAATGCTTATCTAAATTTGTTCAGGGAGTAACTAAACAGAATTCCAATACATCTTTAACTACAAAGTTGAAGGAAGACCTGACCCTACCTGATTTTCATAAATACTATTTGGTGGCACAACTAAGGATTGTAACTAAATAGTCCAAAATGGAGACCGATAAAATTTGAAATGTTATACGTCATGCAGCAGTGGGAGACTACTGTGGGACAGAAGCGAGAGCCTTAAGTGCGTAGTTCAGTACGGCACTCAACATTGTCAATATGGGCCACAGTAGCAAGGAGGATGGGATTTACCACTTTGCCCATCTCTGCATACACCTTTACATTTTTATGGCTGTTTCGCCCCAGCACTTAAACCCCGTCCATTCAATAAGTGGAATGAGGGGTGTTACCAAATGATTCCGGATCTCCTCCCACCAGTTCAATCCTTTATGCAGTGTAAAGCTCAATTTCACCAAGGGACTTTATTACATTCACATGAGCCATGTGTTGGTACACCCCCATATGAAAGCCTCAGTCACGAGGGACAAACCCATGTATGAGGAGGCAACATTCAGGCTGATAGGGTCCAGAGGGATAACCTCCAAAAATACATACAGAACTCCTTGATGGTCTCCCTGATGACTGTAGGCTTTTATGAACAGACGGCAAACGCACTCCATGGGACTGATCATGCTATTGATCGAATAAACTGGACTTACTCCATGGGACTGGGAAATCTTTAGGATAGCTGTTCACAAGAGTATTACAAACCGGTAACAACAAGGTTATTTATAATAGGCATTATACACCTGCTACAATTCACTGCATGTTCTCTACTGCTAGTCAGTCCTGTTGAAGAGAATGAGGCTCCATAGGCACTTCACCTGCTTGCTAACCGGAGTTACTTCTGTTTTGGAAGGAGGTGGATAAGACATTACCGGAGATATTACGGTACCCCTTGTCTTTTTAATCCTTGTGTTTGTACTTGGCCTATAACCAGCACTATATATGGGTCTTTCGAGATCTGATTGGTGCATGATCGTCCAGTAATTAAGTGCAACCAAACTGGCCATTGAGTTTCAGTGGGAACAGAAAATTAGGCATGCTTAAAGGTAAGTCTGAATTGACTGCAAGTGCAACTTCTATTCTGACCCGCTAAAACAAAATGTGACTTCTACATATAATAAAAAGATGCAATGAAATAGGTCATCTCTTTTGGTAAAGTAGTCAACAACAGAACTTAAGTACAAGGCATCCAAGACTGGATCCAGTAACATAAGATAATGAAATGGCCCTAGAATTCTCTGGTTTCTCTTGAAGGTTTTTTTTTTTTTTGCTGATTACTGCATGCTGGCAGCTTCTTTGACCAGAAAGAATGACACTTTTGGTAAGGAAGTGATAGGTGTTTTTCTCTGCATGTGTACTGTATGCAGTGTACTGTTGGTTCACCATTTTTTTCTTCATTTCATTCGGTCGTGTAGTTTCCCCCCTATGCTAGGAACTGCACGCTTGTGGATGGCATAACCATTGGGATGGTGCCAGACTGATGCTATGCATAGGTTGTCCTAGAGGCCAGTTAGCTCGCAGTGCCACCATGAGTACACCTAAACCTAGGCAGGTAGTAAATTGTTCCAGTAACCACTAAACAGGACAACACTGATCCCCCAGGGATCGTGGCAACAGATCTAGAATCATTTTGGCCCAGTCACTCGTGCTCTCAGAGAAATATACAAGGAATACACAGTGGGACGTTTTCAGTGTTTATTGAACCGACGTGATTCTTGTATAGAATATATGAGCTGCAATGATCAATAGACAGACGCATCAGGACAGTGAATAGAATGAAAAGATCCACCATCATGCTAAGACAATGTATATGTGCAGGCGTATACCACAGTGTAGAAATCAGCTTACTCCTACTATGCAGTCCCTAACGTAACATCTAGGACATGTGTGTGTGTTCTACCAAGAATCCCTGTGCTGGATGATCCAACCCTGGTTACCTGAGGGGAAAGAATATAAGTCCCTGTCTTGGTCACAAGCTGGTCACCCTTCACAGAAATATCAGCAAGCTGCTGGTCCTAAGCTTTAGCGTGTAGAGACCTAATCAATAACAGCAAAGCGCTCCTCTAACTAAACCCAGAAATGCTTGTATATAATGAAAAGCATCCTTGTGAATCCTGGACAAGCCAGCATTGGTATGGTCTATAGATAGCTATCTGAAAGAGACACGTTAGTGATAGATTCCTTACCTTAGAATATCCCCAGGCGTCAGACTGGATCCGGAAACCTTTGCGTAGCAATACCCCTGCGCGTTGGTAGGCCTCGTCCGTGGCTCTGCGTTCGTCGTCGGCATTGTTTGCACCGAAATGACGTCGCCGGAGTACTTATACGCCGCCCTCGCGCGCTGACGTCAGTTCTTCTTTTTTCCGCGCCAGCTAGCGCAGATCCGGAGAAGCTCTACCCCTTAGTCACTTTTTGACTAAACTTTTTTGATCAGTTTTTTCTCAAGTCGTTCGACTCCTACGGTGCCGGTAGGGATGCCGGGCTCAAACCCTGCTCCAAGTGCAGCACAATGACCGAACCTGCTCTGACTGGGGGGCCCTGACGTCTAAAGCTAGGCGGGAGCGGTCCCGCAAGCCACTTGAGCTCCGGCAGTCGGCCCAGCGCCGTTCAAGGTCCCAGTCCCACAGGAGGTCGAGGGACCGGTCGCGGGGTCGGAGCCCTCGTAGTTCCGAGAGTCGGCATCGGTCTTCGGGATCAAGGTCCTCAGATAAGAGGCATGAGAGGTTGGAAAGGCGTCATCGCTCTTCCGACCCACCCTGACACTCGCGCGACGCGGCCGGGGGTTCGGGTGACACCACCCACGCGGCTCCGACGGAGTCGCGGGCATCGCAACCTTCCCCACACCTTCCGGTCCCTGGGCACGATGCGACGCCAGAGGAGATTGAGCGGTACCTCATGGCCATGAGGTCTCTCCCTCCTCCGCCGGGCTCCGTGGCACCTTCGGGCCCAGCGGTCCCAGCTGGGGGGGCCTAGCGGGTCGGGTGCGTCGGGTGCTCCGGCGCCGCCGGCGACTTCGGTCCCGGCGCTGCAGGCCCCCACTGGATCTGGTTCCGGATCTGGGTCGTCGCCGGTCGACCTCACAACTTCACCGACGCCGGCCCCTAGGGTGTTGCCCCCGGCGCTGCCTACAGGCGATGCCGTCCCCGATCCTGCTCTCGATTCGGTTCTGGCACCAGAGCGGTGCCGCTGGGCGCCGCTCTAGACGTCGTGTGGAGACTTTTACTTCCACGAACCGGCCCCATCCTTCGAACCTGAATTTCAGGTGATGGGTGACGAGGGAGATTGGGAGGGGTCTGTGGACCCTCAGGCACAGTAGTGCCAGTCTTAACAGGACTGGAAATGTGAGCTTGGGGATGCCAGTGGACTGAACACTTCGCCAGACAATGGTTTTGTCTCCCCTCCAACCGTGGCTACGGAGGAGGGGTCTGCCTACAGTGTAGTGTTGATGCGGGCGGCTAAGGCATTGGGCCTAGAGCTCCCCGTCACGGCCGTGAGGACTAACCTCCTCACTGAGGTCCTTAAACTGCAGGCAAGCTCTGCTGAGCCTCTGCTGACGTTTAATGAGGCCTTGTGTGACGTTCTTTTGGGCACTTAGTCCAAGCCCGCTACAGGTCAGCCTGTAGATAGGAACGTGGCCAGACGCTTCCGCCCGGCTCCGGGCGACCCTTGCTTCTTGTCCACCCACCTCACCCCGAGAGCCTGGTTATCCAGGCCTCTACTTCCCAGACGGCATTCCCGAAGGCTCTGCCCGATCGGGAATCCAAGGGGTAAGAACAATTTGGTAACAAGGTGTTCTCGTCCCTGAGTTTGGGACTGCAGTCAGTCAATACCGCATGCCTCTTGGGCCGCTACACCCACACTCTGTGGGACATGGCCGCGGACGTGCTGCCACAATGTCCGGAGGAGGCCCGGACTAAACTCGCCCAAGCCCTTGTGGAGGGTCGAGATGCGGCACACAATTCCATCCGGTGTGGGTTGGATACCAAGGACTCACTGGCAGAGCGATGGCAACGACGGTGGCAGTTCAACGCCACGCCTGGTTGAGGGCTGCCAACTTTTCGGCTGATGTCCAGGCCACCCTTCTGGACATGCCGTTTGATGGCTGTCGCCTCTTTGGCGACAAGGCAGACCATGCGCTTGAGCGTTTTAGGGACCCCAGGGCTACGGCCAAGTCCTTGGGCCTCACGGCCCTACGCCAGCAAACGGGTGCCTTTCGCTACTTTCGTGGCCAAGGAAGGGGTGCTCCCACAAGTGCTGCCAGCCACGCACCGCAGACTAATACACAGCGCGGTGGCTGCCGTGGAAACAGTCTTGGCTGCGGTCGGGGACAACGGCGAGGCCAGTCCACACCTTCCCCTGCAGCATCCGCCTCAAAACCCTCCTAGTCCATGCTTTCTGGTCCATGTGATGCCAGTGGGGGCAGGGTTCGCCATCACCACTTCCACTGACGCACTGTCACATCGGACATGTGGGTGCTGCAAATCGTCTGAAGGGGCTACTCCCTCCCCTTCGAGGTGACCCCTCTAGCCATGCCACCGCAATACCACCGTGTGTGGGGGGGATCACTTGCAACTTCTGCAAGAGGAAGTTACGGCCCTCTTGGCCAAGGGGGCCATCGAGCACGTTTCTGGGCCAGAAGTAGGGGGTGTTTGTTACTCCCACTACTTTCTGGTACCCAAGAAGGGCAAAGGGGCCTACGCCCTATCTTGGACCTGCGGAATATCTACGGCTTCCTCCGGAAAGAGAAGTTCAAGATGCTGACACTGGCTCAGGTCTTAGCTGCCCTGGACGCAGGAGACTGGATGGTAGCGTTGGACTTGCAGGACGCTTATTTCCACATCCCCGTCCTGCCGGCCCACCGGCGCTACCTGCGGTTCACGGTAGGTCACGAGCACTTTCAGTTTACCGTGCTCCCCTTCGGCCTTACCAGCGCCCCACGGGTGTTCACAAAAGTGATGACGGTGGTCGTAGCTCATCTGCACAGGTTAGGGGTTTCAGTCTTACCCTACCTCAACGACTGGTTGTTGAAGGCAGGCTCGCCCCAGACAGTAGTCAGCCACCTCCCGACAACGGCGGACCTCCTGCACCAGCTGGGGTTTTTCCATCAATGTGCCGAAGTCACACCTGTGCCCCTCTCAGAAGCTCCTCTTCATCGGAGCGGTCCTCGACTCGGCACAGTTTTGGGTTTATCCTACCGAACAGCGGGTCCGGGATATTCAGGCTCTGATTTCAATGTTTCAGCCTTTCTCCCATGTCTCGGTCCGGTTGACGCTGCGGCTACTGGGGGCTGATGGCCTCCTGCTTCCTTCTGGTGCATCATGCCAGGTGGCGGATGCAGGCTCTGCAGTGAGACCTGAAATTTCAGTAGGCCCAGCATCAGGGCAACCTGTCCGACCATATCATGATCTCGGAGGCCACTGCGAGATAGCTGCAGTGGTGGGTCACGGACCGCAATTGGGTCAGCGGCAGGTCCCTCTCCCTTCCCCAACCGGAGTACGTAGTTGTGACGGACACGTCCCTTCAGGGCTTGGGAGGCCACATGGGAGAGGCGGAGATCAGAGGCCTCTGGTCTCCGGCGGAGTCCAGGCTCCATATCAACCTTCTGGAGCTGCGGGCGATTCGTCTAGCACTGAAGGCATTCCTCCCCTCTGTCCAGGGGAGGTTAGTGCAGGTGTTCACGGACAACACCACCGCCATGTGGTACTGCAACAAACAGGGCGGGGTGGGGTTGTGGACCCTATGCCAGGAGGCTCTGCGCCTCTGGAACATCAGGACGTGACCCTGGTGGTTCAACACCTGGCAGGTTCTCTGAACGCCAGGGCGGACGAGCTCAGCCGAAGGTGCATGATGGATCACGAATGGAGTCTGAACTCGGACGTGGCGCAAGGACTCTTTCTGCAGTGGGGAGAGCCTTGGTTAGATCTATTTGCCACCGAGAGAACGTGCAATGTCATCACTTCTGCGCGTTGGAATTTCCAAGGCGGCACTCGCTCAGGGACGCTTTTTGTCGCGAGTGGAGTTGCGGTCTGTTGTACGCCTTTCCGCCTATACCACTTCTGCCCAGAGTGCTGAAGAAAATCAAGCGCGAGCGGGCCCACGTCATCCTTGTGGCTCCGGACTGGGCGCGAAGGTACTGGTATCCCGAGCTACTCAGTATGTCCGTCGACCCCCCCGATCTGTCTGCCTCTTCAGGAGGATCTTCTGTTGCAGCAGCAGGGGACTGTCCTCCACCCGAACCTGTCCAGTCTCCACCTCCATGCTTGGAGATTGAGCGGCGACAGTTGAGGCCATTTGACTTGCCTCCTGAAGTCTGTAATGTCATTCTGGCAGCCAGGCGTCCCTCCACAAAGTCGGTATACGCCTGCAGGTGGAACAGATTTTTGGCATGGTGCACAGCAAAGGCTGTGGACCCTCTCAATGCCCCTCTCTCTGAGGTTCTCCTCTTCCTTCTTTCTCTTGCCCAGCAGGGCTCTGCTCTGGGCATTATCAAGGGCTACCTTTCAGCCTTCTTAAGTCTACCTGATCAGCCTTCTTTGTTCAAGTCCCCCATTGTAAACAGATTCTTAAAGGGCATCATTCATATGTTCCCTCCTGTTCCTTTCGTGATGCCCCAGTGGAACTTGAACCTGGTTCTGACTTACTTGATGTGCGCTCCCTTTGAGCCGCTTCATAACTTTCCTCTCCATCTTCTTACACTTAAGACTGTCTTCCTGGTTGCCATCACCTCTGCCAGTAGAGTGAGTGAACTCCAGGCTCTTTCCTCGACACCTCCTTTCCTTTCTGTCCATCCGGACAAGGTTGTGTTGTGGACAAAACCCTCTTTCCTGCCCAAGGTAGTCACAGCCTTCCACATCGGGCAGTCCATCACCTTGCCCACTTTCTTTCCGCCTCTGCATCCCTCGAAAGAGGAAGAGAGGCTCCACCGTCTGGACCCAAAACGTGCGCTCTCTTACTATCTGGATCGCACACGCCAGTTCCGGGTGGATGTCCAACTCTTTGTTGGTTACGTGGGCGCCAAGAAAGGACGGGCGTGTTAATCTTTGGCTAAGAAGGAACCTCCTGTTGGGCTGAGGGCCCACTCCACTTGGGCCACGGCGATTACTACTGCCCTGGGCCGAGGAGTCCCCTTGCAGGACATTTGTCAGGCAGCTACATGGGCCTCGCTGCACACGTTCGCAAGACACTACTGCCTGGACAGCCAAGTCCAGAGGGATGGCTTCTTTGGCCGTTCCGTCCTCCAGGACTTTCTGGTGTGATTATTGGTTCGCAGACCCACCACCGGGGTTGGTATTGCTGGGGTATCTATTCTAAGGTAAGGAATCTATCCCTAACGTGTCTCTTTCAGATGCACAAGTTACTACTTGTGTAACTATATATCTGTAAGAGACATTAGTTAGTGATAGATTCCTTACCGACCCATCCTCCCCGTTCTGCGAACCAATATCTAGGGTTAAGGTCATCCCCTTTCAGGGCCCTAGTTTCATGGCACTAGTGTTGGTTCTATCATGGCTCTGTGTATCTGGCGCGGAAAAGCTGTGTATAAGAACTGACGTCAGCGCGCGATGGTGGCGTCTAATTACTCTGGCGACGTCATTCCGGGGCTAACTCAGACGACTGACGTGGAGCCGCGGATGATGCCTATCGACGCGCAGGGGTATTGCTACGCAAAAGTTTCCGGATCCAGTCGGACGCCTGGGGATATTCTAAGGTAAGGAATCTATCACTAACTAATGTCTCTAACAGATCTATCGTTACACAAGCAGTAACTTGTGCTTTTCTTCTTTTGGATGAAAAATCGAACAACATTTGCACAATGCATGTCGAGGCCTTGTACTTAGTGTTCAAGGAGTCTTGATGATGGTCTCGTGAAGTGGAATCTGTAAGCGAAGAAACTAATCCAGCATTGTCACGCACACAAATGTGTGTAAAAGGTCATTGTGTGAAGGAGAAGGCAAATTAAGAAACGTGTTTATGGTGAAAGATGGCATTGCACATGACTACTCTTTCTGTCCTCCCACCAGCATTCCAAACCGCCTTGTAGGTATATCTAAATTACTTTGCAAAGTTGAAGAGCACCTACTTTTACACTCCTGGTCACATTCAAAATATACAATGCAGGTAACTGCCAATGGTATTTTCATATGGCACAAACAAAAGCCTTGACAATAAACATTTGTCTTTTTTTGGTCCTATTAATAAGGTCCACCCTGATTTCTGACATACTAAATAGAACCCTGCAAACAAATTGGGTATTTGTTACTGTTTCCTCGCTGTATCCGACATACTTTAAACAGGAATAGGAACTTATTTTTGATCTGCCTTTTCCTTGTTCCATTTAATGTCCTTCATGTAAACTTTGTACCCAGAAAAAGACCTTTCTCTATTTTTCAGACAGAGCCCCCCCCCCCACCCCCCCTTTGAAGTTAAGCTTTGCACTGATCGGCCATCTTGGAGCAGTAAACAGTGATAAGCTATGTGGAGCACTGTTTCGAGATGGTAGCATGGTTTTTAGGGTAGCAGCAGAGATGCCTGGTGCTCTGCATAGCGGCTGATACTCTCATTGCTCAATTAGCACTAGTCTATTTTCAGGTGAGCTACGGAGGGGGGGGGGAGAAGAACTAAAGGAAATATCTCATGAGGTTGGACGCCTCTGGATGCAGAGTAAGCAGGCAAAATACTGTTACTTAAAATTCCAATATTCTAAAGACCAGTGGTTATTTACTAGGCGGAACCAAACATTGGCAAGAAAGCCAAAGACTTAAGTGGGCTGATTCACTGCCCAGTTGTGTGTAAGCTGCTCTGAAGGGCTGGATTAATATGTGAATACAACTTTGATGAATAAATGAAGTGTGTTAACCTAAATCCCAGTTTCTCTATGTAAGATTATGTCAACAGTTTTTTGCTCAAACCTAAAACACACAGAACTAAATAGAGCACAGGGGGGGGCATGGCCCACATGCATAAGACATGCAGCACAGGTCAAGAGCACCACAATCTTCCCTGAAAGACATGGACTGGAACAAGTTTGATACTGCAAGATCAGTGAAAGTTTCCTTTAAAGGCTTGGAACAAGGGGTGTATTGTAGTGCCAGTTTTTTCAAAGACATGGAACAAAAGTGCTACTGTTGGGCCAGTCAGTGCAAGCTTCCTTCAAAGACATGGAACAAGTGTGGCACTGCACGGCCAGTGCAAGCTTCCTTTGGAGTCATGGAACAAGTGTGGTACTGCAGGGCAAATGCAAGCTTCCTTATAAGACATGGAACAGGTGTGGTACTGCAGGCCCACTACAAGCTTCCTTCGAGTCATGGAATAAGTGTGGCACTGCAGGGTCAGTGCAAGCTTCCTTTGAGTCATGGAACAAGTGTGGCACTGAAGGGCCGGTGCAAGCTTCCTTCAAAGACATGGAACAAGTGTGGTACTGCAGGGCCAATGCAAGCTTCCTTCAAAGACATGGAACAAGTGTGGTACTGAAGGGTCGGTGCAAGCTTCCTTCAAAGACATGGAACAAGTGTGGTACTGATGGGTCGGTGCAAGCTTCCTTCAAAGACCTGGAACAAGTGTGGTACTGAAGGGTCGGTGCAAGCTTCCTTCAAAGACATGGAACAAGTGTGGTACTGATGGGTCGGTGCAAGCTTCCTTCAAAGACCTGGAACAAGTGTGGTACTGAAGGGTCGGTGCAAGCTTCCTTCAAAGACATGGAACAAGTGTGGTACTGATGGGTCGGTGCAAGCTTCCTTCAAAGACCTGGAACAAGTGTGGTACTGAAGGCTTCCTTCAAAGATATGGACCAAGTGTGATACTGCAGGGCCCGTGCAAGCTTCTTTCGAGTCATGGAACAAGCGTGGTACTGCAGGGCCAATGCAAGCTTCCATCAATGACATGGAACAAGTGTGGTACTGCAGGCCCTATGCAAGCTTCCTTCGAGTCATGGAACAAGTGGGGCACTGCAGGGTCGGTGCAAGCTTCCTTCGAGTCATGGAACAAGTGTGGCACTGAAGGGCCGGTGCAAGCTTCCTTCAAAGACATGGAACAAGTGTGGTACTGCAGGGCCAATGCAAGCTTCCTTCAAAGACATGGAACAAGTGTGGTACTGCAGGGCCAATGCAAGCTTCCTTTGAGTCATGGAACAAGTGTGGTACTGCAGGGCTACTGCAAGCTTCCTTCAAAGACATGGAACAAGTGTGGTACTGCAGGGCCAATGCAAGCTTCCTTTGAGTCATGGAACAAGTGTGGCACTGCAGGGCCAATGCAAGCTTCCTTCAAAGACATGGAACAAGTGTGGTACTGCAAGACCAATGCAAGCTTCCTTCAAGTCATGGAACAAGTGTCGTACTGCAGGCCCATGCAAGCTTCCTTCAAAGACATGGAGAAGTGTGGTACTGCAGGGCCAATGCAAGCTTCCTTCGAGTCATGGAACAAGTGTGGTATTGCAGAGCTACTGCAAGCTTCCTTCAAAGACATGGAACAAGTGTGGTACTGCAGGGCAAATGCAAGCTTCCTTCAAAGACATGGAACAAGTGTGATACTGCAGGGCCCGTGCAAGCTTCTTTCGAGTCATGGAACAAGTGTGGCACTGCAGGCCCAATGCAAGCTTCCTTCGAGTCATGGAACAAGTGTGATACTGCAGGGCCAATGCAAGCTTCCTTCGAGTCATGGAACAAGTGTGGGACTGCAAGGCCACTGCAAGCTTCCTTTAAAGACACGGAACAAGTGTGGTACTGCAGGCCCACTGCAAGCTTCCTTTGACTCATGGAACAAGTGTGGCAATGCAGGGCCAACGCAAGCTTCCTTCAAAGACATGGAACAAGTGTGGTACTGCAGGGCCAATTCAAGCTTCCTTCGAGACATGGAACAAGTGTGGCACTGAAGGGCCGGTGCAAGCTTCCTTCAAAGACATGGAACAGGGCCAATGCACACTTCCTTTGAGTCATGGAATAAGTGTGGGACTGCAAGGCCACTGCAAGCTTCCTTTAAAGACCTGGAACAAGTGTGGTACCCTCAAATCACTAATTTTCCCAGGTCCAGCTCTCTTTCCTAAGTAATCAATGTTCTTACTAGCTGCCAATATATAACCTCCACCCGTTAGGCTTAACACAGTGATTACTTTGACGGTCGTCAGGCAGCCAGGGCCGAACGGCGCACTCTGCATTTAGAAAGTAAGCAGGCACACTGCTCGACCATTCAGGGTGCGTGCAGTAAGGCCTCCGCAGTGCCAGCACAGGTGTTGCAGTAGATTCTGCTGCTTCATGCCCGACTCCTGCCTGCAGCTGAGGGAATCGGACGGAACTAATGGGAAGCTCCCAGTGCTGGGAGAGCTATGTGACTCTAGTAGACCGTGGTGCACAACAATTTTCATACTGGTGGTGTTGCCATTAGTTATGCTGTAAGGAGGTTCGAACTATCAAAAAGGAGAATAGCGAGGCTTGGTAATCAGGAACAGCCTACTTAAACAATAGCGGACAGGAATAGCCGCCACATCTCTTAGAGTTGCGTGCTAAAATTCAACTTACATTATGGTACACGGCATGCTTTATACTGTACAGTAGATGCAATAAAGGAAAGCTCATCCCCTTTTGAGCAAGAAATACCGGTACAGGGGGCCATAAATCACATGTAAGATGCTTGATCCCAACCTGATGGAAGGGACCATAAATCGCAACTGGAAGGAACATTCTACGGTGGTCCAGGAGGCCAGGTGCATCATGCGTGTTATCTAGGGTGACGCTTAATACTACGCATTGTTTGGGCTTTATCTGATGAATGCAACTGGGCAGGTGCTCTGGTATCGTGTCATTGGGCCAAATGCAGCCTCCCTCCTGAGCCTTTGTGTTTGAGTGTGTGCATCTGACTCGTTTCTTTAAATAATACATCCTTGGGCCATATGTGATTTACTGCTGCAGTCTTCCAGGTGTGTTTGAGGCTGTTCCATATCTGGTGTTTCCATCACAAGAAGCCCTATTGGTGGACAGAGGCAGCTGTGTTACGTTGTTCTGATAAAAAACTAAGAAGCGTTTTATTCTGATTTTGGGTTGCGCAGGCAACAGTTGCTCTGCAGCGAGCTGGACTCCGAAAAGCAGGCCCTTTCTTATAAAGGTATCCGATGCCTACATTTACGTCACTGAACTCCTAGGAACTTTGAAAAATCCAAGCATCACACAAAGAACAATTGTCATAAATGGGCCCGGCCCATTCATCGCTGGGTGGGTGGGTGGGTGGTGTTGCATTTAGGAGCACACCGTTGCAAATGTATTACTAAAGCATGGTGTGTCAGCCACAGGCATTTCTAAACTGCACGTGTTCTATTGAAATTGTCGCTACATTTGCACAGATGTACAATTTTACTGATCAACTATAAAGTGCACAAACGATAATGTGTGGAAACGGGGTTTCAGGGAAAATGTGTTATTTGCACAACACCAAGTAAGGTGTCTTGATTTATTTTAACCCCATTAAAATCTCTGTTTCCATCACGCTTAAGAATTAGAAAGAAAAAAATATTGTGTTTTCCTATTTATTTTTAAGGATTTGTACAGTTAATTTATACGTATTTAAATTTTGGTTTGTGTAGAAGAAAACAAAGTCTGGCACCCTTTATGTTTTTTTTACACTAACAAGGTTTTCACATAGCTCGCTTTAGTTTTCCTTCTCTTATTGTAAAGTGTGAGGATTTTGTAAAACACTACTTTCCATTCTAAAAGAATAGGCAGCTATTTGTCAGAAAATAGACCGACACTGGACCCCTGTCTTTGAAGGCACAGTAAATGCTACACACACACAAAAAATACAAATGTAAAGTCCTCTTTACTGCTCATTCACATTTGGAGCTTCAGCAAGGGTATTTATGGGCTGTTGTTGGGTCCCCCTCACACCTCTGGGCCCCGGTGCATTGCACCAGCTGCACCACTGCTGGTCACACCCTGCCTGGAGGTCTGTGACCAGTGCATGCTGGGGACTGACCCTTCATCACTCCTGTCCAGGCCCTGAGGGACAGCTTCCACTACACTTCACCCCTGCAGACTTGCGCGTTGTTCCTCGTCACTCCTCCTCAGACTCGTGACACCTGTAATATTCCATCCGATGTCAGATGAGCAGGAAAGTAACGTATGTAAAACTACCTCCGATATGTAACAGAATCTCTCAAACTACAGTAATGCACAGGCTTGCCTCGTGAGGGATCATACAGAGCCTGAAAAGACCAATCACAGAATAAGAGGGACAGGAGTGCAAGAATTTAGAAGTTAATAACTGAACAGTGACATTTTTTTACCAGGACTTTTTCAGTATGAATGACACAGCAGATAAAAGGCACTGTAGGGGGATTTACTGAGCAGATGGTATAATCTAAGGGACCCAGTATGCTTGCCCAAGTGCAAAAACAGGATACAAGTGTGTAAACAAATGGTGTTTCACTGAACAGAAGAACCTGAAAGAATTGTGAGTAATAGAACTGAAGGGTACAAGTTGAAAAAATATAAGTTTTTAAGAGGCATCGAAGATGCGCATTTGAACTCGCAAAGCACAGATCAGCTTGAGTTAGAAGAAAAGATGATACGTTTGTTACTGGACCTTCATGGAGGTAGGTAGTTCGGCCACCAACATACAGGAACCATCTGCCCTCTAGTCCGGAGTGTAATGGAAGGAGGCAGGAGGGTGCAAAACGAAAATGCATTCAGGAAGGTTAGGACAAGAGTTCAATCATTTGGGTAATGTCTATCTTGAAGAGCACCGAATGGAAATGTTGTTGGAGGCTTCCTGGTAATTGACACCTTGGAGGCAGGAAGGCCACTGGTGGAATCCAACAGGCTAATGATGGACGCAAGCTAATTTGGTTCCTGTTTTTGGACGGGGAAATGCGCTCATCTCCAAAAACAGAACTTTTAAGACTATGTATGGCCAGTCAGTCATTGAGTACTAGTTCAATCAAGCCAGCGCCAGGACACCTCCGGGTAACAGAGCGCTACAAATGTGATAAATAAATAAATAAATAAATTGAAGAGCAAAAGTAAAGGAAAACTTGTGGTTTATCCTACCCTCCAGTGAAGTTATCCTCCAACGAAAGGATTATGTTTAAATAGAGCATGGGAATGTTAGGCGCTCCATTGAAGACAAGGCAGTGCTACAGGCTTCTAGTGGCCAGTAGAAGCCAGGAGCATCAACATTCATCATTGAGTATCATTGTTGCTGTGAACAAAGGCCTCACGGACCCAGGGGGATTTCACTCCTCACAGGATCTGTGAGGCTTTTGTTTTAACAATTAGAAAATTCTGTTCCCTAGGGGCGGAATGTTCTAGTAGCCTTAGAGCCCTCCGTAGCAGGCACTACTGGCCATTAATGGCCCGCTCAATTGTTAAAGGCCCTCGCTGAATGCTGAAGAAGGCCTTTAAAGGCCAGCACAGCCCGCTGCGTCGCGCTCTAAGGCTTTAATATAGCCTTAAAGCCCCCCCATAGCTGGGCTCTATCAGCCGTTAAAAACCTGCTCGAGCGTTTGGCGAGGACCTTTAACAAGGGAGCAGGCCTTTGATTCCCAATTCCTAACAGTATTTCACTCTTAGCTCTCACTTCTTCAGCAGGCAAAGTCCTGAGTGAGCGTTAAGGACTAGTAAAGAGTTTATGGGGTACAGAAAAAGTATAGCATTAAGACATAGTAAGTGACTTAAAGGGATGGATAGAGTTAAGGGGTAGTAAAGAGTTTGTAGGGTTCAAGGAAGAGTAAAAATAAAGGGTAGGAAGGGCTTCTAAGGGTTCAGAGAAGGGTAGCATTAAGGGGTAGAAAGGGTTTGTAGGGTTTAGGGAAGGTCAGCCTTAAGGAGCAGAGTTCAAAGTAGCATTAAGGTCTAGTAAGGGAATTTAAGAGTTGAGGGATGGGAAGAATTAAGGGAAGTAGGGTTTTTTCAGGGAAGGGTATCGTTAAGTGGTAGTAATGATTTTTTTTAGGGTTCAGAAATGGGTAGAGTTAAGGGATAGGAAAGATTTGTACGGTTAAGGGAATGGTAGAAGTAAGGGGGTTTTCAGGTTCAGTGATGGTTAGCTGTAGGGATTTGTGAGGGTTCAGAAATGGGAAGCATTAAGGGGTAGTGAAGAGTCTGAGGGTTCACAAAATGAAAACAAGGGACAGTGTGGTTCTGTGAAAACGGGCCTTGTCTCGTAAGGTTATGGTTTCGTCACGATTTTGGTGATGTTGAACCGTATTTAGTGAGTTCGGCTAATATGGAGTGAATTCGTCACGTTAACTAGCGAGTTCATTACATATTTGGAGATTTCGTCTCGAACTTGTGTTCCATTTTGTTTTGAGTCTCCATTTTGTATTGCCATCACGCAGGCAGACGAGTGTGGTCGAACGAACGAAGCGACCTGGCCTTCATGTATTGGTATACATTAACAGGGTCTTTCTTGACTTCGAGGTGAATTGCAAGGATCTGATTCCTTCACCTGAAACTGACCCTGCCGAGTCAATTTCCCTGGTTTGATCGTTGTCTGAGATTGCCAATCACTGTTCAGGACTTCGTTAACTTTTAGTCTCCTTACACATGCCTTATCTTGCTCGCTATCAGTCAAATGGAGACAGACAAAAAGCGCCCAAGACAGGTACTTATACAAAGTGGCTCATAGACAGTATATGCAGGACATTGCTGAGGCCAAAAAAGTTTACCTGGGAAACAGGATCGCCCTAGCAGCCAATTCCCAACGAGAACTGTTCAATATTGTGAAGGAGTTCACTACACCCCCAGGTACGCAACAGGCGCTCCCTGATTCTAAAAACTGGGTGGAATCCGTAGCCTCATACTTTCATGAAAAAATAACCGAAATTCACAAACGGTTTCCCCAACCAACAACAGAGGATGAGGCCAGCACTCCTCCTATTGCAAGGCAAAACTCCCACAGCATCCACACCAACACGCTGAAACTGTTCTCACCCCTGACCGAGCAGGGTGTAAATCACGCGCTGCTGAAAATGAAATCTGGAGCACCGGGTAACCCTGCCTCTCCACAAGTCATACACAAAATCTCCCCAGCTCTGATCTCCACCCCGACCAATTTTTTTAACCAATCAATACAACATTGTGTTGTCCCTGACCATTGGAAGGAAGCAATAATTAGGCCCATTTGAAGAAACCAAATGCTGACCCAGACCAATTTGTAAATTATAGGCCCATCTTCCTTTTGCCACTCTTTGGGAAAGTCATGGAGACCCTAATCAATAAACAGCTTGTTGCCCACCTGGAGTCAAATAAACTCCTCGACCCATCCAAATCCGGTTTCAGGGCATTCCATAGCACCGAAACGGCCTTGTTGGAGATTGTGGACAATATAAGGCTATCCCTAGACTCAAAAAAATCAGCCATTCTGATACTATTGGACCTATCTGCGGCCTTCAACACCATCTCACATCGCATTCTGCTAGAGCGCCTTGTTGAGATTGGTGTCGAAGGAAACGCTCTTAAATGGATATCAAGCTACCTTGGAAACACGTTCAAGGGTCCAAATAGGCGACCACACCTCTATCTCCTATAAAAATGATAAAGGTGTCCCACAGGGATCTATTTTAAGCCCGACCCTTTTTAATGTTTTATGTTTCCCCCTTGGCCAAAATCATTAGAGAAAGCGGTTTTGGAACAATATCCTGTGCTGACGACACACAAATCCTCGTCACCATCAGCCAAAACCATGAGGACGTTAAAAATAGGTTCAAAATCTGTATGACCAAGATACAAGAGTGGATGACCAGAAATTACTTAATGATGAACGCAGGGAAGACCGAAGTCATGCTCTTTGGCAAAGCTGACCAAATCTGGTCATCGGACTGGTGGCCTGACGCTCTTGGTGCCTGCCCTGCCCCTACACCATACGTCAGGAACCTGGGAGTAATCCTAGACAACAAGCTTACCATGTCTGAACATATAAAAAAAACAGTGGGAAGTAGCTACAGCCAGATACGTAGCCTGAGGAAGATCTTTAAATGGATCCCGCTCTCAGCACGCATGCCCCTAGTCCAGGGATTGGTTGTGAACAGGATGGACTATGGGAACGCCCTGTTCTCGGCCATCAACTAATCGCTACTTAACCGACTACAGGTCCTTCAAAATACTGCTGCGAGGCTGGTATTAGATCTACCTCCTCGCACCCCATCAGCAGCATGTCTCAGAACACTGCACTGGCTCCCCGTTAAAAAACGTATAAAATTCAAGCTCTGCTGCCTGGTCCATAAGGCAGTAAACGGACATGGACCTGCTTATCTGGAACGGAAACTCAAAGCTCATTTCCCAAACAGGACCCTACGCTCTTCCAGTAAAGCCTTTCTCTCCGTTCCCAGAGTACGAACGGTCAGCAAAACCGCCCCAGAAGCATGGAATTCTCTCCCCACCTCACTGAGAGAAGAGCCAGATCACGCCAAATTCCGGAAACTACTAAAAACCTGCCTTTTTAATCCCTAGCATACTGAACCCTTAACCCCCTGAATCTGTTGAAATTTTAAGGATCCTTGTCTGCTCCCAGCGCTCTGAGACCTTCGGTGATTTATGCGCTATACAAGTGAAATAAATGTAAATGTAATGTATGATGATTGTTTCCTTTTCTATGCTCTTTACTACATGCATTGTGCCTTTCAATTATGGGTTTGTCCGACTTGTGGAGATTGGAGTTGGGACATTTCCAATGATTAATTTTGGGTTGGGATATTGCAAACTGAGTTTTTAGTCATGTGATACTTTGTTTGAGAATGTACCCCATTGGTTAGAATTGTGCGCAGTGGGTGTATGTTCTAAATGTGAATATTGTGTATAAAAGGAGATGTCTTGCTCTACAAATTCGAGCAGTCTCCTGAAATATACCATGCTGTATTTTTAGGATCACTGTTACTGGCTGCAGCTAATAAACTTGGTCTCTGATGCCACCCAGAATTATTCCGTGTCTCTGTATACCAAGACAGGTGAATCCGAAGACTTTGGGCGTGCCCCTGGGTTCTAAAAGCCTGGTTCTTCAACTGGCGCCCAACGTGGGGCAATTTCAGCGGTACCGGTCCAAACCCGAAGATTGTGAGGAGCTTCGTGAGGAAATTCTGGAAGAAGGCCCCCACTTCATTGACCCCGGCATGTCGAATGTGGACTGAAGGTTTTTGCTGCGAGGCTTCCCCTTTCCGACGGCTGCGAAGGACTGCTGTCCTGACTGTCGCCCTGTCTTGGACCCTTTTGTGACGATTTGTAGAGTGAGACGATAGACTGTCTTCTGGTGGCGTGACAAGACATTTTGGTTAAGTATAAGTGGGTCGCTCCCACGACTTGGTTTTGTTTCTGGGGTTCTTTGATTTTTGCAAATACCAAAGCCGAGGGGCTCGTACATTTGCGAGTATATCGTTTTCGATAACCCCTTGAAGTTTGAAGCTAGATTAGTGAGCGAAAATGCCTGGTCTTAGCAAACTTAGGAAATAGTTTTGTTGTAGTTGTAACAGGGATTCCCGATTGGAGGACTCGTGTCCGATACCTCCGGTTGGAACTCCAATTTATGAGCTCTATTCAAAGCATGGAGTGGGTTCCATTACGTATAATGAAGTATGGGTCCGCTATACACGAAAAGATGGTGTCTTACGATGGCCACAACATGGTAGTTTTGAATCAGATGTTTTAGGTAATTTGGAAGTTGCTCTATTTAGGAAGAAAGCCCGGCTAGAAATGTTTGACTCTTTCCGCCTCTGGCATAAGAAGCCGAACAGCGAGAAATTAAGCAAGCTAAAAGAGATAGGAAAGAAAAGAATATGTTGATAATGCAAGCTGCTAGTCGGTTTAAAGAAGACGAAGAAGATCGTGCGATTGAGGTGTCAGATAGACAACATTGTATGGCCATTGATAAATGTTATCCGGCTTTGCTACCTCTTCTTCCGAATGTGACTAAAGACCCTGAAAAGGATCCTTTGATGTCGCATTTGTTGAGATTACCCCCCCATTATGTGCAGAGTGCTACGGCACCTCCACAACCCCCAGTTGTTCAACCCCCTGCTGTTGTTCAGCCACCCGTTCTTCCACAGGTGGTTCTCCCTCCTCTGGCGCAGCCTTCTCTAGGGCCGCCAGCTTTGCTTACAGCTTTGCCTCAAACTCCTTTGCCTTCTTCTCCTTTGCCTTCGACTTCCTTTTCTACTGACCCTATGTCTTTGTTGCCTCAAAAAACTTGGTCTCATGTCGACTTCTTCTCCTTCTGCTCGACAACGAATGACTGAGACTGCTACTAGCCTTTAGTCTTCTTTCTTTGGGTCACTGACCCCAGTTTCTGTAAGGAAACAAACGAGTAGTCAGCTCCCAAGTTCCGAGGAGCGGACAGTGTTAGATCTCCTTGCTCGTAGATGGGTTTTGAATACCTCCAGGTATGATCTACGAACGGTTATGGATGTTTTCCTACAGTGGGTGGCACCAAAACAAAGGTATGTTTTTGATGTTATGTGTACTTTTCTCCGTGAAGAATGGGACGATACTGAATTGGGTCCGATTCCATCGGAATTACTTAATGTTCAGTCTGAATTTGCTAAAGGGACAATAGTGGGTCCCGATGTTGAGGAAGCGGTAGAGACACTTCTTGCGTTTAGGTGTAGACTTCCTTCTCAGCTGTTGTTTTAACCTGACCCTTCTGTTAGGAGAAAAGTGAAGCAGTATCCGATGAGAGAGGTTCCCCCTGTATGGGGAGAGGCAGTTTTGGCTGATGCCACTCAAGGTATTGTGGCTGCGCCGGCTCATTTTCAGCGAGTTTGGGTACATGTTCCTTGGAAGAGAGCTGAAGTCTTGGCTCTTAAGCAGACTTTGCCTTACTCCCGTAAAAATCCTGCAGGTTATTATGAGGACTTGTCCCAGACAGTTGATGCGTGTGTGATGAATTTAGCTGATATAGATATGTTGTTGGGGAATGTAGTCCCTCAACCTTTGTGGGCGAAGTTCCGTCACGAAGATCATGCAGTAGCGTTAGGAGATACGTGGGCTAATATTACTGCTGCAGATGGTCGACAGGTAGGAGGTGCTAAACCTGAGCCTTTAATTGCAGAACTCCCTGGTAGGATTATTGCTTTAATGAAGACTTTGATGCCTCCTATGCGAGTGAATTGGGATAAGTTAGCAGCATGTAAGCAGAAGAAAGACGAGAGGGTGTCTGATTTCTTCACTAGGTTTGAGGAAACATTCATCGATCATAGTGGCCAGGATATGAGTACGGAAGGTGGTCAGCGTTTGTTTGTGGATAAGTTTGTCTATAATTTGCTCCCCGAGCTTTGTAATAAGTTAAAGGACTCTGAGAGTTCATGGTCTGTTTCTTCTGCGGCCCAGATATTGGCTACTGCACAATATTATGAGAACAGAGATAAAGATGAGAAAGATAAAGCAGAGAAGAAGACTAAAGAATTAAAGACGAAGGTTCTTTTACAGCAGGCGTATCCGCCTCGCCCTAATCCGCGTCAGTTCCAGCAACCTTCCCAGTTTCCACAACCTCCACAGTTTCAGAGATTGTTGCAGAAGCCCGAGTCCTTTCCTCAGCGACTTCCGGTTGGTCCTAATCAGTGTGCTTATTGTAAAGAGGAAGGTCACTTCAAGCATAGGTGTCCGATTCTGCTACAACGTGCGAATGGTACGTCTGGTGTGAGAGGTCGTGGTGTCCAGCAAGTACCTAGGGGTAGGGGACGTGGTGTGTTCCCCCAGAATGGACGTTCCTTTCCCCCTCAGAATTCTATGAATTGTTTTCATCAAAAGAATGTTTTGTCTGGTCAGTCTGCTCAATATTACGCTGATGATTATTATGTTGAAAGTAAGAATGCTGATTTTAATGATAGCTAGGACAGCCATAGACAAAGAGAGGGAGTAGTGTCAGTTCCAGTAGATCAGAGTGGACCTTATGTTAAAGTGGTTACATCAGGTGTGTCAGAACCTTTTCTTTTGGATACTGGTGCGGCAAAGAGTTCTATTGTCCACTCTAAAATCCCTGGCGCACCTTTGTCTGGCTTGACAAATGTTTCGGTAGGATTTTTTGGCGCGCCAGTTCGTAACCCGGTTTCTTGTTCTTTGTCTCTTTCTATTGGGCTTTGTGAATTGGAAGCACCTCTTATTCCAGCGACAGGTTGTGGTGATAATCTGTTGGGTTTGGACTAGTTGAAAAGATTGCATGCGACATTGTATTGTTCTCCTTCGGGAGTACGTCTTACGTTGGGTGAGAAAGTGATTTCTCCGATGTATTTGTCTAAAGATCGGCTTCCACTGGAATTGCGTTCTCTCCCTGATACTCTCTGGGCTACGGGTCCAAATGATGTTGGTCTTTTGCAGATTCCACCATACGTTGTTACTCTCAAGGCGAATGCTAAGTTACCTCGCATTCCTAAATACCGAATCTCTAGTGATGGTGAAAGAACTCTTTTAGCGATTATCTATGATTTGGTTGAGAAAGATGTGATTGAAGAAACGAGAGGTAATGTGTGTAACAGTCCTGTTTTGCCTGTTCTTAAACGTACTGACTCTTCTCAGCCACCTGTGTATTGGTTTGTGATCGACCTTCGCGAGGTCAATAAGATTGTGGTGCCACAGTTTCCTGTTGTTCCGGACATTACTGCTTTATTGACTATGATCCCTGCTTCAGCTGCTTGGTTTTCTGTTATCGATCTCAAGAATGCTTTCTTTAGTATTCCAATTGCTGACGAGAGTAGAGATATTCTTGGCTTCTCTTTAGGAGGCCGAAGCTTCCGGTTTAAGCCTGCTCCTCAAGGTTATTGTGAGAGTCCATTTATCTATAGTCAAGCGTTGAAAACTCAGCTTGATACTTTTGTTTTACCTTCTGGTGCGACTCTTATCCAGTACGTGGATGATTTGGTGGTTGCTGCTGATGATGAAGAGATTTGTAAATAAGTTACTCTTTCTTTGTTGCGACATATGTCTGACCTCCATCATAAAGTGTCACTTTCAAAGTTGCAATATTGTCGCCAAGAAGTGACCTACTTAGGTCATCTCTTGTCGAAGGAGGGAAGACTATTGACTCCAGAACGTATACAAGCGATTGCGCAAATGACTATACCATCCACACAGAGAAAAGTGCGTGCTTTCTTAGGTATGACCTCATATTGTTGACAGTGGATTCCAAATTTTTCTTTATTGGCGAAATCTCTGTTGGCACTTACTCTTAAGGATACACCGAATCCTCTTCCTTGGTCTGACGAATGTCAGAGAAGTTTTTCTGAATTACGTGATGCGTTGTGTTCTGCTCCAGTGTTGGGTACTCCCGACTACAGTAAGCCTTTTACACTTTACGTGCACGAGAGAGAGGGTTGTGCGTTGTCAGTTTTGACACAACAGTTTGGAGACAAGCAATGCCCATGTGCGTATTTTTCAGCTACGTTAGATCCGGTAGCTAAGGCGTTGTTTGAGAGCTGCAGCGACTGTTTCTATTCGACAGTCTGCTGGTTTGGTATTGGATAATACATTGATTGTGATGGTCCCACATGCAGTGGATACCTTATTGAATAAAACGAAGACTCAACATCTTACTAGTGAGCGTTTGTCAGGTTATGAGTTGACGCTTTTGGCTAGTCATGTGCACATAAAGCGGTGCAACACATTGAATCGAGCTACGTTGTTGCCGATTTCTGTAGAGACAGATGTTTAGGAACAGCATGATTGTTTTCTTCGGACAGAGGAGGAAACAAGGGGTAGAATTGATCTGAAAGATATTCCTCTTTCGAATTCTGATGGTACCTTATGGGTAGATGGTTCATGCTTTAAGCTTCCGAATGGCGATACGACTGCAGCGTATGCGGTTACGACTTTGCACAGGATTGTTGAAACTGCACGTATTCCACAGAATTCAGCTCAAGCAGCAGAGTTGATTGCACTGACGAGAGCGTGTATGTTGGCTAAAGGAAAGAGAGTAACTGTGTATACCGATAGCCAATATGCGTTTGGTGTTGCTCATAGTGTTGGACGTTTGTGGAGAGAGAGAGGATTTCTTACTTCTCATGGTGCGAAGATTCAGCATGGACAATTGGTGAATGAACTTCTTGAGTCACTTACTTTGCCAGATCAATCTCTAGGGGTAGAGGGGGAAGGGAGTAGGTAAGGCGGCCCCCCACTCACACAGTATTCAAACAATTGGAGCCTCACCTACATATGCACGCATCCACATGAAAGACCAACGCAATAGGGACCATTTATCATTAGTATCTCCAGGAATTTGTCAAATAACATAAATCCTTTGGTCAGGATATGTGTAGGTTATAAAATCACACAGGGCCACATATACTTCACCCACAAAAAAGTTTGAAGGATAGAGAGAGTACCTCACGGTAGAACAACCCGAGGGGGTTCCTGGTTAATGATTACCGGTATACCCACTTCTCATCATTGGCCACTCTCTCAATGTGAAAAGACAAAAATGCACTAAGAGAAGATAATAGTGCGGACGTGAGAATAGTGATAAAAAACACAGATGAGAACATAAAGTATTATGGTATATATTTAACCATTTTTAAGAAGTGGGGTTTGCTGCATCAGAATAAAACAGTAAAGCAAGCTAAACCTTACTACACATTTATATTCTTTTGTTTGTTTGGTTAGGGGTCTTTATATCTTTTCTCTGTACACTACAAGTGTGTGTCAGTGGTGATACGTTTGTTATTATCTGTGTTTTTTCATCACTATTCTCACGTCCGCACTATTATCTTCTCTTAGTGCACTTTTGTCTTTTCACATAGAGAGAGTGGCCAATGATGAGAAGTGGGTATACCGGTAATCATTAACCGGGAACCCCCTCGGGTTGTTCTACCGTGAGGTACTCACTCTATCCTTCACACTTTTTTGTGGGTGAAGTATATGTGGCCCTGTGTGATTTTATAACCTACACATATCCTGACCAAAGGATTTATGTTATTTGACAAATTCCTGGGGATACTAATGATAAATGGTCCCTATTGCGTTGGTCTTTCATGTGGATGCGTGCATATGTAGGTGAGGCTCCAATTGTTTGATCACTTACTTTGCCGACACAAGTTGCGATTGTGAAATGCAGTGCACATAAGAAGGTTACGGATGATGTTGGTCATGGTAATGCGTTTGCAGATGAAGTAGCGAGAGAAACGGCGAAAGATGTGACGAGTCGAATGTATGTTGCAGGCCCTGCTAGATGGGTTCTGGAAGGGACAATGTGTGAAAATACAATAGAGAGTGTGAAATCAATTCAGGCTGAAGCTACTGAGAAAGAATTGAGTGTGTGGAGAGAGACTACGGGAATGTTGGATTCGACTGGCTGTTGGATTGAGTTGTCAGAACACCAGCGATGGTTGTTGCCCGATGCGTATGTGCTTCCAGTGGGTACGATGGCACATGGTTTGGCTCACATCAGTTCGAAAGGGATATGTATGTGGTTGGCTCCAGTATGGCAGAATGCTGGAATTCCTAAATGTGCTGAGAATCTGGTTAAAAACTGTATGATTTGTTTGATGCATAATCCTGGTAAGTGAACCCCAACTCAGCAGGTCATTTTGCTCCTCCAACGTATTCGTTTGAGGTTCTACAGTTGGACTTTATTCATATGGAGAGATGCAACAACCTAAAGTATGTCCTTGTGGTTGTTTGTGCCTTTTCAAGATTGATAGAGGCTTAAGGATAATACTGCCTTATCTACAGCCAAGGTTTTGTTGAAGGAATTTTTCCCTAGGTTTGGATTGCCGAGAATGGTATGGAGTGACAACCGAAGTGAATTTGTGGGTCAGATTATGAAGAAAGTGTGTGCGGGTTTGGGAATCGGGCACAAATTTCATGCTGCGAATCACCCCCTGTCAGCTGGTTTGGTTGAATGCTACAATGGCACTCTTAAGCTTAAATTGGCTAAGATACAAGCGAGCTCTGGCCTTGCATGGCCTGATGCCTTGCCATTGGCACTTTTGTCCAGAAGGACGACAGTACATTCTCGTGTGGGACTTAGCCCATACGAAATTGTCTTTGGTCGCCCGGCAAATGTTTGGGGTGTGCCGAGGCCAACTAAATATAGTGACATCGAGTACCCTATGTTGGTTGATTATTTACATGATTTGACTGCTAAATTGCGTGTTCTTCACCAACAGGTGCACAATACCATACCTTCAGCTTCTGTGGATGCAGGTCACTCGATTCAACCCGGTGACTGGATACTAATCAAGAATTTCCAGAGGACAAAGAATCTCGAGCCGAAGTGGATTGGTCCGTTTCAAACTCTACTAGCGACTCAAACAGCTGTTAAAGTCTTCGGCAAGAAAAACTGGGTGCATGCCACCCACTGCAAAAAGACTCCATTGCCCCTGCCATATGACAGGTGGTCTAGAGCTAGTCTTGCCGATTCAGAAAGCGAGAGAGTTGTGGAGTTTGTCCCCTTTAGTGATGCGCATTTGAAATGGACTCAGTCGGAACGTGCGGATGACGAAGTTTTACAAGAAGCTGTGCCGTCTCGTTTGAGACTTGACACTACCAATCCAGAGACACTTTTTCAGGATCAGACTGTGTCTGGTAAAGAACGCTATAATCTACGAAATAAAATGGACAAATAAGGATCAATTTTTTAGTGAATTATACTCTTTCAGACAGAAGACTTGTTTTTCTTTTTCTTTTTCGAACCACCATCCGGGTTCAGCTGCAGGGTCACGGTATAAGTTCTTAGCACCATCAGTGCTGCAGCAGCAATTCCCTCTCTGTGCTACTTCTGATTTATTCCCATTGTTCATGACAAGCTCAACTCGTCATGAGCACATGACCAGTGTGCTGCATGACGAGCTGAGCTCGTCATGAGCATCGAAGGGGTTAAGGGGTGACCCGCGTATTGACAAAAGGTCTGCGGTTCTGGGAATGTCTAGGACGCCTGGACGCACACTTAAGTGAAGAAGGAAAATTGCTGTGAGCAGCACGTTAGAGGATGGAGTCTTTTGTAACTGATAGAGTTGTTGAGAAAAGAGATTTTAAGATGAGATTATGTACATTGGTTCGTAACAAATGTTTTATTATATTGTGTTCTTTTGTGTTTTTAGGTATCACATTAGCTTGTGTGGGTTGGATTGTATATGCTACATCACTGACATCTACACCCACCACTCAACCTATGCTTTCTTCTACTACTGTTTCTTTGCACCAATTTTATATGTTGCCTGAACATGAACAGATAAGGAGATCAGAATTTGTTAACAACTCATTTATACAGCTGTTGCATCAGCATTAGTTGGTAATCAATACCACAAATTGTTGGGTATGTGGTCTAATGCCTCATACGACAGATAGAGGTATGCCATATCTGGTTTTGCCTTTTTCTTCCAATGGGTCTGTATGGGCTTTTCAGACTATGTTCATCTATGCGAATGAGGTATATCCTTTGCGTTCCATGAGCGATAATCCAAGCAATAGTGCCTTGATAAAGGGAATAGTAGATATGATCCGAGATATTGACGCATACAATGCTATCCCTAAGGATGAGGCACAGGCTTATATTGGTTGGAATGTCACTGGATATAGCACTAGTTTGACAGAGAAGGAGAGACGAAAAAGGTCTCCCCCGATTTGGATCGTACCCCATCAAGGCCACTTTTGTTTACGAGGTAATGGTCGAGATCCGAGAGCTCAGCTAGGTGAGAGTGTATGTGCTCAAACCTACGTTTATGCATCTCAGACTTCTCCTCCGTTTGTGCCAGCTAAAGGTACATATTTTGTTTGTTATGATAGAGTCTACACATGGTTGCCACCTGATTTTTCAGGCACATGTTATGTGGCGTTTTTGAATAAGATATGTTAGAGGTGTCTTCGATCAGGAAGATATCGCAGCACAGGAAGTAGGAGATTTTTTCAAGGGTTTCCTACCCTTTTGGGGTCCTATGGCCAATAGCAGGAACATACGACAGCTTACGAGAGTGGTTGAGGCCACTATAAATGAGGCTGCAGGTGCCCTCAGTTATATTACAGCGGAGCTTCAAGCTGATCGTGTTATGACATTGCAGAATCGTATTGCGTTAGATGTCATACTTGCAGATCGAGGAGGGGTATGTAAATTGATACAATCCAGTTGCTGTGTTTACATACCAGATAATGCCCCGACAGTATACCAAGCCATTTCTAAATTGCATAAGGTTTCCGAGTCTATTCATGTAGACGAAGGAAGCTGGTTGTTGATTGGATGGTTTTGGGGACTACTGTCCAAATGGGGATGGAAAGTTCTGATTTTCCTTGGTATGGTTTTAGCTATTCTCTTCTCATGTTATCTTTGCATCCAGTGTGCTCCCGCCGTTTGTAGTCTTTGTGCTACTACGTGTGTGCGGAGACCTGTCTCTAGAGAAGTAGAAAATAATAGGATGATGCTCCAACAACACCTTGATGGTCTGATGAAGATTGAGATAGACCTAGATTCAGATTAATGTGAGTTTAGGTTATTGCCTACATAATGGCAAAAGGAGGGTCTGTGGTTCTGTGAAAACGGGCCTTGTCTCGTAAGGTTATGGTTTTGTCACGATTTTGGTGATATTGAACTGTATTGAGTGAGTTCGGCTAATATGGAGTGAATTCGTCACGTTAACTAGCGAGTTCATTACGTATTTGGAGATTTCGTCTCGAACACCCCTTTGCTATTGGTCCCGACCACCTTATCTTTCTTCTCGTGACAAGAACTCGTAAGCAATGCTGGAGTGAACTTCGTAACTGGCTTCCGTCCTCGGAGTTTCTCAAAAGGAGATACAATGACAATATGTGACCAGAAAAGTTGTTGTTATTCCAAAATATATTCTTTTATTGAAAATAACCTCATAAATATATATATATTTTGTTATTTATATAGCATTTTTACTAATAAATAGACACAAGAATGACAAAGTGCCTACAAATTACAATTTGTAGATTTCAAACAATTATATGACAGATAACAAAACCTTGATATAAAATTTGTACCAACAAAGTAATTGTAAATAACATAATGGAAATCAGGATGAGATAAACCATTTCAAATTTTTAACAGATTTCCAAAAGAAACAATCATGGCTAACATAATTAGAATCTATGCACGTTTCGGCTGGACGCCTTCTTCAGGTAGCCAGAGTCTTATACAAAGTATCGAAACAAAGAAAAAGGGGGAACGAAGTTTCTTGAGAATTGGGTCATATGAACCCATCAATAAATATGGGCCTTCTTAAATATTTTCATCGGAGGTCTCTTGAAGCGATATATAGGTACTTCAAATCCCAGTCATAAAGGGGTGCTCCTTCGGATAGAAAAATATGCCCCCTATAGTTTCTTGAGGTTATTGTTGGGGTTGCTTCAACATCTTCGACAAGGTCAACATCCTTTAGCAATCAGCTGAGGCCATGATCTTGCTAAGTTGCGAACAATTAATGTTTAAAATTTAAAGCCCTGGGCTCAAGAGCTCTGGCATTGGTGGGTCGAGATGGTGCCCTGAAAATCGACGAATGTACTGTTGCCCAATGTTAGGGCTAGACAGTAAGTGATATTCTGTTGTTCACTGTGGATCAATGAAGACACTTTCCCCTGAATTGAAAAACAGACCAATGAACAATATTTGATAGTTCACTTCCAAAGTTTGCATGTCCTATTCAAGTAGCTGGGCAGCTGCTGTCTCCATGTATGAGGTCCCACGACACCTCCTGTGGCGGTACCACGTGTGATGTAGAGAAGGGTGTATCCCTTGTCATCCACATCACTCTGACATCTTTCCCTCTCTGGAGAGCTTTGGAAATAGTACCCTTCACTAAGCGATTGGCCCTTTCTGCCATGCCATTTGCCTGGGGGTTATAAAGTGCTGTGCAATGGTGGGTGATACCACAATTCTCTAGAAAGGTTTTAATTTCATGTGAAACAAGTTGGGTTCCCTTTTCCGTGATAAGGACACAAGGTAATCCCTCTTCCAGAAACACCCACTTCAATGTTTCCACTCTCCTGGTAGTGATATCAGGCATAAATTTGACAACCAACCATTTAGAATGCATGTCTGTCAACAAACACTGTAGCACTCTTCATTCCATCATCCAGCATTTGCATAGGTCTGATAAAATCCAAACATCACGTACTCCCAAGATGTACTAGGATCTTCAATATGTCCTTGTGTTGCACGGACACCGGTCTTAAGTCTTTTATCACTTTCCTTACACACCTCACACTCCATCACCCACAACGTGATCTGATCGTCCATACATGGCCACCAAAAATGTTTCCTCACGCATTTCTTAGTCATGGTTTGCCCTAAAGGACCCTCATGAGCTAACAATGATCTTGCGTCTCAAACCCTCAAGTGGGACAAACTTATCATTTCTCATGAGCACTTTGGAATCACTCAAAGTCAACTCATCCAAAGTCTTCACAAAAGGTCTCCCAGCAGGAGCTACTGTACTCGCCCTACGCTCATCAAACACCAGCATCCGCCCAACACTTTCAAGGACTAAATCCAAATCTATACACGTGCACCACTCCTCAGATGTGAATGAACCATCCATGCACTCCTCTACATCGTACAAAGAAGCACTGCTCCTTCTTGTTCCCATTTCAAAACACTATGCCCATTTACCCCCGACCACTCCAAACTCATTCGGGAAAGGCAGTCAGTTTGCACGTTCTTCCAACTGGGAATGTGGGTAACACGGTACAGATACTCTTGAAGTACAGAAGCCAGTCTAGCCATACCCTACCAGTTCCACCAGGACTCAAAACTTTCACCAAGGGTTTATAGTTAGTGCGAATGAAAACATTTAAACCCCATAAAAAGGTCCTAAAATGTTCAACTGACCATGCTGAAGCCAGAGCTTCAAGTTCAATGACCGAATAGTTACTCTTACACTCGTGAGGCGAAAGCTAGTTTTCTCAGTACCCGCATGTACCTGGGATAAGACTAGCCCCAAACCACACGCACCAACATCCAGGGTTAAAAATGTCTTGAGTTGGGTGCCAAGCAAGGCAAGGATACCAGCTTCACAAATGTCTTTCCTAACCAGGTCAAACGCTCTTTGCTGACCTTCACTCCAAGCAAATGAACAACTATTTTGCAAAAACATTCTGAGGTCTTCAGTCTTACTTGCAAAATTGGGGAACACATTTTGCATAGTGCTAAATAAGGCCTATAAACAACCCTAACTGGTCTTTGTCACTAGGAACAGGTGCAGACCTAATGGCCTCCAACAAATCGATTTTTGGTCGGACAGAATCTTGATAAATTTTTACATTATCCAAACCGCTGAAAACCTCAGACATAATTCTGTGAAAAACGCTTGCAGCTGAGGATTACCCGAACGGCAACCTCAAACTGAAATGTAGCCTTCATGGAGTGCTAAGCACTTTTCAGGTCACATTTTGAAAAGCACTTACCACCGTTAAGCTACAGCTCTTTTATATTGGGGAGGGGAAATGTGTCGGTAACCACATGTTGATTTAAACTGCGAAGGTCCACACAGAATCTACGTTTGCCATTACTCTTCTTAGCAATAACAACTGGAGAGACCCATTCAGAAGCCTCAACAGGCTCTATGACCCCTTCTCTAAGCCTAAGCATGTCATCCAACATTTTTTGTTTTAACTTTGGCCCTCACGACTACTGGCACCCTCCTCAATTTGTGTTTAGCTGGGATGGTAGCCTTCTCAAACACAATCTTGTGAGCGTGCCCCTTCAGTTCACCCAGCTCCTCACTGAACACATGTCTCATTTCAGCCAACACCTCATCAATGGTAACATCCATCACAGCCAACACTTGTCTAAGGGCAAGGGGATCAATCACTATATACAGATCAAATTTATGTCCCTAACAAAAAATAGTTGGTCCATCTTCAGACACGTAGATCTTCCCCACAACCTGTTGTGTACGGAACTCAATAGGAGACCCAAAAAAACATCAATATGTTGATCTCTCCCTGGTAAGCCCTGGGATTAATGTCTTTAGGTAAGAGCATAACTTGTGGTCAGTCTTCCATCCCCATCCCCATCTTCGGTACAATTGTGTATCAAAAACCAGAGTCCACCATCAGTTCCACATGTTTGACCAAAAGCAACCCCTGGAATTCGTGGCAAACTCTTCTACCACCTTCTTCACTTCCAGGAAGGACCATTAACACCCGATCCTTATTATCCTCCCAGATGATGTCTTCAGTAACAGCCACACAGGATTAGACAGGCTCTTTGCAAACTCAGGCGTAATGGACTTTATGCCCACACCTTCTGCACTTCTTGTTGGAGGTGAAGCACCATTTGGAATCACGGGTATGGTAGGCACTACCACACCTGGAGCAACCCATCACTTTAGACCCTTTCTGTGCTCTGGCATTATACTTGCTGGCTGTTCCTTTGGTTGACTCATCTTTTTTTCAAAAGGCTGCAACGTCTCCTTCCAACACATCTTTCTTTCCCATCTCCTTCATACATTGCTCTGATTCCTTGTTAATGGAGATGGCATCCTTCAAGGATGGATTTTTTTGCCACCCATAGGCGCTCTGGCGTCTTTTTACAATGGCACAGTACTATGAGTTGGTCCCTGATCAACTCAGTCATTTGGCTGAACTTACATTTATCGACAATTCACATAAGCTTCCCTGACCAACTCCGTTATTTGGCCGAACATTACATTTTATGGACAATTAACGTAAGCTTGAGACAGTCATCTAAAAATTCGGCAGGTTTGTGTGGTCACAATCTGCGCTCTACATGCTGCGCTCTACACGCTGCGCTCTGCGCTCACAAACTGCGTGATGTGTATTCGTGCGTGTGTTTGGTGTGAAACCATGTATTCTCTGCGCACACCCCTCTGGGTCGTCAAAAGTTCTCACACCATCCATATAGGCAGGTATGGGTTGTTGGCATATCGTTACAGGATCAATATATCTATTATCCATCCATCCACATCTGCTGATTATCTATCCACAATTACAGGTCATCCTTACAGATTCATACTGTTCACACTCGAACATGCCACCAGTGTACTTTGCATGGGCCGCAAACACGCCTAGAGGTAATCTCACCCTTAATCCGTTTCCATACCTACGGGCCAAAATTAAACAGTCATAGAGCCTGTAAACACGGGTTAGGCGCTGCACTGTAATTGTAAATACACCGCGTGCAGGTTGTGTGTCACAGGCCAGCAATAATCACTTCTACTTTCAAAAGCATGCGTGCCCTCTGTACACCTCACGCAGGCCACAAACACTCACCCAGATCACCAATAAACAGCGTTCTCGTCGGTAAACACACACCTGGGTCAAGCGCCTTCAATCACCTCTTCCGCAAGGCGTCTTTCATTTCAGCGCATTGAAGTGGCTGTGGACGCTCAGGCGCTATAGAAATAACCCACCCAAGAGATGTATTTCAGCGTACGCGTGGATAGCTGATACAGAACAAGAGTCACATAAGCCCCCTATGGGCAGGGAGTAAAATGGCAGATAAGCACGTTGTGTGAAGCACATCTTTCTTGCAAGCAGATCCGTAATTTGAAGTCGTACAGGTGGAGGACACTCAGCGCCTAAAGGACCACATTATGCACCAGCACTAGTGCAACTGCCAGCAGTTCACGAACTCCGGTTCCTGCACACTCGTGCAACACATGCACGCCCCCTTTAAGCGCCTGTATAGCGCTGAGCTCACGACCCCCTACATCTGTGTAAGAAGTGTTGAGCAGACACATCTGCATGACACAGTGACCCCCTTCGCGCCCCAGTAACCACCATTCACCTTTATCTGTGCCACTTAGAACCCCGGCCAGTAGTGCCTGCAGCCTCAGGGCGCTGAGAGGGCACCGGAGGCATGGCCTCTGAGGGGGCACGAGGCAGGGCACAGAGCAGGCAGCGATGGGGCACAAAACAGGCAAAGCATTGCACGGGGAGGGCGCCGGACACACGGCGTATCGGGGCTCTGGAGAGAAGAATGCGGGCGGGGGCGCTTCTTATTATCGAGTGCAATCGGGGGCAGAAGGCAAGCTTCATAGAGCAGACAGCAAAGAATGGTGCACGCACGCCCAGCAACATCCAGTCCAGACACTAAATGCACACGCTCCAAGAAGCCAAAATAGAGTTCAGAAGCTTCGTAGAGCAGACAGCAAAGAATGGTGCATGCGCGCCTAGCATCTATCTTCAATTACCGCGGGCCCCAACAGCTGGTAATTGAAGAAATATGCCCTTCTGCTGCGCGTGTCCGCACGGAATATGCACTAGGCGGAGCAACTCTAACGCATGTGGCCTATTGCGTGCTCTCTTGTAAAAACACACGCATGCGAAGCCCAATTGCCATGCAGCTGGCAAAAAAAGGAAGAAAAATCACGAGCAGCCAGGAATTTGTTGGGTAGTTTTTCGGAGACCCTCACACAAGGACTCTTGGGCTCCACCTACACTGCTACGCAGTGTGACGTAGGCCCGAGCCCTAAAAACGACTTATGGCCTTTCCTCTATTGAATAACAAGGCCGGTGCCACTCCTGCTTTACACGTACAGTCTAATCTTCCTGCCTGTGTTTGACCTGGGCTCAGCACAAGATCATTAAGGATTTCCTAGACCCCCAGCTGTGGCAGACACAGGAGGTATAACGCACACATCACTAAGCGTGCAGGCAGTGGTTCACCAGGCCAGGCAGAACAGCTAGCGTGAGGGAAAGCCGGCACGCAGTTTGAAATTTATGTAGGCTGAACGCGCGTGACGCGGGAGTCCCCTAGACGATGTCGCCTTCAAATCGCCCAAATGCCGTGTCAGGCAGGGAAAGTAAACAAGCATTGGAAATGCAATAGGTCTCGCATTAGAAAAGTTGGAGCTATTGGTCTTGTAAATGACAAATGTTTTATGTATTTGTTGCTTTTTAAAGTAGCTAAATTGATATCTTTGTCATTTACAATGCCAATAGTTATAACTTTTGCGAATGTGACACCTATAGCATTTGGAATGCAACATGTTTTGTATTTACGTGACTTAGATGGCAGCTCTTGTCGTTAGGCCACATCTCTAGAGAGCAGGAGAGTGCAGCAGGGGAGAGAAGCATAGCACTGCAATAGGTGTTGCATTAGGAAAGTTTGAGCTATTGGTATTGTAAAGGGCACTTTTTTATTTAAGTGCTTGTTTTTAAAATAGGGAAAATAATTGCTTTGTTATTTACAATGCCAATAGTTTTATGTTTCGCAAATGTGACACCTATTGTAACACAATATGTGTTGTAGCACTGAGTGGTGTGAGGGTGAGTGGTGTGAGGGTGAAGGGTGTGAGGGTGAGGGGTGTGAGGGTGAGGGGTGTGAGGGTGAGGGTGAGGGGGTGAGGGGGTGAGGGGTGTGAGGGTGAGGGTGAGGGGGGTGAGTGTGAGGGGTGTGAGGGTGAGGGGTGTGAGGGTGAGGGGGGTGTGGGTGAGGGTGAGTGTGAGGGGGGTGAGGGTGAGGGTGAGGGTGAGTGGGGTGAGGGTGAGGGGGGTGAGGGTGAGGGGAGGGGAGGGTGAGGGAGGGTGAGGGGGTGAGGGAGTGTGAGGGAGAGTGTGAGTGAGGGGGTGTGTGAGAGGGTGTGTGAGAGGGTGAGTGAGGGGGTGTGTGAGGGGTGTGTGAGAAGGTGTGTGAGAGGGTGAGGGTGTGTTAGGGTGTATGAGGGGGGGTGAGGGGGGTGAGGGTGGGGTGTTGAGGGAGTGAGTGTGAGGGGGTGAGGGGGTGAGTGTTAGGGGGTGTGAGTGTTAGCGGGTGTGAGCGTTAGGGGGTGTGAGCGTTAGGGGGTGTGAGCGTTAGGGTGTGTGAGGGTGAGGGTGAGTGAGGGGGTGTGAGTTTTCGGGTGAGTGACGGTGCGTGAGTGTGAGTGTGTGTGAGGGTGAGTGAGGGTGTGCGAGGTGTTGTTACACAGAGGGTGTGTGAGGGTGAGGGTGTGTGAGGGTGAGAGTCATTGGGAGTGAGTGTGAGTGTGAGTGAGGGGGTGTGAGGGTGTTGTTGTGAGTGTGAGGGGAGTGAGCGTGTGTGAGTGTGATGGGGTGTGAGGGTGAGGGGGTGTGAGTGTGTGTGAGGGTGAGGATGAGTGATGTTGTTTGCGTCTGAGAGTGTGTGAGGTGTAGTGAGTGTGAGAGTGTTGTGATGAGTTTTAGGGGAGCGTGTGTGTGTGAGGGTAAGGTGTTTGAGGATGAGGGGGTGTGTGTGTGAGGGTGAGTGAGGGTGTGCGAGGTGTTGTTAAGCAGAGGGTGTGTGACGGTGTGTGAGGGTGAGGGTGTGTGAGGGTGAGTGTGAGTCATTGGGAGTGAGTGTGAGTGAGTGTGAGTGAGGGGGTGTGAGGGTGTTGTTGTGAGTGTGAGGGGAGTGAGCGTGTGTGAGTGTGATGGGGTGTGAGGGTGAGGGGGTGTGAGTGTGTGTGAGGGTGAGGATGAGTGATGTTGTTTGCGTCTGAGAGTGTGAGGTGTAGTGAGTGTGAGAGTGTTGTGATGAGTTTTAGGGGAGCGTGTGTGTGTGAGGGTAAGGTGTTTGAGGATGAGGGGGTGTGTGTGTGAGGGTGAGTGAGGGGGTGTGACGTTTCGGGTGTGTGACGGAGTGTGAGTGTGTGTGAGGGTGATTGAGGGTGAGAGAGGTGTTGTTAGGCAGAGGGTGTGTGACGGTGTGTGAGCGTGAGGGTGTGTGAGGCTGAGTGTGAGTTATTGTGAGTGAGTGTGAGTGAGTGTGAGTGAGGGGGTGTGAGGGTGATGGGGTGTGAGGGTGAGGGGGTGTGAGGGTGAGGGGGTGTGTGTGTGTGAGGGTGAGGGTGAGCGAGGGAGTGTGAGTGTGTGTGAGTTGTTGCGGCTGAGAGTTAGCGTGTGTGAGGTGATGGTGTGAGGGTGATTGTGCGTGTGTGAGGGTGAGGGGATGAGGGTAAGGCTGTGTGAGGCTGAGGGGTGTTGATGGTGATAGAGTGTGAGGGGTGTGAGTGGGTGCGGCTGTCCGGTGTAGTGAGTGTGAGCTTGTTGTGAGGGGTGTTATTTTTTGAGGGGAGTGAGGGTGTGTGAGTGTGTGTGAGTGTGAGGGGGTGTGAGTGTGTGTGAGTGTGAGTGTGAGTAAGTGGGTGTGAGGCTGAAGGTGTGTGATGGTGGTGGTGAGTAGGCAGTGGCAGTGTCTGCAGCCACTGTGCTCGGCGCTGAGGCAGCTTTTAACGCGCTTTTTTACTTCTGGAAACTGCAAATTGCACATGCCTGATGGGATAGCGATTTAGGCTTCCCAGTTTTAAATTTTAACTTTTGCCACGATAGCTTGCTGGCTTACCTGCTGACACCGACTTCTGGGCTGATCTCTCCCCTCCTTCCCGCCTCGGTCCGACACGGTGATTAGCACCGATTGTGCGGAGGGCGGGGAAGGTCGAGACGGCTACTTCCGGGGAGCGGGGAGACCGGTCAGCGGTCTAGTGCTCCTGAGGCACTCGCTGTGGGGCCTATAAGGCACAGAAGGAGCCGGCGTGCGCAGTGGTGAGTAGGCAGTGGCAGTGTCTGCAGCCACTGTGCTCGGCGCTGAGGCAGCTTTTAACGCGCTTTTTTACTTCTGGAAACTGCAAATTGCACATGCCTGATGGGATAGCGATTTAGGCTTCCCAGTTTTAAATTTTAACTTTTGCCACGATAGCTTGCTGGCTTACCTGCTGACACCGACTTCTGGGCTGATCTCTCCCCTCCTTCCCGCCTCGGTCCGACACGGTGATTAGCACCGATTGTGCGGAGGGCGGGGAAGGTCGAGACGGCTACTTCCGGGGAGCGGGGAGACCGGTCAGCGGTCTAGTGCTCCTGAGGCACTCGCTGTGGGGCCTATAAAGCGGATGCACTGTCGGCAGCGCAGCGGACGAGCGCAGCGGGCGCGACGTAGGCGCGCCGAAGTCGCGCTCAAGTCAAGCCCGTCTGCGCCCGTCCGCGGCCGACCTCGGCCCAGGGCCATGCCCCCTGCTCATCCTACAGGACACATACAGTGGAGCAGAGCGGACTTGCTATCTTATCGCAAGATGTGTGCCAGTAACTTGTGTTTGCATGAGCGTGGAAGATACCACGGGGTGCAGCCACTGCCAGTTCAAGTTCGACCTGTCAATACACACTATCAGAGAACATCGTAAATTGGTCTGTGGCTTGTTGAATGTTCGGTCGCTGCGCAAGCATCGCCTGGATACCTTTGACCTCCTTAGAGAACAACAATGGGATCTACTCTTTCTCACTGAGACGTGGCTGGACTGCGACTCTGCCCCAGAGGTCCTGGAAGCCATCCCGGAGGGTTATACCCTAGTACGGCTAGATAGACCCAAAGGTAGAGGTGGAGGAATAGCCATTGTTGTGAGAGAGGGCTTATGTTGTCTTCTGGAGCAGATTGAGATTACAGATAGTGAGGCGGGCGCGTTTTCCATCCAAGTCAACGGGAGATACACTGTTAAGGGCCTCCTGATATATAGGCCACCGGGCCCTTCAACCAGATTTACAGAAAGTCTGATTGAAAGTGCCACAGAGGTAGCCCTACGCACAGATAAGTTCCTGGTGCTGGGTGACCTCAATATACACTTGGATGACCCCACTGATAGGGGAGCAGGGGACCTTCGCAAGAAGCTGAGGGCCCTTCAGCTCGAGCTGGTAGGTGAATCCCCTACCCATCAACGGGGCCACCTGCTGGACCCTATTTTTGCCAACTGGGGGCAAGTGGAAGCTCTAGCCCCCGTACCCATCCCTTGGTCGGATCATTTCCTGACGCCCTTTTCGATCTCCATTCCGGGAGCTAAAGTATTAGAAAAAGTGGCACTTCATCGTCCTGGACGGAGATGGGCCAATTTTTCACTCGCCAGGTTCAATGAAGCTCTTATGGTGGGGGATGAACTAAAGGGAACGGATGTGGAAACTGTTAACGATAGTTTGGACCAACGCATTCTAGTCGCCCTAGACCACGTAGCCCCGCTTGCCCAGATTAAAACAGGGGGACGCGCACTGAAAAATTCACCTTGGTTTAGTGAAGAAGTCCGTATGGCCAAATCCAAGTGTAAACGGGCAGAAAGGCGCTGGAGAATTGATTTCGCCACACAAGCTAGATTGGACTATGTTTCTAGCAGGCGATATTACCATGGACTAATCAAAAAAGCCAAAAAAATCTACTATGGTACTAGGATTGGGGAAGCCGAAAATTCCTCGAAAGAATTGTTTCTAATATACAAATCCCTCTCAGTGGGAAAGCTTGCAGCAGTCCCAGAGGAACTCTGTACAGTTGACCATTGCAACCGAGTAGCGGAATTTTTTTCCAACAAAGTCGCTACTATATACTCAACCTTCCCCAGTAGGGTTGACATGGACCCCGAGGTGGTAGAGGTATCTAAGGCATGTGATGATCGACGGGTGCTAGCGACATTCGTAACCCCACCCACTGAAAAACTCGTTCAGATCTGTGGGTCAATTAAATCAGGCTCCCCTCGTGATCCCACCACTCCTGGACGCCTTATGGGCAGTTTGCATGTCTTGGAGCCTCATATCCGCCGTCTTCTGGATCTCTCATTCGAGACTCATACTGTCCCGGATGCTTGGAAACGAGCGGTGGTTCTCCCCCTTCAAAAAAAGCCCAATGTTAGCTATGATAGGCTAGACAATCTTCGCCCCATCTCCCTCCTGCCATATATGGCGAAGATTGCCGAAAAAACCGTGAACCTCCAGCTAATGGGTTTTGTCGAAGAAGCTTCTCTACTCCATGACTCTCAATTTGGCTTCCGTCCTTGCCATTCGACGGAGTCAGCATTGCTCATGGCAGTGGAAGCTCTGCGACAGGGAGTGGATGAGGGCCAAACCATGGCCCTGATCCTCTTGGACCTAAGCGCAGTATTCGACACTGTAGCTCACTCCACCCTGCTACAGTGTCTGAATGATGGAGGGGTGGCAGGAGCTGCGCTTGGATGGATCCGGTCCTTCTTGACAGGCAGGTGTTTCCAAGTTTGCCAGGGAGAGTGTTACTCTAGGGAGATTGGGTTGGGCCAGGGAGTGCCGCAGGGCTCGTCCCTGAGCCCTACCCTGTTCAATCTCTATGTCTCCCCGCTGGCGACCATTGTTGAAGGCCACGGACTACGTCTTGTGTCCTATGCTGACGACACTCAGCTGGTGGTATCCCTCTCACGCGCACCTGGTCTAATGGCGGACAAGTTCAGAGTCTGCATGCAAGAACTGGCAGCCTGGATGTCCGCCAACTGCCTAAAACTTAATGGCAGCAAGACAGAGGTGCTCGTGGTGGGGGGGGGGTCCACCTGTCTGGTCGTCGGCATGGTGGCAACCCTGCCTGGGAGAGGTACCTGTTCCATGTCATGAAGCAAAGAATCTGGGTGTATGGCTAGATGAGGATCTTGCTTTTGACTCCCAGGTTAGTCGAGTGGTGGGGACATGCTTCGGCATTCTAAAAACCATGAGGAAGATCCTGGATTTCCTACCCATTGATGCTCGACGGACGCTGGTGCATGCGTTCGTTACTTCTCGCATGGACTATAGCAATCTGCTGTATCTGGGGGCAACGGAAAAGGTTTTAAACCGCCTCCAGGTGTTGCAGAATGCTACCGCCCGCCTTGTTTTGAGGCTTCCCAGAAGATCCCCCTCCAGGGCAGCGCTCCAGGAGTTGCACTGGCTTCCGGTTAGGAGTAGGGTGGAATTCAGGGCTTTGGCCACATGCCACCGCATTCTGAGAGGAAAAGCCCCTGCTCCATTACAAAGTCTGGTCACCTGGTATGAGCCCACCAGGAGCCTGCGTTCGTCTTGTACAGGTCTTCTGAAAATCCCCAAAATAAAGAAAATACGAATGGGGGGTAGATCATTCAGATACCTGGCCGCTAAGCGGTGGAATGATCTGCCGAGGGAACTACGCATGGAGTTTTCGGAAACCCTGTTCAGGCGAAAACTTAAGACCTATCTCTTCAGACGCTAATTACTGTTGACTGCTCACGGACACCCTACCTACCACAGCGCGGGGACACGCCTTGGCGTAAACCAGGCGCTTTACAAAACTCCCTAATAATGGTGTTTGAGGGAGATGTTGTGTTAGGGTTATTGAGGGTGTGTGAAGGAGTGTGATAGTTTTGGTGTGTGAGGGTGATGTTATGAGTGTGTGTATGTTAATATTAATTATTTAATATGTGTTGTGTTAAAAAAATGTGATAGATGTTCCCTTTGTAATTGTCCTGTCTTATGTGTATATTTGTATGTAATCTAACTGTGTATGTTTTGTACTAACAGTGTGGTGTTATGTGTGTTTTACGTGTTTGTGGAGTCCCGTATTATTTTTTATTTTTTAAAAATGGCCGATGCAATGCGTCACCTTGACGTTGGCTACGTTAGCGGTCTAGTTTTTTTTGTGATGTGAGTGTTTACGTTTTTTGACTTTTATTCTAGCCAATCGGAGCGCGACGTTTTTGACGTTGCGTTCCGATTTGCTTACGTCAACGGTGGAATTCCCCAGAGATCGCGAATGTTGGTGCGCGGAAGGCGTGTTCTTGTTCCTGTGCTGTTGCTGCGTCGTTTGACAGGTAAGAATGTATTCCAAAGTGTTT
This sequence comes from Lissotriton vulgaris, assembly GCF_964263255.1. Taxonomy (NCBI): domain Eukaryota; kingdom Metazoa; phylum Chordata; class Amphibia; order Caudata; family Salamandridae; genus Lissotriton; species Lissotriton vulgaris. Next base: position 1,850,424,013 of record NC_141694.1, on the reverse strand, counting down.
TTTTATGTAATGTAATGTAGTATATATACTATGTTTAAGTTAAAGACTGAATAGGAGGGTGTTTTTATAACGTGAGAAATGTATTTTTTCGATCGTAATATTTGTAAATGTTTGTAATGTAATGTAAATTAAAGTTTTGTTTTTAATTGTTGATATGTAATGCATATGTTTTATTAAACTGTAATGTAATGTATTTTTTGCTGTTTTTTGTTATTTGACGTACAAGAGCTGTTATTAGATCTTTGAAGTGCTATTTATTTTATAATATATTTATGTATGTTGTGTTTGCAATTTTTTTTTCTTGTGATGCTGAAGTAGCCGGATTATATGTTATTGACGTACTTGATGTATGAAAGGAAACTTTGTGTATTTGCTGACTTTATTATCCCTAGCAATGTATTAAGATGATGTACAGTGATGTAATGTGTTTTTTTTTTGCGTTTTGTGAAAGAATAGTTTTATTTTCGTAATATGTTTCGTATATAAGATGTAATTCCGTGTGAATAACTGCTATTGTTATATGCGTACGGCTTTTTGTGTAACTCTTGACCATTGTCTTTAATCCGTCCCATTCCCCGGATGAATAGTGCTTATTTATTGCCCCAATCAAAAGTTGGCTGTTTCACTTTTGTCTTTGTACATCCTCGTCCTCGCTTCCTGCCACATATTTCTCTTTGTTTTGTTGGTGTAATATTGGTGTAATATTGTACGAATGTTTTTTGCTTTTTGGCCTGAAGCCTGATCAACATCCTTGCATGCTGTAGCTCACTTTTGGGAAGTATATTTTGTGTGTAACGTATCTGATGCACTACTCCGAGGGTGAGGGTGAGGGTGAGGTGTTGAGGGTGAGTGAGGGTGAGTGAGAGTGAGGGTGAGTGAGGGGTTGAGGGTGAAGGGTTGAGGGTGAGTGAGGGTGAGGGGTTGAGGGTGAGTGAGGGTGAGGGGTTGAGGGTGAGTGAGGGTGAGTGAGGGTGAGTGTGGGTGAGGGTGAGTGAGGGGTTGAGGGTGAAGGGTTGAGGGTGAAGGGTTGAGGCTTAGTGAGGGTGAGGTGTTGAGGGTGAGTGAGGGTGAGGGTGAGTGAGGGGGAGGGGGAGGGGTTGAGGGTGAGTGAGAGTGAGGGTGAGTGAGGGGTTGAGGGTGAAGGGTTGAGGGTGAGGTGTTGAGGGTGAGTGAGGGTGAGGGGTTGAGGGTGAGTGAGGGTGAGTGTGGGTGAGGGTGAGTGAGGGTGAGGGTGAGGGGTTGAGGGTGAGGGTGAGTGAGTGTGAGGGGTTGAGGGTGAGTGAGGGTGAGTGAGGGTGAGGCTGAGGTGTTGAGGGTGAGTGAGGGGTTGAGAGTGAAGGGTTGAGGGTGTGAGGGTGAGGGGTAGAGGGTGAGTGAGGGTGAGGGGTAGAGGGTGAGTGAGGGTGAGGGGTTGAGGGTGAGTGCGTGTGAGGCGTTGAGGGTGAGTGAGGGTGAGGGTGAGTGAGGGGGTGAGGGGTTGAGGGTGAGTGAGGGTGAGGTGTTGAGGGTGAGGTGTTGAGGGTGAGTGAGGGTGAGGTGTTGAGGGTGAGTGAGGGTGAGGGTGAGGGTAGGTGAGGGGTTGAGGGTGAGTGAGGGTGAGGGTGAGTGAGGGTGATGCTGAGGGGTTGAGGGTGAATGCGGGTGAGTGAGGGTGAGGGTGAGTGAGGGTGAGGTGTTGAGGGTGAGTGAGGGTGAGGGTGAGTGAAGGTGAGGGTGAGGTGTTGAGGGTGAGTGAGGGTGAGTGAGGGTGAGTGAGGGTGAGGTGTTGAGGGTGAGTGAGGGTGAGGGTGAGGGTGAGTGAGGGCGAGTGAGGGTGAGTGAGGGTGAGTGATGGTGAGGGTGAGTGATGGTGTGGGGTTGAGGGTGAGTGAGGGTGATGTGTTGAGGGTGAGTGTGGGTGAGGTGTTGAGGGTGAGTGTGAGTGAGGGTGAGGGATTGAGGGTGAGTGAGGGTGAGGGTGAGGTGTTGATTGTGTGTGAGTGTTAGGGGTTGAGGGTGGGTGAGGGTGAGTGAGGATGAGGTGTTGAGGGTGGCTGAGGGTGAGTGTGGTTGAGGGTGAGTGAGGGTGAGGGTGAGTGAGGGTGAGGGGTTGAGGGTGAGTGAGGGTGAGGGGTTGAGTGAGAGTGAGGGTGAGGTGTTGAGGGTGGGTGAGGGTGGGTGAGGGGTTGAGGGTGAGTGAGGATGAGTGAGTGAGGGTGAGTGAGGGGTTGAGGGTGAGGGGTTGAGGGTGAGGGTGAGGGGTTGAGGGTGAGTGAGGGTGAGTGAGGGTGAGTGAGGGTGAGGGTGAGTGAGGGTGAGTGGTTGAGGGTGAGTGAGCACTGTGGCTGTTTGTGTGTAGTTTGTTGGATTTCTATACTTTAGTCACTGATGTGGTACGCGCGACAGCTAATTCCCTTTTTAGTAAAAATATATAGAAAGAGTGACTTTGTTATTTGGTCCTTAAAATTGTATAAGTTTTTATTTCTGTGAATGTAATGTAATTTTGGATTTCCCAATTATTTCGGTCGCACTTGCCTTGTGGCTGGCATTTTTCTTGTTATTTATGCTATTACTGGCTCGTCTTTAAGTTGATTGTTCGCCATGCATTGACTAATGTTTGCTAGTGTCTTCCTGGTATGTAGTTCCTGTAGTTTCGTTTCGCCTGAGCTCGCACTCTGATGTTTATTGTTTCTCCGATTTGGCTTGTTTTTGTGTGGTTTTGACCCGTATGTGACTTGTTTCGCAGCTATGCTTTGGCCTTTTTGTTTTTTTATTGTTTTAGTTAAACGTATTATGTATGCACTGTTTATGTTCTCTTTGTGTGTTGTTTTTTTATTCTCTACATTTCAGTGAATGAGCTGCTACGATCGACAGGTAATTACTATTTTATTTTCATATTATTAAAGAGTGCCTTTGTGAGTTGTTACACATTTTGTCTATGATTTTGCTTTTTGTGATGTGAATCTAATTATTGTTTGGGGTCTTGCTTTGCTCGCACTTGGTTTCTGTCCGGCTCCTTTCTTTAGAGTGTGTTTTTTATGTTATCAATGGCTGCTATTTAGTTTTTTTTTTCCCCATGCATTGAGTTCCGTTTCGCCGTACGTGTTTTTCGGTCGCACTTGCCTTGTGTCTGGCATTTTTCTTGTTATTTATGCTATTACTGGCTCGTCTTTAAGTTGATTGTTCGCCATGCATTGACTAATGTTTGCTAGTGTCTTCCTGGTATGCAGTTCCTGTAGTTTCGTTTCGCCTGAGCTCGCACTCTGATGTTTATTTTTTCTCCGACTTGGCTTGTTTTTTGTGTGGTTTTGACCCGTATGTGACTTGTTTCGCTGCTATGCTTTGGCCTTTTTGTTTTTTTATTGTTTTAGTTAAACGTATTATGTATGCACTGTTTATGTTCTCTTTGTGTGTTGTTTTTTTTTTCTCTACATTTCAGTGAATGAGCTGCTACGATCGACAGGTAATTACTATTTTATTTTCATATTATTAAAGAGTGCCTTTGTGAGTTGTTACACTTTTGTCTATGAATTTGCTTTTTGTGATATGAATCTAATTATTGTTTGGGGTCTTGCTTTGCTCGCACTTGGTTTCTGTCCGGCTCCTTTCTTAAGAGTGTGTTTTTTCATGTTATCAATGGCTGCTATTTAGTTCGTTTTTTTGCCATGCATTGAGTTATGTTTGCGCGTGTCGTTTTGGTATGCGGGTCCTGTAGTGTACTTCCGTCTGAACTCGCCTCCTGTAAAAAAATATTTTTATGTTGCTGTTGGCTATTTTTGTTTTGCGTTTCGCCGTACGTGTTTTGTTTCGCCGCTTTGCATTGTCCTTTTGTTGTTCACATTGAAGTATTTTTATTGGTAGTATGTATGCACTGTTTATGTTCTGTTTCTGTGACGTTTGTCTGTTGAGTAATGTTGTAGTGCTGATGAGTGTTGGGGATGAGTGGTGCAGTGTCGTTGTAGAGTGTTGTCCAATGATTACCACCACAGTATAACTCTGCACCACAACAGTAGCACTGATCCTAACAACGGCATCACTGAGGTCCATTAATGCAACACGCAGCAATAGCACATTATCATTCTGCACCCCCTCTGTACCATTGAGCAACATCAGATCATCACTCTGCCCCACTAGAGCCGTATTTAGCACACCCACAGTCTCATTGATACATACTACTGCAGTACTGTACAGCACCAAAGCATGCTTGTATAGCTGTAATTGTGTGTGCTACGTTAAAAAATGGTTAGAAAGCGTGCACTTACGGCCGGTGGTGTGTGTGACTGTTGAAAGCGTGGACTGATGCCTGTTTGTGTGGGTGTATGCCTGGTGAAAGGATGCACTGATGACTGTTGTGTATGTACGCCTGGTGAAAGCGTCCATTGATAGCTGTTGGTGTGTGTGCCTGTTAAAAGCGTACATGTTTTGATTGTATGACGTTTGTCTGCTGAGTAATGCTGTAGTGGTGATGAGTGGTGCTGTGGTGGTAAGTGTTTGTGTGTGGTTGTAGTGTGATAGTGTGTTGTTGTTGAATGATGCTGTTGTGGTGGTGTAGAGTGATGTTTGTGTGTTGCTGAGTGATGTTAGTGTGGCGCTTAGTAATGCTGTTGTTGTGATGTGTTGTTCTGTGCTGGTGATGAGTGGTGCTGTGTTGGTGTTCAATGATTACCACCACAGCATAACTCGGCACCACAACAGTTGCACTTCTCCCAACAACGGCATCACTGATGTCCACCAATGCAACACGCAGCAATACCACCTTATCATTCTGCACCCCCACAGTACCATTGAGCAACAACACAGCATCACTCTGCACCACCACAGCCGTATTTTGCACACCAACAGTCTCATTCATACATACTACTGCAGTACTGATGACTGTTGTGTGTGTACGCCTGGTGAAAGCGTCCATTGATAGCTGTTGGTGTGTGTGCCTGTTAAAAGCGTACATGTTTTGATTGTATGACGTTTGTCTGCAGAGTAATGCTGTAGTGGTGATGAGTGGTGCTGTGGTGGTAAGTGTTTGTGTGTGGTTGTAGTGTGATAGTGTGTTGTTGTTGAATGATGCTGTTGTGGTGGTGTAGAGTGATGTTTGTGTGTTGCTGAGTGATGTTAGTGTGGCGCTTAGTAATGCTGTTGTTGTGATGTGTTGTTCTGTGCTGGTGATGAGTGGTGCTGTGTTGGTGTTTAATGATTACCACCACAGCATAACTCAGCACCACAACAGTTGCACTTCTCCCAACAGCGGCATCACTGATGTCCACCAATGCAACACGCAGCAATCCCACCTTATCATTCTGCACCCCCACAGTACCATTGAGCAACAACACAGCATCACTCTGCACCACCACAGCCGTATTTAGCACACCAACAGTCTCATTCATACATACTACTGCTGTACTGATGACTGTTGTGTGTGTACGCCTGGTGAAAGCGTCCATTGATAGCTGTTGGTGTGTGTGCCTGTTAAAAGCGTACATGTTTTGATTGTATGACGTTTGTCTGCTGAGTAATGCTGTAGTGGTGTTGAGTGGTGCTGTGGTGGTAAGTGTTTGTGTGTGGTTGTAGTGTGATATTCTTTTGTAGATGAATGATGCTGTTGTGGTGGTGTAGAGTGATGTTGGTGTGTTGCTGAGTGATAGTGTGGTGCTTTAAAAAACAATTAATAATTAATACGTAAATAAAATGGATTTTATTTTATATTGCCAATAGCTTAAAGTTTATTAAATATATTTAGTGAAGATGCTGTGGTTGCGCTGAGTGAGGGTGAGTGAGGGTGAGGGTGAGTGAGGGTGAGGGTGAGTGAGGGGTTGAGGGTGAGTGAGGGTGAGGGGTTGAGGGTGAGGGGTTGAGGGTGAGGGGTTGAGGGTGAGGGGTTGAGGGTGAGGGAGGGTGAGTGAGGGTGAGTGAGGGTGAGTGAGGGTGAGTGAGGGGTTGAGGTCGAGGGTGAGGTGTTGAGGGTGAGTGAGGGTGAGGGGTTGAGGGTGAGTGAGGGTGAGGGGTTGAGGGTGAGTGAGGGTGAGGGTGAGTGAGGGTGAGTGAGGGTGAGGCTGAGGGGTTGAGGGTGAGTGAGGGTGAGGGTGAGTGAGGATGAGGGGTTGAGGGTGGGTGAGGGTGAGTGAGGTTGAGGGTGAGTGAGGGTGTTGCAACTTTTTTTGTTACTTTTGATCCACACTTTTTGTCTGAAATCGCCGCATTAGATAGCAGATGACCGATTATGTGGTAAATACGGCAAGTCCAAAGTAACGCGGGAACTGCCACGGCTTCAAAATCGCATAATTCCAGTGGTCCTGGGTGTAGATGGGGCACGTGATGGTTTATTAATGCCTAGGCCGGCTTTACACACACAGGTTCATGTAAAGTGAAAGCAAACCCTCTTTCCCTCACCAACAAGCCATCTGCAGTCTCAGTGCAAAATAACATTGTCCATTACAGGAAGTGAGGTTTATTCTCAGGGGATACTCAGTACGTGTACTAACAGCATGGCCCTCAGTGCTGAAGACAGACGCTGCTGTCGACATGGCGCGGTTTTATTTGCCCCAAAAAAACATGCACTAGTGTATATTTATTTACAATTCGTTTTATTGATTTTTATGAGCAATTTGCTGAAGCGATAACGTGCAAGTTCACCTAGATATTGCTAAGAGTGTTGGAAAAATCTAATGGATTTATTAAATAATGGGCAACAGCCTCTGGCAAAGCAATTGCCGTAAAAAAAAAGTTGTTTGCTCTGTAAATTGAAACTAGTTTGGTCCGGGATTCTCCACCCTCTTAGTGATCGTCTGGCCTGACCCGTCTGTAGGCTGTCAATGCTTGGAGAGAGCAGATCGGCTGGGGGAGGGGAGGGGGATCAGATTGCCACATGTATGCAGGAACAAGGGGGGATTCTAGCATTAACTAGTGCACAAATAAGAGAGGCTTTTAGTGCGGGTGTTTTTTTATTATTTATTTCATTTTGGGAACACGTCATACGATTTGTTTTAAACCTTTAACCAGCAACAGAAAAGAGAAAAAATATGTTAAAATTTTTTTACCACATTGAAAGAATGGCCGTTTGCAATCATGCAAGCTGCGTGGCGAAATGAATCCGTGTTATGGTATCAAACTGTTAACAAGACGGAGGGAAGGAAGATAAGGGGAGGGGGAGGAGAAATGCGACACGGCGGGCAGGGGAGGGGGCGAGGGGGGAGGAGAAATGCGACGTGCGGATGAGGGGGGGGCCGTCTGAGGCGAGGTGGCGTCGGTGCGGTGAGAGTCGGATGTGGGGCGACACAACAACAAAGAATTTATTACCCATATCATGGAATGTTTTAAAGGTTATATTGTCCACATTGTTTATATTTGCGAAGAAGGGCGCAGTTCAGCGACTTCTTCCGCCTTTATACAAGCGTTGGTGGAGGTCTAATATGCTTTTTGATTGGCGGAAAAACGTCCAATCCGGAAAACGTTACTATGAGAACACGACGCGTTTTTCATCGCGTTATTCACAGCTCTTTGATCTTATCGTGTAAAGCAGCGAAAACAAAGCAACATATGGCTGGGGAGCTGCAAAGACCGTAACACGGCGGGCAGGGGAGGGGGCGGAGCGGGGAGAGGGGAGAGGTGCGACACGGCAGGCAGGGGAGGAGAGTAGGAGGAGGGGGGGAGGAGAGTAGGGGAGGCACGGCCTAGCGGCCGTGCAATCAAGAAGTGAGGGGGCGGAGCGGGGAGAGGGGAGAGGTGCGACACGGCAGGCAGGGGAGGAGAGTAGGAGGAGGGGGGAGGAGAGTAGGGGAGGCACGGCCTAGCGGCCGTGCAATCAAGAAGTGAGGGGGCGGAGCTGGGGGAGGCTGTGAGAGAGTAGGCAAGGCAGGCGGCTGGGGGCATGTGCACGCGCTTTTAAGCTCAATGCGCATGCGCATTGAGCTTAAATTTCTCGTGCACTGCAAGGAATCGCCACGATTCCTTGCAAGTTGGTTAAAGAGTGGATAAGCCCCCATAGTCTCGCAAGCTCGATGCGCATGCGCATCGACAGGCGAGACCTAAAAATGCAGCTTTCTTTACTCACTGCGCACTAACTTTCCCTTTTATCCAAACACCAGGGATGCGCCATGAACTGAACAGCTTCACCCCTGCTCACACTGCATCTGGTCCCACTGTCTTGTTGTTTGGCGATAGTCGCCATAATGTTGAACAGTTCCACACATCTATTAAAGATGTAGAAGACCTTTATTCAAGAGCACCAGACATAGCATGAATCTCCCTTCGCCAGCCACGGGGTAACGACTCCTGTAGAATCCATGCACCAACTACATTCCAATAAAACATCACAGTATTACATGGTAAACATTCTAAGCCCCAGTACTACACATTACAATGCTAAGGTAGCTATAGGTTTCTACACTATCATAGCTACAAGATACCCCAGGTAGCCATAAGGAGTAGCAAGGGTGTTTGTAAGGTTTATGGATGGGTAGCATTAGGGAATCCTAGGGCTTTTGGGATTCAAGGAAGGATAGTGTTATGGGATAGTGTTTTTCGGGTTCTGGAATGCATAGCATTAAGGGGTTGTAAGTGTTTTATGGGGTTTAAGAAAGGTAGTGTCAAGTGGTAGTTAGGGTTTTCAGGATCAAGGTGGGTATATAATTAATTAATTGCAAGGGATTTGTGGATTTCAGGGAAGGGTAACGCTAATGGGTTTTTAAGGTTCAGGGAAGGAGAGCGTTAATTAGAAGTAAAGATTTTTTAGGGGGAGTAAAGTTGTCTGGTTCAGGTAAGGATTATGAGGGTTTTTTAGGATTTACAGGTGAGCAGCTTTAACCCCTTAACCGCGGTGTAAATTCTGCGGTGGAGCGGGGCGTTCTATTGAGTGGGCGGAGCCGCGTCGGCCAATGGACATGCGCAACACTACCAAGTTAGTGCTCGCAACGGCTGTTGGCAGACGGGTGCATCAAACGGGTTAAGGGTAGTAAAGTTTTTACGTTCAGGGAAGCAAGGGTTTAAGGGAAACTTTGAGTAGTTAACTTTTTTAGGGTTCAGGATGAGTAGGGTTAAGTGGTAGTAAGGACTCTTGAGGGTCCATGAAAGTGTAGATGTAAGGGGTATTGCTTTTTCTTTTAGTTCAAGAAAGTGTAACGTTAGGGGTAGTAAGGGTTTTAGGATTCAGGGATGGGTGGCATTCAGAGACAGTAATGGGTATTCTGATGGATACATCTGCCAGTGGATTCCTCACCTTGTGAATATCCCCTGCACCAGGAGCATTCGGAATTTTTTTGTAGCTCTCCACGCCGACGAGGACGGCGTCGTAGAACTATGGCTCTGCTCGCGACTTCGCTTACGTCACTTGAGCCATAAAGGAGTCTCATCGGCGTGATGACTTCAGTTCCCTTTTTTCCGCGCTGTCTACGTTAACGGTTTTTCTAGGACACTCCGTGGTTACTTTGTGTTTCTGGCTGTAATCCTGTGCTTCTTCTTGTTTCCTTTCAAGGATGTCTTTGAGGAAGTCCGGGTTCAAGCCTTGCAGGGAGTGCGGAGGACATGTGTCCATTACTGATCCACATGAAGACTGCGTTTGGTGTCTGTCATCGGATCACAACGTCGAGGGATGTGCCTGTTGCAGGAAAATTAATCTAAGGCCTTGAAAGAAAGAGAAGCGAAGCTCTTCATGGCAAAAATGAAAGAAAAAAGAGGAAGAAGAAAGTCGAGGTCTCGCTCCAGGTCGGGCTAGAGATCGACGTCGGGCATGCTTCAAGAGCCAAGAAGCATGAAAAGAAGAAGAGGCACTCTTTGAAGCACCATTCTGATAGAGAGGTGGTGCCGGAGTTGGCTTCTACAGTCCATCGACGCCGTAAGGACTTAGAGTCTCCTTCTACTTCGAATCCAGCTTCTCCCTCGAATCCAGCTTCTCCGGAGAAATCGGCTTCGCCTGCAGTTTCTCCTGTTCGATCTCTGACGCCAGCTCCATCCCCGACTTCGGAACATTATGCGGCTCTGGTAGAAGAGGTTCCTGGGCTGGATGAGCAGGCGATTCCATCGGATCCGCGGTCGACGCCGGCTGGCCCGAACACGGTAACGCCTGTATCGGAGTCTGTCCCTGGGGCCTATCCTCCTTTTCCTGGTCAAGGAAAAGATCCTTCACATTATCTAAATGCGATGTATGGAGTATTCCATAGGGCTATGTACCCCTCTGGAGCACCTTCGGGTCCTATGGGTCCATTAGCATTTAATTTGGGAGTTCCTCAGGCCTATGCCCAGGCTCCATTCATGCCGTTTCTTCCGACGGCGCCATCTTGGCATTTCCCAGCGCTGAGGATGTCGACGCCGTTTCCATCCTCTCCGGCGCCGTCAGCTCGACCTCGATCGGTGCAGGCTGTGCCGACGGATCAGTGTACGACGCAGGCTCCAGGTCCTTCGGAGTCGGTCTCGGCTCCACCGGAATCTGCGCCTAGAATAAGATCTAGGTGCGAAGCTCAGAGTTTTGGAGGAGCAGAGATTTCGTATGGAGGAAGGTGAAGTTGAGGACTCTGATGACTGTTTTATGGAATTAAAAGAGGCTAGTGCCCTTGATATGTCTCTTGAGTGGGAGCTTTCTCCTGTTTCAGATGCTCCATCAAAGGATGTTGCCCCCTACCATACAGTAATTAAAAAGGCAGCAGAACATTTGGACCTTCAGCTTCCTTCTGTTCAATTTAAATCTAATATACTAACGGAAGTTCTCCACTCTCCTACTTCTGTTGTAGAGCCTTTGCTACCATTTAATGAGGCAATTACCGATCCTGTATTGGAGGTCTGGCGCAAACCATTCTCGGCTCCAGCAGTTAACAAGACAATTGCCAGGATATATAAGATGACTCCGAGGGATCCTGAATTTTTATCATCACACCCTTCTCCTGAAAGTCTAGTAGTCCAGGCAGCCTGTTTAAAGAAGTTTTCTGATGCCTTTCCACAGGTTCCGGCGGACAGAGTCAAAAAAGCTCGACCAGTCCGCTAAGTTGTTTTCTTCAGCTAGCATGGCCCTTAAGTCAACTAATGCCACCTGTCTTATGGGTCGCTACATCCATGCCCTTATGGACTCAGCGAAACAACTTGCCCCAAAATTGTCCGAAGATGACAGGAAAATTTTAATGAGGTGTTACAGGACACTCAAGGGGCTGCTAGTCAGGTGATTCAGAGTGGTTTGGACACGGCGGACTCTGTCGCCAGGATCATGGGATCTTCTGTGGCTACAAGAAGAAGTGCCTTGCTTAAATCTTCAGAGTTCTCCCCAGATGTACAGGCAACACTTTGGCAAGAAAGCAGATGCAGCCCTGGAGAGATTTAAAGATAGTAAGGCAAATACCAAATCTCTAGGCCTTCAGACTCAGCCTAGGGGTTCATCGTTCAGGAGGTATAGAGGTTTGGGAGATCGTCCTTTCGCTCCTACAAACAGCAGCAGCAGAATAGCTTGTATAGATCCTACAGGGGCAAAAATAGAGGTTGCCCACGAGGTCGTCAGCCCTCCTCCTCCTCCTCTACCTCCCCTCCTATTACCACAGCAAAGCAACCCTAGATCCGCCGTTCAGGATCATGTTGGCTTACTTATTTTCTGCAAGATTGGGAATCGGTCACTACAGACCTTTGGGTTCTCAATCTTGTGGAGAATGGATATGCTCTTCCCTTTCGGTAATTCCCTCCAAATTACCCTCCTTGCCAGGGAACTTGCTCCGAGGATCACCTTCTCCTGCAGGAGGAAGTTCTAACATTACTAAAAAAAGGTGCAATAGAGGTGGTTTCGGAGCAGGAAAGGGGTCAGGGTTGTTACTCCCGGTATTTCCTGATACCCAAAAAGGATGGCAGGTTACGTCCAATCCTGTATCTCAGGATCTTGAAACTTTTTCTGAAGCAGGAAAAGTTGAAGATGCTCACCCTTGCGCAGGTTCTGCAAGCGCTGCAACAGCAGGATTGGATGGTGTCGATCGACTTGCAGGACGCTTATTTTCATATCCAGATACTGAAGTCGCACAGGAGGTATCTCCGTTTCACGGTAGGGTTGCAACATTATCAGTTTGCGGTCCTTCCGTTTGATCTTACTACTGCACTTCGAGTCTTCACCAAGGTGATGGCAGTGGTAGCAGCCCATCTCAGAAGGTCGGGGATTTCGGTTTTCCCCTATTTGGATGACTGGATGATCAAAGCAGGGTCGCCGGAGAAGGTGTGTCATCATCTGCAAGTGACAACGCAGCTGTTGTACAAATTGGGTTTTTCGATAAATGTGCCCAAGTCTAACCTAGTGCCCTCTCAGCGCAACCTGTTTTATAGGGGCGGTACTGGACACTACTGTATGTCGAGCATTCCCACCTCCACAAAGGATTTGACATTCAGGAAAGGATTCCCTTGTTTTACAATTGAGTGGTTGTTCCAGTCCTGAAGGTCCTTCGCCTGCTCAGTCTGTTTGCTTCCTGCATTCTGTTGGTCAACCATGCACGCTGGCACATGAGGGCGCTCCAGTGGTGCCTCCGCAAACCATGGTATCAGCACAACGGAGATCTCGGAGTCTGTGAGGATCTCCAGAGAAGCTGCAGCGGATCTGTCTTGATGGAGCATGGAGGGAAATCTGTCTCAAGGAAAGCCCTTCCATCTCCCTCCATCGGTGGCCACAGTGATAACGGATGCATCCACTCTAGGTTGGAGTGCTCATCTGGGGGACCTGGAAATCACGGTCTTTGGTCTCCAGAGGAAAGGTTGCTTCATATCAACCTTCTGGAGTTACGGGCGATACGTTTGGCGCTCAGGGCCTTTCTCGCTTCCCTTCACAGTCAGTCGGTTCAAGTCCTAACGGACAACACTACCGCAATGTGGTATGTCAACCAACAGGGAGGAGTAGGGTCGCATTGTGTTTGCAGAGAGGCTCTGCGTCTCTGGTCCTGGGTTCAGGACCATCAGATTTGTCTGATGGCAAATCATCTGGCCGGAGTTCTAAACGTGCGTGCAGACAGTCTCAGTCAGCAGTTCTCAGCCGACCACCAGTGGAGGCTTCATCCGGAGGTGGAACGTCACATCCTCCTCGGTGGACCTGTTTGCCACTCACGAGAATGCTCACTGCCCGTCATTCTGCAGTTTTCAGTATCTGATGCACGAAGCTTTGGGGGACGCGTTTCAGTTGAGTTGGGTCTCATAACTCCTTTACGCGTTTCCTCCGATACCCTTGATTCCTCGAGCTCTGATGAAGATTTGTCAAGACCGGGCCCAAGTCATATTGATCGCCCCGGATAGGCCAAGAAAGGTGTGGTATACAGATCTTCTCCACCTCTCCTCGTGCCCTCCGCTCCGTCTCCCTCTCAGGGCAGATCTCCTCTTGCAGTCACAGGGGCTGGTTCTACACCCCCACCTCCAGACCTTACACCTTCATGCCTGGAGATTGAACGGGGCAACCTGAATTCTTTTTCTCTTCCTTCTGATGTGGTGGACGTTATTTTGTCTGCCAGACGTCTCTCCATCAATTTATTCATATAGGTGGTCCAAATTTGTTCATTGGTGTGAGGAGAAATCTATTGACCCTTTAAGGGCTCGCTTATCTGATATTCTTCAGTTTGCTCGGTCTCTGGCCCAGCAGGGTTTTGCTGTGGCTACTGTGAAAGGCTATTTATCAGCTTTGTCTTCATTCCTTTGTTTGCCAGACCAGCCGTCCTTGTTTAAATCACCCATTGTGTTAAGATTCATTAAGGGCCTTACCAACAAATATCTGCCCACTCCTTTTATTGTGCCTCAATGGGACTTAAATCTGGTCTCCCTTCGAGCCCTTACACAGGTGTCCCTTGAGGTTATTGTCGTTAAAAACGGTGTTTCTTGTTGCTATTACCTCGGCAAGGAGGGTAAGTGAGCTTCAAGCTCTGAGTTCAAAACCCCCATTCTTGACTATCCATGCTGATAGAATGGTTCACAGGACCAGGGCTGTGTTTCTGCCTAAGGTGGTAACTCCCTTCCATCTGGGGCAGTCCATTACCCTTCCTTCGTTCTATCCTCCCCCTAACCGTTCCAAGGAGGAGGAGCGGCTTCACCGCTTGGACCCAAAGAGGGCGGTGAGCTTCTACCTTGATACAACTAAAGACTATCGTGTGGATGACCAGCTCTTTGTGGGCTCTGCTGGCTGCATGAAAAGCAGAGCGGTGCACAAGCGCACACTTTCCAGATGGATTGTCTTGTGCATCAAGATTTGTTACACTTTGGCCGGTAAGGAACCTCCAGAGGGTTTAAGAGCTCATTCTACTAGGGCAAAGTCTTCTACATCTGCCTTATTTAGAGGTGTTCCTGTGGAGGACATTTGAAGAGCAGCAACTTGTTGAGAAATTGATTGTGAAATCGTTTCTACAATAATGAGAATCATTACAGCGTAACCCATCCCAAACGATCAACACTAAACACCATGAATTAGTATTAACATTTTTAATAATTCCCTTTGGACTTGATACTTCGGTACAGAAGGGACGTACACTATCATTATGTTGCCTAATAAGTGACTTGATACGAGTAATCTTTGCCTTCCCCAAAAACCCACCTTCTTCCATTCTGGACATATGAATAGTGTGGCACCTAAAGTATTAAGATCCATGAGCATGAAGAATAATATTGTGAGAATGTGTAACTACATTTTGACTTTGAAGCGAGGTATCATTATCTATCAGAGCTCACTTAATTTAATTTTATTAAGAGGAATATTCATTCTATATCATTACTTCATTTCTCTGAGACTACATGAATATCCGTATTTAAGAGAACAACAAATTTCGGCCTACTAGACAATTGAATAAAGTTTTAGAGTTTGAATATAGAACTACACCAAGTCCTCTTTCTATCTTGTGTGCTTAGAAATCGCAACAGGAATCGAGTTCCCGGTATCCAGGGGCAGAGTCAGCACAAGACGCGGAAACCTTCCCACGTGTTGGTGAGATTGGCGTCCCGTGCTTTTATTCACAGCGGCTCCACTGAGCGGTAAGATCTAAGCCTGGTAACCTATTTTCTTTCGCTTCCACCAGCTCGGGGCTAGTGAGTCCCTACGCTCCCTGTTGAAGCAAAAGGTTTTCGATAATAAGGTAAGACTCCAAGGGCCCGCCTCAGAATCATTTTACTAACTCTCATTTCTATTACGAAACTGACCATTTAGCCCACTTAACACTAAAATGCAAATACGAATTGTGTGTTTGTAATTATAACAAGCTACATTGAACTGTGCATATCATGGGCATTACGAGTGACGTTACGCACAAACTTTGGCAGTACGACATACACCACGAGTATCTATCTAAAACAGACCGCCGCCTTTTTAATTAATACGCTGTAACCTCAACATAATTGGCCGCGTATTACTTGTATCTCCCTTGAAAAACAGAGGATATTGGCACTTGACCTGGCTGATATAAATAACATTTACAGTGTGCCCAGCATTACAATGAGCAATAATGAATTATACACAAATTGGCATAACCAGTTACGTTGTACACGGCTCACACGCCGTGAGTTTGGTATCCAAGGTACACACCACTAGTACGACCCCTTTACTTTGCACTCAGTATTCTTAATGAAATTGGACATATTATTTGGAACCTCTCTTGGTCAATATAAGAAACTGCCATGTTACTTGCCACGCCAACAATCTTGAGGTTTAATACTGAGAGACCATAACCATACAATATTACGCAGTGAGATCATGTGAATTCTGTATGCTTATATCCAATATTCTGTTAAACTACAACTAAAAGCTAATTTACGGTAAGCCTGAAGTAAAAAAAGGCATGACCTTTAACCTAGCGTAGGTGCCATGTTTGCGGGAAAGGGGTGCTTTTTGAACATATGGATGGGAAGGGTACGGAAGTAGCAACAAAAGAAGAGGAGATGTCCGGTCAAAGGAATGTGTGTAATGTACTGGAAACTAAAGAAAATGTGGGATCATGCAACAACCACAAGAGATAACACCAGGCTGTGAAACTCCCATCAGCCCACCCTTATGGCAGAGCATCATCATGTGGGATTAAGATAGTGGATCCAAACCTCGCCCAATCCATCAATCCATGGTGCGGAGATGGATATCTGAGGTAGACTCTTGCCACGGTGTTGTTCAAATGGTGCTGATGAAGTGCAGTGCTGTGAAAAGATGTGAGTGAAAGTCTAAAAATGGCTACTAGGGCAAAAAATCAAGTTTAATAAAGATTGTCCTAGTGTCAAGATTAAAATAACGCCTAATAGTGTGAAAGTATAACTATACTATGGCGCTATGCAGGAAGGTCAACATGTTTCAGCCGAGCGGAGAATACTGTCCAGCTTTCTTCAGGACCAAAGATGAAAAGCTACTGCAAAAGTGAAAGTGAAAAAGGTTTTACTGTGCATTTAGTAAAGTTCATTTCATCCTACCAGGAACTAGGATCCCCAATGTAATCTGGTGGTAATGAATAAGTTGTCCTTTCCTAAAAAGGAAAAAAGAGACAGTGCACAAGTACATAATAAGGTTGCATGCATGTATCCACAAAATCATGATGAAACAGTACAGAAAACACACAAAACGAAGAGGAAAGCCACTTGGCTAAACAGAAGTATATTGTACTTCTGTTTTATTAAATCTTTTTTAATTTGAGTAAATTGTGAAATATCTTACTCACCCAGCATTATGTGGGAGATAACCTCACCTCACCTGGCAACCGCTCTGGAATATGAGGCCCAGCACTATTATGTAAAAATGAAATAAGGACAGAGTCAATACCTTATTTATTGTGTCCAGCCTAATCTCTATATCATCTTTACTTAAAATAAACCCTAGTTGTTTAATGAAGACACCCCCTCAGTGACCACAGAGGCTGAATGTTTACAAAAAGGGTCGCTGATGGCGCAGAATGATCTGCACCATAGATGAAGAAAAATTGGTTTGTCAAAGGACCCCTATGCTGCTATCTAGAGCCTTGTTCACAGTGAAAGTATAAGATAGCAAGGGTTGAGCTCTAAAAGGGTAAAGACCCAAACTCCTCAGTGGTCATAAACTGAGGAGAAATCTACTCCAAGAGTTGGTGGATGACTGAGTTTTCTTCGCATGAACAAATGTCATTGAAAATGCCCTGGACCTACCTATCCGTCGGTACCCCTCTCTGGCGTCCTAGAGGAAATGGAGGTGACATAGGGCACGTAGTCACACTATTTATGCTGAGCTCGATTGGTTAATAGCCCCAATTTAGTTCTTAATTAGTGACTAATGATCACAAAATGACTTTTGTTGCGAGCGCGTAATGATGGAGCCGCTAGTCTTGCGGCGCATGCGCAATGATCCTAACAGCCAGCACATGCGCGTCAAAATGAGGAGCGCACTCGATGGGCTACTGGTCATACGCGCATGCACGCTATTGTCATGTAGTGTTAATAAGAGGCACATGTATGCTGAAGAGACGCTGGTTTCAGCTTCAATTCCTCGAAACTAAAAAAGCACAACAAACCAAGGGTACGGAAGTAACCATAAATGACGCAGGTAGAATAAATATGCACGAGGTGGCGCAAGATGACGTTACCATAAGACCCCTCACCATGTTAAAGAGTATAAAAGGGAGGTTCACAAAGACTTTGAATTACTCCTCGTAAGGGAGTTCTTCCCAAGGGTTATTTAAGAACCCTTGTATTAGTACATGTACTTTAATTTTGATGCTTTAGGTTATATTCTGTCTTATGAAATGTTACATTTGAAATGTTGCCTTTGCTATATATTCTGTTAACCTTCCTTTTTCCTCATTATATTTGAAGTGTTTATATTGTATTTTCAGGATTTCTCACTTATAGGCAGATGTGAGTATTCCCGTATGAAATGTGCCTTGCTTGTTGAATGTATTTTATCTCAACTTATAAAGGTGTCTTTAAGCTTTTAAGGTATAGGCTCTCTCTGACTGTTTTAAAACTGTCATTCAGTAAATGATATATGGTCCACGAGGCTATCTGAGAATGCAGGGCCGTGGATCCAGAACTCTGTGATTTTTTATGCCTTTATATTGTTGTTTCTAGAAGTTGCATCTTCTTAATAAAACCGTTAATCTTTCAGCTTCGGTTTCCACGGCTCACATATCTGTTTTTCTCTATTTTTAGAGCAAGGGTTCCTGCACAACCGGGTACAAATTAAGGTGCTCCTTTGTCCCTAGTTCTCTCTCTCTCTATCTTCCCTGCGCAGGCTGCAGAGCCACTTCGCCCAGCCCCCTGACCCCTTCTGCCCTGTAATAAATCTCCCTCTATCAAAACACAGTATAAGTTTCCTGGCAACACAATGCCTGAATTTCACTCACCCTGCGGGCCGATGTAATGGCCACAAGGAACGCCGCCTTCCACGATAGGTGCTACAGTGAAGCCTTATGAATAGGTTCAAAAGGTTCCTTCATCAGCCTGGGCAGCACCACATTCAGCTCCCACGAAGGTGAAGGATGCCGAAAAGGAGGGAACACTTTCTTCAATCCTTCCAAAAAATCCTTTATCATAGGAATCTGGAAGAAGGATGTCTGTGAAGGGCATTTCCTGTACGCAGTTAATGCTGCTAGGTGAACTTTAATGAAATAGAAATTAAGGCCAGCCTGACCCAAATGCAAAAGGTATGGAAGGATGACATGTTCCTTGCATGTCGTCGGATCATAGTTCTTAGACGTGCACAAGATGCAGAACCTCTTCCACTTGTAAGCATAAGAAGTCCTAGAGAAAGGTCGCTTAGCCTCCATCAGTATGTCCATGCAATCCTCAGGAAGATTCAGGTGGCCATATTGAACTCAGGAGCCATGCCGCCAAACTCAACGATGAGAGGTTGGGGTGCACCATCTGCCCCCCGAACTTCGTGAGAAGGTCCGGCCGACACGGCAGTCGCAGGTGAGGCAGGAGAGACCGGTGAAGCAGGTCCGTGAACCACCACTGTCTGGGCCATTCCGGAGCGATGAGGATCATCCGTGCCCTGGACTGGGACAGCTTGATGAGCACCGCAGGAATCAGGGGAATGGGTGGAAAAGAGTACAGAAAGCTGTTCGACCAGCTGATCCATAACGCCTTCTCCAGAGTCGCTGGTTGGTAATACCTCGAGGCGAAGTCTCAGCATTTTCGGTTTTCGGCGGTGGCGAACAGATCCACGTCTGGAGTGCCCCACCTGGCGAAGACGCCTGAGAGTACCTCGTCGTTTATGACCCACTCGTGGTTTTCTTGAATCATCCTGCTGAGTGCGTCCGCCTGAGCATTCTGCACACCTGGCAGATGAGTAGCCGTTATAGTCAGTCCTCTGGCTTGCAGCCAGTGCCAGATCGCCTGCGCTTCCTGTGACAATGTGCGCTATATCGAGCCCCCCTACTTGTTGAAGTAATACATTGTGGTTGTATTGTCCATCTGTACAAGCAAGGAGTCGGTCTGGAAGAATGGATGAAAGGCCTTCAGTGCCAAGTGAACAGCTCTGAGTTCCAGGAAATTGATGTGATACGTGGATTCCACTGGGGACCACGTTCCCTGGATCTGTAGATGGTTTGAATGCGCTCCCCAGCCATGGAGAGATGCATCCGTGACGATAGTCTGAATGGAAATGTCCTTGTGGAATGGAACCCCTTTGAGGAGATTCTCTGCTGAGCACTACCACCTCAGGGACTGTTGAGCATACAGCGATAGCCTGATCCTGTTGTCCCAGCTCCCTCGCTTCTGGTCCCACTGATCCTCCAGACACTCCTGTAACGGCCTCATGTGGAGGCATGCGTGTGGCATGAGGAAGATGCAAGAGGCCATCGACCCCAGAAGAGAAGACACCGTCCTCACTGTTGTAGGTGGAACCGCCATGAGAGCCTGAGCCTTCCGAAGATCGATAAGCATCTCTCCTCCGAAGGAGACACGCTTGCTGACAGCGTATTGATGGAGGCTCCCAGGTACTGTAGGCACTGGACAGGAGTCGGGATCAACTTGGACATGTTTATGTGCAACCCCAGCTGGTTCAGCAGGACGGCCGTCCGGTTGAAGTACAATTGTGCTTCCTGGAAGGTTGAGGCCTTGATCAACCAGTCGTCCAGGTAAGGGTAGACCAACACCTTGTTCTTTTGTAGGTGCGCTGCCACCACAGCCATGCATTTTGAAAAAGTCCGGGGTGCAGACTTCAGACCAAACGGTAGTACGGTGTATTGATAGTGATTGGTGCCGACTAGGAACCGCAGGAACTTCCGGTGTTTCCGTGCAATGGGCACATGGAAGTATGCATCCTGTAGATCTATTGCGCAAAGCCAGTCTACCTCACTGCAGCTGAGAATAAATCTGGTGCAAAGACAGCATGCAAAACTTTTCTCTGCAAATCCATTTGTTTGCTTGTCGCAAATCCAGAATGGGCCTGAACTCGTTCTTGTCCTTCTTGCGCACCAGGAAGAACCGTGAGTAAAGACCCTTTCCCCTTTGGGACAGAGGAACGTCTTCTATCGCCCTTGTTCTTAACAGGGTATTGGCCTCCACTTGGAGCTCGCACAGTTGGAACTGCGAGAAAACCGGTGGAATCGCTGGAGGCGGGCTGAGGAAACAAAGACTGCACCCATTGCAAACAATATTCAGCACCCACGTGTCCCGAGTAATTTTTCTCCACTCTGCCTTTGTAATGTTGTATGCTTTCCCCCACCGGAGCGGGTAACGGATGAGGAGGAAGTAACATTTTAGGGCCTAGACCCGGCCGGGCCTTTAGGTGTAGCTGGCGCTTCTGGAAGGGCCTTCGCTGGTACTGCTGCTGCTGTTGTTGTTGTTGCTGCTGGCCAACTTGACGACCTTGGCCTCTTCCCTGGGCACCAAAACGTCTCTGTAAGGGACGGAAGGCCTTCTTATGCTCTTTCGGCTTTTCCAACCAGACAGCCGTCAGGGTTTCCGCCTTCACCTTCAAGCGGGCCATCTCATCATCCGCATGCTTCCCAAAGAGCTTTGAGCCAGAGAACGGCAGATTGGCGACCCGCCGCTGTGCCTCTGGTTTCAGCGATGTTAATCGCAACCAGGCATGGCGTCTTTGATTAATCCTGTGGCAGTATCCATGAGCCGCCAAGAGAGAGGAATCTGCAGCTGAGCTGATAACCTGGATGGACACCATCATGCCCTCATTGATGATTTCCTGGAAGTCCTCCCTCCTGTCCCTAGGAAGGTGCTCCAGAAACATCTGCAGGGACTCCCATAAAGACCGGTCATACCGACCCAAGAGAGCTGTGGCACTAGCGGCTTTCATGGAAGTAGCCTTCGTACCGCAGATTTTTTGTCCTGCCGAATCCAGCAGACGGCTCTCCTTATCCGGAGGCACCGTCGGTGACGGGGCAGTAGCGTGCTGCTTTCTGGCCGCAGTGACGATCACCGAATCCGGTACCGGATCCGATCTGAGAAACGCCGGATCGGAGTCTGGGGCCCTATACTTTGTCTGCAGCTGGGAAGGAGCGGACTTTGTTGACGCCGGAGTCAGGAAGAGCTCCATCGCCGGTTCCTCCAGCCCCGGCAACAAGGGTCGAGACAGCTGCCGCTTGTATAGGGTCTCGAAAATCACTGACGTAGACGGTGTGGGAACTGTCACATTAATCCCCAGTTTTGCTGCCCCTCTCAGTAACACCTCTTGGAACGAGACAATGTCATCGACCGGTGACACCCTCGTACGGGGGGGGGGGGGGGGGGGGGGGGGGGGGGGGGAGTCCGATAATGTGGGTGAGTACTCCCTAGCGCTGGAAGAATCCGTATGATGGGACCTTGACCTGTCCCTCCGGCGGCAATGCCTAGACCGCGTTGAAGAGCAACAGTCACTCCTTGACCGGTGTCTCCGTCTGCACCGTGACCTAGACCTCCTAGGCCTCCGGCGATCCACTAGTCGTAAAGGAGGTGGCAACTGCGGAGGCAGGACTGGAACCAAAGGTTGCGGAGGCCTCTAGGGCGGTGCGGTAGAGATAGAGACTGCGGAGCAGGCCACGGTGGAGGAGGCGGAGTTTGGAGGGGGAGGTTGGTGAGGGGGAACCGGAGGAGGAGGAGGCATAGGAGGACAAGGAGGGGTCTCCGGTAACGGAGGAGGCGTAGGCGTCCTGGGCCTCGAAGGTGAGTAGGCCTGAGAGTATTCAGAGTCCGAAGAACTCATCATTCTCCTCTTTTTCTTCTGCGCAGTCCTTTTCGAAGACGCCCTAGAGGGCGATCTTTTGGAGGCTGAGCGCCGGCGGCGCCGCAACCGTGGGCTCTTAGATGCAGAAGACAAGGTTAACACAGAGGACACAGTCCTAGCCCTTGATCGCCCCCTTGACGCCGACCTATCTCTCCTCGACGTCGATCTCTTATTCGACGTTGAACATCTCGACATCGATACATCCCTCGACGTCGACTCTCGTCTCTTAGACGTCGACTCTCTTCTCCTCGACGTCGAACGCCGATGGCGCCTCGACGGCGAATGGCAGTGTCGCCTCAACGGCGAGCACCAGTGCCTCTTGGACCCATCTTGACGTCGTCAGTCCCCTCGACGTCAAACGGCGACGTCGCTTCTCCCTAGAGCCCTGGGACGACGGAGAGCAGATGGTGTTCATCCCTCTTGACGCCGACGTCGAGGCCATCAACGTCGACCTGTGTCTTTTTCTGGCCTTATCTTAACTGGGGAGCCCCCCAAAGGCCGAAGCACGGGCAGAGGACGAAGTCTCTCCATGCACAGTCCCACCTTGGCCTGGTGTCTCCTTACCTCCATGCCTTGGAGTCAAATTTTCTCCCTGTCCCTCAGGGTCCTCTTGGAGAAAGATTGGCAAATCTCACAATCTTCAGGGACATGATGGTAGACAGAGGATACACTATCTGTGGTGAGAGTCTGATTTAGCTTTCTTCCTGGTACACTCCAGGCACTTGTCGAACAAGGCTGGCATATTAGACAGAAAAATGGCCAAAACTAGCCAAAAACCCCAGCAAAAGGAAGAAGAAGCAGTCAGACGTCGAGTGAAACACTCAACACTTGAAAAGTGCCAAAAAATTGAAAAAATACCCAAAAAGGGAGAGCTCACTGCTCCATGGTCCTGCTAGCAGGATCCGGAAAAAAGAACTGAAAGTAAAAGGAGTTTGCTGTGCATCATGGGATACCAAGGGTCTCTGGAGAGTTTCTTAAAGGCACGGTATCCCTTTTCCAGACACATAATGGCAGCCTATGGGGCCTTGTCTGTCATTCCCTTCCTCTCTATCATTCCAACGATTTTGTGAAGGGGAAGTTTCTCTGTGAGGGAAACTTGGCAGACTGTGGTAAATGTGATATTGTTGGAATATCCTTTGCATTTCTAGTTGAAGTACTGGACAGTGTAGCCTTGTAGGTATAGGCTGCATTATTTGTCTTTAATTTTCTCTCAAGTGTCTATGCAGGACTGCACTAAAGACAGCTTCAGGGATTCTTTTTGATTGCTCCGGGGTCCACGCACATGGGCGGGATTATTCACTAGATTATGACTATACACAGATCCCCTACTACAGAAATAGTTTCCTCAATTTAGACTCTGTAAAGTATCAAGTCGAGCATTTATTCTTAAGCGTAATCAATACAGTAATTTCAAAGAATTAGCAGTACAGTAATAGGCATCCTCAAAGCTTATATACAGACAGCATAGCTAAAAAAAAAACAGGTTCCTCAAGACTGCTTGGCCCACTGCAGTATCCTTGCACGTTGCAGAATACAAGCAGTAATGTCTGGTAAAAGTATGGATTCTCTTCCAGGTAGCTGCTCTGCAGATGTCCGGGGTAGGTACCCCAGCAAAGAGGGCCTAACAAGGAACCTGCCCTCGTGGAGTGAGCACAAACCTTTCCCTGGAGGGGTTTCCCAGCCAATTGATGATAGTACTGGATACAGCTGAAATCCAACGTGCAATGCCTTGTTTAGATATGGGGGGAACCCTTACGAGGAACACTAAAAGCCACAAAAGGGCTACAGTGACTTTCTAAAGTGTTTAGTTCTTTGGAGATAGAATTTTAAACAATGCTGAACGTCCAGAGAATGAAGTGACTTTTCAGACGGTGTAGTAGGCTGAGAGAAAAAAAGTCTTAAGAACCAGTGATTCATTGAGATGAAAGTCAGATGGCACCTTAGGGATGAATTTGGGATTTGTACAAAGTACCACTCTATCATTTTTGAACTGAAGAAAAGGCTCCGGGATAGTGAGTGCCTGCAATTCCCTAACCCTTCTTGCAGATGTTAGTGCCAAAATAAGTGCCACCTTCCACAGAAGAAATTTCAACTCTGCTTTATGTATAGGTTCAAAAGGATGTTTCATGAGCTGAGCCAAGACCACATTAAGGTGTCAGAGTGGAGGAAGAGGTTTGATCGGAGGGAAAACTCTAAAGAGCCCTTTCATAAATTGCTTTATTATTCTCGCTGACCATAGAGAAGGGCCTGAAGATGCTCTTCTGAAAAGAGAGATGGCTGCGAGATGAACTTTAATGGATGCGTGCGCTAAGCCAGCTTTGGCCAAAGAAAGGATGTAAGGAAGAATCTCCTGAGCCGAAGAAGAGAATGGATGAACTTCCAATTCTTGGCACCATAGACAGAACCTCTTCCACTTCATACGGTGTATCTTGTTCGTACTCTGAGCTCGTGCTTGGGAAAGAATGTCTCTACACTCTGTGGACAGATTCAGGTCAAGAAACTTTCTGTGTTCAGGAGCCATGCCAGTAATTGAAGCGATTTGGGATCCGGATTCAGCAATGATGGAATAGGATCCAAGAGAATCGGTTGTTACACCGCCAGAAGAAGAAGCTGTGTGTACCAATACTGGCGGGGACTAGATGGTGCTATGAAGATCATCTAGCAGGGTTCCGCCTTCATCTTCATGAGAAGCCTTTGGAGAAGAGGAATATGGGAAAAGCGTAAACCAAGGCGCCTGACCATGCCATCGAAGACGCATTCCCCCAGGATCCTGGATGTTGATGCCAGCTTGGGAAATACCAACATTTCTTGTTCTCTGGTGTAGCAAACAGATCTATGGATTGCTTGCCACATAGCCAGAAAATGTTGTTGAGTGTCTTCTGAACCATCTCCCACTCATGGCAGACTAATTTTAGTCTGATTAGTGTATCTGCTGTCTCGTTGAGACTTTTTGGAAGATGCTCAGCTTTCAGCGAACCCCATGTAGAATCGCCCATTCCCAATTTCTTTGAGCTTCCAGACAATAGATGGGATCTCGCCCCACACTGTTTGTTGAAATAAAGCATGGCAGTGGTATTGTCTGTCCTGATCAGAACCGATGAATTTCTGATCCTATGAGGGATAAAATCGATTTTAAACATTTAAATTAATTCTTTTGTGTTAGCACGATGTATCTATATTCACGTGTATAGTATAGGACACACTTATTGGTTATGTCAATGCAGGAACTTCCTTTCCACTTTTGCTTTATTTTTTCCTTGTACGCAAATTGAGAACCAAACACACTCCATTTTGGTTGTACGTGCAGTAGACTTGGACGATGGTCACGTGCTACCCTCCAGCAGCCGAGTAGGCTCTGTTAGTTGAGTTACACAGACAGCTGAAATCATACTATTCTTTCTCTGTTCTGGGACCCAAGGTCACATCTGGTCTCAGAGGTGATAAGCGCATTCCTGGAGGCGCTGTACTTGTCCTCCCAGGCACCAAGACGAAAGGGAGTCACCCTCCTGACCCTCCCCAGTAATAGCAGAAGCAGACTTCTAAACAAGCTTTCTAATTTCTAATTTAAAATATTTGTAGAGCGCAGCGTTCACCGTACGGTTTCTTGGCGCTATAGTGGTAAACCCAGCAACTGAGGACGAAGTGAACCAGGCGAAAAACAGGATGGACAGATTACAAGGGGAAAGCCTGTTGAAACAAGAACGTTTTTAAGTCTTTGCGGAACGATGTATATTGTGTGGCCGAACGTAGGTGGTCCGGGAAGGAGTTCCAAAAGGTGGGAGCCAGAGTTGAAAAATTGGCTCCACCCCACTTTTTACGTTTAAAACGCGGAGTTTGCAGGAGGGATTTAGAGGAAGAACGAAGCTCTCTGGTAGGGACATAATCGTGGATCAGAGAGGAAATAAAGGCGCGGGCAGTGCCCTGACGTGCCTGAAAAACCATACAACCAGTTTTAAAAAGGGAGCGTTGCTGGACAGGAAGCCAGTGTAGTTCTTTGAGGAGGGGTGTGGAATGGTGGAAGCGGGGGAGACCGTACACCAACCGGGCCGCTTGGTTCTGGATCATCTGGAGCTTCCGCAGGCTGTATGCAGGGATGCCGTTGTAAATGGCATTGGCATAATCCAGCCGCGAAATCACCAGTGCGGACATGATCAGCTTAAGTGCTTGGGGGGAGAAAAAACGGGAGACAGTGCGGATGGTTCGAAGGGTGAGGAAACAAGAAGAGACAACAGAACTGATTTGTGAATGTAAAGTAAGTTGGTTATTTATTTTGACACCCAGGGTTTTAACTGTGGAGGAAGGGGCAGGGGGAGTACCAAAAGAAGAGGGCCAGAAGAAAGAATTCCAGGGACTGGAAGAACCACCGGTGAGAACCAACTCGGTTTTGTCCGGGTTCAGTTTGAGATGGTTGTGGTTCATCCAGTCCCTGATGAAAATCATAATAGATTGAAAGTTTGAGATGGAAAGGGGAGAAGAGGAAAGGTTGAAGATGAGCTGGAGGTCATCCGCATAATTGTACACGGTGACCTCCAGCTGCTGAAGTGCATAGATAAGAGGGAAGATATAAAGATTAAACAATAAGGGAGAAAGAGAAGAACCCTGGGGAACACCACAGGTGACTTGTAGGGGTGTGGTCGTGAAGTCTCCCAACCGAACCGCCTGGGTGCGGTCCCTCAGGAAGGAGGATAGCCAGACCAGGGCTGAGCCCTCTATTCCCGCCGCCCTGACACGTGAAAGTAGGATGGTATGGTCCACCGTGTCAAAGGCGGCGGAGAGGTCGAGGAGCACCAGCGCCTGGTGTTTGTCATGATCCATACCCTCCCTGAGGTTGTCCAGGACCGACACAACGACAGATTCGGTAGAGTGCCTGGGGCGGAAGCCGGCCTGACGAGAAGCTAAGCCGTCATTTGCTTCTACGTGGGCGCTGAGAACCGAGGTGACATGGCGCTCAAGCACCTTGCCCAGGTAGGGTAACAAGGAAATGGGGCGGTAGTTGGCTGAGATGGAAGGGTCAGCGCCGGATTTCTTTAAGATGGGCACTATAGTAGCTGATTTGAGGGCGGGGATCACCACTCCCTGAGTAAGGGAACTATTAAGGAAGGTGATGGGGGGCTGGGGACAAGAAGAGTAAATCTGTTGTAGGATTCTTGCCGGACAGATATCTGCCGGGGAACCCGATTTAACTTTGGAAAGTATCGCTAAAAATGTGTCCTCAGTAAGGGGGGGAATAGCATTAAGATGGCATTGAGCAATGGGAGGGGAAGGATCGACAAAGGTAGAGGAGGGGAGGGGGATATTGGCTTTGATGGTTTCAATCTTGTCCAAAAAATAGGTGTTTAATTGGTCACATAGGGCCTGGGTTGGGGGGATCTGAGGTGAAACTCTATCGGAGAAGGCCAGGTCGTTCACTATGCCGAAGATCTCCCTAGATTTATTTTCCGCTGTCATTATTTTTGTAGAGAAATAGGTGGTTTTGGCAGCTAGAATGGCTTTTTTATACTCAGTAAGTGATGTTAGATAGTTAGTTTTTAATGAGGGACAGTAGTTTCTTCTCCATTGCCTCTCTGCTTGCCGTACGGTCAGTTTAAGATCTTTTAGGTGGTCAGTAAACCACCTATTGGAGTCCTTGGGTCGTCGGGTGGAAATACGACGTAGAGGAGCAACCGAGTCACAACCTCCAGCCAGCCAGGTATTAATAGCGATGGCTTGAGAGTTGGATGAAAGACCGAGGAGGGTCGGACAAGAATTCCGAAGCAGGGAGGTCAAGGAGGGAAAATCAACTCGGTTCCAATTCCGCGCCCAGGTGTTTTTGGCATGTGGAACCTTAGACACCGAGTTGAGAGAGATGGAGAAAGAGATAAAAGCATGGTCGGACCAGGGACAGGGAGATACAGACACCGGGGAGACAGAAAGATTGAGGGACCAAACCTGGTCAAGTATATGACCGTGGGAATGTGTTGGGACGGATATGTGAGAGACAAAGTTTAGGGAGAGAAAAAATTCGGTAAATTCTTTAGATACAGTGCACTCTAAAGGGTCCGAAGGCCAGTAGTTAAAATCACCTAGCACTAAGACCGAGGCATAATTGACCGCCAGGGTGGCTAGTAGGTCTTGAAATGCTGGCAAAAACAATGACGAAGGCTGAGGTGGATGATACATCAATAGGCAAGTGATTGGAGGGGAAAAAGAAAGGGAACGGACTACAAGGAATTCGGTAGGGGGGATAGGGGGGAAGGGAAGAGATTGAAAATTAAATTCAGACCGAGCAATTAAAGCCACACCACCACCTATCCTACCTGCAGGACGGTCGGCGCGCAAAGCAACATAGGAAGGGGGGAGGGCAGCCAACAGTGCAGGAAGAGACGAATCACAAAACCAGGTTTCGGTCAGGAGAAGTAGGTCGGGCTTCTCGGAATCAAGTAGGACAAACAACTCATGGTGGTGTTTGACCGCTGACCTGGTGTTGAGCAGAAGGACAGATAATGAAGGAGCAGGGGGAGAGGGGTCAGGCGTAGAAGAGCATAGCAGTGGCGAGGCCGGTAAGGACATCGCAGGTGTAGACATAGGTGGAGGGGCAAGCCCCAGTAAGGCAATGTGACTGCGGACAGACTCAGGGAGAGGCCAGTGGCCCTGGAGGGTGGTAAGCTCCTCATAAGAGTACGATGTAAATTTGGCATGGAGACGTGCCCCTAGCCCCGTCCGGCCGCGGACGGGCGCAGACGGGCTTGCCTTAGGCGCGCAAACGGCGCTCCCGCTGCGCTCGTCCGCTGCGCTTGCGTGGGAGGCACATTTAGGGAAGAGGAGGTGTGGGCGTGGCCTAACGAGTGGGCGTGGCCTCGCGCTAGCGATGGCGGCCGTGAGGTCTGGGTCAAGGACAGCGCTAGATCCGCTGTGAATGCTTGCATAAGGTTTAAAATACAGAGAGAACTCTGCATGAAACACAAGGTTTGCACAAATGAAAAATAAAGACAAGATCAGCAGTTTTAAAATACGAGTCACACAGCCTCCGGCTTCCGCCTCAGAGGTCTTGAGTTACAATGGGCGTGCTAGTAATCAGCGCTTTTGATAGGCTGAGAAGTGGGCGTGGCCTAACGAGTGGGCGTGGCCTCGCGCTAGCGATGGCGGCCGTGAGGTCTGGGTCAAGGACAGCGCTAGATCCGCTGTGAATGCTTGCATAAGGTTTAAAATACAGAGAGAACTCTGCATGAAACACAAGGTTTGCACAAATGAAAAATAAAGACAAGATCAGCAGTTTTAAAAATACGAGTCACACAGCCTCCGGCTTCCGCCTCAGAGGTCTTGAGCTTTGTGTGCCATATATGCTCTTTCCTTCAAGTATCAGTACTTTTCCATGTACGGTGATCTCATGTAACGCAACGAAAGTATATATGCTATGTACTGAGTGTGAATTGGCAGTCTTCTCCACGCAAAGGCTGGGTGACGTCGGAGGGCTCCTCTATAGAGTATTGGTTGTTTAATAAACGATTGACTTTTCTTCACTGCCAACTGATTGATTTCTTTGGTAAGACTATAATTGGGGGCTATTGGTAGGTATAGCTCCTTTTGATTATTTTTGTAATAAATCAGTTGGCGACTCCGCCGGGACTCTGCGTTTGGGGTCGTCCTCCCGTAAGACTGGTAAGAAAGGACAAATGAAGGGGTACTCTGGTTGCGGGGGTGGACTGACTAACGATTCTGGCTGAACTCCGCTCTCACGATCAGAGAGCCCCAGCTGCTAGTGACCCCTCACCGGAGTCCTACGGGCGTAACCCAGGAGCTGACCGTGTTGGTCTACAGGAGTGGGCAGTGGAGAACACGCAATCATACCTGTGTGCACTAGGTGAGTGTATTGATGTGATGTCTTTGGATTACACTGTTAAACGGTGGTTTTGAAACAGTTAACTGTAACTAGTTACGCGACCCCCAGCTTTGATCATAGGAATGGAAACAGTAGAAAAAGGACTGAATCAAGAAAATGAGTGGCACCACTGGCTCTAAGAATTGACACATGTCTTTGAGAGATTATCTGGGACTCCTGGAACTTTAGGCTAGAGAATTTACTCTATTGGAATAAATATACACTTTCACCTAGTAATCACCAACATACTTATTAATTGTTAAAAATCATGATTGTATATGCTCAGTTAAAAACTAAAATAATCAGCCTAAAGACATTGAACATAATCCAACTCTCAATCACA
Source organism: Lissotriton vulgaris (assembly GCF_964263255.1). Classification (NCBI taxonomy): domain Eukaryota; kingdom Metazoa; phylum Chordata; class Amphibia; order Caudata; family Salamandridae; genus Lissotriton; species Lissotriton vulgaris. Next base: position 1,850,393,755 of record NC_141694.1, on the reverse strand, counting down.
GTGTACCCTTTGAATGAGAAGCATTCATAAATACCCCTCCCTTTGTATCGTCCCTCTATTTAATCATATGGCCCACAAACCACACAAGATGACTATCTATTAAATATAAGACACTAAAATTAGAGAGGGATCAATAATATAAATATGAGATCCGCGACAGTGATGTATGTATCAAAGGACTAAATAGGACCCGTTGGGCTGTGAAAAGAATACCCAGTCACTTACTTTGACCACACCATATTGACAAATTCCTTTCTAAAAAGTAGACCCGTAAATTTTGGTCACTTTCCGTATGTCAAGTCAAGTCAAGTCAAAGAATTTATATAGCGCAGTACATACCCAGAGGGTCTCAAGGCGCTTAGGGAGGGGAGGAGGATTACTTGTCAAATATCCACGTTTTAAGTTGCTTTCTGAATGCTAGGTGGTTCTGGGTAAGGCGAAGGTAAGTGGGGAGTGAGTTCCATGTTTTAGCTGCCAGGTATGAGAAGGATCTGCCTCCCATGGTGGTCTTGTTGATGCGAGGTACAGTGGCGAGGGCTTGGCTGGAGGAACGTAGTTGGCGGGAGGGGGTGTAGAAGGACAGTCGTGAGTTGAGGCATTCTGGTCCGATGTCGTAGAGTGATTTGTGTGCGTGGGTTAGCAGTCGGAAAGTGATCCTCTTATTGACGGGTAGCCAGTGGAGGTCTTTCAGGTGACCAGAGATGTGTTCGTTACGCGGGATGTCTAATATGATCCTGGCTGAGGCGTTTTGGATTCGTTGGAGTTTCTTCTGGAGTTTAGCGGTAGTACCTGCGTAGAGGGTGTTTCCGTAGTCCAGTCGGCTCGTGACCAGAGCATGGGTGACTGTTTTTCTGGTTTCGGTGGGGATCCAGCGAAATGTTTTTTTGAGCATGCGAAGAATGTTGAAGCAGGATGAGGATACGGCGCTGACTTGTCTGTTCATTGAAAGTGAAGAATCCAGGATAACGCCTAGGTTCCGTGCGTGGTCTGTCGGGATGGGTGCTTTTCCAAGGGCTTCCGGCCACCAGAGTCATCCCATGCAGAGGGGGATGTACCCAAGATGAGGAGTTCTGTTTTATCTGAGTTCAGTTTCAGACGGCTGTGTTTCATCCATTCAGCAACTTCTTTCATTCCTTCGTGTAGGTTGGTTTTGGCGGTGCTGGGGTCATTGGTGAGGGAAAGGATCAGTTGAGTATCATCCGCATAGGAGATGATGTTGAGATTGTGTTGGCGAGCGATGGCCACAAGGGGGCTCATGTATACGTTGAAGAGGGTGGGGCTGAGTGAGGACCCTTGTGGTACGCCACAGATGACTTCAGTGGCCTCGGACTTGAATGGTGGAAGGCGGACTCTCTGGGTTCTTCCGGTGAGGAACGAGGTGATCCATTCAAGTGCTTTTCTTTGTATTCCGATGTTTCTGAGGCGTTGTAAAAGGGTGCTGTGGCAGACTGTGTCGAAGGCTGCAGAGAGATCGAGTAGGATGAGGGCGACTGTGTCTCCATTGTCCAGTAGAGATCGGATGTCGTCTGTTGCTGCGATGAGGGCGGTCTCAGTGCTGTGTTTTGCTCGGAAGCCAGATTGTGAGGAGTCGAGGGATTTGTTGGCTTTGAGGAAAGCGGCGAGCTGGTTGACAGCTTTCTCGATGACTTTGGCCGGGAAAGGAAGGAGCGATATGGGGCGGTAATTTTTGAGTTCGGTGGGATCCGCTGTGGGTTTTTTCAGAAGGGCGGTGAGTTCAGCGTGTTTCCAGCTTTCCGGGAAGGTGGCGGAGTTGAAGGAGCAGTTGATGACGTCTCGGAGGTGCGGTGCTATGACGGAGTCTGCTTTGTTGAAGATGTGGTGAGGACATGGGTCTGTGGGGGATCCTGAGTGGATGGAGTTCATCAGGCGGATGGTGTCCTCGGTGGAGATTGGGTTCCAGTCGTTAAGGATGTTCAAGGGGGGAGAATGTTCAGCATATGGTTGGGTGGGTTGGTCTCCGGGTTGGTTGTCGAAGCTGTTGTGGATGTCTGCAATTTTGTTGTGGAAGAATAAAGCCAGGGAGTCGCAGAGGGCTTGAGAGGGGGTGATGTCGTTGGAGTTGGCCGAGGGGTTGGTAAATTCCTTGACGATGTTGAAAAGTTCCTTGCTGTTGTGGGCGTTGTTGTCTAGTCGATCCTTGAATGCTGTTTTCTTGGCCTTTCGGATTAGTTGGTGGTGTGTGCGGGTGGCGTTTTTGAAGGCGTCCTTGGTGCTAGTGGTTGGGTCTTTTTTCCAGGCCTTTTCAAGGGAGCGGCAGAGTTTCTTGGACTTCTTAAGGTCATCGTTGAACCATGAGGCCTTCTTGCTGCCAGGTTTGCTTTGACGTTTTTTCAGTGGTGCTAGGATGTCGGCGGTGTTGGATAACCATAGGGTGAAGTTGGCGGCGGCTTGGTCTGGGTTAGAAGAGTGGGCTGGGGTGTTTAGAAGGAGCGATGAGGAGATCTGGTCGATGGTGATTTTGTTCCAGTTTCTTTGCAGAGTTGGTTGGAGCTGGTTGGTGGGTTTCGGCTTGTTGTAGGTGAAGTGAACGCAGCTGTGGTCAGTCCAGAGGAGATCTGTAGTGTGGCTGAAGGAGACATGATTGCTGGAGGTGAAGATGGGGTCGAGTGTGTGACCTGCGATGTGGGTGGGGGAAGTGACCAGTTGTTTAAGTCCGAGGTTGGCGAGGTTGTCCAAGAGGGTGGTGGTGTTGCGGTCGTTGTTCTTTTCAAGGTGAAAGTTGAGATCTCCCAGCAGGATGTAATCTTTGGAGGGGAGCGCGTGTGGAGTGATGAAGTCCGTGATGTCTTCACTGAATTTTGCGCGGGGTCCTGGTGGTCTGTAGAGGAGGGTGCCTCTGAGTGTGGTCTTGGGGTCGATGTGGATCTGGAAGTGAAGGTGTTCAGAGTTGGCGAGGTTGACGTCTGAGCTGGTTGAGATGTGGATGGATTTCTTATGGACGATAGCGATTCCTCCTCCTGTGTGGCCGGTACGGTCCTTGCGTGTGATCTTATAATCTTCAGGATGGCCGATCGGCTTTCGGTATGCACAACAACTAAAGCATGTCTGTTTTCTGTTTTGATTACTCTCACATATGAGTCTATTCCAAATACGAAAGGTTATCTGACTTTTGAAAGGTAAACATTTCAGAGGCATTATGTTGCAAATTTTTCCGATGATTATATAGCAAACATCTCTCTTCGAATAACCACACTAAAATGTGTAATTCTGTGCAATGATCATGCGCAAAGCCCTCCGGGTTTTACTTCCGGATCACTCAATATAAATAAACAAGTGTTTGCTACAGTTTCCTAGCAACGGGACTTTCTTGCCACATATGGCATCTCCGTGGAAATGCGTTAGGTCATAGGAGATTTACCTCCAAGTAAGTGCGCTCAGAAGCCAGCTGCCCCTCGCGCTTTTTTCCGTTGTCTGCAATGCAAATGCGATGTGAAATATAATCGATTTTGACCATTGGCACGCTATTACAACGTTTGTCTGCAACACGTAAAATCACCAATGGCTAATATGTGCCTTTTGCGCCTACTTACATCTCAAATAATAGAACTTTTTGCCGAATAAAACGGCATTGTGAGATTACTTATGTTATCTGGCTGAAATGGGCCGTAAACATCTTATTGCGCTATATCCATTCTGGCATGTTGGGATTTTTCATTCATTTAATGTTTTTGATAAGAATTGAGGAATCCCTAGGTTGTGTGACTATCTGACCTTATGCGGTGTCCCACTATTGAATTGTTATCTCAAATTAGTGCCTGTCTGTTTAAATATGCCTGAACAGCAGTAACATTCAATATGTGTAATATGCTTCCCACCATAGTTCTAAAGAATGACCAGTCCGTATACAAAAAATGAAACATTTTTTCGACACACCCAAGCCCAAACTTCTGGCTCGTAAAAAGCTTGTAAAACAGCACACCAATGCCAAAAACTCAAACAGAATAGAGTGTCTGTTACGTTTAATAGAATAATGAATAATCTTGGCTAGTTTACCAAAATAACCAGAACTGGCGAAATTTATTGCAGAAACTAAAAACAAGATCAGTAACACAAATGTTATGTATTGTTAATAGACTGCTATGTGAAGGACTGTTATAAAATGGAATGTTGAATCTTGCAAAATAATGAATGACTTGATAAGTCATGTCTAACCGGTAAACTCAGTAATGTCTGACATCACATATATTTACAACATACTGTTATTACAATGTTTTTATAATATGGAATGTTAAAAAACTTCTTTTAAAAAAACTGAATTGAAAAAATGACATGTTTCCTTACAGATTGTAATTTTCCAGAAATCTATTTTGTTACATATTCATGATGATGCAAACTAGAGAACCCAACAAAATGCACAAACGAAATTGAAATTAGCCTTGAGAAAGCCCTGGCGCAAATCGCCACAGAGGGCGAAACACGTGTTGGCTGTCAATGTTCAAAACTGCACCAATAAAATTCTGTTTTTTCTGAAACTGGAGCGACCTTATCATTTGAGTGGCAATCTGAATCAATGATTACAGGATTCACCCTTAACCCCTTAAGTGCTGCCTCGGTGCGTTGGCCGACGGCAGCACTACCTCCCCAGTGCTGCGCACGACCATTGGACGTCCATTCAGCACTAGTTCCAATGGACAGCGCAGCACTGGGGAGGGATGTTTACTAGCAGCTATGAGGTTAAAACAATACGTATACAAAAATGGAAAACATACTCTTTTTTTCCTAAAAACGCAATCATACCTGTGTGCACTAGGTGAGTGTATTGATGTGATGTCTTTGCATTACGCTGTTGAACGGTGGTTTTGAAACAGTTAACTGTATTTGGCTGGTGGTCAGTGTGCCACGGAGAACTTTGGAGATCTGACGGGGTGGTATTGAGGCTGCACGGGCAGATGCTCCACAGACTTGTTTTGGTGAATAATAGAGGTTTTCGATCAGACGCCTTGGTGTAGCACGTGCGGTGCGCACCCGGCCGGACTGTTCTCGGAAAGGCCCGTGGTTGCAACTGGGTAGCCTTTTGGACACATCTGAAGCGGCGCTAAGGTAGCGGGCTCAGTCAGAATAGTCCTGAAGGTGAACCAGGGAGACTACGGGATGGTCCATAGGCCGGTCTGTGGTTAATTCATGTCTGATGGCCTCTTGGTTGTCTCTGGACTTCCTGTTTTATTGGTATCTGTCGGTCTGGTGGTTGAAAATCTACGAGTTCTCAACGAACGGGAGTCGACGGGCTCTGTTCTTTGGTTGTTTGATTTTGAGAAGACATGTCAATGTAAAATATTGTATGTTATTGTTCGTCCTTCTATGTGATAGACTCGGTTTGAGGAGAGATTGAACATGAGTATACATGGCCATGTTTGAAAGCGTGTGAGAAGGGGGTGTCGTTGATAAATAAAAATGTTGTGTTTCAGTAAAATATGTTTTGGATGTTGTTGCCGCCGGAAGAGCGGATGATTGGATGAGAGCCAGCCTGCCCCGCCAGAAGGCAGCCCAAATTTCGATATGTATGTAAAACATGGCCTTACGCCTATTTTGTTTAGCAATTTATGGCACAAGTATATGAAGGATATAAAGGATAATGTGGGATTGCAATGGCCTTTAACCAGATCGTTTGATGAGAAAAAGATACAGTATTTACAGGATCGATTGTTCGCCAAAAGAAGCCGGCAGGCAATGTTCGATTCTGTAAAACTGTGGCAGAAAGAAGTGAAACTCCATCGTATAAGGGAAGAAAAGTTGCTTAAAGTGAAAAATGGTCAGACCATAACCCAGAAGGCTGTAGCATACGATAGGGAACCAACTGAGAAAAATGTTGAATGTGTAGATAGGCAGTTTAGGTTGCAGGTAGATAAAAGTTACACGGCTCGGACCGAGCCAGAGGATTAAATTGAGGACTTATTGGATGTGCTTCCCCGCCTCCATATGCTCCGCAACGAGTGTACCCTGCGATACCACTCGTAAATGTCCCCGCTCCGTCTGCTGCACAAGCCACGGCCCCAGCCATTGCAGCGGCTTCTACTTCTATGGGGCCAACGTTCACTCCCATTTCCCTGGTACCGGCCATGGCTACTCAATTAACCAGTGGTCCGTCTCCTCCCATTTCGTTCACTGTAATCTTAGCTTCACCAGCATCGGCCTGGCCTTCCTTGTCGGCCACGTCGACTCTCGCAATAATTGATGCAACCCCTTCCTACGCTTCCGGGACTCTAGGCGCCTGGCGGCTATATACCCGCAATACGGTGGGCTCAAAGGAAAAGCAAATGATGATAGATCAAGCATCCCAATGAGTGCTGAACGCCATTTATACAATCACAGATATATGGGGAACTATGCATGATTATAAACCAGTTATGCAGCAATATGCCTTAGAGACTAGGGCCAATCATTTAATTTCCCTATGGAAGCAATGTTTCATGGATGGAAGAGCCCCGCAGGTCCTATATGATATTGTGGATTGAGCGCACAAATTTGAGTTAGGATTGGAAGATGTATACGGGAATCTGGTCACTATCTTGAAGTATCGGGAAGGGGGTTTTCTAAGTGTTCGACTTGGGATACTCACCATGCGGGAAGTACATCCGATCTATCACTCCGAAATCCCAGAGGTCAGGGATAATGCTAATTAAATTACTCAAGCTTGTGTTGAAGCCCGATTCCAAGAACAATGGGTTTATACCCTGTGGAAAAGGAGTGAGGTTCTTTCCCTGAAATCCCAGCTACCTGACCCTTGGAAAAATCCTACTGCTTATTATAAGGAACTCACTCAGGCAGCCTCGTCGGCTGTGATGACCTTAGCAGATATCAAATTATTCTTCGGGTTATTAGTACCTGTTGACGTATGGCGACAGGTGCTTGATCATCCCCATGTTAATGGATTAGGAGGAACCTGGGACCAAATTAAGGACTGGGACAAGGACCGGAAACCCAGAGATAAACCAAGGCCGGAAATTTTAGCTTTGCCAGGTCGAATTATGTACATGCATTCTTTAATCCCACCCCAGAAGGTAGATTGGGATAGATTAACTGCTTGTAAACAAAAGAAGGATGAGAGTGTATCTGATTTCTTTACTAGATTTGAGGGGGTATTTATCGATTTTAGCAGACAAGATTTGTCGGTGAAAGGCGGAGTAAGATTATTTGTGAATAGGTTTGTGACTAACCTGTTGCCTGAAATATCAGCTCTGCTTCAGGTCGCCGAAAGTACTTGGACTAACTCTACTCCTTCTGTTATTTTGAGTATGGCCCAATATTATGAATATAGAGAAAACGAGAGTAAGCATAGATCTGATAAAAAGACATAAGACCTTAAGACTCGAGTGTTATTACATCAAGTAGCCAGAGGACAAGGTAGAGATGCAAGAGGATTTGTTCCAAGAGGGGCGGGAGTAGGAAGGGGAGGAGGTCCAGCTGTTACTTTGGGACCAAACGAATGTGCTTATTGTAAACAGGAAGGGCACTGGCGAGCTCAGTGTCCCTTCCTTATAAAACAAAATGCAGCCGTGAGAGTCAGAGGATGAGGGGGAGTCGATCAGAATGACATAAGAGGAGAAACGACACGAGGTGAGGCAGGGGGAAATTGTTTTGATAAAACCAGAGGAAGAAAGTATTATAACAAAGATTTTGGAACAGAGGGGTCTGATGGGTATTGTTATGCATAGGACAGCCACGGACACAGCAGGGGCTGAGTGGCAGTACACGTCGATCAGAGAGGGCCTTACGTTAAAGGACAACTAATGGCAACTGTTGAGGATTTTCTAGTAGACACGGGTGCAATGAATAGTTCAATTTCTCGTTCTCTGGTCCCAGGGGCTGCTCTGTCCGGGCAAAATAATATATCAGTCGGGTTTTCTGGAATCCCGGTAGTAAGCCCCATCTCTAAACCTCTCCGGCTTACCATAGGTCCAGTCACGGTGGACTCTCCATTTTTGTTGACTTCACATTGTGGGGAAAATGTATTGGGGTTGGACCTGCTGAAGAAATTGCATGCAAAGATATTTTGTTCTCCCGATGGAGTGTATATAACTATTCAATCGCCTGATCAGCACACTCAGCAGAGTTTTGCTGAGAACGAACTCCCTCCTCCTGAGTTGGCTGTCATTCCGTCCACATTATGGGCGACCGGTGATACGGATGTTGGCCTTTCGGATATTCCGCCTGTCTCTATTACCTTAAAGCTGAATGTTTGTTTGCCCCGTATTCCACAGTAAAAGATCTCACCGGTAGGTGAGAAGGCATTGTTGTCAATCATACAGGACCCCATTGAAAGGGTGTAGTGGAAGAAACGGTTTCCAATATCTGTAACAGCCCTATATTGCCGATTTTGAAAAAGGCCCCTACAGGAAGTGGCCCTGACTATGCTGATACTTATCGCTTTGTAATTGACCTGCGCGAGGTCAATAAAGCGGTAGTTCCTCAATATCCATTGGTTTCAGATATTACCACCATTCTTACCATGATTCCTCCGACAGCCAAGTTTTTCTCCATTATAGACCTAAAGAATGCTTTCATTAGCATTCCAATACACCCTGATAGCTGTCAGATTGTCGGCTTCTCGCTATCTGGACGCAGCTTTAGATTTTGCAGCGCCCCTCAAGGCTATACGGAGAGTCCTTGTATTTATAGCCAAACTTTGAAAGTACTTTTAGACGAACTGACCCTGCCCCCAGGGAATGTTCTCCTCCAATATGTGGATGATTTGTTGGTGGCATCAGAAACGGAAGAAGGAAGCCACGGTTCAATTATTGTTGCATTTAGCCGCCCACTGTAATAAAGTGTCTCTTTCAAATTTTCAATATTGTCGACCGGAAGTGACCAATCTCGGTAATTTACTGTCGAAGGAAGGGAGGAAACTAACTCCTGAACGTGTGTCTACTATTTTTAACATGCCTGTTCCTCGTACTCAAGGTGATGTTTGTGCTTTTGTGGGCATAACCTCTTACTGTCGCCAGTGGGTTCCTAATTTTTCCCTTCTTACTAAACCTCTTTTGTATCTAACCACTAAGGATGTGCATGAACCTTTACCTTGGACTGATGAGTGTCAGGAGGCTTTTGATTCTTTGAAAACTGCTCTCTGTTCGGCCCCTGTTTTGGGGACCCCTGACTACCGAAAGCCTTTTTTGCTATATGTGCACGAGGTGGACGGTTGCTCGCTTTCTGTGTTAACACAAAGATTTGGTGGTAAGCAAAGGCCTTGTGCTTATTTTTCGGCAGTATTGGATTATGTTGCCAGAGCACTTCCTAGCTGTTTGAGGGCGACTGCCGCAGTGGCAGTGGCCATCCGATAGTCGGAAGGACTCGTTCTAAATTCTGACCTCTTAGTGATGGTACCGCACGCTGTGGACACCCTGTTGAATAAAACTAAGACCCAGCACCTTACGAGTGCACGACTTACTGGATATGAATTAACTTTATTTGCCCCTCATATCACTATCAAAAGGTGTGCCACTCTGAATCCAGCCACGTTACTACCCCTCCCTTCGGATGAACCAAATAATGACATACGTGATTGTATATTTCGGACTGAGGAAGAAACAAAGGGACGGGTGGACCTTACAGACACGCCCCTATCTGACCCCAAAGGGGAGTTGTATGTGGATGGCTCCTGTTTCAAGTTACCAGATGGCACAACTACAGCTGCCTATGTAATCACTACTCTTCATACCATAGCTGAGGCTTCTCGAGTTCCCTATCATTCTGCGCAAGCAGCTGAGCTAATAGCGTTATTGCGAGCCTGTGAGTTAAGTGAGGAATTGGAGGTAAACATTTATACTGATAGCCAATATGCCTTTGGCGTGGCTCATAGCTTTGGGAAACTGTGGGCAAAAAGGGGATTCCTCACCTCACATTGCCAACAAATACAACATGGCCCTTTGATTTTAAGGTTGCTCTCTGCTTTGACACTGCCAAGAAAGGTTGCAATAGTAAAATGTAGTGCACACAAGGCAATAGTGGATACTGTGGGAGAGGGGAATGCTTTCGCTGATCAAATAGCCAAGGAGACAGCTAGATCTAAAGTGTATCCCATGTATGTAAGCTCAGCTAGATGGGTTGAGGAGTCTGATATGTTCGATAATACCATGGAAAGTGTCTGGGAAGTACAGAAAGAAGCTACCCCTGCTGAACTGTTCTGTTGGGAAAATGAGCTGGGGCGGTTGGATGATAATGGATGCTGGACTGATTTAAGTGAGAAAGAAAGGTGGATGCTACCCAATGCATTTGTTAATGCCGTGGTAATCATGGCTCATGGAACAGCGCATGTTGGAGCACAGGGTATTTGTGCATTGTTAGACCCAGTTTGGAATAACCCTAATATTGCAAACACCGCCGCCCATCTAGTTCAACATTGCATGGTTTGTTTACGACATAACCCGGGAGGGCAGGAATCTGTTCTTGGTGGAAATTTTGCACCCCGTCCTTACCCTTTGAAGTGCTTAAGATGGACTATATAGTTAGAGAGAGTGAACAATTTGAAATACGTTCTAGTGGTGGTTTGTGCTTTCAGTAAATGGGTGGAAGCCTACCCCACTAAGGAAAGTACTGCCCTGGCAACGGCCAAAGCCTTGATTAAGGAGTACTTCCCAAGATATGGATTGCCTAGAGTGATTTGGTCAGATAACGGGAAGCACTTTAATACAGATCTTATCAAGCATATTTGTAATGGATTATATATCAAACAGAAATGTCATGCTGCTAGGCACCCCCAGTCTGCAGGGTTGATGGAAAAATATAATGGAAGTTTGAAATTGAAAATCGCAAAAATTCAGGAAAGCATCGGGTTGAAGTGGCCCAACGCTTTGCCTTTAGCTTTAATGTCTTTGAGGGTCACCCCCATTCCCGGTCAGCTTTGTCACCCTATGAAGTCATTTTCGGGCGGCCAGCTAGGAATTTTTGAGAAATTGATTATCCAATGATGACAGATTATTTGTAAACTGTGACTAAAGATCTTCGTTCTATCCATCAACAGATATCAGACACTTTGCAGCCCCTGCCAGAGGGTCCTGGACATCGCTTGGAGCCTGGCCATTGATTAATGGTGAGAAATTATCAGCGGAAATCTAGTCTGGAACCCAGGTGGACCGAACCAGTCCAAATTCTATTGGCTACTCAGACAGCGGTGAAAGTGAATGGTCGAAAACATTAGATCCATGTTTCCCATCTGAAGAAAGTACCTTTCCCGCCTCCTTTTGATCAACCAAATCCAGCAGGAATTTTGACCCAGCAGAGTGAGAAGGCTCCTTGTGTTGTTCCCTTCTTTGGTGCCCAAGAAATTGAGAGAAGGCAAGAGAAAGGAGCACCAGGCACGAAAGGGGTCTCATCGTTACCAGTGAAAGTGGCCCCTGAATCGGTAGCTCCCATTGATACCCAAGGAATTCAGGGTAAATCAGACGCCACAAATGCCATTTCACCTGCTTTGTTTGTTGACCAGGAGTTGCCTGGTCATGTTCGCTACAATCGGCGGCCCAGAAAGCAACACGGTAGCCCCAATAAATACGGCAGGAGATAGGGAGAGACTTGAATGCTAGGGCATTGCTATATTAGTTTGGGGGTACTGAGCGAGACACTGGACTGAACCAGTTAAGAGCTGGAACACTGTATTGCTCTGTTCAGAAAGAAAGACTAAGAAGTCAAAGAAAGGGCCCAGGTTGCAACTGTATATACAACGTTATTGCAGGGATCGGTTTTCTCTTTGATGAACGATAGGAGCCTGCCTGTGAGGCTCTAGACGGACACAGGAAAGAAGCACCCTCTGGCAGGTTGGACTGCGTCCCTTAGTTTAGACTTTCAGTTAGGATGTATCCCTTTGGTCGTTTTATTCCCGAGGAGGAACGCCCCCTTGCTCCTCGATAAATGCCTACTTATGTACCCATGTTTTCTTCTTGGACAACACGTGTGAAAGTTGCTTTTGTAATCACCATCTCAGCATTTTTTATTATAATAATGAGTGTGTTTTTATATTTAGAATTTCACCATCCTATGCATACTGTGCTGGGAACTTCTACTCCACCGACTGAACACTATTTTCTTACATTAGCCCCTCATAAGGAAAGGCATCGCCAGACTTATGTTAAAAATGTATTTGTGGAAATGTTGCATCAAACGCATAGTGCTACCAATATGACAAATTGTTGGGTTTGTGGTTTGCTGCCCTCAGTGATTCATAGACATGCTCTCTTTATTTCATTGCCCTTATCTTATTTGGGAAGTTGTGAGGCCTGGTTCAAATGGTTGTCAATGATGTATCTCCACTACACGGTAGATTCTTCTCGATACTCTGAGCGTGATTATGAAATGATCTTGTCTTAATTAGAGGTACACCAGGGTTTTGATGCACAAGGGAATGATGGAGAAGGATCGCTAGACCCAAATGCCTGCATGAATTTATATACAGAATATGAGAACGCTACATGGTTAAAGAGTGAAATCCTTGACTTTGTAGAATATAACTTTACTCAGTACTTCCAGCAATTTCAGGATCGGAATGTTACTGATGACAAAGCTATCCCGGTACCTATATTGAATAGCACCTCTGCCTTCTGTGTACAGGGAACCGGACACATTTCAGTAGAAGACAGCCGGTGTAATTATACATATCGACTGCGCACCTTTAGTAGCAATCCGCTGTTAACGCCTCCAAATGTTTATTTCGTGTGTGGTGAGAATGCTTACACATGGCTACCTCGGGGATGGATGAGTCGTTATTTGTCCTTCCTGTATCCACCTGTCTATATAGCACCCTCCAATTATCATAAGGATAATAGATTAGACGGACACTGTTTGCCTGTAATACGAGATAAACGGGAACTGGATACATCTGAGATAGTACAACAACCAAACCGGGGGTCTTGAACGTCAATAATATGACAGGCTGCCCTTAGCTTCACTATGGTAAGTTAGTACCCAGGTTACCAGGGACGCCTAAAAAACGGAACTCGTAGGAGAAAGAAATACTAAAGTGATATGTGATAAGATCCAAGCTCTTAAATCTGGATTGCCATCAACTTAACCTTGTGATCAGTATTATCATTTTGTCATCCAGCTAAGGTAATGGTATGTCTCTTGATCATCGACGTACTACCATTCCAACAGTGGTAAGCAGGATCCTGCCCACAGTCACTTGGAGACAACAAATTAGCAACTGACTAGTTGATTGTCAAAAGAATGATAAAGTGCAGTGCAAATAACACAAAAAGTGTGTGGTGTGTCCAGCCAAGATGCACGTTTTATTGAAATGTAGACACATCCCCTAATTAAAACCAGAACAGTGCAAAAGGCAGTTTAAACAAATGACTGCCATAAAGGGCCAACATGTTTCAGCCAAACGGGCTAATAGTCCCATGGCTTTCGTCAGGGCCTCTGCTCTCCAAAATTGCTACTGCATACACACGTGATGAATCAAATATAAATGAAAAAAAACTATTTGGTGGTTGGAATAAATACAACCTGTTCTGTAGAAATCCTCCGTGTCAATTAATGCAGATGGCATCCAGCTTGACCGGGGACTGGACCTCACCTCACCTGGACCCTGCTCAGGATATAGAGGCCCCGCTCTTTCCGTCGTTGCCTCAAGACTTCCCTGAGTCTTGGGGGAGGCGATAGACCAGACTGATACTCCTGAACAACACTTTATCCACATTGTCAAAGGAGTATTTCCTATTTGGGGGCCCATCATCACTAGTAAAGAAGTAAGGCGCCTATCTAGAGTAGTTGAGAGAGTTATAAATACCACAGCTGTTATATTAACTAATCTGACTGTGGGGCTTCAGGCCACGAGACTTGTTTCTCTTCAAAACCGTATGGTGATAGACGTTATCTTAGCAGATCGAGGAGTAGCTTGTCGCGTGATCGGCAGCTCCTGTTGCGTGTATATCCCTGACTTCACCCCATCTGTCCATTTGGCTATTCAAAAGTTGCATTATTTAGCTTCCAAAATACATGCTGAGACAGGTACCTAGTCCCTTTTGGGATGGTTTGGGGGTTTATTGTCTACCTGGGGTTGGAAGGTGCTGATGGCGTTGGCTGGTATAGCAGGCGTTATCTTTACCTGTTATCTCTGCGTACTCTGTGGACCTGCCTGTTGCTCTTACTGTGCATCCAAATTAACTTCCTCTGTGACAGAGCCATCCCTGACTAAAGTCAAAACCCAAATGGTCCAACAAGAAACACAAGAGATGATGCAGATTGATGAGGGTATTTTTGAGGACTAATTTCCTTGATTAGCTACATAATGCTAAAAGGGTAGTTCTGAGGGATAAGATCGATTTTATACATTTAAATTAATTATTTTGCGTTAGCACGATGTATCTATATTCACGTGTATAGTATAGGACACACTAATTGGTTATGTCAATGCAGGAACTTCCTTTCCACTTTTGCATGATATTTTCCTTGTACGCAGATTGAGAATCAAACAGACTCCATTTTGGTGGTACGTGCATTAGACTTGGACGATGGTCACGTGCTACCCTCCAGCAGCCGAGTAGGCTCTGTTAGTTGAGTTACACAGACCGCTGAAGTCATACTATTCTTCCTCTGTTCTAGGACCCAAGGTCACATCTGGTCTCAGAGGTGATAAGCGCATTCCAGGAGGCACCGTACTCGTCCTCCCAGGCACCAAGACAAAAGGGAGTCACCCTCCTGACCCTCCCCAGTAATAGCAGAAGCAGACTTCTAAACGAGCTGTGTGTGCCATATATGGTCTTTCCTTTAAGCTAATGCGTCTATCAGTACTTTTCCATGTAAAGCAACGAAAGTATATATGCTATGTACTGAGTGTGAATGGGCAGTCTTCTCCACGCACTGGCTGGGTGACATCAGAGGGGCTCCTCTATAGAGTATTGGTTGTTTAATAAACAATTGACTTTTCTTAACTGCCAACTGATTGATTACTTTGGTAAGACTATAATTGGGGGCTATTGGAAGGTATAGCTCCTTTTGATTATTTTTGTAATACATCACCTCGGGAGAAACGCCTGTAGGGCTAGACAAATCACTCTTAATGTTAATGTTAATGGGCATTTGTAGAGCGCACTTACACTGGGTGGCTTCATGGCGCTGACAGGCTTGGTATGCTATCAGGATAATCTATTTGTACGCTTGCAGAAACATCCAGGTCTTAAGGCGCTTTCTAAATTGCAGAATGTCAGTGCTGGACTGGATTTCAAAAGTGAAGGAGTTCCAGAGTTTAGGAGCGAGGTCCGCAAATCTGCGGCCTCCTTGTTGTACTCGCTTGAAGGTTGGAATGGTGAGCAGTGAGAGATGGGCAGAACAGAGATTTTGTGTCGGAATATGTCTGTATCTGGCTGTTGATAAATGCAGGGCTTTTGCCATGCAAGGCTTTAAATACCAGACAGCCTGTTTTAAAAGCACAGTGCTGAGAAATAGGGAGCCAATATAATTTCCTTAGCACAGGCGTGACTGGTTGCCATCTTGGTTGTCGAAAGACCAACCGTGCTGCCTGGTTTTGAACCAGCTCCAGCCGTTTGAACAGGTAGAGTAGCATTCCCAGGTATATTGAATTGGCATAATTTAAATGGGACAGAACGGTGGCAATTATAATCTGGACAAGAGCATCATGGGTAAAGAAGTGATGTATCTTCCTGATCTTATGCAGCTGAAAGAAACACTTCGAGATCACTGTGCCAACCTGAGAATTCAGCAGAGTTTGTTATTGAGAGAGACTCCCAGTGTTTTGGCCGAGATAGAAGGGGAAGGTGAAGGACCCAGCTCTGGTGGCCAGTAGTGTGGGCACCAGAACTTATGGCTGTCCCGGTCAGAAAGAGCTCTGTCTTTCCAGGGTTTAATTTAAGATGATTATGGTCGATCCACTGTTGTATATATAACATTGTTGCCTGAAAAAATCAACAACAGAGCTGTGAGAACCATATATCTTAAAGACCAACTGTAAGTCGTCCGCATAATTGAAGACTGTCACCTTTCTTTCCTTCAGGGATTGAATCAGAGGGGAGATGTAAATATTAAATAAGTGAGGGGAAAGTGCCGAGCCCTGTGAAACTCCGCATGTGATTTTACGTGGGGTATCCAGGAAGAGCCCTTGGCGGGCCGCCTGAGACCTATCATCCAGAAATGAGGTGAGCCAACAAACAGCAGCGCCTTGAATGCCAGCAAGTTTGACACGGTCGACCAAAATAGCATGGTCGACCGTGTCGAAGGCGGCAGATAGATCTAGTAGTACCAGTGCTTGAGGGGAGCCCTCATCAGCATGGTCCCAGAGAGTATCCAGGACTGCCAATATGACAGTTTCGGTAGAATGGGCTGGCCAAAACCCTGCCTAGTGAGGATCAAGGTATTTGGATTCCTCCAGAAAACTAGAGAGACTATTAGCTACATGGGCCTCCAATGTCTTTGCAAAAAACGGGAGCAGGGAGATTGGACTTTAATTGGATAGAAGCGTGGGATCAGCTCCTAGTTTCTTTAGCAGAGGTACCACTATGGCTTTCTTAAAAGCCATAGGGACTTGGCCCGATAAAAGAGAATCGTTCAGGAGGGTGAGTACAGGACCGGGGAGGACTGTGAGACAGTCTTTGTGTATGGGGGGGCGGGCAACAGTCAGAGGGGGTGCCCGATTTAACCTTCGCTAGAAGTTTTTGAAAGATTTCAGTATTAATACTAGGAAAGTGACTTAACGTATTGTTATTTTTGAGCAAAGCAGAGGGACTGGGAGTAAGTGGATGCTTGGGGATGTTGGCCTTAATAGCAGTGATTTTATCGATGAAATAGTCATTGAGGGAATTACACAATGCCTGAGATCGTAAAGCCTTCAGTAGAATTCTCTCTGGGTTAGAAAGTTAATTAACTATATTGAATATTTCTTTGGAATTTTTATTGGAATTAATAATGCGTGAAGAGAAATGGCTAGCTTTGGCTGTCAGGATGCATTTCTTATATTCTTTCCTAGCAGCAATATAAGTGAGTTTTTTATCTGGGCAGTCTTTCGCTCGCCACGGTCTCTCCAATTGGCGCAGTGACAATTTCTGTTTTTTAAGCTCAGAGGAGAACCATCTCATTGCGTTGGTACGACGGACTGATTTTAGCCTAAAAGGGGAGCATGCTTATCGCTGGCATTTAATAGCCATTTGGAGACATTTGTTTCTGTAGCCTCAATGTCTGTCCCCCGGGACGGGGCAGTGTCAGATAGCTTACAAAGAAAATCTTTTTTATTCACAGTGTTCCATTTCCTAGCAAGGCCGCCTTTGGTCGTGCTCGGTTTCTCAATGGACGGGAATCGAAGTATAAATTTTAGCAAGTGATGATCAGACCAAGTGCATGGTGCAATGATAGGAGTGGAGGTAGTCATCCTGTTAGTCCAGAATTGGTCCAGAATATGCCCTTTCTGGTGAGTAGGGGACAAGACCTGTTGAGTGAAGTTTAAAATCATAAGGAGGTCCGCCATTTCAGCCGAATGTGGTCCTTCATGAGGGTCTTTGTACTAATAATTGAAATCTCCTACAAGCAGGACCTTGGCGGATCAGTTACAAGTTTTGCCATCTGATCACTAAGTGCCAAAGGAAAAGAGGGCCTCTTATTGGGAGGCCTATAGAGTAGCACACAGACAAAGGAATCATGAAGAGATTCAAGCTTTAATACAATTTTCTCAGTGTCTTTAAGAGAGAGGCTAGGCAGGGAGCAAAACCTATAGTCAGTATGAATAATGGCAGCGACACGCCCCCCCTAGTTTGTCAGATGAGCGATTCACGTGGATAATGTAATAGTTGTTAGGAATGGCCGCCAACATATCAGGTCCGGAGTCATCAGTGAGCCAAGTCTCAGTTAACAGAAGGATGCTGGGTTTATCCGAGATCAACAGAGAGAATGTCCAACTGATGTTTAACAAGGGAGCGGGTATTAAGATAGTAGATCGTTAAGGGCGTGGTTCCTGACTTAACCTGATTCTGTGGGAAACACTCATGAGCTGTAGACGTCTGTATTTCTGGAAATGAAATCCGTTTTGTCAGGATTTCATATTCGGAGAGAAGTGACAAGGTATCGCTAGTTGGATACAGATGGATAGAATGCATACTATTAAGCGTTTCCGAGTAATAAGTGGGGAAATGGGCATTATAATTGGCCCCTGGGCACAACTGGGCGCAGACGGCCTTGCCTATGGAACGTCTTCGGCGCGCCAGCTGCACTCCTGCGTGGCATGCTGCATTTAGTTCAGATTCCCCGCCCTTAGCTCCGCCCTCTCGCAGCGTGATTGGCTGCTACCGGGGGAGTCTCCAGGGGCAAACAAGGGACCCGGAACCAAGCAAGAAGATCGATTTAATGTTATGGCAGTCAAGTGAGAGCAAATTCAAATTTTTTAAAGCAATAATTCCAAGTTAAAACAGATACTAGCAATGCAATACAGTGATTCTAGCAGCAACGAAGCCTTGAGAGCGATTCCCACCGCTGCGAGCTGCCTTTAGCACCGATTCCCCGCCCTCAGCTCCGCCCTGTCGCAGCGTGATTGGCTGCTACCGGGGGAGTCTCCAGGGGCAAACGAGGGACCTGGAACCAAGCAAGAAAATCAATTAAGTGTTATGGCAGTCAATTGAGTGCACATTCTTAGCTCCAACAGACTGATGTGCAAAAGACTATGATGCTGTTGCCATCTGCCACTTATTTGGAGTTCTTGTAACACCACTCCCCAACACTCTAGAGATGCATCTGTTGTAATTATCGGAGGAGCTGGGGTGGCCAGAAAAGAGAGACCTTGAGAAATGTTTGCTTTTCAAGTCCACCTTGAAGCGGCTTGCCTCATTGGCAAAGTCACCATGATCATATCCTCGAAAGATCCTTCTACTTGACGCCACTGTAAGTCCAGTTGCTCCTGAAGAGGTCTCATTCGTAGCCTGCAGTGGGTTATCAGAGGATGACATGGATCCCAGAAGGGATTTGTAGAGGCGATGTGAAAGTGACTCTTTTTAGAAGTCGACGAGCCATTGACGTCAGCCTGGCTTGTCTTTCTAGTGAAATGCTCCGTTATGGGATGTGTCCAATATGGCTCCCAGAAAAATGGTGTTCTTGGAAGGACGCAAGGTTTACTTGTCCCTGTTGATGGTAAGACCTTGACCTTTGAACAGCTTTGCACAGGCTGTCACAGAATTCCTGGCTGTTGCTTTGGAAGCGGCTTTTATCAACCAGTCGTCTCGGTAGGGAAACACCTGGTGCTGTTGTCTTCTGAGGAAGGCCGCTACCGGAGCCAACATTTTCGTAAAGATCCTTGGTGCTGATCTGAGGCCGAAAGGGAGGACTTTGAATTGAGATTGGCTCTTGTAAAGCGAAGGAACTTCCTGTGCGATGGATGAATTGGGACGTGAAAATATACGCCCTCTAGGACTAAAGTGGACATGAAATCGGGTGTTTAGAGGAGGATGAACACATTCCAATGTATGACCAAATTGAACTATGCTGAGCACCCATTGGTCTATCGTTATTTTTAGCCAATTTTGTAAGCAAAAAAAAATTCTCCCCCCTACAGGTGTTTGGTGCCGGGAAAGGAACAGTAGTCAGAGCCTGAAAGCCGCTATTGACGTCTTGAAGAATCCTTCCCCCGACGTCCTGCTCAGCCTCTGGGCACCGATTTAGAATATGCTGCAGATTGACCTTGTCGCTGACTGTACTGTGGACGATAAGACTGTGAAGCAGGTGTATAAGAGGAGTACTTATATTGTTGGTATCCTCCTCTGTACGGAGGAAGCCCTCTACCCCAGGTTCCTCGAACGGCAACTTTGTAGCATTGAAGTGTCACCAACGACTTTGCGGTGTCTGTGTCCTTTTTTATGTCTTGAAGACCGTCATCCACATGTTTTCAGAAGAGAGCTTACCCATCGAATGGAAGATCCAGTATTTTGTTCTGGACGATGTTGCTCTAAGCCAACCCTGGTGACGTAAGACCGCAGCTCCCGCCAAAGATCACAAAGGTGTTGTAGCAATGCCCATTGCACAATCAATGACCTCCGAGGAGGTCCTCTCCACTTCCTGGAAAATCTTTTTTGCTTCAGTTTTACTGTCCTCAGGCAGTTGATCAATGTTAGGAGATAAATCACACCACACCTGCCAGTCGTAGCGGCCCATAATGGCTAAAGCGTTAGCTGCTTTCACCAGTAAACCCGACATAGAAGAGAATGTCTTGCACGAGTTGGTCAGGCATCTACCTTCCATGTCCGGAGGCGTGGTGAGAGGAGCTGCCGGTTTCTTCGACTTCGGCTGCGCTGCCTGCGATATAATGGAGTCCAGTTTCATATAACTCACCAGGCAAGCCGGGCTATCTTCTGGGGCCTTATATTTTTTTCTCCAATTGTGGAAGCACCATGACAACCGTGGCTGGGGTTTTCATTACCTGAAGACCCCCCTCCCATAAATGATTGACAATGGAAACGGCTCGCACCATCTTCTGAAAGGGCTCCTTAAAGTCATATAAGAAATATTCTGTCTGCAAAGGATTAGGCAGATCAAACCTCTTGGCCACCCTTTCCAGTAGATTGTGAAAGCCACCTATATCCCCTGGCAGAGAATCCACAGGAACTGGTGAAGGGGAAAGAGTGGGGATAATTTAGTCATCCCACTCCCTATGCGGGTCTGGAGGATCCGTGTCCCCCGATCATCATCCAAGGTATCTTGGTGTTGGATAAAAGGTGGAGTTGGTGGAGGTTCCTCTATTTGCAGCGATGGTGGTGGCACCCGAGGCGTGGAAGGCACAGAGTGTTGCCTTGTGGGAACTGACACCTGTTCCGGAATCAAGGATGGAGTTAGAAACCTTGTCTTGTAGTCCAACAGCATGTATTGTAAGTCCGAAATCAAAGAGGAAGGTATACAGACTACCTACTCCTGATATTCTCAATGGTACTCCTGGGGAGGATCATAGTCCTGATCTCCTTCATATCGGTCTTCAGAATCGCCTTCCTGGCACTTAACTTGCAACACTGGAGGGCTATATGCATAACCGAATGGTCCTTCCTCCTCCAGGAGGTGAGAAGGTAGTAGAGAATTCACCTTGCTAGGTGAAGTAAGTTCAGGAGTTACCGGACAGTTCCTGACTGTTCCCCGGAAATTTTCACTCCTGTCGACGAGGTCTTCGCCGGTGTCGTCAATGATTATATTACCATCTACGGCGCAGTTGTTGATATCGTCGTTACCGAAGTCTTTGCTGTCGCCGTCGTTCTTTCAGCCGCCATTTTCTTCGTCGACTCTGTCCACGACAACAGCTTTGCGGTCACTGCCGTCATAGCCTCCGTCGTCGACGGAAGCAGAACCTATTGTTGTTGATACCAGTGAAGCTTTCGGGACGATCCGGTTGTCGTAATAGTTGGAAGCAGAGGAGACTGGCCTTTGTCACTCTGCGTCGAAGATGTCGATGATGGTTTCTTCATCTTATGGTATCGTAGACTGTGGTAATTTCCTGGACTGTTTTTCCTCAAGAGGAACAGAAGAGGAATTTATTTAAATGTTCTTCCTTCAGAAGGAGGAACAGAGCTTGCCTTCCGTATTCCACTCTCTCCTATCATAAGTCCTTTGCACCTCGTGAAGAGATTTAATTGGACTGAGCCTGTCAGACCCTTGGGAGGTCTTTTTAGAGGCTTTTTGAGGGCACTCCTCTTAAGAATTGGGGTCAGATCTACCCCTTTAAGGAATATGCGACTTACCAGTATGCATCTGTTCTTGGCATGTAGGGCTGCTGACATTCATATCTGTGCATAGATCGCCGCCTAGTGTTGGGTCCGGATGATTGCATATCGTTGTCCTGGAAGAGTAGTCTAAGTATCACGAGATAGATGGCTCCTCCCCTGGACTACATTGCGCATGGGCATCCTCTTCATCCTCAGATTGTTTTTCGCCATTGTGGCAGAGATGGTGTGGTACAGTAAGAGATGACCATGCAAGAAAGTAAGAGTAAGAATGAATGAATGCTACAGCTGCGACAGGCACCGGGGAGGAGGGTGGGCGATATGAATGTCAGCAGCCCTACATGCAAAGAACAGATGCATACAGGTAAGTAGCATATTCCGTTCGAGGCATGTGGGCTGCTGAATTCATATCTGTGCATAGAATGTATAGCAGTGTCTCCCTTAGCGGTGGCTACCTGTGCCAGCTGCAGCAGTCTGAAAAAGTGTTTTTAGAACAGCCTGACCTACAGCAGCTTGCTGTTTGGAATGTACTTCTACACAATAGTGTTTTGTGAATGTATGTATGGTAGACCATGTGGCTGCTCTACATATTTCCTCTAGAGGAAGGTTTCCTAGGAAAGCTATGGATGCCCCTAGTTTGCGTGTAGAATGCGCCCTTGGGGGAACTATTAAAGTGCGTTTTGCTTTTAGATAACAGAATTGAATGCACTTGACTATCCATCTGGCTAACCCAGATGTTGAGATGGGGTTGCCTTTGTGTTGTGGTGAAAAGGCAACAAACAACTGTTTAGTTTTCCTAAAATCCTTAGTTCTATCAATGTAGTATAGGAGAGCTTTTTTGACATCTAGTGTATGTAGACCCCTTTCAGGTGCTGACTGTGGATTTGGAAAGAACACTGGCAGTTCTATTGTTTGATTGATATGAAAATGGGATACCACTTTTGGCATAAATTTAAGGTTTGTTCTAAGGACTACCCTATTTGCATTTATTTGGATGAATAGTTCTTGAATAGTTACGGCTTGCAGCTCGCTAACTCTCCTAAGCGAAGTAATCGCTACAAGAAAAGCCACCTTCCATGTTAGAAATTGTAATTCACATGAATGCAACGGTTCAAAAGGTGGACCCATTAGTCTGGTTAAAACGATGTTTAGGTTCCAGACAGGTGAAGGTGGGTGTTTTGGGGGGATTATTCTTTTGAGTCCCTCCATGAATGCCTTAATTGCAGGCACTCTAACAGCAATAGATGCTGCCTGTTCTGAAGATAAGCTGCAATGGCAGCCAAGTGTATTCTTATAGATGAATAAGCTAAATTGCAACGATGGAGGTGCAAAAGATAGCAAATGATATTTTCGTTGAAGCATCTAGTGGGTTTATGTCATTGTTATTACAGTAAATGACAAAACGCTTCCACTTTGCAGCGTAACATGCTCTTGTAGTAGGTTTTCTTGCCTCTTTGATAATGTTGATACAGTCAGGAGGTAAGTTTAGGTACCCAAACTCTAAGCCTTCAGGAGCCAGATTGCAAAGTTCAGTTGTTGCGGATCTGGGTGCTCTATGTCTCCATGGCTCTGAGTGAGAAGAATGGGTGTTAGCCGCAGTCTTTGATGAGGCACCACGGAAAGTTCTAGAAAGGTTGTGTACCATGGTTGCCTCGCCCATGTTGGAGCGACCAGGATTAGTGTCAGTGAATGCTGGCGTAGTTTGCGTGCCACTAGCGGTATTAACGGTGCTGGAAGAAAAGCGTACGCAAATTTGCCTGACAAGTTCATCCATATTGCATTGCCTGTGATTGCGGATGTGGAAACCTGGCGGCAAAGTACTGGAATTTTGCGTTTTCCTTTGTGGCGAACAGGTCTATCTCTAGTTGCCCCACTGTTGGAAGTATGGTTGTAGGACTGTGGGATGAATCTCCCACTCGTGTATCTGTTGGCTGTGTCTTCTGAGCAGATCCGCTATTTGGTTGTCCTTGCCTGGGAGGTGTTCCGCCATGAGAAAAATGTTTCTTTGAATGGCCCACTTCCACATGCTTTGGGCTAGATGTGATAACTGTGGAGAGTGTGTTCCTCCCTGTTTCTGTATATAGTACATTGCTGTCTTGTTGTCCGTCCAGATCAACACAGCTGTGTTGCATAAATGTACTTTGAACGCTTTCATTGCCATAAAAACTGCCATTAGCTCTAGCAAGTTGATGTGCATTTTCTTTTGTTGCGTTGTCCATACGCCCTGCACTGTGTACTAAAGGACATGGGCTCCCCATCCTATCAGGGATTCTTCAGTCGTCAATAATATCTGTGGTACAGGCTCTTGGAACAGTCGTCCCTTGCAAAGGTTTTGTGGATTCCACCAATGCAGAGAGTTGTATGCACGACTGGTCACCAACACTAGGTCTTTTAATTGTCCTTGAGCCTGGTTCCACTGCCGTGCTAAGCACTTTCGCAGCGGACGCATGTGTAGTCTTGCGTGAGGGACTATGAAGATGCACAAAGCCATCCTGCCTATGAGTTGCATAAAGACTCGGGCAGAGAGCGAGTGTTGGGGCTTGAATTTTTGGATTATCAGTTGCATACTGTTGATTAGCAGCAAAGGCATACCCAAACGCTGCAAGAGAGTATCTATTGTAGCTCCTATGTACTGTTGTACATGGGACGGCTGAAGATGTGATTTTGGGTAGTTCAACGTGAAGCCTAGACTGTGCAGGAAGTGAATGGTGTGGGACATGTGGCTGGCACATTGCTGGGCCGACTTAGCTTGTATTAGCCAGTCGTCCAGGTACGGATAGACGTGAATCTGTTGTCTCCGTAAATGTGCAGCTACTGTCGCTAGGCATTTTGTGAACACCCTCGGGGCTGTTGTTACACCAAATGGAAGGACTTTGAATTGGTAATGTTGATTTTGTAACGTGAACCGTAGATACTTCCTGTGAGCAGGATGTATTGGTATGTGGAAGTATGCATCTTTGAGGTCCAAAGTTGCGAGGAAGTCTCCCTGTTGCAGTAGTGGCAAGACTTGTTGTAGAGTGAGCATATGGAAATGCTCTGATAAGATGTATTGATTTAGGGGCCTGAGGTCCAATATGGGTCTGAGAGACCCGTCCTTTTTGGGGATGAGTAAGTAAAGTGAGTATACCCCTGTACCTTGATGTTGTAATGGTACTGGCTCTATGGCCCCTTTTTGCAGCATGCAGATGACTTCTTGCTGCAATAAGTCTAGGTGTTCTGCAGACATAGGACGGTGTTTTGGTGGTATATTGGGTGGTGTGGAAGTTAGCTCTAGGCAATAGCCAGTTTGGATAATTTGCCTCACCCACTTGTCTGTTGTGATGTTTTGCCAGACTGGTAGGAAGTGCTGTAATCGTCCCCCGACAGGTGTTGTATGGTCTGGGGGTAGCGCTAAGTTGTCACTGTTTTGTGTTGGTAGAGGACCTGGTGGTATTATTCCCTCGTCCTCTCCTTTATCGCCGCGGTATCCACCTCTATTGTTTTCATTGTAGGTGGTTTGTGTATTTGCTTTGTAAAGTGAGGTCTGCTGTGATGAGCTACCTCTTACAGCCCCTCTATAATTGGAGCGACGAAAGGAGCCTCTATGTTGTTGGGATTGTAAGGCCCCCATCGACTTAGCTGTTTCATTGTCCTTTTTCATTTTGTCTAGGATTGTATCTACAGCTGGACCAAATAAATAGTCAGGGTTTATTGACTGATTTAATAAAGTAGACTGGACTTCGTTTTTGAAACCTGAGATGCAAAGCCAAGCAGGTCTCCTGAGCATAACACTGGTGTTAATAGATCTGGCTGCTGTATCTGCCACGTCTAGGGCACATTTAATGGAGGCGTTAGTTATTAGCTTTCCCTCCTGTACTAGGTCTTCAGCCTGTTCCTTGTAAGGTTCAGGTAAATGTTGGAGAAGTGTCTCTAAGGTGTCATAATGTGCCCTGTCGTACCTAGCTAATAGGGCTTGTGTATTGGATATTCGCCATATATTAGCTGCTTGAGCAGCTACCCTTTTCCCTGAGGCCTCCAAGATCTTAGATTCTTTGTCAGGAGGTGGGGTGTCTCCAGTGGTCTGTGAGTTTGCACGTTTACGTGCATTGGATACCACTAAGGAATCCAAAGGCAGTTGACCCTTAATATATGTGGAGTCTACTGGCCTGTACTTTTTCAATTCTGGGGTTAATGACCCGTGCCCTAGTTTCTTTAAAAATGTCACCTGCATGTTTAAGTACCCCTTTTAGCATAGGTAGCGTTTTGACAGACCTTTCTGATGTGGCAAAAGTGTCAAAGAGGAAATCCTCCTCAATGGGATCTGCAGGCATTTCTACATTGTGATGGAGGGCTGCCCTATCTATAAGTGCATTAAAAGCAGCTGTACCCTCCGTCCCTAGAAGGTTTAGCAGGGTATGCAGGTGTATCTGGAATGGGCTGAGAGTCACCAGGATGTACTGGGTCTGCCCATGGTTGAGCTTGATTGTCTTGGCCAGGGTCCACTGTGTAATTGTATTCCTCATTATCCTCATAATCCACCTCTTCATCTGAGTGTGTGGGTGTATATGAGTATGTGTTTGGTTTTATAGGCTCGAATAGGTGAAGTTGCACAGTCCCTTTTCTTTTTGAGTGGGATGACATAAGTCTCCTTTTCAGTTTCTGGTCTGACTTTTCTCTTGTAGAGAGTGACCTTCCCTGAATTAGGGTCAATGTAAAGTTTTGACTGTTCTTCTGATGAGGGGTCTGGATATAAGATCTCCTGCTCAGTAGTTCTTGGTTGTTTGGCCAATGCCTTTGGTTTAGTTTGTTTAGGGTCGATACCGGTGTTTGAGTCGACTGCCTTATGTTTTGATGAAATTGGTAGACCAAATTTGATCGGTCCGAGAGTTTTTGTTGTTTGAACAGTCTTTTTAGGTTGTGCCTGTTTCCTTGGAGCCGATTTATCTATTGTTTCGACATTTTTTGTCGACTTGATAGTCCCCTTTTGACTTTGTAGCATCTTTGGAACCAGTGTTTTTGGACCGATGCTTTGTTGGCTCGGCTCGATGTTTTTCTTTGGGTCGATTTTCTTTGGCTCGATCCGTTTTTGTTGCACAGCCATTGGTTTGTCGATTCTCTGCTTAGGTTCGACAACCCTCTTTGTTTCGAGTCCCTTATTTGTGTTGTCGATGACGATCTTTTCGGTTCGACGGCCTTTTGTTTCGGAGTGGATGTAGGTGCGCCGGTTTTCGACTCGACAACCTTTGTGTTGGACTCCGATGGATCGACATAGTTAGGTCCGAAGACCGTGTTGTCGACGATTTTCTTTGGGATCGATTCTGCTGGATTGACGTAGTTCGGTCCGAAGGCTGTGTTGTCGATCAGTTTCGGTTTCGTTTTTGTTTCCACAACTTTTGCTTTCGATATCAACAGCTTTGGGTTACGTTGAACCGATGGCTCTTTTGTAGTATTTTTAGCCGAGCTGAGTCGCGGGGCTATAGAATGTGTTTCTAGATCTTGGCTAAGGCCTTCCGGCGATGCCTTGACCTGAGCCTGTGGAACCATAGAGGTGTATGTCTGGTGTGTTGTACTCACGGTTGGCCCCGATGTAGTAGGCCCCGTTTCATCACTGGAGTTGTCTACGACCGCCCCGATCCCTTGTTCGTCGTCTCCTACCTCGACGATGTCTTCATCTTCGTCGACATAGTAGTTGGAGTCATGCTCTGAGTCTTGATCCGAATCTTTGGCCTCAATGAGATCTTGTTCATCGCCGAAGATATTTTCGGGCTCCGGCGCTGGTTTTCTGCATGATTTGCCTTGCGGCCCGTCGAACCCGAAGTTTTTTTTTTTTTTAATCGAAATTGTGCACAGGCTAGGCAGTCGGTTTCGTTATGTTCCGGAGATAAACACTTGTTACATACAGGGTGTTAATCTATATGTGGGTATTTTGAATTACAAAGAGGGCATCTTTTGAATGGACTTCGTTCCATCGACGACCGAACTTCTTTGCGTCGAGAAGGCCTACGGCCCGATTCGACGTCCTGAGTTGGATAAAGTGTAGATTAGGATGTCGGCACCGATCGAAACAATACCGACGATTCCGAAGGCCTTTTGGCCTTTAAGAAAAGTAATTTTCGATTCCGAACTCCAAGTAAGGAAAGTACATCCGGACCAAGGGCGGAAAAAAACAATCTGAGGATGGAGAGGATGCCCATGCGCGCTGTAGTCCTGGGGAGGAGCCACCTATCTCGTGATACTTCGAAGACTCTTCCAGGACAACAATATGCAATCATCCGGACCCAACACTAGGCGGCGATCTATGCACAGATATGAATTCAGCAGCCCACATGCCTCGAACTAGATCTTCTAGAAGAAAAAGCAGATGGGGCCTCATCACAGTCGGTACTAGAGACCAGCTCTCTCCTGGATTTTAACTTGTGGAGCCAGGTAAGGAGATGTCCCTCATGATCCCTCAAGGTCTTAGTGGAAAAGGTAGGGCATACCTTGGAATCCTTAGCTTTGTGGTCAGGATACAGTCAATAGATACCATCCTTATGAGGGTCATCCACAAAGCCTCTTCTTAGAGCAGGTGTCACAAGCTCTGAAAAGGCCTTTTTTTCTCCTTGTCGGTCATGAGGAATTGAGAAAACAAAACCAAGTTGTAGAGTAGTCTGGAAGATCAACAGTTGAAAATATCTCTCAAGAGTAATAGTATAAAGAATAATTGAGCAGAGCTTAGTGCAGACCCCTAGCACAGCGTGCAGTAGAAAATCTGAAGGTCTGAGGTTCTCTCAGGAGGGTTCTAGAGGGTGAGGCTGATCTGATTGGTTGTGTGTTTTATTTGGTCTCTTTTACACAAAAAGGTGGATAGGTTACAAACCTGAAATGGGTCTAGGCCTAGTCAATCAATCAATCAATCAGTGACACTTATAAAGCGCGCTACATACCCGTAGGGTCTCAAGGCGCTGGGGAGGGGGGGTGCCGCTACTGCTCGAACAGCCAGGTCTTCAGCTTCTTCCTGAAGGAGAGGTGGTCTTGGGTCAGGCGCAGGTCGGACGGGAGGGAGTTCCAGGTCTTGGCGGCCAGGTAGGAGAAGGACCTTCCTCCTGTAGTCGCTCTTCGGATGCGGGGGACGGCGGCGAGGGCGTGGTTGGCAGATCGGAGGTGGCGTTTGGGAGCGTAGAAGTTGACTCGGCTGTTGAGGTAGCTCGGGCCTTGGTCGTGTAGGGCTTTGTGTGCGTGGGTGAGGAGGCGGAAGGTGATTCTCTTGTTGATGGGAAGCCAGTGAAGGTCTCTCAGATGTCCGGAGATGTGGCTGGATCGTGGGATGTCGAGGATGAGTCTGGCTGAGGCGTTTTGGATCCGCTGGAGTCTCTTCTGGAGCTTGGCGGTGGTCCCGGCGTAGAGGGCGTTGCCGTAGTCCAGCCGGCTGGTGACGAGGGCCTGGGTGACGGTCTTCCTGGTCTCTGAGGGGATCCACCAGAAGATCTTCCGTAGCATGCGTAGAATGTTGAAGCACGCCGAGGAGACGCTGTTGACTTGCCTGGTCATGGAGAGGGAGGAGTCCAGGATGAAGCCCAGGTTTCGTGCATGGTCTGTCGGTTTGGGTGCGGTGCCCAGGGCGGGAGGCCACCAGGAGTCGTCCCAGGCGGAGGGTGAAGAGCCCAGGATGAGGACCTCCGTCTTGTCCGAGTTCAGTTTCAGGCGGCTGGTCGACATCCACTCGGCTACCTCTTTCATCCCTTTGTGCAGGTTGGCTCTGGCGGCGGCGGGGTTGTTGGTCAGGGAGAGGATCAGCTGGGTGTCGTCGGCGTATGAGATGATGTTGAGGTGGTGTTTGCGTACGATGGCCGCGAGGGGGCTCATGTAGACGTTGAAGAGGGTGGGGCTCAGTGATGATCCTTGGGGGACGCCGCAGATGACTTCGGAGGCCTCTGACTTGTACGGTGGTAGGCGGACTCGCTGTGTTCTTCCGTCGAGGAAGGAGATGATCCATTCCGTTCTAGTTTGTAATAGCTTTGCATTGCTATTTTGATGTACCGGGGACTCCCATCTTGACGATTGGGAATGATTCAAGCATGTGAATCTATGAAAGTTCCAATACTGGAGTAATAATGGTTTTTAGGGTTCAGAGAAGGGCAGGGTCAATGCGTTTTTAGGGTTCAGGAAGGGTAGCACTAAGGGATAGTAAGGGGTTCAGGGAAAGGTAGTGTTAAGGTGAAGCAAGGAGTGTGCAGTGTTCCAGTAATGGTAGCGTTAAAGAGCATTAAGGGTTTTTTAGAACTGGAAGTAAAATAAACATATTAGTGCAATTTTTAATAATTACATTTAAATTAACTTAACTTTTGGGAGCAGAGTGGATTAATAAAAAGTTGCTCCAACACATAAATCTTAAAACTTGGAATTAGAAGTAAAAAAAACATTCTCTTGAGGAGTACCGTGTTAAGGTGATAATGGAAGGGGGAGGTGGGCTGGGACTGCAATACAAAAACATACTTCTTCGGATAGCCCTCCTCTCGTCAGTGTTGCTGCTAGAGAAGAACATACATACTTACGTATATCACTTGGAGAAACGTCACTGAAGTGGCATGTGTTACACTTAAAGCTAAAGTGCTCTGACACCTTGATAAACAAATGATTACAGCTCTTGTAAGGTAAGCACTTCCTCTGTGGAAGCACACAACTTCTGCCAATCAAAACACGTACTCCTCTCCAATAAGTGGGCAGAACCAAAGCCCCTCATTGTAGTACTCCTGAAAGCTTGTCTTTCACAAAGTCTGGTGATGGTTGTACGGTTAAGTCATACCTAAAAAGGGGGTTACTTAGTGTGTGAGAATGCAGGCCAATCTTTTGAAAAGTAGAATCCTGAAGAGCTCTTGCTCAATCCAAACTTTCTAGTTTTTCACTAGAAGGACACGGTTCCTTAATTTTTAATGAGTTACTGGAACTTATTGACTGTAACCAAACTGCATTACAATTTACATACATTTTTAACTGTTTGGCTAGTTTCAAGTTTTTCACCCACATTCTATATAGAGCTGCATACCCTGGTGGACCCTGCAAAGCTTTACTCTGGCTGCCTGTAACCTGTGCCCTTCTGTGGGGTGCTCCTGCCACTCTGGACTGGTCCCAATGAGTGTTTATGATGGCTGCATTTCTTCAATACATGCCACTGAGTTACTTCCGGTTGTTCCTGTGTGGGTCATTTACCATGACTGGCAGCGAAACAGCAATAGCTGGGCGGAAACATCTTGAACAAGGTAGGCCTCTATGTGACACTCTTGAGATCCAATCTTGTGCTGTCCTCCGTGCAACTGCCTTCTACTTTGACATCTGACCATCACTATAGGTAATAAAAACAAAATGACAGGCAGCAGCGGGGGGCCTAACAAGGGGCAGGCTGAGCTTGACAGTGTAATCTATGCCTAAGCACATTATGCAAGCTGTGCTTCTAACAGCTTATTCAAGCCTTTAGGTTTGACCTCAGTTGTGCTACCTAACTATGCAAGCGGAAAACTGTCCTTGCATTGCAAGGGTGAAGAAATGCAGGGCAGTTTTCACCACTTGCTAAGAAGGTCCCAACTTGTTGCACGGCTGTAAGAAGCACAACTGACACAATCTGCTGTTGTATAGTTGGCCCTGTCATGTTGGACAACCAATAAAAGCATCAATGCTTAATCTCTTGTGGCATCCTATATTCATAAAAACACCTGGTGCAACACCTTCTTCCTTACACTAATATAACTTGGACAAACTCCCAGAAACTATTTTCAGATTACAAGGCTTCCGTCATTACTCACTCTCCACTTACACATGTGAGCAATCACTCCTTCTCTCATCCTAGCTTGTGATTCCTCCTGCCCCCTTAACAGGACCGGTCAGACAGATGGAGAGCTTATCAAAGGGAATGCAAAGATAATTTTCCATCCACATTCTCAATGTTATGTCTGTTGGACACCCAGTTAACAGTCAGATTACCTTTTCTTAAACTTTTCCAAATGTCAGTATTTTAGTTTTACTGTAGCCGAGGATTCAGGCGCCAGTGAAGTAACCACTAAAGAATGGTGACTGGGCAAAACCTGTGTCAATTTCACAGCACATGGCAGCTGGGCTTTCAAAAGGCTCTAATAGGCCTTGGAAGGGCAAAATAGGGTGAATGTTCATAGTCAAAGGTAGATATTAATAGAAAGGTTCTACTTGGAACCATCACTGGGTGCGAGTCATGGGAGAATCTTTGAGAACAAAGGCTATAGATTAAGGTGTACATTTAGACTTCCTCCAGGGCTGACCAGGTCAGTCTCCAAGCAGAAAACTTTGGCAACAGTGTCAAAGCGATCATCCAAGTCGCCACGGTCAGATGAAAGGGTCCTGGCTGCACCCAACCTGTCTATCAGCTTGTCAGCTCACGGGACAGGATGAGTATTTGTCTTGTAAAATGGTTGGGATTCTGGGAGCAGACACATCAGCGCAAGAACCGAGCATTTATCCCAGTTTATGCTACTTAAATTAAAAGGGTGCTATACGTAAGATTCTCCATAAACGGTTTAGATTGTGGTAGCTTGTTTCAGGTGGTGGGAGGGTGGCAAGAGGTGTGGTGGACAAGCAGGGACAAACTGAATGTAATGTCAGATTTTCATCAACAACAGTGAGATTAAATGAAAGGAGTGGTAAGACCAAACATTTTGATTATTACCATTAGCTCTCTAGTAAGTAAAAGTCCACACAAACATTAACCAATCAGGATCACTTTAATTATTTTTACACTTTGTAAACATTTGTTAATATGTAATAATGCTCCTCGATTTGTAAACATAGCAGAATAACTACAGGATTAATATTACAAGCTTATGAACATTATGCTAGCGATTTCTATTTATAATGAAAGATTACAGGTACTGTATATCAGAATACTGTCTCTTCCTAGAATTGCAGATATAAAACTTATTTCTTAAATTGTTCTTTGTGCAAAAAAACCTAACACACTAATTTGGCATTTATGAAGACATGGTAGTTCAGATTTTTATACTTCTGAGAGCTACCAAGCCCAACTATCTGACATTCACCGGAGAGTGTCACTACTTACTCTCCTAGCAATTCTGTGCAAATTGATTGGTTATAAGTGCAAGCTCTGTTTTAGGACTGGCCAGAAGGCGGAAACTGTCGAAGAACTAGCATCGAGCAAGTTGGAAGTTATCCTCTCATACACTCATATTTCTAAATCTTGGAATGAAGAAGACCAACATTTTTCCCCATAAATACTTCACATGCTCAGACTACAAAACCAGACAAAAAAAAACAAAATAACAATCAGAGTCCACTTTAGCCAAGCACAATCATCTGTGCTGCAAGCAGAAAAGTGAATTCTTAGTTCTGGAAGTTAATTTTCTGAAATTCATTGCACATTCAAACATTCATACAATGTAGCTAGTCTACTTCAGCCAAATAGCACAGCTCGCTGTTGCTCGTTTTCTGGTAAAGCGCTTTGAGTCATGACCGAGATAAGCTTTTCAAGAGCGTTGGGCTTCGGTCGGGCCTGGGCACAGCAGAAACAGGTAGCTGGTGTCAGTCAGGAGGGTTTCGCTGGTGAGATGAAGTGCAGAGGTCCATGAAGGTGTAAGGAGGTGGGAGACTGTACAGTCCTGGGTATAGGCGGCTGGTATCGACCCGGAGTTTACTACCAACTTGAGTAAGATTGCTTATGACCTTGACATAATCATGTGAGCTTTAATGATTACATTGTCCAAATGGACATGTGGCAAAATACAATCTGGGGGATGAACAACTCTCCATTGCCTAGGAAAGAGTATTTGTGCTGCGATTACATTCATATCATGGCTCTAGTGGGGTCCATTATTTTAAAAGGAGAGGGAGCACCACACAAGCTGGTGTAACCAGGTTCAGAAAAAGTGAGCAGCAACTGGTAGTGAAAAGGTACAACTAGATCCCAGATTTGTTAAGATCTCAGACAGACCTGTGAGCCGAAACTCAAGGGAATTGGATGGAATGAAACCAACATGTTTGTAAAACTAGGTTTGTACATTTCTGTTCCCAAGAGCAGTTGATCAAGTGCAGCATCCTATTGGGGGGTGCAGAGTATACATATATTGGCACCCCCGGATCACAGCTCGGTAGGCACGGGCAAGAATGTCCCTCAGGCCAGCCCAAGCCTCTTCTCTTCTGGAGATCAGACCACTTCGATGGCGGGGTATACGTTTTCCCAGTCTCCCAAGAGCCAGGTGGGAATTACATTTACCCAAACCCCTTTGGCCAACGCGGAGTTTCTTCTGCCATCAAAAGCATTGTGCTGATTAAAGGTCATCATCGCCAATACCTTCAAAAGCAAAGTTTCCGTGGAAGTCATTTGCCAGGTCACCGGATGAGCTGGAGTTACTGATTCCACGGAGGCTGACGGAGGATAGCTTACTCTGTACAGAAGCCAGCGAGGAAGAAAAAACAAAAAGTTAAAGGTATTAAACATTTTATGCCAAGTCCATACAACCAAACACTTATGCCTCAGAGTTGAACATAACATGATTTTATAGATACAAACAGGGCTGGTGGCTGTGACTACAACAATTGCACATCTAGAACTAAAGGAGTTTAGGGAATACAGTATCATATCCAATATTTAAATAGTACAGAATAAGGTGCTATCATGGTACGGGACTGACACCCGGCCACCTGGGGTGTATGTGTCTCATAGGAACATCCTGGACATCAACTTAGACATGAAGTGTACCAAAGCACACACAAGCAGGCCATATACAGGAATCAGTCAAGTTGAGTAGACTGAAATAAGGAGAGCAATAAAGTTCATAGTATTTCTGGTCTTTTCATAAGTTGTTTTATTCCTTGAATGTTCCAATGTCTGGTGTTACATACAGAAGCAGTCTACAAGTGTTTCGACCTTTGGACTTTGTCAAGGCTGCAGAAAACACTTATACATATCAATAATACTGAGATGTAAAGGATGACAATGGAAAATTACCTATTTCTCCCTTATCTCACACTTGATCTTCTCTCAACCTCACTTGTTCTCCTTCTTACATTTCCTTGCAACACGGGCTTGTGAGGTAATTTTCCATTGCCATCCTTTACATCTCAGTATTATTAATATGTATAAGTGTTTTCTGCAGCCTTGAAAAAGTCAAAAGGACGAAAAACGTCTTTGCTACTTCTGTACATACAACACCAGACATTGGAACATTCAAGGAATAAAACAACTTATGAAAAGACAAGAAATACTATGGACTTTATTGCTCTCACTACTTTAGTCTACTCAACTTGAATGATTCCTACTCTATGGACTGCTTGTGTGCGCTTCGGTACTCTTCATGTATAACATGATTTTATGATAACATGTTTTTTTTGTAACCAACCTTGTGAAATTAGTGAGTTGCATTATTAAGGCTATTATTAAGCGATCACCAGTGACCGTGAATCAATACATGTTAATGCAAAGACTGCATTATTAACTGAGGCACCAAATTCAGCACGGTTCACTGCAATAAATGGGTCTTCTACATAGTAAATAAGTGGCCTTATCTGAACTTTGTCACAACATTAGCGATGTTGAAAATTAAAAAGTTACAGTAAGTCAAACAATGGCACTACAAGGCTACAAAAGTTTTAATTCAATAGTAGGTTTATAGGAAAATTCAGTGATATTGTTTGAATATAGTAAATTATTAGCGAAAGTAAATTTACTATTACAACACCAGAATCTTGTGCATTGGTCATAATGTGGGCTTGGTAAATAAAAAAAACTGACCCAGGAAAGTAAGAAAATAGGAAGAGAAGTTCAAGTCAGCGGATGAGAGAATGGAGCAGGAAATCATGAACACAGAAAGACATACAACCAACCACATGTTGGGGGTTCAAAAAGGGAAAAAAAGAAAGGACACAAACATGGGAGGCAGAGGAGTGAGCTAAAAATGAAGCACAGGCCCATGGAGTGGGGCAGCATCACTTGAAATCGATTTCAAAATGTACACACAAAAAACATACTAAATGGACAGGCCGGTCTATTTCAACCTACGAGGAAAAATACTTGAGGAGAAAAAGCTCAAAAGAAAGGCATGTGTGTGGCTAAATTTATCAGCTTTGAGACTTTGGTGGCCAAATGATCTGGCACACTATAACAGTTTCTTACCGGTCGGTGTCGGTTTGCAGCCTGAAGATTTTCTGGATTCACTATGCTGTGCATTATTCCGCCATCTAGTGGATGGGTCCAGAATTGTTGTATTTTCTCTTTTTTTTTCGTGGCCCAGGTGGGCATCGACATACCACCATTTAGTGTCCTTCGTGACATTGACGCGCTTCCTGCGGAAGCTCCAACCTTTGGTCGCCATCTTCGGATTCTTTTTTCTTGTCTTGTGTTATTTTCTTTCGCTGATCCATTTAGTTATGTATGCAGTATAACCTCCTTTACTCCTGTCTTATCTTTCTGGCAAAGGAGGGTGGGGTCGCTAGTGAATCCAGAAAGTCTTCAAGCTGCAAAACTACACAGACAGGTAAGAAACTATATGTTTTGCAGCGTGAATCTTTCTGGATTCACTATGCTGTGTTTAGACTTAGTAGCGGTTTGTTCTTATTGTGGTGGTTGGGTGGAAGATGAGCACTGGTTACTGAAAAAGTGTTGCAAGACCTTCTGTCCCACGTGCGCTTCCTTTTTCATTTGAATATCCACAGTAGTGCTTAGTGAATGTATGCACTGAAGACCATGTTGCAGCTTGGCAAATGTCTTGAATAGGTGTGTTTGCTAGAAACACAATTGTTGCTCCTTTCTTTCTTGCGGAGTACGCCTGATGTGCTCCTTGTAACTATTGTCCTGCCTGCTTTTGGCAGAGTTGAATTGTTTGTGCAATCCAGTGTGCAATTGTATTCTTGGTGACTGGTCATCCCAAGAAACTGCTCGCAAAGGAAACAAAGAACTGCTTTGTCTTTCTGCACTCCTTTGTTCTTTCCATATAGTGCATTACAGCCCTTCTGGCGTGTAGTGTGTGTAGCGCCCTTTCTGTGTTTATGGTAGGTGTGGAACCGAGACACCACCTTCGGCATGAAGTGTGGGTCCGTTCTCATTACAATCCGGTCATTGTGTATTTGTAGGTAGGGCTCTTGGATTGTTAGCTCTTGCAACTCGCTTACTCTTTGTAGCAATGTGATAGCTAGTAAGAAGGCGGTCTTTAGTGTGAGCATGTGCAGTGTAGCCTTGTGCATAGGTTTATAGTGTGCCTTTATCAATTGAGTTGGCACTACGTTGAGGTTCCATGTTGGTGCTGGCATTCTTTTTGGAGATGAGATTCTTTTAGCTCCTTCAAGAAATCTTTTCACAACTTGGGAGGTGAAGAAACTTTTCCTGTTTTCTCTCTTGTGTAAGCCACTCTCGCAGCTAAGTGCACTCTTAGGGATGTGTAGTTTAGTTTGCTTTGAAGAAGGTGCATTAAGTATCTTAGTACTGTGGATTCCTTTGTGATTTTCCGTTGTAGTTTCTCCTTGATGCACCATTGGGAGAACCTTTTCCATTTTGCTATGTAGCACTTTCTTGTAGTAGGCCTCCTTAAGTACTGCCATAATACTTGCTGGTAGTTTGAGGTGTGCAAATTGTAGGTCTTCACTAGCCATGCTGCTAAGCGGAGTCTCTTGGACTCTGGGTGTAGCACCCTTCCATTCTGCATTGTTAACAGGTCCCTTCTTAAGAACCTGTGTGCTGGTTCTTGTGCAGTTATTACTATTTGTGAGAACCAGGACTGTCTGGCCCACTGAGGTGCTAATAGTATTAGCGTCATGTTACTGATCCTGCATTTGCTGAGTACCCTGTGCAAATGTCTAGGACCAACTTATCCATAGCGCATTCCCTTGTGACCGATAGTCCGGTTGCGAAGTGTTGGCATTTTGCAATCTGGTGTGTTGCAAATAGGTCTATTTGCGGTGTTTCCCACCTTTGACATTTTTTTTCTATTTCCTGCTGGTTGATCTCCCTTTTGTGGGATGCTGATGTCTGCCTGCTGAGTCGGTCCGCTTCCACATTTTCCTTCCCTGGGAGATGTATTGCTAGTAGGTCTATCCTTAGTGGAATGGCCCGTGTCCATATTTCCTGTGCTAGCCCTGATAGTGCTACTGATTGTGTTCCACCTTGCTTGTTGCTGTAGAATATGGTAGTTGTGTTGTCCGTTTGGATCAACACCCTGTTTCCGTACAGCTGCTTCTGAAAGGCTTTTAAGGCTAGGAACACAGTTTTTAGTTGTAGGTAGTTGATGTGTCTGACCGCATCTTGCTGCGACCATAGTCCTCTCACCTCGAGTTTTCTCATGTGCGTGCGCCCCACCCCAGCTGGGAGGCGTCTGTTGTGATGGTTACTGTTGGAGTTGGTTGTGTGAATGGTTTCCCCAGTGATATGTTTTACTTGTTCCACCACACTATTTACTGATGCACTGCGT
Source organism: Lissotriton vulgaris (assembly GCF_964263255.1). Taxonomy (NCBI): domain Eukaryota; kingdom Metazoa; phylum Chordata; class Amphibia; order Caudata; family Salamandridae; genus Lissotriton; species Lissotriton vulgaris. The sequence goes on along the minus strand of NC_141694.1, from coordinate 1,850,355,717 downwards.
GTGTGACAACCACTAGATCTTCCCAACTCCCTGTTGCCTGTGACCATTGCCGCTGTACCCATTCCCGGAATGGTCTCATGTGGAGTCGAATATTTTGGACTAGGTGGATGCATGACGCAAATATTCCCATTAGCTTGCTCACCGTCCTCACTGTCAGAACTTGCCCCTTGCGGTAAAGACGTGTTTCATTCAGTATCGCCAATGTTCTCTTCCTGCTGGGAAACACTTTGGCCTGTATGGTGTCGATCTCCACCCATAAGAATATCTTGCTCTGCCCAGTCTCGGTTGACAATTTTTTTCTCCAATGGATTGAGAAACCCAGTTGGGTCAATGTTTGTACGACCTGCTGGATGTGTTTGCAGTAGCTGTACAAACTTGCCTTTACGAGCCAGTCGTCGAGGTAGGGATATACGTGTATTCCTTGCCTTCGTAGGCGCGCTGCTACTGCTGCTAGGCATTTTGTAAACACCCTTGGTGCAGATTTGAGCCCGAATGCCAGTACTATGAACTGGGAGTGAGTTTGGTTGATAACAAACCTTAGCCGTTTGTGCTTGTGGTTGATGGGGATGTGTAAGTATGCGTCCTTTAACTCTATAGTTGCCATGTAACCCCCTTGTTGTATTTGTGGTATTACCTCTTGTAGGGAAGTCATTTTGAATCTGAGTCCTTATGAATTTGTTCAAGAACCTTAGATCTAGGATAGGCCTTAGTGTTTCGTCCACCTTTGGCACGAGGTAATAAGTGGAGTAAACCCGCTTGTTCCTTTGGTTTTACTGTACTACCTCTATCGCCTCCTTGCTGAACAGTTCCTGTGCTTCTAGTCGCAAGAGCAAAAGTTCCTTTGCTGAGAGTGCCTTGTTTCTGGTTTGGAGGTTGTTTTTCTAGTTCTATACAGTATCCGTATTGTATGATGTTTAGTATCCATTTGTCTGTTGTGACCTTCCTCCACTCCTGGAGGAAGTCTCTGATTCTGCATCCTACTGGTGTTGTGTGTTCGAGGTACTGTTTGTTGTGGAACGTCAGGTTTTTGTTTTTCTCTATGTCTTTCTGCCCCTCCCGAGGTGTTGCTAGGGTGGGTATTTGCTTTATGGCGAAGTCACTTGGGGGGGTAGGCTGCTGGCCTCCTCTCCGTGTCTGCCCTCATCCGTTTGAGTGCCTTCTAAAGGACTGGCCCCGGGGCTGGTACTGCCAGTTCTGCTGCTGCTGGCCTTGGTTGTTCCCTTGATAGCTTTGTTGGAATGCTTGGTGTGATGTAGTAGGCACGTTGCCTCCCCTACCACCTGGCCTTCTCGCGGGTGTACCCCTTCTCATCCCTCTAAACTGCAACGCTCCCATGGACCTTGCTGTTTCGTTGTCCTTTTTGAGCTGGGTTAACTTGTCGTCAACTGGTGTGCCAAACAGTTGCTCTCCGTTAAAGGGTGTGTTCAGGATGTTGTTCTGCACCTCTGGCTCGAAGTCTGAAATTCTAAGCCATGCATGTCTTCTCTCGGTCACTCCGATCATTTGTCTGCTGGACATGTCCACAGCATCCAAGGCCGACTTTAAACATGTATCCATGTTTTTGCCCTCTTCTACCAGGTCAGCTGCTCTTTGTTGGTACGGGTCTGATAGAGGCTTTAGGAGTTGCCTCACATCCTCCCAGTGCTGGTATGCGTGCCTGTTGATTAGGGCCTTGGAGTTTGTGATGCGCCATTGAATTGCCGCACTCTACCACCACGAATTCCATCCTTCTACTCTTCTTGTCTGGAGGTGGTCCGGCATTTGTGGGTACATTGGCCCTTTTCGTAGCCGTTGCTGTAATTATGCAATCGGCTGGCACTGACCCCTGGATGTATGCAGTGTCCTTTGAGGAATGCTTACACTTCTTCACCGTTCTTGGAGTCACTGCTTTGCATACTGATGGTTCTTTAGAAGCATCCCTTCCCTGGCCCAGCACACTAGGGAGCATGGGCAGGAACTGGCTCCTAGTTTGTTGAGGCAGCAGAGTTTCCAGGAGGAAACATGCCTTGGCTTCTCCTCCTCCAGCTTTTCCCCACATATCTGTGCTGCCTTTTTGACGACCATATTGTAGATCCATATTTCGTCTGGCGGTGAAGTCCTTGAAGGGTAGGTGTCTACTCCTTCTTCCGGCAATTTGGCGTCAAGGTCATGCCACTCCAAGTCTTGTGCCTCAGAGGACGTCGAGTCCCGGTAGGTCTGCTGATCCTAGTCGTCTTCGCCCTTAAAATAATACTGGGCTTCTTACTCCTGTTCCTAGAACCGGGTCAAGCGTTTTTGGTGGTTCGGCGACCTCGTTATCTCTTTCGACTTAGAGTCCGGGCCTTGGCGGGATGGTGTACTTTCTTCGCTGCAGGATGCTCGCCATTTTGGCCTGGAGCCTCCTCTTCTTCCTTTCCATCTCGGCGACCTGTGCCCTTCGCTTCGAGGTCGAAGTAGTTGTTGGCCCTTCTTTTCTCGGTGCCGAGGTGTCCTTTTCGAGGGCATCCTTCAATGACCTAGATTTATTGTGGGCTTTCGCCATCTGGGAGTCCTTTTCGAAGGATCCTCTGGGCTGTTCGTCCTTTGGTGCTGTTGCTTTCGCTGAGTGTTTCGGCTGCAATGTTCCCTTCAAGGACTTTGCTTCATTCCTACGAGTGTCGCTCGTGGACTTCGCTTCACCCTTTCAAATGTCGCTCTTCATCCTTTCGAGTGTCTGGGGGTCGACGAGTCTTTACCTCCTTCGATGTTTTCTTTTGGACCTCGACAACCGTGCAGTCCTCTGGTCCCTCTGCGATGTTGTCCTCCTCTCCACTGGAAAGGCCCAAGTCTCCGAGCGATGGAGGTGGCCCCTTCCCCAGCCCCTGCATGATGAGGTTCACCCTTCTCTGCCTCTCTCTTACTCTGAGGGTCTTGGGTGTGAACGCGGAGCACGCGATGCAGTCCTCGCTGTTGTGGTTGAGCGGCAGGCAGAGGTTACAGACTGGATGCTGGTCCTTCTGGGCATATTTGTGGTGACAATTGGCGCAAAATCTGAAAGGTGTTTTGTCCGACAGACCCTTTGCTAAAGCCACCCCCACTAGGAAACAAAACAATGAGAACACTGATAAGAATGAAAATAGAAATTTGGATAGAGAGTGTAGTGAATACACAGAATCTGCATTCCACAAATGACCTTTTAGTGCCCCCTGCTATGGAGCCGCGAGCCTTGACTCGCTCTCAGCTCTCGAGCCGAGTGGTCGCTCCCCTGCTACTGGTATCGTTGTGCTCTCACTGCCTGCATTGTGCCTCGCCTGCCGCTTTTCATTTTGCTAATTGTAAAATCGCCGTTTTTGCTCTGTTTAATTAGCGCTATATTGTCCCTGTTTAACTTTGTCGTTGTGCTCTCACTGCCTGCATTGTGCCTCGCCTGCCGCTTTTCATTTTGCTAATTGTAAAATCGCCGCTTTTGCTCTGTTTAGTTAGCGCTATATTGTCCCTGTTTAACTTTGTCAGTGGTAGCGCGTTAGCCCCCAGCGCTCCGCTGCCATTTTGTTTGTTGTTTGTGCTGATCTTTGGAAACGCGCCCCGCCTCCCAGCTGAGCCGCCCTCGCCCCTCCCCCTCCACTATCCATATATGACAGTTACTCCCGCGCGCAGCGTTCACGCGCAGCGTCCGCGCCCAACCCGCGCCGAAGGTGCGCCAAAGGTAAGCCCGTCTACGCCCGTCCGCGCATGGACCGCGCCCAGCGCCATACCCCCTGGCTCCCGTCCCTCCCAGCCCCCCCGCATTACCTACGATGCCGCCACCCTCCTAGCCCTCAACCCCGATCGCGCCCCCAACTGCGTCCAAGCCGCCCCTGGACAAACCCATGGACCTTTCTCCTGCTTCTCCTGCAAATTCAGCGGCACCGACAACATCTCCGCTACGACCACACCACAGATTGCCGACCCCAACCACCTACAATGCATCCTTCTCAACACCCGATCAGTCCACAGGCACGCCATTGACCTATGGAATCTACTAGACACCATTTCTCCGGACATCGCCTTCCTTACGGAAACATGGATGAATGCTTCCTCCGCACCAGACATCACCATTGCCATCCCTGAAGACTATAAGATCACTCGCAAAGACCGTACCAGCCACACAGGAGGAGGAATCGCTATCATCCATAAGAAATCAATCCGCATCTCAACCAGCTCTGACGCCAACCTCGCTAACTCCGAACACCTTCACTTCCAGATCCACATCGACCCCAAGACCACACTCAGAGGCACCCTCCTCTACAGACCACCAGGTCCCCGCGCAAAATTCAGTGAAGACATCACGGACTTCATCACCCCACACGTGCTCCCCTCCAAAGACTACATCCTTCTGGGAGACCTCAACTTTCACCTTGAAAAGATCCACGACCGCAACACCGCCACCCTCGTGGACAACCTCGCCGATCTCGGACTTGAACAACTAGTCACTTCCCCCACCCACATCGCAGGTCACACACTCGACCCCATCTTCACATCCAGCAACCATGTCTCCTTCAGCCACACCACGGACCTCCTCTGGACTGACCACAGCTGCGTTCACTTCACCTACAACAAACCAAAACCCAGCATCCACCTCCAACCTACCCTGCAAAGAAACTGGAACAAAATCACCACGGACCAAATCTCCGCATCGCTCCTTCGAAACTCCCCAGCCCTCTCTTCTAACGCTAACGAAGCCGCCGCCAACCTCACCCTATGGTTATCCAACACCGCTGACACCTTAGCACCTCTGAAAAAACGTCAAAACAAACCTGGAAGCAAGAAGGCCCCATGGTTCAACGATCTCAAAAAGTCCAAGAAACTCTGCCGCTCCCTTGAAAAGGCCTGGAAAAAAGACCCAACCACTAGCACCAAGGACGCCTTCAAAAACGCCACCCGCACTCACCACCAACTAATCCGAAAAGCCAAGAAAACAGCATTCAAGGATCGACTTGACAACAACGCCCACAACAGCAAGGAACTTTTCAACATCGTCAAGGAATTTTCCAATCCCTCGGCCAACTCCAACGACATCACCCCCTCTCAAACCCTCTGCGACTCCCTAGCCTCATTTTTCCACAACAAGATTGCAGACATCCACAACAGCTTTGACAACCAACCCGGAAACCAACCCACCCTACCATTTGCTGATCATCTTCCCCCCGTGAACACACTTAACGACTGGAACCCAATATCCACTGAGGACACCATCCGCCTGATGAATTCCATCCACTCAGGATCCCCCACAGACCCATGTCCTCACCACATCTTCAACAAAGCAGACTCAGTCATAGCACCGCACCTCCGAGACGTCATCAACTGCTCCTTCAACTCCGCCACCTTCCCGGAAGACTGGAAACACGCTGAACTCACCGCCCTTCTGAAAAAACCCACAGCGGATCCCACCGAACTCAAAAATTACCGCCCCATCTCGCTTCTTCCATTCCCGGCCAAAGTCATCGAGAAAGCTGTCAACAACCAGCTCGCCGCCTTCCTCGAAGCCAACAAATCCCTCGACCCCTCACAATCCGGCTTCCGAGCAAAACACAGCACTGAGACCGCCCTCATCGCAGCAACAGACGACATTCGAACTCTACTGGACAATGGAGACACAGTCGCCCTCATCCTCCTTGACCTCTCTGCAGCATTCGACACAGTCTGCCACAGCACCCTTTTACAACGCCTCAATAACATCGGAATCCAAGGAAAAGCACTTGAATGGATCACCTCGTTCCTTACCGGAAGAACCCAGAGAGTCCGCCTCCCACCATTCAAGTCCGAGGCCACTGAAGTCATCTGTGGCGTACCACAAGGATCCTCACTCAGCCCCACCCTCTTCAACGTATACATGAGCCCCCTCGCGGCCATCGCACGCCAACACAACCTCAACATTATCTCCTACGCGGATGACACTCAACTGATCCTTTCTCTCACCAATGACCCCAGCACCGCCAAAACTAACCTACACGAAGGAATGAAAGAAGTTGCCGAATGGATGAAACAAAGCCGTCTGAAACTCAACTCAGACAAAACAGAAGTCCTCATCCTAGGTACATCCCCCTCTGCATGGGACGACTCCTGGTGGCCAGAAGCCCTCGGAAAAGCACCCATCCCGACAGACCACGCACGGAACCTAGGCGTCATCCTGGATTCTTCACTCTCAATGAACAGACAAGTCAGCGCCGTATCCTCTTCCTGCTTCAACATTCTTCGCATGCTCAGAAAAACATTTCGCTGGATCCCCTCCGAAACAAGGAAAACAGTCACCCACGCTCTGATCACGAGCCGTCTGGACTACGGAAACACCCTCTACGCAGGTACTACCGCAAAACTCCAGAAGAAACTCCAACGAATCCAAAACGCCTCAGCCAGGCTCATATTAGACATCCCACGCAACGAACACATCTCTGGTCACCTTAAAGACCTCCACTGGCTACCAGTCAACAAGAGGATCACTTTCCGACTGCTAACCCACGCACACAAATCACTCTACGACATCGGACCAGAATGCCTCAACTCACGACTGTCCTTCTACACCCCCTCCCGCCAACTACGCTCTTCCAGCCAAGCCCTCGCCTCTGTACCTCGCATCAACAAGACCACCATGGGAGGCAGATCCTTCTCATACCTGGCTGCTAAAACATGGAACTCACTCCCCGCTTACCTTCGCCTTACCCAGAACCACCCAGCATTCAGAAAGCAACTTAAAACGTGGATATTTGACAAGTAATCCTCCTCCCCTTCCTAAGCGCCTTGAAACCCTCTGGGTATGTAGTGCGCTATATAAATTCTATGACTTGACTTGACTTGTATACAACAAAACCCCATCTCTTTTCCACCACAGACCAAAGGTGCATGTACCTGGGGCCTCATCTATTTCCCAACAAAACTATTCATTGGTGGTAACCTGAAAACACTCCCAAGTGTGATCAATTTCAAGGCTCTGGACAGCAAACATAGGGCTCTCAAGGGCAACCTGTATTCATGTTCAGTAACCATCCTGTGATGGCATCCTTAGTGGAAGCTAAAGCTTTCACCTGCTCTTAGGGAAAGTAGAGAAAGGCCCAGGACAGCTAGGACAAGGAAAGCTAGTCCAGAACTCTCTGTAGAAAGTAAAAAAAGCTAAGGCAATCTTGGATAGCTAAGAGACAGACTGGTAGCCAGCAGGAACACCGTCTCCAAACCTCCATGACTGGATGGCACGACTAGGACCAGTTGGAGAGCCCTTCTCCCTTACTGCATGTGTTTGAGTCCCAGGCTTTCTTGAGGTGGCTGAGAGATGTTGTGGTGGTGTTAAGAATGGTGCTCACTCTTAATGACCCACCTGCATCAATGCTAGGCTTTGTTTACATAACAGACAGAGTGATCAGGGGAGAGGACAAGGAGACACGCTGCCTCATAGCAGTTATAAAGCAGGCCAAAACAGGAATTTAACTGATTGTGGGCCTACAATCAGACGAACACGATCTTCTCATTTTTCAAACAAATGTGCTCAAAAGAGGTGTTTCCAGAAAGAGAAGATATTGGCTCTTACATTCGCTCTCTGTCGTTACCTAAGACTGACTTAGAACAAGCTAATGTTGCATTACACAAAGCTAAAGCTAGCACATGCAAACTACTAACAAGCATTTACAATGCAATGGTCTCGGCATTATTAAAGGTAGAGCTATTGGCATTGCTCACGACACTTTTTTTAAAATCATAAATCAATGGCATTGTCATTTACATTGTTAATAGCTTAATCGTTAAATAAATGGCATTGTCATTTACAATGCCAATAGCTTAATCGCTCGCAAATGCATGACCTATTACATTTACACCCACACAGAGACACACACACAAAGCCACCCACACACACACCTACAGAGCCACCCACACATGGAGCCACCTACAAAAAAAGCTATTCACACAGAGCCACTCACACACACAGACAGTAGAGCCACACAGACAGAGCCACGAAAAACAGATCACAAGCAGGAGGGAAGAGAGGGACGAAAAAAACCAGATCCACAGCAGGAACTGCCTTTTAGATATGTAAAACTTGGGGTAAACCAGCAGACGCCACTAACCAGCAGCTCCCGTAGTTTGCGGTTACAGGTGGCAAGAGTTACCAACCCTCCTTGGCTTCGGCTCTACCAAACCGCGCAGAAGCGACCATCATTGAGGCAACGAATCACAAGTTTTCAAGAGCCATGTGTGAAAAACGTGACAAGACAACACCAGAGCGGTTCAAGAAATCTGCCCCAGATGCAACAGCACACAGGCTGCTGCATCTTATATTACATCCAGTCAGTTTCCTTGCTTGAGGCCAAAGTGGTTTACCCGAAATCCTGGACTGTGCGAAGCTAAGAGACATTCTCGTAAATTTGGCACTCTACGACTGCAGCCCAGAATGGTATCCAGGTGCAACATAAAGGGATGGAGCCGGCAGTCTGAGCTCTAGGCATAGCTTCAGTTTCTTGTAAAATGAAAGACTGGAGGCAGTACTGATGAGCAGGGGAGTCCTCCCAGAACCAAGACATGGTAGATCAGACGGCGGGGATGCAAGGGCACAGTATCGCCAATCCTAGGTTTCAGGTCATGTGTGAAGCGTGGAACCAGAGGCCCCGCAGCCAGAGAACATGTTCCAGGCATGTAACATGAAAAGCTCTGGAATTCGATAACTTGGCCAAACGCCGCTGCATGCACGGCAGGGAGGTCCCCAAGCGCGTGGCATCCAAAACGCGCGCAGACCTTCACACAGTATACTTCAAATATGTGACTACAAAGGTGAAAAGCAGGGCAGACCAGCTTTACAGAAAACGGCCACATGGAAATATGCCAAGTCGGAGAGGGTTTCTATGACAAAGAAACGCTTGTCAAAGCTACACAAATAATGAACGGGTACGACATGCCGCAGTCTGGGTTGCCATGGAGCGTAGAGACTACCTGGACACAAGACACACTTAGATTAGCGGCCCTCCACCCCCCCCCCCCCTCCCCTCCCGTCTCTTCTATGCGAGGTCTCGAGGACTGGCTCAGGGCCGGGTGGGGCTCGCTCCCGGCAGCCTTGGGGTCACCTCTAGTAAAGCCCTGGTACATTCCCGAGCATGGCCGGGGGTCCAAATTCCACAGACACTGCGTGCGTCGGGGAGTGGTTTCCAGGGAGACGGCTGGAGCCGATGAGCTGCATATTTGTAATTCTAAGCCTAACTGTTGCTACGCGCGCAGACTCCCACAAAGTTTCCGACTATAAACCTAGATCAGTGAAGCCCGCAAGGTTAAAGTACAAGACCTCGCCACCACAAGACACGTCTGCGCTAATAGCATTGGCGCGGGCCCCAACCAACTCAGAGCAGACCCAAGCACGCAGAGTAAAACCACATGAAAGGACCAAAGTTACACCCCTGTCCCACCGAGATTCGCAGCCCGAACAGCACAAAATGGAGGCGAGGAGTCACATCACCTGATCTTTACAATCTAGGAAGAACTGATGCTTAAGGTGCCAAGGCCCGTAAACGAAGGTGGCACACAGCTGGCAAGCTGGGCGACTGCTGTCCTCGTGCTCCAGCCAGCCGACTGCATATTGCGAGAGGTAACCATGCTGGCCGTGGGAGCGTGAGTAATGCCCGCGCTGCAGGCGGGATGCCCGGATGAGAGTCACGGCGCAGCCTCGCCCTCCCCTCCGGCTCCAGCTCGTGGGCGCTTTCTGAGCAGAGCATTCCAAAGCTTTGCAGGCTTAGCAACCCTGGCATGTGTTACTGGGACCAAACATAGCCCTACCATCTAAACACGAAGAGAAAGGGCGACATGGAGACGGAAAGAAGGAAAGAAAGACGACGATGATGAGAGACAAGCACTCACCTGAGGACGACTTCTTACGGCGGCAGTCGGGCTGAAATGGCTTCAGGAAAGCAAAGCCATTTTCGCATTCAGGGGCGTGGTTTTAGTTCTCTCCTCTTCCCATTGGCTGGAAGGTAAAATTCCAGCCAATGGGAAGAGGGGAGAAAGAAAACAAGAAAGAAGCTTAAAAAAACACCCCCGAATCCGAAAAAGACGGGGCTTGAACCGAGTGACGCCCCTCTCCTCCAATGGCTGGCCAGCATTTACTAGGCCAGCCAATGGAGAAGAGGGGCGGGCTCCAAGCTCCCTCTAAGAAGCATAAAATCTTTGGGCTCCGCCAACACTGCTTACGCAGTGCGACGGAGTCCTCGACCTAAAAAGGGTCAAGCAGCTGGACCTGATGGTGTACTTGCTAAACATTACTGGAAGTTATCTTACATAATTACAGTGCCTCCACTCAAATGATTCCAGCTTATCTTGCAGGAAGGCCACACTAGAACAAGCTGGGCAGAGGTAGCTGTAACTGTTGCTCTACAGTCAAGTAAAAATTGCCACCCAATTTTTCTACTATATATTTATGCAAAAAATAAAAAGTGACAATGCGATTGAACGCTGTCCAAATCCTCTGATGGGGTGAAATGGTGCTGTTTTTGGTAGGTGTTAGAGACTTTGCTAGATATTATCTTGGGCTAGGGAACACAACAAAAGTATACCTCCCCCAAGCTAGAGTAAAGCTAAACTGGGGTCTCACCAAAAAGCTGTGCATGCAGAGACGCCAGAGATGGGGGTGCTCTTTCCCACACACAGTTCTATAAAGCAAGAAGTGAAGACCATTCTGTTGCACTTTAATTAATGCTGGCGCTATACGCAGATACTCTTATTCATACCTTTAATCCTGCCTAGTTTTACCAGGTACTTCCACAATTAATACATGGTTGTTTGGTCAGTTTACAGGCTCCAAAGGAAACCGTGCCAAGTCTAACGTTCTTTGGTTCAGTTTCTACTATCTTCCTTAACACATCTTGCATCACCACTACGTTAGATGAGTTGGTAGTACTTAATCTACAAAATGCGATAATTGACATTCAGTCTAAACTTCCATGCTGAAAAAGGCTCTCCCGAAGCATCCTAGAAAGTGTCAGTTTTAGAAGTATGTCCATCATCTCAAAAATATCCATCATTTCGAAAACTTCCATTGAATTTGATGCAATTTTCCAATATTTCATTTATTTTACAAACAAAGAGTATTTGGTTTATTTGCACCTCTATAGGAGTTACTCATGCATGGAAGAAGCTGCTTACAGTCAGACAATCAAAGGCCTTGTGCCAAATCTACACTTCAAGTGTAGGGTTGTACAACTCCAACATAGATCTTTCTGGCGGTGAGACAAATGTAAGAATTTGTCATTTGTTTGAGGCTGGGATTCCTGCCAGAGAGCGGTCTGGTCACATTTATAAATTCTCCACTTACAAACATATCAATGATATTAAATGTTTGATGCGGTGCACAAAGCTGCTTGTATAGTGAAAAATGGGCAGCGGGCATTCACTCACATACTATTCCTTTTAAACTTTAGGATTTGCCCTCCATCCTCTTTACAGAATACCATCTTACAGATTCAACAAGCTGTAATTAACACTACAAGGGAGGGAAAATGGCTATACAACGTGGGCTAAGCCACGCATGGCTTTTACCCGTAAGCGGAAACACGCTTGCCATAACCACGCATATGCATGATTAAGGTAGTGCACGGTCTAGATGCGTGGATTGGCGGGCACCGGAAGAGGACCGATCAGGAGAGGACACGGTCTGGTAAGTGGGGCAGGGTTTTGGGGGGGGTTAAGGGTTAGTCTATAGGGCTAAGGGACAGGTCGGGTTGTTTATAAGGCAGGGGGCTGGTCTTCATTGCTCAGGTCAGGGTTCTAGGTAGTTTTTAGGGGTGGGGCAAATTTTTAGGGCGAAGGCCGGGGGCAGGAGTAGTTTATGGACGTGGGGGTCAGTTTTTAGGGCTTGGGTGGGGGAAGGGACAGTTTTCAGGACTGAGGGCAGTTTTTGGGCTCAGGGTGGGAAGGGCTGGTTTAAGGACGTTTTTAGGACGTGGGGCAAGTTTTCAAGATTAAGGGCGGGGGAGAAGTGATAGTTTTCAGGGCTGCGGGCAGTTTTAGGGCTTAAGGGCAGTTCTGGGGTTAGGGTACTTTTAAGTACGTGGGGCCGGATTTATAGGCGCAGGATGGGGGGCTGGGGTGTGATCTTTACAACACATAGCCCTTTACTAATCATGCCTTTACCACGAAAGTGAATGGGAAAGGCATGCAGGGAAAAGAAATGCGTTAAGACACATTTGTTGTTGGGGTAGCATGGTAGAGGGCGCATGGTTTAGCCATGCGTGCTTCTGTCATACAACCTTACAAGGAACATTGGCATCTAAGGATCTACACTGATTGATTGGGGTAGCTTTAGGGATTATGCCACAAGCCACATTTCAAGGTTTAAGTACTGGTTCTGTATTCACTGTGAAGTTCCCTTGGCAGATGATGTTCATATATTTTTAACCTGTCCCCTATTAAACGAGTTTTGGAATGCAGTGGATAAGACTATCAGCTGTATTCTTGATTGTGCGATGGAGTCAACGAGTTCTCATTCGAGTAAATAACTATCAGTAATGCCCAATGCTGCACAAACTCGAGGAGTGACTCCAAGGCTGGGTTTGAGGAGGGTGATCAGGAAAATTTAGGGGAGCAGAAAGGGAGGTAAGGGCATCTCCCCAGGTAAAGAAATAACAGGCATCAAGTTGCACTGCCATGTTGACAAAAAATTAAACCTGGATATTTGTTGAGTTTGCCAGCGATGACAATAACCTGACAAGTTTTCAAAAGGATGGGTCAGTGCTAATTAAAAACACAGCTCTCACTGATGCCACTGGTGTCTAGACTGACTGGGTACTGTGGGACACCTCTTCACAAATGTCACTTTCATCTGGTTATGTTGGCACGGATTCAAACCTGTATTAAGTGGACTTGGGAATCCCTTACAAAGCAAGATTTTTGGTGTTTGCATGTTGAGTGAACTATGGGTTTCGCCACTAGGTGGCAATGAAGCTCATTGCAGTGTTTGGATACTTTTTCAGGACTGGAAGTGACTTCATTAACTATTCCTGACAGCATATTAATACATTGAGAAGAGCGAATATTTCCTTTTTAAGCCGACCATGGTGTACGATTATTCCGCTAAAGCTGGATTTCAGCCTTGTTCATACACTTTACTAATGTTTCAGGTATAGGATCTGCACAACGTTTGGTTGAATCGGTCCAGTTTAATATGCAGGTGGCGGTGAATAGGACGACAAAGTAGAAGGAAACAAATCATTACCCTTGTGAGTTATACCCGTGTCCAGAGTCTGATCAGAATTACTTTCGTCTATCTAAATGGCATATTCCTTCGGTCCGGTCTCCCGGTCCAGAGAGAATAAGTTACTTGCCTTCAATAATAATCTTTCTGGTGGATACTCTCCCCTCCTGCAGATTCTTCACCTCTTGAACCTCCTCCAGACTCCAGCCTGGATTCTGAAACCGGAGACTGCTCTTCTGTGCAGACAGGTTCCATTTTGGCTACTATGACCCAACCCAAGAACAGGACATTGAGGAGTCTAAGGTGCCAACCCAATGCACTGAACTCAGTTCCTCAAAGCTGACAGGAGGCGCAGGGTAGCAAACTAACTTTTGACTTAGTAAAATGCACATAACCACTCCTACTACCTGGAACCAGGTGGAAATGGTGAGGACACAGCAGGAGCATTACTGAATGTAAGTAACTTGTCTTATAGATGCTTCTACCTGTAGATTCCTCTCCTCTACAACCCATACTCCAGTAGTACCCCAAGGTGGTGGGTCTGAGAAGACCATTAAAACAATAAGTCCTGCAACACTAATCAGGCAAAATGACCAACACTGCAGACTTCAGAGTCCAGGCACTGTAGCCTGGTGACGGTGTGAACTGAAGCCCACATCACATGACAGGAACACCCCTGGAAAGTCCAAAGACGCAACCTTTGTCCTTGTGGAACAAAAACTGATGTCCTCAGGTGGCTCCTTCTTACAGAGATTGAAAATAGTCCACTTCTCAATCTCCGTTTAAAAAAAAAAAAGATTTAAATGTTGTTTGTCAACTCACAAGCATTTATATCCACTGCAACATACCATGAACCCAACAGTGCAGGTTTATGGACAATCTAGTCACTTATCAGTAAAGCAATGTTACCCCATCTCTCCTCCCGCTTTCTACTCCTGCTCTCCCAGTTCCTGTAACCCGACCCTTTCATCAATACTTTCATTCAGCTGTAGGAGGGCTGGGTTGCTGCTCAACAGTGAGTGCATTTCGAAGTCAATGCCACAGTAATATCCATGCCCTTCCCACATCTTTGCGAATTTCTATGGGCATCTTCTCCCTTCATAATCCACCCTTTCAGCTTCCATGCATATATATTCATTGCTGTTTGCCAGATTTGCTTAGTTGAGGTTTGTTTGATGATCCCCAATTTAACCGCAATTCTTTTTGGTGGAAAAACCCAATGTTTTAAACACTGTAGACACTGGGGTTGGGGAGGCGGAGTGTCAATATTGTGAGAGATCTTTTCAGGTTCATCCATAATTTCAGGAAATCCACTCACAGCCGAACCCAACAGGCCAAGGATTCTATAAAGAGAGCACAAAGCAAAGGGAAAGCAGGCTCTACATTAAATAGCTCAGAGAGCACCCCATGTACCCTCACAGCTACCCATAGTGTCCCAGAAATCAATGATACCCCTTTACAGAAGTTCAGGCCAAGCTCAAACCTCTTCAACGTTAAGGTCATTTATTTCCAATCTATAGAGTTATATAACTTTTGGAAGTCCAACAACATAATGGTCATTGATTCACTTGCATCGCCTGCTTGATCTAACTAACTCTGAAGTCTTCTAAGATTCTGCACAGGACCCCACCCCTTTGTTTTATACTCAGGCCTTCCACTATCAAACAAATGAAATGTATCCCAGTCAATTGTAAAGGGATTTTACTTATGAAGATGTCACTTGTTTTATTAGTGATCGTGTAATACTCTATATTTCCATAATACGCGTTCTAGCAATAATTGAATCCAAAGCAATAATAATAATGCAAATTACTGTGAAACTTCCTTTCCAAGAAAAGCCAGTGCTTTATTAGTTCAGTATTCTTTATCTGGTGGGTCTGTCCTCAACAACTGAGGCTCTGTGACGCAGATCATAATCAATTACGGAAAGGGTGGTGGAGCTTTCCTATCTTCTGAAAGCAAAACCACCATAGGAAAGAGACTAGCAGCTTCAAAGAAGTTACTGTTTTAAAAAGGAAAGGGACTGGCAAACCATCAATGTTTGCTTTATAGGTCAGCACATCTTAGTACAAGGTGACGAGTAAAAAAGGAAGTGGGTGGATGATGGCAAGGACGGCCATAAGAACAGAATGCTGCCTGCTTAAGCCAAAGAGAAGGGAGTATGGAATGACTATAGGAACTTTAAGTGATAACTGTGGGAAATACACAGGGCAATGGAAGGTTGAAACAGAAATACAAGGTTAGAAGAGAGGTGGAGGATCTGTAAGTCAAAGGTAACGGAACAAAGAAGTTAGAAGAGTACAAGGAAAGGGATAGGTGGTACTGCTAGACTGAGAATTATAAAAAACAGAGCTCTATGACTTACCGACAGTTTGACAATAGGTTCTCTAGTACCATCTGGAGAGTCCTGGAAGAGAAGGGATACCAGTGGTTAATCAATGCCTACACGTTAAAGATGCAACAGATCGCAGAAGAACCATTCCTTACCAAGAGAGGTGGTGATTTCACAGCTTGCTGGCTGTCCGATCGGCGTAAAGAACCGTTCGGGCGTTTTCTTAACATCTGAAATATGACATGAAATCAAATAGGCTGAGATTCAAAGAATTAAACAGGTTTGTGAACTGACAACGTAAATGCTGAAAGCCAACATGGTCACCGGCTGCTCGCGCTTTCACTTTTCAACTTTCCAAATACTGTACATTCGACTCAATCGCATCCCTTTGATCCCAGAAAAAATGTCAGTCCTTCATGCCCCATCAACCGTCCCAATTATTTTGTTGATATTGAAGGGGCATGAAGGTACACGAAGCACAATCTCTATGATAGTATTGCATTTGTAGAAGCATAGAACAGAAGAGACAGGAGTCACTGCTGCAAATCACAGTGAAACACTTAGAACTAGAGCACCTTGTGCCTCTCAGAGGTCCAGTAGCAACAATGGAGTCTTTCTACAGTCATAAGGAGTGGTCAGCATTAAGCTCAAGTACTGAATGCTGCAAGGTGGCGTAGCAAAGCCTACAAACATGCAGACTCTTATCAGGCCAAGAACAATAATATCAAGAAAGATTGTGACTCCCTTCCTCTGTAGTCCCCAGTTCACAACCACCTTGTAGGATCCAACCTCCCACTATGGATTAGCGGAGAAGAATTTGAAGAAAATCCAATAGCCCGTTGGCAGCCTAACTTAGTTCTTTCGGTTACATTTCTATGTCGTCCTCTAGCAGACTCAACCTTGCATAAAACACACACAAGACAAAAGTCACATGCTTTAAACTCTGCAACCAAATGATATTCCTACAAATGTTTTCAGCCTTTACTGATCGCTCCCATGACCTGTTCTGCAACCAAATGATATTCCTACAATGGTTTTCAGCCTTTACTGATCGCTCCCATGACCTGTTCTCTCAAAGACTCCTTAGGGAGCCAAGGAAAACGCCCATGAACTATGAGAATTATGCAAGTTAGTTACCAGTAATCCTAGTTCTCTTCCAGGGGTATCCTCATCAAAGTCAATAGCACATGAATATTCCAGCCCATGTGCGGGACCCCGGAAAACATATATCATATTTCCTAAATACGGGCCTCAATAGGTCTGAAGCAGACACCGTCAATGCTCAAGCATTGAGGGTAGGTCTGCTCAACCTAAAAACTGGCACTGCCATGACCCCTAGCTCCCATCATGCCTCAGGGGTGACAGGTCAGTTCTTTCCGGCTCCTTCTGACAGTACCCTGGTCTCTACAGCTCTACTTCTTTCTGATTTTTGTCAGAATGACTTCACTTTTTGAAGTAAAACCTCTTTACTTCGACATTGTTTCTGTGCTGAAGTCTTTTTCAGCTGTTTTTGAAGGGTTTTGGCATTGATTTCCACTCAGAAATGCCTTCCCTTTTTGATGCTTGCCCCTCCTGTGGCAAAAAGAAGGCAAAAACAGACTCTCATTCAGTCTGTATTTTATGTTTGCCTTCAGATCATGATCCTCACACCTGCCAGCATTGCCAGCTCCTGTCCAAAAGAACTTTAAAGGAGAGGGAGAGGTTTTGCCTCTATGGCCTTGCAGTGAGAAGATGATCATCTTCCAGAGGCAGATCACCGCTGAGGAAGAAAGAGAGAGCTTCCACAAGTAAGATTCCTGTGTGCTCTCCATCGGCGTCCGGTTCGGCGCTCCGAATCCCTTCTTCAGCGTCGAAAACGACAACAAAAAGGCCATCAGCGACGGGCTCGCCGGCGAGAGAAGACCAGTCGTCGTCGAGAATCACAGGTACGTCGAGACCTCTGCCGTTGTCCGATAGGCGGCGAGGCAGCGATCTCCATTGGTCCGGGCTCGCACAACGTCGAGAGATAGGTCTTCGTCGTCGCCGTTGAGGCGTTCAACCTCAAGACATGCTCAGTCGTTGCAGAGTCACTGGCGAGCGACGTCGAAGTGCAGAACTCCGTTGATGTCAACCAGGCGATTGTCGACGTAGAGTCAAGTTCCACCATCGCAGGACCATCTGCGACCGGCGTCGGTCGGCGTCGAGGGATCGTTCTACTTTGAGGACGTTTTCTCCGTCGGAAAGGTCTTCAGGGAGATCTAAAGCGCGCTCTTCCTCAAGGGCAAGATCTAGAGGCTCCAAGCGTTCGGCGTTACGTCATGCAACGTCTAGGCATTGGTGTTGGATCTAGCCCTGATCTCTTGACTGGGTGAGAGTATTCTGCTTAATTCAGAAACTCTGTCCATCACCACCCCTTGTTGTTAAATATTTTGTCCACCATAAGCGTGGAAGGGTATACTCAGATGTGAGTCCCTTGCTCATTGCACCATCAGGATTCAAGCAAGCCGGGCCGACGACGGCTGAAATGCCAGAAACCGGTCCCCAGAAGCTTGTTTTCTTCCCAGTGTAAGAATTGGCTTGGTAGTTTGGTTTGCCCAGTTCCCATCATGCACTGGGACAGGAACAGACTAATTTGCATATAGCCAGGTTCTGAGCTGGGATGGTGCAGTGAGCTAAAAAACGGTGTTGGATCTAGCCCTGATCTCTTCACTGGGTGAGAGTATTCTGCTTAATTCAGAAACTCTGTCCATCACCACCCCTTGTTGTTAAATAAAGAACTCTATTGCAGCATTGCTCAGCTTTTCCAGAGAGGACTGCATTGTGGGTGTTTATATATGTAAGTATACATATATGTAGAGCTACATATATATGATATACGTTTTCCGGGGTCCCGCACATGGGCGGGAATATTTCTGAGCTTATGACTATTGATGAGGATCCCCTGGAAGAGAATCTATTTTACATGAAAACCGAACATTTGCATGACATTCCTTGTAGCAACTGTGACCCCCATCACCTTCATTAACTCACCACCTCTTTTAACCCACCGACCAAACTTCCAAAATGCATTTTATAGAAGCCACATGCACCACTGCCTGATCAACATTCCACCAAGACACCACCAATAGCCTGAGAATGCGTATATTCATCTTTCTTAACAACGTCCTATTTCATAATTAGAATTCCCTTAAGCATACCATGTATCAGTTATAAAAATCTAACCGGACATCTTTCCAAAATATTTGATAAAGTGAAAATACGACATATACACCTCTTCAAATATTTGCAGCTGACTGATACAATGTTTGCTCCTTCCACAATCCTGAGATCATGTTCAATGCCAAGTTGGACGAACTAATCCCCACACATTTCGAAGTGAAGCCTCACTCATCTTCCAACTCTCACCAACGTTAAAAAAAACTGACCACATAAATAAGTTACAAATTCTATGCAATAAACCAAACTTGACTTTAATACTGACCTTAAACTCCATCTATGTAATCATAGCTTTGTTGCGTGGTGCCTGGCGATTTAGCAGTGTGTTTGCAAGTGGAATTAACTGTAGATGGCACAATCAATTTTAAGAGTATCAGATCACAATTGGTATGTTTTGAATGTGGAAAGTGCATGCATTCACCCTCTCAATGGATGTGATTGGCAATGTTGTCTATTTGTTTAACAGAAAGATCCTGGTCTCAGGAACACAGGTGACAATTAAGGTACCTGCATGATTTTATCATATCACAGTTCACTAACAAAGTAGAATTGACTGACTGACAGTGATTGTAGGGATCTTAGTCCTGAAGAAGGCCACCAACCCCAAGTGGCGATTGAGGATTGGCTGAAACACACTGAAAGACAGTTTGGAGAGATGGTAGGGTGTTGTAACCCTGAGACCATCTCATGTTTTTAACCTTATCTAGGAGACTCTGAATAAATTAGAATGGATACTCCTAAAGCAGTTTTAACTAGACATTGAACTGTGGATCCTTGGAACGGTTTTTAAATTGAAAACAAATCATTGCCCCACCCCTGGTGTTGCTAGAACAGGGGGTGTAGTAGCAGCCCTATGATGAAGCATGCCACTATTAGTAGGTGAGGGCACTTTTAACCCATAATGTGGGTACCTAGAGGGAGTAATAATCTTTGAATCCTTTCTGGTGTGTGACACATTCTATGCAATCTACTATATCTGAAAGGTAAAGAAGTGAGTGGGGTCTTTATCTTTATTGAAAAAAATTCAAACAGGAGCCTGAGTTCACACTAACCCAAATCACCAATGCAATTCCTTGGGTTACTAATTAATGTTATCAGGCCAGTTAGTTATCTTCTGTAACACTCTTTCTGGTAGAGACACCATCTAGCTGCAGATCCCGCGCCCCTTGAACATTCTCTAAGCGTCAGCCTGGCTCCAGAAACCTTTCCATAGTACCTCTGTACCTGATGCCGTGCAGCTCCGCACTGACGCCATTCTGCTCCGCAAGTGACATGTGGGGCTAGCTTATATAGGCACCACCTGCGCCAGATGTCAGTTTGCAGATTCCTAGATCTGGGATATTATTAATGGACAGAGTCCAAAAACAGAACAGGGAGGATCGGTGAAGAATCTACCAGAAAGAGTGTTATCGAAGGTAAGTACCTTGTTTTTCTAATAGAGAATTCTAGCTGCAGAGTCACCTTTTAAATAGATACCAAAGCAGTACCTATGGGAGGTGGGCTGTGAACAGACAAACAGAAAGTCCTGCAAAACCAAGCAAGCAAAGTGCCCTTCTCAGCAGCCTTGGCTGTTCAGGTGATAGTGCTCTGTGAATGTATGGAGGGACACAAAAGTAAGCTCCCTGGCAGATCTACGGCAGGGAATCTGTGTTAATGCAGTGGTAGCAGCTTTGGCCCTGGTGAAATGGGCGCACAGTCATCTGGAGTCTGCTTCTTTGCCAATTCGTAGCAGATCTTAATTCAGAGAATGATCCAGCACAAGATGGTACACTTCTGTACTGCCCTGTCCTTTTTTGCACCGGCAACCCCCACAAAGAGCTTATCGTCCACCAGGTGGTCTTTGGTACGATTGATGTAGAAAACAGAGTGCTCTTTTGGGGTCCAAGCTATGGAGTCTCTCCTCCTTAGAGTGGTGAGGTGGAGCACAGAATGCCAGCAGGGTGAATGATTGACCGACGTGGAACAGTGTCACAACTTTTGGCAGTAAGAAGGCTCTAGTTCACAGAACCAGTTTATTGGGGAAGAAGGTGGTGTATGGTGGTTAAATATACAGAGCCAGGAGCTCACTCATACGCCATGCATAGGAGACGGCAATCAGAAATGCAGTCTTAATGGTGAGAAGCCACAAAAAACAGCTATGGAGCAGCTTGATTGGAGTACACTTTAAATAAGTAAGGAGAAGATTGAGGTGCCATCCGGGTACCGCAAATTGAAAACGAGAGAAACGTGTTGTACCCCTTTCAAAAATCACATCACAGCTGGTGATTTAAACAAAGAGGTATGCCAGCCCGCCAGGCTCCCCCTCTCCCCGCCATATCTCATCCCCCACGCCCAGCCATCCTCCACCAACAGGAAACGCAATTCTCACCCCCTAACCCTCCCCCCAACCACCTCGCCTCCCCTACTAGTCACAGCCACCGACCACCACCTACGACAATCACCTCCCTGCCAACAGGCAGTCCCCAGCCAACGAGCCTCCCCTCGAGTCTCTCCCCAACTCTCAAACCTCCCCTGTCTAATCCTCCTCCTGTCCCTCTCCCTATCTCTCCCATGTCTAAACCTCCTCCTAGCCCTCTCCCCACCCCTCCCCGGCCCTCTACCCTAATCCCTATGTCCCAACCCATCCTCTCGAACCTTAACACGCTCTGCCCCACTCCAGATGCCCACAACCCCTCCCTTGATTCCATAACAAAGCGGCTCACAGCCCTTGAAAACCAGGTCGACACTATCACCCAAGGCTTAATAGAAATCCTCTTTAACTTCGGTATAGCCTGTAATCCCCACAAACCCCCTCTCCGAACCCCCCTCCTCGCCAACGCGAACATCACCCAGGGGCCCACAGAAGCCCTCAGTGCCCAGCCGATTGATCCCTATCCCAAGGGCCTGGGTTCCGGTCCCAAAAAATCCGAATCAACCAGAGCCCCATGCACCAGGCCCTTGACCTCAATCTCTTCTTCCACCCTAACGGGCTCAAAACACCTGACCTCCAGGCCGCTTAGATCAGAGGCTCCCATGTCAGACAGGGAAGCAACCCTACTAGCGGCTAGAAACGACTCTCCCATTTCAGATTCACCTAAATCTAAAATCAAGTAATTACGGGTCACCGGAAAGATCCACCCACTCTCAAACGACAGAGATTGCCAGTCCTCACCTCTATACCTAGAGAGGCTAAAGACAAAACCACCAGCAATCAGGAGAAAATCACCAACTGCCTCCTAATCAATTGCAGATCGGCCTCACTACACGCAACAGACTTAGCCGAAGCTATCCTCACACATGACATTGACGTTGCGTTCCTCACTGAGACCTGGCTAAATAAGACATCTCCTACCTGCCTAGACATGCTGGTTCCACCTGGTTTCTCCCTCATCTCCAAAGACAGGATAGAACAACGAGGAGGTGGGGTCGCCATCATCCACAAGGACAGCTGGAGCATCACAAAAACCTCCCCCTTCGAGTACGACTCATTTGAATGTCTATCCGCTGTCATCAAGACCAAAGACAACGACTCTCTACAGAAGCGCAGACACTGCCCATTCTGGGAGGTGGCGAATAGATCGAGCAAAGGTTCTCCACATTCAGGTATAACTTCTACTTGTGATCCACTAGGCACCAACGGCAGAGTTCTTTCAATGAGCCCACCAGGTAGTTCGCCACCAGGAAGATACCTTTGGTGGTCCAGCCATTTCCCGCAGCACATGGCCTCCTGGCACGGAGTCTGTGAACTCTCACAAGCAACTCATCAGTAAACACTGAGGCACAAAGCTGGACAGTGTCCAGAATGGTTCCGATAAAGACAAGTGTGTGAGAAGAAGACAGGTGTGAATTTGGCATGTTGACTGTGAACCCCAGAGATGACAGGAGGTTCACTGTTGTCTGGAGGTGGTTGATTACTGCCAGGGGTGAGCCGGCTTTCAACAGCCAGTCATGGAGGTAGGGGAGGGTGGAACCGCATATCCCTGAAGGTGTGCTGCCAACACCATTATCACTTTCAGGAACACCCTGGGGGCGCAGGTGAAACCAAAGGGGTGCACATCAAACTGCTCCTCTCCCTCCTCGAACCACAGAAAGTGCTGATTAGCTGGCAGGACAGGAATACAGAAAAAGACCACCTGCAGGCCCAACACCAACATCCAGTCTCCAGGGTCAAGAGCAAACCTCTGTCCTCCTTGGCACCAGAAAGTAGCAGGAATAACAACCACGCCCTACTTCTGGTGCTGGCACCCTCCCGAC
This sequence comes from Lissotriton vulgaris, assembly GCF_964263255.1. NCBI lineage: Eukaryota > Metazoa > Chordata > Amphibia > Caudata > Salamandridae > Lissotriton > Lissotriton vulgaris. The sequence continues at coordinate 1,850,332,804 of NC_141694.1, read as the reverse complement.
AGCCCATTTGCCAAAAGGGCTTGCACTTCCTGCTGTAAAATGGAGAGGTGGGCCTCAGTCAGTCATTGGGGTGATGGTGGGAGGTATGGTGGGGCTTAGAGTAAGGCATCACCTCTGAGGACGATCTGCAGGACTCACCTCTCCGACATGATCACTTGCCAACCCGGATAGAATTGGTATTGTGAGAGTGACCCTATAAGGGTAAACTAAATAGGTTTTTGGCAGGTGGGGATGTGGACTGAGCACCACGCTAACCCTGGCGAATCTCCTGCAAAACTGCTGGGTTCCCTGCTGGGAAAGGACAGGCCTCATCTGAAGCCACGAAAGAACGCTGGCATTGTTGCTGGGTAGATAGGCCTACAGAACTAGCAGTAGCTCTACTCTCTTGAAGTATTCAAGGGCAGAATCAGCTTTGTCCCAAACATGGAAGTTACATCTAATGGAATGTCACTCCGGGAGGACTGGATGTCGTCCGAGAAACCAGTTGATAGAAGCCAAGCATGTTCGCGAATTGCAACACTGTTGCCAACAGCCCATCCAACGGAGTCGGTTGTGTCCAAGCCACAGTGAATTTTGAACTTGGCCTCATTACAACCGTCCTGAATGGCCTGTGAGAACAGGGCGAAGGGCTTCAGGAATACCAGGGAGAACTTGCCCAACTAAGCCCCAAAGGGAATGAGTATAGCGGCCAAGCAAACATGAGGTGTTAATTGGCTACAGGACCAAACTGGCTGTGGAAAATAACCGTTTTCCGAAAGTCTCAACTTTCTTTGATTCCCTATCAAGGGGAGTGGTAGGGAAATTGTTGGGGTTGGTTCAGCTAGTGAAAGCCCTACCAATGATCATGACGTGGGAAGCAGATACTTCTGTGGCAGGCCAAAAGGAGAAAAAAGGGCTGCTCAGGGGAAGCATCCTCCCCACTAGCGTCTTGCAAGTCCTCATACCAACTGCCATCAATATAGGGCTGAGCGAACTCATCACCTAGTCATAATCATGATCAGAGTCCGTTCTAAAAAGAGTGTAAAGAATGTTGCCTGGCTTGTGGTAAGGCGAGGGCAGGAACCTCCTTTAGATCTGGTTGTGATGTCAGCTGAAGTCGGACCCCTGTCGGAGACAATCGGGGCCACCTCTCTGGGAGGCAATGACGGAACTGACATACCCAGGCTCAGAGTGGGTATAGGAGCTAGGGGTGGTATTCGTACAGGAACAGAGGGCAGAAGCGACTAAAAGGGTCCAGCTGGTGCCGAAGACGAACCTGCTGGTGGTAATCCAGGTGGAAGCCCTCTTGGCTTTGTCAGAGGGAGTTTGTCAAGATCTGAGGCATAGCTGAACGAAACTCTTCAATCTGGCACAGCGTGGCTGAAATCCCCGAAAACTCTGGTTGTGCAGGAATCATGTGCAGAATCGGCTCCAAGGTTGGTCATCTTCGGGAACGGGACTGTTGGTGCTGCCAACCTGCTTTTCAGGCAAGAGAGAATGGCACGAAGTGGAACTCTGCTTCTGCTCCCTATGCTTTTTGCATTTACTTGAGGATTTGAAGCAAGATGAAGAGCGACCTCTAGAGCGGCGCTCTCAACTCCAGGAAAGGGAGTAGGACCTGGAACAGGCTTTGGCCTGGCGCGATGTCATCTTGTGCTTGGCAACAAAGTTTCACCTCCCGTTCCTAATGGCCTTCGGGTTCATCCACCGTGGGGGTGTGGCGCCTATGCAGGCTCCACACTTCACTTCTGGAGCAGAACGGCCAACAGTGCGGACTCGCAGGGCGCCAACTTCCAACACAGAGGTACAATGGAAAAGTTTCTGTATCTAGTCCGATGATTGAAGAATATTCAAAAGGTGAGAAGTCTGCAGCTAGAAGTGCCCATCAGAAAACTGTGTTCTTGTTGTGAGTGTCTAACCTCTACCGACTACTAAGGTAAGCCTCGACTGCTCGACTTCACAGTCCCTGGAGAGTCCTGTGCCCAAATGGAATAACTTTGTGCTCCAACATCGGAGTCCTTGAGGCACCAGTTAACAGTCTTAGTAGCCACATAGCAAACTGGACAGCAACCACCAAGTCCCAAACTACCATTTTCCTAACACCACAGAAAAGCCCTGATATCACTGAATTAAGCGAGCAAGATTCCGGAGCAAGAATACTGGGCATGGTCGAGGGCAGGTAAGCGGAGGGCCTGAGAACCCTTAATACATATTTTAAGAGCAGAAATCTATAGCCACTTACCTTTTTAATACTGCCTCCTGATTTCTTTACCATCAGCTCGTCCACCATGGACTGCAAGCAGATGCTCATCATGATGGCCTAGAGAAAAGATTAGTTTGTAGTTAAAGGAGAATGATTCATGAGAGGCAGGGTGTAACACCTACATCATCTGAGACACACACTTATTCCAGGACCATGCTCCACTTGCAAGCTCATACACATTCTAAACTATCACCTTCTTTGCTACTACACACCCTGCAAGCACCCACATATTCTAAAGAACTCTCTAAGTGCTGCCACACACTATCTCACTACCTTGTACAAGAGCCTATTTCCTTCAGATTTCTCCCCTTCCACTACTCTACAATGTGTCCCCCCTTTCACATCCCAGAGTCTCCTCAATTAGAGGCTCTCCTTTGTAGACACCGCTATTCCCGCCCCAGTTTGTCATGGCAGGCGCATACTTTAGAGGCAGCTGAGCAATGAAAGATGCATTCATGAATTGGCCCCCATTCTATGCTACAAGACAGGGGGCAAACATACGAGAAAAAAACCAACAAAGCGTGTCCAATATAAATACATCACCTAGGGCAAGTGCTTACACTTTTGAGATTCCCAAAATTGGAAGGGCCCAAGGACACCTAGATTGTGGAGCAGCCCTTCCAAGATGGAAAGGCGCTGGTTGCGAAGAATAGAAACAAGAACTTCTGCTCAATCTCAAAGTTTACAGATGTCATTACAACCAAGAAAGCAGCCTGAATATGTAAACATTTTTTAAGGCAGTAGTAATGCACAAATATAATATTACTATTAAAAACCTCATAAACGCCTCATAAACGCCTTAACTGTAGAATATGAAGCAAAGAAGACTTCAAGCTCTCTATAAAACCTCACGTTTAAGCCCATTTTAAGCTGATACACACCTCAACCATGCTAATACCTACCCTCACTTCGCTTTTAACTCACATCATCAAAGAATCAAATTACTCCTCAAAGACAAAGGGCATAAGGACTTGCTCAGAAAAAAAAGAAGTTATTAAATATCAGTTTCTATACTTCATTGGTTTCCAGCACTCAATTCCCAACCGACAAATCTGAAAAGTGTAGTTCTACATGCACTTAGCTTCTTACAAGCCAGGCTCATAAGGTGACAGTGAAACATACAGGTGGAGCTTGATGCAACAGATTTAAGGTTTAATTTAGCATTTTCAGCCCCCCACCAGCCCCCCAAAAAAGGTGTCGCATAGCTGAACAGTGAAGAAAAACTAGCAAAAATAAAATACAGCAAGAAAATTATATATTGCATTGATACATACAAGAAGAATATATAATATTGCTTATAAGGAGGATAATTATTGGACATTTATATACTCGACATTTGTACAGAGAGCATCTGGCCATGTGGCCACCAGATAACTTTATGAAGCACTACCCACACTGAGGAGGGAGAACAAGGAGAATAGAGGCATATATCACTTTTCTGGTATCCATACTGTCATACAGAGAGGTATAGCAAAAGAATGGAAAATATAATCATGGCAGAGAAGAAAAGAGGGTAATGTATTTCTCATGATCTTTTTCTAAATGTTCAGATTCCACTATCTCCCAGATATGGTGAATTTTCCATCCATGTATGGAGTAAGGTGGCTGTGGGCGATTCTGCAGATAAGGCAAGCCGTTTTAGAGATCCATCTAGTGTTATCAGGGTGTGATTGTAGGAGGCAGAGGTGAGGTGACCAAAGCGTTATGTGCCACAGACCAGGCATGCGACTGCATTGAGTGACTTGAGGGGGGTTTGCAAAATCTTTTAAATGAAGATGATAAGGGCATTGCCATAGTCAGGACCAGAACTTAGAACTAAGGCAAACATTTATGTTGACAGTCAGAGGTTTCTGATACTCTCAGCAACTTAAACTGCTATCAAAATTCTTCAGTAATAATTTGAGAAGGAGTTGAAGTTGTAATGTCTTCACCAGAAAGCAAAGGGATACGGTGTTATCAGGCACGGTGGCAGCAATGTATAATGCCATGATACTAGTTGATCAGAGTTGACTTGGAAGCTTATTGGTCACTAAAGGGATAAATCAGGAATTCTAGATTCTGTGAGTTTAGTTTGAGTTGTCGGAATGACCCACATGTATGGATTCCCCTCCCAGCGAAACTGAAAAGGCATTAAACTCTGAAGGTAAATTTCATTACAACTTTGTGTTGTCTGTATATTGGGCTACACCCAAAGCAGTTCACCAAATAGCTCCATGCAAATAATGAATAACCTGGGGGCACCGATGGAGCATTGGGAGACGCCACAGGGTAGTTATTTATTATTATTATTATTTTTTTTAAAGGATGAGTTATTAATACTCACTTGTTGGGAGCATTTGTTCAAGTAATTAAAAAAATGCCACCATTGTTCTTATTGCTGGATACTCCTGGTGGAGTTCAAGCTTCTTTGTGCCGAACAGTCTTTGACAGCATGACTGCCCTCTCTATTCCCAGTGAATAAACTGCAAAAGACATACCCACACAACAAGGGGTACCCTACCGTTCAGATCTGCTTTCTGAAGCACCCCCTTCCAATACCCCAAAAAATAGCTTTAACAAAAATAAGGAGCCTCTTTGAGACTCAACAACTAGATGGTGGGATATATCTGATATATCTGACTTAATAGCCAAGTCCCGCTGAACAAATAGTTGAGTACCTGCCACTTCATGCCCAGGCAATTCTCTGCCCTGTCTAGACTATCTCCACGGCCTACCATCTCACATGCCAAGGTCGCAGTACGAAGGGCCAAAATGCAATATTCTCTTTTGACCATGATGTGGTAACCATCAGCCATGATCCTAAGTTTAGCCTGCCTTGGTACTAAAGTCTAGCATAAATCCAGACTACTAATCACCTAGCAGATTATTTTTAGAAACATCCCTTCAGTTGGGATGTTACTCAACTGTCAGTAACTAAGGCAAGAAAAGGCAGACCAGCTGTGGGTCGATAATAGTGGAGGCCATTAGAATCAACAATGTTTTATTAAAGGAGGTACTTAGTATTGCAACGGGGGAGCCCACCAATACATAGATTTGAGTGTACCAGATTGGCCCAGTATGGGATGATATAGCAGACAGAATGACATTTGGAGTTGGACCACCTATATGGTCATCTATTTGGAGTGTTCCATCTTTAGAGATTAGGTCAAGAATGAAGTCTCTGATGTGGGTACTATTTTCTATGCATTGTTAAACAAGGTCTTTGGTGTCTCTACAGGATCAAAAATAATGAAGTCTGCTAGAATCTACGGGAGGGACTTGAGCTCAACCATCAAGCACTACAATACTGGAGCTTCTAGATAGATTGGTTAACAGTAAAGGATATTTTAGTAGACAAGACCTCTCTGTCTAGTTGTTTCATAGAGATATCCAGAACAATGAAAACATATGCAACAGTTTGGGAGGCTTCATGAACTCATGACTCAGAGGAAATAAAAAGGTTTAGGTTAAATGAATCAATACACACCTCAAAACTAACTGCTCATAGCATAAGTGTATGAAAAGCAGAAGAGGGAGGTAAATTCTACTTGGAGCACACGTGAGGTGATAAATTCAGGTTTATTTTGCACGAGGATACCAAGTTGTGCCAGCTTTTGGTATCGGGGGCAGTGAGGCCCTGAATAGCTAAGCCAGATGTATCCAGCCTTTTCTGTAACAAGAGTTACTTTTGATAAGACGAAAATTGTCCTGAGCTTCTGACTTTTTCAATTTGTTGCAGTGTGGACCAAATCAGACACAAACTCAGTAGTGGACACACCTTGCAGGATTACTGGTAGTGGCTCACCAGATGTATTTCACAGTATCCAGTGATGACAAAATATCATACGCAGAACATGGACCAATACAATATCATGAAGGAAAATGTAAAAGTACATATATATTTACTATTCAAAAATCTACACCTATGCACCTTCAAGAAAAACGTGTGGGTTAAGAACGTTAATAAAACTATACTTACGTTAATGATATTGTAGCCTTTATTTTAGTTTCTATATATTTAAAATGTGATATTCTGGTAAAACACCAACCACCCGACATATAAAGCGGAGTTGCTAACAGCAATGTCAGGAAACTATCTTTAAAAAATGCCTCCACATGACTAATGAAATAGGCCCACAACACTAACTGTCCATTGGAACAAAGGAAATAATAAAACCTGTAAATCTCCACAGCTAGACATGAACTGTAATTCAAAGAGTAGTTTAAATTGGTTTAGATTTTCAACCGTTTTATTTCCAAACAGCATGTTTTGTTCTCAAAATACACGGTTTTCTATCAAATATACAAGTTTTATTTTTGGTTTACACACTCAAAGAAATTCTTGTTTTCATCTTGCAAAGTGACCTTTTTCAATAAGGCTATACTAGGCTTTCTGAATTGAGTACTGTTCTGGGTTGCTCCATTGGAGACCCCTGAGATAGACTGATGTGTTAATTTTGGATAATTCAGAAATCACCAGCTGTGATGAAACACTGACAGTTTGGAGGTCGCGATTGAGCTGGTTTTTGTGATGAGACATGGAGGACGGAGAATGCCGGGACGAGACAGCCAGGTCTAATAGCTCAGTGGACTAACACATCAACTTCTGGAATTTGTGTTTAACCCCATGGTTAGTGGTTTGGATCCTGGTGGGTCACCCAGCTTTCTAAAGGTCAATGAAGTCAGAACTACTGAGGTGATGACTATAAACATCGGTTATTTGTTAATAGTGCTAACAAATGCAACGCGGATCCACACACACTTTACAGATACATCCGTTGAGTTGCGAGATATATTGACAGGAAAGAAAGTTGGTGCGTAGCTCTAGTGTAGCAAAGAACTTAGGAAACCTGTTTTATGCAAAAGAGGCTTCTAGTTTATCTTAGTGAGTGGAGAGCTGAAATATGTGGTTCTTAGCAATGTAAAGAAGACAGCCTTTTCAGGGGACTAATTACTCGCTTGCACATTTTTCCACAAAACACACAGAATAGCTTAGTTTTTCAAATCTAGAATGTGGGATTGCCTCTTTTTCATACACAAACCACAAACCAGTTGTCAGGTTGATTAAAAAATTACTTGTACGGCAGTGTTTTCCTAAATCAGCAGTGAGTCACTAAATAAGTATCAATTCAAAAGTAATCCGAATGGTCATACTTTTCAAAAGGGCCTTTGAAACAACCCCAGCCAGAGAACTCCAGCTCATACCTGAGGGCTGGTGATGGTCACCCATTGCAGCCGGTCTTTGCTCATCAAGTACTCAAAGGCCAGCTCCAGCTTCACCTCGGTTTTCCCAGGGCTGCTATTCCCTGTTCCATTGGTCATTGGCACCTGGAAGAACAAAGCACGTCTTCAGCCGATTGTGTGTTCTTGCAAACAAATACTCATTGATAAATCAGTGGGCTTCATTTGGATGCTCCTCAAGACGAAGTTTAGGGATAGAAAGTCTTGTCCTGAAATGGTTTGGGTTATTTTTTTGTTGCATATAATGTAAACAGTGAAAACTGGAGACTTACCCTCCGTAATCGGCTTTCTGCAACACGGGATCACCATACCATCAACTTTAATTCACACTTGTGTCCAGGAGCTAAACAGTTCCTTTGTAAACTTCTTGTATGCAGTGAAACAGGTCAAAATCTTCTTTCACCCACTGCCTGAATGCAGTATTAATCTGTTCTTGCATAATGCACCCAGAGATCCTTTAGGGTCTTGTCATTCGCACTCCTAAATAAATAATACTCCTAAATAAATAATACAGATGGCTCCCAGCTATGCAAGCGCTGCTTAAAGGGCACTCAAGGATTCAGTTTCCTCAACATAATTAGGATTGAAAACCTTCGTGAAGGCGAGACATGTCCACATGTCATTCTCTTCTTTTGACTAAGCTTGATGGGTCGTGGTGTTACTTAAGTTAGTGCCTTTGCCTGTAACCGTGGTTCTCCAATGCTGGTATCTCTTATACTTTAATGATTCCCTCTTACAGTATATGTTGCTTCATTGCTTTATCCAATGCCGTGAAAGATGGAGTACATCACTCCCCCCCAAGACAGTTTCCTTCAGGTTTTCATTTCCAAAGTGTGTAATAAACTGGTTTGCAAAGAATGGGATGGCAGAATTCAATGTAGGTCACAATTCAGCAAGTGATTCAGAGCGTTGAGATGACTTCACCGTTGCTAGATTGACCATAAATGAAAAACAAGCACTGGCTAGACTTCTTAAACAACTTTGTTTTGTCTAAAAAGGAATCCGAGACAACTCTTGTGAGAGCAAGGACCGCTCTGCAGGAGAAGATGCATCCAAAACTAATGGAGGTAAAACCCACTAATTGACTGAGATGGTATCATTGCAACTTGAGGACTAGACCAGCATTTGTTTTTAAAAACAACTTTAAAAAATGTAATCCAAGTTATGTTTATAGAAAAGGCTCGAACTTTCGCAGCCAGTTTTGCAGATCAACTAGTTTCCATGTTACAGATTGGATTACAATACGTTTAATAAGCTATGGGGTAAACTCATTCATTTGTGACTGGGAGTTGAGTGTTTGAAAATGTTCAACAATCCAGCAATCATTTTATTGTGTGACGTTGCTATGTATGGATATACCCTGACGTGGGTCCCTTGCTCGCTGAGCCACTGGATTCAAGCTAGCCTGGCTGATGAGAGGTGATACCCCAAAACCATTCCCAAGATGCTTGTTTCTGGTCCAGGGAGGACCTGGCCTGGCAGTTCAGGCTTGACTGTTCCCATGACGAGCCGAATCAAGGCTGATCTGCATACTGCTGGGTCCAAATTGGGGTGACGTGGCAAGCAAAATAACAATAGATTAAACCCAGATCTGTGACTGGGGGAGAGTGTTTGAAAAGTTTCAACACTCCGTCTATCATTTGGTTTTGTGATGTTGCGGTAAACACATCATGCTATAGACAGACTGTGACCTCACACGCAAAGGATGGGCACACATCAATGGAATAGCAGAGATAAGGAAATTATAGACAAATTGGCAGCACAACCATGCCAAACCGGGGTTTTACTGCACACAATGCCATTCATGGCATACTTTCCTTTGGAGTGGTGGGACACTACTGAACAACATGTAATGGAGAACATCATAACCTGAAGATTTAGAATTGCAGTGGTCAAGAGTCAAACCTGGACCAGAGACTAAGATGGAAGCCTGCCATAAATAGTTGTCGCCAAACTGCAGTCCTCAAACAAAAGAGAATATGAGGAGCTGCACCTAGACAAGGGCTGAGAAAGAATCACACCATCAGAGGATGCGGACTTCGAGAATTCAGAGATGGAAAAGAGTCTGACAGGGTTCAAATGCTATTGGGATTCTGCTGTACTCGTCCTCATTCAAGTACATGGTTGCTAAGGCAAGGAAGACTCAGAGTAACTTATTGCTATCACCATAGGGCACGGCTTTAGCCCCCGAGGCACGGCTACAGCCCCCGAGGCACGGCTACAGCCCCCGAGGCACGGCTACAGCCCCCGAGGCACGGCTACGGCCCCCGAGGCACGGCTACAGCCCCCGAGGCACAGCTACAGCCGCCAAGGCACAGCTACAGCCGCCAAGGCACGGCTACAGCCCCCAAGGCACGGCTACAGCCCCCAAGGCACGGCTACAGCCCCCAAGGCACGGCTACAGCCCCCGAGGCACGGCTACAGCCCACGAGGCACGGCTACAGCCCCCGAGGCACGGCTACAGCCCCTGAGGCACAGCTACAGCCGCCGAGGCACGGCTACAGCCCCCAAGGCACGGCTTTAGGCAAGTGCTGGACCTGGTAAAGACCAAACAGGCAAGTAAAGCCTACACGTCTTATGAGGCCACACTGGGAACAACAGGATAGGAAGAGAGGAGCCTTCGTGGAGATGTTAGAGGGGCCAGAAGGGCATCTTGGAAGTGGCAGTATATAGTCCTGTCAAATGTGAGATTTTTCAATCTTTACAGAGCATTTTGTTTTCATACTCACAATTCCAAATGTCATTCGTCCTGTCCTATCTGCCTATATGTCTCCTGGTTGGCCTTAATCTGTTGATGTGCCTTTCAGAGAGGGAAGACACCCCGTCCCCAACCAACCACTTACAACGTCAACCAATCTTGAAGGGATTCAATTAGTGAAAACAATTCCACTGCTGGAAACACCTCATGGAAGAGGCTTCCTAACTACATATTATGGCTACATTACAGACACTAAAATAAAAAAAAACCATTATGATTATTGTGCTGTCCTATTATTTCTTTCTCCTTACAGTCGTGTAGGGAGTGAGAAAACCTATGCTGCCGTGATACAGCGGCAACAGGTCAATGCCATCCGCAAACTGTAACGACTCTAAAGATCCACAAACGCAGCATGCCATCCTTGATTCCACTGGCATTCACCCTAATGTGTCCTCCTCTGGCTCTCAGCAATTTCAACCTAGAGAAGATCCTGCATATTGTGTGTTGTTTTTTTATACTCATACTTCGATTATGTGGCGAAGTGACAATATGCTCAAATGCAAGGGATAAAGTGATGGATGCAGGAGTAACATATTGAAGCATCTAGTCAGCCACATATCAATTCACCCAATGGAACTGCTCTTCTATGAATAAGCTAAAGGTTTATTTGGTTCCCTAAACCTATGTACCTGAAATCGCAAGTAACCGCTGATCGAAGAGGACAGACAGGGTGAAATCTAGAGTTCTGCCAAATAAATGTGCTCGATAGCAAGAAACCATTGCAATTTATTTTATTATGTTTAACATAAGAGTGATTTACAGCAGACCACCTGCTGTTGTGTTGGCAACTGGAATATTTTCTGCAAGCCTGAGGGTTCCATTGCAGACCGGAGTATGATCTGGCTTGTGAATGTGTTACACATAGAGTGCATGTTATGTTCTTCTATCAGTTTACCATCAAATTATTTTTTTAAACCTTTATTTTTGCATTTTTCAGAACAGTAAGTGTAACGTTCAGTGCATATCAACAAGTTGACCATTAGTTATAGTGATTCCTGAGTATACATTCTTGGTGTTTGGGGGGTAATAGCAGAGGGCTTTAATAAATCGGGTAAAAAATAGGTTAAATATGAAGATGATCGGCCCGCCCACTCCCCAATTTGTGTAAGCTAATCATTACTGCTCCTTTTATTTTGAGTTGTGGAAGAACCCCTATTCCCATTCCACCCGCCATTTTCCTGAGTAGGTCACGCCTATTTTTCCAGCCTGCCACCAACATATCATTTGTCGTTAGGTGCTCTTGGTCATCCTGTTGAGATAATGGATTTCTTGGTTATGGGATTCTCATGCATACAGGAAGCATATTTCCACCCTGCAATATAAACCAGGATAGTAAATAGCCACCATCATGATTAAGCCAGCAATAAGCTGCATTGGTCTTACTGTAACTCACAGAGGACGTCACTCGCCAGCACCTCATGCGGGTCACCTTGAAGCTGCCTTCCTTCATCTGCTCGCTCGGTAGCTTCACCTGGAAGTTCAGCTCATTGTTGCCAGCGCTGACAATCACATGACAACCCTTCTCAGGGAAATCCGTAATGCAAGGGTCAAATTTGAGATAGCCGTAATACTTCAGGGTCTGTGCTAAGCGGATGAACTGCAATTACAAAAACAAAAACGTCTGACCACGAATTACAATACAAGAACCATCTAAATTTTTAACAGCATTTTAAGCTTAAAAGGTAATGCATTTACAAAAAGCAACATATTTCTTCCTGTTTAACTAGTTTATTTGCTTATAATGCACATTAAAACCTGATAAGGGAATTTGACACATGTACAAGAGGAGACTGTAACACCGAGGACTTTCAATGTATTTGCTTTGTTTGCACTAAGTTGGCAAGGAATGCCCAGGTGTGGGTGCCTTGCTCACTTTGCCACTGGATTCAAGCTAGCCTGGTTGATGAGGGCTGATTAGCCAGAAACGGATCCCAGGATGCTGGTTTCTGGCCGAGGGCAGACATGGCTTAGCAGTTCGGTCTGGTCTGTTCCCATGAGGCACAGTGTCAAGACTGATTTGCATATGGCCAAGTCTGAACTGGCAGAGTGGGCTAAAGAACGATGATGGATTCAACCCAGATCGGTGACTAGGGTGAGTGAAAAGTTTCAGTGCTCCGTCCATCATCTCCTTGTATTTGCTTTGACTTGAAATGAAAGACTGAAATCCAAGGAGCTAGAGTAAGACAAGGGGAGGAAAGGCTGAGAATGTATCACCAGGAGTAGTATCATGCAAAATAAAAAGCATCTGCATTCTGTCACTGGCACTCTGTAAACAATTCAAGATATGTGAAGAACACAAGGCGTTTAGTTTTCCATCGTGACCGAAAGGAGTTTCCACCTCATCCAGTGAAAAAGGCCTTTTCTGTATAAAGAATAGACCAACACCTAGCTGTCCCCAGTCCCTTGACCAGGCCGTCACCTCTAGGTTGCCATGCTCTATTTTTAGCAGACCACTGACTGGGACTGGTAGGCCTAATTTAATAAATGGAAAACCAGAGTAGCCATGAATCCAGCGTATGGCTTGCAGATAGTGCCCTCGTGGCTTGGGTCAACTGTAGCAAGGCTCAGCCTCTTTACGAACCAGGACGACCAGTTAGTGTCTTACAATTCTGAAACGTCAACAGCATCACTCCATATGAAACCAGTTTCAACACTGAAATGCATTGATAAAGTTTGATAGGAAATGTCAGAAGCACAATGAGATGGTATATCTGTTCAATCTGGATTGTGACTGGGTACGCACACACATGGACTTGTCATCTGCAATTATTAAATAATTGATAGGGACCAGATGCTCCATTCAGAGAATAAACCGTGCCACTAGTTAAGCCATTGCATAACAAAATGTAAAGTGTTACTTACCAATATCAATTGATTTCCAGCTTTGAAGTTATTTCAGATTGTGCGCATTATTTTGCTATCTCAGGTTTGGCTCAGAAAAGCATCTCGATCAAAGTTATTCGAGTGCTGACTCAACTCACAAATATACTGAACAATGCCCACAAATATAGACTACGAAACCACCATCTTCAATTCCATTTTCTCCATTCCATATATGTAGTCAGAGGTTTAGTACTTAAACAGTCAGCAACAAAACACCAATCAATGTCTTTCATAACCAAAAGACTTTCAGGTGGGCACCTTTCCCAGAGCTATTTATGTAACTCAGTACAATAGCAATAACACTAGACTACCCATTGACCTTGGGTTCCGGCAAAAAAGCGCTTCAACGTCTCCTCATAGCAGTAAAAGCTATATGGATGTAAATACAATTAATTTCAAGATATTATTATACTTTAAAATACTTTCCCACTCCCAGTGCCTGCTAAACCATGCAAACAAGAGGCCGCACTCTTTTCAGACTGATACTCAGACCCCTCTCCTCCGTTTGGTGAGGTGTTCTAAATATTTGAGGATTCAGCTTTATATTCGAGTTACGGTTGCTGAAGATTATAAATGCATTGTTAATTTTAGATTTACCTGCACTGGTCCAATACAAAGCGATCATTTCCAGACTAGGTTTTCCTGGATCCAGAAGGTGTTGAAGGCTACACTCAATATTTGCTCTGCATTCTTGCTTTCTCTCCGTACATTTTTCCAACGCCCCATGAGTTTTTGACTGTACTAAAAAACAGGATCTAAATGTGTTTTTCAAAATGCATTTGAAGGCGACAATTTTAGTTAATGTGCGTCAAACATGGTAAAGGGCCCCATATAGTATGAGATAAAATGCAGGTAATCGCTGGCCAGGAAACAGAACATTTACGTATTCATGTTTGGGCTTTAATACAGCCCCACTGCAGTGGAGAATTGTGCAAAAATGAAGTCAGATAGGGGAATCAGCGAAGGGGATGCAAGCAGAAAACTGTGGAATACAAACTGGTAAGTGGTCCATCTTACAGAGGTTTACGTAAGGGTGAGGTGCTGTTAAAAGGGATGCCTTTAGCTCTTTCCCGAAGAGCAGGAGAGAGGGAGCTAGCTGGATCAGAGGAGGGAGGTTGCTCCAAGCCGCAGGTACACTGCAAAAGAATGCTTAGCGTCTTCTGTTCTGTGTTTTTCTCTGCAGCTTTTACAAGCTGCTGCACAGCCCTGTGGAGAGCGTAACCTTACAAGACTCAAACTAAACAAAAGTGGAAGCCAACCTACCTCCTTTTTGGATACTTTCTCCTGCAGAGATTTCAACTGCCGATGCTGGTCCTTATTCACAAGGATCCATCCTCGTTCGATGTCAGAGACGGTCTATGAACATAAGAGACAACATGTTAGAAGAGTTTCCCTACGCCCATCCATGCACTGGGCGCCCAGCACACAGTACCAAGGCAGAACTCCAGAGTTCTCAAAAGCAGTGTGTTGAGGGGTCTGCATTCCCAGTCTCACAAATACTACCGAGAGGAGTAATCAGTCCAATTCATCTCTCGACTTACCCTTACTGTGAGGGGGCAGCCACTGGCTTGAATTCACTTTAACTAGCTAGAGGGCTCCACAGACTTCAAGAAGCAACAGTTCAGAAAAGTAATTTCCATGCAGATTATCTGCCAATTGTATTATCAACATGCAACTTAACTAGACAATCTTAACTTAAAACAAAGCCACATAGTGAACACACTCGTAGATTTGTCTTTAGAATAAATCTTTTACTCATACTCTTTTTTTCTTTTAATTTCTTTACTCTGTAGCCATAACTAATGTGTTTTGGTCCCATTTGTGACTTTTTCAGGGCTACAAGACACATACAATTTATTAAAATTGAACTATTCATACACACTACACAAAAAATTATTTGTAAACAATTTTCATTTCGATACAATTCATTATTTACATTAATCACAACATAAAACAAGTCCATTTCAATTGAACTAAATTCACTGTGCAATATGTTGCATTTATGAGTACATACATTTACATATTTTCTGTGTTTTAAAAATCAGAGCCGCAATTCCATAACCAACATCCATTCCTTGTTAAATAAACATATCATGGCCTCCATTACATGAAAACTCTGCAGATACGATCAATCGTTATCTTCTGAGTTTTCATGCAGGGAAGAGAACTGACCTTGCAATCATATATACAACGAACAGAAAAACAGGTATAATTAAATATCAACATACTTCTATAAGCTCACGAACCATTGACATCTCACTATTTATGAAAAGGTAGAAACTGGTTACGTCCCTACATACCATAGAGTAACATTTAAGGAGAATTGTTTTCATGTAATGGAGTTCATGATATGTTAATTTAACAAGGGATGGATGTTGGTTATAGTACTCTGATGTTACGAACACAGAAAATATGTAAATGTATCTACTAATTTATGCCACATATTGCACAATGATTTTAGTGGAGTTGAAATGGACATGTTTTACGTACTGATTAATGTAAATAATGAATTGTATGAAATGAAAATTAATGTTAAAAAAAATTATTTTGTGTACTGCCTGAATTGAATGATTATTTTAATTTGTATGTATTGTATGTGTCTTACTGCCATGAAGAAGTCCCGTTGCCTCAGTCTTTTTTAAATCATTAGTTGTACATTGATATTTACATTCACTGGGTGCCAAAAGGAAATGTGGGACAAAGGCATTGAACAATGACCTGGAGACGAGCACTTACCTGAGCGTACAACAGGTTGAGTCCCACCCGGTTGTCCATGACATCATTATCGTACGACGAATCCCAGTAACTAAAACCAAGAAGGACGCAGGTCAGATCAGAGTCAAAGGAAGAGGGTATGGATAGTGATGCAGTTCATTGTGACATATGAACCGGGTCCTGAAACTATTACACATAACACACAAAAGTGACCAAACCGCTGTCCGAAAAAGCCGAATATGCACAATGCTAAAGCCACAATTTAGCAATATGGCTTTTTAACAGTTCATATGAATTATGGAAACCGTGACTACATTTGATAGACACCACTGACAGTAATGCACAAGAATCGACAAATTTGTTTTACTTGCAGTTTCATATTACTCCAGGCTTACTTACATATGTGCTCTCCTGAAGTAGCAAAAAAGCAAACTATAAATCCATTGTGAGTGGCATCAAAGAGTAGTAGGACTACATCTAACAGTCCTGAAACGTTTGACCTACTGACATCTTAGAGTAAATGGATTGCAGTAGCACTATGGATTTAGGAAAAAACTAGCATTGGCACAGACTATCTGGGGCAGGCTGTCAACCTTTTGGGTTTGCTAACACTTTTTTGTTTTGTAATGGTTTTTGTTATTAAATAATATATTTTTGTTTCATCAAAGGCACAAATTAGGCCAACAGTCTTTGGCACTAAAGGAACTACTTTTTCTATGTAAATGCATATTGTACAAGAGGAGAATTTAATTACTCACTGCGTAGTTAGACAGTGGCTGAAGTGGGCTGACCCACTCACTTTATGCAGTAGAGGGCGGAAGAAACCGTGAATGGCACAGTAAAAGACCATAGATGAAAAGCACTTGTATAAAGCCCCTATCAGGAAGTGCATTAACTATATAATTTTATCAAAAAAAAAAACGTCTTGGCTTACGTCAGATCTCAAAATGTGTTTTAATGGTCAGTTGTAAAAGAGGTAGACAAAGGTAAGGCGCCTCCTAGGTCGTTGGCTCAGAGGCGCTTTAGAAAGGCACACCTGAGAACTGCAGATGAACAACAACTCCCTTTTAGGTGGGAGCAAGTGCAGGATTGACAAATAACATATATAAAAAAAAACAATGCACCTTGCCAACAAATGAATACCCAACATACATCTGACGGCACCAGTGCTCAGTTCAGGCTTTGAACTCATGGCCTTCCAGTGCATCAATCCTTATTTCCACAAGGCCCCACAAAGGCAGGCAAGCCTTCTTCCAAACTCCCAAACACTCTTCCCCTCTCAGTATCAGGTGTACTTTCACCTCTGCTCAAAACAATGGTGGAGAGACCACGCTCCTTGGGTTGTATGAACAGTCAGAGCCCCTTGTGAAGCTGTGGCACTCTCCTGCCAGCAGGCCTTCCTGTTTGGCATCTGGCCCCTGCTCCTCAGCATGTGCTCGCTCAAGGTGCGGTCTTTGGGCACACAGGTGCTTCTTTCTCCTGCTAGAGAAGGTTGGACTTGCTCACCACTTGTTCTACTTCCAAATCCTTGTATAGTGCTCACTACTGTGAGGCAATCGGCTATGATCTACGGTTTTCCCTCCTATTACCATCCAAACATCATCTTATTCTCCCTGAGTGTACGTTGTAAGCTTAATGTTGGTCTTTTTACTCTTGTGAATTAAAAGGAAAATTAAGAATAATAAAACTAGTCCCTAAATTATCAAGGGATGTAAGCAGGAGTGCATTGTGGGGCACATCAGCAGACCCCCACCCCCTAACAGGTCTGACAGGGCTCGAGACAGCAGATCAAGAGGTGTTTGGGTTACCACCAGATAAGTCATTGTAGTCTAATCAGCAAAGTACTGCCACTAATAGTAGAGCCTGCTTAACTTCACCTCCAGTGTCTTAAAGACACATTAAAATCAACATTTATTATACATATATTACCAGTGGCGGTCACCACTGGGTAGTTACAGTTAGTACCACGTTTTTATAGGAAATACATTTTTGGGGTTAGCTAATGACTTTGGTACTGCTTGACGAAACTTTAAAAAAAATATGTATATATATTTTGTGAACAGTCTCATCCACTTTACCTGGAAGATTTCAGGGTGATCCATCAAGAGGGGCAGAGTAAAATGGGGAGGGGGAGCGGGAAATGTTTACCAAAAGGTGTTTTCTGCAAGCAATTTCCCATAGGAAAATTAGACGCAGCTTCATTTAAAATGGCTGAACAGAATTACACCACATTTGGCAGAAATGTTAGGGATTGATCCAGAGCGCATGTTTTTGTGTTTTGCAGTAAATCTGTTAAGTAGTTTTTGAGAAATCAAGGTTTCATATATGTGTATATATAGAGATGTGGAGGATCAGTAGATCCAACAGGTCTAAAGATAAGGTCTGATTGGCTGCCACATCATCAACAAAGATGTTGCAGTAGCCAATTTAGGACTCATTCTCCTGCCCTGAAAAGATATTTTTTTGAAAAGCAGTGGCAGGGTAAGAATACCCCTACTTCCTACACGTGGTGGGGGAATCCTTAAGTAATTATTACTAGGGCTCCCTGCATGCACCGTTGTCATTAATTATGTCATTTCAGATGTTGCAGTGATATTATCAATGATGTCATAGGACACGTCATGACTGAATGTAATTTGTGAGGCAATTCACAGGGCATGGCAAGAGTTACTTGAGACAACTAAAACTGGTGAATGTCAATTAGTTTATGCGTTTAAAATGGTATGTTTTACCTGTATTTTCAGCGAACTAGAACGTCCCATTAACCTCTGGTTTTTCAATGAATTTCTACGTTTTTGTTTATAAGTGTACAGTAGGATATTACAATTCCTAAATAGAATGTCACTTTTACCTTTGGTTTTCTCACCGCCAAATCCCTCACAGAGGACTAACCCCTCCCACACCAACCTGCACACTCAACTGTTACCTAACATTATCAAGGGTTGCGGCAGACCTACCGGCTTTGTCAAACGGTCAGAACATCACAATATAAAAAGTGGGCCTATTTACTTTAACATACATAAAGCTGACTTACTGGCGTTGGCAATAAAACACAATAATTTATTAATAACTATAATACAACATAATAATTCCAATCTGTAAAGCGCAAACATATCACCCCCTTGAGGGTTTCAGGGCTCTGGGGGTTGATGGAGAGATTAAGTCACATGATGCTGAGCTGCCACCAGGACTGGGGGTCGAACTGTGAACTGTGTGCTGCAGTCACCCGTCTGGCCGCGGTATAATTCCTCTCTCAAGGTGTATACATGGCAATGATTTATAATAATCACTGTCACATAATAAAACATTTTCATTTAAAACTATAAACATGTGTAGTCTTTTTTTTAACATCATTCAAACCAGAAAAGAACAGACCTAGAAGTAACCAAAGGTTGTCCTCGCACTCCAGCTAACATGCAGCCCCAGCTAGGGGTTCTGTAAAGGAGTTTGGTAAGCCCTCCTGGGTTCATGAATTGAATGTCCCAGGAGACTTACTGCAACTTAAAAAACAAAAAGAAGTTTACCAGGGGGGCTGCGGCGCTCCCTGAAGCCCCACACAACATATTAAAAAAGCATTTTCAATCAGTAGGTCTTGCATTTGCAAGAGTTTGAGCTATCGGCATTGCAAATGACAATGACTTTTATGTGTTTTAAAAGTAAACACATATATATAAAAGGCATTGTTATTTATAATGCCAATAGCTCAAACTCTCGCAAATTCGATACCACTTTAATGGTGGCCGTGCCCCTTTTATTAGACGCTGCTCACTGTATTCAGGTTACAGTGAGCAGTGTCTAAAGAAAGGGGTGCAGCCAACATTAAAGTGAAAGCCCGGTATGGGGAGCTTTCACCTAAAAATAAAAAATAAACAAAGGTTCGTTAGCACATCCGCTATAGTTAAAGCAGCCCATGCTGCAAATTGAATAAATAAATAAACGCAGCCGGTATAGTTAAAGTGGATTGCGCTGCAAATTAAATATATAAGCGCGGCCGCTATAGTTAAAGCGGACCTGCAACCATTACTATTAAAAATATAAAAGCGGGAGGCATGCTGTTTTTGTAGAAAGCACGTCGTGGGAGGAATAGTGGAAGATCATTAAAGGAAACAGTGCTTACAGGCTAGATAAAGCAGACCGTGTAACGGCACAAGTAAAAAGTCCAGTCCTTATGGAAGGTAACAAATGCAGACAAGGCGGTACCAGGGAGGGACTACTAAACAATCAATCAAAATGCAACGGTTTTGAAAGGACAGTAACAGGAGCCCATTGAAAAGATGGGCGGGAAAAGTGCAGAGGTTCTATTCCATACTGGAATGCAGCATGCCTCGCAGAGCAGTGCTTCGCTGCCCAGGCTCTACCTAAAAAGCCTGGTGGTGTCTCTGCCTCCTCTACGGGCACCATTTGCATCAAAAATCTTTAATAATTTTTTTTTTAAAGCATTGAATGTGAAATGAGCATATCCCACTTCTTTGACATTCACTGCTTTATATATGTTTTTTTTATTTGAGGAGGGTGTCCTGTGGCCTCCTACTCAAGGCCCCGGGGATCCCATCACAGGAGCTGATCATTTATTTTTTTAAATGGGTAGAGAAGTGTGCCCCCTCCCTCCTCCTTACCAATCCTATTTAAGGCCCCGGGGACCCCATTACCCAAGGCCAAAGTATTTTTTCCGTTCATATAAGGGGTGGGCGCAGGGCCACCTCAGCTTGAGCCATATAATGTCCCCAGAGGACCCCATCACCTGGGACACTGAGTTGTTCCTTGCCTCGGACAGCACAGACCTTTCGCACTCTCTTAGGCAGTGACCACACGCATGCACTCTCCCACCCGGCAGAAGCAGAAATTAAAGCGGACTCTGCTGGGCAGGAGCAAACAGACTTGCCGCACCTGGGATGGGTGAAAGAAGGGGAGCCGGTGAGGGCCACAGGGGCCCACAGCAATGGCAGGCCTTGGGGCTCTCCTCACAGCCCTAAGGCCTGCCATTGCTGTGGGTGTCCAGGGTGGGACTAGGGCACCCATGGCATTTTTGATTTGTTTAGGCGCTGCCAGAGGATGGGGATGAGATCCCCAGAGTCATGGAATGGCTTGTGGGGGCATAAATCCCAACCCCTATAACTAATGAGGTGGCCCGGACCTTTTGATAGCTTGGGGATGGGGGCAGCATGTCCCGCTCCTAAAATACAAACTCAAGGGGTGGCTGGAGTGGGAAATTAAAACTGAAAAAGGACCATTTTTTTCCTGACAGTAAGCAGTGGATACTCAGCAAATCTGTGACACCCATGCCCCCGCCTTCCCCACCAAATCAAATCACCACCACCCGGCCAAGGAGACCAGCGTAGCCCCTACCCCCTTATATGTTTTTCGTTTTACCTTTTTGCAGCACAGGGGACTGGGTTCCCTAGTCTTAAAACGTCTGTCGCAGCATCATTGTTGATATCTTTGCAGCCAATCAAACCTGACCTTTTGATCGGTCGGCTCCGCAGTGCGATATATACATGCATTTTGAACCTTCATTTCTCAAAAACTACTGAAAGGATTTAAACTACATCACAAAAGATCTAGCTTTGTGTCAATTTGGTGTAAATACGTTGAAATGTTTTTTTGCCGTTGGTCAATTTTCCAATAGAAAATTGCATGGGGGAACATTTTTCAGGATCACACTTTTAATAGCTCCCAACCACCCCCTAACGCCCAAAATATTGCTACATGGAGCAGATTCAAAAGCTACAGTGAAGCAGACATCTGCAAGGTCATAGCAGCACTGAAATACACCTCACACTTCATTGAACGGATGCTCTCATAACTCTCAAAAAATCTGTCACCTTTCTTACTCTTAAGACCCAGAGAGTCAATGCATCTCTCACCCAAGAGACTGCCTGAAAACTGTGCAAATGACAACTCACCTGAAAGAACACAAGCATTGATCCAGCTGAACTAAACTTTTGTTCAGTATACAAACTCTCTTTTTTGGCAACAGCACTAGAAAAAAGTTCCCATTACCCAACTCGGTCAACAAATTGAAAACTATGATCTGCTCAACAACTGCCAATCTGGTCCAGGCTAAAGAACAGAGATATCCACCCTACACATCATGGACAATGCTCTAAAAATCTTGGACCAGCACAACAACTGTCTTCTCACCCTCGTTTATCCACTGCTTTAGACACAGTAAACAATATCAGTCTACCAAAGACACTTGAGCAGAGAATGGGGTTTACAAGAATGTGCTCAGATGTTTCTCCTCTTATCTAAATAACCATACACAGCTAATCAAATTGAAGGTTTCCTTTTCTAACCCACCCTCGCGGAGGTTGGGAGTATCTCAAAGCTCCACCCTCTTCCCATATGCTACATGAAGTCACTGACCAAGATTCTCAATCACTCATATTTGGCGTACCATATGTACGAGGATGACAGTCAACTAGAGCCTACCTGGTGACTTTATCCTTCTCAACAAAGTGTAAGTAAATATCAAAGGCTGGCTAGCCCAGAACTACTTCAAACTGAACTCCTTGAAGACGGATTGCCTCCTCATCTCTCCCCTCACAGTCCCATTGGTACATGAGTGGCTCAAATAATTAGAAACTGTCAACGGTAAAACATTCAGCATTGAATCAACGAAAAACCAAGGAATAACATTGAACAAAAACATGAACATGCAAGCCTACATCAGCGTGTACACATGCAGTTCTTTATTTCAGACTTGCGTGAAATGTAACGTACAACTTGTGCTCACCTTTTCCGTAGAATTATTTTGTATTCTTGATTCCGGAGGCTAGTAACGGACACATAGGGTAATTCAAACTCTTGAAGCTTCCTTACAACTGTAGCCAAGAAAGGGAGACAGATTTAATAGGATTAGAGCAAAGTCACAGGGATTTTTTTGTAGACACAAATATCAGAAAATGTAATTGCTTTAAGTGGATATATTACATCATCTGCCCTTACAGAGGAACACATTTCATCAGTAATAAATATAAGATTTGTCATCATGTTCTGCCTATTATTACCAACTCTTATGAATTCCGAATACTGAAAAAACTAAATGTTTTGTTTATCTGCAGAAGGCATGTCAAGAGCCATTCTGATACCCTTCCTTCTGAGGACAGACCACTGAATGCAGGAGGACAAACTCAGTCAATCCTCACCACCATATATATATCTATTAAATTACGTTTATGAAGTCAGGATCTCCGAAAGAGTCCAAGCTAAAAAGGGCATGGAAAGTAAATATTAGGAGACTGGATTGAGACTTGCTTTCTGACAAACTGCATCATCAACAGGTGACTAGCGACTAACACATCTTTTGTCATTAGGGAGTGTGGTATGGATTACAAAATTAACAACAGAATTATTCCGGCTTGACACAAAGTTCAAAGATGCCTCGTTTTGAATCCAGGGAGGACTCAAAAAACCTGCTGGTACTCAAAGCAGCAAAATGAGACTGCTATAGAAGAGGATGCTGGTAAAATCAGAGTGGGTGCAAGTGTGTGGTAGTATGTTGTGACTGGGTGGGACTCGTGTCCGACAATACTGGAAAATGCAGTCCAGATAACTTAAAAGACTGGTGGTCAGCTGTTCCCCTTTCTGTTTCCGATAAGCAGCCGGACACAGCCTGGTTGGACGAATGGACTCGCGCAGGCTCAGAAGCAACCTGGGGACACGAAGCTGGAAACAAATACGGCTCCTTTAACTCTGCCGACGAGGGAGACGAGGCTCCACCCACTGGCAACGTCACACGCTCAAAAGAAGGCGGAATCGGGAAAGCGGCGAACAGCGTGTCCCAAGGAGAAGACGGACGAGGCTGGAGACGAAGTACGGAACCGGAGCCCTGCGAAGAAGAAGCCCTGACGAGCCCAGCAGTGGACAACAAGCCAGGAGGCCAACGGTCCTGCGAATCGCCCCGCCACACTTCCGCGGGAGTAGTGTGGCTTGCAAAGGTACAGGGCAAAGTGGCGGGCTGGGTGAATCGGAATAGTACAGTAAATGAGTGAAACTGCCAAAAGCGTAGCCTCACTGTCCCTTTTCCTTCACGAGCACTAATAGGCACTAGAGCTTACGTTTCGTTGCACTCCTTCACTCGGTGTCCCTCACCCCCTGGTCCCCTATCAACCTGCGAGGTGGTCAGCCTGACTCCTTGTTGTTTCTTTTTCTTCCCAGGCACGATTGGAGTTGAGGACCTTGGCCCCCGACGACCACTGATCACTTCCGTTCTGGAGAACTATCGGCACCTGCGTGGAAGAAACGCCCTGGAACTCTCATCGTTTCCCAAAGGAGTCAGGACGGAACCCGACGAGTTTGCTCGCATTAGACAAACTAGTAGACGGAGAAAAGCATACTTAAAAATAAAACCCTCTTTGAAAACTTTATTCAACGTGTCAGAGTCGCTCCCTCCCACCTCTCCTGGTCCTGATACCGTACATATGTGTAGCGTAAAACTGCCCACAGTTCAATGATCAAAGACCCTACAAAGCTTAGTGATAGGATGCAGGGTAAGGCTGGCAGTGGGCAGGTACTTCACATGATCCCTGGGGATCATACCTATATTACAATAAGATATTGTAGAAACTCCTTCACTGCGCACATTTTAAGACAACAATGCGGGGACAGTATGCACAACACCAAGGTAATTCCATCAAAGGCGAGGCCTAGACACAATGACACTTAGAAGGCTTTATGAGAATCACCAGAACACAGCACACAACAAGTAGAAGAGGGCTAGAATGGCAACCGCCATGCTACGTGAAATATGTTCTGTCTGAGATGGAGAAGCCTCTACAATCAGATGCCATCGGAGAAGGATACGATGAAAGAGGTGCTCTGGAAGATGAGCAAGAGATCCCTCATAAGAGTCAGGGTATAAGGGTCGAAATGAAATCTGAACCGACACTGTGGAGGAAAAGTAGCAAACAGAGTGGCATCTAAGACTAAGGTGGATTGTGACAGCAGCAACATGGCTGAGGATGGGGAAGCACCAGCTAGGGACTGTAGACTCACAATAAGGCATTTAAAAGGAAGGAGAAATTATAAAAGGCTGTGACCGGTACTAGGTGTTCCTGGAAAAGGCAACAGGAGTCAATACCTTGGCATCTGTACTGAAGAAGAAATTAGAATAAAGATATTTTTGAATTGTTAGATTTCGTTTTTTTCCTACAAACAATGAAAGACAGTAATCTTGTGGGTTTAAGGTGCTGAAGACAACTACATTTTCTATGTGGCTCTTATGGACAGTGCAGAAGTGGGGTGAGTGTCCAAAAAAGACAAGCATACTAGAAAGTCGATACGGATTCTGTAGACTTCCTCCATAACTTCTGGGGTGGGGTCTCAGACCCCACGGTACAAGGACTCCGCTCATTTCACACGCCTCATCCGTTTACTCAAACGCAGGGCTGAGAGTGGGAATCTGAATAAGCAATGTTCAGGGCATGGGGACTAGTGACTGAACCAGGTCTGTAGTCGTGTACTTTTGCTGCTGTGATTTGGTGAAGATTTTAAGGTGCTCTGCTGACCTTAACATCCAACATCCCCCACTGAGAACTCTCACCTTCCCAGACCAGGGAGTGCATCAAAGGGTACTGATACACCCCTTCCTCTCCAAGAACAGTCAGTATCCCCAATGCTGGTGGCACGGGGCTGTGAAGTGATGCTATCAATAAGAACATTTGCTCATTTGATCCCTTCCGGTTAGAGGATCACTAGCTTCGCGGAAGAGGACAGACATGTGACATACACCAACATTATCTTCAATCGTATCAAATGAAAATTTCAAAACGATTACTGAATACGAGCTTTAGAAGGTCATAACCTCAATCTGTAATGAGAAGAGAAAGTAGAGTGTAGTTTTACCAGATACTATTGGCTAGAATGCAGATTGCTAGACAATGGTTGCTTTTATAAATTGTGCACTGTACATTGATTTTTAAAATATATACTG
This sequence comes from Lissotriton vulgaris, assembly GCF_964263255.1. NCBI lineage: Eukaryota > Metazoa > Chordata > Amphibia > Caudata > Salamandridae > Lissotriton > Lissotriton vulgaris. The sequence continues at coordinate 1,850,307,052 of NC_141694.1, read as the reverse complement.
TTTCAGAATAAGTACTCCTGAGATTTTGATGCTTTATTAAAAAACCTATTTAAATCTAGTTTACAGCAGCTGCATAGAGATGTGCTAAAGTATAAAGAAAATTAAGTGATACATGTTACAAGTAGCATGAGCAACTTCTCAAAAAAGTTTCCTACATACAGAGTTTTCGATTTTCAAAACCGGACTGGTTATGCAGATTTTCTTTTCGTGGCCACTTCATAATGTTATTGACATAGGTACAGCGCATAGCTGCAAATCGTGTGGCTTTGCAGGGTTGTATCCTAGCAGAATGTCTAGGTGGGTTGAGTCTATGCTAGATCAGAACTCATTTTGGTCATGCAAGCAGGCTAGAGCTGTAATGTGATTGTTGTCGCTGCTGCTATTGGCAAATTGTTGCTCCTTTATTCTAGGTAATAACAGTCCTGAGAATTCTTCTGCAATACGAGGGACCTCCTATAATCAATCGTTTTCAACAATCTATTCCCCACACTGAACATTGAATTTAGTTGCGCTAGTCACCGGATTTACACGGGGAAAGTGAATCCTTCATTTACACAACATGTAGTAAACTGTAAATATGTGCAACACAAAATATCCAGTCTTTCATCGCAAATCAACAACATTCATTTTTGAATGTATACATATATATTGAATTACACAAAGTTTTATTCATACTTCATCTTTCGGACACCAGCTTCTTTAAAGTAACAGTATGTGTAGCTACCATGAGATCACGTTAGAGACATCATAGTCCCGTCTCAGTCTCCAAGCACCCCTATTTTCTTTTGATTGGGCACTCTCTACAAGTCCACCAAAGTATGCAACCATGTAGTTCTTTTCAAGACCATCGTATCTCTTATCCCACAGATGGTCAACGTCACCACCTGCGCGTCTTCCAAGGACGGTTACTTTTGAAAGGACTAATCTTGTGCTTGAAGTGATTAATTCTAGAATCAAGTACTCAAAGGAGATTCTTGCAGGCCTGCTTCACGAGATGTTGTTACAAGAGTTACAAAGTACAGAATCCGCCTGTCCGTCTCACCTTGTGTCTGAAGCAGACCGACAACATCTCGCTTTGGCATCCCACAGATAAATCAAGACTGAGTTTCAAAATCTGATCCCTCTAGCCTACAGCCATTTAATCCCAAACACATTGTTGACTGTCTGGGCTGCCGACACAAGACCTTTCAAGGCCACTCTGAGAATTTAATAAGTTACTTACATTTTGTAATGCCCTTTCAGGTGGATAGTCTAACCTGACCTTTCCAGTCCTCTTATGTTCCATGCAGACTGGATATGGAAAAGGTTCACAGCTCCCACACCACAGCAGGTGGACGATCGGACTCCACAAGACCCAGCTCAGCACTGGATACACAAAGGCATCACCCCCACGCACTGAAGCCAGTATACCACCTTTGCTCCATACCCCAGAAGCAGAGACAGAGTAGGATGAACCCACCTGAGGTGACACAGGCAGTGAACAACATCCAACTTGGGATCTGATTAATTTCCCAAACGTCCATGCAACAGAACAGGGAGAGGGCGAGGAATATGTAGGTCTATAAAGAATCCAAAGAGAAGTTTTCCACAGGATACTTCGCACTGCAGATTGCTCACCTTTGTGAATTATTCTAAAGCAGTCTCTCCTTAGTAAGAGGTGGGTTTGATGAGTGGACCTGCGGAAGTGTTAAAGAACTTAACTGGCAAAATTATTCTTTCTCTGACCCGATAATCAATGCAGTGGCGCCTGGTAAAAATATGAACGAAAGCGCAAGTGGCAGCTTGGTGAATGAATAAATTGGAAAACCCCCTCCCACTGTTGAGGTATAGCCATATTTGTAGCCTTTGCTCTGGCGGAATCAATTCCGAAGCCCGCTGCAGGTCCTTTTTTGTTCAGCTTAATGAAGTGAACAATTCAATGAGCTATGGTTTGCTTCTGCACTGCTTTTCCCTTCTTCGTACTGGTGAATCCAATGATCAGCTAATCATCAATGCCGTGGTCCTCCGCCCTATTAACATAGATGCTAAGGGCATGCACTAGCATAAAATCGATGCAGTCTTTACTTCTCCTTGGAATGACAGAGGGTAAAAGGCATGGGAAATGTAACTATTTCATCGCATGAGAAGACATCACTTTTGAACGGAAGGACCAAATTATCTGGGAACAATGTTATAATTGGAAGATGGACAGACAAAGCCTGAAGCTTCCTAATGCGATTCGCAGAAATAGGCGATTTGAATTATGAGAACTGATCAGGTAGGTGGAGAAAGGCAACAGCACCGATAAAAAACCTTTAACTGTGCCAAAGGCAAAACCTTGCTTGCAGAGGGTTAACTAACTCAGGAAACAAAGTAGATTGATGGAAGGGCAGAGCACTGTCAAGATGACTTCCACCACTTGCATCACAATGTCAAAACATCTTAGCGGGTCTCTCTCAAACATTCTTCGTGTATAAAGGTGCTGAATGTTCCATGTTGTTGGGACAGAAGGTTCTTCTGAAGAAGTCGTCCGAGGACAGATGTGCAGGGTCAGAAGTCAGAGAACAGTTCTCTCTGAGCCCAATCTGGGGCCATCACAATTCCCTGCACGCAGTAGCCCACGATTTCCTCAGGATTGTCGCCTATCCCAGTTGATGACCATTCTAGCCAACTGAACCCTGGCCAGGAAACTGTAATACAACTAAATAAAAGGTATCCCTTTTGGTGGAGAATGGGTGGGACTCTGGGTACAATATAAATTACCATAAAACGGACCTCCTATCCCTCGCTCTCTTGGTGGAAGAAATGTAAATCCTGGGAGTCAAAATAACTTTCAAAATTATAAAGGGGGCTATATGATTTTCTGGCAAGAAATTAGGGGAGACTTAAGGAGGCACTGAAGATTAGCCGCACAGCGATGATTAAGCTGAATACAATTCTTAGACTGGCTCAAACAGAAAAGAGAACATTAGATCACCTTCATTGATCCTTGGTCAGCTTTGTGAGGCCAAGGAAATTAAGAGCTGCAAAAAATAAAGAGCAGAAACGGCTTCCCCTATACGTTTATAATTATTACAAAGTGGTTCTACTTCATGCATACATGAGTGGCCAAGGAGAATGTCCAACAAACATTATCCATGTAAATTAAACTGTGGTTAAAAGATCCCTGTGAGATTTAATATGGTTGCCATTAAAAAACAGACCTCAAAATGTTTACTTCAGTAAAACAACCAGCAAACTATTAGATGTTTGGAAAAAAATAAGACAGGCAAGTAAGATTATGTTTTTTCCATCTCTGCTGGCAACCAAAAGTATTTACAACAAGGGGTGGTGAGGGACAGAGTCTCTGAATTAAGCAGAAAGCTCTCACCCAGTCAAGAGATCAGGGCTAGATCCAACACCGTTTTTTAGCTCACGGCACCATCCCAGTTTCAGAACCTGGCTGTATGCAAATTAGTCTGTTCCTGTCCCAGTGCATGATGGGAACGGGACAAACCAAACTACAAAAGCCAATTCTTACACTGGGAAGGAAACAAGCTCCCGGGGACCGGTTTCTGGCATTACAGCCGTCTTCGGCCCGGTTTGCTTGAATCCTGATGGTGCAATGAGCAAGGGTCTCACATCTGAGAATACCCTTCCACGCTTAGGGTGGACAAAAATATTTACAACAAGGGGTGGTGAGGGACAGAGTCTCTGAATTAAGCAGAAAGCTCTCACCCAGTCAAGAGATCAGGGCTAGATCCAACACCGTTTTTTAGCTCACTGCACCATCCCAGTTTCAGAACCTGGCTGTATGCAAATTAGTCTGTTCCTGTCCCAGTGCATGATGGGAACAGGACAAACCAAACTACAAAAGCCAATTCTTACACTGGGAAGGAAACAAGCTCCCGGGGTAGCTTGTCTCCTTTCTGGTGAAGAATTGGCTTGGTAGTTTAGTCTGCCCTGTTCCCATGATGCACTGGGCCAGGGACAGACTGATTTGCATATAGCCAGGTTCTGAGCCGGGGTGGGGCAGTGAGATAAATAACGGTGATGGATCAAGCCCTGATCTTTGGACTGGGTAAGAGTGGTCTGCTCAATTCAGACACTCTGTTCATCACCACCCCCTTTTCTAAATCGTTTTTGGCCACTATAGGTGTGGCAGGGTATACTCAGACATGAGTCCCTTTTTTCACTGTTCCATCAGGATTCAAGCAAGCCGGGCCGAAGACGGCTGAAATGCCAGAAACCGGTCCCCGGTAGCTTGTCTCCTTTCTGGTGAAGAATTGGCTTGGTAGTTTAGTCTGCCCTGTTCCCATGATGCACTGGGCCAGGGACAGACTGATTTGCATATAGCCAGGTTCTGAGCCGGGGTGGGGCAGTGAGATAAATAACGGTGATGGATCAAGCCCTGATCTTTGGACTGGGTAAGAGTGGTCTGCTCAATTCAGACACTCTGTTCATCACCACCCCCTTTTCTAAATCGGCAACCAAAAGTGACAACACACAGTATAGTCCTCCTTGAGGGAACTTGGCATGCCAAAGATGAGGGTGCTTGTCCGATGCAGTCAGACATACTTAAGAATGAACAAAATAGAACCTTTAGAGACCAAAAAAGCACATAGGGACGGTCACTTTCCAAACGTTTTCACTATCCAACAGATCCGTCATTGGGTGGTACAGTCGGAATTCAGAAAAAGACATTCTGCTGCTCGCTCAAGGGGAGAAACCTTTCATATCACATCAGGGTACCAAAGTGTGAGTCTCTGGCATCTATACATTTCTCAGCTCCCCTGAGAGGAAATAAAGAAATATGTATGTCTAAATAAAAAAAGAGGCCTGGGTAAAGTGAAGCCACTGGAAAAGCACAAACCTCAGTAGAAAATCACGTACAAAAATAGCAATTCAGTCTAACATCAGGAATCTGCCTTGAATATCACAACAGTGTGGTATCTTCCGCCAGACAAATTCCAAAAGATGTTTCCCAGAGATGACGGAGTTGTTTTATGAATTGGGAGGTGAGAGGTGGAGTTTGGACACAGCCCTTTACGCAGCCATCGCAATATTTGGCTAACACAAAATAGGAATGGAGGAGGTTAACCCAGTGACCATGAAACTGCTCCATCAACTCTTACCACCAGCCAGGCAATGGAGCCCGACTTGGCATGCGTAGTGCAGGACAACTTGTGAAACAATAGTTGTAGACAAGATTGTCAACACACATAACTAAGGATTGGGACAACCTTTTGGCTATTTGGTAGCCGGTTTTCAGATATGTGAAGGGGTAACATACCTTCTCAGACCAAGATCCTTAAGAATGTTTGACTGATATGTACTGGGGACACAGCTATGAATCCGCTGCTCTATGTGTACAGGAAAACAAATGTTAGTAATACTGATAAAGATCTCTTGCACAATTCCAACCTGCTGCTGCTGCTTTTCTTTTTCCTTACTATGCTGCAGTACCAGAATGAAAACTACTGAATATTGCTTCCAAACTGAAAATGATGTCATTTCTCATACAACTGAGAAATTTGTATGAACTGTGTCAAAAATAGTATACAAAAAAAATGTGCATCAGTGATCTTGTTAAAAAATGGGAGGACCCGATTAGATGTATTAAATGCTGCTGCACCCCATCTGAAAGATCTCCCCCTCAGGGAATGGAAAGGGCCTAACCATTGCAATTGTGCTTAAAAGCAAAGGCAAAGCAGATCTGGATCCAGGTTGATGTTATGAGATTAAAGAACCTGCTCCTATTTTCAGACGTTAGTCACACAATAATTCAAAGGGAACAAGTGCTTCACCGGAGTGGAAAATGTTCCAAGTGTAAGGCAGAAAGCAATCATTCTATTTCCATAGTCAGTCAGTGCTTCGCGGGACAGCTGGAAAAGTGCACGGCTACAGTTTGAAGTGCCCAGGCACGGTCAGTAGAATAGCAGCATATCAGATTTAGAGGGAGGACAGGCCATCGAAGTGTGAACGGATTTCACTGGCAGATGGAGAACTGGCATGTTCAATACTGCTGCTGCAAAGAATCACATATACTTGTACAATGTAGATATATTGGTAGTCTGAGGAGAAGTTTAGAGGAGGTTGGTATTGGTGGAGGTGTGGGGAGTTACTCAAAATCAGACCCACTTCTCCCCTCATGACCCTCAAGAACTTCGTACAGTACCTATGATCATTGGTGCAGATAGCCCTTGTGTGGGTGTGCTCATGTGTATGAGAGATGCAATCCAATGGATTAAAACCAATTAAAATATAGGTCTAAAAGAATGAAGGACAATCATACAAGTCTTCTCTGCCTATTTCGGAGGTTTGTCCCTCCAATCCTTTTGCATTTCCTACAAGAAAGGCTGCAATTTCATAAGAATATTTACCAGTCTCTGGTGAATTCAATTCGCCTTGTGCATCATACATGACCTGCTACACTGAAGAGCTGCATCTGCTTCCAAAAGCATACACGCAAAGTGAATCGCATTTCAATGCTGTGTAAAGAAAGGACAGCTACGGCTTTCTCCATAAACCTCAAGTCATCTATATGGAGCCAGACATAACAGGGGCTCAAGAGCTATATGGACTACATTCATAAATGGGGAAACGTCATTAGTAACAAGCTGTTATAATTAATTAGTTTACATTTTCCAGCAGGGACCCATTAGGAGCGATGATGCAAAAACAATGGAACAGGCCGGGCAGGAAGGGAGTTCCCATGGCCTGCGGACAGAACATCACCAAAGTCAGAATGGGTTTCAGGAAACAGGTTCACTTGCAAACGTCTGTCACCACAAGAAATGTGCAATCACTTACAGGAAAACGAGCTGTCCTTCCCCTCTCGGACGAGGAACAATTTGAAGTATCCCACCAAATCATCTGGCAGATCCAACTTGGCAGCAAGGGCCTGGGGAAAGAAAGAGCTTTCAGAAGATACCAATCTGGAACAAGTAAATCACCCAGGCTGAAGCAAGACCAGCCATATCCACATCTGAACACAGATATTGTTACGTTATATAGAACACATAAAAGCAGAAATGAAGTAAAATATGAAATATAGCAAGAAATGTACTTCATCCCATGCACAACTTCCTAGGAGCAGCTATTGACCTGCTTCAGCATCCTGTTACTTATGCTAGGAATCGACTTGTCTCCACTAAAATGCAAGTACTCCATCAAGAGTATCTGCTCAAGGTAACTCATTCCCTTAACTGGCCCGCCTTTCAGAACAAGTCACATTCAGACCTCCTCCAGCTTAATCCACAATGCTAGTGAGCAAAAATATATAAACGACTAACATTTATTTTATCAGTCAGGGTTAATCCCTCTTTTCTGCGCTAAATCCTCCTTCTCAGTGATTGACACTGGAATGCGTAATAGGAGTCAAGGAGCAAAGTAGACATCTTAAATTTAAATTTCATTGCAAGAGAAAGAAGAAAGAGAAGAACCTCAGAAAGAGGGCAGAGAGAGGATCCACAGCCTTTGCTGTGCACTATGCCACAAATCTGTTCCAACTGCAGGCGTATACCAACTTTGTGGAGGGACGCCTGGCTGCCAGAATGATGTTACAGACTTCAGGAGGCAAGTAAAATGGCCTCAACTGTCGCCACTCAATCTCCAAGCATGGAGGTAGAGACTGGACATGTTCGGGTGAAGGACCGTCCCCTGCTGCTGCGACAGAAGGTTCTCCTGAAGAGGCAGACGAACTGGGGGATCGACTGACATACTGAGTAGCTCGGGTACGAGTACCTTCGTGCCCAGTCCGGAGCCACAAGGATGACTTGTGCCCGGTCGCGCCTGTTCTTCTTCAGCACTCTGGGCAGTAGTGGTATAGGCGGAAAGGCGTACAACAGACCGCAACTCCACTCACGACGAAAAGCGTCTCCGAGCGAGTGCCGCCTTGGAAATTCCAATGCGCAGAACTGATGACATTGCGCGTTCTCTTCGGTGGCCAATAGATCTAACCAAGGCTCTCCCCACTGCAGAAAGAGACCTTGCGCCACGTCCGAGCTCAGACGCCATTCGTGATCCATCATGCACCGGCGGCTGAGACCGTCCGCCCTGGCGTTTAGAGAACCTGCCAGGTGTTGAACCACCAGGGTCACGCCCTGATGTTCCAGCCATTGCCAGAGGCGCAGAGCCTCCTGGCATAGGGTCCACGACCCCACCCCGCCCTGTTTGTTGCAGTACCACATGGCGGTGGTGTTGTCCGTGAACACCTGCACTACACTCCCTCGGACAGAGGGGAGGAATGCCTTCAGTGCTAGACGAATCGCCCGCAGCTCCAAAAGGTTGATATGGAGCCGGGACTCCGCAGGAGACCAGAGGCCTCTGATCTCCGCCTCTTCCATGTGGCCTCCCCACCCCTGGAGGGACGCGTCCATCACAACTACGTGCTCCGGTTGGGGAAGGGAGAGGGATCTGCCACTGACCCAATCGCGGTCCGTGAACCACCACTGCAGCTGTCTCGCAGTGCCCTCCGAGATCAGAACATGGTCGGACAGGTTGCCCTGATGCTGGGCCCACTGAAACTTCAGGTCCCACTGCAGAGCCCGCATCCGCCAACGGGCCAGAAGGATGCAGGAAGCCATCAGCCCCAGAAGCCGCAGCGTCAACCTGACAGAGACTCGGGATAAAGGCTGAAAGATTGGAATGAGAGCCTGTATATCCCGAACCCGCTGTTCGGGTGGGTAAACCCGAAACTGCGCCGAGTCGAGAACCGCTCCGATGAAAATGAGCTTCTGAGAGGGACACAGGTGTGACTTCGGCACATTGATGGAGAACCCCAGCTGGTGCAAGAGGTCTGCCATCGTCTGGAGGTGGCTGACGACTGTCTGAGGCGAGCCCGCCTTCAACAACCAGTCGTCGAGGTAGGGGAAGACTGAAACCCCTAGCCTGCGCAGATGAGCTGCAACCACAGCCATCACTTTTGTGAACACCTGTGGGGCGCTGGTAAGGCCGAAGGGGAGCACAGTAAACTGAAAGTGCTCGTGGCCTACCCTGGACCGTAGGTAACGCTGGTGGGCCGGCAGGACGGGGATGTGGAAATAAGCGTCCTGCAAGTCCAACGCTACCATCCAGTCTCCTGGGTCCAGGGCAGCTAAGACCTGAGCCAGTCAGCATCTTGAACTTCTCCTTCCGGAGCCTTCCGGAGGAAGCCGTTGATGTTCCGTAGGTCCAAGATAGGGCGTAGGCCCCCTTTGCCCTTCTTGGGTACCAGAAAGTAGTGGGAGTAGCAACCACGTCCTACTTCTGGCCTAGGAACGCGCTCGATGGCCCCCTTGGCCAAGAGGGCCGAAACTTCCTCCTGCAGAAGCCGCAAATGATCCCCCGATTCGCGGCGGTGTTGCGGTGGCATGGCTTGAGAAGTCGTCTGGAAGGGGAGGGAGTAGCCCCTCCGGACGATCTGCAGCACCCACTTGTCCGAAGTGACAGTGCGCCAGTGAGAGTGGTGATGGCAAACCCTGCCCCCCACTGGCGTCACATAGGCCGAGAAGCACGGATTAGGAGGGTTTAGAGGCGGATGCTGCGGGGAAGGGTGTGGACTGGCCTCGCCGTTGTCCCCGACCGCCTACACGGCGATTTCCACATCCGCCACTGCGCTGGATGGTAGTCTGCGGCGTGTGGCTGGCAGCACGTGTGGGGGCGCACCTTCTTTGGCCACAATGGAAGCGAAAGGCACCCGTTTGCTGGCGCAGGGCCGAGAGGCCCAAGGACTTGGCCGTAGCCCTGGAATCCTTAAAGCGCTCAAGCGCATGGTCTGCATTGTCGCCAAAAAGGCGACGGCCATCAAACGGCATGTCCATCAATGTGTTTTGGACATCAGCCGAAAAGTTGGCGGACCTCAACCAGGCTTGGCGTCTAATCGCCACCGTCGTTGCCATCGCTCTACCTACTGAGTCGGTGGTATCCAGCCCACACCAGATAGAATATTTGGCTGCATCCCGGCCCTCCACAAGGGCTTGGCCGAGTTTGGCCCGTACCTCCAACGGACACTCTGGCAGCACTTCCACAACCGTATCCCACAGAGAGTGGGTGTAGCGGCCCAAGAGGCAAGCGGTGTTGGAAGACTGCAGTTCCAGACTAAGGGAGGAGAAGACCTTTTTACCATACATCTCGTACCTCTTGGATTCCCTGTCCGGCGGAGCCGACGGGAATGCGGTCTGGGAAGTGGATGCCTGGATGACCAGGCTCTCTGGGTGGGGTGGGTGGACAGGAAAACTGGGTCTCCCGGGGCCGGGCGGTGGCGTCTGGTCACGTTCCTATCTACGGGCGAACCCGTAGCGGGCCTGGACCAGGTGCCCAAAAGAACGTCGGTCAAGGCCTCATTAAACGGCAGCAGAGGCTCCGAGGGGCATGACTGCGGTTTAAGGACCTCAGTGAGGAGGTTAGTCCTCACGGCCGCGACGGGGAGCTCAAGGCCTTGGCAGCCCTCCATCAACACCACACCGTATGTTGCCCCCACCTCCGAAGCCACGGTAGGGGGCGAGACAAAACCAATGTCTGGAGAGGTGTCCGGACCACTGGCATCCCCAAGGTCACCTGTCCAGTCCTCTAGAGGCTGACACTCTCGGGTCAGAGGGTCCTCAGACCCCTCGCAATACTCCTCATCACCCATCTCCTGAAATTCAGGGTTGTCAACCAATGGGGCCAGTTCATTGAAGTAAAAGTCCCCAAGTGCCGTCGGATACGGCGCCCAGCGGCGCTGTTCCGACGTCGGAACCGGAGCGAAGGAGGCATCGGGGACGGTGCCGCCCGAGGACGGCGCCGGAGGTGACACCTTACTGACCGATGCTGGGGGGGGGGGGGGGGGGGGGGGGGGGGGGTCGTAAGGTCCACCGGCGACGACCCAGATCCCGTAGCGGGTCCATGGGGTCCCACGGCGCCGGGCCCCGAAGGCGCCGGCGGCGTCGGGACCGTTGGGCCCTGCGGCGCCGGGCCTGAAGGCGACATCGGGACCGAAGCACCCTACGGCGTCGGGGCAAAAGCCCCCGACCCGCTAGGGGCCCCAGACGGGCCCACTGGGCCCGAAGGCCCCGCGGAACCCGGAGGAGAGAGGGACCTCGGACCTCATGGCCATGAGGAAGCGCTCTATCTCCTCCGGCGTCGCGTCTCGCCCAGGGACCGGAGGATGTGGGGCTGGACGCGACGCCCGTGACTCCGACGGAGCCGCGTGGGTGGTGTCACCCGAACCCCCGGCCGCGTCGCACTAGCGTCGGGGGGAGTCAGAAGAGCGATGACGCCTCTTCGACTTCTTGTGTTTCTTACCTGACGACAACTTCGACCCGGAGGAGTGGTGCCAACTCTCGGAGCTGTGGTGGCTCCGACCCCGCGACCTGTCCCTCGACCTCCCGTGGGACCGGGACCTCTCGCGGCGCGGGACGACTGCCGGAGTTCGAGTCGCCTGCGGGACCGCTCCCGCCTGGCTTTCGAAGAGAGGGCCCGGCAGTCGGAGCAGGCCTGGTCGTCGTGGTCGATGCCTAGACAAGTTAGACACAGGTGGTGAGGATCCGTGACCGACATCGTGCGGTCGCAATCCTCGCAGTGCTTGAATCCAGGCATCCCTATGGCACCGATCGGAGTCGTAAGACTACGAGAAAAGATCAAAAATTATCGAAAAAGATAATCAAAAAGTGACTAAGGGTTACTGCTTTTTCCAGATCTGCGCTTGCTGGCGCGGAAAAAAGAAAAACTGACGTCAGCACGCGGAGGCGGCGTCTAAGTACTCCGACGACGTCATCACGGTGTCCACGACGACGGACGTGAAGCCGCAGACGATGCCTACGCGCAAGGGTACTGCTACGCAAAAATTTCTGGATCCTGTCTGACGCCTGGGGATATTCTAAGGTAAGGAATCTATCACTGACATGTCTCTTTCAGATACACAAGGCGTAGTTCCCATAGCCCTTGAACATCAATTAACCTTCTATTTCTTTACTTGTTACACTGAGAGAACAATGAGCTATTAACTAAAAGGCAGATTCACTGTTAGGTAATGCATTCTTTACACTACGAATCAAACACTCTTTAAATCCACAAGTTAGTCTATTCAACCATTAGAGGAAACATAAGGAAATAGGAAGGTCATGACATTCAAGAACATATTGTTGCTTAATTAAGTAATACATTTTGTTAAATTGAATTAGTCAGCAGTTATGACAACATCTCCAAGCAGGTCATTCTAAGGTCAAGCTTCTAAATCACGTTGTGTACATTTCAGTAATATTGATTTCCCTTCTAGCTAGAAAAAGCTTGCTTCATAGCCTTTCAATGACCTACATGAATAACAATGACTGCCTACAGCAAGTTAGCACATTTCAAATGCGTGTCAGTTAATGTCCATGTTTACGCTCTTTAGCTTACTATGTTAATTTTTCTTTCTAATTAGCAGTCTATTAACAGCAACCGATCACATGAGTCCAAACCACACTACAAATTAATTATGTATGTTCTGGAGGTTTACACATGTGAGCAAATAGCAGACACCAACAATATCGCCAGGCACATCAACAGGTAAGCTGTGAATGCACAGCAAACCCTGTAATTCACCCTAAGACACACTGCACGTAGACCAGAGGTTGCTCATTTCAGGAATAAACTGAAACCTACTTCTTTACCATAAGCACCTAAATGATGTATGTTTAGGCCTTTCTTTCAACACAGACTGAAAACCCATGTTGATTAATTAACAAACCATTTAAGCAATGTTAAAGAGTTTGCCTGCAACGCCGTCTGGTTCTGCGGCTAGGTTACAATATTTACAACAAAGGCTACTTGTCCACAAATCTCTCATTTAAGATGCAACTTGTTTCAATTGATTTAAGATGTTTGACATTCCGAGGAGTGAACAATTTGATTCCACATAACACGTTACATAAATAAAATCATTACTTCGAGTTAAAGATTCACCCAGGGAACGTATGAAAAGAATAAAGCATGGTGCTCTATCGCTTTTGTAATGTTTTGTAAATGAATGACCAAACCCTATTTTTACGATATGGAAGAGGCTTAAGGACGAAAATAAAATTAATAGAAAATATGTTGGGTTGCCCTAATTAATCTGAAATTCCAGTCTGAGGTATTAACCATCTGTCTAAAAAGCTGCCTCCCACTTCTCTAGTACTAGAACAGTTCTGAAGCAGCATCAGAGGTTGCCTGAGACCAGGTGCATTGACAAAAGTCAGATTAAGGCAATGCCACAGCAGAAAACACTCACACTCGATTGATGGGAAATACTTCTTGGAAGGAAAACTGCCACGCAATTGATGTCCATCGTCGATACACTGCTGAGCACTGTCCATGTGAGCCATCGGGCTGTCTTTCTCATCTGCCAATGTACGCCTACACAGCATCTTTGGGTAATTGTCCAAACAGCTTCAGTATTTTGCAGACTGATCTGAAGATCACCACTGTTGCTGCTTAACTGATCCCGCTTATAGCGCTGCTCCAGGCCCCCTCTTACAATTAGCTTCTGGAGGTGTCTGACTAACTCCTCTATCTCCTGCCAGTATTGACAGTCGTATCAGGAGAGTAGTCCAACCGACCTAGCAATGCTCCACTCTTTGTGCATCCGAAAAGCCACAAGCTTGCCAGCTGTTTCTATCCTCTTACTCTCCTCATCGGGGTAAGGAGTATTTGCTGTGACGTTGAACCACTAGTGAGTCAGGAGGAACCTGGCCTGGGTCTTTTAAGTTCTCTGTCGAGGTCTTAAGCATGCTGCGAATGACAACAGTTTCTTACTCTTCTCAGACCTCTAAGTTAAGGGTTGTTTCCGAGCCAACCTAGGGACAAGTCTGAGTGCACATCTAGACTATGACTCAGGTGGAAAATGCTACTTGCCAGTATACATCTGTTCTTGGCATGTAGAGCTGCAGAGTTGTACACTTAGCATTAGATCGCCACCTGGTGTTGGGCTCGGATAATTGCATGTTGTTGTTGTCTTGGAAGAAATCTTTGTAGTCACGAGATAGGTGACTCCTCCCTTGGACGATAGTGTGCATGGGCATCGGCCCCATACTTAGATTGTTTTTCGCCATGATGGGAAATGATGGAGTTAGTAGAAAGAAGAAAGTATGTCAATGCATGTATATCTAATTAAGATAAAACTGGAACAGTCACAGGCCCCGGGGAGGCGGGAGGGCATGTACAACTCTGCAGCTCTACATGCCAAGAACAGAGTCACCTGTGTCTGTTTCAGTAGTTTGAAGGGCAGCTTGGCCTACTGCAGCTTGCTGCTTGGCTTGCACATCAACACAATAGTGTTTAGTGAAGGTGCGTGTTGTAGACCATGTTGCTACCTTGCATATGTCTTCTGGAGGAATGTTTCCTAAGAAAGCCATAGAGGCTCCTAGTTTGTGTGTGGAGTGCGCTCTAGGAGGAACTGTTAATGTGCGTTTTGCTTTGTGATAGCATACTTGTATTCATTTAACAATCCACCGTGCAATGCCTGATTTTAAAAATGGGATTGCCTTTATATGGTGGAGACAAGGCTACAAATAGTTGCTCTGTTTTGCAAAAGGACTTGGTTCTATCTATGTAATAGAGAAGAGCTCTTTTGACATCTAGTGTGTGTAAAGCTCTTTCTGCTACAGAGTCTGGGTTTTGAAAAACACACTGGTAACTCAACTGCTTAGATGAAAAGGAGTAATTACTTTAGGAAGGAATTTAGGATTAGTTCTTAGAACCACTTTGCTACGGTGTAATTGTAAGAAAGGTTCTTGTATAGTGAAAGCTTGAATTTCACTAACTCTCCTAAGAGAGGTAATAGCAACAAGGAAAGCTGTTTTCCATGTGAGAAATTGTAGTTCACATTTATGTAAAAGTTCAAAAGGGGGTCCCATGAGCCTTGTAAGAACAATGTTTAGGTTCCACTCTGGAGAGGGTGATAACCTAGGAGGAATAATTCTTTTTAATCCTTCCATAAAAGCTTTTATTGCTGGTACTCTAAACAACGACATATGTTGTCTGTTTTACAGATATGCGGCAATGGCTGCAAGATGTAAACGTATAGATGAATAAGCTAGATTACATCTTTGTAAATGTAGAAGGTAACAGATAATATTTTGGATGGAAGCATCTAAGGGATCAATTTGATTATTATTGCAGTAAATGTCAAATCTTTTCCATTTAGCAGCATAGCAAGCTCTAGTAGTAGGTATTCTGGCTTCTTTAATGATATTCATACAGTCTGGTGGCAGGTTAAGGTAACCAAACTCTAAGACTTCAGGAGCCAGATCGCCAGATTCAGTTGATTTGGATCTGGATGCCTGATGTCTCCATGGTTCTGCGTTAACATCGATGGTGTGAGAGACAATTTTTGGTGTGGAACTAGAGCGAGTTCTCGCAGTGGGGTGAACCACGGTTGGCGTGCCCATGTGGGAGCTACCAGAATCAGTTTGAGAGACTGTTGTCTGAGCTTGCGTACCACTAGTGGTATTAGTGGCGTTGGCGGAAAAGTGTACGCAAATCTGCCTGACCAGTTCATCCATATCGCATTGCCCTTGGACAACGGGTGTGAAAACCTGGCGGCGAAGGTTGGGCATTTTGCTTTTTCGTGTGTGGCAAAGAGGTCTATCTCTGGATGACCTTATGAAAACAAAAAACTCCTCCTGAGTTTGGCAAAGGATTAGTGATGCTGGATTCAAATGGGGGCCGTTTGCATCAGTGAGAGGGATTTAAATATTGCGTAGAGGAGCGCACATAAATTGTGTGCTGTTGATAATAAATCGTAGCAAACAAAATCAGAGATCGTGAGAATACTGTAAAGCATTAAACAAACAATCCGATAGTTTCCCTATTCAAAATGGCGGCCACTTAAAAGGTCCGGCAGACTCTTAACATCAGGAATAAAGGCATAGAAATGGTGAACAAGATTGAAGGCACAGAAATGGTGAATGTGGACGTGGGGGTGTGGCGGACCGGAATACCAAGCGCGGAGGCCGTATATAGTGGGCAATGTTTGTTTTTATTTCTAAACCTCTGGTTAAACAGGGTAAGTATCAGTCTCGAATGTTCAACAAAATAAATCCACAGCTCCTCGGTTGGAAGGATGGTCCGGGTTCAGGACACGTGCCCAGCTGGTTCTTCCGGAGTTCCGGTCTTGGGGATGTCCTCGGAGGTACCGGGAGGGGAAACAAAGAAACAAAAGAAAGGAGCCGTTAGTCCTGCCGGACTTCTCTCGTCGGATCCCTGTTACCAACACCTGGGTCCGTGAGGGGTAGGAAGACGAAAGTGAGGAGGGGACGGTAGGGTCGGGGTAGGTACGGGACACAAGCCGGGTATCGAGATGCAGGAGGGGTGCCGAGTGGCGGGACGTGAAGGGGCGAGGGTTTATTTACAACGTGAACTGGTGCTTCACAATATCTACACAGTGCTACGGGTGACGACGTGATCCTAAGGGGTTATCTACACAAAGGAGTTATTTACACTGCACCTAATGTGCTACAAGGGTGATTCCGATTCACTCACCCGCTCCGCCGCAACTCTCCAAGTTGAGTTGTGGCCGCTCCCCAGCAACCTCCGGTGGACTCCACCAATCTTCGGACCAATCTTCTTCCTCTTCGGTCGCCTTCTCCTTCGCCGCTCCGGTCGGGGTCTCCTGCCACAAGCTCAATCCGACGTCTGACTGTTTCCTGGTTCCGGCTTTTCCAGTGTCCGGGTCTCGCGAGGGGGAGGTACTTCCGGGGTCGGGAGGGTGTGCTTCCGGGTGTCCGCCGTTCCGGATTGGGTCCTGGAACAGAGGACAGAGGGTTGGACTTTTGGTGGGTCGGGCTGTTGCTATGGACGCTCTGGCTGGGACTTCCGCATTGCACAAAGGGCTGAAGTGACGCGGACCAAGGATGGCATGAGGGGACGCCGCATCACAGTGAACAAAATGAGGAATTGAATTAGAATGTCCACAATAGAGCAACCAAGAGGCCAATACAAATTGACGCACTCGCACCGAGTGCAAAACAAACAATAGTGAGAATTCGAAGAAATGACGGCACATGTCTTCGTTTTCTCACATCAGAGTCCTAATGAAAAATAAATAGTACGATAAATAATGACCAATGAGATATGATCGAAAGCCAGCTCAATAAATAACAAATAGGTGATTCAACAATATAAAGAAAGGGTACTTAACCCGTTACAAGATGGCGACCACGCTAAGGACATCAAACTCCTAGGTACACACCGCTAGAGCTCAACAGGGCGACCCGGTGCCAGCAATTAGACAATTAGTGAGAGTACTTATACCAGACACACTGAGAGTTTAAATCATTACCTAACAGCCCGGCAAGGAGGAGGACGCCACGCAGCTCAGCTACCCTAAACAAGTAAGAAAGAGAGGGGTTTGTTACCTAAAATTGACATTAGGCAGCAGGTATATAACACTGCTTCAACAGTAAATTTAGATACTGTTTGTTGCTTTTCTAGAGTTGGCAGCTAATTTATAAAAGCCCAATGGAGTGACTCTTGATTTCACACTAAAGAAAAAAGGAGGAAATCAAGTTTAAAGCAGGTCTTTTCGCTAAGAAGGTAAGATCTTTAGGACAGCGGGTAAGGATAATTAGAAGGGAACTAAAGCCCAGAGAGTCTAAAACATAAATTATCTTGTAGACAAAGTGGTGAGAAGAACAGCGACGGGTAGCTCCCAGAGGCGTCCTTCCAACTCTTTAAAACACCAAGAAAATAGGACCGGTAAGCCCTTTCTTTTAAGACAAACAGGGAGAGAAGGCTATGAGACATTGGAGAATAACCATAGTGAGTGATAAAAAGGCAACTCCTTACAAAAAGAGATGTTTTTCTGTTATGATAGGATTGAAGTTGGTCAACCCGGGTGCAGTACCAACAAAACTGACATATAAGGTAAAAAATAGGATTATATTATGTCAAATGGTGAAAAGAGCCCAAAGAAACAGGGTAACTAAAAATAAGGTGCATTTTCTCCTAGAATAAGAAAGAGGAAAGCAAACAAAACTTCATTAGGAGAACATAAGAGCGGAAGAGAACCTGCTCAAAAGACCGAGAAGGTAGTGCCAGGAAGAAAATACAAACCTGGGTAAGAACATAGAGGTACCCGAGGGTGGGACTCTATAATAAAGAAGGGACGAAAATCTGACGGCCCTTCTTTACCTTTATATACAGCCCACTTGTGTCTGATAAAAGTAAATTGATGACACCGCATCCTAGCGATAAAAATATACCACGCTAGTTAGGTCTTCCCTCTCAGTAATACTACGGTGTGGGAACATAGTAATACAGGGGACGCAGGGAATAGATCTGGATTACAAAATGGCGGGGTTACCCAATATTAGGAGACTAGCTAAAATGTTAATGAATCAATGTGGAATTGTTAGATTAAATATTGGACCTAATGAAATGCATTGTGATATGTTTTTTATAGATATGATTTAAATGAACAAGTCCTGAAGAAGGTGCAAGATTATTTGAGGCACCGAAACGCCTGTCGACAGTTTGTTCTTTTTGTATAATAAATATGATGTATATGTAGACTTGTGTAACAATGCTTAAACAGCATTTTTTTTTTTTTTGAGTTTTTTTTAAAGCTGACTAACAGCAAAGTCGAATATGCACAAGATTGTTTTTATGAAATAATGTGTTATTTTTAAATTATTTGAATAAATGAATGAAACTTTTAACTTTTGTGTATGCAATGTTTTCATGCTATCTTGTGGTTTGATACATATTAAGTTGTAAATCTGGTAACCTACGCAATATTTAAATCCCTCTCACTGATGCAAATGGCCCCCATGGGAATCCAGCATCACTAATCATTTGCCAAACTCAGGAGGAGTTTTTTGTTTTCATAAGATTGTTGACTCAATCCTTTTCCTGTTAAAAGGGTAGCTTCCCTCTTTATCTTTTGATATCTCTGGATGACCCCACTTGTGAAAGAATGGTTGAAGAACTTGCAGATGTAGTTCCCATTCGTGAATCTGTTGCGTCTGTCGACTTAACAGATTGGCTATCTGATTGTGACCTCCTGGAAGGTGTTCTGCAAGCAGATATATCTTTTGTGGAATGGCCCATCTCCAAATGTTTTGTGCGAGCTGGGACAGTTGCAGGGAATGTGTGCCTCCTTGTTTCTGTATGTAGTACATGGCTGTCATGTTGTCCGTCCGGATTAAGACAGCTTTGTTCTGTATGTGTACTTGGAAGGACTTTAGTGCCAGGAAAAATCGCCAGCAACTCTAGGCGATTGATGTGAAGCACCTTTTGTTGAGCAGTCCATGTTCCCGGAGTTGTGTGGTGGAGCAGATGTGCTCCCTATCCTGTCAGGGATGGGACTGTTGTCAGTACTATTTGTGGAACAGGCTCGAGGAACGGCCGCCCTCTGGATACGTTTTTGGTGTTCCACCACTGCTGAGTGCGATGTGTGCGGCTGTCTACTAACACCAGGTCTGTCAGTTGTCCCTGTGCCGGATTCCACTGATGTGCTACACATTTCTGCAATGGACGCATTTGCAGTCTTGCATATGGTACAATAAAAATGCAAGATGCCATCATGCCTATTAGTTGCATGAACACTCTGGCTGGGAGAGAGTGTTGGTTTTGAAACCTTGTGACTAAGGCTTGAATGCTCTGTAGCCTGGCTGGACTGGGATAAGCTAGAGCTGTATTGGTGTTTATGGTAGCCCCTAGGTATTGATGTACATGAGGGCTGTATATGTGACTTGGTGTGGTTTATTGTAAACCCCAAGTTGTGCAGTGTCTGAATTGTGTGAGATGTGTGTTGAACACACTGGTTGAATGACTTGGCCTTTATGAGCCAATCGTCTAAGTAAGGGAAGACATGGATATGTTGTCTTCTGGGATGTGCTGCTACTACTGCTAAGCACTTTGTGAACACTCTTTGGTGATGTTGTTACCCCGAATGGAAGGACTTTGAATTGATAGTGTTGTCCTTCTAGCACAAACCTGAGATACTTCCTGTGGGAAGGATATATGGTAATGTGAAAGTAGGCGTCTTTGAGGTCTAGTGTAGTGAGGAAAATCGCCTTGTTGCGATAATGGAAGCACTTGTTGTAAAGTGATCATGTGAAAATGATCTGAGTGTATATACAGATTGAGAGGCCTCAAATCTAGAATTGGTCTGTGTCCCATCCTTTTTGGGTATTAGGATGTAGAGAGAATAGACCCCTGTTCCTTGATGTTGCAATGGAACTAGCTCTATTGCATCTTTTTGCAGCAATGAGAGAACCTCTTGTTGGGGCAGCTTTAGACATTGGACGCTGTCTGGGTGGCATATTTGGAGGGGTAGCTGTAAGCTCTAGGCAGTAACCATACTGGATAATCTGTCTTACCCACTTGTCTGTTGTGATGGAATTCCAGACAGGTAGGAACTGTGTTAATCTCCCCCCTACAGGAGTGGTAGGCTGTTGGGGGAATTGAAGGAAGTCACTGTTTAGAGGTGGAAGAGGATCGATTGCTGTTGTTACCTCGACCTCTTCCCTTATTGTTATTACCTCTGTAGCCCCCTCTAAAGTATCCTTTATTATAGGATGATTGTGTATTAGTTTGAAAGGAAGCTGAATTGTCTGCTCCAGCTTGTTTGGAGCCTCCTCTGTAAAAGGAGCGACAAAAGGAACCTCTTGCTTGGGTGGACTGCAAAGCTCCCATAGACTTGGCTGTGTAAGTGTCTTTTTTTCATTTTTTCAAGAGTCTTGTCTACTTCTGGACCAAACAACTGCTGATGGTTGAATGGTTGATTTAAGATAGTAGTCTGTACCTCTTGCTTAAATCCTAAAATGCGTAGCCACACGTGAGGTCTAAGAAGGACACTGGCGTTTATTGCCCTGGATGCAGTGTCTGCTACATCTAGTGCGCATTTAATGGAGGCGTTAGATATAAGCTTACCCTCCTGTATGAGGTCATCTGCTTGTGTCTTATATTGGTCCGGTAGATGTTGTAGTAGCTTCTCTAGCTGATCATAGTGAGCCCTATCATATCTTACGAGGAGGGCCTGTGTGTTAGCAATGCGCCATGTATTCCTAGCTTGGGCAGCTATTCTTTTCCCTGAAGCATCTATGATTTTGGATTATCGGGAGGTGGTGCTTCTCCGGATGTTTGTGAATTTGCTCTTTTCCTAGTGTTTAAAACTACTAGGAAGTCTAAGGGTAGCTGTACCGTAATGTAAGAAGGATCCCCAGGAGCTGCTCTGTACTTTTTTTCTATCCTTGGGTTTATGATTCTAGCACATACAGGATCTTTAAACACTTCTGGGGCATGTTTAATAACTCCTTTAATCATTGGCAGTATTTGCACAGATTTTTGGGAATGTTCAAAAGTGTCTGGTAAAAAATCCTCTTCTGCCTCATCTGAATGCATGGGGACATTGTGATAGATGGTAGCCCTATTAATTAAGTGTCCAAACCCAATATTGTCTTCTGGAGGAGAAGGTTTAGATGGATATATATGTGGGTCAGGAATATCTGGTAGATCCTGTGGGTTTGGATACTCCCAGTCTGGTGAACCTGTTGGGTAGGGAAAAGGGTCATCTGGGTCTTTCCCTCCCCCCATGCTATACTGATCATCATCAGCATCATGAGGTGGTGTATGTTGTGGAGAATGAAGAAGAGAATTTTGAGGTGAAATGTTTGAAGGGACAGCAAGAGAGGGAAATACAGGAGAAGGGTGCATAGGAGATGTGGCAGAGTCGTCCTTCTTGACAGGCACTGGAGGTGTAGGTGCTGCATCTGACTTTCTCTTCCTGTGTGGTGTGGTGGAAACCGGTCCGGTTTCTGGGTCTATATATATCCTTTTTTGCAAAGGATCAGGTCGAAAAAGAACTTTTTCAGAAATTGCTTTCGGCGCCAATTTTTTCGGCTCCGGGCCTGGTTTCTGCTTGTCTTTAGTCTTAGGAGTTGTTGTATAGTCCTTTGGCGTAGTTTTCGGCACCAAATGTATCGTTTTCGGCGCTGAGGCTTGGTTCGAGGGCTTGGAGGCATCGGTAGCAGGCTTTGTAGGTTTTGGCACCGAAGATTTTGGACTGGAAGCTGTTTTGGTCGGCTTGGAAGAGTCGGAAACAGGCTTCATTGGTTTTGGTGCCATATTGTCTTTAGGAGTCAATGGCTTCTGGGTCTTTTTCGGAACCGGGACCGGTTTCGGTGCCGAGGGAGCTGGTTGTATAGGCACGTGCGATTTGCTCGGTATGTAGCTACCGGAAGGCTTTAATATTTTCTTCGGAGCCGGGCTCAATGGCAGGGCTTTCGAAGCAATGTCTCGGTCTCGACTGGGCCCCGAAGGCAGAGTTTTGACAGTAGTCTTTGGTTTAGGTGGTGGGGCTGGGGTAGGGGCTGTCGTACTCACGCGGTGACCTGATGGTATGGAGTCATCCGAGTCATCTGAGTCAGATACGATCTGGAGATCATCAGAATCTTCCTCGGGAACACATGGACCTTCGTCGAAGATATCCACCTGTTCCGGAGGTGATCTCTGCATTATGCGTCGACGGGCCCTCCGATCTCGAATGGTCTTCTTGGATTGAAAGGATGCACAAGCTGTGCAGCTCGACTCGTCGTGTTCCAGTGAAAAACACAGGTTACACACCTCGTGATGGTCGCTGTGTGGAAATTTTGCTCCACACCCGGGGCATCTTTTGAATTGTGTCCTTTCCATGAGGTGTAGGCCTCACCGCGTGGGTAGGCCCGACGGCCCGCGTGGACGATCGGAATCGAAGTGATGAGGCATATTGAAGTCAAAGTTTGTTTTTAGAAAGTTTTGCGCGTCGAAGTCTTTGAAAAGTAGATTTTCGAACTGGAGCGGAAAAGTTGCACCCGAACCCAGTGGCGGAAAAAAACAATCCAAGGATGGAGCCGTTGCTCATGCGCACTTTCGTCCAAGAGAGGAGTCACCTATCTCATGACTACAAAGACTTCTTCCAAGACGACAACAACATGCAATCATCCGAACCCAACACCAGGTGGCGATCTAATGCTACGTGTACAATCTGCAACTCATATGCCTCGAACATAGGTTTTTCAAGGTCTTGCAGGTCGGGGCAGCTTGGACGGGTGTCGCTGTGCAATGGCCCCTAACTGGAGGCTTGATTGGGGCCAAGGCAGCCTCTAGGGGGTCGAAAGGTGTCAAACATGAGAGCAGAAAACAAGGGTCGGTGCCTTTTTAGGCAAGGCACAGGGGTCGATGCCAGACTCTAAAGGGAGTGGTATTCAACCTAGACTAGTGGGCATTTCGAGGCTCAAACACCTCGGGTAGACTCATGGAACAGGAAGTGGAACAAGGGCTATGGTTGTGGTCTTTATCCAGGGATCGGTGCTCTGCATTCCACAAGTTCCTGATCCCCGAACTCCAACTCAGAGGCATCAGAAGATCAGACCGCTGGGCCATGTTACCCCTTCTGCCATCTGATGGCCCGATGGGTTTGCTTCTTTCCCTTCCACTCGAACAGATGCAGTGTCTCCAGCGACCCTTGCTGCTGCATTTTATGGTGTGCTCAGGGACACTCACATCAGTGCCAGATGGTCTTATTGCATCTTAACACTTTGCATACAGCTTCATTGTGTTAAGTTGACAAGCAAACGTTGCACATCCTAAGTTGATCACCTCAGTAGAATTTGGCAGAATTAGAAGGGTGTTCGTGTTCTCTTGGTAACTCCATCGCCCTCCCCCCCACCTAAAGTCATGCCCCAAATACGACTCAATTGCTCAAAGGGCCAGTCTCAATGCCACTCCGTAAGCCTGCTCAGTCATGGTCGAGCAAATATCCATTGTTTCTAATATCAAAGATTCCAATTGCTGGCACTGAACATAGCCATTGTCTGTAGGATTGTTAACCTTTGCTGTGGTTGAAGTCCTGGTAGCTGGCGCCGAAGATACATAGTCAGTACCAGAGATTGTAATCTAACATCCATGGCAGAAAGGGGGAAAAAATATCTTAACTTGAGTGTTTGTCCTGGTGCATTGGGAGCAGAGGGATGGAGCTCACAACAGATCTAGTGACTCGTAAACAACTACCAAGTTTAGTCTGCATGGACTAAAAAGCAGTGGCCAGATCCCTAAAGCGGTGACAATGCCAGTAAAGGCGAAAGAAGAGTGGAATACAAACTTTAAGCACAGTTTGTCCAACCTACAATCATGACATGCATGGAAGCCAACAGTGTTCAGTGAATGTGCGATCAGAAGACCAAGAGGCAGCTTTAGGTTTGGCTGCGAATTGGATGTTCCATATTAACGCTATTGTTCCCCCATCCTTACGCGTGGAATGTATTGTAAGAATGGTGTGTAGTGTACGCTTGCCTATAGCATAACATTACTTATTGCATTTATCTATCAAGCTCGCTAGACCTGCATTTGAGACAGGATTAACTAGACAGCAATTTCTATGGTCTTCCTAATTGAACTGAGAATTGTCCGTACAGTACATGATGGCCCTTTGGTCATCTAGAGTATGTAAAACTCTTTCAGCAGAAGATTTAGGCTTTGGGAAAAATATGGTAAGTCAAGAGATTGATTTACACCAACACTGCACGGTCCTTGAGTACTTGTATCAAAGGCTCTTCAATTGAAAGAATTTGAAGTTTACGGACTCTAAGGGAGTCAATAGCGACCAGGATTGGAACATGCAAAGGCCCAAAAGGCTCCCCAATTAACGACGAGTAAGCTATATAAAAGTCCAGTCAGTCTTCTATATACACGTGCATCACAATCCAATCTGCAACAGCAGATTGGCCTTATGCAGTCATCATTTTGAAGTGGTTGCATAACATATATATGGAGAGGTGGAAGATGGGGTGAGTGATTCGCCCCTTTTGGAAATCAAGGATTAGAATGAATACACCTCTTGACCTTCTTGGTGCACAGGTACTTTTCCATTGTGTCCTTCAAGAGAAATGCTTTCACTTTGTGCAACAAGAGAGAAACATGCACCATGTTTTCAGCATGGGGTGCACTAAACCACACTTCCGCTGTGGCTGGGCAATTTATTCTTCTTTGAATAACTGCTTTGGGATTCAATGTGACTAGCGACACATCTCCTGGCATCCACAGTGTGCCAGGAAACAGGCACCACCTCAGATTCTTTTCACCACTGGTTTCAGATGAATCTTCAGAGCTCATTTAGAAACTGCACACTGACAACTGTTTTGACACCGAAAGTCTCTAAGCCAAAGAATGGCTCCTCAGCATCAAGCAGACTCTTCAAAAACAGCACAAACTAAAAAGCAATTGCGCAGGAGAGCCTGGGGCTAGGCACACCTCTCCAACTGCACCAATTTAGGCTCCCCTTCCCATGGACTCATTTAGGCATACTGCTCACCGCAAATTCAAATTGCCACACCTCCAAACACACTACCCCAACCTGGCTGGGCCTAAGGATGCCAAATCAGTCTACCTTTGCTGTGCTCAAAAGTGGCCGGGAGGGTGCGGGGGGGAATAATTTTCTCCCTCACAGGCCTGGTCTAGCAGCACTGAGGAGATAACTGAGGGCATACTTCCTGTCTTGTTACAGAGGGTAGAGGAAAATCATATCTGGCAGCTTATAGCTACCACACTGTGGCCCCCTCAGAACCAAACTGTTGAAGTAGAAAAAGGGGATAAAAAGGTTCAAAACACCACCCGGCCCAATGTTGAGAGGGGAAATTTGTACATAAGTCATAACCCTGCCCTAAGGGAGGGAGCTTTTTTCTGTACCCACCTATCCTAAGGTAAGGGAGTATAAGGCATTATAGTGGTCCTGTGGTCAAGGTCCGCCTGCCATGCTCAGAAACTGAGTAGACATTGAAAAGGACTAGGATAAAAATACTACCACTCGCAGCAAGGGGGAGACAAAGTGGCCATCTCCCTCGAGAGAAAACACTTAATACTCCTTAGAGCTTAAGCAGCAGAGCACCATCCAATGGCAATGACAGGGGCAAAGGAACTACTTAGTATATGGACTAAAATCTTCTGCCCAATCAAAGGCTTTAGAGAAGGGCTGGGGAGGGGCGATGTTGACCTCAAGTCTTATGTATATCTGAGCTGCAAAATGAATCTGTTGACGCTACCAGTTATACGGCAGAGAACAGGATTTGTCATAAGGTTTTCAAATTAATTCCGCGATTGTCTGCTGTCTCTCCAGGTGATTGGAACAGAATTACTGGATCTTCGTGGCAAATAGTAAAACATAATCTAAGTTACCACCTTTAGATTGAGGCACAATACTTTTCTTACACCACTGGTCAAGTGGTGTCCAGCGACCAAAGCACAATTTCTTTTTCTGTAATGAGGAGTACAAGAAAAGGTCTTCAATCACTCATGATCTAGCGGCTGTTCCCTTTACGTGCTTGAATTTCAAGACAATGAGAACTAAAATGAAAATTAAGACCTGTGAGTGCTTTAACCCCTTGTCTCATGAGGTCCACGTAGAAGAAGGTCAAAAAAGTCTTCAAGGGACACCCAGTAAGTACATATCTAACAAAACACCTGCTGTATTTCAGGGAACAGGTTGAACGCTCCAAGCAAACGTGCTTTCTAAACGAACCTGCTGTACTTTCACGAACAAAAGACTCACCGGACGACTTGACCCCCAGACGAACCAAACTATAAAGGACGACTGGTGTTCATCGATAACAGGCTATTGAAAACCCTAACTTCTTGGCTCTCATCCAGAGTTTATGTAGGAAGGAACCCGTATACTTACTCTTAACATAGCAACAGCATCGATGTGACCTTGCTCTAAACATAGGAGCTGTATCCAGCTACCTTGGTAGATTGTGAGCTACAGAAATGCAAATTATCAATACTGTATTTTGTCACAACTCATGTTCCCACTTGCATTAAACATTTTTGAATGTGACAATCACTCACACGGCAACATCAAAGCACGTCGCTAGATGGACAAAGAAAAGAAGCCAACTTTATAATCTACTCATCTGTGACCTAGAGATCTTGATTGCAGAGCTCCTGAAAACAAACCAGCCCTAAACAGAGGCGGAACACACCTAGTTAAGTAGAAATCTGAAGAGATGTCAATGTATGCATGGCCTCTTTTCAGGCTCGCGCTGAAAGCACAGGAATGGAATAGTGAAAAATTATTGGACCTTCTATGTCAAACAAAGAGGCAAGGCCACAAAAGAAGTAAATGTGTTTGATATAATAAAAACTAAAACTTAAAAAAAAAGCCCTCTAAACATTTGATGGAGCGTATTTGTAAAATTTGCTGTCTAACACCACCATAATTACATATTTCCGTCTCCCTCCTCACGATAGACTTATTTCTGTAATATGGTCTGAACCAGAACCTACACACCACACTGTACTTTGTGCCACACCATGTATTATTTTTACTATGTAAAAATGATGTACATGCAGTGTTCATGGTATGTAAATGGCACCACTCCGGATTAAAGGTAGGGTCAAGTTTAGGGATTTTAGGGTAAATAGGAGGCTTACATACAGGGTTAAATATATCGCGACTGGTAGGTTTGGGTTTACAATTAGAATAAGGGGTAACATTAAGCTTTGGATTAGTGCGTGTAAATGTTGCAGCGAGTGGTAGAGTTAGGATTACAGTTCATGTACAGAGCTTGTAGTAGTGTTGATATAGCGGCTAATTATTGCATTATATAATACTATGTCAATGTTCTTGCTTCTGTGCACTGAAGCGGGAATGTAATGGCTTTCAAGAGTAGAAAACACAACTACGTAAATATTCCCTATGTGCAGTGCTCCCAGTATGTAAATACACTACATATGATATCCTCAATATGTAAGTATGTTCTGTGTGCGAGTTCATTGTCTTTGGCAGATCATTACCAATCTTCAGTGTACCACTGTTACAAACACCCTGACTGTGCACTTATCACCACATTGATAATACAAAATAACACTTCCAGATGTGTTCATGGTGGTCCTGCTGCAAAAATATATTCTCTGTAAAGCAACCATCTGCTCCTCTGCGCAAGGTCTGCACTGCGTTAATATACCCAATCGCTTTGGATGATTTGGATGAATCCAGTCAAATAAGAGCTTCTGAAGCCTACATTCAGAGGACAGCACTACATCGGTGAGGGTCTGCTTCATCTATGGTAGGAAGTCACCTTTATTGCAGAGCTGCCAGATACATTTTTCACCTACCTCCAGTACTTCTTCCGTCTGGTCAGATGTAAGTATTGTGACTTTAACTTTTTGTTCATTTGAAAGTGATACCTCCAACTGCACTTCTCCAACTGGGATTTGCTGTGTCTCCTGTGGGTACAAGAAAGGTACTGAGGAATCCTACTGTCAAGACCAGGCATAAATAAAAATGTGTAGGCGATGACTGTAGCAATGGCATGCATGCATACAACTCCACCTGAGCAGCACCTCAGAATTTTTTGGCAGAGAAAAAAAAGAGGAAACCAATTACTTGCTTGTACTAACTGCTCTCAGAAACTTGTGGTGTAGGCACTATCCCACTTTTTAATTCACCCTTGTACAAAATAAAATAAAAAGAGGTCTCTTTTTACAGTATGAAATAAAACTTGAATTACATTCATTTAAATCAGTCAACTTAAAAAACTGCATGTCCCCAATCTTCTGCTCTAAAAGAAAAGGCTGCTTACCTCCAGTGATGCGGTTTCTGTTCGAGACTATCTAACCACAAATTCCCCGCCGTAGAATATTCCCCAGATGTCAGACTGGATCTGGAAAATCGTGAGCAGTACCTCTATGTGGCGGTAAGTGGTGATGTCTATCAGCTCAGCGTTGGGTGTGTCAAAGTGATGTGCGCAGTGCCTTCAGTTTCTTTCATGACCATTTCCGTGCCAAAAGCGTAGCCCTACGTTAGACTCTGTATGTAACCAGTGAGCAGAATATAATAGGATGTTAGGGTGAAGAGCACTTTTTGCAGAAAGAGGAGGGTGGAAGAGTATGTGAGTAATCTGAGGTTTGAAAGAGTCTATCAGAAAAAGCATTACAAAAGGTAAATGAGTTGTTGTTCTAATAGAGAATTCTAACCAAAGGTTACCCACCTTAGAATAGGTACCCAAGCAATACCTCCCCTGAAAACGCCTACCCTGACGGACCTGGCCGTCCAAACAATGGTGCTTCATGAATGGGTGGAATGACACAGCTTGGGAAAAGTACCGGACAGGTACCCCACATGCTAAAGCACTAGTAGCGGCTTTGGCCCTGGTGGAATGGCTATGCTAGCCCCCCGAATGCTGATGTTTAGCTAATGAGTACCAAATTTTTATAGAGTACAATCCATCGAGAGACCGTCCGTTTCTGCACCGGCTTGCCCTTTTTTCGCTTCAATGAAGAGCTGATCATCTACCGGATATTCTTTGGTGCAATCGGTGTAGAAAGAGAGCTCAACTTGGGACTAGGCAGTGGAGTCTCTCCTCTTTAGCATGTTGTTCTGGCCGATATGACAGGAAGTGACAACCTCCAGCAGAAAAAAGCATGTGTTTCAAAGATCAGTTTGGGTAAAATCTGGTGTACGGAGGGTTAACTACAAGAGCTTCAAGTCAGAAGTCTGAGCAGACAACTATGCAGAGGCTTAAATGATGAGCGCATGAGGTACGTCTACACTAAATTAAGGTCCCCTTGGGGCATGATGAAGAGGTAGGAGGGGGACAAATGTTACAAGCCTCTAAGAAAACGTGTCACAAAAGGCAGCATTAACAGGGAGGGCTGATACAGCGACCGCAAAAAGCAGAAGTGCCCAAAAGGTAACCTTTAACGATGACCATGGCAAGTCTGTGCTGGGATAGGATTTGTACAAACAGCAAAATCTCTGACGTGGCCGAAAGTGGGCCACCATGTAGGAGCACCAAGCTATACATTTTTCAAAAGGGCAGGTGTATACAGTCTTTGTTGAGGGACGACCTGCTGTCAGAATAATATCGCAGATCTCAGGAGACAGAGCAAAGGCATTCAACTGTCTACGCTCCATCTCCACACATGAACATGGAGTGTGCATAGGTTCTGGTGTGACAGAAGGTCCTCCCAAAAAGGCAGCCTGATCGTCGGAAAAATGCTCAAGCTCAGGATAGCAAACTCTCCTTGCCCAGCCTGCAGCCACTAGATTGACTTGAGACTGGTCGGTCCCGATCTTCATGAGAATTCTGGGCAAAGGCGTACAGGAGTCGTGAGTTCTAATCTAAATGGAATGAGACTCCGAGCGAGAGCCTCTTTATAAACTCCAACGTGCAGCACGGCTGACATGACCCACTCTCATCTTTGGCAAATAGATCGATCCAACGTTTCATCCCCTTCTTGGAAGGGGCCTTGCACAACCTCTGGTAGTAGACGTCATTCATGTTACTCAAGGCATTAGCAGCTCAGTTTGTGCACACTAGCGTTAGAAGATCCCGCTAGGTGCTGCACGACTCGGAAGATGTCCTGTCACTCCAGCCAGGTCCAAAGTCACAGGGCCTCCTGACACAGAGTCTACAACCCCACTCCACCCAGTTTGTTGTAATACCACATGGAAGTAGACTGCCCTGTGAACAGCTGAACCAGCCTTTCTTTGATGGATGAATGGGAGGAAGACTTTCAGTGCCACGTAGATCTCCCTCGGCTCGAGAAGACGGATGTGTAGCTGGGGACTACACTGAACACCAGAGTACTCTGATCTCCACATCTCCCAAGTGGCCACCCCAACCCAGAAGCAAAGCATCAGTCATCACCGTCAACTCCAGGAAACAGGAGTTTGACGTTGGTCCAATCACAGTTTGTTAGACACCTCTGCAAAGTAGCTGAAATAGCAACCACCTCCTAATTCTGGCGCAGACACCTTCTCGATTGTTCCTTTGGCCAACAGAACCTACACGTCCCGATGGCAAAAGAAGAGATGGCCCTGTATTAGCTATTCTGGGGAAGGTTGCAAAGTCAGACGGGGTTCCACTAAAGGAAAGGCGTAACCCCTTCGAACACTTTGAAGCACCCACTTTTCTGAAAAAATCCTCTGCCATTTGGACAGATGTTTGATTCTGCCTTCAACAGCATGAAAGTGCAGTGCTGTGAACGGCATGCTAGAGGGGCGGGGCATTTGACAAGCTGGTGTTGGTCCCCAAGTCCTCTGTGGGAGCTGTGTCCACATCGACAATTACTGGGAGGCCTTGGAAGTATGGCTGGCACTGACGCTGCTGATGGGAACCTTTACCATAACCAGAGAAAGGGCAAAAGGAGGAGTGCGGTGGGCGCAATACCAGGGAGGAACCTTAAGTTCTGATGGTAACTGGATACTCCCGTTAAGGGCTCAGGGCTGAATCGACCATATCACTGAACAGGCTAGCGTCATTGAAGAAGAGCATGTCCATCAATGCCGACTGGACATCCCACGAGAAACCAGTTGACAGGAGCCAGGAATGGCAGTGTAGTGCCACTGTGGAGGCAATAGTCATGCCGAGTGAATCCGTGACATTCATCCCACACCAAATGGAGAATTAATTTTGCTTCATGGCTGCTATCAGTAATGGCTGTTTCAGTATGACTCTGGCCTCTTCCAAGACTATGGGTAGCACTTGCATGCCCATGCTGCACAAGGTATGAGCGTATCAGCCCAAAAGGCATACAGTGACCCCGGATAGACTTGCTAGGTTGGTAGAAATAAAGATTCTCTTTGGAAGAGTGTCCAGCCTTTTGTATTTTCAGTCTTGGGGAGTAGTAGGGAACACACTGGGATGAAGTTTGGCGGTCGAAGCCTGCACCACCAAGCTCTTGGGTGCTGGGTGCTGGGTGAGGAAAGGCAGGTCCCCAGGAGTGGAACAGTGGTGGCAGTCAATCATCCTGTGAACTGGAATACTTGTGCAGGGCTTGGACCCAAGTTCCAAGGAGAGTGTCCATGAAGGCAACAAAGAAGGACAGCAGGGGCTCAGAAGAGGACAGCTCTGGCTTAAGCATCTCAGTTAAGACGTTGCTCTCAAACTGGATGGAGAGAAGCTGCAGGTCAAGGACCTCCACTGCCATCTGCCATTCTCACCCCATAGCGAAGGGCATGCTTTTCTCCATAGCAGAACCTGGAGAAGAGACCAGGCCAGAATCTGGAGTTCTATCCAGTCCACTGGCAACTCCCATCTCCTCGTACCAGTTGTCTTGGTAGGTATGGGCCATCTCGTCAGAGAGGTCAAAGATCTGGTAGGAAAAGTAATTGCACCTTCACCAAAGTCCAACTCCGCACTAGGCCTGTCAAAGGCGATGAGCAGCATGTCCAAGCCAGATGGTTTATATGGGCCAGATTGCGCTGGGGTCAACATAGAGCAGCACAGATCCATGTTGTCAGTTGGCACTGGTGGCGTCAGGATCAGGAGGCCACATTCTAGCTTGGGCCTAGTCAACCGTGTTGGTCTACATTTTGGAGGTGGATCAAGAGGACCCAGCTGGCGTTGGGAGCAGGCTCACCAGCAGTATCCCAGCTGAGACACCTCTCTGCTCTGTGGGGATTGAAGGCGTGCCAGAGAAAGCCAGGGGCCAAAAAATGGAGTGCATTGCCATATATAACTCGTTAAGTTGGGCAAGGGTCGCTCTGAGGAAGTCAGGGAGGCACAGATGAGACCTGGCATCCAGCTTCGTTGGGGGAGTACAGGAGCGGGCCCTAGAGGCACAAGACAGGTGAAATGGGTGAAGTAAGCATGGACTTCTTACTGTGCTTTTTTGACTTACCCGAATTCAATGATGACGACTTGGACTTCGAAGAAGACAGAAAGCAAGACTGGCTCAGTGACTGGGCCTTAGACCTTCCTCAGGATCTGGAACACCAAGGCTTCTTGTGCCACGTGTAGGAAACTGGTTCTGTATATACTATACCAAAGTAAGGTATAGTGTGCACAGAGTCCAGTGGACCACCAAAGGCTTACAGAGATAAAAGTAGATAATACCTTACTCTCTATTTGTGGGAGTGTGGGCGAGCAATAAAACTTTATCAGAGGGTAGTATTAAGCATTTATTGGACACACTCAGACAAGAAATGGTGTCACACACTCAAAGACTGACCTTTGACCAATTTGTTTTGTATACATAAATTATTTAGTAGTAGTTTATTACTAGAATCAAGCAAGGCCTGGCACAGGTAAGAGTAATAGTACTTTGCAAGAATAATGCAGTGGAAATGCAGCTGAATGCAATTGGTTACAGGTAAGTCAAATGGTCATAAACAGTTGAATTGCTATACAGTTACTTTGTAATTACCTTTTGAGTAGTTTGTTGGATTACTTTTCAGATTACTTTTCTTAGGGATGGGTACAGTGGGTACACCCCCTATTATGGCACCCTCCAGTGGGAGGGAGGCATAAGCCTCACTGTGGTTGGCTGGGCCCCCCCCATCTTCAAGATGGCGTGGACTCAGAGTTGCGCTTCACCTCGCCTCCCCACCTGAGGGATGGGGTTGGCAAAGGTGGGCACACCTAACTTATCTTGGTTTTCCTGCCGATTCTGCCACCCAAAGTGGGGGTCAGAACCGGTGGGGGCCAGTTGCTGGGTAAAGCAAATGTCAAAGGTGGCAAGCCTTAGAAGCCTCCCCTTGATGGACCCTGCCCATTCTGGGGGAGGAGGCTTGGCACCGCTGCCCAGGATGTGCTTTGGTTCCTGGCCCCGAGAGCGGGAGGCTCTCAACCCAAGTTCCATAAACATGTCTGGGAGTGGCAGCAAGAGAGCAGCCAGTCAGCCAGGATTCTAGAGTTAGGTTGTTTTTCAGGTGGCATCTCTAAGATGCCCTCTGAGAGCATTTTTCATTAAATCCCACACTGGCATCAGTGTGGGTTTAATGTGCTGTGAAGTTTAATACCAAACGTACCAGATTTCAGTGAAGCCATTATGGTGCTGTGGAGTTCGTAATGACAAACTCCCAGACCATATACTTTTTATGGCTTTACTGCACTTACGTCTTACGAATAGGCTTACACTTTAGAGGAATGTAGAGGTACAGGGCTCATGCTCCTGTACCATCACCACTGGCATAGTGCACTCAACTAGAGGGGTGGCTGACCTTGGTCATAGGCAATGGGTTGTAGGCATGGGGCACAGGGATGTGAGCCATGTCGACTCTTCACTTTTCTCTGCACCAAAACATGCAGCCTGCAATGGCAGTGTGTGTTAAGGTACAGGACCTTGAAGGGTGGCACTAAAAGTGCTGCAGCACTTCGAGACCTTCTTTGGTCACAGGGTCCTCGGTATCTAGGGTATCTTTTATAAAGGAATTAAATTTGGCCAAAGAGGAGCTAATTTGGGGGTACACGGTTTTAGAGAAAGAACATAGGCCCTGGGTATCTGGTTGGCAGGAACCCAGTGCACATTCAGTCAAAGAGCAACAATGTCAGGCAAAAAGTGGGGGGCAACAAAAAGGGGCACTTTCCTACACTGCACTGCTAAGAGATGAAGGACTCATTCCCTGATCGCCATCGAGTGCATTGATAGACAGTCGGTACAGGCCCTTGATTCGTCGTCTGATCCACAACACACCAAGAGGGGGGGTCAGCAACCGAAATCGGTCTATGACACTCCACACTGGTTTGGTAGGGGACATGTTCCTGGCACGCTGGGAGCAAGTTGCTCAAAACGTTGACAAGAAGTCAAAAAAAGATGGTCAAAACATGATATCGGGAGCTCTCCAGTTCCGTGCTGTTGGCATGGAAGCAATAAGAACTGATGTCAGTGCACTGTGGTGGCTTCTATGTAGGTACAGTGCATGTCACTTTCAATGCATACAATACCGGCATGTGAGACTACTGTAGTGTGAAGTGTCATTGTGTACAGGTAGTCCGGGGCAGAAAGGGCTGTGCAAGGACAGGTTTGACCTGCAGTAGGGGCATATATAGATCGCTCAGTAATATTTACTGGAAAATATATAGTGCTTTCACTGTATTGTATACATAAGTGAATGTGGCTTAAAGTGCAGTTTACCTACACTTAAGCCTATACATTCCACCAATGTGTCAAACTGGGAAAACATGCATGATTTAGCAGGTTTCATTAACATACATATACATCTTAAGGGACTTTCAGAACTGTCCTATTTATCTGGCTCAGCTAATAATCAGATTCCAGGCCTTTGTCCCACCCGCTGGGCCACGTTAATTACCCAGCTCCCCAGAGTATACAAAGGCTTCCCCACACAAAAAGAGCAATTAACCAAATTCCTGGGAGGGAAGGAGTGGGGAGGAAAATCACTGTGCCTGGGCTGGGTCACCCAGGCTTACTGAACAAAGGAGGAAACCAAGACATCTAGAATCAGCACACGAGGGGCTCCGCTTTAAAGTTTAGGTGGGAAAGCAACTAGCAGTAACGTCAGCTCGGGGTGGAGCCGAGACCCTCTGAGGCGCTCTAACAGAGAAAACTTGACAGCGCCATATTGCATTGCCCTAGAGAGCCAAGTAAAGCTGGACTAAAAGCTTTATTTACAGCTGACCCCTCAGGACAAAGGGTCTACCAGAGTCAGTGATGCTAGACCCCTCATGCCTCTGGAGCACCAGATGGGGAAAGAGGTGGACTCTACTGCCACTAAAGTATTCTGTAAGATGGCCAGAAGGATGTGGGGTAGTCGCGGTCCATGCAGGTAACAGTGGTGGGGCGGTGTAAGAGGGGATTCCGAGGGACGATTCCAAGAGAAAATTATTTAGTTGTCCATCTGCATCGTCCCTTGGAATGCCTCCCGCTACTACCTGCATGGATCGCGGCTGCTGTGGGCCTTGAAAGTGCGGGCTGGACTTCTGCTGGCTGGTAGTGAAGGAGCTGCGCCAGTAGAAGAGGAGCACCAGGATCCAGGTTGAGAAGAAGGCTGGTGCAGAGAGCCAGTATATACAGCTCCGAGCAAAGTGCACAGTTATAGAAACCAGGAGTCTAGCGCTCACTACCAGGAGCAAAGCGAGCCAAAGATAGGGAAAAAAATCAGTCTAGCTGCACCCAAGATATGCACTTCCTAAGATTTGACTTTTGATTTAAGAAAGTAAGACTAGATTGTGTGGGGCTTCGCCGACATTTGAAGATAACCCTTTGGGTTAACCAGGGCCCAATAGACAATGCACATACATTTATGATTTTTCTGGTGAGAGGGGCATGAGCGGGGCCCAACAACAATGTCCTGGAGGGCCTATTCCCCAGGACAAAAACAAAGAACAGCAAAGACCTAGGGCTATTCTGGTCACCAGAACGATGTTTACTTCGCTCGGAAAGGAAGAGACACATTAGAAAAACACCCCGGGAATAGAGCAAGGCCACACCAGCTGGGTCGGGTGCATGGTTGTACACAAGGGTTTAAAAACGAAGAAGTGGTCCGCTTGAAAGCAAAACGCTGTCGGGGAGAGATCTATATCACCCAAGGACAGGCAGCGCATTATTTAAATTCACAAACTGGATATAAACAAAGTTTAGTGAAAGAGAGGAAACCTGATTCAACATGAAAATGACTCCCAGCCCCAGATGACCTTGAACCCGATGGATTTCGAATAGCCCTAGTCCTGAAGAGGCCAGAATCGATTGGCTGAAACGCGTCGACTTTAAAGAGACACCAGATTAAAAAAAACTTGATTAATTTAAATAATTTGTTGGGGGATTTAAAAGATACTGGGTTTGAATAATATATACCTGTTGTTTCCCTCACATAAGTCTGTTAGATCTCTATAGGAATGTCTTGTTTATTTTTTCAGTGAGACATCCTAGTTTTGAAACAAAGGGCTTCTCTTGTATATATATATAAAGAATACATGTATATACAAATGTGTTTGAAATTGAAAATTAAATATATAAAGTAAAAAAACATTTAAGTAAAATTCTAAGGCGTGGTGCGGTTCATGACGAGACATGAGATTGTATGGAAAAAATATATAAAGTGTGGTCATAGTAATATGAATACTAAATAGGGAATACTTTGTCTTTATTCCCTATTACTACAACTAAGAATATAAACCGTAGAACCAAGGTACCAATTTCTTATAAATTGAGTCTTCTTTACCCAGGTACCGTTTGGATTAATGGGTTCCCCCTGTCATTCATAAAAGAAAAATAACAAGTAGCTACTGCTTTATGAAAGTGGTGACCCACTGGATGCAAGCTAGCCTGGCTGAAGAGGGGTGTTACCCCGAAACCAGTCCCAGGATGCTGGATTCCGGCAAAGGGAGGACCTGGCTTGGCAGTTCGGGCTGGACTGTTCCCATGAGTCACAGGGTCAAGACTGATTTGCATATGGCCATGTCTGACCTGGGGTGGCAGAGTGAGCAAAAGAACAATATGGATTCAAATCAGATCTGTGACTGGGGGCGATTGTCTGAAAATTGTCAGCGCTCCGTCCATCATCTTATTGTGTTTGATCAGAGTACTATCCTAGATGGTGCGGAAACCCACCTCATATTCATGTTCCTTTACTACCTTGGTAGTGCCCTCTTGCACAAAATGTGGCAGTAGAGTAGAAACATCCTTGTGCATTCTCAACATTATAGCTTCTGGAAAAAACAATATTTGCGTCATTCCAGGTATCTGCTATAAGTCGATTGTGGGACTCCCTGCATATTGTTCTCTCTCTACTTCCTTTTTCTCTGAAATCTCCGATTTCTTATTTCCTTCAAATCAAAAATGTTAGATTATAGCTGACAATGTTAATTATCATTTAGAAATTAAACCTGATACTACTGTAGCTGAAGATTTGATTTAGTGGAATAACTGAGCTCTCCATCTGCTGACAGTGTCCCACACATCAGGCCGGATATACACAAGAAATGCATCTGCTTTTATTTCATTTCATCTGATCGAAACCAACAGGCCATGCCGATTGCACATACACTTGCCCTTTATTGCAACAGAAACAAAATGAGAAACACACACGTTCCTCTTGATTTAAGAAGAAATATAAAGATCTGGATATCAGAGGCCCGGTGCACAGAATGTAGATGGCACTTCCCAACATAGTTCCAGCAGTAAATTATATCAAATGAAGCTTTTACTTTTTTTGCTTACATATTGTTCTGATTATTTGCATAATGCACCAGACCAGAGAAAACTGAACATCCTAAGTGATCTTGCGTTAAACTCTACATCAATGATTATTGCCTCACCTCACACACCTAATACATCCAGATCAGTCGGGATTTATGCCACACAGGAGTACGGCGATGAGTCTCAGACGACTGCATGGTGTGATGGCGAGGGCCCCATTATTGACAGAATCTGCAGCAATCCTCTCGCTGGACGCCAAAATGGCGTTTGATTTGGTAGAATGGCGTTACCTCTTCGCGGTCCTACAACATATGGGTTTCGGCCCAAAATTCATAGCATGGATTAGGCTACTGTATAGAAACCCTGTGGCGCGAGTGACGGCAAATGGCCACATCTCGAGAGAAATACCGCTAGCAAGGGGTACGAGACAAGGTTGCCCGCTCTCACCGCTACTGTTCGCCTTAGTGCTGGAGCCCTTGGCCACTATCATTAGGACCACCCAGCTACTGCGGGGCATAAACTGGGGGGACAACTGGGAGGACAGAGTGTCACTATACGCGGACGACATGTTAATATACCTAACAGACCTGGCAGTGGGAATTCCAGTATTATTGGCGCTGTGTGAGCGACACGGTGTAGCTTCAGGTTATAAAATCAACTGGACGAAATCGGTGCTTTACATGCTGCACGGAACGCCGCCACACTTAAGTGGGGACTGCCCTTTAATATTGGAGACCGTCTCCTTCAGATACCTAGGGATCCAAATCACACGAGATCACATGGCCTTTCAAGACATGAATCTAAGGCCGCTGCTAGACAGATTAAAAGCGGATGTAAGACATTGGAAGACCCTCCCGTTAACATTATTGGGCAGAGCGGCGCTTTTCAAGATAATGGCGCTGCCCCGTTTCCTCTATGTCTTGGAAAACACACCGGCGTTGGTCCCATTGTACTTCTTTAGACAGATATCAGGTCAACTGTCAGGCCTATTATGGGGAAATCGACCAGCTAGGGTCGCGCAGGTGAAAATGATTAGAGACTGGTACAGTGGGGGGATAGCATTCCCAAACTTGGAACTATACTATTGGGCGGCTCACCTCCACGCCCACCGGACAGGCCACGCCCCCTCGCGCACTTCCCGATCACTGCCTATAAAAATGTGTCCATTCAGGAAGCGCAGCGGACGAGCGCAGCGGGCGCGACGAATGCGCGCCAAAGGCGCGCATAAGGCAAGCTCGTCTGCGCTCGTCCGCGCCGAGTCCGGGCCAGGGGCCATACCACTTACTACCCAGGCAAACCAGACCCTGGCCTACAGCTCGGCCGCCCTCCACGACCTGAGACCCATGGAACATGACTGTCAAAGGTACGCTCTTGATACCACACCCCTTCCTGCCAACTGTCCAAAATGCAGTGCTGCCCTCCCCACAAGGCAGAGAAAACCCCCACGCCACGAATACCGCATGCTTCTTTTAAACTGCAGATCCCTCCCCAAACACAGGTTGGAAATATCCCTCCTACTAGAAGAACGCAAGCCAGACGCACTGTTCCTTACGGAAACATGGTTAACGTCTGACTCTGACCCCGATGTGGTTGCCGCTCTCCCCGCTGGTTATCAAATTACTCGTCAAGACCGCCCAGATGGCAGAGGGGGAGGACTAGCAATTATAGTAAAAGACCAATATCGCTGCCGACTCATCACGGAAAACATCCCAGATTGTGAAAACTTAGCTTTCGCGCTGGAGTTTTCCCCCAACCACTGCCTCTCGGGCACCCTGATATACCGCCCACCCGGCCCTCCGAAACAATTTCATAGTAGTCTCCCAGCAACAGTAGCACCTCGCATCTGCGCTGCGGCCAACTTCATTGTGTTAGGTGACCTTAATTTACACTTCGACTCACCATCAGACGCAACGGCCACTACCTTGACTGACGACCTGGCCGCACTACAACTTATTCAACGAGTAAACACTCCTACCCATACAAAGGGACACCTCTTGGACCCAGTATTTAGCAACTGCGCGGAGCTATCAACTGAACCCCCTCTTCCCCTCCCCTGGACTGATCATTCCTTGGTGCCCCTCACCTGGCTCACTGAGAAACCCATTCCCCCTACCCCCTCGATTAGATACGCGAGATCATGGGCACGGATACAAGTAGATGAATGGACAAACAAACTATTGGAAAATCTCCCCTCAAATAATGAAGACCCTTGTCTGGCAAACCAGGAATACGAAAGCTGGATTTTGCACTCCCTTGAGACCATTCTCCCCCTCAAGAAATCATCGGCTAAACGTTCCCACAAAACAGCCCCATGGTATACGGAAGCCCTTAGAGAAAAAAAGCGACACTGCCGAAAAGCAGAAAGAAAATGGCGCTCAAACTACTCTATGGAGGACAAAACCCGATATCGGGAAGAAATAAAAACCTATAAAGAGGAGATAAAAACTGCCCAAACAAAATACTTCTCGAATAAGATCCTAACCTCAACTTCCAAACCCAGGGAAATTTTCCAAACCCTGCAGACCCTGATTAAACCACCCCCTCCAGTGTTCACGAGGAGAAATCAACTGCCCAATGTAACGACCTGGCAGAATTCTTCTCGGCCAAAGTGAACAAAATATACACTTCCTTCCCAACCAGCACTGCCTCCCCGTCACCTCATAACAACAACGGAGGTTCAGACCCAGAGCTAGCCTCCCCACCCACGCTCGACCACTTCACCTGTATGGACCTAGAAGCAGCTGAATCCACAGCTCGGAAAGTGAAATCCGGCTCACCAACAGATCCGGCCCCCCCAGAGACAATGTTACTTGCATCCCAGACGGTTCTACCCATCATCAAGAATCTAGTGAATGCGTCCATTGACTCTGCCATTGTTCCTCCTGCCTGGAAAAAGGCAATGGTTCGAGCACTAATAAAAAAGCCCCATCTAGATCCCTCGGACTTTGCCAACTACCGCCCGATCTCACTACTCCCCTGGGTAAGCAAAATTGCGGAGAAATACATCAATCTCCAATTGGTCAACTACCTGGAAAGCAATCAGCTGTTAGACCCTACCCAGACAGGATTCAGGCCTAAGCATGGAACAGAGTCTGCCCTCCTTATGGTCGTCGAGGAGTCCAGGAAAACCATCGATCAAGGAGGATCAGTGGCAGTGGTCCCCCTTGATCTTAGTGCGGCGTTTGACACGGTCAGTCATAACACCTTACTGAACCGTATAGCAAACGTCGGCATTGTGGATAAGGCCTGGCTCTGGATAAAATCCTTCCTAAGCAACAGGTCGTTCCAGGTGTTTGACGGACAAGCCGTCTCCTCCAGCATACCTATGAAGTGTGGAGTCCCCCAGGGCTCCTCTCTAAGCCCTGCGCTTTTTAATATCTATATGAGGCCACTGGCTGAGGTAGTTCGTCCGTATGGAGTTAAGATCATTTCCTATGCGGACGACACACAGCTGGTAGTCTCCTTAGCGCAGGAAGCCCAACATTCTCCATCGGGGGGACTAACCAAATGTCTGGAGGAGGTGAAGTCCTGGATGACGCTGTCCTCACTAAAGCTGAAAGGGGACAAAACGGAGCTCATGCTGCTAGGCCCGGCCGATCCGACCCTCTTCAAGTCATTATGGCCCACCTGTCTAGGCCCCCCCCCGGTTCCGAAAGATAACATCAAAAGCCTGGGGGTATGGCTGGACAGGAATCTTACCTTTAACACCCAGGCCACAAAGCTCTCCGCCACCTGCTTTGGACTTCTCCGGACATTGAAGAAGGTCCTCCCCTTGCTCCCAATGGAGGCTAAACAAACAGCTATTCAGGGCATAATACAATCACGCCTGGACTCAAATAACGTCCTTTACCTGGGAGCCCCAGAGTACACATTAAATAGATTGCAACTGGTGCAGAACCGTGCGGTCCGCACCCTACTGCAAATTCCACGAAGAACCCCAGTCAGAGAGGCACTGACCAGCCTTCACTGGCTGCCAGTACGAAAAAGAGTCACCTTTAAAGCAATATGCATCGCCCATCAGGCCTTCTGGGACTCGGGCCCAAAAACCATGCGCAGCCTAGTCAGCCAATACCACCCAGGCCGTGAACTACGTTCTAGTCAGGCTTTTATGGCAACAGTCCCCAGAATCAAAAGGTCTAGAGCAGGCGGAAGAATGTTCACCTTCAACACCTCAAAAATCTGGAACCTGAGATCTAACCCCAACCTTGCCTCCTTCCGCAAGTAACTTAAAACCCATCTATTCAAATCCCCGTAATCATTTCAGCCCCTCCCCCCTCCTCCCAGTCTCTGTCAGCCTTATTACACCCCCCTCTGGTTCCCTAGCGCTTGGACGCCCCAGGGCAGCAATTGCGCTGTAGAAATGTATTTTCATTCATTCATTCATTCACCTCAAGGTGATCAACCAGTGGGTACACGCACCGCAGGATGACCCGGCATATTTAGCAGACAGACGGCAGCTAGGCAAAATTGGTCGGCCCAACTAAACACACAGTGACACTATGGCACAAAGCCCAAACATGACTGAAATGGGAGGGTGTGATTACACGGCTTACACCCTTGTGGGACTCCAAATCCCTGGGTAATCTGAGGCACAGCAAGGGCTTTACCCAGTGGGACAGCATCGGGATCTCCACGGTGGGTGATATGTGGACAAAGGATGGGGTGGTTCCGTTCGAGACCCTGAGAGAGCAATACGATCTGGGTATTACTGAGACGTAGCGATACATACAGATCAGACATGCATTAATGACTGCAATTGAACCAGGCACTAAGGTCCCGGAGTCGGCTCCATTGGAAGACCGACTACTCACAAATTACATGGAAGCCAGCGCCCCTTCCCTCACATATCGCAAACTGTTAAACAATCTACCCGACCCGTTGCAGAAACTGAAAGAGAAATGGGAGGACAAGATAGGGGAGTTAGATGAGACAAATTGGAATGCTGCAATGGCGTCACCTAGAGAAGCTGGAATCTCGGCGAGATTCCGACTAGTACAATTTAAAATACTACACCGGGAATACTACACACGCACTACCCTACATAAAATCCAGAGGGCAGACCACCCTTACTGCTTGAGAAATTGCGGAGAAGAAGGCACACTGTTCCATACCCTATGGTCCTGTCCCAGCATGGTAGATTACTGGAGGTGTGTAATGCGCACTGTCGCCCAGACTCTACAAATCCCGGTCACGCCTGACCTTAGAGTATGTTTGTTGAATGTATGGGGCCCGAACAACCTGACACCACACGGGCGGCAGTGGGTGGTTATCGGAATGATGTTAGCAAAGCGGGACATAGCGCAAAAATGGGGGGCATCAGCAGCACCGACCTTAGCGCAGTGGTGCAGAAACATGGACATGGTCATGATGGTGGAGAGGGCGGTATATCAACAAAGAGCTAATCCACGTAAATGGAATAAAATATGGTCGCCATGGAACACATATAGGGGGGAGCTGTGTGAGCCAATGCCAGAGAAGGAAGATATGGATAGTTCAGAGGAGGAAGATGATATAGAGTAGGTGTGGGAAGGGAGGTGGGGGTACACAACAGCAGGAAGAATCCAGGAACTCCCGTGCTCTCCTGGCATGGACAATAGATATGCGAACTGTGGGATACAAGGCCTTAACCGCTATACTGCTACAACTAAATAAGGCGATATATATATTGAATGCTGCTGAATGTCCAATCTATGAACCTAAAAGTTGAAAGTTATGTAGTAAAACGAAAAGTTGCGCTAGCGGTCGGATGTGGCTAAATGTTGAAGCTACACCAACGAATGTATACTACTGCCAAATTATCTGTCTTGATGCAACAATAAAAACAAATAAAAAAAAAAAAACTCTACATCAATATCAAATTCCAACCAGTTGTTTCATATCAAATTGTCCTTATATTTATTTAAATCGAAAACTGCATGTATTGAGATTCAATATAGGAAAGTACCGCAATGCCCTCCGAGCAGACACAAATGTAGTAAATGACACTGAGCATGG
This sequence comes from Lissotriton vulgaris, assembly GCF_964263255.1. Lineage (NCBI taxonomy): Eukaryota > Metazoa > Chordata > Amphibia > Caudata > Salamandridae > Lissotriton > Lissotriton vulgaris. The sequence goes on along the minus strand of NC_141694.1, from coordinate 1,850,263,255 downwards.
GCTTCCTATTACCAAGGGACCCAAACCTGCAGCTAACTGTAAATCAGCGTATCACGCCACCGACTCATTCGCTAAAACGGCCATAGCTTGTAAATCTGCTTCTCTGAAAGATCGGATTCTGTAATAAATTCTCAAACTGAATGTTTCTTGAGTTTAAGATCCTTTTCAACATCACAGAGCTCTCATCATGATATTGAGCCTCTGGAACTTCAGCAAGGGACTGTCAACCTCTATTATTAAACCCCACACTTTATCCTGAAGACCCAGCTAACTAAGGGGACATCACACTTTAACCAAAAGCAACAAAGACCCCGACAGCACTGCGGTCTCCTAACTCTTGGACCACTTTGATTTTTTCCTATTTTGGATGATGCCCAGGGACGCGTTTGCTCGTGCAGAAGCACTGAGTCAGCTCTAGTAACAGTTACAGATGGTATTCGCATGGCTGCCAACGGTACCCAGGCAAGTGCCATTTATAGCTCCAGGTCAGATTACTGCATTCAGGTATTGCTCGGAACCACATCAAGAAACTTCAGGTGGCGCAACATCGAGAGCCCAGAGCTGTTCTACTTTCCTCTAGCATTACTCCAGCCAAGTTCGCCCATAAATGTCTTTTTGGATCTTCACTAAACTTTCCTCAAATGAATATAAACAAATATCTACCCTAAACTAACCTTTATTTTCCCTGTAACAGTCTTCTCAGAACCCCTCCATCTAGAAAAGCCACCTCTTGAGGGAAAGCGTTCACAGTGCCTGGTCTCAAGCTTTGGGATGGTCTGCCTTCTGATCCAATCGATATCTTTGCATCTTCTCTTTACTAATGAACTCTTTCTTTTATGTAGCAGACCATCGCCTTGAGACCTTTGGATCTAAAAGCCCTTTGTAAATCTGAAATACAACAAAGATAGTAGTTGCTCATTACAATAGACACTTTGTAATCTAATCTTAACAATAATGGATTTATTACCCTAACGGCTGCCGGCAGCTAAAGCCACCTGCCTCAACTGTATGATTCAGTTGTGTTCAACTACCGTGCCAAGTCAGTAGGGCAACGATTTGAAAGGAAAGCAGATAGGCTGACTTACTCATGCGGATGGCAAGCGGAAACTAACTTAGAAATGTGGGAAATAGACTGCTGGCATTGTCCTACTCACCAAATTTGAAAATGCGGCCATGAATATGGAGAATACAAAATGACAACATTCATAATGAAAATGTGCTTCATTTTAGATTACAATGTGAAGACTTACAACAGGATCCATAGAAGCGAGTACTTTAAAGCAATTTGTTTCCGGTCCAGAGACAAATTGTTATAGTCTCACCCCAGGAGAAACCTTCGAGATGTGAAAAAAAACCTTGTTTGATTTGGTTTTGTGGCGTTTATGTTTAACTTCTTGCTCCATCGCTGTTAAGTGGAACACCCACATAAGTTTCCTCGTCGAATATAAACCGCTGCTGAAACGCTTCTGAATGAGAAGGTTTGTGCTACTGAATGGCATTTCCACAAACTGAGGTAGAAGTTACAGCCCCTTCATGGAGGGCTTGGAATGAATATGAAACTGATCAGAGTTTAAAAAAGGAATACTATAGGCTTGTGGTTCCCAAACTTTTGTCTCCTGAGGACCTCCATTGAGTCACCACTAGAAGCCGGGGACCCCCAAGCAATTTGTAGGATTTAAATTTCAAACATTAAAACAGTAATTCGAAAAAAACGAACACACGTGTGCACACAAAACAAATAGTCAAAATACTAATGATTTTAGGGGAATATTTACAAGCCCCTATCACCATGGAAAACCACTTTTTGCAAGGTTCCCATGGCGATAAGGGCTTCGCCTTATTTACAAGGCTGCGTAATAACGCTGCCTTGTAAATAAGACCCCCTTTCACCCAATGCTTAGTGTTAAAGGGGTGGGCAGTGGGTGTTGCATTGCAACACCCATTGATTTTGACGCTGCCCCCTATTTACAAGGGCAGCATAAATGGGAGGCAGTGCCAAAATTGAGACCAGGGACAACCGGGTCTTAACTTGGCGAAACAAGGAGAAATGCTTAATTTCTACTCGTTTTTGCATAACGCCTTGGATTGTTTATCTTCAGGAAGGTGACCATTCCTGCACCTCAACAATCTTTAAAGTAAAATGCCATTTTATAACTTTCGTGTGTGCCTCATTAAGCAGCACACATAGAAGTGACAAAACAACACTTCAAGATTGTTTAAGGTCCCCCTTCCTGCACATAAACTATCTTCCCTTGTTAAGTGTAGCACAAGAGCAGGGGAAACACAGGGCTGCACCATGTTCTTGTAAATTTGGTGAAGCCCTGCGATTCTGAAGTGGCAGAGTGTGTTAAGCCAAGGAGGCTAACGACACTCTTCACCACTTCTGTTGTATTTTATATTGAAAGAATTTGCAAGAAAACAAAAAAAGTTAATGGGAAGGTTGGTGCTGCATCTCCTGACTAACTTGTCAATGGTTGGCTTTATTTCGCAGTATGAGGCTCCTGCTCCTGCCAGGGACAGACTGGAAACCCAAAGCAGCCCTTGGCAAATGATTTCAGACCAGTCCCCATACGGTGCACACAAGTTCAGTGAGTGAGCATGACCACGACAAAGGGGACTTTGGGTGGCTCTCACCCCAAATAATTTAGGAAACAATGGTGCAGTCTACAACACATAATTATATATTGAATTGTAGTAGCTTTTAAAGAATAGTAAATGAAACTGACAATGCACCAGAATACGACAATTTTTTGGGGGGTTCTTCAATGATTCCCCCACTATCACCCTCCAACAGTGCTTCTCATTTCTCCTTAGCCCGCTCTGTCACGTGTATTTCATTTTTTATAGCATCGCTCATACCATTGTTGGATGTCAGAGCACTTTACATCTCACACACATATAGAGACAGTGAATCATACATGTAAGTCAGTGTATATTAAATGTTACATAAGGCAAAGTGTAGAATTCACATGTCATTCATACTGGTAGGCATTTTTAAAAAGTGCCCGGTCTGGAAAAGCACAAACCCAGGATTCAGAAAATAACACAGTGATTAGCATTGACTTTAACAATAAAAATGTATTTCCACCCAAATAAACCTTTTTAGCAGTATCAGGATAATGAAAGACCGGGAAAAAACATGTTACTAACTTGAACCTTACAGTTTGCAAGCAGCTCTTTGATGACAGTTTATAGGTCTATTTGCTAGATTACGACTGTCACTTATGAACTGCAGAGTAACAAAAGAATCCCTGTGACAAAAGCAGTAACCCACTGACCTATGCAAATAAAATACTGTTTCTTAAAATTCATGGTACACTTCCTTGCAGTAGGCATATTAACCCTCTGAGCAACATTGGATAAATCAAAGCTGCCACCAGACAAAACTCTCATCTCTCTCCAGCAGGGACATTAATCACTGGCGTCATCTTGACACGTTTATTGTTCTTTGAAAACTGCTAATTAAACAAGATACTTTGCAGTGCTTTTTAAACTGCTGCCTGCGGACCCCCTGGAAATGTGTCAGGGACCCCTGGGGGTCCGCGGACCACAGTTTGGGAAACAGTTCAGTGTAGGCAACAAAGTGCAAATCCCATAGTACAGCCGGCCATTTCAGGTGGAGGGCAATCAAGTCACTAGAACAAAGAAAGCATAAAATGGCATCCAGATCTTTACTGCTTTGAAAGTCATTTAGCGGGTCTACACATTGCTAGGTAAGGTCATTCATTTAGTATGCTCATCCCAGAAGAAGATTTCCAGAGACCAAAACACTGTAAAAGGCTAAGAAAATAGCAAAGAAACAAAGATAGAAAGTATGAAAAAACAATAAAGCGGACATTCAAGTATATGAAAAGTTACCAGGTAGATCACCATCAAGAACATGGTGTGAATAGGGGCGAGTACAATTAAATATTACAATCACCAGTCTTACCAAGAGATTTAAATATTTAAACAGATAAATAAATGCATATGCAAGAGAGAAAGCAGCAGAGAAGGAATACGATGGCAATTCTAAAATTAGGTGTTTTTAGAGAATGCGTGCTCCTACAAATCCAATGATATGAGACGGTGGTGGATCTGAGATTTCAAACAATAGTAAGAAAAGATTTGTACAGAAACTTCCAGGTGACATAATGAGAATAAAAATAATAAAAACTGAATACAAAAAAGACCAAGACAGGCACAACACAGTAATATTTCAGCCTTTGAAAAGGGGAATGCTGAATTCCGAATACCTTGCAAAGTCCTGATATTGGGAGTAAAAAAAGGGGGGAGATGGGGGGGGGGGGGACTGCAGCGGTGTGAAAGTTTTCAAAGTGCTCCCAAAATCAAGCATTTCACATGAATCAAATCCAGCAGTCGAACAAGGCACCTGTGGCACGAGGAAGACAAACCAGTGTACTCTTTCAGCTGTATAATGAAGAATCGTTGGGAGAGGAGATTGGGCCTTGCAAGGTGAAATACTATTGCACACACCACAAACAGTAGCAGTTAGCACATGACAAGAAGGCATGCACATAACACAGCCAGCCACATGTCAGAAAGCTGGAACAGACAGACAGTCATCAGGTGAAAGAGCGTGGAATAAAGTGATAAGAGAATGCAGAGGGAAGCTTTCAAATGAAGAAGGTATCAATGTCAGGAGGTACTTACCTGTTGGGCTTTTCGCAGGAAGCTGTTGAAGGTCTCACTGACTCCTAACAATGGCTCCTGGCGCACTGGGGAAGAAGACCAAACAAATTCTGTCAAGCACAGTCCCCCACAGAGCACACCTAAAAGAACAGAGTGCTAGATCTGGTCGCACATGTTCAGGACTAGTGCTATCCGGCTAAGAAGCATTAGCTGCAGCAAAGGCGTAAACCATCTCTCAGGTGGACATTAGAACTGACAAACCGAATACAAGAAAGCTTGTGTGCACCACAACCAGGAAGCCCAGTCACAAAATGAACAACGTACTGAAAAGATTATTTAACACTTTACAACTGACCTATACAAATGTACTCTGGTGTGAGCTGTAATAGAGTCCACTGAAATTACGGCCACAATCAATAACAAGAGAAGCACAAAGAACAAGTTACTTGCCTTCGATAACGCGGTTTCTGGCAGATATTCAATCTAACCACAGACTCCTCAACTTTAGAGTATTCCCCAGGCACCAGATTGCATCCAGAGGTTTTCCCAGCAGTGCTCCAGCGCACCACTAGGTAGTGTAGTGTAGCTTCGTCATGGCCTCATCCCACAACGGAAGTGACAAAACAGAACAGGATACAAGTACCACCTCTGCATGGGGAAGTCAGTTTCTTGCGGACATTCTACCAGCCCTTGGGTGTGAAGCACAAAAACAATCGGTGTAGTAGTGTGAAGCTCTCTAATTTGGGACCTTTTCAGATGACAATAGAAGGCTGCTCAACAGAACGGGGAGATGGGAGGACAGTGAGGAATCTGCGGTCATCGTATCCACCAGAAAGAGCGCTACCAAAGGTAACATGTTCTTCTGATCGATGCTTCTGACCACAGATTCCTGGTCTTCCAAAGGTGGAAGGACTGTCGATTGGGCTCATACCAAAAAGGTCTGATGGGAGAAATGCCCTTCCCATCGGACTTGTAGTGCTTTGTGAACGTGTGCACCTATGCCACAGTCTGGCAGATGTCTAGAACAGGCACCCTGCATGCAAACGGGGTGGTATAAGTACCCCTGGCCTTGGTCGAATGAGCTCCTATGCCGTCAAGGGTGCTACTTGTCCGGCGCGCAGCAGGCCTTAATGCAGAGGACTATCCACCATGACAGAGTCCTTTTCTTCATCACATTGCCTTTCTTTGCTCCAGGGAATCCATCAAAGAGCTGATCCTCCTCCTGATTGTTTTTGATGCGATCAATATGAAAGCTCAGTGCTCTCTTGGGATCCAGACGGAGTCTCTCCTCCTCTTTCAAAGCATGAGATCGATCAAAAAATTTTGGATAGGTGATGGATTGCCCAAAGTGAAACAGAGTCAAAACATTCGGCAAGAAGGCCGCCCAGGTCATTAACACCAACTTATTGAGGGAAACGATGGTGTAGTGCAGTTGCACAGATAGAGATGAGCATTCACTCACACTACAAGCTGCAGTAAGAAAGGCTGTTTTGAAAGTGAGAAGGTGCAGCTATGAGCTGTGCATGGGTTAAATGGTGGAATACCTAAGAAAAGTCTGAAACAAACAGATCCAACTATGGAATCACAATTTGGGAGGGAACATGTTGAAACTTTAATAAAGCACATCACAACAGGTGATTTAAATAAGGACGACTGGTCAAGCAAATGCAAAAATAACCTTTAAGTGCATTCGCTGCAAGACCTTGCTGGGCCAAGGACAAAACAAACCATTATACATTTGACAGTTTGGCTTGTGTTTGTTTGTTGTGAACTCAACCACAGGCAACACTTTTTTCCCCAGTGTCCAGTATAGATGGACTTTGTATAATGTCTGGATGCAAGAACGACACACACAACCTCCAGTGACAGATCGAACGCATTCAACGGTCACCACCAAATCTCTACGCATGGCTGTGCATATTCTAAACCGCTGGTGTGACAGAAGATCCTCCTGCAGAGGTAGCCTGATCGGAGGGTAAATGCTCACGCACATCTTTCCAGGTAACACACTCCTGTCGCAACCCAGAGGCATTAAGGTATCTTAGGCCCAGTCGTTCCTGATGATCTTTAGAACTCGAGGCAGAACAGACAGTGGCGGAGTAGAGTTACGAGCTCTACTCTAGTCTGAATAAGTTTCCTAGAGAGAATTCTTGGAAACTCCAACACACATAAGTGTTGACACTGTGTTTGAAGGTGGCAAAAAGATCCAGCCAGGGCTCTCACCATTGTTAGATGTCCGGTACCACCTCAGTTGCAACCGCGATTCGTGATCCACCAGGCAAAGTGGACACGCAGGATGCAACAGACCCAGGAGTGTCAGCTGCTCTCACCGATATCAAAGGAGGCTAAAACATCTGGATCATAGCCCTAATGTCCTGGACTTGTTGCACTGGAGGAAAGGCCATGATATGTACCATATCCAGACCAGCTCCTATAAAAGGAAGCCTCTGCATAGGAGTTGGGTGTGATTTTGGCTCATTGCCCAAGAACTCAGACTCAGCGGTTTGCAGTTGTCTGGAGGTGATCTACCACTGACTGTGGAGAACCAAGCCAGTCGCCAAGGGATGGAAAATCTGGTATCCTAAACATCCAAAGTTGGTCAGCAACCACTGACATCACTTCTGTGAACACCTGAAGGGTGCTGTTAACACCGAAGGAGAGGAAGGCAAATTGAAAATGCACCTGGTTAAATTGCATTTAACTTCTGTGGGACTGCAAGATGGCAACGAGAAAGTACCCATCCTGCAGATCCAAGGCGATCATGAAGTCACCCGAATCCAGGGCAGAGAGAATATGGGCCAAGAGAGCTTTTTGAATTTTGTCCTTCCAGAAAAAGCCATTTAGAGGGCGAAGATACAAAATAGGATGAATGCCTCCATTCTTCTTTGGCACAAGAAAATAGCGGGATCAGCAACCCATCTCTGCTTCAGAGGGCTGCACCCTCTCAATGGCACCTATGGGCAACAGAACTGGCATCTTATGCAACAACATAAATAGGTGCTCCTTCGAAAGCCACTCTGATGTAGGGGAGACTTGGGGTGGTCTGAAAGGAATGGTGGGGCACAGACTTGCTGGACCATCTGGAGACTCCATCTCTCGAAAATCACAACCCCCCCCCCCCCACTATGGACGAAAATGTCTCATCCTGCCTCCCACAGGGTATCTGTGAGCTGCTGAGGGTAAGAAAGTCGGTCGGAGACTGTTGCAGCAGGGGCTGAGTGAAAATGTGTAACTGGTAACCTGCCTGATGTCTGCTTAATCCCAATCCTTGGCGAGCCTTGCAAAACGTATACAGTAGTTTAGAAACTCACTCTGTTTTCTTTAAAGGGCTCAAGGGCAGACCCTGCCTTTTTGCCAAAGAGGAAGGACCCATCAAAAGGAAGATCCAAAAGAGATCTGAACAACCCCAGAAAAGCCAGTAGATCACATCCACATATGTGGGGAAGCACCACACCTTGCCCCAAGCAGTCAGTCATATCCAGGCCAGCCCTAAAGACTAACTTCGCTGCATCCGCACCATCTTGATTCGTATGAGCTAATGAGGTCCAAAATCTTTCTGGGAGCTCCAGCCAAATCTCGCTAGCCATATCCCAAATGGTGTGCTTACAGCGTTCTAATAGGCAGACAGCATCAACAGATCTCTCAACGCCAAGTTGAAGGAGGAAATAAATCTGCTTTCCGAACGCCTCAATCCTTTTAGATTCCCTGTTCAAAGGGGTTGTAGGAAATGCATTAGGGTTAACTTTAAGGGTGGATACTTGGACCACCAAACTCTCAGAAGTCTGATTCTGAATAATAAAGTCCAGATCGCCCAGCGGCAGTTTATGATGCCTGACAACCTGTCTGTTTACCGGTGGGCAAGAGCAGGGCTTCACCCTAGCAAGTGTGTCAAACAGGGCTGCATTAAATGGAATTAATGGCTCACATGAGACCATGCAAACCTCTGTAAGGACATCTGACTTGGCTCCCACTGTAGGTGCCTGTCGGTCCAGGATCTCAGCTGCACATCTAATATTCACAGCCAAGGATGCATTCCCCTTCGTAGCAGGCCCAAGTGGAACTACAAAGGTGAGGAAGCATGTGAGGAAGGCCTCGTGGGAGAGGGAGAGCTTTCTCAGAATCAGAGCATGGTAAGAATGAGCTAGGGAGGATTCTAGGCGATGATCTGAGCCAGGGCTGAAGCAGGTTCTGCTCAAGGTCCGACATCGGAATTGGTAGGAGCTCGACCTTTGGGAGCAGAGGGACCAGCATTGGTGGAGAAGTGACGGACGCAGATCTTGGAGTTGAAATGGAAGTAGATATCAGGGTTGGGTTTGAGGGCACAGATGGTGCCAAGGACAGATCAGCAGGTAGTAACCAGACTAGAGGCCCCTGCGGCCTAAGGAGCACCAGAGAGCCGGAAGAGTGCCAAAACTACCCAACATGGCAACCTTAGCAGCCTCACCTGCAACGGTGTTGCCAATGGCCAGGGAAATTCGAGGCGCAATGGCAAAAGAGGCCTTGGCTCTAGGATCAGGTATCAGCTGGCACACCTTGATGTTGTCTCAACTTGTCTTTGGACAGTGTGGCAGGATGTGGTTGAGTCAACGACTTCTTAATTTTTTTCTTAGATTTAAACTTACTAGATGACTGACATACAAAGAGAACATTTTGCAGGAGTGTCGCTGAGAGTGGAAACGAGTCTACACCCTCAATTTGGAGCGGCACTTACACAAGGTCCCCCAGCCTACTTTCGGTGTTCTGGAATTTACAGCTTTGCTTCACAGTCCAGATCACCTTCTTCGCACAACTTTGAGTCATGTCCTGAGCAAAAAACACTAGAGGCAGACTTTAGAGCAGATATGTCCCAGACATCTGCTTCTGAAAATCACAGCACAGTCTGAACCCTGTTGTCTTTTGTGGGGACTTTGTTCCCATAAACACTGGAAATAATTTTGAAAGCAAAAGTGAACTAACAAAAGAGAGAGGAGCTCTTATCTATGTACGAAGGTGTGGAAAGAAAGGAAAAGACATCCACGAACATGGGTGGCGTCGATGCCCAGTTCCGCTATGTCAATTCCAGGAAGCAACGAGGCCAACACAAAGCCGCATGAAGCTGCCTAGTGGCATGCAGTAGCACTGCTGTGAAAACATTCGGATCCAGTCTGCCGGATGGGGAAAACTTTAAAGGTGAGGAACCTGCAGTTAGAAGTACCCATCAAAAGAACCAATTCATAGGAAGAGAAATGTCAACCACGCTGGGGAAAGGGCAAAGCAACATGGCTGATTCAATGCATAATGAACATATGAAGTCTCCTTGGTACCACCTGCTTGAACAGATGCATGGAGGAAAAGCTGGAACCCTGATGAAGTTATTCGGGATTCGGGATGAAGGGAAAGTGCTTCAGACCTTCAATACGGGTTTAGGGCAGGCCTGAGCACCGTGGACCAAGTCCTGAATTTAACCCTACTGGCCGCAAAATATACAACTGTTAAAAAAACTAGTCTCCACTTGGTCTACGTTGACCTTACGGCAGCGTTTGACTGTGTGGAACATACAAAACTTTGGCTAATAATGCTGGAAATGGGGACCCTGCAATAGTGGATTTTTTACGTGAGTTATATTCTGATGCCACAGGCAAGGTAAGATACGGGCTGGAAGGACAACTTACAGATAGCTTCCCAATACAGAAGGGGGTCAGGCAGGGGTGCGTACTGGCCCCCTTCTTATTCACTCTGTACACTAATGGACTAGAGGCAGCAATGCTGCAGGGTACAAAAGACTTTCCAACAGCTGGACGGCGACCAATCCCAGCATTGCTATACGCCGACGATGCGGTGATTCTTGCCCGAACTCCAATACAGTTACAAAGAGCTGTAAACAACTACTGCACCTTCATGACTAATCTTAACCTGAAAGTTAACATAAAGAAAACTTTTGTGATGCATGTCGGCAGTAGAGGGAAAAGGATGAAAACAATCTTCGTGGACAACTTACCACTTGAAACAACAAAAACCTATTCATATCTTGGTATCACCATCGACGAGGAGTTCAAATGGAAAGATGCAATTAACTCCCGCAAGCTATCGCTCATACGAACAGTCGGCGCTCTAAAAGCCATCTCTCTTCGCCTAGGGAAAAAAACCCTGGTAGAGATGTTAAAGATCTACAATGCAAAATGCATTACCACGGCCATCTTTGGAGCAGGAGTTTGGGGAACGGCAAACGTCGAACAAATCCAAAAAAATCGAAAACACCTTCCTCAAATTTTTACTAGCAGTCCCTAAGAGCACGACCACCTTCGGATGCCACCTAGAACTTGGACTCGAACATATCTCCGATCTTATCAAGATCCAACCCATAATGCTATGGCGCAGAATATGGGCAACGGACGAATGCACACTCACAAGAGCAATTATAGAGGACTGCATGAACCTAGAGCATATGGAAAAGATAAAGTGGCTACACTACGTAAAAACCTTCCTTACAGATATCGGCCTTCTGAGGTTTTTCAATGACCCACAGTCAGTAACAGACATAGCAAAAAAAGAACTAAAAAAGATATGTCTGTCTCACTTAAACCAACTAAGACTGATGACAGAAATAGGCAAATCGTCAGTACAACATTGCCTCATGATACAAACTGTCCCATCCATACAACCATATCTACAGGAAGACCTGACTCATTTCGAAAAGTTACTGCTTACTCGTTTCAGGCTCAATCTTTTCCACATCATGGTTTCATTCCCCACTCAGAACAACTGGACACATATTACAACAGCGTGCCCCTGCGACTCTAATTCTTCCCAGTCCACAATCCATGTTCTTTTCTTTTGTACCTTTTATACTCCATTCCGTAAGAGATGGATTTTACCAATCTTAAAAGCAATGAAGGTCAGAAGGTGCCGCCCAGCATTTCTGGCATTGCAGTTCTTGGATAATCCCCTAGTGTCAAGATCCGTGGCACACTACCTTAGAATGTGCCTCAAACACCGTACGAACTTATGAGCAATCTGAGAACCTGTCTTAACATAGTCTCTAGTAAATGTATTGTACAGTATTTAGAGATCTTAATTTTAAACATATCATGAATTTTTAACGTCTTTTTAATTGGTGTTTTTACTGTGTAAATTTGTACTTTTGTGGCTTTCATACTGAAAACCGAATAAAGTTAATTTGATTTGAAGTGCTTGAGTAATGTATGGAAAACACCTTCGACAGTCATTTTTGTGTAGGAGAAATGGTGAGAGTAAAGCAAGGTAAGAAGGGTTTATACAGGTTTTCAGGATTGATTGCGGTTAAGAGAGTGGACAGATATTCTATTAAACTGTCTGAAGGAAATTTATGGAAGAAAGGTAAGATGGTAAACGTATATGACGACTTGAAATCTGTCGCTATTAGAATTCCATGAGAGCCACCGGTTTATGTTTCTTTTAACTGCGTTTGTTTATTCTATTTCATAGTTACTACCATTTGCAATCTCTATGCATCTAGTCCCATTTTCAGAATCTTTGTAACTATGAAACAGTTGACTTCTACAGCACTCCGATACCCTTGGGTCATGTTTGTGCTTTAGAAAACTCTTTAAATACACTCGACTCACAGGAGAGTTGCAAGGCAGAAGGGTTGGTGAATGTCAAGAGAGATTCGCTTATCCAAATAGGAGGATGACTATCTTACCTCATAGGTGTTCCTTTTTTGCTCTGCCCTATTTGCTCCAATAGTTCACTGAAGTGAGGTGATTGTTAATGTGCTATTTGATGCAGTATTAATGTTGTGCCAATGTTTTATCTATCACATGTAAATAATTGTCAAACTAATTAAGTGAGGTTATCTTATTTTTATTTTTTTTAGTTTATTTCGGTTTTATATAGCGCGAACGTGACCATTTAGGGTGTCAGAGCGCTTAAAAGAGATAAGCGCTCCCAAGTCGACCAATAGCAAGCAACATAAACGTACGCATGCAGATAAAATAAAACAGTATTATGCACTTTGTGTAATTCATTATTCTGTCTCTTAATATATTAAAGGAAGGAGATTTGTAGTTTTACAACATTTGCCAAGGTATTTGAAGAAGGAGTCTGCCCGCTTTCTCTTTAGAGCAGCTGCTGGCAGTTCCGTGTGAGTTAAGACATATGCTCCGAATCTGAATAAAGTTCATATAAAGCTATTCTTTAATGTATGAATACTTTAGTCAGCAAGAGCAGGGATTCGTGCCACTTTTGCTTTTTCTAGAACATTCAACCTTTGGAGCGCAGAATAGATGCAACTGATCCGGAGCTGCATATTAACTTTAATGCTCCCTGTGGAATATCCCAAGAGTAAACTTTACTGCAAATAGTTGAGTATAAATGGTATAGTTGGATATAAATACAGAGCGCGCTATAAACAGTACACGTAGCCCGAAGCATTGGAACCATCTGGATCATCCTCTCCGGGCTTCCCACTTCCCCTCGGCCTCTCAACCCTTTCTATACACACGGATTGTGAAGGAGACTTTGGCCATCTAACCTTCTTGGATATTCAGGGTTCTGAGCCAGGGCTTCACAATAAACAGACATGTAGGAACAGGAAAAGGGCACCTCAAAGTCTGGCTCATGCTATCCAACTCTCCACTGGATTCCTTCTAAAGATTATCCCAATGTAATGCCTCTGCTATGCTTCATGAAGCATTCACAACAAAGCTCATGTTACATTAACAATATGCTGTATCTGAAAACATACAAGTTCTTTGACGTCTGTTTGAAAATAGTTACTAACCGCTCTTTGGACCATATATATGTTCTGGAATGGGTATATTCTGCCACTCCACAGTATGGAATGGTAAATTGCCTTGGGAACACAACTATTTCAATTCAGAAAGGCTATTGGGAGTGGGGTGGGATTAAAGAAACAATCTTAACCGCTGCTTGATCTCCATAATGATTTCTCTGCAAGATCTCTGTTGTTGAACACTCATGGCCTTCGATTTAACCACAAATCCAGACCTATCAAAATCATTCTGTTGCTCTATGACATGCCTGAAACAGCAGTATCTGCAGCCCTATGTTACCCAAAGTCAACTTCAGCAATAATGTCAACCCACAAACCATGCATAACAAAATCATCAACATGGCACCTTGGATAGAATTTGCTTCTCTTACTCCAATCCTACCAGGTTTGGCAGCAATGGTGGGATTGGTCAATTCTGTACTCGTGCCCATTATGAAGAAACTCAGTAAATGTTGAGGTTACTGCAGTACCTACTTTGGTGTTTATTTAAAATGGAGAGAGCTAATCCAGTCTGCACAGCGTGCAAAACCCAGAAAGTCCCACACTTGCCCAAAGGTTTAAAAAGCACCAAGTACAAAACAAAAACCCTCACCCGCCTGCATGTACTTCTCCAGCTGCTCTCTCCTCTGTTCCACCTCAGCAGGAGTAAGTGTAAAGATCTTCTTGGGAGGGAACGCTGGCACCACATTGTGGCCATACTCTTTTCTTAGCTATGAAAATCAAAGTAGAAGCAAGTTAACAGGGGCGAAGAATTCTCAAAGTCAAAATCATCTAAGCTTTCACTAAATAAAGAAACAATAATGGCACACACTAACCTTGCACCAAAAACTAAAAGTATTCTGTGGAGTCTCAACATCAATGTACCACCACATCACACAACCACCTAGGATCAGAGACCTCAGGCAAGTCACAAACAGAACAACAAAGCACATGAGCCAAGGAGATGACACGAGGTGATGGCAAGCCAAACATGTTTCTGGTAGGTCAGGGACAGATGAATCCAAAGACATGAAGGTGGAAAATACAGAGGCGGGAAGGGTCACCACAAATGTCAACACTGAGGCAGGATAGAGCAGTCAAGGAATAGAAAGAAGACGCACTTCAAAGACCAGCTCATGAAGCAAGGTTTAAAGACTCAAAGAAAGAAAAGGGGACCAAGCTGCATACTGAGGCCACATGATATACTTTACCTGCTCATGCAGACCCAGAAGCTGACTGTATCGGACGCGGCAGTGCAAGACACCATTCACGTGGATGTTATAAGCCTAAGCAAGAGAAAGAATAAGGTTAAGAAACTCACCCAATAATCCTAATTACCAACAATCTATGCTCAAGCAACAGTGTATATTCAGAGGCTAAGACTCATGCCAAAAAAACAAGGTTACTGACCCAGTAACTAATGCATTACAGCGCCGAAGCGCAGGACTTTCATAAGTTTGGAAAGCTCCACTGAACAGGACTTGCTTTGGGGCCTGTCAGTTTGACAGATCCAAGCTGTACATTCTAAGGGGCTATTTAAAAAAGAAGTAGAGTGGGAGGAGTCATGAATGTCTGCCTGCGCAATATCAAAATGTGGAACTTTTGCTGTTTCTATTTTAACAATCTTACACCAGGTACAATTTGTTTAGTGAGGATGAACAGGTAGATCTTTTACGTTGCACAAATGATTATCTACTCAAGATTCTATAAATGTCTATTTTCATCTGTTATCAGGTGAACACTGTGTTCTTCCTTAGAGTTATTTTATTATTGACAAAAATAATTAAAAGATAAGAAACAAAAAAGAATCAGCATCACCTAGGTCAACCTAACGCTCAGAAAGCGGTGAAGCTTGCCGCATCAAGATAAAGATTAAGGTATTTTAGGTTGAGCCTAGGTTGCAAAAGACTTATTGTCCGCTTCCCAAGATCTGACAGTGGGCTTAAAGGCCATCCATTGCTTACCACTGGTTAGCTGTTTTGTCCCTCATTTACTTGCTTCTTATTTAGTGCATTGCCATAATCTATGCGATTTATGATTAGGCCTTGGATTAGGGGTATGCAGGACGGAAGGGGGATCCACTTAAAAAAAAAATTAAGACTGCGCATCAGACCGAAACTGGTGTATACTACTTTATTAACGTGATCAGACATGGACAGCTTGTTGTCAAAAGTAACCCCCAAGTTCTGGGCTGTGGTCTTGGGAGGGGCAAGGGCCCAATGCCGGTGGCCACAATTCCTCTGTCCAGTGTTTGTAAGCATTTCCAAAGAGCATTATCTCAGTCTTTCCGGCGTTGAGCATCAAATAGTTATTGGTCATTCAGTCCTTTATGGAAATCATGCAAAGTTGGAATCTTAGTTTGGTGTCCTTGGGGTCTGGGCCAAGGGTGATTAGTAGCTGTGTATCGTCAGCATAGGACACGGTTTCGAAACTGTGTGCTCTAATTACCTTAGCCAGTGGTGCGAAGTATAGATTAAAAAGTGTGGGGCTCAGTATTGAACCCTGGGGGACACCCTTGTCGTTTTCCAGGTATGCTGAGGAAAAGGACCCTATTCGGACCTTTGATCGCCTTCCGGTCAGATAGTTTTTGAACCAGAGTAGGGCTGAGCCTTCGACACCAACCTCAGCTAGGCGTTCTAAGAGAATACCATGTGAGATGGTGTTAAAGGCAGCTGATGGGTCGAGCAAGATCAGGGTGGCGGATTGTCTTGCGTTGAGGGTCAGCCTAATGTAGTCCACGATCTCGAGTAAGGCAGTTTCGGTGCTATGAAACGCTCTGAATCCTGATTGGGAAGGGTCTAGCAGCTTGTCATCTTCTAGGTGTTTGCATAGTTGTTTATTTATTGGGGATTCCATGACATTACCAAACAGTGGCAAGAGGGAGATCGGGCAATAGATTAGGAGCTGTTTTGGATCAGCGTTTTCATTTTTAAGATTGGTCTGATTATGGCCTTTTTCCAGTGGGCGGGAACGGTAGCGTGGGACAATGATAGGTTAAGGGTTTTAGTCAAGTCAGAGATAAGAGCTGGCGCAATTTTAGATTTTATTAATTGTGATGGCTACTTCCTCCTCTGCAAATGTATGGAATTCTTTAAGGACAGTGGAGGAGGGGGGGGGGGGGAGGATTCATTGGAAGTCTACTCGGGCCGTTTGTTGGTAAGGTAGTGTTAGTAGGAAGGGGGAAGAATTTATGGATGTCATTGATTTTGTCATTAAAAAAGGATGAGAGAGCGTTGACCCATTCTTGGGACTCAGTAAGTGGGGGTTGGCAAGCTGGGGGATTTGTAAATTCTTTGACTATTTTAAATAACCCTCTGTGTGAGTTTGCTGCCCGGCTTATTCTGTTCCCTAGGTAAACTTTGTTCGCTGCTGCTATCTCGTTCATATAAAGTAGGTGTGCTGCCTTATATTGATGTATTGGTTTACATAGAAAGGGGTGACACTGTGTCCCTCAGAACCTGGGTAAGCGTGGTTAAATACAAAGGTGGTTCTGTTGGGTAATGACAATCACTTTGACAAAGGCTTAGTGCGCTCAATACACATTGAAAGAATCTCTCTGAAAACAATGAGCTATAAAGAAATTCTTTATATTTATAAAGAAGCAAACACGTTACATCAGAATTAATTCATTCAATTATGCCAATGGTTTCTGTAAATGGTAAGACCGTTAAGAACACGTGTGAAGAATGTGACTGTTGGTGAACAAAGTGCTCAGTGCATTAAATACAGTGACACATATATACAAATTATACACAAGGAATTGGGATGGCCAGAGTGTTAAATTGATCTCCAAGGAGACAGGGGGTACATGTACATGCTCCTGGAGTATCTGGACCAGTGGTAAGCGTCGACGTTTCGACCCTGATGCGCCCCAGTTGGTGGTCGCGGCGGGTCTTTCTCAAGACAGGGGAGGGGACAGTATGGGGATCAGGAGGAGGAATCTCAGCCTGGTGGGTAGCCAAAAGGTCAAACCCCGTGTTAGTGTAAGCAGTCAATACGGAGAAGCCCGGTATGACGATCCGCCCGTATTTGATATTCGTGCTGAGTGCGGATCCTTGGCTGAGGCGTTTAAGAACACGGCAGCCTTAGCGCACTAAGCCTTTGTCAAAGTGATTGTCATTATATTGATGTATGTCAGTTAGATTTTTTGTTTTTCGCCATTTGCATTCGGCTGACCTGGCGGCGAGTTTGGTTGATTTTAGATTAGGGGTGAAAAATGGGGAAAGTTTATTAGGACATCTGGTTGCCTTCTTCTGGGCGATAGTGTCTAAGGCAGGGGCGATAGTGTCCAAGGCAGAGGTGATGGCGCGTTCTAAGTTGGTTGCTGCCTTGTTAGGGTGGGTGAGCTGAGTGATATGGGGGGGGGGGGGGGGGGGGGACAAGTAAGTGGAAAAGGAATCCAAGTTGATTTTATTCCAGGATCTGCTCATTTTCACTTCTTTTCTGGAATGGGGATGGGGACGGGGATGGGTAGGGTTTACAAAAATACTGAACTTGATTACGTGGTGGTCTGACCATAAAACAGGGAGCAGCTGGTTGACCAGAACTTTTGGTGAATTCGTGAACAAGAGGTCTAGGGAGTGGCCGACTATATGTGTGGGGTCAGTCTCCAACATTCTTTGCCCTAGTGCGTAAAGGCTGGTGAAAAGATAGTTGGTATGGAGGTCTTATGTTAGCTCAGCTTGATAATTGAAGTCCCCTCGTAGGAGGAAGTTACCGCATGCCAGGACAAGTGGAGCTATGATCTCCATGAGCTTGGTGACAAAATTTGCTTTATTGCCGGGGGGCCTGTAGAGGAGGGTGCCTTTCCATGACTCCTTATGCACGGCATCTTGATGCTGTAATGCACCACCAGAAAACTGGCAAAGTCAATGGATACAAAGGGCAAGACCTATTGGCTTAGCCAAAGCGGGTTTTCTTTTTAACTAGATTTTTTGTTTGTGCACAATCGGTTGTGATTTAAAACCAAATAACACACATACACCATTTAAAGCAATTGTCAAAGGCTGAACCTTGACAAACTTCCTCAGGCAGCACACCGCTGCATGGTCCTATGAACTGGATTTCATATCTGCTGCCACATTCCACAATTGTCACAGCTATCGTGATATGACCACACCCTGCCTAAAGAAGTCCAATGCTTATAGTTTGGCGCCTAGCAAGTGTGCATTAAACTGCAAATGCAAAAAGAGTGCCCACTGGAATGCATCAAGACTCGAGAGCCGATAATCAGAGCTGGGTAAACTAATTTGCATCATGGGCTGGAATCCGGTCCCACTCCATAGAGCCATGGATGTAGATTTACCAACTCCCTCACTCACAGCACCTGTCCCCTGAGCTCTGTCAGGATGCAGGCCCTCGATCCACACCTGTTCACATGGCTTTATGCAGCCTCCTCCACACTGCTCATGTCTAGACCCTCTTCACCACGCTCCTGGCACCAAAACTTTCTAGAATGCCACCCCTACCAGCACCTGGAGCCACAGTAGCAGCCCATGCTCAGGTTTGGTGGACCGGTCTCTTTCGGCCACTGTGGTACTTGCCCTGCTGCTCTTTGGCTGTATGGGACAGTCAATGAGGAGTAGAAGAGATCTCACCAGTCTGGTACCGAAGTTGGGCAAACATCATCTGAAATTATAATTATTCAACAGTTGCACCATCGGGAGAGACAGGTATGCTCTGACTAGGGGTGGCCGTGCTATTTGGACTGTGGCTGTATCTGGTTAACGCATACTGCACAATGAGATGCAGATTGGCCTTGCAGTCTCTTTTGCATGCCAGGAGTGGCTTTTCATAAGCAGGATTTACAGCAATGCAATGTGTATAGAGGCGTTTCTTATGATCCTGCTTTGGGGGCAGCTATGATTGAAGCGCAGAGTGCTGGGAAGAGGAAGGATATGATGGATCTGAAGATCACGTTGAACCAACACATCACATGGACACACACAACCTTCCTTCCCACTCAGGAACATTTCCAAGCCCGCCTTCAAAGACCTCATACTGCTACAGCTTAAGCAGTTACTGGTCTTTCTTCAAGCAATCCCATTTACCTATTGCCTTATCACTTCTCCTTGTGGAAGTGTATATGCATTGCAGGCCTGTCCATTAAGAGTAAGCAAAGTGCAACGTTTTTCCCTAGATTTGCATTCGTTGGCAGACAATGGGTCAATGCAACCTGCAGGTTAAACGTGTGTGCAGATAATAAGTTGTAGGGTTGTCTCTGAAGTGTATTGCAGTGGGGGTGCAGGTCAGTAGACCTGCCGCCAAACCTGTGTCAAAGTCTGTGGGCTGTGAATCTCCGTGCACCTCATGCTGGACTGGGGATTGCTATACTTTCCTAGGTGCTAGTGGAGTGTGGAGCCACAAATGGGTGTATGGGGACAGATGAATTTACACTGATTCCAAGGTAAGGCTGCTGGCAGGTCCACGCCCCAGCCCAAGATCTGTTTTGAATACGAGACAGGTGTTCAAGTCCCTGAGAAGTTATGCACAGGTTCATGACTTTAACACAATCAGGGTGCTATGACCAAGAGAAAATTGAAACGCCTCTAAAGTTGCAATATTTTTCCTGCAAGACATTCATAACTAGTGGCATTCGAGGTTACTATGTAATCGCAGCAAAATTCATTCCACGTGCACCGAGTCAATAGTTTCTTTATTAAAAATGAAGACTAAACTCTGCCCTTCCAGAATTTAGCTGCACAGGTGGATGCTTGAAGCGGGCGCTAATCAAACACAGACCAACATTTCTACACACTCTGAGTTTAACTCCAAGTAGCTGAAAAGGATACGGAGCTCATTGTATGCAGCACAGAAAAACGTTCTACTAACCGTCCCTGTCTGGATGTACATCATGGTTGGGATGCAAGACCTACGCTTAGGAAGAGAGGCCTTAGCTGCTGATGCTCTGTGACCACAGACATGGCAGGGCCACTCTTGCAGGGGCTCCTCTAACTGGGTGGGTGTTGGCCTATGTTCATAGTGTGGCCAGACCAGTTTATGCCAACAGCATTGCCATAACTACTGCTGGTCTCACCTCCAACACCTGCTCCCAGGACTGCGTGTGTGGCATAGCAGAAGGGACGGTAGCACTACACCCATCAGTGCTCCTGTCAAAGTTACCCTCTTGTTACAGGAGGATAAACTTGAAATTACATGGCAGAGTTCACTGGATTCTTGCGTAGTCTGTACCTAGGGTGGCCATTACATTTAGGACAGACTCATTCTGAAATGCTCCTGGGCAGCCTAGTAACGTTTCTGAAACGTGGCCAGAAGATGTAGGCTGAGATGTGAGGTGGTTTTAAAATCTGGATCAAAACTTCAGAGGGTTGGGGGTTAATGAAGGGGCGCCTTTGGAGAAAGCCTCCTTTTAACTACTCTCGCCTTGAGAGAAGACCAACAGACATTTTAGCAGACTCCTGACTAAACTCATACACCGCTGAATCCACTTGTAGGTTGGCGGGTCCACTCACTGCACTCCGAGCTGGAAGCCGTTTTACACCCGGCTGTGAAAGTGACTGAAGGAAGTGACCCCATGACCAGGGCGCGAGCCCCACGCCGCGGAAGGATCCTAGGAAGGGCGATAACTTAACTGCCACAAACCGGGGAAGGATCATAAAAATAGTAGTAATTCGGCTACCACAAACCGCGGAAGGATCCTCAGAATGGTAGAAATTCGACTGCCACAAACCGCGGAAGGATCCTCAGAATGGTAGTAATTCGACTACCACAAACCGCGGATGGTTTACAGAAATGATGGTGTAATTCGGCGGCCTTAGAAAGGGCGGTAATTCGACGGTTCGTGGCAATTGACAAGCTGGGGGTTGCACTCTAACCCCCACCCCGGGGGGTTGCCAGGCACGGCAAAAACGGCCTTGAGAGTGGAGAGCGCGGATTCCGAAGATCTGTGGTGTGAACCCCTGTGCGCGAGAGCAGAGTCCGCAGGGCTCCTCCGCCAATAAAAACACGGGGCGCGCGCCAACGTTTACGGAAGTGTCAAAGCTGTAACGAGGCAGGCACGCGCTACCGTGGACAGAACACCGAGTGCCTGCCGATTACAGGCCCGGGCCGGCATGTACAACAAGCACTGGCGTTGCCAATAGGTCTCGCATTAGGAAAGTGTGAGCTATTGGTATTGTAAATGACAATTATTTTTTTTTAATATGTGTTGGCATTGAAAATATATAAATTAATAGCATTGTTATTTACAAAGCCAATAGCTTACACTTTCCTAATGCGAGTCCTATTGGCTATGGGAATGCTTGTTGTTAGCCAGCAAGGACAGTGCTGTTGTGGTGCTGAGTGATGCTGTTGTGGTGGTGTCCCAGAGTGATGTGGTGGTGTCCATGAGTGGTGTGGTGGTGTCCCTCAGTGCTGTGGTGGTGTCCCTGAGTGGTGTGGTGGTGTCCCAGAGTGATGTGGTGGTGTCCCAGAGTGATGTGGTGGTGTCCCAGAGTGATGTGGTGGTGTCCCAGAGTGATGTGGTGGTGTCCCAGAGTGATGTGGTGGTGTCCCAGAGTGATGTGGTGGTGTCCGTGAGTGATGAGGTGGTGTCCGTGAGTGATGAGGTGGTGTCCGTGAGTGATGAGGTGGTGTCCGTGAGTGATGAGGTGGTGTCCGTGAGTGATGAGGTGGTGTCCGTGAGTGATGAGGTGGTGTCCGTGAGTGATGAGGTGGTGTCCGTGAGTGATGAGGTGGTGTCCGTGAGTGATGAGGTGGTGTCCGTGAGTGATGAGGTGGTGTCCGTGAGTGATGAGGTGGTGTCCGTGAGTGATGAGGTGGTGTCCGTGAGTGATGAGGTGGTGTCCGTGAGTGATGAGGTGGTGTCCGTGAGTGATGAGGTGGTGTCCGTGAGTGATGAGGTGGTGTCCGTGAGTGATGAGGTGGTGTCCGTGAGTGATGAGGTGGTGTCCGTGAGTGATGAGGTGGTGTCCGTGAGTGGTGTGGTGGTATCCCTGATTGATTTTGTGGTGTACAGTGATGTGGTGGTGTATTAAAGTGATGTGGTGGTGTCCCAGAGTGATGTGGTGGTGTCCCAGAGTGATGTGGTGGTGTCCGTGAGTGATGTGGTGGTGTCCCAGAGTGATGTGGTGGTGTCCCAGAGTGATGTGGTGGTGTCCGTGAGTGATGTGGTGGTGTCCCAGAGTGATGTGGTGGTGTCCCAGAGTGGTGTGTTGGTGTCCCTGAGGGCTGTGGTGGTGTCCCCGAGTGGTGTGGTGGTGTCCCCGAGTGGTGTGGTGGTGTCCCCGAGTGGTGTGGTGGTGTCCCCGAGTGGTGTGGTGGTGTCCCCGAGTGGTGTGGTGGTGTCCCCGAGTGGTGTGGTGGTGTCCCTGAGTGGTGTGGTGGTGTCCCTGAGTGGTGCGGTGGTGTCCCTGAGTGGTGTGGTGGTGTCCCTGAGTAGTGTGGTGGTGTCCCTGAGACACACAGGTGGGGGTAGGGCAGCCGATCCGGGCTGACTCACCGGCGGACTAAATTTACACTAAATATTAGTGTATTGGGAAGAAAACTGTTTTTATTAATGATTTGTCAAATAAGATAGCATCGTTATTAGGAGCACCGCCAGTGCGGGAGGAACATTCTATTTACAATGAATCGGCTCTACGGCAGGTGTAGTATTGGCAATGAAACGTAGTGTTCCTTGATGCGCGGAGGGGGGTTTTAAGATACTGCAGGAGTCTGCAGGGAGGGCGCCGTGAGCTGGAGGTCTTGCGGGGGTGAGCGAGGGCTGAGGGGAAGGGTTATGACTGAGTCTGGGTAGTTAGAGGGGGAGCTGGGTAGTTTCCTAGGGTTATAGGGCGATGGCATCTGGTGTTTTGAAGGGTCCATGAAGAAACGGCGGAGTTCTGTGGTGGTCGGGATGAGGGGATGTGGCGGACAGTAAGGGGGTCTGCAAGGACCGAAGGAGAGGGCGAGCAGCCCGGGACGAGAGAGCTGCAACGCGAGGATGTGGATGACGGGGGGGGGGGGGGGGGGAGGTTGGTGGGAGTCTGCGATGATCAGGAGCGGGGGAGGGGGTCCTGGGGGCTTTGATGTGAGAGATAAATTAGGGCGGGGTGGACTCTGGCAGGGGAGGGAACATGGCCTGGAGAGAGGCCGAAGGGATGCCGGATGGGGGCGGGAGTGCAATTAACATGGTGTAAACGGTCCGAATTCAACGTAATGTGGGGGCTCTGTGGTCTCTGTTCCTCACAGGAAATGTGTAGCTTTTAGTTGCTGGAATATAGCAGATAGTGGGTTAAATGGACTTGGGACTGCTCACCTACAGCAGCAAAGTCAGGGAGCAACAGACTTTCAAAATATGCATCAACACAGTCCAAACTGCTGCCCACAGACTCCCATAGCGCTTGTGGATACAAAACAACAGGAGGGAAGGGCGACATCGCATGTCTGGCCCACGCGCCCCGGGGCAACTGCGTGTCCATGCGTTAAGATATTCCTTACACACACGAGATCCTGCTGCCAATACGATCTTGGGACAAATTGGAGGCCAGTTGGAAGCCGGCGGGAGACGGGGCTGCGGAGGTTTAGTGGCTATGGGGAGGTAGGCAGAGGTTGGTGTGAGATTACAGCGCAGATGCTGGGGGGGGCAGTGCAGGGGAGGAGAACAGCTAGGGATTATTGTCACTGTGTCGCATTAAATGGCAATATTCCAAAACGATTAAAGGGAGCTTTGGTTTTAAAGTGACGAAAAGTAAATCTTAATGTTCTCATATCCGAAAAACATGAATTACAAAATGAATAGCAGGGCCAGTCTATGAAGTGTTAACAAAGAAAAAAGTAAAGTTTTCAGGTTTTATTTTCCACGGCGGGAGAGCCTGGGGCGGGAATGCGAGCGAGGGGAGGCAGGCAGATTAGGAGGGAAGCCGGATGGGGGCGGGAGAGCCTGGTGGGGGTGTGAATGCGCGAGGGGAGGCAGGCGGATTAGGAGGGAAGCCTGATGGGGGCGGGAGAGCCTGGTGGGGGGCGTGAATGCGAGAACCGAATACTCTGAGCTTTCCAAGTGTTTGTGAAAATGTATTCCTAACTAGCTAAAAGCGTCAGAATACGTGCATGGTTATTACGATCTCTATATTCCAATGTGATTGTCATATCGAAAATAGTATAGCTCAGCTGCTCGTGAAAACTTAAAGCTCATTTTGAAATGGGTTCTCACGAGCTGCAGTTACAAATATGATGTCATTTGTTTTTAATTGGTTATTTTTACCGTGTTTTTATAAGGAGCCCTCGGTGGAAAAAAAGTGGTGAAGTCCGTTTTGTATGTTTACAGATGAGCGCTCCGTAATGTTGTGTGCAGCTGTCCCGGCATCCCCTTTGACTGGTGATGGCTGAATCATAGAGTGATGTTAGAGCGGAAACCCGGGTCCCCTGAATCAGAGTTGTTTTAGGATCCACAGTGTTCCGGTCAGACCTAGGCTCTCTCTCTTGAACATGGCGGCAGTGAAACAGCATCAATCGCTGCTTGAAGAACCTCCGCACCTCAATGGAGAGTTGGAACTAGAGGACAAGGATGATGAGGCAGATACCAGACGGCAAGGCTGTGATTGCGTGGAGAGAGGGGAGGTGCTGGTGTGGGAGGGGGAGGAGTGCTGCTAGGGCAAGGCTGTGATTGCGTGGACAGAGAGGGGAGGTGCTGGTGTGGGAGGGGGGAGGTGCTGGTGTGGGAGGAGTGCTGCTAGGGAAAGGCTGTGATTGCGTGGAGAGAGAGGGGAGGTGCTAGTGTGGGAGGGGGGAGGTGCTGGTGTGGGAAAGGGCAAGGCTGTGTTTGCGGGGAGAGAGAGGGGAGGTGCTGGTGTGGGAGGGGGGAGTTGCTGGTGTGGGAGGAGTGCTGCTAGGAGAGGAGTGAATGCTCGTGCATGTTTGCTCACGTGATTCACGTGAACTGCAAGAAAACCGCGGCTGAAAGCCCTTTGGTTTGAAGAGAAAATAGCCGACTTGAATTCTCCCCATTTCCCATTCCTGCGGAATGGTAAAGGCGAGACCTAAAAATACTGGGGGTGTGGGGGTACGTTTTAAGTAATTCCATTACAAAATTTGCCGCAGTAGGCCACTGGCGCTGGCCCTCTCCTGGCGCACAATTCCAGTGGCCCTGGTTTTAGGTCTCTGCAGGAAAGAGAGACTTGTAACCCAATGGCATGTACAGCAGACTTGTTGAAACAAAAGTTTAGATTCCTTCATGATATTTTCAATAGGTGGTGTCCCAGTTATTTACTGCAGCTCCTCCTTGGACACTAATTCACGAGCTAGGACTAGGGAATAGGGTGGGCAAAGGACAATTGCTCAGGATCACAGGTGTCTAACAAACCTCAAGAACAGACTCACTCATGAGCACAGCCTGCATTGGATATGTGTGGGGAGGGAGAAGATGGCAGCTCTAGGACAGTGGCAATATGGTGGACTAGTCTTACGCCGCACAGCAAGCTGCACTGTGGATCCACCCTGGCAATAAGACCAGCATGGAAGAAGTCCAAAAGTGCAGATCCTCAGGGCTGCAAAGCCACGGACACAGCATAGCTGGCTTTATACTCCACGTTGTTCGAATTCCCTGTAAAGAAAAGAGTCAAGAGCTTCCAAGCAGAACGTAACTGGTGCGAAAGAGATCCCCCTGCCTGACCTACACTCAAAGGACACTGGGCCAGGCCACACTGGAAGCCATGTTACAGGCAGCCCTGGCCACGTGAACTGAAAGAGCGGGGGTGGGAGAAGATTGGGCACATCTAGACGCTTCTTGCTGATAACCATCGGAGGTGAGTTGACAATATCAGAAGTTGTCCAGTCTTGGGAGTGGATTGCTCACGCCCGCTCCACAAATCAGCTGGCATAAAGCTGGAGTGTGAGAAATCCACCCCTAAGCGTGGAGCGGGCAAGCCATCTAAGGAAAAACTACTGTTATTCCTCTCTGCACATCACCACCAAAAATAGCTTGTTGGGAGGAATCCATGCCCAGAGAGCAGAATGTTGTTTATCGCACGAATAAACAAAACGGAGTATGTTCTCAATGAACAGATCAATGCTTGGGTATTCATCCAAAAACACTGACACAAATACACTTTCTTTAATAGATTTATTTTGGCATCTTTACAAAAGACGTTTATAACAATTAAGGAACTTAACAGGTGGAATGTTAAACAAGCATTGGCTAAACCAATATGTCTCGCCTATGCCAGAGCTACTGGCATTGGTGGTGTGTTTTAGCCATGTTGTACTCCAGTGTGACTGCTGTTCAGCATGGCTAAAAGTGAGTGGGGTGGGATAGATTGGAGTGTGGTACATTTGGGTAGGTACACTGAGATGGGTAGATTGGAGTGGGGCAGATTGGGGTAAACTGAGGTGAGGAAGACTAGGGTAGATTGTGTTAAATTGGAGTGGAGCACATAGGAGTGGGGTAGATTGGAATGTAGTGAATTGGAGTGGGGTAGGTTTAGGAAAATTGGAGTTGGGTAGACGGAGGTGTGGTAGATTGGTGGGGTAGAATGGAGTGAGGTAGACTGAGGTAGGTTGGGTGTGGTAGATTAGGGTAGACTGGGGTGGGGTAGGTTGGGGAAAGGTACACTGGGAAAGACCGGGTGGGGTAGACTGGAGTTTGGTAGTTTGAAATAGACTGATGTAGGGTAAATTGGAGTACACTGAATAGAGTAGATTGGGAGGAGTACATTGGAGTGGGGTAGAGAGGCGTAGATTGGGTGGGGTAGATTGAAGAGGAGTAATTATAGTAGGATGGGTGGGGTAGATTGGGACAGATTAAAGTAGGGTAGATTGCGGTAGGGTGGAGTGCGGTGCGATGAAGAAAGGGACCAGTAGTACGTGGAGGAAATGGGGAGAAGCGACACCATGAAGATGAAGGAGCAGTAGTGCAATGAAGAGGGAGGGGAAGCGATGCCATGAGGAAGTGGGCTCATTACTGCAATGAAGTGCGTACCCCCCTATATTATCAATAGCAGTGTAGCCAATTTGTTTTGAAAAGTGAAAAATGACTTTTCCGGCCCATCACACATTTATCCCATTGCAAGAACACCTAGAAAAAACAAACTATTAAATTTGTTAATAACATATTTTCATTTTGTGTAAGTTTTGTCTTCGCTTAAAATGTGTGTTGCTCCAGGGGAACAACTGCAATATTGACAAATTCTGTTTCACTGCATATCAGCTTCATTTCTTACTAGTCATTAACTGCAACTTCGAGACAGCCGCTCCAGAGTTCATTTGAAGGCCCATAATGCCATGGGCTTTAATTGCCGGTTTAAGCTGCTTCCTCCTTTTTAGGTCTGAGTAGCGAGGGTAAACCCCGCCCCTCTTCTCCATTGGCTGGCCTCCTTAATGGCGGCCAGCCATTGGAGAAGAGGTCTCAGTGATGTCATTCTTTCCATCTAAGCCCTGTTCTTTTCAGATTGGGGAGGGGGGGGGGGGGGGAGGATTGGGGGGAGTGTTTTTTTGTTAGTTTTGTTTCACCCGCTTCTCCATTGGCTGGAATGTAAAAACAGTCAAAAACACGCCCGTTGTTTACCTTCCAGCCAATGGAGAAGAGGGGAGAAAGAAAAACACGCCCCCCAGCCTGAAAAAGACGGGGCTTACAGACATGGCGAGCGCTTGTCTAATGGATCATCAGAATTAAGTTTATGACTACTTTCTTCTTCCTGTTTTCTTGGGGCAGACAAGCAGCGTGGGCTAAAGCTGCACAATGGGAGTTGTAGTTTTTACTTTCTTTATGACGAAGACCCGCTCAGGTGTGGGGGACGGGGCCTCATCCATGCCATGCCTGCGCGGCCGGGAACGAAGCCTGTATCTCGCCCACCCCACCTCAGAGCACAGCCACCTGGCACCCCGCGGGCTCCGACCGTGGCATAACTTGCGATGCTTCATGCTCTGCACGCCGCCTCCCGAGAAATCCCCAAGACACGCCCCTCTGCCACACCAGTCTTGACCCCGGCCTAGGAAAGTATTGATGGCGAGGTACTGGTCTCCTGCCCCCGCAACTAGATTAACCCACAGGACACCGATGAGCCCCCCAAAATTCCACTGCCCTTCACAAAAGGCACGCGCCGTCAACATCTCCCCTGGTCCGAAAATTCCCAGCCGATCTGGCGCAAGACAACCCACAGCTCTGACGTACCTCTCCAGCCAGCATGAAGAAGAAATGGTGGAGCGCATGACTGGTGGCATTTGGGCTGACTGGCATCCGGAGAGCATAAGGACAACAGGGTGGTGCAAGCGCATGTGAGTGACTTAGAATCAAGGGCAGCCGCAGCCTCCAGCAACTTTCAGGCGTCTCCTGTAAAGCCCTTTAAACCCTCCTGCTCTCCTCACGTTCAATGGCTTTGGGGCGCGAACGCAGACTGGGGCTCGATTTCTTGCAAGTTGGGATACACTCAGTCTGCTCAGCCTTTGTCGCACCAGAGGGGAGCAGCAAGGGCTGTCTTTCTAGGTATTACTTGCACCGCCAGGGCCCCGCTTTGCCGGTCCAAACCTATGCTTCCCCCACCAAGGGGGAGGGGGCGCCAAACACCCACTGCAAGCCCCACGACACATTCCCAACTCCACCAACCACTGGGCCAGCGTCCCCCCCCCCATTTCCTTCCGACCGGCTGCAGCCTTATGAGACATGCCAGTCATCTATCCGTACCGCCCAACCGCCATCTCCCCGCACTCGACCCCCACAACCAACTTGACGCCCTGAAACTTCCTTGCATACTTTGTACTGCGGACTTTGGCACTTTCTCCCTGGGGGGCCCCCGGCCTCTCTGTTACTGCAGCCTCGGATCGCTCCCAAGCCTTATTTTGCCTGCTGGGAGCTGCGCAGGGAGGGGGCTTTCCTTCACTGTATTTTGCCTTGTTATGCCGTCCTGTGCTTGTGGTGAATGCCCCCCCCCACCCACTCCTTACCATTTGCTGCCTCATTGCCCCTGGCTACTCCACTCTGCACGCAACTCATCCATCTACTTATTCCATGCAATTACTTCCTCAAGCACGACGACCCCCCCCTCCTGGAGCCGCCCTTCCGAACTCACGGGACCAGCAAGTCGCCGCCCGCTGGCTGCTCCACAAATCCCCCCTATCCGCTCTCTCCTTTATCGATCGCACTGCAAACCACCCACGCCCCCCCCATCCACCCCCACCTCACCTCACACTTTGTCGCCGCGGCACCTCTTCTCCTGACAAAATTCCTGTGTGTGTGGGGGGGGGGTGTGTGTGTGGGGGGGTCTGTGTGTGTGGGGGGGTCTGTGTGTGTGGGGGGGTCTGTGTGTGTGTGGGGGGGTCTGTGTGTGTGTGGGGGGGTCTGTGTGTGTGTGGGGGGGTCTGTGTGTGTGGGGGGGGGTCTGTGTGTGTGGGGGGGTCTGTGTGTGGGGGGGGGTCTGTGTGTGGGGGGGGTCTGTGTGTGTGGGGGGGGTCTGTGTGTGTGGGGGGGGTCTGTGTGTGTGGGGGGGGGTCTGTGTGTGTGGGGGGGTCTGTGTGTGTGGGGGGGTCTGTGTGTGTGGGGGGTCTGTGTGTGTGGGGGGGGTCTGGTGTGTGTGGGGGGTCTGTGTGTGTGGGGGGGTCTGTGTGTGTGGGGGGGGTGTGCGTGGGGGGGTCTGTGCGTGGGGGGGTCTGTGCGTGGGGGGGTCTGTGCGTGGGGGGGTCTGTGCGTGGGGGGGTCTGTGCGTGGGGGGGTCTGTGCGTGGGGGGGTCTGTGCGTGGGGGGGTCTGTGCGTGGGGGGGTCTGTGCGGGGGGGGTCTGTGCATGGGGGGGTCTGTGCGTGGGGGGGTCTGTGCGTGGGGGGGTCTGTGCGTGGGGGGGTCTGTGCGTGGGGGGGTCTGTGCGTGGGGGGGTCTGTGCGTGGGGGGGTCTGTGCGTGGGGGGGTCTGTGCGTGGGGGGTCTGTGTGGGGGGGGTCTGTGTGGGGGGGGGTCTGTGCGTGGGGGGGGGGTCTGTGCATGTGGGGGGCTCTGTGTGTGGGGGGCTCTGTGTGTGTGGGGGGTCTGTGTGTGTGTGTGGGGGCATCTGTGTGTGTGGGGGCATCTGTGTGTGTGGGGGCATCTGTGTGTGTGGGGGCATCTGTGTGTGTGGGGGCATCTGTGTGTGTGGGGGCATCTGTGTGTGTGGGGGGATGTGTGTGTGGGGGGGATCTGTGTGTGTGGGGGGGATCTGTGTGTGTGGGGGGGATCTGTGTGTGTGGGGGGGATCTGTGTGTGTGGGGGGGATCTGTGTGTGTGGGGGGATCTGTGTGTGGGGGGGATCTGTGTGTGGGGGGGATCTGTGTGTGGGGGGGATCTGTGTGTGTGGGGGGGATCTGTGTGTGTGGGGGGGATCTGTGTGTGTGGGGGGGGTCTGTGTGTGTGGGGGGGTCTGTGCGTGGGGGGGTCTGTGCGTGGGGGGGTCTGTGCGTGGGGGGGTCTGTGCGTGGGGGGGTCTGTGCGTGGGGGGGTCTGTGCGTGGGGGGGTCTGTGCGTGGGGGGGTCTGTGCGTGGGGGGGTCTGTGTGTGGGGGGGTCTGTGTGTGGGGGGTCTGTGTGGGGGGGGTCTGTGTGGGGGGGGTCTGTGTGGGGGGGGGTGTGTGTGGGGGGGGGTCTGTGTGGGGGGGGTCTGTGTGGGGGGGGTCTGTGTGGGGGGGGTCTGTGCGGGGGGGGGTCTGTGCGTGGGGGGGTTTGTGCGTGTGGGGGTATCTGTGTGTGGGGGTATCTGTGTGTGGGGGTATCTGTGTGTGGGGGTATCTGTGTGTGGGGGTATCTGTGTGTGGGGGTATCTGTGTGGGGGCATCTGTGTGTGGGGGCATCTGTGTGTGGGGGCATCTGTGTATGGGGGGATCTGTGTATGGGGGGATCTGTGTGTGGGGGGATCTGTGTGTGGGGGGATCTGTGTGTGGGGGGATCTGTGTGTGGGGGGATCTGTGTGTGGGGGGATCTGTGTGTGGGGGGATCTGTGTGTGGGGGGATCTGTGTGTGGGGGGATCTGTGTGTGGGGGGATCTGTGTGTGGGGGGATCTGTGTGTGGGGGGATCTGTGTGTGGGGGGATCTGTGTGTGGGGGGATCTGTGTGTGGGGGGATCTGTGTGGGGGGATCTGTGTGTGGGGGGATCTGTGTGGGGGGGGATCTGTGTGGTGGGGGATCTGTGTGTGGGGGGATCTGTGTGTGGGGGGATCTGTGTGTGGGGGGATCTGTGTGTGGGGGGATCTGTGTGTGGGGGGATCTGTGTGGGGGGGGATCTGTGTGTGGGGGGATCTGTGTGGGGGGGGATCTGTGTGGGGGGGATCTGTGTGGGGGGGATCTGTGTGGGGGGGGATCTGTGTGTGTGGGGGGATCTGTGTGTGTGGGGGGATCTGTGTGTGTGGGGGGATCTGTGTGTGTGGGGGGGATCTGTGTGTGTGGGGGGGATCTGTGTGTGGGGATCTGTGTGTGTGTGGGGGGGGGATCTGTGTGTGGGGAGGTCTGTGTGTGGGGGCATCTGTGTGTGGGGGGATCTGTGTGTGGGGGGATCTGTGTGTGTGTGGGGGGATCTGTGTGTGTGTGGGGGGATCTGTGTGTGTGTGGGGATCTGTGTGTGTGTGGGGATCTGTGTGTGTGTGGGGGGATCTGTGTGTGTGAGGGGGATGTGTGTGTGAGGGGGATGTGTGTGTGTGGGGGGGATGTGTGTGTGTGGGGGGGATGTGTGTGTGTGGGGGGATCTGTGTGTGGGGGGGGATCTGTGTGTGTGGGGGGGATCTGTGTGTGTGGGGGGGTCTGTGTGTGGGGCGGATCTGTGTGTGTGGGGCGGATCTGTGTGTGTGGGGCGGATCTGTGTGTGTGGGGGGATGTCTGTGTGGGGGGATGTCTGTGTGGGGGGATCTGTGTGGGGGGATGTGTGTGGGGGGGGTGTGTGTGTGGGGGGATGTGTGTGGGGGGGGGGTGTGTGTGGGGGGATGTGTGTGTGGGGGGATGTGTGTGTGGGGGGATGTGTGTGTGGGGGGATGTGTGTGTGGGGGGATGTGTGTGTGGGGGGATGTGTGTGTGGGGGGATGTGTGTGGGGATCTGTGTGTGGGGGGATCTGTGTGTGGGGGGATCTGGGTGTGGGGGGATCTGTGTGGGGGGATCTGTGTGTGGGGGGGATCTGTGTGTGTGGGGGGATCTGTGTGTGTGGGGTGGGGGGGATCTGTGTGTGTGGGGGGGATCTGTGTGTGTGGGGGGGGGTCTGTGTGTGTGGGGGGATCTGTGTGTGTGATCTGTGTGTGGGGGGATCTGTGTGTGGGGGGATCTGTGTGTGGGGGGATCTGTGTGTGGGGGGATCTGTGTGTGGGGGGATCTGTGTGTGGGGGGATCTGTGTGTGGGGGGATCTGTGTGTGTGGGGGCGATCTGTGTGTATGGGGGCGATCTGTGTGTGTGTGGGGGGGGATCTGTGTGTGGGGGGATCTGTGTGTGGGGGATCTGTGTGTGGGGGGATCTGTGTGTGGGGGGATCTGTGTGTGGGAGGATCTGTGTGGGGGGGATCTGTGTGGGGGGGATCTGTGTGTGTGGGGGGGATCTGTGTGTGGGGATCTGTGTGTGTGTGGGGGGGGATCTGTGGGTGGGGAGGTCTGTGTGTGGGGGGATCTGTGTGTGGGGGGATCTGTGTGTGTGGGGTGGGGGGGATCTGTGTGTGTGGGGGGGATCTGTGTGTGTGGGGGGGGGTCTGTGTGTGTGGGGGGATCTGTGTGTGTGATCTGTGTGTGGGGGGATCTGTGTGTGGGGGGATCTGTGTGTGGGGGGATCTGTGTGTGGGGGGATCTGTGTGTGGGGGGATCTGTGTGTGGGGGGATCTGTGTGTGGGGGGATCTGTGTGTGGGGGGATCTGTGTGTGTGGGGGCGATCTGTGTGTATGGGGGCGATCTGTGTGTGTGTGGGGGGGGATCTGTGTTTGGGGGGATCTGTGTGTGGGGGATCTGTGTGTGGGGGGATCTGTGTGTGGGAGGATCTGTGTGGGGGGGATCTGTGTGGGGGGGATCTGTGTGTGTGGGGGGGATCTGTGTGTGGGGATCTGTGTGTGTGTGGGGGGGGATCTGTGGGTGGGGAGGTCTGTGTGTGGGGGGATCTGTGTGTGGGGGGATCTGTGTGTGTGTGGGGGGGATCTGTGTGTGTGTGGGGGATCTGTGTGTGGGGGGGGTCTGTGTGTGTGGGGGGGATCTGTGTGTGTGAGGGGGATGTGTGTGTGTGAGGGGGATGTGTGTGTGTGAGGGGGATGTGTGTGTGTGGGGGGATCTGTGTGTGTGGGGGGATCTGTGTGTGTGGGGCGGATCTGTGTGTGTGGGGCGGATCTGTGTGTGTGGGGGGGATGTCTGTGTGTGTGGGGGGGATGTCTGTGTGGGGGGATGTCTGTGTGGGGGGATGTCTGTGTGGGGGGATGTCTGTGTGGGGGGGATGTCTGTGTGGGGGGGATGTGTGTGTGGGGGGATGTGTGTGTGGGGGGATGTGTGTGTGGGGGGATGTGTGTGTGGGGGGATGTGTGTGGGGGGGGATGTGTGTGGGGGGATCTGTGTGTGGGGGGATCTGTGTGTGGGGGGATCTGTGTGTGGGGGGATCTGTGTGTGGGGGGATCTGTGTGTGGGGGATCTGTGTGTGGGGGGATCTGTGTGTGGGGGGATCTGTGTGTGGGGGGATCTGTGTGTGGGGGGATCTGTGTGGGGGGGATCTGTGTGTGTGTGTGGGGGGGTCTGTGTGTGTGTGGGGGGGGGGTCTGTGTGTGTGGGGTGGGGGGGGATCTGTGTGTGTGGGGGGATCTGTGTGTGTGGGGGGGGGTCTGTGTGTGGGGGGGGTCTGTGTGTGTGGGGGGATCTGTGTGTGTGATCTGTGTGTGGGGGATCTGTGTGTGTGGGGGGGATCTCTGTGTGTGGGGGGATCTGTGTGTTGGGGGGATCTGTGTGTGGGGGGGATCTGTGTGTGGGGGGGATCTGTGTGTGGGGGGGATCTGTGTGTGGGGGGATCTGTGTGTGGGGGGATCTGTGTGTGGGGGGGATCTGTGTGTGGGGGGGATCTGTGTGTGGGGGGGATCTGTGTGTGGGGGGGATCTGTGTGTGGGGGGGATCTGTGTGTGGGGGGGATCTGTGTGTGGGGGGATCTGTGTGTGGGGGGATCTGTGTGTGGGGGGGGGATCTGTGTGTGTGGGGGGATCTGTGTGTGTGGGGGGTCTGTGTGTGGGGGGGTCTGTGTGTGGGGGGGTCTGTGTGTGGGGGGGTCTGTGTGTGGGGGGGTCTGTGTGTGGGGGGGTCTGTGTGTGGGGGGGGGTCTGTGTGTGGGGGGTCTCTCTGTGTGTGGGGGGTCTCTCTGTGTGTGGGGGGTCTCTCTGTGTGTGGGGGGTCTCTCTGTGTGTGGGGGGTCTCTCTGTGTGTGGGGGGTCTCTCTGTGTGTGGGGGGTCTCTCTGTGTGTGGGGGGTCTCTCTGTGTGTGGGGGGTCTCTCTGTGTGTGGGGGGTCTCTCTGTGTGTGGGGGGTCTCTCTGTGTGTGGGGGGTCTCTCTGTGTGTGGGGGGTCTCTCTGTGTGTGGGGGGTCTCTCTGTGTGTGGGGGGTCTCTCTGTGTGTGGGGGGTCTCTGTGTGTGTGGGGGGTCTCTCGGTGTGTTTGAGGAAATAAAATGAAGGTGCACTTTTGTGTAAAGGTTTTTCAAAAGCACAATTGAACTAGAACAGGATTACATAACTTTGGCCCCTGGGGCAGATCCATAGCAGATTTTCAAGGTAACTACTGACTGTGTGCCCCTATCTGAGAACTGTGTGTGTGTGTGTGTGTGAGTGGCTCTGTGTGTGGCTCTGTGTGTGTGTGTGTGTGTGTGTGGCTCTGTGTGTGTGTGTGTGGCTCTGTGTGTGTGTGTGTGGCTCTGTGTGTGTGTGTGTGTGGCTCTGTGTGTGTGTGTGTGTGGCTCTGTGTGTGTGTGTGGCTCTGTGTGTGTGTGTGGCTCTGTGTGTGTGTGTGGCTCTGTGTGTGTGTGTGGCTCTGTGTGTGTGTGTGGCTCTGTGTGTGTGTGTGGCTCTGTGTGTGTGTGTGGCTCTGTGTGTGTGTGTGGCTCTGTGTGTGTGTGTGGCTCTGTGTGTGTGTGTGGCTCTGTGTGTGTGTGGCTCTGTGTGTGTGTGGCTCTGTGTGTGTGTGGGGCTGTGTGTGTGTGGCTCTGTGTGTGTGTGGCTCTGTGTGGGTGTGTGTGGCTCTGTGTGGGTGTGTGTGGCTCTGTGTGGGTGTGTGTGGCTCTGTGGCTCTGTGTGAGTGTGTGGCTCTGTGTGGCTCTGTGTGAGTGTGTGGCTCTGTGTGGGAGTGTGGCTGTGTGTGGGTGTGTGGCTGTGTGTGGGTGTGTGGCTGTGTGTGGGTGTGTGGCTCTGTATGTGTGTGGCTCTGTGTGTGTGTGGCTCTGTGTGTGTGTGTGGCTCTGTGTGTGTGTGTGTGGCTCTGTGTGTGTGTGTGTGTGGCTCTGTGTGTGTGTGTGTGTGTGGCTCTGTGTGTGTGTGTGTGTGTGTGGCTCTGTGTGTGTGTGTGTGTGCGGCTGTGTGTGTGCGGCTCTGTGTGTGCAGCTGTGTGTGTGTGTTTGGCTGTGTGTGTGTGTGTGTGTGGCTGTGTGGCTATATGTGTGTGTGTGTGTGTGTGTGTGTGTGTGCGTGGCTCTGTGTGTGTGTGTGCGCGTGTGTGGCTGTGTGTGTGGCTCTGTGTGTGGTGCAAATGCTATAGGTCTCGTATTTGCAAGAGATTAAGCTATTGCGATTGTAAATGACAATGCCATGTATTTATCGGTTTTCAAAACCAAAACAAATAAAAAGTTTGTAATTTACAATGCCAATAGCTCTAACTTTTCCGAAGGCGAGACCGTTGCATTGTAAATGCTTGTTAATTGTCTTTTAGTCACACCAGCGATATGTTTGAAGTCTGCTAGTAGACAGTGCAGAGTGCATGGGCAGCAAACTGATTGTTGCTGTAGTTCACATTTCAAACAGCGGGTGGGGGGGTTCTAGCACCAGGGCCCATGATAGGCTGCCTACACTGCGGCTCCCTCTATCCTCACACAATAAATTGCACTTTCTAGCCACATCCAGCACGAGAAGAGATCCCCCTGCAGGAAGAGGTCGTTAGTATGCGTCGTGCAGCACTGCAGCTAACAAAGGAATGCAGATGAGCTCTATGCTGCAAGGAGCGGGGTCTCGAGCTCTGAATAATGAATGGGCCTCAGTCCTGCACAAGGCATTTTCCGCAGTGTCAACCGATGCTTACTGAAGATTCCTGCCATGAACCCGCTTCACTATCCACCGGAAGGCGCCGCTCAGAGTACAGAGGTCCCAGGCACTGCTTGCTCATGCAGATCAGGTGTGGACAGCGCATCCGTCCATATGAATGATGCAGCAGCGGGCCTCCAGCATCCCAATGAGGACCAGGAGCGCTGCGTCAGAAGAGCTGCAGGGCTCACCGACAACAGACGCGGCCTGCAAATGAGATCTGGGGTGGGGCATGCAGGCAGGAAACTGCAACTAGGCTAGAGGACACTGAGAATACGCAGACTGCTGCCGAGCAATGGCCAGGCTTTAGCTGCAACTTTACCAGGAAAATATTCATAATGTAGTAAATTAATCATGTAAGGTAAGCAGCAGGGAAGAGACATTGCTGCAATCTACTCAAGGAAAGGGAAGCTACCTTGCTGCAACCTACATAGGAAGGCGGGAAGCTAACTTACTGCAGTCTACTCGAGGAACAAGGAAGCTACCTTGCTGCACCACTGTGGCCTATTTGCGACTGTTCCGCGCATCTGAAGGAATCTTGCACCACTGCGGTCTACGCTTCGAATGTTCCACATACGGGAAGGAAGCTTGCACCACTGCGGCCTACGCTTCGAATGTTCCACATACGGGAAGGAAGCTTGCACCACTGCGGCCTACGCTTCGAATGTTCCACATACGGGAAGGAAGCTTGCACCACTGCGGCCTACGCTTCGAATGTTCCACATACGGGAAGGAAGCTTGCACCACTGCGGCCCATGCTGCAACAGTTTCATGCACCTGAAAGAAGCCTGCACATACGGGAAGGAAGCCGGCACCCTGCACCACTGCTGCCTATGCTGCAGCTATTCCATGCACCTGAAGGAAGCTTGCACCACTGCGGCGTACGCTGCGGCTGCTCCATGCACCCGAAGGAAGCTTGCACCACTGCGGCCTACGCTTCGAATGTTCCACATACGGGAAGGAAGCTTGCACCACTGCGGCCCATGCTGAAACTGTTCAGTGCCCCTGTAGGAAGCTTGCACGTACGGGAAGGAAGCCGGCACCACTGCTGCCTACGCTGCGGCTGTTCCATGCACCCGAAGGAAGCTTGCATCACTGCGGCCTACGCTGCGGCTGCTCCATACACCTGAAGGAAGCTTGCACCACTGCGGCCTACGCTTTTAATGTTCCACATGCCTGCAATTTACATTTAATCAGCAGAGTCTCTTACAGCTTGGTAAAACTCTTCACTATACAAAATTCCAAACCACTGGCTTTGTCGTTCTGGTTTACTTTCCACATCCCTGACATGTTTCCCGCCACAGCTGCAGTGTGTGTTAAAAGGGGAGGCCCAGCTGTCGGATGACGCAGTCGCAGAGTGGAGCTCAAACTGCAAACAGTGAGAGGTCTGCTGAGGCCCAACCTCTGGGCGTGAGAGGAGAAACAGCTGGAGAAGCAGGCAGGGTACCGCAGCGCTTGGGCCCGCCTCGAGGCGGGCGGCCTGTGGTCGGCGGTCACCACTGACCGCACCCGAGGCCCGGGTCACCCTCTCCACAGCCCACCTCCAGACACCACTGACCGCACCCGAGGCCCGGGTCACCCTCTCCACAGCCCACCTCCAGACACCACTGACTGCACCCGAGCCCCGGGTCACCCTCTCCACAGCCCACCTCCAGACACCACTGACCGCACCCGAGGCCCAGGGTCACTCGGTCTCATTAAACGCTCATTTCCAGTAATTACGGAGTTTTTATGGAGGGCTTCCTGGGCTGCGCGGCATCCCGTCTGTGGCCTCATCCCAGGCCCTTCCCTCTCCCACCATCAGACCCCCCCCCCCCCCCCCCCCCGCAGTCCGCCCCCACCATCACATACATGTTCGCCCACAGGGGAGGGATGAAGGGGGGGGGGGTTCTGTGAGTAAGTATAGATCTAAGGTGGCAGGGCACAGGCACCACCAACAAATGGGATGGACGAAGGGGGCGC
The DNA here is from genome assembly GCF_964263255.1 of Lissotriton vulgaris. Taxonomy (NCBI): domain Eukaryota; kingdom Metazoa; phylum Chordata; class Amphibia; order Caudata; family Salamandridae; genus Lissotriton; species Lissotriton vulgaris. The sequence continues at coordinate 1,850,224,765 of NC_141694.1, read as the reverse complement.
TCGCCAAGGGCACCAGGCGTTGAGGAGCTTCGAAGACTCTATGTATCACCAGACACCACAGAAGACGACTTCCATTCCCCGGCACCCCCTCGCTGCCCCGCGCCCTCACATCCTGTAGTCCTTGACAGTCATTCAATCACAAAAGGCTGGCTGGTGGAAAGAACCTCTGGCCAGACTCCTGGGTCACTCAGAGAGAGGCGAGCCCTCTACAGGCCAAGGCCAAGGCAGAGCCCTCGGCTGCCGGACCTCAGAGCCACCACCAGCCGGACACAAAGGAAAGCCCCATGTGACCCTGGGCAGCTCTTTGTAAAGTTTAGGAGGCCGGCAACTGCAGCTCCAAACAATATATGAACTGAAAACTGGAAATAAACAGGACTAAACATTTCTAGTACGTCAATAAAGATGTTTATTACATTTATAGTTTGCATGCCCGTACTTGCACTCCTGCTCTGGAATGGGCAAATCAACATGGCATGCACGTGCTAGGTTATTTATTTTATAGAGCGCGACAAAGCAGAGCCCGGAGTAGCAGAGATTATTCTTATGAAAGAGACACGAGGCTGCTAGACGCCGAGGACCACGCTTTGGGAGCTTCCTGAACTCGGGGGGGGGGGGGGGGGGGGGGATGTTCTGCAGATGAACAGGAAACTCATGTCACAGTTCTGCTGCAGCTGGACAAAGCCCCGCCTCCTGTGAGCGGATGTGCGTCAGAGGAGCTCAGTACCTCCTGAATTTACTAGCCAAAAAGATAGTGCCTCACCCATGAGCTGCTCCGTATCCGAGGCAGAGGGATTCAAGGTGCGCGATGAACGCAGCTCCGCATCTCGAGGGGATACAGCAGGGGTACCCGAGCATGGTCGTACGAACTGTGGGGGACATATCCCCCGCAGATTTTGGAGTGGGGGGGACGAGGGGACAAAAGAATTTCCCCTCACCCTTCTGTTATGCACATGGCCATTAGCGCGCGAAAGGCGACCTAATGGCCTTGGCCCTGTACTTGACGTGTGATTCACCTGCCTGCAGTCAAAGAGGCCACCCGCCCTCTGCCCTTTGTTATTCAGCCGTAAGGCTTGGGCAGTCTGGGAAGGGCAGTAAGGGAAACAAGCACTGGCGTTGCCAATAAGTCTCGCAGTAGGAAAGTTGGAGCTATTACAATTGCAAATAACAATGCCTTTTATTTTTATTTTGCATGTTAAAAACATAAAGGACTTTGTCATTTACAAAACCAATATCTCCAACTTTCCTACTGCGAGACCTATTGTGCACTGCACAGTGTGTGTGAAAGTGGCGTTGCGTGGGTGTGAGTGGCGTTGCGTGGGTGTGAGTGGCTTTGAGTGAGTGGCGTTGCGTGTGTGAGTGGCGTTGCGTGTGTGAGTGGCGTTGCGTGTGTGAGTGGCGTTGCGTGTGTGAGTGGCGTTGCGTGTGTGAGTGGCGTTGCGTGTGTGAGTGGCGTTGCGTGTGTGAGTTCCTCCCCATTATCTTTTAAGGTTCTTACACTTCCTTGTGGGCCCATATAACCTAAGGGTTGCTTGTTACACACTGAAGCTGACTGAAGGCTCTCCCTATGTGCCAAGTGTGTGCCTCTGCTTGCTTGCAGGCCCTTACTGGTTGTGGGGACTGTGGGATCAAAATCACCCCGCTGTGTAGATCCCAACACTCCCTCTCAATCTCTGCTGTTCTGTCTCCAGACCACTTGATGCAGGACTAAGGTGGGACTCTTTTGGTTTAAAGTAACGCTTCCATGTTTTCTAACTCAACGATAATAGGTGCTAGCTGTGTCTTTAAAATGTCTTCCATTTTTTGGACAAGATTAATCAATTACTGGCTCGAGCCCACATTATCTATTCGAGGACGACTTATTCCACTTGTTTTTTAGAAGCCTGTGTCGGTCTTTCACCACTGCCTCTTTTCTTTTTAACTAGGGGTTCCAGCATGGAAGCACCGTCCCATTGGTTGCCCTCTGATTCTACTGACGAAGTGGTATCCGCTGCTGAAGTAGGCACAGTGCCTGTCTATTGGGGAGGGACCATTGGGGGATGGTGGACTCTGTGGTAGATCAGTTAATTCCCAAGAAAGTCTCCTTTCCGTCAGGACAATTTCATTCGACTAGACATTTGCTGCCCTGGCCGGGAATGAGTCACTAGTTGTTACAGTCGCCCCTCCCAGTGACCCAGGCATGGTTTGCTTTCTCTTACTCACTTTCTTTACACCTGACCTGTAGTAAGATGCTCCACCAGTCAACTCAAAGAAAAGTTACTTGCAATGGTAAATTCCAGGGGCAAAGAGGTTAGTTGGGTGGCCCGCCTGGCCTCCAATGGGCGCAGACAGGTCCGCCCTTGGCCCGGCCTGGGTGTGTCCGGGCACGTCTGCGCGCGCTCGGAGTTGCGGGAGCCCGAGTAGTTCTCAAGCGCCTCCTGGTGCGGGTCAAGGGTCGTGAGCACTGGCGGCTCCTGCGGCAATGCAGGGTGTGGGATGAAGTCCCCCAACGAAAGTGCCTGGTGCTGCTGCAATGACGGGATACCCTAGACATATGTTAAGTTATTGACATTTATATTGCACGCATCTACTCAGAGGAGTGTCCCGGCGCGTGCCTAAGAGGTCGACGGACAGCTTCTGCAGAGAAATTATCTGAAGAGGAATGCCTTCAGTTTCTTCTTGAAAATACTTGTGGGGCGGACAGCACAAAGCTCCACTGGACGCGGATTCCAGGCCCTAGCCTGTAGACGGCCCAGAGAGGTGCCACCAGGCTTCTGTTTGAAGACCCTAGGGACCATCGCCAGAAATGTGTTAGAAGAGCGAAGCTGCTTGGCAGGGAAATAAAAGCCAAATCTGGATTGAAGGTAGGTCGGGCCACGGCCATATAATGCAGAGTGCACGGTCACAAGGCCCTTGAACTTCACCCTCATACCCACTGGGAGCCAGTGCAGAGCGTGAAGATGGAACCTGACACGTGATCGCTTGGGAAGGTTGAGCAAAAGTCTGGCCGCGGCATTCTGGATCACCTGCAGTTTCTTAAGTAGGTGGGCAGCCAGACAGACATGAGCATTGGCTTAATCTATGCGGGAAGTTATCAGAGCTTGGATAACTGTTTTCCTAGCATAGATGGGAAGCATTGAGAGAAACTTTGAGAGGTTTCACAACACTGAAACAAGAGCCCGATAACCTTTTAATCTGCGGACGAAACAAGAGTTTATCATCAAATAAAATGCCCAGGCCAAATCAAATCAAAACAACTTTATTCGGTTTTCGTTATGAAAGCCATAAAAGTACAGGTATACACAATAAAATCTTTTGAAAAGCATTAAGTTCATACTATGTTAAAATTAATCTCTCTTTCTTAAAAAGAACAAAACATTTACTAGAGCTCATATTTAAGGCAGGCAGCTCTATGATTTTCATAAGTTCATGCGATGCCTAAGACACAATTTTAGGTAATGTGCCACAGATTTTGACACTAGGCTGTTTTCCAAAAACTGCAACGCCAAATATGCAGGGCGGCATCTTCGGATCTTCATTACTTTTAAAATTGGTAAAATCCACCTCTTACGGAGTGGCATATAAAATTTACAGAAGAAAAGAACGTGAATTGTGGACTGAGGGGAAATGGAGTCACAGGGACACGCTGAATTGTTGTGTGTCCAAACATTCTGGGAAGGGAATAAAACCATAATGTGAAAAAGATTGAACCTAAAGCGGGTGAGAAGAAGTTTTTCAAATTGTGTCAGGTCGTGCTGCAGATATGGTTGGATAGATGGAGCCGATTGTATCATTAGGCAGTGTTGAACTGATGTCTTTCCTATTTCGATCATCATCCGTAGTTGGGTTAGATGGGACAGGCATAGTTTTTTTAGATCTTTTTTCGTTATGTCTATTACTGACTGTGGTTCATCAAAAAACCTCGGGAGACCAATGTCTGAAAGGAAAGATTTTACGTAGCACAACCATTTTATCTTTTTCATACACTCTAGTTTCATGCAGTCCTCGGTGATTGCTCTTGTGAGCTGGCATTCATCCGTTGCCCAAATTCTGCGCCATAACAAGATGGGCTGGATCTTAATGAGATCTGAGATATGATCCACTCCAAGTTCTAAGTGGCAGCCAAAGGTAGTTGTGCTCTTTGGGACAGCCAATAGGAATTTTAGGAAAGAGTTTTCAACTTTCTGAATTTGTTCGACGTTTGTTATTCCCCAAACTCCTGCTCCAAAGATAGCTGTACTGATGCATTTTGCATTATAGATCTTTATCATCTCAGCCAGAGGTCGTTTTCCTAGACGGAGAGAGAAAGTTTTTAAAGCGCCCACTGTTCTTATGAGTGACAACTTACGTGAGATGATTGCTTCTTTCCAATTAAACGCCTCGTCAATGGTGATGCCGAGATGTGGGTAAGTTTTAGTTCTTTCAAGGGGCAGTTTGTCCACAAAATTTTTTTTCACTTTTTTCCCCTTGGTACCGGCATGCATCACATAGGTTTTCTTTATATTGACTTTTACATTTTGACTTGTCATAAAAGTGCAGTAGCTATTTAGGGCCCGTTGTAGCTGGATCGGGGTTCGTGCAAGGATCACCGCATCGTCGGCATATAACAATGCTGGGATCGATCGCCGGCCCGCTTCTGGAAGATCTTTTACGCCCTGTAACATTGCAGCTTCAAGTCCATTAGTATAGAGCGTAAATAAGAAGGGGGCCAGCAGGCACCCTTGCCTGACCCCCTTCTGTATTGGGAAGCTATTTGTTAGTTGGCCTTCCATCCCAAATCGTACCTTTCCCGTAGCGCCGGAATATAACTCACGTAGAAAATCTACTATTGGTGGCTCGATCCCTATTTGCAGCATTATTAACCAGAGTTTTGAATGTTCCACACAGTCAAACGCTGCGGTGAGGTCTACGTAGACCATGTGTAGGCTTGATTTTTTCGCTGTTGTATATTTGCCAGCCAGTAATGTTAAATTCAAAACTTGGTCCACAGTACTCAGGCCAGCCCTGAACCCGTATTGAAGATCTGAGAGTACCCCATGTTCTTTAGACCACTCCTGGAGACGGTCAAGAAGTATCCTACCTGCCATCTTTCCGACCGAGTCCAGGAGGGAGATGGGGCGATAACAGGAAGGACTGTCTCTGTTGCCTTTCTTGAAAATAGGGACCAAGATCGATGTTAACCAAGAATTAGGGAGGTTAATTTCCTTAGCTGCGTTCAGTACTTTGGTTAAAAGGGGGGACCAAAGATCTGGAAGGAGTTTGTAGAGGTCCATAGGAACGGAGTCTGGTCCTGGCGCTTTGCCGTTTTTTGCATTCTTTATAGCTTTCATTGTTTCGTTGATGGTAAAGTGTATTTCTATTGGATATTTCACCAGTGGGAGGAGAGGTGAAGGAGCTAGATCTCCGAATTTGGCCTCTCCGAAGACCCCTGAGAAATGCTGCACCCAGTCCTCCGCGTTTATTGCAACATCTAAGGAGGGGCCTTCATTGTTTCCAGCTAAAAATGGGGTCTTGACTATTTTCCAAAAGGCTTCACTGTCTTTTTGAGCGCTGCTATTTAGAAGTTGAGTCCAGAGGTTACATTGTAACTCTTTTTTCCTTTCTTTGAGTGCGTGCGTATATAATTTCCTTAATTGGACTATCTCTTCTCTGTTCCTATCTTTTTTTCCTAAGGCTTTCTTTAAATCTGAATAAGCTTTTGTACACTGAGTATTAAACCAGCCTTTTCTTAGTGTGTTGTTTTGTTTTCTGGGTTTAGTTAGTTAGTTACCTATGATTTTCACTATTGCATTATAGCCAGTCAGAATTTCTGAGGCAGTTGCGGAAGGATTTAGGCAATTGTCGATGTCGGACCTGCATTTCTTAATTATTCTTGCGCTGGTAGTTTCTTGGTCTAAGTTATCCCATTTTAGGGTGAAGCCATTCAATCTATTTAATGTAAGTGATTCTTGATGCAATAAACCCGGATGGTCCTTAACTTTGTTCTTTTGGTAGTCAGGCTCTAGATACGTTAGTCTGAGTGGGTAGTGGTCACTGAGTACATTATTGTTCACTTCGAAATGCTTTATGCGTGTGGCGTTATTGGTAGGGACTAGGATGTAATCTATTAGTGTTTGAACGCCTCTTCCATGAAAGGTTGATGTAAATTGGGTTATCGGCGTCATTATCATGTTCTCGAACCCTATGTCTAACTCGAACATGGTGGCCTGCATGTTAATTCCTTCCTCCGTGTGAGAAAAATGAGTTAAAGGGTTATCTTGTTCGTCTGTAATCCCGCATGTAGGGGCATTGCTTTTGCTGCATATATGAAGGTTGAAGTCTCCACCCCAGATTATTGAATGTGTGACTTTGGCGTATTTGGTTTTTAACTCATTTGTCACATCGCTAATTTCGCTTAGAGCTTTGGTTAGTTCCATCGGGCTCATGTTGTTATAAAAGTTTATTATAGTGTAAACTTCTTGATTAGTTGCTTTAATGTTGATAATCTGATAATTCTGGTGGAGTGATATAGGCGTTGTTTCCTGACGGGGCCCAAAGGTTAGGGATGTATGTAATTAGGCCGCCTTTATTTCTCCCCGAGTGTGATTTTATTGCGTGGGAGAAGTATGTTCTATATCCCATCAGATGGATTGGATGGTTCAACCATGTCTCCTGAAGACAGATTAAGTCATTTGTGTGAACTAAATCCAGGAAGTTTTTCTCAAGATGTTTAGTTGCAAGACCTGCCACGTTCCAGAATAACATGTTCCTCTCAAGATCTGTACTGATGTTAGCAGGTTGGGTCAGCGGGCCGACAAATTCTACATCTGCTGATGTATTGGGAGGGTCCGTAATCGATATTGCCTCGCATATTTGATTATTTGAGGCAAGATGTGGCAATGTCTGCGATCTAGTGGCAAATTTGGAACGATGAGAACGCTCTTCGGGCTGACTGCCTACGTTTTGAGTTGTAATTTTTGGTGTGTGGTCATATGTTCTGACTTTTGGTGAGCTTTGGGCTTTGTCGAGTGTCTTAATCTTTGGGTGATTAGCTGGAGAAATTAGATGTGCTCTGGTATTGAGCGGAAAACTCGAAGTGTAAGGCTGTGATGGTGGTCAGTCGACCATGTCTAGGCAGCTGTAGTTATTGAAAGTTGGAATTCCGGTCCAGGGTTCTCTGTGCATATGTTGATGGGCCCTCCTGCCATAGTTATTCCAGTCACCTCGTTCTCTGTGATCGTAGCCCCAGTCCCCCTGGAAGTGGTATCTTTGACTATTTCCCTGACCCCGGTCACCCTGATTCCAGTTCTTGGTCCTTGGTCAGATTGACTCCAGGACCAATTTGATGGCCAGTTAGGGTCCTCGAAGCGGTGGCTTTGTCGAGGAAAAAAAAAGGATAAACGTTTAACGTCTATTCCTCCGTTATTTTCCGGAGTGTCCCATGAGCAGATATAATCCACTGCTCGTGGATTTTCAAAGTTGACTATTATACAATCACCTGGGATTGTTTTTGGCTGGTGGCCTATCCAGGAGACCCTTCTCACCGTGGTGATTCTGGTGATGTTATTTGGGTGATTGGGCCTGTTGATGTTTAGCCAGTAGCGTGCTTTATTTAGTAAGGACCAGGTAGGTTCATCTGTGTCTTTACTTAATTCTGGGACCCCAGTTAATATAGCTACAAAGGGTGCTGCTTCAGGTGGGAGATTTACTATTTTTGGTCATCTTTTATTTGGTCGATCTAATTTACTAGTTTGTCTCTGTGACTGTTCGTGTCGGGGTGTATTCGATACAGGTGGGATAGAAGGGGTTGTTGCAGGTAGGGCTTTTGCAGGGGTGGGATTTACCACTGATTGGATTTGAGGTCCAGAAGTAGTTTTAACGTTGTCTTGGTTGGACTTAGTTTTCAGTGGAAGAGTTTGATTGGTTGATTTTTTTTCTAGCTCTCTTGTATTTGTAACTATTGTATTTGTAGTATTTGTGGTAACCGGATTATTCACTAATTGTTTCGATTTATTCGTGGAATTAGTTTTTCCGGAGTTAACGGAATTAACGGTAGGGCCTAATGACACTGGGAGGTGTTTGTTTCTTAAGTTGGAAGTTGTTTTGGCTGTGGCAATTAATATAGCCACTTGCTTTTCTATTATTTCAAGACTTTTTTGTATTGGTTGTAACTGGTATTTTACTATTTCCATGATTTCTTTTAACAGGGATGATTGTACATTGGAATTGTTTATGCTTCTTGTCGGGTGAGGAACCAATATTTCTTGTCGAATCTGTTTAGAGTTAGATCTATTTGCATGATCTTCGACTATGAGAACGTCAGAAGTGATGTTATTAGTGGAATCTGTGATAGCAATATTCTGTTGATTTTGGTCATTGAGAAATAGTTCAGAATCAGAATTTGTGACAGTAGTATGTGTTGAGCTCTTTGGGCGTGATTCTATATGATTCTGTTTGGGAATTGCTCCTTCCCTAATACCTCTTGATTCTGGCTGTGTTAAATCATTTTGTGTTGTCTGCGAGCTTGCGAAAATATCGGGGGTCTGCTCAAGATCCTGAGAAAATTGTGAATTAGACAATTGCGAAGATACTGATAGGTCGACTGTATTTGGTAGTACGTGTATATAGGCGTTTGTTTCCGAAGTCGTCTTGTTTTGAGGTGCCGCGTTTGGAGTTTTAGCCTGTGCCAGTATACCCATAGATGAGCGTCTTGCTTGATCTAGCTCATATGAGACGCGGCGATCGATCATCAGTACTGTTTGGTCAATGGTTTCATTCACTTTATGAAGAAATTGGTCGATAGGGCCGACTGTGCTTGCCATGTTTTTTAAGGTTTTACTTTTGGAGCCTCTTGTTGTCATTGTATACTTTACGAGTAAGTAGAATAAAGTGAATGAGCTTCAGATAAGTGTTGTGTCGTGGATGATAGTGAAACACTCTGTGGCTTAATTGCAAGACCTTTCCGTAAAATTTTACCTTGACGTAGATGTTAGGGGGGTGGGCCCAGCCCAGTCTCCTCCGGTCTGTGACGGGCTAGGACGGGCTAGGACGGGCTAGGACGGGCTAGGACGGGCTAGGACGGGCTAGGACGGGCTAGGACGGGCTAGGACGGGCTAGGACGGGCCCACCCTTGGCCCAGCGTCCCGCTCGCGTCCCGCGAGAGGGAGTAGTGACGCCCTTTATGCGCCTCCTGGCGCGGCGTGCTGGGGGTGTGGCTGGAGACCACGAGGGCTGCCGGGAGATGTAGGCAGCCCCTCGCCTCGCTCCACTCGGCGGCCCCGCTGTAGGTGTTGATAAACAGCAGGACGGCGGGAGGGAGACGGTGGAGGGTCTCAACAGCATGGAGAAGTGTTTGTTGAGGGGAGCCTTCCCCTATCGGCGCGATACAGGTCTCAGTGGCAAAATGCAGGTATGGGCAAAGACAGCGTGTCACTGCTCGATGCAGCAGTGACGCCCTTTATGCGCCTCCTGGCGCGGCGTGCTGGGGGTGTGGCTGGAGACCACGAGGGCTGCCGGGAGTTGTAGGCAGCCCCTCGCCTCGCTCCACTCGGCGGCCCCGCTGTAGGTGTTTATAAACAGCAGGACGGCGGGAGGGAGACGGTGGAGGGTCTCAACAGCCTGGAGAAGTGTTTGTTGAGGGGAGCCTTCCCCTATCGGCGCGATACAGGTCTCAGTGGCAAAATGCAGGTATGGGCAAAGACAGCGTGTCACTGCTCGATGCAGCAGTGACGCCCTTTATGCGCCTCCTGGCGCGGCGTGCTGGGGGTGTGGCTGGAGACTACGAGGGCTGCCGGGAGTTGTAGGCAGCCCCTCGCCTCGCTCCACTCGGCGGCCCTGTTGGAGGGAGAATTTTTAGCTGCATAGCTATCCAAGGACACACCTGTCACCTGCACAACATGACCCCTGTGTAGGCCCTGCTGTTTGTAGGTTACAGGCCTCAGTTACGTTGCCCTGAGCACTGCCACTTTCTCTTAGCTTAAACAGAAGCAGAAAGCAGGTCTGACCCAAGCTTCACCCAGCTGCTCTTGTCTGCAAGGACCCGCACCCCTACCAGGCCCCACCTCATTGTATATTTCGCACACACTGTAGAAGTCAAGTTCCTCTATAAATCTTGCAACATGCCCCACGTCCCCCACCTAAGCCATGAATAGAATGAGGGAAGTTCCCACCACAGCTACGTCAAGCAAGATATCCGATAAACTGAGGATAACTGTGGCGAAATATTATCGCAGACTGCCTGATTGACACATGAATAGAACCCTTCAAAGCAATAATAACACATTTCTGATTAATGACAAACTTCCAGTCAGAATGGCAGGAACTCAGTCTAGGCTGGCGTACGTGCCACACAATTACGAGAAGGTAGTCACATCTACACTAATGATGGGAAAGTCACCAGGCAGGGGCGTGAGAGGCGATAGAAGGATATGTGGTTCGAGGTGACGTAATATAGCGTGACCATAGGCCCCTCACCCCTGAACAAGTATAAAAGGGTGGTCCGCCCGATTATCGTTGAACTACTCCCCGTCAGCACATGGGTGGCGGACAAGAGTTTTTCCCAGGGGTTACTCGAGATAGCCCTTGTTTCATGTACTTAGGTTTCATGTACTTAGATTCTGCTCCATTGTATATTCTGCTGTAATGAAATGCTTTTTCCTTGTTGCATTTGAAGTTGTATTCCATTATTTGAAATGTTATGTTTTCTCTGACTCTGTTTTATCTCCACTGCATTTAAAGCCTTTTAACTTATACTTTCAGGACATCTTACATGCAGTTGTGAGTGTGCCCAATAATATGTGCTTAACCTTTTCTATGCAATCTGCCTCAGCTCAAAAGTGTACTTAAAGTATACTCTCTCTCTCTCTCTCATAACAGCTGTAAACTGTACTTTGTAAACTCAAACTGGTCCATGTGACTTTCAAGAGAATGCTGGGTACAGGACCAAGTACTATATGATTTTTATGTTATCCCTGATTATTTCTAGAAGCTGTGTCTTCAAATAAATTGTACAACTCCAAGCTTCAGTCTCCAAAGCTCATATGTATGTTTTTTCCTGTTTTAGAGCAAGAGGTCCAGGACTGCCCCGGTGCAATTTAAGCTGTCCTATTTCCCTTAGTTCTCACTCACGGTCTCCCAGCGCGGCTTCTGAAAGCTGCTACACTGAGTCCCCCTGGCCCCTCCTGCCCCTAATAAATCATCCCCTCCAACAGCCCCGCTATAGGTGTTGATAAACTGCAGGACGGCGGGAGGGAGACGGTGGGGGGTCTCAACAGCCTGGAGAAGTGTTTGTTGAGGGGAGCCTTCCCCTATCGGCGCGATACAGGTCTCGGTGGCAAAATGCAGGTATGGGCAAAGACAGCGTGTCACTGCTCGATGCAGCAGTGACGCCCTTTATGCGCCTCCTGGCGCGGCGTGCTGGAGGTGTGGCTGGAGACCACGAGGGCTGCCGGGAGTTGTAGGCAGCCCCTCGCCTCGCTCCAGTCGGCGGCCCCGCTGTAGGTGTTGATAAACAGCAGGACGGCGGGAGGGAGACGGTGGGGGGGTCTCAACAGCCTGGAGAAGTGTTTGTTGAGGGGAGCCTTCCCCTATCGGCGCGATACAGGTCTCAGTGGCAAAATGCAGGTATGGGCAAAGACAGCATGTTTGGTTTTTTTTACCGGACCGTCGTGGGGGGGTGGTAGAGGGAACTCATCTGGCCAGAAGGAACGCCAGAGCTGCGGGGAGCAGTTCCCAAAGGGGAGAATTACAAAAAAAAAATTGCAGAGTTTTATATAGCGCGAATTTGACCCGAACCGGGTGTCAGAGCGCTTTACATAGCACCAGTTACGTTACACAAGGACAAACATTCATTTTGTTAGGCACGAGGAGATTAAATGATTTGCCCAGAATCACAGGAGGTTTAGCGACATTACCGAGACTCGAACCGGGTTCGAGTCTCGGTAATGTCTGCGTTGCATTTCAGTTGTGCTTCAGCCAACCAATGAAACACAGCAGAGAGACCGGTTTTAGTCTGAGAGGAATTGGCCCCGCTGTGCTCGTCTCAGGAGAACAGCAGCTGGATATCATCAGCGTACGAGATTACTTTGGCCCCAAGATCTTCGGCTAACTGAATAAGAGGAGCCATATAGATTTTAAATAAGAGAGGGCTTAATATGGAGCCCTGAGGAACCCCCGTATTCAAGGCTTGGGGAGCGGCCACGTTCGACACAGTCGACCACCAAACCTGCTCGCACGCTTGAAGGAGATTGGTTTGAGAGGCACAATGTTCTGCTGGTTCAAGTCCTACCTCTGGGACAGACTACACACTTTGGGTGGGTTTATGGACAATAAATCATCAAACAGGGGCCGCGTCCCCGTCTCTGGTGCCAGCCACCAGTGGGCCCCTTCCATCTCTCCAGCCATCTCTCTCGCCTGCCTTCCAGGCTCCTGCGGCCTTCATCATGTCTTCCTCGGTGGACCGGCCTCCTGTCTGGTGTGGCAGGGAGGCGGCACCAGTATCTAGCGCTGGGCTCTCCATCGAGGCGCACGCTGCTGATGCAGTGCCAAGCCACAGCTGCCAATGTAGGGGAGAGTGTGTCCGCTTCAGGAAAGCTGTAGTTGCCTCTCACGGTGCCCGGGTGACCCTCGCCGGGTCGCAGTGGGTGTGGGTCGCAGTAGCCCGCGTTGGCACGCGTGGCCGGTAGGAGGGTGGAGGTGCCGGCAGCCGCAGGCAGTGGATCAGCCTGGCATTCATGATGGCGGGTGGCGTAGCTCCGCCGATGCCATCTGCGGTTCCTCTTCATTGCCGACGGGGACGGCAGGTGGCACTGGGAAATCGCAGTGCTGCAGCCACCCACTCCCTGTGTGTGTTTGAATCGAGATGGGCCATTTTTAGGGATATTTCACAGAAAAGGCGATCCCTGGCCCGGGAGCTCCCTACTCATCTGCACCAAGAGCGGCTCAGACACTAGTTTTCTCATATGGGAGAAAGAAAATTTTGAATTTTCCTATGTTTTCCTATAAGTAAAGTCTTAAAGTAGTAATACTCCGATTTCCAAGGTAAAGAGTATAGTTATAAGGGGAGAGAGACCGTGTCTAGCATATCTTGAAACCTTAACCAGTAGGGCGTTTAGAAAACATTTAAAGTTTGAGCGCTGTAACATATGTGTATGCTAAATAATCTTGGTTAACCCAAAAATCTATCAAGTCTTGCGATACAAGGACAGGCAAAGCAGTGGCCGTCCAAGTCTGGCCAGAGCTGTAGATGTGTCTTGGCTCTAACTTTTACACACATGGAGACTGTAAAAAAAAAAAAAGCCAAATAATCTTTGCTCTTCTGCTAGACAAAACGGTGTGATCTTTAGCAAATCGCCTGATATACCCTTGTCTCACCTGCCTCATCTGACTGTTACCATGCTGTGCAGCAAGGCAGGAACATGAATACATTCATAATGAACAAGAGGGGGTGGGGCCGGCTGGTGCCATGTATTAGAAGGAATAAAGTACCTCCTTGCGAAAGTGAAACATGCAGAAAGTCGCCTTAGAGTTCTGTTGTGTTATAAAATGACTTGGCCTCCGGGTTTACCGCTCTGCATCGCCACGGAACTCCCCCAGAACCTTCAAAACTTTATAACGGACCACTGATGGTACTGTGGACCCGCGTGTGGACAATATCAAAAGGTTCAAACTGCGACGCACCCCCTGGCCCAGCGTGTGCTCTTGGTCTAGCCAGTTACCCACTGGCTCAACTCTGCCTACCTCGACTGCTGCGCCTTGTGCAACAGCATTGAATTACAATAAGACTACTTTATGCACACCTCCGCCCCACCGTCCAGGGTAGGGAGGCGGGAAGTGGTGGTCCTCTTGAGACCTGCAATCACACAAGATCAAAAAATACAAACCCTCTTCTCCGGAAGCGAAAGAGCTGAGCAGTGAAAATTCGAGGCAGACCATGGTGCCCGGCATCACCAGCCCCCCCCACTCCCCCTCCAACACACACACACACACAGCAGTCCAGGCCTTGCACATAATCCAGAGAGGCTTCAGCAGACGTCCACAGCCCAGCCCTTCTGTGTTCTAGGCCAAGGGAGGGAGGGCAGCTCAGATGCAGTAGTGCTCAGAGGCCCGCAGCGCCTTTGAACCCACAGGAACATGTGAAGCAACCCCAGGCTCGCAGGACGTGCGTTAAAGCGCCGCCAGATGTGCAAGGGAAGCCTCAGTGAGCTTTGCAGACACTCTGGTGGGTGCATTACGTGTCAGGTCGGACCCAAAGGAAGCACTTCCTCCAACAAATGTTAGACTTGGCATCTGGGCCCTGAACCAACACTCACACACTCATTCCAGTCTCCAGTCACTTCCTTCCTGGTGTGCTACGTCACTTCCTTTCTGGCACTTGAAGTCTCTTCCGTCCTACTGTTATCAAAGTAAAGGCGTGCGAGGCTCGTGCCCCGAAGCAGATGGACTTCAAGGCGCCTCATCAGAGGGGCCCCTCGACCTCCCTACGAGCCATGAAACACAGCTGCACAAAGAATGCACCGTGTGATCTGGTGCACAGATGTGAGACGCCCCCCACCAGAAAACTAAAGCCCCCAAACCAAGCTGGATAAATACACGGTGGAGGAGGGCAGGACAGACCGTGCGCCCATCAGATGGACCAAGAGCAGAAGGTCTGTGCCATCGTGGCACCCTGCCACAGGCCGGAGGCAGTGAAACGGGTGGCACCCTGCCAGCAGATGCCACAAACCTCTGCAGACCCGGGGGCGACGCCCAGGTCCTGGGACAACCTGCACACGGGTCAAGGATTCACACCCCACACCAGTCCTGGTGTGCCACAGAGCCCATCACAGCCTCCTGGGAGGCCACAGAGCCCATCACAGCCTCCTGGAAGGCCACAGAGCCCATCACAGCCTCCTGGAAGGCCACAGAGGGGAGGGTGGTGCCATCAACATGTGTTGCTGCAGCTGGCACGGCGATGGCGGACCTCTCAAAAGGCAAAAGTTACTCACCCAACATTATTTTCAGCCAGGCAGTTATTTATGTCGCCTCTCAGAGGGCCAGTGGAAATAAAACCAGCACTGGCAATGCCAACACGTTTGGCCTTTTGGCTTGGCCTATGTTGTTCAGCATGAGCAGAAAGAAACATTATTGCCATCGCTGGACAGCAGAGTAAAAGAAAAGTGTGCGTGCCATACATCACACGTGCATGCATGCGAGACGTGCTGCCACGGCGGCCAAACGCAATGACATCATATACTTGCAAGAAGAGTCACCACACATGCAGGTGTAATTTCCATTATATCCCCGCTGTTTTGTACTTTTTTCAGCTTGATCATGAATTTAAAAATAAATATGTGCTCGAAAGTACATATTAAGAAAGTTGCTGACGCAAACTGGCGGTGGCGATGTAAAGGGATGGCAGCAGACCGGAAATCGGGAGGGAAAGAAATCAAGTGTGCTAAAATAAAGTAGTTCCCTGAATGTGAACTGTGGAAGGATACCGACATCCAATCAAAAGGGTGATATAGAGGAGGAGTTCCAGAAGGTGGACAAACACAGGAATAGGGCATGGGAACCACCAAAGAAGAAGAAAGCAAACAAGACAGACAAGAAAGCCAACCAGTTGTACAGAATGGGCCGACCCAGAGCCCATGGTAAGTGTTCGTGTTGTGCACACTGGGGGCTCATTTACAAGCCTGGTGCGCTGCCGCGGAATCACTTGTAGTGACGCTCCGGCAGTGCACGGGGCTTACCCATATCTATGAGGCCACGTAAACCCACTTGTGGAGATGGTGTGAGGCAACGCAAGTCGCTGCGTTGCCTCACGCTGCGATGGGGGGTGCCATGGAAGTTGTAAATGTAAATGTACATGTATTTATATAGCGCAAATCACCGACCTGGTATCTAGGCGCTTGCTTAGGGAACCCGTCCTGGTATTCGCCTGTGAATTAACCCCGGCAGGGTATCCGCAAAGTGAAAGCCAGGCATCCCGCCGCGAGGGGCCGTTGTGGAGATTAAGCAAGCTATTGCCCAGAGTCGCAGAGTGTGAACCCGTGAACTGAGTAGGCACCGGAGCGAGAATTGTCGAGTCCGTGGACATTTTAGGACTCAAGACCCCGCCGAGCCGGGAACTGAACCCTGGTCCTGGGCTGACCTCTGCTTCCAGGTCTGCCTCCTCTAACCAGTGAGCCACACTTCTCCACAAGTTGCGGTGGGTGCGCCAATTGTGCGCCAGAGCTGTGAAAGAGGACAGGAATGCGCCGTATCTCGTAGATCAACAGGTTCCTCCCTTTTCTTCTGACGTAAGGCAGTGCAGCAAGAAGGCTCGTGACGCGGCTTGGCACCAAAAATCAGTAAATGAGGCCCTGGGTCTTTTGACAACAGGCAGCTAGGCGACACACCCAAAGCACAACTGCGGACCAATTTGTATTGAGCGCGTTACAAATCAAATCACAGCTTCACCTGCTGAGACCAGGCATAAGCAATAGAGCGAGCAGAGAAAGATGGCCGAGATGCATTCGAGAGCTTTTCGGGTGAGTTTTCACCTCCTCACCAGTTGTACGGTTTAGTCAGTTAAGATCCTGTAGCTTCACTCAGCATCCAGACAGCAAACCACAGGCCCGGAAGGATGAATCATGGGAGGGCCCCCTCCGCCCGCGGTCTTCCAAGGTGCATAGTCTGGGTTAATATCACACACGTCTTACATAAGTGAAGATTAACGATGATGTACATTATGCCAGCAAGAAGAATGAATGGGTTGTGAGCTCTCCACGGGCATCAGTGCTATCTGTACATAGTTCATCAATACACAGATACCCAACGACACAGCTAATCAGAACCTCTGTCCAGCACCTTCAGATAAACTTACCAAGCCATGACCACAAAGCTATGCAGTCACTACAAGAGACCTGCGCCAAGACAAAGGAGTCCAATTAGCTCTTAACACCTCCTCATCCTACGAGAACAGACCCTCAGACCCTCAGATCCACTCTCCTTGCAGGCGTTTGGATGCTGTTATTTTTGTCTCTCGCCTTATGATTCATTCTCCCCACAGAGAATTTTCTTGCTGCTCTTTACTCCACGCCTCTGCTTGCAACTCCCTGTTCGAATACTAGGTTTCTAAGGACACTTTCTCTTCCTAAGCCAAAGGTCCTTTTTGATGCAGGCCTCGACGCGTTTCTCTCTAACACAACTGTATAGGGTGCTGTCTAGTAATGTCCTGGCGACAATCCTCCAAGACCCCATCGCTGCCACTCCGAGCATCCCACCCTGGTGTCTGGGATTCCGTGAAGACCGGTCCTCACACACCCTACTGTCCTCTGTCCAGCACCACTTGTTCCTACTACTATGAAACTGGCCACTGAGGTGCACTGCTCTGTGGAGCGTGGTCCACGCTAGAACAAATACACATCTTAAAAATAAAACATGCTGAACAGGGTTTTGCAAGGAGGCAGTTTCAGGTTGAAGCACTTCTCGCCTACTCTGAAAAGATGCATTGGTGCCACTGCCTGCCAGAATCAATCTCCAGTCTGCAGCTGGTCTAGAAGGAAAAAGACTAGAACCAATCAGATGACCTGGCTCCCACCTTCAGCGTGCACTGCCACCCACACTCAAAGTCAGGCTCAACTATAGCAGAAACCAAAATGCCTCCCAATGAACAGAGGACAAACTGCGTTCGACTACTTCAGACTCGCTCCTTAGTTGATGCTACTCTACAAAGGTCTCAAAGTTTCCTCCAATCCTGTGCTTAGCCATTCTCTCCTGCCGCACCGCACCGCACCGCACCACACCGCCGTGGTTTCGGATCTCTGAATTTATACCTCATTGTTGCCCTCAGATTACAATTAAATCATACCCGCATGTCTCTGTATCCTCACAGGTGGCTACTGTTGCTGTGAAAAGCACTCTGCTGCTCCTTGGCGCTAGCCTCACGCTAGGTAAATACAAGATAAAAAAACAAGCAATGGTAAAGCCAATGAGTCTAGCTTTGGTGCTAGTCAATGGTTTTTCTGTCTTAGTTTTTGTCATAATTTTCTGTTTAACAATCATACTGGGATGGACGGAGGCAAGCCGGTACAGTCTCATACTTGTCTGGATCTACTGGGATGGACGGAGGTAAGCCGGTACGGTCTCATACTTATCTGGATCTACTGGGATGGACGGAGGCAAGCCGGTACAGTCTCATACTTGTCTGGATCTACTGGGATGGACGGAGGTAAGCCGGTACGGTGTCATACTAATTTGGATCTACTGGGACGGATGGACAGAAGCAAGCCGGTATGGTCTCATACTTGTCCGGATCTACTGGGATTGACGGAGGCAAGCCGGTACGTGTCATACTTATCTGGATCTACTGGGACGGACGGAAGCAAGCCAGTACGGTCTCATACTTATATGGATCTACTGGGATGGACGAAGGCAAGCCAGTACGGTCTCATACTTATATGGATCTACTGGGATGGACGGAGGCAAGCCGGTACGGTCTCATACTTATCTGGATCTACTGGGATGGACGGAGGCAAGCCCGTACGGTCTCCTACTTATCTGGATCTACTGGGATGGACGGAGGCAAGCCCGTACGGTCTCATACTTATCTGGATCTACTGGGATGGACGAAGGCAAGCCGGTACGGTCTCATACTTGTCTGGATCTACTGGGATGGACGGAGGCAAGCCCGTACGGTCTCATACTTATTTAGCTCTTCTAGAGGGAAATGGGGATTATCGATGGCCCCTAGATTTAATGAGCCTTCTTCTTTAGTTAGTCTCACCCAGACTTAAAACAGAGCTCTTTAGTGCAGAAAGCGTGCATCAGTTAGGATAAACGAGTAAAGCCTGCGAGACACCAAAGCAGTCGTCCACAGACACAATGCTAATTTTTTAGATGCTCGAAGAATTGCAATCGTCCCGGCGCAGGACAAGGTAGGACACAGCATCGCTAAAGGCAAAGAAAGAAGGATACCACTACAGGACGAAATTAAAATAAGAAGGTTTTGATAGCCTTTCGAAACATCAGAAGATCATCCATCAGACGGATTTCTACAGGAAGAGAATTCCAAAGCGCTGCCGCTTTCACACGAAAGGATCGGCCCCCAGCCCGACTGAGCTTAAACCGAGGAACTACAGCGAGAGCTTGGCCAAAGGATCTGAGAGAGCGGGTAGGAGTATAAAGGGACAAGAGATTGGTGAGGATCTGGGGAGCGAAACCTTTCAAAATTTTAAAGGCCAGGCATAAGACCTTAAACTAGATTCGCATCCTGACCGGCAGCCAGTCCATCTTCTAGAGACACTACGCACCAAAAACGGGGGTGGGGGGGGGGCTAGAATTACGAAAATGCGCTTAAGTCAAGGACAGACTACTCAAGAAGCCTAAAAACACAGAGCTGTATCACAAGTCGAAAAGTGAATGAAGATAACATCGCCCTCAAGGAGCAGCGCCAGCTGCTCACGCGCAGTTGAGGCAATCAGAAAATACTACGTACGACACAGGCTGGCTTCTGGGCAATAGGACCTTCAATATGGAGACTGTAAACCAAACACCTAGAAGGGACCCTGTAGGGGTGAATAACTCAAATGTTCGGAGGTTCCAAGAACTGATGAGGAGCATTACAGCGCTAGAATGGAAAATGGGCCCACTCATGTCAAAATTCAGATTTACTCATGTTCCCCTAAATATACATGCACGTCAAGCTCTTTCTGCATTGAACGAGAACTATTAAACTGTAACTGCCCTAACCCGTTTTTTCCACTATCTGCTCCTGTCTGGTACTTTACGTCCTTCTTACACCTTCCATCCCCAGTGGTTTACCACCAAGGCCTCCGGTCGCAGTAACGGCACACTGCTGCTGGCTGTTACCGCGACATGCAGCTTTCTGGAAATCCATCTTAACATAACATTCAACTGGCCGCAGTGTCTCCGCACAATTCTGGGCTTTCTGCAGCTTACGACGCTCCGATGCAAGAGTGAATAGACTAGTTTGTGGTCCAGTTTCCAAATGATTGCGGCGGAGGTCGCCAATTCATGGCGATGAAGGCGTAGCCTCAAAGTACTCAAACCCCTTTCAAAAGTCCCTTCCAGTGAGCTGGGAGCTGCTGTTTTCTATTAAACAGTTCGCCTGATGGAAGGAAATGGAAAAATACAGGAACTCCATCTGTCGCCCTTTAAGTACAAAGTCAAACACATCCCAAAGCAATCCTCAAAGTTCCATGATCTAAGTTGACGTTTGCAAAGTTTTTCCGCACACTGCGAAAACATTTCTACGCGTTAGCACTTCATTTTAATTCGTGGCTTTTTGTCTGCAAATTTACTCTGAGGCGCAATTTTTCTCAGCACAACGGCAAATTTATGCAGAATTTTTGTATTCAAGTTTACTTTTAGGCAATACATTTTTGAAACGTCAACATGGTTTCGCAAATGCTGGAGGATAACAAGTTGCAAATCTGGAACATTTCATTTCATATTTTAACATTTTCGCTAGGACTTCGAGTAAGCCACAAAAGAAACTTGGCCTTTTCGCATGCTCCCCATTTTGAGTCCGATCCTTGGCTTGGGCAGGTCCCTGCCTCCTGCTCCCTCGCAGAGCCCAGACAGACAGACAGCACGTCAGCCGGCCAGACAGTCCTAAAACACATACTGTACCGATCTCATCACTCCTGGGCAGAGAAAAGCTGAATGCCTCGATTCATCCCGGCTTTGAACTGAGTGTAAAATCACGGGAGGAGCCGAACAACCTTTCCCCCCGCGAGCCCAGCGGAAGAGGATGCAGGTGTCAGCAGAGCAGGCCTTCGTCAGCGTCAGCATCCGGAGCCAGCCCCAGCCCCGCCTGCACAGGCTGAGCAGAGAAGGGAAGGGCACCCTCTGGGACAGGACAGGCGAGGAGGGCACGGGGGGGCAGAGGTGAGGGAGAGGGGCTGGAAAGGACAGGGCCGGAACAGGCTGAAGGGAGAGGACACGGACTACTGACGACAGAGGGCCTTCTATTTCTACCGGAAGTTACAAAGTGAGGCTTCCTCCAGAATTAACACTAGAATTTGAAATGTAAACAAAAAAAAGGCAAAAATACGGAATATGCATAGTAACGGAAGCCAAAGAAGTAATTCATAATATACCCATCCACCGCTTTAACCATGTGTAGTCATAATTTATAATTTCTCAACATAATCATAAGGACAATACAGAAAAACATCGCATAAAGTAGACTATATGGACACAAACGGATGACGCACTCGAGAACAGCAATTACAATCAGTATATTGTAATTGCTGATGTCGAGGGCGTCAACTTTCACCTGGAAGACCACGCCAACCCCAACTCAAAGACCTCGGAAGCCTGCACCTCACCCAACTTGTAAAGGGACTCATGTTGCTACAAACCTCTGGACCATAATTTTCAACACCGTGGACAACATCCAAGTGGATGAGCCCACACCAGTGTCCTGGAGAGCGCACCCTCTGGTTGCAGTTCAGCATCCCCGTCCCAGTCAAACATACACACATCACCGCAAGACCAGCTTCCAAAACTGGAACAGCTTCACTGATCAGGACTGGAACAACGCATCAACACCAACCGACCCAAAAATAGAAACAGCCTCCACAAAGCCATCAAAAGTTTCAATAATTCGATCACCTCTACATGGATTCCCCCCTCCCCCCTCCCAAGGCAGCAAAACAACAAGGTCTAGTCCCAACACCTGCTACAAGGACCAGCTCAGACTAATAAAAAGCCACTGCAAACAACTGGACCGCAAATGGAGACTGAGACAGGAAAATACAGACAGGAGCACAATCAAATACGCCCGAGTCATTACCATCAAATAATCCGGCCCACAAAACGAGCCACTCTGCTCATGCTGGTCAACCCGGTCTGCAAAGACATATTTGCAATTGTGAAGGATATCACCTTACCAGCGGCTGCCTCTAACTCGCTCACAGGCCTACCGCAACTATATCTCTCAATTCTTCAGTAACAAAATCATTGCCATTTACAGCAACTTCAAACCGCAAATGGACCGGACAGAAACCGCCAAACAAACCAATTCTAACCACAGGTCCTGTCATCACCCCCAGAGGAATACGCCACCACCATGAAGTCCATCCACTCATGGCCCCATCGGCCCCCACCACGCCGATTCCAGAAGACAAACACAAACTAGCAAATTCAAACTCCTCATCCACTCTTTCAAGGCACTACATAACACTGGGCCATCACACCCCCAACAATTGCATCTGCTTTCACAAACCTTCCAGACACCTCTACTCATCCAGACTCCTACTTGCACACATCCGACAAATATGGAAACCCAGTTCCGGCAGTTGAGCCTCCTCCTACATCGCTCCCAAAGTGTGGAATGACCTGCAGTATACTCTAGGAGTTGTAGTCTTAGTTTCCGTCCATTACACCAAATGGACCAACGCACCTGAAAATGATTCATTGAAAAAACATTTTAAAAAACACTACAAACTGGAACATGGTGCTCTTGTGCGCACTGAAGGAGTGTGAGAAACTTACTCAACAAATAAGTAAATAATAATTCAGCAAAAGGCCTGCAGTAGTGAACACCATCAATGAAGTGTGTGTGGGGGGGATGGGGGCGGGAGGAATCCCACGGATCAGATTTAGACTAGTGGTTAGGTTGCCATCCGTGGAATAATAGGGAGACAATTCCAAGTCCTGGCTCCTGCAGCTGACCTGCACAAGTGATCCTGAGCAAATCACAACTGCATGTGCTCAAGTGCCCTGATCTGCCCGAACTGGAAGCATCTGGCGAAGGCTTAACACCCCTATTAAAAGCAGTAGAAAGTGCCAACTACAAGTAATGATTTTTTAAACAAATCTTTTGCAATACATTTTTGACACTCCCTTTACAAAGCCAGAAGTTAAGGAGAGTTTGCTGAGTAAGTAGAAGGATTGTGCCCCGGGCAGACAACGCGAGCTGTGGCTGGGCACCCAGCCTAAGAAACATGTAAAGAAATGAATGCCTTTGAAAAGAAGCGGAAACTATTGAGTCTTTCTAAAACAAAATTATACTTTATAAAGACCCAAAAATCTGATGTGCCCCCACTTAGCTTGTGCCGTTGGGCTGTGTAGGACACCGGTTAGACAGCAGGTAGCACACTATGGGGATGCACTGTGCACCGCACTTTCCGGTAAAACAATAGTAGGCATGTTATGTCATTTTTAGGTGGCTAACAGGTCAGAAGTGGTAGCTGCCTGCAGGTTGTCTAGCATTGACAATACTTTGCTCTCATCAAAAGTAGGATGTAGACATATGCAAAGTATTCAACACAGTGATTCAAATACTACACGAGACAATGTGAAACACAAACAAGTAGGTGCTCTTGGTGAATGGCACAGCGTAGTGACAAGTGAGAAATACAGTGAACAAGGAGTCCGCTGTGAGATAAAAAACAAACATGCAGTTGACTTATAGTTGCACAGTTTCAGAAAATTAGGTAGCCATGTATTCAGGGCCACAAAAATGGCACTTAGTTTTATAAAGTGAACAGAACAATACGTCGACGTTTCAACCCCAAAAGCACCATTTAAACTGAGTCTTTATCAGGACAATGCAAGTAGACATCTCAGAAAGTGTAAGGAGAAGAACATACAAGTAATAGTGGTTCTGGATCGATCAGTTTCACAATACCAACCCGTTTCTGCAGTCAGATACAGCACTCCTAAAAAAAAAAAAGCAGGGTCAGTCACAATTGTAGCGTAAAGGAAGAATCCAATCACCAGGGCGGTTGGCAGAAACAGATTGGCATTGTGAAAGTGATTGATTCACTGGGTTGCCCCATCGATTGTTTACCCACCTTCTCATCTAAAGTAATCCTCTCCAGGGCCCTTGCAATAGCTGCCCAATCATAGCCGCCCACACACGCCTCACAACCAGTACCTGACAACTGACCGTGTGGGGTAGGTTACGTTTTTTAAAAATATTAACACGACTGGTCAACTAGCCTTACATTTTTTCACTGCTCTGCAACTCATCTCAGTCTACGCTCATCACCACCTGCACAGCACTCCTCTGTACCCGATCTCTCATAGTCCAAGAAGCCAACTTCCTCTTGGTAGGCCACCGGCCACCAAGGCAGGTCTTTAACCTTCACAGGTGAATTTCACAGATGTTCTGCTTAATTGCTGACTCTTACTCTGTGACTAGTCCAGACTCCATAAAACTGCACTTTATACTTCTTATAAAGTTTGAAAAGCCAACCACAAACACAACAAACTGTCCAACTGCTGTATTTCTTTTAGCTGCAGTGTTTTTTTAACTCACATTCGTCAAACATGTTTTTGTAAAAGGCTACTGTCTCCAGCTGTTTCAATAATCAGAAAGAAACCTTCAGATATGAATGAGATCATCTTGCCTCAACCAAAATATTGCACTCATTTCCAAAACACAAGCCGTAGCCAACTAAACATCCTCAGGCGCTCGGCCAACAGTGCCTGGTTTGTCCTAAATGTCTAAGTCTGGTCACTTAAACATTGTGCTGAATACAAGCTCCTTCATGAGCCTGTCCATTGGGCTGTGCCGGATCATATTTACAGCAAGTTCCTGTACCAGCTGGGCGAGCGTCCTGCTAAGTCGAGTGATGTTCACAACATGCTCAGTAGAAAACCCTGCACAAGCTGGGTCGGCTCAGGGCGACGACTGAACATATGAACATCATGCTCCGTAGAAGATCCTGCACAAGCACTGGTATGACCTGTTTGGATGGACAGGCAGACAGACAGACTGATAGCACACCGGGCAACGACAATTCATATACACATCATGTTCCATATGAAATGCTCTACAAGCCGGGTGAGCACAGGGCTCTCGTCTGCACATACGAGTCTCATGCAGTGCAGAACACACTCAACAAGCCGGGTGAGCGGCGTTGGATCATGTGTAGGTAATGACCAACATCCTACAAAACACACAAACATTTGGGGGGGGGGGGGAGGACATTTCGTAACAAATAAGAACATGACCGCAATAACACTTACAACTTTAAATATTTCTGTAAGAAAGGAGGGCTATTCTGGGTTCCCACAGATGCTTTAAAGAGGGTAGCGTCGGACCCTTCAAAACAGAACATTTTCTGTCCTAGGCACCCATGCCTACTTGGAACACTGGAGCAGATGTGAAAATAAACTCACTGTAGGACAAAGAAAAATTCATCCTGTTTTTAAAAAGCAAAAGTAAGACAGTTTTAGAAGCCTGTAGTACATGACGCTTAAGGTTAGATAGGATTCTCGGTCTTCTGAGATGTATCTTGGGAAGCCTTCGATAACACCATATTTAGGTTGGGAATTTCGACCTACAACATCAAGCACCCAGTATATTGCCTACCACTACACGGTCACAATCATTAGATTACTATTTTCATCACCACATTGTCTGGGTAAACTCATTAACTATTATAGCCACCAGTGTTTCCCTTGCAATGGTGCTTTAAGGTCGATGCAATGGGTGTGATATTACGGTTATGTGATATAATGCATACAACACAAGGGGGTGTATATATACCAAGTAGGAGGGGCAGCCAGTGACACCTTTGCACTTTCGGAAGCCAGCAAAGAAAAATAAGCGACTTGCTAATCTAAGTCTACTTTTAAGAAAGTCGGGTTTCATGTCTTTTTAAGTGCAAAATAAGTTAATTATGTAAGTTCAAAAAGTAAATTCACAGTTAAACTAGGCAAAATGCATTGGAAGTACACAATTAGAAATGCATCCATAAAGTGGTCAAATTCACAGCACTTAAGTAAAGAAACCCCACCGTTTCCTGCTCCAAGTGGTGAGTCGAGTGTCATTAATTGTAGGAGTCCTTTTCTTTCACTACCACCTGTCCCTACTGTCCCACAGCCACGCCACAGACCTATGGTCCAGTGACACCATATCATGCCACGTGCTCTTTTCTGTATCCAGGGCAAAGAGCCAAGGCCCAACAGGCCTTCTTCAGCCCATGTTAACAGGCCCGGTTACCAGTCACTTGATCTGCAATAGACTACAGAGAAAACTAGTCATATGTGACATCTTTCTATGTTCCATCGTGTCTGCTAATGTGGCTTCCATGTGGGGTCTGCATTGGCCCTGCAAGAAGCACATCCACCTTCCTTGACCTTGGGGTAACCTTCCAGAGGTTGTCCTGCTGTGGTGAACACACCACAAGACTTCTTCACAGGGTTCTGAGCCTGCTGCATTTATCCTTCCCTAAATGATTTTTACTATGGTAAGTTGTCTACACCTTAAAGATAAGCAAAGGAGTCACACACACCGTGGTGGTCTCCACTAGGGTCTTTATTTAATTACAGCCCACAAAAGGTGAATCTAGCCACTGCCAGCCTGCGGGGGCCACTGGCCTACTGGAACCCATGCAGGGATGCCACTGGACTGCAGGGGGCGCCACATTCTACAAGTCAGACCATTTACAAGATCCGACCCTACATTCCAGACCGACGGGGAAGAGTATTTTAACACCCCTGGGAGTGGTTCCCTTTCACTGCTTTCTGATGAATACATTATTTTGGATTGCTTTTTTGTCAGGACACACTTGTTTTTTTATTTACTGTTTTGGGTTGCATAAATTCCTTGCATCACATTTAAAGAGAGGCAAGCTCGAAAAGCACTGAAGTGGGGAGCCACAGCGGATTACGGCGCGTAGAAGCCAACTTTTACTGACGCAGGTATGGATAACTTACGTCATACACACAGGAAGTCAAAGAGGCGTGCGCGAGGAAACCCGGAAGCGGAAGCCTCGGTGGCAGTGTTTACAATCCAGCGGCCTTGAGGGGAAGAAGCACACTTCCGGTCCCAGCTCTATCAATGGGCGGGAGACTCTTTGCTACCGATGCACCCTGCGGATCTACCACAACACACAAAGGTGCCACATACTCGCGGTTAGCGGATACAAATGTACCGTCTGGCGTACTGTAATCTCTCGGAATGTAGGGCCGGGCATCCCAAGAGACCCAGACAACTCCAGGTGGAGGGCTGAGGCGGAGGGGCAGGAGCAGTCCAGATGTATGAAAGCAGCTGTGTTCACCAGCCCAGAAATGTGTTTTACAAACAACACCACATCTGCTCCCAGCGTACACAAAGGCGACTTGTTTGGAGGACAAGCTGAGCACAAGAGAGTAAACAAACAACCGAAATCCGCCAGTGACCCGAGGCGGCTGTAAGAGGACTAGAGAGGGGCCTGAACCCGTCGCCCTGGCCTACTCTACAAGAAATGCTCACAGGAGGAACAGTGGAAGTTTTCTTACCTAATGTCATTTAAAAAGTATTAACTTTAAGAAACTGCTATTGATTTCACGACCCTGTGCCACCCGAGGACAACCACTCTCAAACCTGGCATCGAAGACAGTTTGTCGCTGCAGTGGTGATCCAATGGTAACCAGTGGGACCTATATAGTTCATGTTTATGATGGCATTACAAGAATATACTTTGAAGGGACGTTTGAAAACGTAATTAATAAATCCCCGAGAGCAGACATATAACACAAAAAAAAATCTATCACTGGCTGCTTGCATCTTCAAGCCTACAGAAGATAAATGCCGCAGTCACCCAAGATGCGCAGATGGGTGTATCGTCTCAAAGTCGCTGCAAATGACAAATTGTGCACAGCAACATAACAAAAATTCAAAATATTGACAAGGTGTTAACAGCACAAACAAACACCTGAACAATTTGGTTCCTAGTTGGAGACCTACTGGACGCCTCTCAATCAGGATTCCATGCCAACCACAGCACAGAGTCCGCGCTGATTGCCGCCACTGAGGACATCAGAACACTCCTCGGCCGGGGAGAAACTGTGGCCCTGATCCTCCTCAACCTTTCCGCGACGTTCGACACAGTCTCCCACAACATCCTCTTCAACAGGCTCCACAACATAGACATACACATGTAGAGTGGTGTGGCTCACTGGTTAGAGGCGGCAGACCCCGAAGCAGAGGTCGGCCCGGGACCAGGGTTCGATTCCCGATTCGGCAGGGTCTTGGGCCATGGTCAGCGGACTCGATAATTCTCGCCTCGGTGCCTACTCCAACCATGGGTCCCACTCAGCAACTCTGGGCAATAGCTTGCTTAATCTCTACTAACGGCCCCATCAGCGCCGGGGATGCTGGTCTTCACCTTGGAGATGCCCAGGAGGGACCATCTCACAGGGAAAGCCGGGATGGGTTCCCCAGCGGTTTACAGCGCCGGGACGCCCTTTGCTGGGGCAGTTGTGCGCTTTACAAGTATACGACATTTAACATACAGCAAAACGCCCTCAAGTGGATCACCTCCTTCCTCACAGGACGCACACATAGCATCCAACAGCCTCCCTTCACCTCTGCGCCCAAAGACATCATATGCGGCGTACCACAAGGATCATCCCTCCGCCCCAGCCCGCTCAACCATCTACATGATCCCCTCTCCCGGTTTCCCCCTTAAGACGTTGTCAAGTCCCATGGACTCAACCTTCTTCTACGCAAATGACACTCAACTGATCCGCTCGCTCACCAAAGACCCCTCCAATGCCAAAGCCAACTTCTGCAATGCCATGACCAACATAGTTAAATGGATGAGAGTCAACAGCCTCCAACTCAACTCTGACAAAACCAAAGTGCTGATCTTCGGGAAGAATACCTCTGCATGGGACCACAGTTGGTGGCCTTCAGAACTCGGACTCACACCGACTGACCACGTACATTATCTCGGCATCATCCTTGACAGCCAACGGACTATGAAACACCAAGTTAACACAATCTCCTCCTCCTACTTCCACACACTTTGGGTGCTGCCCAGAATCTTCAGATGGATTCCAACACACACCAGAAAAACCGTCACCCAGACCTCCTTCATCAGCCGTATTGACTACGGCAATGCTCTCAACACCCAGCTCATCACAAGACTCCAGACCATGCAGAGCGCTGCAGCCAGACTCACCCTGGACCTCACAAAGTAAACTTGCATTGCCTCCCCACCTGAGAGACCTTGACTGGCTCCCCATCCAGAAAAGAGGTCAGTTTAAAATCCTCACACATGCCTAAAAAGCCCTCCACGACCTGCTTACCTCAACCGACTGAACTTCCACCAACCCGCCAAACACTTGCACTCCTTCTCACTCACCCTCGCATACCCTCCCTGCATCTGTCATAGCAGCGGCCGGTCCTTTTCCTACATCACTGCCAAGACCTAGAATGACCTTCCCAACCAGCTCCGTACAGCCCTCTCACTGGCAGACTTCAGAAAGAGACTCAAGACCTGGCTCTTCGACAGAGACACAGCACACAGATACACCTAGGGGTGACTGTGTTGCGCTCTGCAAATGGGGTTTGATTGACTGATGAAAAAGAAATTTGAAGTCACCATCTAGCGCAATCTGAAAAAAGATAGGATGTTGGGCCGACTTTGCAGGGTCTTCAAAACCCGATTTGCTCATTCATAACACTGAAAATACTGTAACTCCTGTCCAATCACATCTTAGTTCAAGCTTCTTACATCGCTTAGCGTTTCCACCCACAATGCTGCTTCCTGATCCCGACTAAGCCGCTCAGCTTCCACATGCATTTAGTTTCCCTGCTGGCTACAGTCCCCATCACTCTGTACACCAGACAAGGCAAGCATAGCTACCTGCCCTCACTCAATCCTCTGCAATGCACATCTGTTAGAAACGGGATCTCTGGCTGGCCAAGGCTTGCGCCAACGTCAGTCAGAGACCACCACTTCCAAGTCAGGGCAAGGGAGTCACACACCAAGATAACCCCCGCTCACCCTCTAGGTAACGTGGCGCGAGCAGCAAGGCTAAACTTGGAGGCAGTATGAGTTAAGTATTTGCGCACGCACCCCAGCAACAACACCCAAGACCCACCACAAAGGAAACTCCACACAAGGTTATATAAAATATAGCCTTTGTATTCCAATAAACATACATTAGGTAAACCACACACTTTACATTGTGCCAGAGGCACGGGCAGAATTTACAGGGGATTATGTACAAGACAGGGCCACCTGGACCACTGTCAGGAATCAGCACTTTTGAACTTAGCACTTTTTAGATCATAGAATTATCACTGTAGCACAAAAATAACATACAACCAGTCACTACTGGTACCAGGTGAGCACCACCTATGCAACCCTCACTATTTTAGGAGATTACACTAGGGAACCTGGGCTCTGCTAGCACCACCTGTACTAGCAAAAAGGAAACCACCTAAGTATTGCTATACCTGTAGGGGTCTAAGGAAGGAAACACATGATGCATCACAATACATTCAGCGGTGTAAAAGGACAAAGCACAAGAGAACACATGATGAATAATCTACCCATTCAGAGATGTAAGCAAAAACACAGAGTTGCGCAAAACTCAGATAAGTCACCACCTGTGACAGTCCCTGTGTCCCAATGTCAGGGCCTAAACGTGGCAGTTGCCCACAAAGTGCTGGGCAACTGATGCAGGGAAAGTTAGCGCAACGTTGGAGCCTCGTGGGCTCAAGAACCACCACTGTGGCACTGATGAGCCTCCCTGGGCTCGAAAGAACTGGAAATGCCCTGAGCCTCTCAGGGCTCGTCACGAATGTGGGCAGGGGGGCCCCTCTCGGGGGACCCCAGAACAACTGGAGAGCCACTCGGGGCTCAAAAAACAATGAGGCGTCGTTGGAGTCCCTCTCGGGGGACTCAGCCTCAGATAATGCTCCCTTGAAGCCCTCGTGGCTTCACTCTGCAACCTAGCGCGATCTCGCGCTACCGGGGAGGGGGGGGGGCGTACACCGACAATGTGTCCCGGCGCCCCCTCCCTTGCTGTCACTCACCGGCTGTCTGGCGGCGGCTCTGGTGCCGCGGGCGGGCTCCTCTCCCTCTCCGGGGCCTAGACCAGACGTGGCAGGCTCTGCTCCTTCTCCCGGGGCTCCTCTCTCCACTCGGGGAGCCTCGGGGACACGGCCGGCTGCTTTACTTCTTCTCCGCCTGGCCCCGTCACGCAGCAATCCGCCTGACTTCCTCTGGGGCCGCAAATGGCAGCGCGGCCCTGGGGGTATGGAGGCGGGACTTCCGGGTCGCCGCGGGCAGCGCGGCGGCTCGCTTTAGCTAGGCAGGCGGGGTCCCATTATCCGAGGAGTGGGCTCCCTCGTGATAAATTAATATCTCCAAAACGGGGCAATGCCGGGTGGGCACCGGCCTCTAAATCAAATATAAAGCGAGGTAGGCACTCGCTATGCACCGTAATTTCGGGCTGATGCCGGGTGGGCACCGGCTGGGCTCTCAAAAGCGCTAGCAGCAAGAAAAGGGCGCTCCCATGCGCCATAGGATAAATTACAGCGCTCACAGCGCTAGGAGCCCACTGAAGCGCTCTCAAGCGCTAGGAAAGGGGTTTCAGCGCTCCCCAGCGCTCAAGGGCAGAGAGCAGCGCTCTCAGTGCTGTAGGCATAGCACAAGCTCCAGCAGGGGCTAGAGGCAGGCAGGGGGGCAAGGCTGGGCCAGAGCCAGCACACTGGGTCTCCAGGCAGGGAGACACCCCAAGTGGCGGTCCTCCTGGCCCCAGCAGCAGCAACAGCCCCCTCTGGCAGGATCAGAAAAGAGAACAACTTCAGTGGGGACACAGCCCCTTCTTATACTGTAAATCCTTTGTCTAAGGGTGCAGGGTGGGGGAGAAACCAGTCGCAGCTGGTTCTTGAGCACTCTTGATGGCCCAACCACCCATTTCATTCACTGGGGAGGCTAGGGTCGTTAGACACACCACAGGGGGGCGGAGCCAGCATTGTGTGGGAAAAACCCAGCCCATCCAGGACACAGGTACACTCTTCCCACACATCACTCATGCTAATCTCCCACTCACCACCGGGCAGACCCATCCAGACTTCCTGGAGCCTGGCATGCCAGCCAGCTCCAGCCAATCACGCTCCAGCACCCTCACTGCACACATATCTCAATGTCCAGAAGTGGCACTTCCCTTCTAGACACATACATGCCGCATACACCATCTCGCAGCATTCACTCTCACGAGTTTACACATACTAAATTCGAGCCTGCACTCCCCACGCATCAGGAACTACCAGGGACACACACATTCCCCATGCATTCCTATGGGAGGGCAGGCCAGCCATACTACACGCACGCACTTTCACTCTGGGACCCAGGGAAAAGTGCGCAGAGACCCACAACACAGGGTCACAAATAAAAGCAAAAAGATTAGGGGGGAACCAGCCCTAAGGGCCAAGTCCAACAACATCA
This sequence comes from Lissotriton vulgaris, assembly GCF_964263255.1. Lineage (NCBI taxonomy): Eukaryota > Metazoa > Chordata > Amphibia > Caudata > Salamandridae > Lissotriton > Lissotriton vulgaris. The sequence goes on along the minus strand of NC_141694.1, from coordinate 1,850,192,636 downwards.
TTAAATCTTCAACTCAGCTCAAAGCTGCAACTGAACTACAACTAAAAGAATTGTGACAAAGGATTGCGGCCAGTTCTATACAGAAATGCAAACTCCCCCCACATCTCATACATTGGTTCACAACAGTCCCCCTTTTCCCTCAAATTTGTTCCCTCCAGTCCCCTTACATCTCATACATTGGCTTCCACTAGCCCCCTGCCTCTCATATATTGGCTCCCACCAGCTCCCCTGCCTCTCATACATTGGCTCCTACCAGTCCTTCGCCTCTCATACATTGGCTCCCAGCACAGCCTCGTTTCTCATACATGGTCTTACACCAGCCCCGCCTCTCATACACTGCCTCCCACCATCCCCCCAGCTCTCATAAATTGGCTCCCACCAGCCCCGTGCCTCTCATACATTGGCTCCCACCAGCCCCTCGTTCTCATACATTGTCTCCCACCAGCCCCTCGTTCTCATACATTGTCTCCCACCAGCCCCCGCCTGTCATACATTGTTTCCCACCAGCCCCCGCCTCTCATGCATTGGCTCCCACCAGCCCCTCGTTCTCATACATTGTCTCCCACCAGCCCCTCGTTCTCATACATTGTATCCCACCAGCCCCGCCTCTCATACATTGGCTCCCACCATTCCCCCAGCTCTCAAATTGGTTCCCACCAGCCCCGCGCCTCTCATACATTGGCTCCCACCAGCCCCTCGTTCTCATACATTGTCTCCCACCAGCCCCTCGTTCTCATACATTGTCTCCCACCAGCCCCTCGTTCTCATACATTGTCTCCCACCAGCCCCTCGTTCTCATACATTGTCTCCCACCAGCCCCTCGTTCTCATACATTGTCTCCCACCAGCCCCCGCCTCTCATACATTGGCTCCGACCAGCCCCTCGTTCTCATACATTGTCTCCCACCAGCTCCCCTGCCTCTCATACATTGGCTCCCACCAGCCCCGCCTCTCATACATTGGCTCCCACCAGCCCCTCGTTCTCATACATTGTCTCCCACCAGCTCCCCTGCCTCTCATACATTGGCTCCCACCAGCCCCGCCTCTCATACATTGGCTCCCACCAGCCCCCGCCTCTCATACATTGGCTCCCACCAGCCCCTCGTTCTCATACATTGGCTCCCACCAGCCCCCCCCCCTCTCATACATTGGCTCCCACCAGCCCCCGCCTCTCATACATTGGCTGCAGCAGCCCCCGCCTCTCATACATTGGCTGCAGCAGCCCCCGCCTCTCATACATTGGCTGCAGCAGCCCCCGCCTCTCATACATTGGCTCCCACCAGCCCCCCCCTCTCATACATTGGCTCCCACCAGCCCCTCGTTCTCATACATTGTCTCCCACCAGCCACTCGTTCTCATACATTGTCTCCCACCAGCCACTCGTTCTCATGCATTGTCTCCCACCAGCCCCTCGCCTCTCATGCATTGTCTCCCACCAGCCCCTCGTTCTCATACATTGTGTCCCTCCAGCCCCCGCCTCTCATACATTGGCTCCCACCAGCCCCCAGCTCTCATACATTGGCTCCCACCAGCCCCTCGTTCTCATACATTGGCTCCCACCAGCCCCCCAGCTCTCATACATTGGCTCCCACCAGCCCCCAGCTCTCATACATTGGCTCCCACCAGCCCCCAGCTCTCATACATTGGCTCCCACCAGCCCCCAGCTCTCATACATTGGCTCCCACCAGCCGCCAGCTTTCATACATTGGCTCCCACCAGCCCCTCGTTCTCATACATTGGCTCCCACCAGCCCCCCAGCTCTCATACATTGGCTCCCACCAGCCCCCAGCTCTCATACATTGGCTCCCACCAGCCCCCCAGCTCTCATACATTGGCTCCCACCAGCCCCCAGCTCTCATACATTGGCTCCCACCAGCCCCTCGTTCTCATACATTGGCTCCCACCAGCCCCCTGCCTCTCATACATTGGCTCCCACCAGCCACTCGTTCTCATACATTGGCTCCCACAAGACCCTCGTTCTCATACATTGTCTCCCACCAGCCCCCGCCTCTCATACATTGGCTCCCACCAGCCCCTCGTTCTCATACATTGTCTCCCACCAGCCCCTCGTTCTCATACATTGTATCCCACCAGCCCCGCCTCTCATACATTGGCTCCCACCATCCCCCCAGCTCTCAAATGGGCTCCCACCAGCCCCGCGCCTCTCATACATTGGCTCCCACCAGCCCCTCGTTCTCATACATTGTATCCCACCAGCCCCGCCTCTCATACATTGGCTCCCACCATCCCCCCAGCTCTCAAATGGGCTCCCACCAGCCCCGCGCCTCTCATACATTGGCTCCCACCAGCCCCTCGTTCTCATACATTGTCTCCCACCAGCCCCTCGTTCTCATACATAGTCTCCCACCAGCCCCTCGTTCTCATACATAGTCTCCCACCAGCCCCTCGTTCTCATACATAGTCTCCCACCAGCCCCTCGTTCTCATACATTGTATCCCACCAGCCCCGCCTCTCATACATTGGCTCCCACCATTCCCCCAGCTCTCAAATTGGCTCCCACCAGCCTCCCGCCTGTCATACATTGTCTCCCACCAGCCCCCGCCTCTCATGCATTGGCTCTCACCAGCCCCTCGTTCTCATACATTGTCTCCCACCAGCCCCTCGTTCTCATACATTGTCTCCCACCAGCCCCTCGTTCTCATACATTGTATCCCACCAGCCCCGCCTCTCATACATTGGCTCCCACCATTCCCCCAGCTCTCAAATTGGCTCCCACCAGCCCCGCGCCTCTCACACATTGGCTCCCACCAGCCCCTCGTTCTCACGCATTGTCTCCCACCAGCTCCCCTGCCTCTCATACATTGGCTCCCACCAGCCCCGCCTCTCATACATTGGCTCCCACCAGCCCCGCCTCTCATACATTGGCTCCCACCAGCCCCCGCCTCTCATACATTGGCTCCCACCAGCCCCCGCCTCTCATACATTGGCTCCCACCAGCCCCCGCCTCTCATACATTGGCTCCCACCATCCCCCCAGCTCTCATACATTGGCTCCCACCAGCCCCCAGCTCTCATACATTGGCTCCCACCAGCCCCCCCTCTCATACATTGGTTCCCACCAGCCACTCGTTCTCATGCATTGTCTCCCACCAGCCCCTCGTTCTCATACATTGTGTCCCACCAGCCCCTCGCCTCTCATACATTGTGTCCCACCAGCCCCTCGCCTCTCATACACTGGCTCCCTCCAGCCCCCGCCTCTCATACATTGGCTGCAGCAGCCCCCGCCTCTCATACATTGGCTGCAGCAGCCCCCGCCTCTCATACATTGGCTGCAGCAGCCCCCGCCTCTCATACATTGGCTGCAGCAGCCCCCGCCTCTCATACATTGGCTCCCACCAGCCCCTCGTTCTCATACATTGTCTCCCACCAGCCACTCGTTCTCATACATTGTCTCCCACCAGCCACTCGTTCTCATGCATTGTCTCCCACCAGCCCCTCGCCTCTCATGCATTGTCTCCCACCAGCCCCTCGTTCTCATACATTGTGTCCCTCCAGCCCCCGCCTCTCATACATTGGCTCCCATCAGCCCCCCAGCTCTCATACATTGGCTCCCACCAGCCCCCAGCTCTCATACATTGGCTCCCACCAGCCCCTCGTTCTCATACATTGGCTCCCACCAGCCCCCCAGCTCTCATACATTGGCTCCCACCAGCCCCCAGCTCTCATACATTGGCTCCCACCAGCCCCCAGCTCTCATACATTGGCTCCCACCAGCCCCCCAGCTCTCATACATTGGCTCCCACCAGCCCCCCAGCTCTCATACATTGGCTCCCACCAGCCCCCAGCTCTCATACATTGGCTCCCACCAGCCCCTCGTTCTCATACATTGGCTCCCACCAGCCCCCTGCCTCTCATACATTGGCTCCCACCAGCCCCCCCCTCTCATACATTGGCTCCCACCAGCCACTCGTTCTCATACATTGGCTCCCACAAGCCCCCCCCTCTCATAAATTGGCTCCCACCAGCCCCTCGTTCTCATACAGTGTCTCCCACCAGCCCCTCGTTCTCATACATTGTCTCCCACCAGCCCCTCGTTCTCATACATTGTCTCCCACCAGCCCCCGCCTCTCATACATTGGCTCCCACCAGCCCCTCGTTCTCATACATTGTCTCCCACCAGCCCCTCGTTCTCATACATTGTATCCCACCAGCCCCGCCTCTCATACATTGGCTCCCACCATCCCCCCAGCTCTCAAATGGGCTCCCACCAGCCCCGCGCCTCTCATACATTGGCTCCCACCAGCCCCGCGCCTCTCATACATTGGCTCCCACCAGCCCCTCGTTCTCATACATTGTCTCCCACCAGCCCCTCGTTCTCATACATAGTCTCCCACCAGCCCCTCGTTCTCATACATTGTATCCCACCAGCCCCGCCTCTCATACATTGGCTCCCACCATTCCCCCAGCTCTCAAATTGGCTCCCACCAGCCCCCCGCCTGTCATACATTGTCTCCCACCAGCCCCCGCCTCTCATGCATTGGCTCTCACCAGCCCCTCGTTCTCATACATTGTCTCCCACCAGCCCCTCGTTCTCATACATTGTCTCCCACCAGCCCCTCGTTCTCATACATTGTATCCCACCAGCCCCGCCTCTCATACATTGGCTCCCACCATTCCCCCAGCTCTCAAATTGGCTCCCACCAGCCCCGCGCCTCTCACACATTGGCTCCCACCAGCCCCTCGTTCTCACGCATTGTCTCCCACCAGCTCCCCTGCCTCTCATACATTGGCTCCCACCAGCCCCGCCTCTCATACATTGGCTCCCACCAGCCCCGCCTCTCATACATTGGCTCCCACCAGCCCCCGCCTCTCATACATTGGCTCCCACCAGCCCCCGCCTCTCATACATTGGCTCCCACCAGCCCCCGCCTCTCATACATTGGCTCCCACCAGCCCCCGCCTCTCGTACATTGGCTCCCACCATCCCCCCAGCTCTCATACATTGGCTCCCACCAGCCCCCAGCTCTCATACATTGGCTCCCACCAGCCCCCCCCTCTCATACATTGGTTCCCACCAGCCACTCGTTCTCATGCATTGTCTCCCACCAGCCCCTCGTTCTCATACATTGTGTCCCACCAGCCCCTCGCCTCTCATACACTGGCTCCCTCCAGCCCCCGCCTCTCATACATTGGCTGCAGCAGCCCCCGCCTCTCATACATTGGCTGCAGCAGCCCCCGCCTCTCATACATTGGCTGCAGCAGCCCCCGCCTCTCATACATTGGCTGCAGCAGCCCCCGCCTCTCATACATTGGCTCCCACCAGCCCAGACCTTTCATACACTGGCTCCCACCTGCCCCCCGCCTCTCATACACTGGCTCCCACCAGTCCCCCGCCTCTCATACACTGGCTCCCACCAGCCCCCCGCCTCTCATACACTGGCTCCCACCAGTCCCCCGCCTCTCATACACTGGCTCCCACCAGCCCCCCGCCTCTCATACACTGGCTCCCACCAGCCCCCCGCCTCTCATACATTGGCTGCAGCAGCCCCCGCCTCTCATACATTGGCTCCTACCAGTCCTTCGCCTCTCATACATTGGCTCCCAGCAGCCCCCCCGCCTCTCATACACTTGCTCCCACCAGCCCCCTGCCTCTCATACATTGGCTCCCACCAGCCCCTCGTTCTCATACATTGTCTCCCACCAGCCCCTCGTTCTCATACATAGTCTCCCACCAGCCCCTCGTTCTCATACATTGTATCCCACCAGCCCCGCCTCTCATACATTGGCTCCCACCATTCCCCCAGCTCTCAAATTGGCTCCCACCAGCCCCCCGCCTGTCATACATTGTCTCCCACCAGCCCCCGCCTCTCATGCATTGGCTCTCACCAGCCCCTCGTTCTCATACATTGTCTCCCACCAGCCCCTCGTTCTCATACATTGTCTCCCACCAGCCCCTCGTTCTCATACATTGTCTCCCACCAGCCCCTCGTTCTCATACATTGTGTCCCACCAGCCCCTCGCCTCTCATACACTGGCTCCCTCCAGCCCCCGCCTCTCATACATTGGCTGCAGCAGCCCCTGCCTCTCATACATTGGCTGCAGCAGCCCCCGCCTCTCATACATTGGCTGCAGCAGCCCCCGCCTCTCATACATTGGCTGCAGCAGCCCCCGCCTCTCATACATTGGCTGCAGCAGCCCCCGCCTCTCATACATTGGCTCCCACCAGCCCCTCGTTCTCATACATTGTCTCCCACCAGCCACTCGTTCTCATACATTGTCTCCCACCAGCCACTCGTTCTCATGCATTGTCTCCCACCAGCCCCTCGCCTCTCATGCATTGTCTCCCACCAGCCCCTCGTTCTCATACATTGTGTCCCTCCAGCCCCCGCCTCTCATACATTGGCTCCCATCAGCCCCCCAGCTCTCATACATTGGCTCCCACCAGCCCCCAGCTCTCATACATTGGCTCCCACCAGCCCCTCGTTCTCATACATTGGCTCCCACCAGCCCCCCAGCTCTCATACATTGGCTCCCACCAGCCCCCAGCTCTCATACATTGGCTCCCACCAGCCCCCAGCTCTCATACATTGGCTCCCACCAGCCCCCCAGCTCTCATACATTGGCTCCCACCAGCCCCCCAGCTCTCATACATTGGCTCCCACCAGCCCCCAGCTCTCATACATTGGCTCCCACCAGCCCCTCGTTCTCATACATTGGCTCCCACCAGCCCCCTGCCTCTCATACATTGGCTCCCACCAGCCCCCCCCTCTCATACATTGGCTCCCACCAGCCACTCGTTCTCATACATTGGCTCCCACAAGCCCCCCCCTCTCATAAATTGGCTCCCACCAGCCCCTCGTTCTCATACAGTGTCTCCCACCAGCCCCTCGTTCTCATACATTGTCTCCCACCAGCCCCTCGTTCTCATACATTGTCTCCCACCAGCCCCCGCCTCTCATACATTGGCTCCCACCAGCCCCTCGTTCTCATACATTGTCTCCCACCAGCCCCTCGTTCTCATACATTGTATCCCACCAGCCCCGCCTCTCATACATTGGCTCCCACCATCCCCCCAGCTCTCAAATGGGCTCCCACCAGCCCCGCGCCTCTCATACATTGGCTCCCACCAGCCCCTCGTTCTCATACATTGTCTCCCACCAGCCCCTCGTTCTCATACATAGTCTCCCACCAGCCCCTCGTTCTCATACATTGTATCCCACCAGCCCCGCCTCTCATACATTGGCTCCCACCATTCCCCCAGCTCTCAAATTGGCTCCCACCAGCCCCCCGCCTGTCATACATTGTCTCCCACCAGCCCCCGCCTCTCATGCATTGGCTCTCACCAGCCCCTCGTTCTCATACATTGTCTCCCACCAGCCCCTCGTTCTCATACATTGTCTCCCACCAGCCCCTCGTTCTCATACATTGTCTCCCACCAGCCCCTCGTTCTCATACATTGTATCCCACCAGCCCCGCCTCTCATACATTGGCTCCCACCATTCCCCCAGCTCTCAAATTGGCTCCCACCAGCCCCGCGCCTCTCACACATTGGCTCCCACCAGCCCCTCGTTCTCACGCATTGTCTCCCACCAGCTCCCCTGCCTCTCATACATTGGCTCCCACCAGCCCCGCCTCTCATACATTGGCTCCCACCAGCCCCGCCTCTCATACATTGGCTCCCACCAGCCCCCGCCTCTCATACATTGGCTCCCACCAGCCCCCGCCTCTCATACATTGGCTCCCACCAGCCCCCGCCTCTCATACATTGGCTCCCACCATCCCCCCAGCTCTCATACATTGGCTCCCACCAGCCCCCAGCTCTCATACATTGGCTCCCACCAGCCCCCCCCTCTCATACATTGGTTCCCACCAGCCACTCGTTCTCATGCATTGTCTCCCACCAGCCCCTCGTTCTCATACATTGTGTCCCACCAGCCCCTCGCCTCTCATACACTGGCTCCCTCCAGCCCCCGCCTCTCATACATTGGCTGCAGCAGCCCCCGCCTCTCATACATTGGCTGCAGCAGCCCCCGCCTCTCATACATTGGCTGCAGCAGCCCCCGCCTCTCATACATTGGCTGCAGCAGCCCCCGCCTCTCATACATTGGCTCCCACCAGCCCAGACCTTTCATACACTGGCTCCCACCTGCCCCCCGCCTCTCATACACTGGCTCCCACCAGTCCCCCGCCTCTCATACACTGGCTCCCACCAGCCCCCCGCCTCTCATACACTGGCTCCCACCAGTCCCCCGCCTCTCATACACTGGCTCCCACCAGCCCCCCGCCTCTCATACACTGGCTCCCACCAGCCCCCCGCCTCTCATACATTGGCTGCAGCAGCCCCCGCCTCTCATACATTGGCTCCTACCAGTCCTTCGCCTCTCATACATTGGCTCCCAGCAGCCCCCCCGCCTCTCATACACTTGCTCCCACCAGCCCCCTGCCTCTCATACATTGGCTCCCACCAGCCCCTCGTTCTCATACATTGTCTCCCACCAGCCCCTCGTTCTCATACATAGTCTCCCACCAGCCCCTCGTTCTCATACATTGTATCCCACCAGCCCCGCCTCTCATACATTGGCTCCCACCATTCCCCCAGCTCTCAAATTGGCTCCCACCAGCCCCCCGCCTGTCATACATTGTCTCCCACCAGCCCCCGCCTCTCATGCATTGGCTCTCACCAGCCCCTCGTTCTCATACATTGTCTCCCACCAGCCCCTCGTTCTCATACATTGTCTCCCACCAGCCCCTCGTTCTCATACATTGTCTCCCACCAGCCCCTCGTTCTCATACATTGTATCCCACCAGCCCCGCCTCTCATACATTGGCTCCCACCATTCCCCCAGCTCTCAAATTGGCTCCCACCAGCCCCGCGCCTCTCACACATTGGCTCCCACCAGCCCCTCGTTCTCACGCATTGTCTCCCACCAGCTCCCCTGCCTCTCATACATTGGCTCCCACCAGCCCCGCCTCTCATACATTGGCTCCCACCAGCCCCGCCTCTCATACATTGGCTCCCACCAGCCCCCGCCTCTCATACATTGGCTCCCACCAGCCCCCGCCTCTCATACATTGGCTCCCACCAGCCCCCGCCTCTCATACATTGGCTCCCACCAGCCCCCGCCTCTCATACATTGGCTCCCACCATCCCCCCAGCTCTCATACATTGGCTCCCACCAGCCCCCAGCTCTCATACATTGGCTCCCACCAGCCCCCCCTCTCATACATTGGTTCCCACCAGCCACTCGTTCTCATGCATTGTCTCCCACCAGCCCCTCGTTCTCATACATTGTGTCCCACCAGCCCCTCGCCTCTCATACACTGGCTCCCTCCAGCCCCCGCCTCTCATACATTGGCTGCAGCAGCCCCCGCCTCTCATACATTGGCTGCAGCAGCCCCCGCCTCTCATACATTGGCTGCAGCAGCCCCCGCCTCTCATACATTGGCTGCAGCAGCCCCCGCCTCTCATACATTGGCTCCCACCAGCCCAGACCTTTCATACACTGGCTCCCACCTGCCCCCCGCCTCTCATACACTGGCTCCCACCAGTCCCCCGCCTCTCATACACTGGCTCCCACCAGCCCCCCGCCTCTCATACACTGGCTCCCACCAGTCCCCCGCCTCTCATACACTGGCTCCCACCAGCCCCCCGCCTCTCATACACTGGCTCCCACCAGCCCCCCGCCTCTCATACATTGGCTGCAGCAGCCCCCGCCTCTCATACATTGGCTCCTACCAGTCCTTCGCCTCTCATACATTGGCTCCCAGCAGCCCCCCCGCCTCTCATACACTTGCTCCCACCAGCCCCCTGCCGCTCATACACTGGCTCCCACCTGCCCCCCGCCTCTCAGACATTGGCTCAAACCAGCCCCCCCCTTATCAGACATTGGCTCCCACCAGCCCCCCGCCTCTCATGCATTGGCTCCCACCCGCACCCGCCTCTCATACATTGGCTGCAGCAGCTCCCGCCTCTCATACATTGGCTTCCTCCCATCAGCCCGCCTAAGTAGTATTCAACTCTGTGCTCCAAGCCCAGGCCCCCTGAGCTAGCACGGTATGTAGGACAGGGACAGGGACAGGGACCGCCAGAAACTCCTCAGCAATCCCCTCACTTTTATGCCATAGAAATGGACTCTTGCAGACTTCAAATATGAATTTACAGCTGGAAATGTCAACACTTGGAAGCTGCAGTCCTCGCTCCCGCAGCAATGGCTGGAGCCGAGAAGGGGATTCGAGTGTTAATAATAAACCAGCAGAGGTCTGAAGTGCCAAGAAATACAGTGAAGTCAACAGGGCCCCCGCCGGGGTAGGGCCGGACTCGGAACAAGGATTAAGATGTTTGTGAGCAGAACACAGTGAAACACGACAGGGAAAACAAACAAGGGAGCAGCTGCCAAGCTCGGCCGAACTCAAGGGTATGTATGTCTGTCTATGATAGAACTACAGGCATCGACCAGAGAAGGAGGAACGGCTGAGAGGGCCTCTCCGAAGCAGAAATCCAAGTAACAGTCAACAAGTGCACCCTTTTTTTGGGAGAAAATACACGGCCTATCCACAGAGGTAACACCCAACCTCAGTCAAGTCAGTGCGAGGAAGACAAGGGCAAGCAAGAAAGACAAGGGCCGGGACTGAAGACCAGAAAAGGGCAAGGCAGACAAGGGGGGCAAGAAAGGCAGACAAGGGGGGCAAGAAAGGCAGACAAGGGGGGCAAGAAAGGCAGACAAGGGGGGCAAGAAAGGCAGACAAGGGGGGCAAGAAAGGAAGACAAGGGGACAAAAAAGGCAGACAAGGGGGGCAAGAAAGGCAGACAAGGGGGGCAAGAAAGGCAGACAAGGGGGGCAAGAAAGGCAGACAAGGGGGGCAAGAAAGGCAGACAAGGGGGGCAAGAAAGGCAGACAAGGGGGGCAAGAAAGGCAGACAAGGGGGCAAGAAAGGCAGACAAGGGGGCAAGAAAGGCAGAAAAGGGGACAAAAAAGACAAGGGGGCAAGAAAGGAAGACATAAGACTGGAGATCTTTCTTCAACTATTCCCACAGCCAGGACTGCCTCGACAGCCAAGCCCGCCCACCGGACACCACAGCAGGGCCCGCCGCACCACAGCCGAACCTGTCAACCCCACAGTACAGCAGTGCCACCTGCCGCACAGCAGTGCCCATCCTCCGCACAACAGCCGAGCCCGCCACAGCACAGCAGAGCCCAACTGCCTCAGCACCACACAGTTGTGGCCGTCTGCCGCAGCACAGCCCGCCACAACCAAGCCTCCCAGCCGCACAGCAGCAGAGTCCGCCCGCAGTACCACAGCCAAGCCCGCCCGCAGCACCACACCATTGCCCGTCTGCCACAGCACACCCACCAGCAGCACAGCCCGCCCACCAGAGCAGAGCCCACCCGCTGCACCGCAGCACAGCCGAGCCCGCCGCACCACAGCAGAGGCCGCCCGCCGCACCACAGCAGAGCCCGCCACAGCACACCCCCAGCAGCAGAGCCCACCCACACGCCACACCACAGCCCACCCGCCATACCACAGCACAGCCCACCCCGCCGTACCACAGCACAGCCCACCCCGCCGTACCACAGCACAGCCCACCCGCCGCACCACAGCAGAGCCCACCCGCCGCACCACAGCAGAGCCCACCCGCCGCACCACAGCAGAGCCCACCCGCCGCACCACAGCAGAGCTGACCCGCCGCACCACAGCAGAGCTCACCCGCCGCACCACAGCAGAGCCCACCCGCCGCACCACAGCAGAGCCCACCCGCCGCACCACAGCAGAGCCCACCCGCCGCACCACAGCAGAGCCCACCCGCCGCACCACAGCAGAGCCCACCCGCCGCACCACAGCAGAGCCCACCCGCCGCACCACAGCAGAGCCCACCCGCCGCACAACAGCACAGCCTACCCGCCATACCACAGCAGAGCCCACCCGCCATACCACAGCAGAGCCCACCCGCCATACCAAAGCAGAGCCCACCCGCCATACCACAGCAGAGCCCACCCGCCATACCACAGCAGAGCCCACCCGCCATACCATAGCACAGCCCACCCACCACACCACAGCACAACCCACCCGCCCACAGCCCACCACAACAAAGCCCGCTCGTCGCAGCACAGCAGAGCCCACCCGCCACAGCACAGCCTGCTGCAGTACATCAGACCACCAAGATCGACGCCATGATGGTTAAAATGAAATAATGAGTAATAAACCGTACGCTTCTAGCTAAGTTTAAAGATTAAAGACCTTAGCAAAGGTATTAAGAGGCGAAATGTACACGTTTTTATTCTGTGAAATATTTAATGGTGGAAATAAGAAATTGGGGGAGGGGTGAAGACATCTTTAATCGTTATTTCAATTAAGAAATAACAAATAGGATTTTCTGAAATTAGAACATCTCCTGACGCCTAGCAGGGTATAGAGAATGAGTCTGCACCGAGGAGGGTTCATGTTACCGAGATAAATCAACACTAGTGCTGGATGAACGTTGATGTTCATCCATGGATACACTCTGCTGATGTCTGCCAATCCTTACACAGTTCACCTCGAATGAAGGCGCTTGACCCATGTATATAGCGCCTAAAGAGCCGTCACCTACCACGAAGGCCAGATTCCTACACTATGCCCAGCCCAGTCTAAAATGCAGACGGTTACTGTACACGAGTCATATCCGGAGAAGTCAGGGGAAGGGTCAAGCGCTACACTGTCCAGAAAGTTACCAGCTGGGCGCTTTGATCTCTTCAGTACAAGATAGAAGAGGACCGCGTACTCCCAGGGATGTGAGGGCCCCAGCTGACCCTGTCCAATCACCTGCGGTCACCCAGAGGCCTTCACTACACTACCGATGTACTAGGACATGGAAGGGTGCTAGAGTCCAGCCTCGCTGGGGGCTCCAGAGACCACGACTGACAAAACCTTAGTGTGGTTGAGAAACCCCACGGAGCAGCAGCCAAAGGGTTTAATATAGCATTATAGAATATTATTAGGGCTCCCGGTTTTTGGGTAATTATTTTTTTTTACTTTTAAGTCTATTTAACCATATTTGTTTTTTGCTAATTTTATCTGGATTTATCTTTATTTATTTTGTGTTTTGTGAAAATAGGCTTGATCAGTCCAACCGGGATGCTGCACAAAGGAGAAGTCTTTCTTCAAAGAAGAGGAAAGCGCTTTGGATGCAGAGAAGCAAAAGAGGAAAATGCAGAGAAGCAACAGAGGACGATGCAGAGAAGCAACAGAGGAAGCCGCAGGCAAGCACCTGAGGGTCAGACTTTGATATGGGGGCATAAGACTGTGAAAACCAAGACCGTCCAGAGCAGTGAAGGTAGTGAAAGGTCAGACTTTAGACTAAACAGATCTCAGTGCTGTGGAAGGTCGGGGCATCTTTCTCCCTCCCAAGAGAGGAAGACATTTGCCATTCAATTTACATAACCTAATTGACCTGGAAGAAAACATGCACACACAATTATCCACTATGTGCCAGCTACTCTCCTCCTGGCAAATGCGCCTTAATAGAACTACTGGGATTGATGGTCAATATGTTTCTAAAAACACTCTTGAAATTGGCAGAACCAAGGCACCAATAAATTGATTAGCTAAGATAACACAATTTTGTCCAAGTGTGCACCTCCTCCTGCCAACGGAGATGATCATGAGGCAAGGCCGAGGATTGATGACAAGTAAACCATCAAAGATCCAACAACGTGTTTTTTCCTCCCGTCAACTCTAATCTATGGGAAGTGCGGTAGCCGCAGGGCTAGCTGCTGGCTCGGTAGGGAGCCAAGTCTGCAATAAAGATGCTGAGGGCCCATACTCTAGGTACGGTACGGCTCCTTACAGGCCGACCTGTGTTTCACTGGGCAGACGGCATCCCACCTGCACGGTCAAGAAGGAGGAGGAACCCTAGCAGCACTCAAATAGATGGGGTCTACTGAAAAGAAGTAAGCTCCACACAGGGAAAAGGTAGGAGGTCACTTTATTCGTGTCAGTAACAGGAACTCCCCGGCAGCAACTGCCAAGGCAAGAACTCTCCACACATCATCATGTTCCACGCAGGGAACACTCACACTCACACAGCAGAGTTCTAGGACCTAGATCCCAACACACCTCCCCCTCTTCATAAACGAAAAAAAACAAGAAGAAAAGACAAAAGTGAAGAGGAGAAAAGGAAAACAAAAAAAACATACAATACTACTGCAAGTTATAATCACGGAACTTAACAGGCAAAAATCTCGACCTGGAAGACAATCCCCTAGGAGAAACATAATTACCATCCCTCCCAAGAGCAACAGAGGGCGCACTAACAGAAGGAGGACGTGTGCAAAGTCTCTTGTTAACTTTGTCAACCATTGGTTTAGGAACAATGGAGATGGAAGATTTATTCCAGACTCTACCATCCATCAACACCACCACCTGATCCTTTACATCGGAGACCATTCTGGGGAACGAAAATCGAGACTCTCCTTTACGAACAAAACCCGGTTTTCTGATCCTCACCCAATCACCTGCCTTTACATCCAGAGAATGACGTGCACCAGGCCTCCCATCATACTTCGACTGAACAGCAGCTTTAACATCAGTTACTGCAGACATCTTGCTGGTATCAGCCACTCATCTGGACATCCACTCCTTATTCAACTTAGAACCAGCCACCCTTCCCCGAAGCAAAGTAAAAGGAGCAACTCCAGTGTCACTAGTAACACACGTACAACAATCACGTACAAAGTGTTACACGTCCTTGTCTAAAGCTGGCCACCAAAAATCTTGCCTAACTCTACGCTTCATAGCACGAATGCCCGGATGGCCCTCATAAGCCAAGTTCAGAATTCTCCTGCAAATTGAGGAGGGAACCACAAGCAGACCACCCCTGCGTAACACACCATCCACAACAGATAATTTGTCTTTAACTCTTTTGTAGGGAACCAACTCAGGAGGACAATCTTTATCACAGGGCCACACACCGGATAAATAGTCAAGGACTTTCATGACTACAACAGCATCAAAAGTGTTATTTAACCACTCACACTCAGAAAGAGCACAACCCACAGTGTCTTCCAAAGAACACACTGCACAGGCAATTTCTAAATCATCTCATTCAGAAACATCCTTACCAGCACAGAGCGGCAATCGAGAGAGACAATCAGCCACATGATTCTTTACACCAGGCACATATTCAAGACGATAGCGAAACTCCTGCAATCTAAATTGCCACTTGGCGACACGTGGCATAGCCCTACCACCGCCCTTGGTTGTGAATAAATCAACCAAAGGTTTGTGGTCTGTCCTCAGTATGAATTCATTGACCCATAGAAAGTTCTTAAAATGCTGTACACTCCACCACAAACCTAGGGCCTCCTTCTCAATGGTTGAGTAAGTACCTTCGACACCCCTCAAAGTTCTGGATGCAAAGGCAATAGTTTCTTCACGACCATCACTTCTTTTTTGAAGAAGAACAGCACCCAGACCAACGTTGCTGGCATCAGTTGATATAATGCACAAATCGTTGATTTTAAACAGTTTAAGCGGACCAGCTGCACAATCTCATTCGTAGTCAATTCAAAGTTATTTTGACAATCCTCATCCAATACAAATTTGACATTTTTCATAAGTAAACTACGCATGGAGGCAGTCTTGGTGGAAAAATTACTGACAAACTTTGCATAATATTCCACAAGCCCCAAATAGGAACGTAGTTGGTACTTGTTCGTGGGAGTGGGTGCATTCTGGATAGCCTCAATCTTAAATGTAGGCTCAATACCATTATGAGAAATGTGGTGGCCCAAGTAATCAACACTATCCTGCAGAAACTTACATTTATCAGCCCTCAACGTTAACCCACTTGCTCTGATGATACTTAAAACGTGCTTGACTATCATGTTCATTCTTCCCATGAATAAGGATATCATCCTGGAAAAAAATAACCCAGGAACATCCTTAGATAAGTTTTTCATCAACCTTTGAAAAACAGACCTAGATGAGGCAAGGCCGAAGGGCATCCGGATGCAACGGTAAGCACCTTCAGGGGTTACAAAAGAAGTTAAGTGTCTAGATAAATCTGATGGTATGCAGAAGAAATGTCTAGGGAAGTAAAAAATGTAGCACTATCTAATGTGGTTAACAATTCGTTAGTGTTGGGAAGCGGTTGGCGATCGACCCAGATGTCACTGTTTAGGTCTCAAATCAACACACATCCTGAGACAATTATCTGATTTCCGTGCCAAAACAATCGGTGCGAGCCATTCGGAACCCTCAATGGGTTCAATAACCCCAGCTGTACATAAACGTTCCAATTCTTTCTGAAGTTCAGGACGAAGACTCAAAGGCAATTTACGAACTTTGTGTGCAACAGCCTTAGCACCGTCCTTGAGAATGATCCGATGTTGGAAACCTTTAAGTTTCCCTAACTTACCATCGAAAACTTCGGGAAACATGTGTTCCCACTTGACACCAGTTAATTGGGTTACCATGTGAGCAGAAGATGAACCAAGAACAGATCCATAAAACTCACTGCGGGAAATTACCATGTCTGGATAATTGGGATCCAGCACAATGTTCAGGGCACCTTGCTCATCCCAAATTAATTTGCCCCATCCTTGACCACGAACACAGTACCTGTGGCATGATCAGAATTGAACATAAGATTAGCAACAAATTTCCCTAAGACCTCAACCCTTTTCCCACCATAAGCAAAAATGTTGATACTGGATTGTTCCAGTTGCACATTTCCTATCATGTCACAATCCATGGCATTAACCAAAGTAAAACGGGAACCAGAATCAGCTAAAAAACTTAAGCAAGTATCATTTACAGAAATATTGCAAGACGGAGATTTTCTGTTGTGAACACCGCCTAAAGCAGATAGCTCCATAACGTCTTCATCATGAGACGATGAAGAGGACAGCATAAGTAATTCATAGTTCTCTTCGTCAGAGTCATCAGCAATGGCTTTAACAGTTTGATCCGGGTTTTTCTTGGTGGAAGCAGCTTTGCACATCCTATAGTAGTGACCCTTCTTTCCACAATTGTAACAAATCTAATTTAAGGCAAAACAAAATTTGGAATTACCAAGATGGGTAGTACTACCACAACGGAAACACATTACATCCTTTTGTTCCGTTTTGGTTTTGTTAGAAGTCACTAGAGAGGAACGTGGAACACTAACAAGAGAAGGTTTAGCAACATGAACGGAAGGCGATGTAGAGGGTTTGGAAGTGGATTTCAATAACTTTACTTCGGTAGAAGAGGCAGGATTGCTCATTTCTTTCACACAAAACTGAGAATGTTCAATGGATCTGGCAAGAGTGAGAGCAGTTTCTAAATTAGGATCATCAGAAGATAACAATCTCTCTTGGATTTTTTTGTTGGAAGTCTTTTCAATTAGCTGATCCCGAAAAATTTAATCTCTGAACTTTCTATAATTGCAATTGACTGCAAGAATTCTGAGCGCAGCTACAAAATCATCGATAGATTCACGAGGAGTTTGAGCACACTGCAGAAATTTGTGACGTTCAAGAACAATGTTTCTTTTGGGACTGAAACGTTTATCCAAAGTTTTGATGACCGAAGCATAATCATCGACCAACAGGGAATCACCACTGTCTCCACCGCTTACTAAATTGCTCACTAATTCCATGGGTAAAGTTTTTTAAACTCTCCTGCCTTCTGCACCTAGATTATAAATTAACAAAGCCTTCTCTTTCTTAGATGTAAAAGTCTCTCCGTCGATTGCCTCAAGATAAGCTTCAAAAGTGTCCTTCCAATCATCCCACTTCACAGCAGGGGTACCAGCGGACTGTAAGAAGGGAGGAGGTGCCAAAACACGTTCCATAATGGAGCGTGGGAGAGTTGCTGCCCCAAATCGATATTTACCTAAAAAATGTATACAGAAAGAAAAACAACAGCAAACAAATCACAACAAAGATGCTCACAAGAAAAGATGCACAGTGGAGTGAATAATAATGAGTCTGTGCACACAATGGTGAAAATAATGGCTGTGCACTTTGCAATTACAGCTGTGCACATAAGTGATAATGAGATACAGTAGGAGACGCTGTCGAGCACAAGAGATGAAAACTGTGTGCATCAGCGCATAAAATATCAAGCAATGACGTGCGCCAGAACCAAATTGTGCACGTTGCGAGAAAAGACTGTTCGCATCAGCAAAAGTGAAGCGCAAACGTTGATATGCACAATAACACAGCTGTGCGCGTCAGCAAAATGAGCGTAGGAACAAGGCTGAGCGCAGTGTAGATACAAGGCTGTGCGCATCAGCGAGGCTGCTAAGAAACTAGCAACAAAATGTCCGCAAGCAACGTCAGTACGTTGCGTGAATGTCAGGCAGAACGGAATGGACAGAAGACAGGCAAAACGTGATGACGCGCGAGCAAGGAGCGGCTCAATCACGTGACGATGGTTAAAAGCTTAAAAGTACCTCAATTTCTGAACAGGTAGACATTCAGACACCCAGGATGCATGGAAAGTTACCACAACCGCAGGAGGACGAAGAGCGAGTCCGAAAATGCAGTGGCAACAAAACACAGGAACCAGTGGTCCCAAAAGGTCAACGGAGAGCAGAATCGCTGAACGCAGCACATCAATCCAACGATGGGGAGGCTGAAACTGGCATCAATCGTCGCCAGTGAAAAGAAGTAAGCTCCACATAGGGAAAAGGTAGGAGGTCACTTTATTCGTGTCAGTAACAGGAACTCCCCGGCAGCAACCGCCAAGGCAAGAACTCTCCACACAGCATCATGTTCCACGCATTGAACGTTCACACAGCAGAGTTCTAGGACCTAGATCCCAACATCTACCCACTATTTTCACATGGCAGATGCCGTCCACCGTGGGAAGTTGTGCCCCAATGACACATGCTGCATTTTCCTGGTGTATAACACGTTCAGCAGCTCCAGCATGCTGTCTGCTTTCCATTCCCAGCAGCAACGTGCAGCACATGATGGGACTCTTTTTTTGGGGGGTTTTCACCTCCAGCTAAGCCAAAGGTAATGACCAGTGTTAAGAGGCCAATATGATCAAGGCTGGGAGAGGTCTTGAGCTTCACACTGGATGCAAATGCAACAGGAGGGGAAACAAAGGCTCAAAGCTTATCATCCCTTCACATGTGCGCGAGGCAGCTTTTGACTTTGTTCAGCCCCTGTATATAAGAGATATGTACGCGCTCTTAGAAAGTCAGATGTGTTGGTCTGTTCCGGTATTAACAATTTAGACACCACTAGTTTATTTCTGATACAGCGCTGCTCATTCCAATGCAGGGTATCAGAGCGCTTTACGTAACATACACATTATACACGGACTATAAATCATATAAGTATGCAACTTAATGTACAAGTTGTGTTACACAAGACATTGAGTTCCAAGGTGTAGGAATCACATGTCCGCCATAGCTCACTGTGCTATATTAGAATGAGTACAATATATAAACAAAGTAATTAAAGGATCTAAGTGTTAAAAGCAGTAACCCGCTTACCTAGCTACATAAAATAAAAATCTGCGTTTTACATAATGTGCTTAACAGGAGTACAATATATAAACAGAAAGTAATTAAAGGATCTAAGTGTTAAAAGCAGTAATCCGCTTACCTAGCTACATAAAATAAAAATCTGCGTTTTACATAAGGTGCTTAACAGGAGATGCATTAACCTTCTATAATGGGTTTGATTCCAAATCTGGGACTAGACAAAACACACAGATCTCTGCAGCAAAATTGTTACCATAAGAATTATCTTTCCATTTTTATTATTCCCTGAGATTTACTGGGCACACAAATATCTCTGCAGCAGGTCCATTAACCCGATAGGATATTTCAAAATGCAGAACTCGCAACCAATTAAGCGGAACAGATCTACTGCCATGTTTTTCCTTGTTGCCAATATCTTTGTGGCAGTGTTTAAAAAAAAAAATATTAGTTGAGATCCAGATCTTGCGTCAGGTTACCCCACTTTTTTGGTAGAACCCAGACGCAAAATCTCAATGTGCTCATGATAGACCCGCTAAACATGAGAGAAGTCTTAATATCTAATGACACTTCCTGGCAGGTCACTTCATGGGAGGCCACATGCAGTGATGCCATGGGCTGTGAAGTCACATTACCTGTGTTTGGTTCTCTTTTGTAACATGCGCACGTCACTTTTCTCTTGTAACACACTGTTTGCTACCTCTTACTTTTTGTTTGCTTTCGATACTTGCAGAAGTGCCTCCATTGCCTACGTAACGTTTGTTCTTGTGCTGGAGTGTCTGCCATTAATTGCAGTATTTTACCTCTACTTGTACTTTGTACGCCTTTGTAACCTGCACACATGTCACTTTTCCTCCTGTAATGCACCGTTTGCTACCTCTTGTATTTGTTGGCTCACGATTGTCACTTTTGCCTCATGTAACTTAAAGTTTGCTTTTGTAATTTGTTCACTTGTAATGTTCTCATGTATCAGTTCTGTTCTTATTTTGAAGCGCTCTGACACCTTCGTGTTATGTCTGCGCTATAGAAAAACGCAAAAATAAATAAATAAAATAACGCCACTTGGAGACTGAACAACTTGTTTAGTCCTCCCCACTTCTTCTTTTGGGACTTGCGCCTTGCCTAGCAGGCAGGCAGGGGTAATGAATGACTGCCCCCGACTGCTAGGCAGGGCGATATCCGAGGGACCATCGGACCCACCTCACCCTCCCCGGAGGGCCATCCTCAGGAAGGGCACTAAAATAGCACAGAACCCAGCTGCACTGTTCACCTCAGACTCGGTCACTGTTAAGATTTGCTCCTGCTAAGAGTCTGAATATTGCAATGTGAAACCCATCTCAGGGACAGAAGGTCGGGATAACAAAAGAGGGCACAAAGGAAATGGAGAGAAAAGAGGACAGAACATGGAAGAAGATTCATCTTCATTTGCAGCTAATGTTCTCACTCCCATGGCTCTCCTGCGGGTAAGAGGAAACCCTGCATGCAGAGAATGCACAATTCAGAGGTGAAGTAAAGGCGCGCGCTGCTGGCACAAATGTTAGGGCAATGGAATATTCGAGAATGCATTAATTGGGAAAATAACAGAACCTTGCATGCACGTGACAAAGGGGTCCGAAACATTTAAGACCCTTTTTAATGCACTGAGAAGAATGATTTCAACTCCGTGCATTTAAGAAAAAATGATTTCAATGAAAATATTAAATTAAAAAATATTTAATGTAAAACAGAAAAGGAAAAATTCACTTTAGCAGAATTAGGATAATAAAACAAGGGACACGAGGAGGAGAGCCAGGGCTAGGTTTAGGTTTACAGGTAGGATAAAGGTTATGGTGACGTACAGGCAGAGGGTATGGGTTAATGCGGGGACACGTGTCAGGGATAGGAGAAGCATCCGATTTTGTGATGAGTCAGTCTACGGAGAGGTACCAAAAAGAAGAACGGGTCATTCGAATCACTGTTTAAGTAATTTAAAAGTGAAAGTAGCAGTAAGAAAGTAAGACTTGGCTAGGGGTCGAGTTAACGTTTTGGCTAGGTATATGGACGGGGTGAGGGCAGGGATAGGATAGGCTTGAGATGTGGGCTAGGCTCCGAGGTCGGGGTTCCGGACAGAGCTAGAATTTCAGGTTTTTCTAAAAACATTATAAAAAGCATTATAAATGGAATATTTTAAAGGGGGTGGGGGGGGGGGGACAATTGCTGACAATCTAGACTATTTTCCAGGCGAAAGATTCCAGCCAAATGCTGGCCATTGCTACATCCATTTCAATGTAAGGATTCTCACGATCTTACCTTTCATTAAAATAGTTTTAGACCAAAATGGTTTAGCAAATTTGCATTTTTTAAATGCAACGAAATGACAAACGAATGCAGCTGAATTACTGCATTTAAGAATAAAACCAATACAAAAAGGAACCAGAAATTCCTAGAGGGAAGATTCCTAGAGGGAAGGGGAAAAAAACACGTAATTCTGTATGGTCTGAAATGTAATGTGCAATTCTATTTTCACATCTGTAGCTCAGCACAAAGTCAGACCCTCTTGGGTCCCTAAGATAATGCCAGGAGGGGTTTGCGGGGGGGGGGGGGAGGATTCCTACTATTTCTGATACTTCTCTGAATCTGTATAGTATATTTTCATGATTTTAATAGGTACAGCATGCTGGATTACTATACAACAAATTACCTATGTACATGTGAATCTATGCATCCTACAGTTTAGGTTAAATAGACAACTAATAGGAGGATTTTGGCCAAGATCAATATAATTTCACAAACGTGCCAGTCACCAATATTATACAGAACTCTGGATAGATACATATATCACAACAAAGCTACAGCGAGTGGGACAGTTCGATGGCCATTGTGAGCGACTCGTATTTATTTCCATATTACTAAATATAATGTGAAGTAAAATTCACAACAATGTACAGAAAACAGCATATGAAACAAGTAAGGACATCCCTTACCAGTTTAGTGAGCAGCATTACTAAAGAGCAACCACAAACCTGAGAACACATACTTGCAAAAAGTATTCAAACACACGAGCCAAGTATTCTCTTGAGATTACGTGAACCTGAAAGGGAGTAACAGGCTGAGAAAGGTAAGATCAAGGACACACAAGTAACCTTCACCCAGGCTGCGGATGATGCTATCAGAGTTTACTGTACACTAGAATAACACGCCTCTCCGCTCTGGAAAGCTGGAACCTCAGGATCAACAATAAAATAATAATAATAAATTCCAAATCCAAGCACATGCGGATCACAGCAAAATAAAAGACACAGACGATGGACGGAATGTAGGGCAAATCAAACATTCAGCCCCAGTCAAGAGATCTGGTTAAATCCATTGTTTTTTTACCCACTAAGCAATCCCACTTTAGACCCAACCATATGCAAATCAGTCTTGACCCTGCGCCCAATGGGAACAGTCCATCCCGAACTACCAAGCCAGGTCCTCCCTGGAACGGAAACAAGCATCCGGGGACTGGTTTCTAGTGTTTGCTTTGTTCGCACTAAGTTGGCAGAGTAGGCCTTGACATGGATCCCTTGCTCACTTAGCCAATGGATTCAAGCTAGCCTGGCTGATATGGGTTGGTACCCACATAAGACCGGAGGACATTGTCAGCGCAGTAATGAGCAGTGTAAGGATTCAAACAATATGCTGCTCTGATATTCTCTGTATTACCAGCAGCACATTCTTTTAATCCTTACACTTCCCATTCCACGCTGCTCTGACAATGTCCTCCGGTCGTATGTGTCATTAGATGCTCTAGGTATCTGAAGCTACCGGGTTCCACCTAATGCACCTAATCACAGGTATAGGTGCCGTTTATCGCACCTGCTAAATGACAAGACCACTGGATTTGTTATTTATCAGCTGCAATAAATATCACCTATTGCAATATTCTGGGAAAATTAATCAGATTTTGGTATTTAAAGCACCACAGTCTGCATGATACGGTAATTAATGTATGGTTTCCAGGTAAAATTTCAGCAGGTTTGATTTGCCAAAATGCAATGAAGGTTGAGGTATTTATCGCATCCAAAAATTATCAGATGCGCAAAAAAAATCACAACTCATAATTGCGACCCACGTAATCAGGTCCTGAGTTTTCAATTAATTGGGACACCACCTCGGTACCCTGTTCAAGCTGTTATTCTGTGAATCTGATGCATCTAGCAATCTGTTGAAAGGTTCCCACCCTTGAACATGTGGTTAGTACAAATGTGATGGCTTGATCTCCCCCCAGCTGAGGAACCTGCACTGGTTACCCGTCATCAGGCGCATTGAATTCAAGGCTCAGACTCTGGCGTTCAGAGCTACTAGGGTACTGGCCCCACATACCTGAGAGATAGACTCCAACATTACCACCCCCAGACCCTGAGATCCAATCATCTGTGTCTCCTGGTCATTCCCCGCTTTCATAAGGCAGGGACAGGCGGCAGAGCCTTCGCGGTCAGGACTGCCAAACTCTGGAATGCCCTGCCACTCTCTATCCGCTTATCGGAGACGGAACCAACATTCCACCGTGCCCTGAAAACATGGCTTTTCAACAACATCTAGTTCCTTCCCGTACCTGTCAATCAGCCAACTGCCTCAGCGCTGGGACACCTCAGTTGGAGGTAGCTATGCGCTCTACAAACTCCTGAATAAATAAATAAAATAGCAAGATTTTATTTATCAGAACGCCACTTCACAAACCTGTCCCACAAGACCTAGGATTACCATCTAAGCACCTAATCAAGTACCTAATCAAGGACCCAGTTTTAACCCTTTCTTTGTGCAGCCTCGGCTGATATCCTGACAGTGTATGTCAAGTGTATCTCAGGTGTTTTCACCGACATTTCCAGTCTGCTTGCCCCACCGTGAGCCAATTCCCCAATTTAGATTGCTATGCTCTTTCTATCTGCAATCTGGGGCCATACATTTTAGACATGCATTCACATATGACCATCTTAAAGGATTTCCATTTTTCTGTCAACCTGGCTGCAATATTGCACTTAAAAGCTAAGAATCCCTCAATAACCACCTTGTGTGGCCCCTAAAAACAACACATGCTAGACTGCCTCTACTTATATGCAAAGTGGGTACCGGTGCCCCCGTGAAGTACCAACATAACCTTAACAAAGGAATGGTCCAACAGAAGCCCACCCAGATACTCTATGTGTTCGTATTCCTGGCGGTCTTCCAGAGAAGTCAAAATATAATCGTCGACCTGAGAGAGATCGAGATATATATAAGATCCAATAATACAGACAGCCTAAACATCACCAGTGTAGTCTGAAACTCAAAAGCAAGTCTTGTTTAGGTTAAACACATACAATACTTATAGGCAGACGAAGGACTGCAGCCCATACATGACCACACCGCTGCTTCAGTCCTCTTGAAGTGATGCAAACCATGTATTTTCCTCACCACATACCTGATCCACCAACTCCAGTTGTCCTAAGAACTCAGGAATTCAATTCACAGAGGACTTATTTCAAGAGACCCCATTCATTCCATTTGATAGATTGGCCGCACACTACGGATTGCACACAGGGTAATTCTTAACCCACAGGCAACTCTTCTCCACACTCCACTCACTCTGGAGCATAATCAACACTGAGCCACAAACACACATTCCTCGGCATTATGAACCTCTGGCAAGGGTAGAAGCTTAAACTTGTGGCTCAGGTGGTGGAATTAATCTTAAACCGATAGGTCGGTCGGCTGAGGGAAAGATGGGAGACAAATGTGGGTAGGACCTCGACGCAGAAAGAGTGAGAGAAGCTGCTATCAAACTCCCATACAATCTCTCAAAACATCAGGTTCCAGTATATTCTTCAGTTCACTTACACCATGCAAACGTGCCCCCAAGTGTTGAGGCAGAATATGCACAGGAGTCCGCTCTGTAAGGATCAAATGTAATGCTTACGGGCCGGTATTAAACATGTTCTGGAACTATCCAACTGCAGGACATTACTGGAGAGAAGTCAGTGACAGACTCGTGCCCATAACGAATCATACTGGCCTCTGCAGTTTGGAGAGCTGTATTTGGAGTGTCTTTAAGTGACCCAGCGCATGCAGTGCAGAGAATAGATTTTGAGGCCTAGCCCTCTTACTAGCCAGAAGAACCAGTCAAGGAAATAGAAAGCACCACCCCTCACCAGGAAAACTGTCTGGTATGGAACAGTTGTGAAGTGGGCTGAAGCAAAGGCTGTAGATTTGAAGACATAAGACTAGCCGCTCCAGGAAAATCTTATCGCCGGCCTGTGGGATGATATGTTCGCCTTTTAAGACTAAATTAAAGCCAACGCTAAACTCTCTTAAATGCGGACATATGGTATACGGTGCAATAAGCAACTGCCTACCCACATTAGCCATGGTATGTTCCACATCAGCATTCTCTGCTCCTCAAACACTCCAGCTCTGAATCAGCAACAATCGCTGAACACCCCTGGAAGTCGTGTATAGTTTGAACAATGCAATGAGGCGAGCCAGTCAAGGTTATATTCTTTATTTTGTTCTCTTCATTATATTTCTGATGATATACAGTCATGCTCTAATAAATAACAGATGCTATGTGATTATTTTTCTCAGCTCAGAGCTGGGTATGATGTTTTGTGTGGATTAAAATAGGAGAATCAAAAACAGACAGCGATTTTTCAATAAGCAATTGCAGTTACGTGCTTGTAAAAGCTATCTTGCAGAATTGAGATAATGAATTGTAACAGCTTTAAAGCCAATAAGGATAATAAAAAACAATTTAAAAAGGGATTCAGAAGATTTTTACTATGCCAGATTTAAAAATGTAGCCCAAAATATTTCTAAGGCAACCTATTTCCACAGCCTGGCCCTCTTAATGGCTTCGGAGTAACCTACTTCAGGAAAGTGGAGCGGGAAACAGAGTAGAAAATGCCATCAGAATCCTTGATTTTAGGTATCAGATCTCCCTGTAGTATTTATGGGTGAATCCCTCACAGGACTACCTTAAAATCTCCCAGAATAACACCGAACGTGCTTCCATAGCGTTGTAATGTTGTTGGGTAAGCATGCAAGGGAACTCTTCCATCTCTTCAAAGGGTCGTCAACGCAGCGAATACATTTAAACAAATATGCCCCACCCACCGGAAGCAATAAACGCTGAGTCGACATATCTCAAGCAGACCCATTTCACTCACCCAGGAGTGAATAGACCTGCAGAGAAATTCCCAGTGTGTCCACACTGATTTTTTCGCAGACACAAATTATGTCCAGTGAGTGTCCTGAAAGTTACCCCGAGAGGCAGAATACTGGGACTCCGGGCACACCTGAACCAGGCACCACTTGGAACAGCGATTGCCCCACCTTGGAGAGATCACAGACAGCGGCACCAAGCCAACAAGCTGGTCAACAGGGTAATCGCGGACAACCAGTAGCACAAAGAGAAAACACATTGATTGCAGCAAGCTCGATTTAAGTTTTGAAGAAGAAAAACAGCAAGATTTGTCAAAAAACTAAAAACATAACTAGTAGAAAAAAAGGAAAAAGGTGACTTCCTGAAACTCTTCCTCAAAGTGATAGTCTCACTGAGCTGCAACTTGTCGGAACTATTTGGCCTCCTTTAGTCAACTCTTCTCAGAGTGAGGTTCCGCACACTGACAAACTTCGGCTTGCAACAAATAGTTAAAAGTACTCTGCATACACAACAACATGCACACCAGACGCGGACAAGCAATCCTGAGGATTAGATGTCCAGGTACTAAAAGGTCTCATTTCTACGTGTTATCTCTGGGTAGCCATGGCCCAGAGAGTCTGGTGGTGAGGGTAGCTAATGAAGAACTGAGGTCACATTAAGAAAAAAAATTGATCTTAAACCGCCTTTGCCTGAGTGGGGCGATTTTATTGACAATCGTATAAAAAGAGCTCTTTAGTTTTGGAAAGGAGAAGATAAACCGAATAGTCGATTTTTATTAAGATAAAGCATAAACAGAAGAAAGCACTGTTAAGAGGTCTAAACATTTTTAGGATCAGGATCATAAGCGATCTTAAGACCGACACATGGTCTGAATTACTAGCCTCCAAAGTGCCAAATAAGCTTCTCGTGACCACTGTGGGACCAAGTCCAGCCACATCAACCGTGCCATCAACCTCTGAGCCCGAGAGGACAACAAACATTGCAAACAGTTAATGTGTCAGGTATTACAAAACCCAAACCGTGCCAATCTGAGGAATGATCCTCTAAACTTTGGGGTAGTTTACAGCACATTAACTACATAAACTCTGTGCCATGTGGGGATAGAAGTGTAACATAACAGCACGGGAAACGGATTAGCAGGCTAGTCGAAGGATTTTACAATCTAGACTGAAGCTTCTAATAAGCTTCTGATGTGACAAAAGAACCCACAACTGTAACCAGGTTTTATTAAAGGTAAGCTTGGTTCGCCTCTTGTAGCTCGGTCCTCAGACAAAATACATGAGGTTAAGTGTAAGATACCAATCAAAGCAGCTAAAGAAATAACTCATTTCAAAGCCTAAATCATGTTTATTTAGAAAGAGAACAGTAAAAAAAAAAAAATTACAAACATGAGGATATGAAAATTTCAAGATGAGAGGAAAATAAAATTCCCCATGAAAATAAAGGAAGGCAAAATCGTATGCCGTTAGTCAATGGGCAAGTTTGAAAACCTCAGAAAGTGAGAGACCCTCATAATGAAAGTCTTAGAAGGACGATAAGGTCAAAAATAGACTCAGCTTGACTATGGAGCTAGGGTCAGTGGGAATTTTACCTCCCGATTTAGAAATCTGCCCTAGCCCGTTTAAACAGCATGGGGTGTCCACTGAAGTGGCTAGATGTGCAGGAGGTCAAACAGCTCCTGCCGCAGCTCCATGCCATATGCTCCAATACAAGACGGGCCCCCTCTCACGGTGATATATCTAGAGCTCATGATCAACCAAAAAACTGCGTCCACGCAGGTAGAATTTAATCTAAAGACTTCAAGAAGCAGTGGCAGCTGTGGCAAAAATTATTTACACAGTGCTCAAAGCAGGTTCAGCAGAAGCAGATACATGGTTTCCAGGAGGCGTTTCAAGTTGAGGGTCAATTGGGGAAAGAAGGATTTACCAAAAACCCAAGTTCCTCGGGTAGTTTCAAGTCTGATCCCATTGACTCCAATTCATGTGGACAACTGGACTGAGACCTTTCATCTAGCTCAGGCCCAAAAGGTTTTCAGTGCAGTTCATCAGTCGAATGCAAATTATCAACCAGTTAGCGGTCTCTGTAGGTAGAGGATCTACACAGCTTCGAGAACCACAGGCATCCTGGAGGCAAGTTCCCATTAGACAACACATGCTGCCTCCCATGATGTTTAGATGCGAATACTCTTTTGCGTCTGTTCGGGGAATAGTCTCTTGCAGTTCTGAGAACAAGTCCATAAAAGAGAGATTCAGGCTAGGGGCTGGACCGACTCCTACAGTTTTCCTCAAGCAGGCAAAGCAAGTATTACTCATTAGCAACAGCAGAAAGACTATCTTCTTTTGCTGCTTGTTTTTGGCCCCTGTGGACTATACATTGACGCTGAAATGGTGACGCTAGTTTGGCAATGGTGCATACAACTAGACTGAACACAACTGCCCCGACTCCTATTCTCAACAATAGGATTTATTTACATCTCTGGGCTACATGCCTAATGAAATACCAAATCTCCCATAGTCCTAAACAGTTAAAAGCCTTGAAAGCATAGTTTTCCTAGTAAAGGCAGAGCTCTCTCCAAATAAAAAGCATTCCCTTTTACAACCAAACAACCACTTTCCACAACAAATGAATTACAGCTCCTTCAGGCAACACCACAAACCGGGCATCCCACAGAGAAGTGAATGGAAGAGAAGAATAAACAAGCATTTACAATGCAATGGTCTCGGCATTATTAAAGGTAGAGCTATTGGCATTGCTCATGACATTTTTTTTGGGGTGTTTTAAAAAAAAATCATAAATAAATGGCATTGTCATTTACATTGCCGATAGCGTAATCGTTAAATAAATGGCCTTGTCATTTACAATGCCAATAGCTTAATCGCTCGCAAATGCATGACCTATTGCATTTTACACCCACACAGAGCCACACACACAAAGCCACCCACACACACATAGTCACCCACTGAATCTGCACTCTGAATCTGCACTCTGAATCTGCACTCTGAATCGGCACTCTGAATCGGCACTCTGAATCGGCACTCTGAATCGGCACTCTGAATCGGCACTCTGAATCTGCATTCTGCACTCTGAATCTGCATTCTGCACTTTGCATTCTGCACTCTGAACCTGCACTCTGAACCTGCACTCTGAACCTGCACTCTGAACCTGCACTCTGAACCTGCACTCTGAACCTGCACTCTGAACCTGCACTCTGAACCTGCACTCTGAACCTGCACACTGCACTCTGCACACTGCACTCTGCACACTGCACTCTGCACACTGCACTCTGCACACTGCACTCTGCACACTGCACTCTGCACACTGCACTCTGCACACTGCACTCTGCACACTGCACACTGCACACTGCACACTGCACACTGCACACTGCACACTGCACACTGCACTCTGCACACTGCACTCTGCACACTGCACACTGCACTCTGCACACTGCACTCTGCACCTGCACTCTGCACCTGCACTCTGCATCTGCACTCTGAATCTGCACTCTGAATCTGCACTCTGAATCTGCACTCTGAATCTGCACTCTGAATCTGCACTCTGAATCTGCACTCTGAATCTGCACTCTGAATCTGCACTCTGAATCTGCACTCTGAATCTGCACTCTGAATCTGCACTCTGAATCTGCACTCTGAATCTGCATTCTGCACTCTGAATCTGCACTCTGCACTCTGAATCTGCACTCTGCACTCTGAATCTGCACTCTGAATCTGCACTCTGCACCTGCACTCTGCACCTGCACTCTGCACCTGCACTCTGCACCTGCACTCTGCACCTGCACTCTGCACCTGCACTCTGCACCTGCACTCTGCACCTGCACTCTGCACCTGCACTCTGCACCTGCACTCTGCACCTGCACTCTGCACCTGCACTCTGCACCTGCACTCTGCACCTGCACTCTGCACCTGCACTCTGCACCTGCACCTGCACTCTGCACCTGCACTCTGCACCTGCACTCTGCACCTGCACTCTGCACCTGCACTCTGAATCTGCACTCTAAATCTGCACTCTAAATCTGCACTCTGAATCTGCATTCTGAATCTGCATTCTGAATCTGCATTCTGCACTCTGCACTCTGCAAGAAGCTGAAGACCTGGCTTTTCGAGTAGTCCCACAAGGCTCCAGGTGTGTCTAGACTCGCAGCTGCTCAGCGCCAGGATATCGTACCAGGTGATACTGCACTCTACGAATCTGCATAACACAACTTAACATAACAATCATGGGCTTGTCAACAGCGGAGTAGCAAGGGTGCCATAGGGCCCACTGGAACCATGGAAAATGAGCCCTCTGATCCCGTGCCGAGAAGTAAAAGCATCCATAATTGTGAAGCGGTGTGACCCTCACAGCGCTGGACCCTGGTGCCACTGCACTTGCTGCACTATGGATCGCTACACCTCTGCTTGTCAAAATGTGTTTGAATGCCTAATGAACTTTAAAAACAAATAAACTGCTTGGGGCGGGGGGGGGGGGGTTGCAGATGCTCCTACCAGTTGTCCCTTTTAGTTATTAAATAAATGTGGCAATAAGTCTCACTTTTGATATACAATTTCAAAATAGTCCTCTCAGAATGTTGCCTTTTAAATCGCCATCTCAATTTTGGGTCTAGGCTCTAGAGCTGGAAGTGGGAAACTGAGTCCTGAAAAGCCTAGATTTCATCTGGTTATAGTATACCTGTTGGAGTGTCACCAGTAGGTCCACTGAGCCGCACTCCATGCATTCTGTGGCCACAAGATAGCCCAGCGGGTTTAGCTGCTACTGCAGAGACTGTTGTACAACTAACACACAGTAAGAAGGGATGCAGCACAGTCCCTTTGAGAAGGCATAGTCTCTTTCACCCATCCCATCCAGAGTGATAGTTTTGTGGACGCGTATGTCTGGAGACCACTGGACCTGAAGGCGGGGGTGTCCAATGCGGGCCCAGGAGGGTTGATTGAAACTGTTCTTGGAAGCCTACCTACAATTGTACCCACTACCTCTGACTATGTAAATTAGTTCACTTGAATTTCCCTGTATGTAGTTCTCTTTATATGTATAGCCTGAAAATCTGTCATAGATATGGCCCTCTGGTTCCCTATTTGGACACCCCTGCTGCAAGGGTATAAGCAGAGAGAACAAGGTGGCCGGCAGACCTCTTCGCTGCCACTTACAGCTTTGAGCATTGACTACTGTGTACTTAAGGATGTGAACCGCATAGCAAAGAGATGCCTCATGACGTAAAGCTACTTTATTTATTTGAGATTTTTATATAGCGCTAGCTCGACCCGAAGGCATCAGAGCGCCTTACAACAGAAAATGTTCACATCAAAGATAACAAGTCTGTTCAGAGCATTGCTGTTTATGAACATGTAGAATTTGAAAAGAGGTGGGCAGGGAGGGGTATTAAAGAGCAGAACCTATTGTGTTTTAAATTTTACAAAGTCGTTTTTTTTTAAAATACCTAAAGAATTTAAGATTGGTCAATCTGGGATGGAACTCCTGCCCAAGCCTCTTTTACCTTGGAAACATTTTTTTAATGTTGTTCAGTGATTTTACCTTGCATTTGTTGTTTGGTGACAAGACATTGGTTTTAATTTGTAGATGAATTCGCACAATATAACTCAAATCCAATGTTCATCACTGCATGTGGTGCAACGTCATCCAGTGGGAGCCATTTGTTAACTGGGCAACTGGAACTCCTCTCTGAGAAATACAAGGCCCAAGAGAGGGAAAGAACCTGAGGGTCAACTGAGGGTTAAAAGAACGCGATCTTGGGAGACATGACTCCAACATGGCGTCACTGCCGATGCATTGTTCACTGAGCCGCACTCCATGCATTCTGTGGCACAAGATAGCCCAGCGGGTTTAGCTGCTACTGCAGAGACTGTTGTACAACTAACACACAGTAAGAAGGGAGGCAGCACAGTCCCTTTGAGAAGGCATAGTCTCTTTCACCCATCCCATCCAGAGTGATAGTTTTGTGGACGCGTATGTCTGGAGACCACTGGACCTGAAGGCGGGGGTGTCCAATGCGGGCCCAGGAGGGTTGATTGAAACTGTTCTTGGAAGCCTACCTACAATTGTACCCACTACCTCTGACTATGTAAATTAGTTCACTTGAATTTCCCTGTATGTAGTTCTCTTTATATGTATAGCCTGAAAATCTGTCATAGATATGGCCCTCTGGTTCCCTATTTGGACACCCCTGCTGCAAGGGTATAAGCAGAGAGAACAAGGTGGCCGGCAGACCTCTTCGCTGCCACTTACAGCTTTGAGCATTGACTACTGTGTACTTAAGGATGTGAACCGCGTAGCAACAAGCCACAAACAGACGTAGATAGGCGGGCACGTGCTGGGGGGGGGGGGGGGGGGCAGTAACCATTTACACCGGTGACGTCACGAGGAGACTCTCCCCCTGGAAACATAAAGTAACGCAGGAGTG
Source organism: Lissotriton vulgaris (assembly GCF_964263255.1). Taxonomy (NCBI): domain Eukaryota; kingdom Metazoa; phylum Chordata; class Amphibia; order Caudata; family Salamandridae; genus Lissotriton; species Lissotriton vulgaris. The sequence goes on along the minus strand of NC_141694.1, from coordinate 1,850,159,626 downwards.
TCACGCAAAAACATCTTTAAAAAGATGTGCCTCGGATGAGCTTTCTGTGCAAATAAATATGCTTCTGTTGGGGGGAGGTGCGTCTTCCAGGGAAGGAACTCCCTGGACTTTTATGTACGTCGACACTCTCAGAGATGGAGTTTGCAAAGAGAGCGCCCTGGGCGAAAGCAAATCTGGCCCCTGCCCACCTGCCGCTTTCAATTGAGGGTGTGTTGGAAAATGGGATGGGGGGGTTGGGGGGGTGAGCGGGAGAACTTGTCTCACTCACATCCCCCCTCCCGTCTTGTCGTGGACAAGAGTGAGAAGGTAGGAGAAAGAAAACACACAAAATGTAAAGCTGTGCACGGAGCCCAGACCTTAGCAACGGCGCTGGCAAAGACAGTTACGTCACGAGAGTATTATGGGCTGCCTGTGCCACTGACCGGTGTAGGGAACGGGGCGGATATGGAGCTCTTGGCTGTTGGGGAGCGAGTGTTTGCTGCGGAGGCACTGCTCGAGCGTCGGGTGTGGAAGTGTCAGACGTGTGCATTTATGAGCGATGGTGGTTGCACACACATGCGACAACTTCTCAGTACATGGAAAACCAAACCTGTCTGGACACATATTAAAGACGGTTACAAAAAATGTGAGAAAGATACGTCCCGCCGACCCGGCAGCCATAAAGGTGGACGTAAACTGAACCCAGTTCCTTCAAACCAGTTCATCGTACACAGTTCTCCAAACTGGCCGCCTCACATCGGGTCAATCAGATGATGGCGCGGGGGGGGGGGAGGGGGGGGGGGGGCGTGCGAAGAGGTACATTCGTGTCTGCGCCTTAGATACATGGATGCTGCACGCATGGTGCAGGAGGTGTGAACGGACGGTCTGCTGAAGGCTTCTTCTCTGCTCCATCGACAAGCGGGGGGGGGAGGGAGGGGTGGGGGCCGAGAGCTGCAGTAGAGGGAGGGGGGGGGGGTTAGGGGCAAGAGCGCGACGGAGGAGGGCAGAGGGAGGGGGGAGGCGAGCGGAGCCGAGGTTCATCGTACACAGTTCTCCAAACTGGCCGCCTCACATCGGGTCAATCAGATGATGGCGAGGGGGGGGCGTGCGAAGAGGTACATTCGTGTCTGTGCCTGGCTGCCACCTCCGCCGTAGATACATGGATGCTGCACGCATGGTGCAGGAGGTGTGAACGGACTGTCTGCTGAAGGCTTCTTCTCTGCTCCATCGACAAGCCGAGGGAGGGGTGGGGGCCGAGAGCTGCAGCAGAGAGGGGGGGGGGGGGGGAGAGGCGAGAGCGCGACGGAGGAGGGCAGAGGGAGGGGGGAGGCGAGCGGAGCCGAGCAGCTCCTAAAAGCAGCAGGGAAGGGAGGCGAGCAGCTCCAAAAACACGACCACGTTTCTCCGAGGCAAGGAGACAATGCCTCGGGGAAACGCACGCCATTTTCGGATTCGGGGGCGTGTTTTTTGCGCCCTGAGTGACAGACGTCACAGGGCTAAAGAATGCAAAAAATCACGCCCCCAAATCCGAAAAAGACGGGGCTTGTTTGAAGTGATGCATCTCTCCTCCAATGGCTGGCCTCCTTTTAGGAAGCCAGCCAATGGTGAGAGACGGGGCAGGGAGGCGGGTTCTGAGGCCCCACTAGAGGTCATTAATTCTCTGACCGGAAGCTGCTTCGCAGCTTCGTCCCGAGACCTAAAAAAGCGCACATACATTCCTATCAGGACATGGTAACAGCTATCAAATTCAACAGGCCAAGGGAAGCCAAGTCCAGGCCACACTACTACACACCACTCCCCATACGAATCCTTCGAAATTTGGAGCAGAGACAAATGGTCCCTCTGTTAACCAATTTCCCCCTTGCCCCAAAAATGAAATTAGATCAATAATTCACAAAGGCTGGAAAATAAACAAAACATTACATATCACAAAATAAGTGATGAACAAGTTACTTATCTTCTGTAACGCCTTATCTGGTAGAGACTATCTAGCTTTAGACTTACCTTAGAATTATCCCCAGGCTTCAGACTATTTCTGGAAACTTTTCATGAGCAGCACCCCTGCACGCCTGTAGGTGGAATCCTACGGCTCCATGTGGCATCGTCCACGCCAGAAGGGACGTGCGCGGTGCATATACCGGCGCCACCCCAGCACGCGGACATCAGTTTCTTTTTGCGACGGTCCTTGTCAAGAGCGCAGAGCCACAAAGAACACTGACCACTGATGTGTAAAACTAGGGCTCTAAAATTAGAAAAATCCTGTTCCTACAAATAGGTCTGCAGATTGGGGAGGATGGGTGGCTTGGTAAGGAATATGCAGCTAGACAGAGTCTCTACCAGAAAAGGCGTGGCTCAAAGGGAGCATACATCAGAAATGCAAGCATGAGATTGAAGTCCCACTGAGCCATGATAAAGGGTGAAGGTGGAAACATATGTTGAAGACCTTTCAGAAACCCATTTACCAAAATGGATTTAAACAGGAATGGCTGATCTGGCAACTGCAAAAAGGCTGAGATGGCAGAAAAATAGCCTTTTAAGGTGCCCAAAGCAGAGTCCTGCTGGGCAAGAGAAAGAATAAACAGAAGTACTAAGAAAGAGGAGCAGAAAGGGGGTGAACTTGCTTTCCTGGGTAGCTCACTCCAAAACTGCGCAGACTGGCCTGGAAAGAAAAGAACTGACGTCCGCATGATAGGGTGGCGCCTATGCCGGCACTGAACAGATCACTTCTGGCGTGTACGATGCCACGTGGAGCCGAGCGACGCCACCTACCGGCACGCATGGGTACTGCCCAGGAAAAAATTCCAGATTCAGTATGACACCTGGGGATAATCCTAAAGTAAGGAATCTATGGCTAAATTTCCCCCGAATCGGATCAGTTTGGTTCTAATTGAATACACATTTCCATACTTGGGAGTTACAATCGAGGTAGCAGGGGCATGGGGCCCTGAGGTGAAAAATAGAACTCTAGCCTTCAAACGTTAGATTGCGGCTGTAAAGCATTTTGCAAGTAAACTGGGCAAAAAAACAACCCGAAATCATGCTCAACATATACGTGGCAAAATGCAGAAGTATTGCTCTGTATGGAGCAGGGATATGGGGGTACCAGGATGTAACATCGCTCCAAATTGTAGAAAATAATTTTTTAAGATCCCTTCTGTCCCTCCCGAAGAGCATATCAGTTTATAATTGTCATGTGGAACTAGGAATGGAACATTTGACAGACCTGATTAAAACCCAGCCAATTCTGCTCTGGCGGAGAGTATGGGCGACGCCAGAATTGGGCCTAAATCGAGAAATAATCAACAATGTTATGGCCCTTGACAACGCAAAACGTATCAAATGGCTTGAGTATGTGAGGAGAGTTTTAACGGATATTGACAGGCCAGAATGGTACAACAACCCCGAATTAATTGGGGAAATCCCGAAGAAAGTCCTGACAAAATTGTGTATAGAGCACTTTAACATACTAAGGTTTGGAAGTGAAGTCAGCAAAAAATCTGTGCTCGATCACCAGTTGTTGTTGACTACTCACAAGATACAACCATATCTAAACATTGTGACTTTGGGGTTTGAACGTTTTGTCCTGACTAGATTCAGGTTCAATATTTTTCACCATTTGGTCTCATACCCAGCTAAAAATGATTGGAACAGAACTCTGGCTGCCTGCCCATGTGACAATGTATCACCCCAGACCACCTTCCACCTAGTTCTGCTATGCAAACTGTATAATAAAGAACGCTCTAGATGGTTAAAACAATACCTGAGAGGTGGGGCCTGGCAGCAGTGTAGGCCAGCGTATCTGAATTTGCAACAATTAGGAAACCCCCTATGCATAATGACTATGACGATGTTTTTAAAAAGTGTTTTAAAACGACGGAACTCACTATCAACTATTAATTATTCGATTGAATCACACCAATTGATTTAATACTTTTTTAATCCATATATTATGTATGCTTGTAAAGATATATTTTTTGTATGAACTGCTTTTATGATTTTTAATATGTGAAAATCGAATAAAGCTTCGAAATTGAAATTGAAAAATACACATTTCAAATGCCAAGTCAGCATCAAGGGCAATTCAGTCCCATTCCTGGGGACTCTTAAACAGGTGAGCTGCTGGGCAGAGAATACTCCTAGGCAAAGGGGTTTGGGGGTCCAGCCCCCTGTTTACTATCAAGACCAGGGATTGTAGGGAAGCTCTGGAGTCTGCTTCCGGGCGGAAAGACTTGTCCACCCACTATCACTTTGGAAGGATACCTTAAGCAAGGTGTGGTTTATGGTGATGCAATTCACTGCAGTGAAGGCTGCACAGGGGGACCTATGCATGTAATGTAAATTGTAATGTAGATACTTATATAGCGCACTACTCACCCGCAAGGGTCTCAAGGCGCTTGTACAAATACCGCTGTGGAACCCATCCTGGCTTTCCCTGTGAGGCGTCCACTCCTGGGCACCCCCGAGGTGGAGGCCAGGCATCCTTAGCGTTGTGGGGGCCGTTGTGGAGATTAAGCAAGCTATTGCCCAGAGTTGCAGAGTGGGACTCCATGATTGGAATAGGCACAGAGGCGAGAATTATCAGGTCCGTGGAATTTTTGAGCCCAAGACCCGCGAGGCGGGGAATTGAACCCTGGTCCCGGGCTAGAACTCTGCATCAGGGTCTGCCGCTCTAATCATTGAGCCACACTTCTCCACAGTGCATGTGGATGGGAGCAGCGCCTGCAAGTCCTTGAAGGCAGGGAGAGCTCTGAGGAGCTCAAACAGAAGCTGAAGATCATGTAAGAGGACTGTGCCTTTTATACCAACGAATGAACAGTAATTAGAAGGCAGGAAACATCAATAACAACGAGGCGGGCATCACATCACCTCTCTGAAATGGCGCCTCTTCAGCTGCCAATCTATACTCTTCTTTGCAGCACTACACAGGTCAAAGGTAGTTTAATATCTTAATCTCACAAGTCACATACCAACAACCTTTATGAATCTCAATTTCTTCAGAGTGCCTTTAAAGCATCAAGAGAAAAAGACGACTAACTGCAGCAGAGAATTATATATGTGACCATGAAGGAGACAGGTTAGAAACTCTGAATGGCTGCACTGCAAATATGTTACCAGTGCTCCATTGGTGTGTCAGACCTGCACCCATGGGGGAAAAAAACAATCACACTTGAAGAAAAATCTAAAAGCCTGTGCCCGCTGTCTAATACACCAAAGGGTATTGCTCGTAAACAGCAAGGCTGAGCACTTATAGACCAATAACCAAGAAAAAAGCCAATGCTACTGCTTAACCTTAGCTAGCCTTACAATTACAGGACAGTCACTTGTCTTTTCTTCTTCTATCTTCTTTCTCTGACCTTAACAGTTACCCAGATTCACCGCTGATGATACGATTAATGGTCGTCACTTGATTAGAACCCATCCAGAGGTAAGTGAAGGCAGAGTACAAGCCTGGTGGGCTATGTTAAAGGCTAGCTAAGGTTAAGTTTTTGATTAGTGTCTTTTTCAGTGAGGTTGGTCCTGATGAGAACCCTTAACTCAATGGGGTTTGAAACGCGTAGACCATTGGAGTAACCAAACAGCGTGCTTTGAGCTACTTGTATGTTTATCAAATAGGATTGTTTCCAACTTAATTTAGGTTATTAAATATTAACGTTTCTGTAAAAAATGCACAGTCAAGTATTTCTAGCAAATGTAAATTGGAAAAAGCATTTCTGTTTGGTTCACATTGTAGGAGTGTATTGAGGATATATGCTTTGAGTATGGAATGTATGAGTGGTAAGAATGGTGTGAATTATTTAAGATGAGTACAGTTCTTCAGTTTTGTGTAAAGTATTGTGTGGGTATAGTGTCTAATGTATATAATTTTTTGTATTTTGGGAGAAATTCATTTGAAAAAATTAATAGAAATTAAAAAAAGAAATAAAAGCTACAAATGAGCTTAAAGATGAAGTGGTGGTGGTCTCGCACATCTTTTCCCAAATTGATGTAAAATAAGCAGCAGCATTGGCATTTTTCTTGGTTATTGGTCCGAGTCTAAATACAGTCACTGCGAGAGTTTATATTCCATTGAAATACAGGCAGAAGAAAAATACATATTCAGATTCTGCTTGAACCTCAAATGGAAGAATATAAAATTGTGATATTTCTGGTATGAGATGCTCATACAGTTTTGATTTTGAGATTTTTTTTATTATAACAAATGCATACATCCAAGTACTGGAATGGAGATTTAAAAAAAGGATCTGGAATAGCTTCACAAACGGGTCTTTTGTAATCGTCTTACTCCTTCACATGTTTCCGTGAGGGATTTTTCATTTCCGAAAATAAAACCAATAGGGAGCAAGAATTGCTTTTAGAGTTTTCTTTGACCCGATCCTTTCTTACATTGGCTTGAGAAAACAAGTCTTCTTTAATATTCAATAGTGGTCATCGGCATCAGAAGGCGGAAAGCCTATGTAGGCCCCAAGGAGTTTCAGACATGCAGGATGAGTGCAGTCTCTACAGCATGCACATTTGGACTGAGAGCTGCGCTCATTTTTTCCAGCAGCTGGGGTTGTACAGCTGGAAAAGGTTATTATTCTTTTTTAAATATGGGAGAACACGGACTAGCATTTCTGAAGTAGACAGGTTGGTTCATCAATACGCAACATGTCGCTTCCCGTGCTTTATTGGCTAGGCAGATTTTATTTGGAAAATTTGTACACATATCCCCGCTATTAACTGCAGCAACAAACAACAAGGTGATGGATGAAATGCTTGAATTAATCTCATCCACTGACTGCTGAGTGATTGGACTGCATTCCAGTCCATCGTTTTTTGCCTATCGTGCCACTTTAGATAGAGACCAGCCTTATGCAAATCAACATGGGTTCCAAACTTTTTAAATTATTTGGACCCACATTTAATCATTACTTAAATTTGAAGACCCCCTACTGAATCATTATTGGAATCGGAGACATATGTTGGAAGCAAAGAATCACAGGCTAATCAACTTTGAGGATTTGAACTGCAAAACAATACACAAAAGTACATTCATAAGCTTTCCTCACGCAAATACACAAATGATAAAATATATCATTTAAATTACAAACACAATCTAAATTTTAAACAGGAAGGTTGAAGCGTCTCTCAATTCAAATTAGTCACCCATCGTTCATATTATATTGTTTTATGCACTTGCACTGCCCCAATGAATCTGAAGATATCAACTTCATTCTTAGCCTCAAATTTCTAATTATTTTACATTTACAGAATGTTTAAACATTGTCAGTGTTGCTTGTTTATTTATATACATTTTTATTAAACTGTTATTAGCTGGTCTAAGCAGTCACAGACCCGCTGAGTAGGCGTTGCGGACCCCCATGGGTCCGTGGACCACTGGGTAGGAACCCCTTGTTTAGACTCTTTGGAAGCATCTTCATTTTACCTTTTCTTCCTGATCTATAAAATGCTACCATGGTGAGAAGGTACTGGCAGAACAGGAAGCAAAGCATACTCTATACACGTTGGAAAAGGCTGGGAATTGCAACCTTAGGCCTCATTAAAGGTAGGCCATGAAATTCCAAGATGTATGGTAACCCCTGTTTCAGGATGGACTGTTCCCATGAGGAGAAGGTAAGCACTGATTTCCATATGGCAGGCCTGTCTAGAGGTGCATGGTGGGTGGAGAATGATGGCCTGGGATGCAAACCGAGCGATCACCGGTAACTGATAGTAATCCAAGCATTCCATGCATCACCTTGTTTGTTGCATTTAACTGCAAGCCTTGAATCCAAAAGGTCTTTGTGGGACTCAACAATTAACTCTGCCAAAACAAAACTGACTATCTTTGGGACAATACTTTAATGCAGTGGTAAAAAGCATGCCATGAAGTTTAGCTGTCTTGGTAGGCATGGGCATAAAATGAGTGCTGTAACAAGACTCTTATATGGCACTTAACCTCAACACTCATGTTCGGGTGCGGCTCAATTTACATATTTACATTAACTATCCTTGAAGTAGAGCTCCATCTAGATTACTGTTAGGTCTGTATACAAATTTAATACACTGCACGCTGGTAGAAGAGTATACGTTCAGGCGGGAAACAGCATTTACAACGCAGACGGAACCATGCGCTCTGTTACTACTCAAACGTTACCAACCTTGACTTTACCACGCATATGACTTTACCACACATATGCGTGGTAAAGGTAGTTAGCGCTCTAGATTCAGAGCAGATGGGGGAGGGGTGAAAAGAACAGGAAGGATTGAGCGGCAGCTTGGTGAGTAGTGCTGGGAAAGTTTTTGGGCGGGGCTGGGCTGTAGGGCAGGGGCCAGGTTTTAGGGCACAGGGTATAATCTTTACCAATCAAGCCTTTTACAACAAAATTTGTAGTAAAGGCACAGGTGGTAAAGACACAGTTGTGACTAAGACAGCGTTATGGCATGCAATGTCATTGCATTGTGGTTCCTTCATAGAACCCGTCCAGACATGAGAAGCGTGTGGATTCCAACCAACTATACACCCTCACCTCATCACGATTTCTAACTCCAAGGACAGACATATGGATAAAACCTACAAAAGTTAACAGCAAAAGCACAAACGGCTGACCAGGGTCAAGCACATCCAATCCCTATCTACAGTCTAATTAGAGATGGTGCAATCGCTTCCCGCACCCGCCGTCCGGAGATGCAGAGAAGGACAAAATGTTCAGGAATATGGAAGGTGCACTCGATGCGAAGTCAATCAATCAGGCCAATTTTGTCAAAAAATATTTATTTTATCAAGTTAATCATAAAACTGGCATACAGCATCGAGTGCACCTTCCATATTACTGAACAAAAGCTTAAAAGTGGTCTATGGCCAAGCGGAAAATTGCAAACTATGCCAATGATTCAACAACTCGGAGCATAGAGCCGTATTTGGAACGGATTACACCACATTCACATCTCCATTGGCTTACTCTTTTCAGACTATGCACTTTAAACCTGCCCCCCTTCTTCGGGGGGGGGGGGTGAAATCAGATTTTACCTCTGTGAGGTTGCGACAACCTCTATTCAAAGCAGTAGTCACTAAACTTTGTTTTGCTCCTTCTATCAAGAGCCAAGACGCCATCTTCTGGTGCCGTTACTACAAAAGGCTATGCTGAGACTGCATAAGACTCATCTTTTTGCAGTCCCCATGATCCCTTGAAATCTGCTTTGCAGTACTATGTTTTATATAAGCAGCTTTTTTATTAGGAGGAGATAAAAGTTATAATTAAGACTGTGTTTAACCGTTTCGCCCTGGCAATATTTGTATCTAATTGTGTCATTTTGATATGTACAATATTGGATGTGGATTTTAACTGATGTATTATTAATGCATTGTGATTTATAGCTTTTTTGGTGGAATACAGTTTATCTTGAGTGACAGAGACATATGGGCAGATTTTTATCTTTGCAGTTCTATATAGTGCGAACTTGACCCAAAGGTATTGGGGCGCTTTACATGAGCACCAGTTAGTTACATTACACAAGAACACATTTTTTAATATATTTTTTTAGGCACAGGGAGTTTAAGTGATTTGCCCAGAATCACAGAATGTTGAGCTGACGCTGAAACACAACCCTGGTTCTCCAGTTCCAAAGTCAGCAGATTTGGCCGTTATACCACATCCTGCCACCCAGACTTTCACTGCAGGTCTGCTGAAATACGGGGAGGGGGGTAAAAGCGGATACAGCAGTCGTTTGCCCCATACACAGTTTTACCACCCTGTCTAGAGTTCTGCCAAACGTCAGACGGTATAATGCATGGATTTGTACTGCATTGAAAAGCTACACAATGTCTCGCCTCCCAATGCAGGTTTCTGCCTCGCCCCGCCTTTGGGTCTCCCCCTGACCCAATGCCGTCTCATTCTAACGCAGGCTTCTCCAGTGAGTAGCTCACCACCTGCCTCTAGCTCTCCTGTGTTCAGCCAGTCATAGGAAATTAAAGGCTTTTGCTGGACTGAATTAAGATATGGAAATCAAAATAGAAACAGGTATTTGAGACACAAATGTGTGTATTTGCATGACTCATCATAACCTAATGTTAAGTAAAAAAAATGTACATGCTGATACATCATGCGGCATAGGAAAGACTTATTACTAATATGATATGTATTATCCAAGCAGGGGCATTCCAAATTGATAACGCCTTTTTACATGACAGCCGATAAACTAAGGTGATCACTGCTGTCAATAATGCATGGGATGGCCACTAATGTAATCGTGCCTGGTGAGGTCACTATTACTACACTACTACTATTTAATAGTAGCTCAGGATTTGGAATCTTTTAGAACACAAAATGCAGTGGTATAAAAAACAATGTGTCAAATGGACAAAAGTAATATAAAACCTCGTTCACAAGCCCCAGTGATGTATTTAAAATGTTACACAGTACCCTGTGAAATATGTTTTTATGTTTTGAAATGGTCCATTTGCTTGATAAAATTCTATTCACGAAAGGTAAACAAAGCCTCATTCTCATTCCGATAAGTGCTGTTTGTTGGCTGCATGCTGCAGAGAAAACCTTTCTTAATGTCTCCCTTCTGAATACAGAATTTGTTTTCAGCAAAGCATTGGTTTCTTTTCTGAAATTATTAACTATATTCCAGTAATTAGCGCTTGTTTTACTACACTAAAAAAAAATTCAAATAGCACACTATTATGCTTACATTTTCAATAAACATTTCCCTGTTTTACAAAATAAACTTGTTTAAACTGTCCTCAAATAAACGTATAACACATACAAACCACTTGGCTGCCTGCCTTGTGGTTTCACCCAGCTTTAGGGCAAGAGCTTTATGTCGTCACACCATAAACACGCTTAATAGATCACACTGATCCTCATTTCAGTGACCACCATGCCCCACTAATGAAAGTGTTACCCGGGACTTCTAAATTAAGCAAGGGACCAAAAAAAGCCAACACATTTCTACAGCTCTACAGCACGCTCAAAATGAGCGAAGTCATCTTTCCGAACTTCCTTCCTGCCATCTGAACACGTTAAATCATTTGGGAAAAAAACCTTCGTGCCCATTTCATACCCCAAGGCATTTGGATGACTTGCTCACTTAGTTCAGGAGACAAAAATAACTTTCTGTGACTAATGCAAGTACCAACAGAGCTTGCACACATTCACTGTTGCAAAACCCAGTAATTGGGGATGTTTTTTTCCTTAGTCAAGAGTGGATGACAGGAAAACAGTTTATGTAGCAATTTTATGGAACATTTGCACAACACACATAAATTAAAAATAAAACGGACGCAAGCAAGGGACTGGGACATGGGTTCATCAAAGAACACTCTGCAGCTTCCCCAACCCACAAGTCCGACATGTTTCACCGGCTGGGGCAACCGCAAAATGCTTCTAAAGAAGGCAACAACACTCCACCTAAAAGTAGCCAGGGGCTCACGAAATATGCACAAATACTAAAAAGAAACTGCGAATTCCTCACTCCAAATTATAGCTAGATATGCTTTCATTAAGGCGACGTCACACAACTCTGTCTTTGGAAATTAAGGTGAATTATCTTCAGCATCGCTGCACTTTAACAGAGCTGGGTCAAAGATGGGTCTCCGTGCAGAGGGTGAACTGGTGGGCGCAGGTGTGGCAACGTGAGGGTGCAAACAATGTGAACATACGGAAAAGGGAGGGGGGCAAAGAGGGTCATGGCAGAGGGTGGCAGTGGTGTAGCGAATAGGGAGGTCGAGTCATGAAAATTGGTAGAAGGGATGGGTGCAAGGTCACAAAGGGAATGACGGCCAGCTGGGTTGAATAACAGGTTGCAGGGTGGTGCAGACACGGCAGAGCAAGGTGAATTGTGGCACAAGTAACTGACGGGCATATAGTGCGAATGAAGGGTGGCACGAGCACTATGGGTTGTAGGCACTGGAGGAGGGTGGTAAAGAGAGACTATAAATGGCACAGACTGGAAGGAGGGTGGTGGCACCGGAGTGTGGGTATCAAAGTGAAATGGGCACGGAAGCTGGAATAGATCACCAGGAGGGTGCTACAGGAATCTGGCCATGTACGGGGAGTGAAGCCGGAGGGGTGGCAGTATAGGCAGGAAGGTGAACAGTACAGAGATGATGGATGCCGAGGGATACAGAAGTAGGGTGAAAAGGAGGGTTGTATAGACAAGGGGTGGGGGTACAAGGAGCAGCACCGCAGAGGGGTTAGACAGACAGGAGGACACGAAGCAATGCGGTTTGTGGGGATCTGCCAGGCAGGAGGGGACAGAAGAAAAGCGATGGGTAGGGAGGTGCAGATCAGAGTCAGGAAGGAGAAAAGTGTGTCAGGCCAAATGGGGGGTAAGGAGCAAAGCGGGGTGGTGGGTATGAAGATCCTACAGGCAGCGGCAGGCAGGAGAGTGTTGTACATGTAACAGCTGTGCGAGGAGATAGTGCAAAGGCCAGGGAGGCATTGACAGCACAGGGGCACCCCCAGCAGGGGGGCTATAGAGATATTGGGGCTACAGTATTTAAAGGGGAGGGGTGGCACATGTATTAGAAGAGGTGCAAATAGGGCCCCTTGCAAATAAATGCAACCGGGTAAAGAGATGCATTGGGTGGGTACCGGGGGTTGGAGGCGTGTGGAAGGGAAGGGGTGCAGACAGCGGGGCAGAGGGGGAGACTGGCCCTGCAGAGGGGTGGGGGTACAGACAGGAGGATGCTCACGTACCGGCATGATGGGGGGCGGGATAAGAAGAGGGGTGACAGGAACGAGAGATGCAGGATAATCAAAAGGAGCACCGCCAGCTGGACACAGGAGGAGAGGGTGACAACACCCGCGGACAGACAGCGGGACAGCCAGAGATAGGTGGGGTGAGAAGTGCACAAAGTAAAGCAGAGGGGGATGAGGCGCGGGGCGCCCTCAGGGACCCAATCACTCACCACGTAGGAGGACCCGCCCTCCCCGCTGCGGGTCTCGGTCTCTGGGATGGAGAAGTGCATGTCCCCCGTCTCGCGCGCCCCGCTCCCTCTCTCCAGGCACGGCACGCGCACCCTCTCCAGGCACGGCACGCGCCGTCTCGCGCCTGCCCCTCCCACACACCTTCCCCTCTCCTGGCTGGAACGCGCCGGGCACCCCTGGTGCAAACAACTTCTCGCCACTAACTTCCGGTCGCCATCTTGGATCGGGAAAGGAGGCATTCAGGCAGAGGTGGCGCGATCCCAGTGGAGGCAGTTTATGAACGTTAACTGCACAAGAGATAGTGTTAGCAGCGAATAATCGGTTCGTGAACATACCGATGTGTAATCTTGCAGGTACATTGTGCCTATCGGATACACGTTTGTAGTGTTGTATCCTAACATTGTGAGGTTAAATGTGCGTTGCATGCTAGCCATTGTCGAATCAGGCAAAATCGCAAGGCCTTATGTTTTATCACCGCTTTTACGTTCTGCACGTACGGCCTGACTTTAACATGGCGTCGACGGAATTTGTCCCACCTGCTTCATAAACTTAAAGTTATACAAGCATTAGAAATGCAATAGGTCTCGCAGCATTAGAGTTAGTGCTTTTAGAATTGTTTATGGGTTTTTTTGTAAATCTTTAGCATGAGGTTGAGGGTGAGTGAGGGTGAGTGAGGGTGAGGGGTTGAGGGTGAGTGAGGGTGAGGCTGAGGGGTTGAGGGTGAGTGAGGGTGAGTGAGGGGTTGAGGGTGAGTGAGGGTGAGTGAGGGGTTGAGGGTGAGTGAGGGTGAGGGGTTGAGGGTGGGTGAGGGGTTGAGGGTGAGTGAGGGGTTGAGGGTGAGTGAGGGTGAGGGTGAGTGAGGGTGAGGGTGAGTGAGGGTGAGTGAGGGTGAGGGTGAGTGAGGGTGAGGGTGAGTGAGGGTGAGTGAGGGTGGGTGAGTGTGAGTGTGAGTGGGGGTGAGTGTGGGTGAGTGATGGTGAGGGTGAGTGAGGGTGAGGGATTGAGGGTGAGGGGTTGAGGGTGAGGGGTTGAGGGTGAGTGAGGGTGAGGGGTGGAGGGTGAGGGGTTGAGGGTGAGGGGTTGAGGGTGAGGGGTTGAGGGTGAGTGAGGGTGAGGGGTTGAGGGTGAGTGAGGGTGAAGGTGAGTGTGGGTGAGTGTGGGTGAGTGGGTGAGTGTGGGTGAGTGTGGGTGAGTGAGGGTGAGGGTGATTGAGGGTGAGGGATTGAGGGTGAGGGGTTGAGGGTGAGTGAGGGTGAGGGGTTGAGGGTGAGGGGTTGAGGGTGAGGGGTTGAGGGTGAGCGAGGGTGAGGGGTTGAGGGTGAGTGAGGGTGAAGGTGAGTGAGGGTGAGGGTGAGTGAGGGTGGGTGAGTGTGAGTGAGTGAGGGTGAGTGAGGGTGAGGGATTGAGGGTGAGGGGTTGAGGGTGGGTGAGGGGTTGAGGGTGAGGGGTTGAGGGTGAGTGGGGGTGAGGGGTTGAGGGTGAGTGAGGGTGAGGGGTTGAGGGTGAGTGAGGATGAGGGGTTGAGGGTGAGTGAGGGTGAGTGTGAGTGAGGGTGAGTGAGGGTGAGGGTGAGTGAAGGTGGGTGAGGGTGAGGGGTTGAGGGTGAGGCGTTGAGGGTGAGTGAGGGTGAGGGGTTGAGGGTGAGGGTGAGGGGTTGAGGGTGGGTGAGGGTGAGTGAGGGTGAGGGCGAGTGAGGTGTTGAGGGTGAGTGAGGGTGAGGGGTTGAGGGTGAGGGTAGGTGAGGGGTTGAGGGTGAGTGAGGGTGAGTGAGGGTGATGCTGAGGGGTTGAGGGTGAGTGAGGGTGAGGGGTTGAGGGTGAGTGAGGGTGAGGGATTGAGGGTGAGTGAGGGGTTGAGGGTGAGTGAGGGTGAGGGGATGAGGGTGAGTGAGGGTGAGGGGTTGAGGGTGAGTGAGGGTGAGGGGTTGAGGGTGAGTGAGGGTGAGGGGTTGAGGGTGAGGGTGAGTGAGGGTGAGGGGTTGAGGGTGGGTGAGGGGTTGAGGGTGAGTGAGTGAGGGTGAGTGAGTGAGGGTGAGGGGTTGAGGGTGAGTGAGGGTGAGGGTGAGTGAGGGTGAGGGTGAGTGAGGGTGGGTGAGTGTGAGGGTGAGTGAGGGTGAGTGGGGGTGAGTGTGGGTGAGTGTGGGTGAGTGATGGTGAGGGTGAGTGAGGGTGAGGGATTGAGGGTGAGGGGTTGAGGGTGAGTGAGGGTGAGGGGTTGAGGGTGAGTGAGGGTGAGGGGTTGAGGGTGAGGGAGGGTGAGGGGTTGAGGGTGAGGGGTTGAGGGTGAGTGGGGGTGAGTGAGGGTGAGGGGTTGAGGGTGAGTGAGGGTGAGGGGTTGAGGGTGAGTGAGGGTGAAGGTGAGTGTGGGTGAGTGGGTGAGTGTGGGTGAGGGTGATTGAGGGTGAGGGATTGAGGGTGAGGGGTTGAGGGTGAGTGAGGGGTTGAGGGTGAGGGGTTGAGGGTGAGGGAGGGTGAGGGGTTGAGGGTGAGTGGGGGTGAGTGAGGGGTTGAGGGTGAGTGAGGGTGAAGGTGAGTGAGGGTGAGGGTGGGTGAGTGTGAGTGAGTGAGGGTGAGTGTGGGTGAGTGTGGGTGAGTGAGGGTGAGGGATTGAGGGTGAGGGGTTGAGGGTGGGTGAGGGGTTGAGGGTGAGTGAGGGTGAGGGGTTGAGGGTGAGGGGTTGAGGGTGAGTGGGAGTGAGGGTGAGGGTGAGGGGTTGAGGGTGAGTGAGGGTGAGGGGTTGAGGGTGAGTGAGGATGAGGGGTTGAGGGTGGGTGAGGGTGAGTGAGGGTGAGTGTGAGTGAGGGTGAGTGAGGGTGAGGGTGAGTGAGGGTGAGTGAGGGTGAGGGTGAGTGAAGGTGGGTGAGGGTGAGGGGTTGAGGGTGAGGCGTTGAGGGTGAGTGAGGGTGAGGGGTTGAGGGTGAGTGAGGGTGAGGGTGAGGGGTTGAGGGTGAGGGTAGGTGAGGGGTTGAGGGTGAGTGAGGGTGAGTGAGGGTGATGCTGAGGGGTTGAGGGTGAGTGAGGGATTGAGGGTGAGTGAGGGTGAGGGGTTGAGGGTGAGTGAGGGTGAGGGGTTGAGGGTGAGTGAGGGTGAGGGGTTGAGGGTGAGTGAGGGTGAGGGGTTGAGGGTGAGTGAGTGAGGGTGAGTGAGTGAGGGTGAGGGGTTGAGGGTGAGTGAGGGTGAGTGAGGGTGAGGGGTTGAGGGTGAGTGAGTGAGGGTGAGTGAGGGTGAGGGGTTGAGGGTGAGTGAGTGAGGGTGGGTGAGTGAGTGAGGGTGAGGGGTTGAGGGTGAGTGAGGGTGAGTGAGGGTGAGGGTGAGTGAGGGTGAGGATGAGTGAGGGTGAGTGATGGTGAGGGTGAGTGAGGGTGAGTGAGGGTGAGGGTGAGTGAGGGTGAGGGTGAGGATGAGTGAGGGTGAGTGATGGTGAGGGTGAGTGAGGGTGAGGGTGAGGGGTTGAGGTTGAGGTTGAGGGTGGGTGTGGGGTTGAGGGTGAGTGAGGGTGGAGGGTGAGGGGGTGAGTGTGAGGGTGAGGGGTTGAGGGTGAGTGAGGATGAGTGAGAGTGAGGGGTTGAGGGTGAGGGGTTGAGGGTGAGTGAGGGTGAGAGTGAGTGAGGGTGAGGGTGAGTGAGGGTGAGGATGAGTGAGGGTGAGTGATGGTGAGGGTGAGTGAGGGTGAGTGACGGTGAGGGTGAGTGAGGGTGAGGGTGAGTGAGGGTGAGGGTAAGGGGTTGAGGTTGAGGTTGAGGGTGGGTGAGGGGTTGAGGGTGAGTGAGGGTGAGGGTGAGGGGTTGAGGGTGAGTGAGGGTGAGGGGTTGAGGGTGAGTGAGGATGAGTGAGAGTGAGGGGTTGAGGGTGAGGGGTTGAGGGTGAGGGGTTGAGGGTGAGTGAGGGTGGCTACGGTATGGGATGTCTCATTTTAAAATTACGTGTGACCTGTGAAAACGTGAGTGAGATACCGGCATGCCATGTTCTCTTGTACAAGCGCAATCGGGTGTTCAACAATGCCATAGTGGGCCGGTTCATGGCTACGTGTTCTATCATAAAAATAGTGCAAATGCTCATGTTTAAAAACGTCAAAGCCAAAGGAAAGTGCGATTTAATTTTAAAATCAAATAAGTAGAAAAAAATATATAATTAACAGCCATTAGGTTTAAAACAGAACCAATGCAAGGAAAGGTGTATTTTAAAAGGAGAATAATGATGTTAAAAATCGAACACAACACATAAGGAGGTCCAAGCCCAACGAGCGTGTAATACAAAATAGCAGGTAGCCAAGCAAAACTATCAAAAGTCTATTGTCATTTAAATGAACCCCGGCTGATGCTAGAAAATGGCCAGGTGGAGCAGCATGCTTACATAATGTACATTTTGGTCCGGCATATATACATTTCCTGCTAAAACACATCAATGCAGAGAGATTATGAGACAGCAATTAGCCTCAGCAGCAGAACGAATGTAATATGCAGGTAGCTGAATCTTTTCCTCCAAGGAGGCGCAGAAAGGCATTGAAAGGAAGCTAGCATCCATGCCCACAAATACAAGAATCTCCTCACAAAACACTGCTTCCTTTTGCTAGGTTTAAAAACAAGGTTGTACTTACTAAAATATGCAGTGTACAACATGGAGCAGCAGCGTTCCTGGTCACACTTTGACCCAGCAAAGCCATCAGTAAATGCAACACTGTAATGGTTTAACCAGAAGGAAACACTATTTCTGGTTGGCCCACAATGAATATATTCACCAATCGTCTCTTCTGGGATAACCTCAAGGTGAATGACATCAAGTGGAACTTCGAGAAGTTTCTGGTTGACCCGGATGGGAAGCCCGTCAGACGCTGGCACCCCCGAACCAACGTGTCCGTGGTGAAGCGAGACATCATTGAGTACCTGCGGGCGGCGCGCAGTCCACAGAAAAAGATTTACAATCAAGCCGAACAGAAGTAGAGACCCCGCGTGCAAGAGGAGGGAGGGGGCGAATGAGAGAGAATGTATGTGAGGTTAAACTAGGGGCACTGATTTTGTGGGTGGACCTTCAGAGATCTCTTGTTTTTAGGGGAGGGGGAGGAGAGCGAAAGGATCGGAGACACGCGCAGGCAGCTGGAGAGCTACCACCACTAGCTCACGAGTCGCTCTGGAGACACCAGGTATAGACCAAAGCAGAATGTTTCCAAGAAGTACTTCGTCACAAGTGGCGTCTAAAGAATTACTGAACAGAAGTGGCCATAATTCAGGCAATGCTGGTACACAAGGGGAATGTGAACCTTAAAAATGGTAGCAGAAGCTGTTTGGATTAGCGAGAGTGCTTTTAAGTAATAATTTGACTAATCCATTCTAAGTAATGAGGTAAAAAAGTCGCTACTCGGAGGTTAAGAAAAAAGAAGCCGGAGGGAAGAGAGGGGAGGGGGGAGGAGAAATGCGACACGGCGGGAAGGGGAGGGGGCGGAGCGGGTCAAATAAACAAAAAACAAGCTGGAGGGAAGAGAGGGGAGGGGGGAGGAGAAATGCGACACGGCGGGAAGGGGAGGGGGCGGAGCGGGTAAACAAAGACGGACGTGCACGCGCTTTTAAGGTCAATGCGCATGCGCATAAGCTCAATGCGCATGCGCATTGACCTTAAAAGTCACGGGCACTGCAAGGAATCGCCACGATTCCTTGCAGTGTGGATAAAGAGTGGATAAGTCGCAATACTCTCGCCTTGCTCGATGCGCATGCGCATCGACAGGCGAGACCTAAAAAGCCGAAAGGGGGGCGATGTGTAATTGCTTTTGTGGGAATGCTTGTGTTGTCGCATGCTTGTGAACGCTTTAGACACTTGTAAATGTAAATGTAAATGTATTTGAGCTTATATAGCGCACAGCTACCCACAAAGGGTTTCCCGGCGCTTGCTTAGGGAACCCGTCCTGGTATTCCCCTGTGAGATAACCCCGGCAGGGTATCCACAAGGTGAAAGCCAGGCATCCCGCCGCGAGGGGCCGTTGTGGAGATTAAGCAAGCTATTGCCCAGAGTCGCAGAGTGTGAACCCGTGAGTCGAGAAGGCACCGGAGTGAGAATTATCGAGTCTGTGGAATTTTTTGAGCCCAAGACCCGCCGAGGCGGGGAATTGAACCCTGGTCCAGGACCGATCTCAGCTTCCGGGTCTGCCGCCTCTAACCACGTATCACATTGCTTTACATAGCTCTTAAGTTTTCAGATAGAGATATGTGTCAAATTTTCTCACTAACACAGGGCTTTTAGTGGGCCGGGTCCTGCCGGTGCTCAGCACAAGTAGTTCTTAAAAGCAGGTGCAGACAGGTACCTACCGGGCTCTACTTTTTTACCTTCAAGGTGGGGGGAAAGGATTAACTCTGCAATAGTACCACCCGTCACTGCTTTTGATGTAACTACAAAGACACATTTTTCATTTTTATATAGCGCAAACATGAGCATCAGTTACATTACACAAGGAAAAATTCATATTTTGAATCAGAGGATGTTGAGCAGAAGTAAGGTTCGAAACTACTTTCTCAGCTTGAAAGTCGGTAGTTCTAGCCGCGTTAGCCGCAACCTCGCCTACAAGAATGGGAACATTTGCAATATTATATACAACAAAGACGAAGCTATAGTTGTTTCTTATTTATTTTATGCAATTTAAAACCATTGACAAAGCCAATAGTCCTGGCTTCTTGTAGGTGTAATGTTACTTGTGTTGTATAACTGGATGAATGGACAGAAGCAGCAAAATACCATTGGGGCAGCACACTAAGCTAAGTACAGATTTTAAGCTTGTGTTACAAGCCACGCCCTTAATTACATCGGCCACGCACCTATGAGAGACCACCCAGTTTTTTCATCCCACTTAGAGCCCTGCACTAATCTGTGTTTTTTTTTTTTTTGCAGAATGATATAGAGCAAACTCACCCCAAAGGTATTGGAGCGATTTACATAAGCACCAGTTGCGTTACACAAGGACACATTCAGATGCTGATCTCACGCCAAGCCTAGAACCTGGTTCCAGAGCTCCAAGTCAGCAGCTCTGGCCGTAAGGCAACACCCTCTCCTCAGCCTATTGCGCCTAAGACTTTCCTACTGCAATACTAGTGCATCATATGAGTTGTATGCCGTTATTGATAGTTACCTGAAGTGGAAAGACTATCAAACTGACAGAATAAAAATATTCTCTCAGTTGTTTTTCGCCACGTCACCCAAACATTCTGACACTGCACCCACCATTGTAGTCATAAGTTTGAGTACATTGCTGCCAAGGGTTCCGATTGCTTATGTGTAATATTTTCATAATTTCAGTGTAAATGTCCCATTAACTGTATTTTGTACCCTTCCCAGCATGGAAATTGTGATTGGACCAAAGGGCCGCTATAAAAGTGTGTGTCACACTTTCAGACATTGAAATGGTCTTCTTGACAAATTGTGCGCAGCTCTTAGAAACCAAAAAAAGAGACACCAGATACTGAACAAGTTATAGGAAACGTCTGTAACTGCAGACAAATACATATTTGTGCAACGTAAAAAATGGAAATGCATCTATTATGAAATGACCTGATCTGTGTGCTGCTTTTCAGTTCGGACCTCCTGACTGCATTTTCTTGCTGCTGTGCTCACTGGCTCATATGGGGAGCAGTGCCATTGCTCGCTTCATGTGCTGCATTCAGGGCCACGCTGCGCACTGACACCGCAGGGACTGAAACAGCCCAGTTCTCGAGTCTATTTATTTATTTTTGCTATTTATACAGCGCAAACAAATGCCCGTAGGCGTCTCGGCGCTAGGAACTGTGCATGGAGTCTCCAGGAGGCCAGATCGGTCGCTTATTTTTGACAAAATAGCCAGGTCTTTATTTTTCTGCGAAATTGCATCAGGGACGGGCTCTCTCTGATGGCTACTGGCAGTGAGTTCCACAGTCTGGGAGCGGCCACCAAGAAGCGTCTATCACCCCAAGTGACTGTTTTGGTGCGTGGTACCAACAGAAGGTTGAGATTGTTAGATCGAAGCGATCTAGTGGACAAGTGTGGTCTGAGATGGGCTTTCAGGAAATGCGGGCCTTGGTTGTGCAGTGCTTTGTATACTATGCAAAGCGTTTTGAACTTAATCCTATTCCAGATTTTGAGCCAGTGGAGGTCATTTATGGTCTGCGAAATTGGCATAAACTTCGTGGTTCCGGAAAGGAAACGGGCTGCAGCGTTCTGGATTCTTTGCAGTTTATTGGTCACTCTGGCTTGGGCATTTATAAATGAGCCGTTGCAGTAGTCAAGGGAGGATAGCACTAGGGAACTTACCAGTGTCTTGCATGCTGCAACTGGCAGGAATGGCATGATTTTCTTAATCAGCCTAAGTTTATGGTGGGTGGTGGCTGCTGTTTTGTTTGCATGAGCCATAAAGTTCAGGTTCTCATCAAAAGTCACTCCAAGATTTCTGACAATAGGGACCGGTTTAGGGGGGGGAGCCATAGGTAGGCGGCCACCAAGTGGTAGACCAACTGGGTGAGAGCTGTCCGAAAATAACCACCTCCGTCTTATCGGAGTCTACTGTCCTAACTTTGTTTCAGGGCTCCTTGATGCTGCTTGTGTGACATGGCAGGCAGCCTCTCTGCTGGGGTTTCTATCTGCCACAGCTCACGTTAGGGCTGAAGTCACAGCCTCTCCACCAGCTGGGACAAAGGCGCATCATCACCAGAGGGCTATACTGATGAGGGCAAAGGTCAAATCAGTTCACGTCACCGAAAATATGTCCGGATGGGCTGGAGGGGGCAGCCGCAGTGAGGGGACAACATCTGGCATCCGAGCCCGCCAGTTCAACCTCAACAGCACAGAGCAGAACAACGTTAGAGTCTCGCAGGGTGGCACCTGACAGGGCAGGCTGGCAACAAGGGAAAATAAGACTTGCACTGTCAATGTCCCAATCACTGTAGTCAGGCCTAACATTGCAGGACACGTAACAGATTAAGGCACTCGGAGCGGATCTGCTGTCCCTTATTCAGCAGTTAACAGTCGGACACAACCCAACCTTAATTAAATGCAGCTCTGATAGTCGCTGCCACTCTGCTTCACCCCTCACAGTGCACAGATGGTCAAGGTCCTGCACACGCATGAATAATCTATTTTAGTGCGGACCACCACATTAAAATGTGTTAGTCTAACGCCTGATGTGTGGTACTTGGCAGGACGGAGTGCAGCTCTGCTGGAGTGATCAATAATAACCTTTAACTTGACTGCCACAGCCTGGCTGCCTGGGCCATCTTCAGAGCCCTAGGGCTATAGACTGGTGCACCATGCTGTGCTAATTTCAGACACGCTGAGTCTGACGCATACCATGGAAGTAGCCTGTTCTTGGACTTTTGAATCTGGTCTTGCAGCATGGCTGCCTATTTGCTTCTGCTCGCTTCATTGTGCTGGGAGCAGGCAGAGTCTGTGTCTCTCTTAGGCTTCTTTACAAGTGGAGCCAGGGGTCAGTCTTCCCAGCTGACAGTCCATCTATAGGGCGCTGCCACTGCCTCTGGGAATGGACAAATTGGGCGCACCCTGACTCTGCAGACAAATGCCTGGAGGGCTGGTGAGTGGTGAGGAGTTGTTGTCTTGTCGGCAACACATTTATATCATGATACAACCTCATTGGGGAGGCCCAAAAAGCGTCGGCTGGAACCAGCAGGACTTGAGATAGAGAGGAAAACAACATGATCCTGCCAGTACGACCGCCTTCACTGCACTATGAGGGTCGCAGCATGTGCCCCAGGCAGCACAACTTGTCTGGTAGCCCACTCAGCAATGAGAGGGAAAAAAAAACCTTGCGCCGCTGCCATTGTGCCAATTGTGATCGAATGCTGCAATATTAATGTGGCACCTTGCCAGAAATAACAGAAGGCGGGAAGATGATACCGATTCACATAGGGCTGCAGCTCTGACCGGGTAATGTATAAATATCCGGCTAGTTAGATGTATTTTATGGCCATCATGCATTGCTGACTACATGGTCCGACCAGAGAAATTAAGCCAGGGCTTGATGATTGAAAGAAGCGCCCGCCCTTTACTGTAAACAACAGTGCTCACCTCATAAATTCCAGGCTGTCCCACTGCTGGTCAGAGATGATAACCAGGCTCTATGCAGCAGAAGTGCAGTCAAAAGCCAGTTTTCAGCAATGTACCACCCTACCCTCGAGCTGCTGCCGGAGGCGATGTTTATGTTTTACCACCAGTGCTGCTAAGACCACGTGGTGCTGCCCATACTCAGAGGCTGGGTTCCAGGTGGCTTGATCTGAAACTCATACCTGATGACACATACCCGATGAGAATTAAAAAATCATTTCAGGCAGCAGTAGTGAGACAAAAATGTCAGAGGCAGGCAAAACAAGCCAATTTTAGCCCCCCCCCCCCCCGGCAGGATCCTTTTATATAATGCAGCTCAGCTGGCATTATAAGCGCACCTCATCGTGTGGTGGAGCGTAATGCGTGACTTTTGCATTTTAGCGCGGTAATGCTGACATCTGCACTAAAATGGGTTAGTCTAATACCTGGTGCATGATACTTGGCAGACCTGGCTTTATATGTTTTTTCAATCTGCCAGATTTATATGAACGTATTTCACACAGGCGTATTTGGTATCACCAAAGTGAGTTCATCATTATTTCACTATGATCTTTTTTATTTTTATTTGGAGGTGCAACACAGCATTCCATTAAAACAGCATTGATCTATCAAAAAGATTAGATGCCCCTTGCACAGCACCGCGTGGCAGAGTACCCGGGACGGTGTCGGGCAGGCCCGGGGAGGCTTCATGCAGCATCTTGTGTACAAAACCCCACTAAATAATGCTCGGACCAGGTTTGTAGCCATTTCTGAAATTCTGGCAACATATGCTCTATCTGACAATTATTTAAAATAATATCAGTCAAAATGGAAAGACTCAACAGACCTAAATTCTCTTATTGTCTGATAACGATTTAAAACACAGATTATACAATTCTAATGATTTTTTTTATAGCAATTCTTTAATAAGGTTCGTGGTACAACAATAATCATACAAAGCAATCCAGCCAATAGAAGTTAGTCGCTAATGGATTTTAATAGCGTAGCATCCAAGCTTATTTATGAGGACCAAAATGGTTTTATTGAAGTCTGGCAGCTTTGTTCGAATACTAATTCTTTAATAAAAGCGCTGGACATGTTTGCCACGAAGCAGATGCCAGCTGTAATTTTCTTATTAGATGCAGAAAAGGCATTTGATCTCGTGGTCTGGGACAAGCTTCTGTGTATACTAGAGAAATTTGGATTCTCTGCCCAGATTACAGGATTAATAAAGAAAATATACTATAGCGCTGAACCAAAATCAATTTTGAATGCATCGGAAATAGGGGCATTTAAGGTCCATCGTGGACCACGGCAAGTCTGCCCTCTGTCACTGGGTCTTTTTGCTTTTTTTATCGAACCACGAGCCTTAGCCATTTCGGAATTATAAAACAATTCAGGCGCCTATTCCTCAAATGGCTCAAATCATACTATATGCAAATTACATTATGCTGCTGCAGTCCCTAAAAAACAAAAGTACAGGAGAGAGTATTTGAAATTGTCCCAGCATTTCAAATTCTAGGAGGATATAAAGTTAATATTTTATGGGGGCGCTAGGTGGCGCACAAGCAGAATGGCTGCCATGGAGTGAGGCTCCCGCAGACCGACGTGTAAATCCGTTATTTATCCGGCTCATCGTCCACATTATGAGCAACAGAGTGTGGGGTGATGATCTACTAGCCCAGTGGCTAAAGCAGTGCTGAAATCTAGACTGGCGGTGGTGTTTGGAGCGGCCGAGGAGCGGGAGAAGCGCGTGCCGGGGGCAGAGCCTGCTACCTCTGGAGCGAACAAGCAACATAGTTGAGTACGAGAGGTCCCGGTGCACCACACAACAGCTCGGCCAGTAGGAGAAAATGTCGAACAGGCTCGCAGTGCGACAGGACGTTGTAAGAGCGCCCGCTGATATCCGCTGAGCGGTGATCGAGCAGAGAATGCGGTGAGACAAGAGGGACATATTCCGCACTACATTGGCTGCGGGCTGGTCTCGGGGACCCAACGGCAGAAAGGCCCAGTTCGCAGACACACAGGGCGGCCATCTTAAAGGCGGACTTTACGGATCCCGACCCTGCCTGTGCCTACGATCCTGGTGACAGCATAACACTGCGGGTGCCGTCATCTGCCATCAGTACACGCTACAAACAGTTCAGGGGAAGGGTATGACCTCCCCCATGCTGCCCCAAACCACTGTGTGCTCGCTCGCTGCAAGTTGGGATAGAGCGGGCTGAAGATGTGAGCGCGCTGCGGGGGGCGCCGCCATATAACTGCTGTGGTGGACGTCAGGGCAAGAGAGAGAGGCATCATTTCACTAGCGCTTGGCCCCCGCTTGCACTGGGTGAGAGGAACAGGTGTGATTGCTGGAAATTGTCGGCCAAGCGAGACGCAGCAAGTGAGGCCCTGAGATTGGAACTGCTGCCACTATTATACGAAGAGTCGGTGGGGAGAGCGGACAACCTGAAGTGCTAGCATAGAGCGGAATAGGGGGCAGCGCTGCACATAGACCCTCTGGGGGGAAGAGACCGTGCTGCTTGCCATTCAATGTGACGCTGGGACGAACATTGGGAGAATCAGTGGACTGTGCTTGCCCCTGCGCTGAACTAATTGGCGGGAGCACTTGGTTCTGCTTACAGACTCTGGGTGTGTACCTGGCGTAGCGAGGCAGCGCCTGCCTGCATTGAGGATTGTAATAGGAGTTGTGTGGCACTTTGTTCCTGGACAGCGGCACAGAGGTGAGAATTCGCGAGGAGTGCGATAAAATGAACTAATCGCGTGAAGAAACATTAGAGTGGGGGCCTGCTAAGCCTACACCAGTACCCTGCCATTATAGGCTTTAGCACTGCGTATGCCTCAGTGGAGCCCGGAGCTCCAGCCAACCTCGCTGACACATAGTAGTGGGGAAATTTTAGACATCCCTGAATGCTGTAGGATTGTCTGCTCGATCGCGGACTACGTCTTGAGAAGGTGGGTGGCAGAGAATCACCTGGACTGGGAGTCAGAGTTAAGATGGGGAGATTAGATGCCCGCCAACCACGACTAACATTTGATGCCAAAAAGCCATCAAGCAGCAAAACGCAGAGGTAGATGCTGGAGCAGAGGCTCCTCAACAAGATCCTCAACAAGCGCCTAGCGATGACCTCAAGTCGCTTCTCAATGAAGTCAGACAAGGTTTTGCGACCATCGCAGATAAGATGGACACGGTCTCCACCCAGATGGACGCTATAGTTTGAACGATAGAAGGGCACGAGACGCGAATCAAGGAGACAGAGCAGCACGTCTTGGATGTAGAGGAGAACTACCATCCAAATGAAAAAGGCGACAGCGCAAATGGATAAGTTACTCAAGATCATAGCGGTGAAAAACGAGGACAATGAGGCACGAAGCCGGAGGAATAACATACGGATTTTAGGTATACCAGAGAGCAGGTATATGGGAAAAATGGAGGAGTATGTTGAGCACTTGCTAAAGGCTGTGGTAGGTGCAAAACTGCTTTCTCCTCACTTTGTGGTGGAAAGGGCACATCAATCCCTAGGGCCGCGACCTTCACCAGGCAATACCACCAGACCTATTATTGCTCGCCTGTTAAATTACAGATATGTCGCCTTCCGAGTTGTGAGGGAGAAAAAGCAACTGACATATGATGGCATACCTTTCACTATGTTCCCAGATTTCACGATTCATGTGCAGGAGGAATGTCGTAAATTTCTGGGAGTCAAACAAAAACTCAGGCAAGCCCAAATAGACTATACACTGCTGTACCCTGCTCGCCTTCGAGTTACCCACCAGGGGTTGCAAAAAATCTTCACTAAACCACAACAAGTGGAAGAGTACTTGAAACACCTAAAGCGGCAGAAAAGATCCCAATTGGAACCAGAAGACTCCCCCAGATCACAATCACCGGAGGGAGAGAGAATACTGCTGTACATAGATCTATCACACTGCGGAGATACACCTCATACTTTGCAAATATGGCCGATGCACTAATCCATTATAGAATCATGGGATAGGACACTAAGCACATTCGCACCAAGACCTTTGCTGATAACATGGGGGGCGAGAGAGAACAATGTATTGTCGGTCATCCTCGAGTCAGACCTGGGACACCGCTATGTGCCACATGGCGTGCAGGCGGATGAGAGGTATTCGTGTGCTATCTAGGCGTATTCACCACTTGGGAGAACCCGATTTTCGCTCCCAAGCTGTTGATGCTTTTCATTAGTCTCCACACAAGGTTACATGGAGATGATTTAGACCCAGTTGGTCTACCTGAGAAGATGGGAGTTAGGGAGGGGGAGGGCAGCTCAATACTGGCATGATTGGGATGCTTCAGTGGGAGGGGGTAGGAGAGGGAGGGTAGTTTGATTTTCACAGTGAGATATGTACGCAGGTTTTTTCTACCAGTTGTGGCTGGTCATACATGCAGATGTTGGAGTGTACGCCCTTACGCTATATGGGTCAGGTGGGAGACACTTGGTTTGATGACACAGGACGATAGTAACGCCCTTAGGGTGATATCCTGGAATGTTTGGGGCCTTGGGGATTCGAGGAAGTGGAGGCAGGTTTTAGCCTATCTGGACAGGCAGCTGGTTCAAGTGGCACTCTTACAGGAAACACACATAGCACCGAGTGCTACAAACGCCTTCGCTAGTCGCTGGGCGAGCTGCCGTGTGTTCTCATCCTACTCCTCTTATGCCCAAAGCCCGGCTATACTTTTTAGTGAACACACGAGATTTGAGAAGATGGGGGGTGCTAGAGGACCCACAATGAAGATATGGCATACTGTGGGGGCGTTTGGGCAGAGATATGTTCACAATATCCAACTGGTATGGTCCCAATTCGGATTGCCCGGAATTCTTTACAAATTTATGGGGTAAAATCTTGACAATTGGTTCGACCCATATTATCTGGGGGGGGGTGATTTTAATGTTGCTCTAAATCCACACTTAGACAGATCCAATGCAGGTCCGCAACACTACACCAAAGCGCAGGAATTTCTGCAGGGAATCATAGCGGAAGGTGGGCTGGTGGATAGTTAGAGATACATGCACCCCCGTCAGCAGGAAGGTACGCACTTTACGTCCTATAGAGGAACCTGGACACGCATAGATTACTGCCTACTCACAAGAGGACTGAGCCCGACTATTAGAAGTGTCATACATCTGGCTCCGACTTTTTCTGGCCACTGCCCAGTTAAGGTCTCACTTTCACCTCCGGGGTATGATAGGCCTAGGCCGAGCTGGCGGTTACAACCCACGGCCCTTTTAGATATGATTTTCCGTATAGAATTAGGGGAGGAAATCAAAGACTTTTTGGCCGAAATAAAGGTTCAGTTGATAATGTTGAAACGATATGGGAAGCATTCAAAGTCACAATTCGTGGGTACTACATGTCTAAGCTTCGGGGTTCTGAGGGATTTACAAAATACGATACGTAAGCTGGAACAAGATCTGAGAGGGATGGAGAGGCGCATGGGGCGGGGGGAGGTGGGGCAGGTGCTGAAAGATTTTCTTACAACTTTAACTGAATACGAGAATACTGCGCATAGGGAGCCAAAATTCTGGGGTAGGTACTGGACAGCGCGTAGATATGTGGAGGGTGAAAGACCATGGAGGATTTAGCACGCATGTCTTGGAAATACAGGAGCTAGATAGGTTGCTGCGTCGAGACTCGCAGAGCATACTGGAGGCCTTCACTGCTCACTATACTGCACTATATACATCTCAAAGGCATGGTGTCATCGATCTAG
Source organism: Lissotriton vulgaris (assembly GCF_964263255.1). Lineage (NCBI taxonomy): Eukaryota > Metazoa > Chordata > Amphibia > Caudata > Salamandridae > Lissotriton > Lissotriton vulgaris. The sequence goes on along the minus strand of NC_141694.1, from coordinate 1,850,130,943 downwards.
AGGAATTCATGGGGGATGTGGCGCTTGGTTGGCTTGGGGTTACCCAGCGGGAATTTGTAAGTATTCCATTTGAGCTCGATGAGATTAGGGAGGCTATTATGCAGCTTCAGAATGGGAAAACACCTGGATCAGATGGTCTCCCGGCTGAATTCTATAAGGCCTATATTGATATCATGGCTCCAGTTCTGAAGGAGGTGTGTGAGGAATCATTAGAGGTGGGCATATTACCCTCCTCGATGAGAGAGGCAATAGTCATGTCACTGCTCAAGCCTGGGAATCCGACGGAGTCTTGTGACTCATATAGGCCGTTGTCCTTGATGAACTGCGACACGAAAATTTTGGCGAAGGTATTAGCCAATCGACTGTCCCTATTACTAGATAAGCTTGTACTGCCTGACCAATCGGGCTTTGTACCTGGTAGGGACACCTCCCATAATCTTAGGACCCTTTTCTCGCTAATCCAGAATGTGGCGCCTGACTTCCCACTCGCCGTAGTATTTCTAGACGCCACTAAGGCGTTTGACTCAGTAGAGTGGGACTATTTATTTGGAGTACTGCAGAGGATGGGTTTTCCCAAGATGTACCTGTCTTGGCTTGAACTACTGTATCACCTCCCTACTGCTAAGGTGTTAATCAATGGCCACTTGTCCCAACCCCTTGTGATCCCCAGAGGCACTCGGCAGGGGTGCCCACTGTCCCGCTTCTTTTTGCCCTGGCAGTGGATCCTTTGGCTTGTAGACCGAGGCAATTACACCAGGACAAAGTATTCCGCTGCTGCCTCCGTCCAATATTGGTGTCGTTATATGCAGACGATATCACGCTTTATATTAGAGACCCACAGCAAAATATTAATAGCATTTTACGCAACTTTATAAGATTCGATCGCCTATCCGGAGTTGCCATCAACTGGGGAATATTTCAGGTTTTCCCACTTACATCGGCGGTATCAAAATTCCCATTTGATTTCCCGATAGAATGGTGCGAGACAGAGCTGCGGTATCTCGGAATCCAAGTCACCAGAGACAGAGAGGAAACCATACGAGCAAAGTACGGAACGGCCATAACACGCCTCACTGCTAATGTCACACTTTAGATATTGCTACCTCTTTCACTTGCTGGAAGAGCCTCCCTTGTTAAGATTGTTATACTTCCCCAGTTCCTCTATCTGTTCCTCAATATCCCTTATGCAACGGGACGTTTTTTAAAAAAAACATTGCGATCTGAGCTGCTAAGATTATTGTGGGGGGGAGACAGGCGAGACTTAGCTGGTCGACACTGACGAGGCCATATGAGCAGGGAGGTTTTGATATTCCTGATTTTGAGATATACTTTTTAAGCGCACAAGCGCACTATGCCTACTATTGGGTGCACCCTCCTCGCTATATGCCGTAGATAGCTGCAGCAGATTTACTTTCTGAACCAGTACCATTGACTGGAGTGATACATGGTCCTGTCAGCAGGCGAGTGACACCACCCACCACTGTCTCTGGCACGGTGGATGCGTGGCACCAGATAAATGCATTACTAGACTTGCCTATCCTTTACTCCTCGCGGCTCCCGCTGTCAAATCATCCAGATCTATCGCTGTTACAAGAGAAGGGATTTTAGGGGCTCTGCAAACGCGCACATGTAGCCACTTGGGGAGATCTCTTTCATGATGGGATGTTCTGGTCAATGGAGCACCTTTTTCAAGGAGTACAAACTACGCCTCTAGATATATTCCTTTATGTACGTCTCAGGCAGGGGATGCGGTCTATTCTCCCTGACTTCCCTCACGAGCCAATATGCCTCCTCCCGCTACATCAAATGTTGGGGCTCATAGATGGGAAACATCTAGTGTCAGGCTTATATAATAGCATCCAAGTGAACCGAGCAGGAATCCACAGTGGATCCCGCACGCATTGGGGTGAGGAATTAGGGCGAGAAATTACTGGCGAACAATGGCAATATTGTATGCAAACAGCACAGATCTCGGCCAGCAGCAGGCTGCGAATCATGCATTATAAATATCTGCACAGGTTATATTATACACCGGTGAAGAAATTCAGGTTTTAGTTGGCTGATACAGATAGGTGCGACCGATGCCGGCAACCAGGGGCAGGATTCCTTTACCTAGTGTGGGAGTGTCCAGCCAAACAGGATTACTGGAAGCAAGTACTAACGTCGCTAGTCAGTATGACTGGCAGCGTTTTGGAGAGGGACCCGTTACTCCCCTTACTGGGGCATACGGCACAGATACCTGCTTCACACAGGAAGTTTGTAGCTTTATCATTGCTACTAGCTAAACGGAGAGTAGCTTGTAGATGGGGCAGGGGTCGTGCCCCGAAATTTAAGGAATGGACGGCCGACCTACTCTATTGCCAGGAGCAAAATACTACGTATGCTGAGTTACTGCCATTAGCCTCAAGACCCAAGGATATCTGGGGGCCCCTTAAGAAGTATCTTGTATTGCATAGTGATACAGAACCTGACGCTGAGCATTCTGCTAACATGTGAAATTCCTGTTGCCCAAAGATCCGCAGGCTAAGTGCCTTGGACATTGCATGCCAATCGACTTGCCGATGCCTCGAACACAATACTGCGTTCCATTATGTGATTACTCTAAGGTTTATGATGTGCATTACCACTGTATGTTTTTTGAATAATATGATGTATTTTGGCCATGGAAGGTGGGGCTTGCTATGACGCTGTACTGATTCACTGTGACAATGTTGAGCGTAATCTAATGAGAGATGTAATTTGGAAACTGAAAAATAAAGTTTTTAAAAAAAAGTTAATATTTTATTATGTTCTGTAGACTGTTGCTTTAAATTAAATTTTGTGGATCCTGTTTTTTTGTTTTAATCAGAATACATTATAATTTTCCTGTTCTCTCTATATCTACTTATTTCTCAAAAAAGTACTTTGCACCTTATCCTGCAATTTGTTACTGCTGTACAGACCCCCTATAAACAAAAGAGCCTTTACAGGTGCCTTTCTGGATGCAGTATCCCATAGAACTATTAAGTACTCCAATCTATGTATCCCAGATTACTTAACTTTTGTTTTCAACAAACCTCCTATGCCTCGGCCAGATGCTATCATATCCTACACAACTCACTGCAAATTGTTTCCCCACACTCCCACATAGCCCACCATTTCTTGGATGTCATATCTATACTACTATTATAAAGAGAGAACCTGCACCTTTGAGCCAGGTAAACTCGAAAACTACACCACCAATCTGAACACCCAAGACATCTTAGAAAACCTCAGGGCAAGCAGAAGGACATAGGCTACATAAAAATAAAAATAAAACGTTGTTTAAAATATTTACAAATAAAAATAAAGTAGTCCCTTGCAAGTAGCGCCGGCCGGGACGTATGCGTGAGGGGAGGAGCGGAGTTCACCAGCAACAGGAGCATCTGCGGAGCGGTGAGAAGCGGAGGTGCAGTGGATGAGGTAAGGGGGGGGTCGGGGGGAAGGGGGTGCGTTTACAAAGCCGGGGCGGGAGGCTCAAGGCGCGAGGCACACTCACACTCGACTGCGCAGTGCATCTGGAGGGATTACCTGAAGCTTTGTGACAAGAGCCCCCGCGGCGTGCTGAAGTGCGTGGGATTACACGCGCTGGTGGGAGGGCGTGAGAGGAATTCCTCCATCAAGGCTGGCGTGTGAAGTTGTTGTTTTGGTGACCCTCGTGCCGCGTTTTTGTGCCTGGTTTAAAGAAATCGACTATAGAACTCTTCACTGCTGAAGTTTTTCTCTTGTTTTGTTGGAAATATTTCATTTGTTATTTGAATTTTCCAAATAAATGTTTATTGCCTGCCTCAGAATATCTAAGTGGAGATATGTTTAGCTGACGTGTATGTGTTTTAATCTTGCTGCTCGTGCCAACATGCTTTGTTGTGGAAATGCACCAAGAAAAAATATAATATCTCTAACAAAACCAGAAAGGCGAAGCGAACACTGGACAAACCTTCTTCTATGCAAAAAGCAGAGAGTGTTTTCATCTCGGTTCCTTCAAAAACTTAACAGATGTGTTTGCTTTCCTAAAACGGACGTTCGCTTCTTTCCAATTATTGTCCTTAACTGATTGTTTGTTGACAACTTGAGTAGCTGCCACTGAAGATGAATTACACATTGTTCTATAGCTGTCTCAAGAAAGGGGGTGGAAGGATGCGAGTTGATGAAAATAATGGGACCCATACCTTCTGCCTTGAGATTTTTGCGGAGGCTACGCTGCAAGTTGGCCTCTGGCTGATTCTCTTAACAAGTGCATGTGCCAAACTTTTTACACACACTTGGAACTTCGGCCAATAGGCTCCAGCTGCAGAATTCTTCATTTCCAAAAAGTGACAAACTATAAATGGCAGCCTAATATACTGTATAAACAAATTGTCCAAGCCAGCTGAATATGCCGAGATTTGAATGTTCATTGTGTTATAATCTTAGAAGTGCTTGGAAAACTATATTTCGGTAGGGCTTAAAAAATAATTGAATATACACAAACTGGAATGACAACATAAGATTATGGGTGGAGATTTATGTACTTTTACATTTGTTTCCTATTTACAAACATTCTCAGAAGTACACCTGGAAATCTGCCTCTGACACAGGTTTTTTGGTGTACTGCTGGGAATGCCAAGTGCTATGTGCCAAATACTCCTGTCCCCACGCTACATAGTGTACAACTCCGCATCAGGAGGTGAAGCCTCCTGTGCAAAATTCACATTTTCCCTAAGAAGAAATGGCTTCCTGTGTACTTCAACTAAATATGGGTGTGATCCATTCCTTTTCCCATTCCAGAAGGGGAGTGCAAATCTGACCCTTTCCAAGATGGAAAGCGGTCGCAGAGGAGTTTTTTAATGCCCACAAATAGTTTGTTGTGAGTGTTTCCAAACTTCTAAGGCAAAACTCGCTACTTCTCACCCCTTGATATGCATTTACTACTGTGGATATCTCCAATCTTGTGGCATAGAAATCCTCTGTAGTTGATGCATTTATGCTCACCAGGAAATCCTTTGTTGATTCCTAGCAACACCATATCTATATCTATACTACTATTATAAAGAGAGAACTTGCACCTTTGAGCCAGGTAAACTCGAAAACTACACCACCAATCTGAACACCCAAGACATCTTAGAAAACCTCAGGGCAAGCAGAAGGACATAGGCTACATAAATTTTTTTAAAAAAACGTTGTTTAAAATATTTACAAATTAAAAAAAAGTAGTCCCTTGCAAGTAGCACTGGCCGGGACGTATGCGTGAGGGGAGTAGCATGAGCGCCGGGAGGAGCGTCTGCGTGAGGGGAGGAGCGGAGTTCACCAGCAACAGGAAGAGGGGAGAACATGAGCGCAGGGAGGATCTGCGGAGCGGTGAGAAGCGGAGGAGCAGTGGCAGCGCGGGGAGGAGCATCGTATGAGGTAAGTCAAGTCGGGGGGGGTTTACAAAGCCGGGGCGGGAGGCTCAAGGCGCGAGGCACACTCACACTCGACTGCGCAGTGCATCTGGAGGGATTACCTGAAGCTTTGTGACAAGGGCCTCCGCCGGCGCGCTGAAGTGCATGGGATTACACACGCTGGTGGGAGGGCGTGAGAGGAATTCCTCCATCAAGGCTGGGGTGTGTAAATATGCCGAACGCTGGGCACGCCCAGCACGACAGACTGAAGCCGGGACGTGCAGCTTCGGAACAGCGTCTGAAGGATTTGCCTCTCTGTTTAGTGCCAAGTACCTCACAGGGCACGGCTTTCACCTTCGACGCGCAGGTGCCGCCTGAGGCTGTAGCGCCACTGACGGGCCTCTCACCGTTCGAGGCGCCATTACCAACTAAGAGTGCAGGAGGGTCGCTGCGCACTTGACCTCACTGATGACTAAAAGCTGCCTTTGTCCAGTGAGGGCCTGACAGGGAAATAGGGGCAGAGTAGTGGACACTACGCATTCTCCAGTGACGCAGCGGACTGGGCAATGTCGCGGGGGGGTGCGTGCACAGAGGATTAAAATGCTGCCCCCAGCCCCTTTCTGCCCCAGGCAACGCTGGGGCGGGCTGCTAGTTTTGTTATATAGAACTAATTACTATCCAAACAATCACTCCAGATACATCATCCAATCACCACATCACCGCCTTCTCACACACAATTTCACAAAACAGTTCTGCCAACTCCTACATCGAGACATTGTCCATTAGACTGTGGAAGAAAATGAATATGAAAGATCTGGAAGCTCTGCTAACTTCCAATACAGACATGGAAATAAAAGAGAAACGTTATGAATGGTTGACATCAGCCATCACCATATTAATTACCAAATAAAATTCAAAATAATGTTACAAGAATTCTCCTGGATAATGACGACTTAAGAAAAATAAAAGGGCAGGTCTCTAAACTTAAAAGAATTTGATGTAAATCGAAGAACCCGTGTGACCCATATACAACAGGATGTTGGGGAGAGGATGTGGCCTTACAGCTAGAGCGGTTGACCTCGAAGCTGGGGAACCGGGTTCGAGTCTCGGCATCGCCACTAGACATCCTGTGATTCTGGACAAGTCACTTAATCTTAAAATGAATTTGTCCTTCTGTAACGAAACTAGTGCTTTGTAAAGCGCTCTGATACCCGATGTCTCGGGTCTAGTTTGCGCTGTATAAAACTCTAATTTTTTTTTACAAAAAATGACAAAAGAATGTGACTACTCAAACAAGGTCTACAATGTCAGGTGCCCCTAAATGAACTCTTTAAAATTATATCAGAATGTTGAAATTCAAATGCAGTCACATCAACATACTCCGCTCCCCAGAGTTTTGCCCTAAGCTAGCAGTTGGTGTAGTGGCTTTAATTTAATGCATAATTGTGTTAACACAATGTAATGAACACATAATAAATTAAAGCTATTCTGCTGAGAAGCTGTGTTTATTTTAACACTGATGCTGTAGGCCTAGATTTCAAAATTGTCGCTGTCTGTTGTAGTCTTTCCCTTAAACGCAGTCGTCTTTCTGTCCTTTGCCCACCATGCATTCAGTGTGTAATAGTTATTTAGTAAGCAGTGTTTTGAACACAATTTCCTTCTCTCATGTACAGCATGATGCTTCGTTCTCAAGCATAGTCAATATTTTCCCTAAGTTCCACCTCTTGGGACTGCAATGTGATTCTCACGAAAACCTAACCTTGATTTGTAACAATATTTATACTAATTGTTCAGGTGTTTCAGGAGCCCTGGGAATGGTAACTACCTTATATGAATCTGTGGGATAGTGCTGACAAACCAATCAATCAGTCACGATTTGGAGAGCGCGGCTAATCACCCGGGCGGGTATCCAGGCACTAGGTTCCTCCTGGGCTCAGTCGAAAAGCCAAATGTGATTTTAATCTGTATTGTTCTTTCTGCAGCACAATGGGTTGGGATTTCCAGATTTTTGCACATTCACACCAAATGTATGAATATTCATTTTTTCACTCCATAAAATGAGCCCTAGCCAGAGGGTGTTGGGCTCACCCTCCCCAGATCTTCAGAGGACGACACTCTCTGTCTGACCTCAGACTTATATCTCTGATTCATTTCCTTATAATTGAATTATGCTGGGCTCTGTTTGTTCTTTTCTGCATCTATTCTGAGCTTCATGACTTAGTATTGAATTAAATTACTAACTGATTGATGCTAACTGTTGATCTTTCCCTTCTGTAATAATGTAAGCCTTAATAAACCATCATGGTTTTGACCTTAATACTTGTCTGTCGTTGCTGTGAAGCCTAAGGTGCTTAACATTAAATTATGAAATGGCATTTGATATTGAACTGCTCTGAATCACCAGATCCGGTAGGGGGATTAACACCACTCCCAGCTCATCAGTAGTGCTTTCGATTGAAGACCGGGATAAAATGCTACATCATTCCACCTTGCATAAACAAAGGGGATACGTTGGAGTTGTATCTGGCACTCAAGAAAGCAACCTTCGGGAGATGATGTAGCCCTACGGTAAGAGATGTCGACCTCGAAGCTGGGGAACTGGGTTCAAGTTTCGGCAACGATGCTCAACATCTTGTGATTCTGGGCAAATCACTTATAGGCACATTCATCAAAAGAAAAACAGGTAGCAAACGGGCAGATTCTCAGAATCTGCCTCTTTGCGACCGGAATTTTTGCATTAGGGATGCATCATCCCAAATTCAAAAATCGCCATTTAAGTAATCTCTAAATTGTGATTACCCAAATTGCGATTGCCTTTAAGGAATCGCATATTGAGATTCCTTAAGTGCAATGCATTAAAGTAAAAAAATTAGCAATTTCGCTAATAGGGGGCGCAAATTACCATGAAGTTGAACTTCATGGTAAACCTGTCCTGGTGTGGCGGGTGGTGCGCACGGACTTGCACGCATTTGGTTCCCGCTGCTGTGGGCCGATCTCGATGGTTTCGCTTTCTCGGGTGTGGTGGCGTTGTCATGGGTTGGCGGGCGGCCCTGCTCTCTGAGTATCCTCGGCCCGGGCAACACTCTCAGAGGGCTGGGAGACGTCGCCTCTGGCTGGGGCCGCAGAGTGTGTCCGGTGGTGGGCGGGGCTGGGGTGGGGAGCGGGCTGGAGGCATCGCTGGGGCCGCGGTGTGTGCGGCACTTGGTGGGGGGAGCGGGCGGAGGGGTGGACACGGTGTGGAGAGGCGGTTGCTGCTTCATCGGGCATGCAGCTTCGTGTTGCATTTGGGTCAGGTGCTGTGTGGTGGTGCAGGTGGGGGGCAGTGATGGCCACTGCTCTGTGCATTGTTTTGCTGTGGTGCTGTTGGAGTGTTAGTGGAGGCTTTGTTGTTCAGGGGAGTGGAGGTGTAGGGTTTTGGGCATGCAGAGAGGAGTGTCGCCATGTGTTAGGGGGCACTAGGCTTACGAGGGCACAGCCGTCACAAACTACAATACCCAGAGGCTGTAGCGCCATGCGCAACCGTGATCGGATTGCTTCCGGGTCACGTGGTCGCAGCGCGAAACAGTACGGAGACTGGGCAGGACGCTGCCGATTTATTGTGATTACTGGCGTCTGGAGGTTTGGGACCGGAGGTGTCGGCGGCTGGTAAGGGTGCCTTTGGCACTGTCCTCTGAGTACTTTTGGAGCTCCATTACCGATCGTTTGTGGTGTTAACAAACGGCGTTTTTCTTTGTTTGCACGGGGTCGTGCTTTGCTGGAACTGAAGCTCTCGTGTAACTGTTTTGGTGTTTTTGGTGCTTCCATGTGGAGGGGGAACAAGATCCTTCATATGGTACATGAAGGCTGGATTATCGAGTCAGTATCTGGGTGCAAGGAGAGATATATATTGCCCCGGATGAAAGAAATGTACATGACTTCATTGGTGTTCTGCAGTATTAAGGAAACCTTGTTTCATTGATTCCTTCCATAACCTTACTTGTTGGGGAGTGACGTAACTCCCGGATTGACAAAAGACTATTACAAGGTGTAATCGTGGTGCATGCTATTGAACATGGAAAGCGCCTTGCCCACGACAAAATGTTCATGAAATACATGCTTTTCTTTTTCTTTACAGGAGTTGTGTATGAATGAAGGGGTTCGTCTATATTAGACAGGTAGTGTGCTTTATCTATTGTTGAAGTGGAGATACTAGAGTACGTAGAGAACTGTCTGATATCCCTCATTGTTGTTTCAGCCTCCTGAAGTAGGAAGACTTCTTATACACAACTCCAATGTGAATGCCTATGTATTTTTCTTTACAGGTTAGTGGTAGTGAAAATAGTTATACATTGTTAAAGAGAAGAAGCACGCCTATAGTGATTAGTAATTGTTTGTTCTTCTCTCTTCTTGTGTCTTCGAAGGTCTCCCTCCCCCCTGTTCCCATCCTTTCCTTCCTGGCTTTATCCATTCTTCCTTCGCTTAACCATCCTTTAGTCTGCGTAGTATTCATAGCAGATTTGGCGCGGTTTAGAGATGGATACTATTTGAGCATCGAACCAACCCTGAGGATTCGAATGGTCGCAGAACACCATGGGATCGTGTTGTGCTTTTTGTGTCTTGAGTTTTGATGGTTGGTGTGAGTGGAGTCATGCTCCACGCTGGAGTCATTATGCTCCATCGTCTATCGCATTCTTCGTTCACCCAGGTGTACGGGTGATCTGTTGGATGTTCGGCATTTGATTCAATGCTTTTGGACTCCCCATTTGACTCTTGTTTCGGTTGTTTTGGGTGCTGGTTGTTATTCCTGTGTATGATTGTTGTGTGCTCCCCTTGTCTCTCTATGCTCCATCGCATAGTCCATTCCTACTCGTGCACTCAGGTTGTATTGAGCTGTTGTGTTTGTACTGGTTGATTCAATGCCCATTAGATTCCCCATGTTGGACTAATGTTCTGGTTTGTTGCCTTTGCCTCAAATTGTGAAGCGCTCTGATATCCTTCGGGATCAAGTTTGCACTATATAAAACTTTATAAATAAATAAACAAATGTAATGTTATGGGCAGGTTGTCATTACAATGAATTATGAACAATGTGTCTCGCAGCACAGCGCATGCGCTGCGTCAGCGATACCTAAATATGAACCTATTACATACCAGTAATTTTCATTACTCTGAATCAGGAGTTCCCCGTCCCAGTTCTGATGAATGAAGCTTAGTCTTTCATGGAACACGCGCTCTTGCAAGCCCAGTTCCCGTGGGTAGTCTTTTCTTTATTTTTACTACCCCTAAAGCCCTCTAGCACTTCCTGCTTTTACAAACCAGTCTATCGGTACCATGCTCGGAGGGCAGGACGGGGGCTAGGAGTGGGACACGGATCTCCTTATTCAGAGTACTGAAGATTACCTCAAAGTGATAGGTTCAATACCGCCTCATCATCGCTCCTTGTCCCAGTCTTGATAAACGAGGATATAAGCAAGCCTCCAATGCACCAATAAACTTTCATAAACACTTAATTAATCTAAAACAACATTGGGCCCAACCAAAACAGTATTAACCACAATTGCTTAATTGCAGTTTTCAATACCAGTTGTAGCAAAATTTAAGGAAACTTCCTCATTCACCTGCAGCCAATATTATGCTATGAAAGTATTAGGAGTGGACCAGGTGGCTGCCCTGTATATCTCCTGCACTAACACCCCTGCTGACCCTGCCCAGGATCTGGAAACGGGTTTTGCAAATTTTCCTTGTAACCTTTCTGGGACCACAAATCCCCCAAAATATATGCCTGTTTTACCCATCTACCCACAGGGGCGGCTCCTCTGCTAAAGCAGAGCAGCGTCCTTCCACTGCTTTTTAAGCAGGAAAAAAAGAATCATAATAACATAGTTATTATCATTTTATTTTTCACAGGTTGGGGCTGGGTTAGGGCGGGGCTGGAGGCACAGGGGGAGGAGCGGTTTCCACACTCCAAGTGCGCATGACTGCTTGGCCAGCCGTCTTTGCTCGGCCGAACAGTCATGCGCACTTTGCATGTTCCCCACCAGGCTGCATTACACAACCTGGTGGGGAACATGCATAAGCCCCAAGTCCCCATCTGAGCGCTGAAAACATGGTGCTCAGACCAATCACAACGCGTTGTGATTGGCTATGGGGAGCCTGGGTGCTTCCTGGGACGGGGACGGAGAAGAGGAGGAAAGATGCAGGAAAAGGTAAGTGGTATTTTTTATTTTGTTTGTCCCACCCCAGCCATCCCCTGCCCCGCCCCTCCACCCTCATTCCCTGCCAGTCGCTACTGTCTACTCAATGTTGCAGTAATAACCTTCTTTCCTCTATTTGCTGCCACATAAGCTATACATAAGGCATTCAAGGAACAAACTCATTTGTTCTGTCTAAATAGACCAGAAAAGTTGTTTTGACATCCAGTGGCTCAGGAACCCCGAGTCTACCCCAACAGTTACCACTGGCGGGACAATTTCCTGTGAACAGTGACATTGTTTCTGAATCTTAGGTCTCAATTTATGGTCAGGTCTCAACATTTTTCTATCTGAAAGGAACCTCAGGTTTAGGCAGTTGATAGCCAAAGTATCCAGCTCCCCCAACCTTTTAGCTGATGTTATCACCAATAAAAAAAGCCACCTTCACTGAGAACCAGTCCATGGCAGCACATTCCAGTGGTTCAAATGGCTTCTCCTGTAAAGCAGCACAGATAATTCCCACGAAGCTGCAGGCCATTGGGGTACCGCCTTTTAACATAAAATTCTTCAAAAGTTTGAAAACCCCAAAAATAATTTGCCAATATCACGAGCTAGCTCTCATCAACCTCTAATCGCTGCCCACAGTGCTGACAGCGTTGAAGGGGACAAACCTAACACTAAACCATCACATAAATAAACCAAAATAAGGAACTGGTCACAAGACCTTGCCTACGCCCACTTTGTTTGGCACCAGTTCCCAAAACTCGTGCAGTGCCTTCATACATGGCAAACTTTGAATGCTTTCTGCAGGCATGGATGTCAAACGCTACCTCCTTTGAACACCCTAAACCCTATAGAGTTTGCAATTCAACCTCTATACCATGAGAGATAAAGTCCTCAACTGTGCAAGCGACAGGTGCGGACAGAGAAGAGGCAAAGATTGAAGAGGAAGTTAGAGATATTGCCCTCCGCCAGCGGGTTCAATAGCAGAAATCAGGGCCAAAATAGCCTTATTAGAATCATCTGTACCTGTTTGCTCCCAACTTTCTGCAGGAGGGGTTTCAGGGCCCAGGGAAGCACAAACAGCATCCCTGATGGCCAGTGAATGACATTGAGTCTACTGCCCACACATTCTGGTGCCATGTCCCTTAGCAAACATTAGGTCTAAGGGTGACCTTGTTTCCTATCAACTGAAACATTTCCCTCCTTAGATGATACGAGACCAGTGCTGACAGATTGCGACTCAGCCTGTCGCCAACACCTTCTCCTCCTCCAGAATATACATCACTCTCAATTCCAAGAAGTGGCCATCTGCCCCTGTGAAATTCTCCATGGTATTCCTTGTCAATGCTTTGTTTCTCGTGCCCCCTTTGTCTTTTCAGATATGCTTTCTTCCCTTGGTTGTCAATCCTTACCAGGAGAAATGCGTTCTTTACATGGGGTGCAGACTCCTGCAGGGCATTCTGTATTGCATGAACTCCTTCCAATTCAAGGAGTTTTCCCTTTCTGCCTCTGAACACCCTCCCTTAACTTCCAACCCTTCAAGAGTAGCACCCTAGCCCCACATACTTGCATTGAATGCTATGACCCTTGGGCTTGGGTAAGGAAAATAAACCTTGTTTCTCGGGTTCCCCGGATCCAACCGCCTTTGTAGGTGAGTCTTTATCTCCATTGACACTGGAATCAGCGCCTCATAATCCTGTGTTGCAGGCAACCATTTGTCCAACAGATGGTAAACCATGGGTTTCAAATGCTTACAAGCCCAAGTAACCACAGCAGTTGTCAGTGACATCAACCCATGGATCACCAACCACCCCCTGATGGTCTCCTTGGATAGTGACCCTACCTGGGTCACCTTTTACTGCAACTATTGCACACTGCTCTCCGGTAATACCACCTGCCTCATCTGTGTGTCTTTGAGTGCCCCAATAAATGTGTTTAGCTGGTGTGTGACCAGACTGGACTTCTGGTAGTCAGAAATCAGCCAGTCATGGAGAAATGGAAACAACTGGATGCCCTGTAATTGCAAAAAAGAAACTATTGCCACAAGTACCCTGGTAAACACACTCAGTGACAATGACTGAGTGCTCTCAATTGGAAATGCTTCTACCCAATCACAAACCCCCAAAATTGCTGACTCTCTCTCTTATCGGGACATGGAAATATGGGTCTTGAAAGTCCAGGGGCACTGGGAAGTTCTACCTTGGCAAGAATGGCATCACCATCTGCAGCTGAAGCATCCTGAATGGTGCATATTGCACAAGCTTGTTGAGGCATTTCAAGTCCAGACCGGGCCTGTACTTTTCCCCTGACTTTGGCACGTCGAAGGTGATTAAATAAGCATCACACCCTTTCTGAGGGGTTGACACAGGTACTATGGCTCCTTCCTGTAACATTGTCTGCACACTTTCCAGCACCAGCTGCCTTTTTACTGGATCCTTCGGTACTGGAGTGCTCCGGAAATTATGTTTTGGGGGTTGGGATGCAAATTCTATGGAATGCCCCTATCTTATCAGGTCAAAAACCCATTAGTCCGATACGACTCAAACCCATTCCAGACAGAAGCCCATTTGTTATTATTATTATTATTATTATTATTATTATTATTACTGAGTTTTATATAGTGCGTGGTTACCCTTGGGCATCCCAGCGCTCTTCCAGAGTGCGCACCATAACAGGTAGAGCATTAAGCAGGGAACAGATGGGTCTTTAAAAGTTTGCGAAATCGCAGAGTGCCAGTTTCAGAGCGCAGGGCAAGTGGGAGAGAATTCCATAGCGTTGCCACATTGACGGAAAACCTTCTCCCACCGGACCTGGCCTTTCTAACTCTCGCGACCTGCAGAAGATATTGGTGGTCCGAGCGAATGGCGCGGGGAGCTTTGTAAGGTTGAACCATATCCCGGAGGATAGGTGGCCCTTTCCCTTGTAATATTTTATGGGCCATGCAGAGTGACTTAAACTTCACCCTCTCCCTGACAGGGAGCCAATGGAGCACCTTCAGCGCGGGACGGGCTGATTGTCGCCTGGGAATGTCCGTCAACAACCTTGCAGCCGCATTTTGCACTTGCTGCAATTTGTTTAAGGTGGATTCCGGGGCCCCCAGAAACAGCGCATTGCTGTAATCCAGCCGTGAAATGATGAGCCCCTGGATTAGTAATCTCCTGGTGGCCATCGGAAGGAGGGGTAGGATCTTCCGGGCTGACCGGAGCAGGCCGAAGCACACGCCTGCAGTCTTTTTAGGGTGTGACTTAAAGGAAAGGTCCTGCTCCAGCCACACCCCCAAGCTCTTAATCTCCTGTTTTGGGGTGGGTGGCGCTCCAAGACAACTAGGCCAGCTGCTCGGGGACAGGGAGGGCGAGGAGTTCCCCAACATCATCGGCTCAATTTTTGAGCCGTTGAGCTTAAGTGCTGAGTTACACATCCAAGTGAAGATCTTAACTAGGCATGTGTGCAGCACGTCGGATTTGTTCACCGACTGGGGGAGCCCTACCACCAACTGAGTATCATCAACATAGCTGATGATTTTGATACCCAGTGGTAGTACCACACTCTTCAGTGGGGCCATATAAACGTTGAACAGTGTAGGGCTCAACGATGAGCCCTGTGGCACACCACACTGGAGAGGGACCAATGTTGATTTCTCATGGCCTTCCCAGACCTCAAACGTCCGGTCTTCCAGAAAGGACGCAAGCCATTTCAGGGCCATCCCGGAGACCCCCACCCCGACAGCCGCTGGAGTAACACCTGGTGGTCTACGGTGTCAAATGCCGCACTAAGGTCCAGGAGGATCACTGCCACCGATCCCCCTGAATCCAAAATGCTCCTGGCATTCTCCACGACTGCCAGCAGGGCAGTGTCCATCCCTTGGCCGGGGCGAAAACCCGTTTGGGAGTCGCCCAGGAGAGAGTTGGATTCTAAAAAACCCGAAAGGCGCCTGTTCACAAGCTTCTCCGCTACCTTGCTGAGGCCAGGAAGCAGGGAAATAGGCCTAAAATTGGCAAGGTCAGCGGGATCCAGGCTGGGCTTCTTCAGGAGGGCCTTAACTACCGCTCCCTTCCAACTGGGGGGCACCACTCCTTGAGTGAAGGATGAGTTTATAAGGTCCGTCACTGGGCCGCCGATGGTAGAAGCTACCTGCTTCAGATATTTCATCGGTACCGGGTCTCTCGGAGACCCACTCTTCACAGTCGACAAGACCTCGAGAGTTTCGTCCACAGTGACTGGTCCAAAGGAATCCAGCTCTACTGTCCTCACCCCAGGTTGAGACCCTAGATTGCGATTGTTATGTTATGTTACGGAATCTTATAAGCACAGCGGTTACCCAGAGGTGTCCTGGCGCTAGTTATCTATCCTTTTGGCAGAGCAGCAGATGTAAGATTACATGTCAAAAGCCAGGTCTTCAGACCCCCCCCCCCTAAAGGCTAGAAGATCAGTGGCATTTCTCAGGTGAAATGGGAGGAAATTCCAGGCTTTGGCTGCCTGAAGACAAATCTTCGGCCTCCCCAAGTCACCTTTTTTATAACTGGAACAGGAACCAACCTGGCACCAAGGGAACGAAGATTTATTTTTGGTGTATACCAATTAAATTGTTTTCATTGGTACTCGGGTCCTATTCCTTGGAATGCCTTAAATATGGTACACAAAGATTTAAAACAGACCCGATTCCTTACCGGGAGCCAGTGCAATTTTTTGATTCCCCTGGAACCAAGTTCTCACTTACTTGTCCATTTAGAGCCTACTTACGATGGCGGTCAGGCCGCCAACCACCATTGCAGCAGGCAGGAGACCGCCCGGCAATGAGTGGGTGGTCATCCTTAGGATGAGACCGCTGTGCAGGAGGTCGGAAAGTGCTTTTTTCTAATGCATCTTGTGCTGCAGACCACGGAAAGGGCTGAAGAACAAGCCACAGTAGAAAAAAGAAGGTTGTGCACATCCATGCACCGTGTGCAAGGCACCATGTGGTGCCTGGCACACGGTGCCTGGATAGGTTAGATGAAATACATGTGCTCTCAGGGCAACTTAGCAGTGGCCCCCGGGAGACAGGTGCCCTACTTGGGGCTCACAAAGTCCGTTTCCGCCCGCCTTTTCATGGCAGTCAGACCGCCATGAAAAGGCAGTCAGCCTGGGGCATCCTAATCCCTATGGCGGTGCTTGCGCAGGCGATGGCTCCATTGAAGGGATAGGATTCTGACCGCCGCCCCAAATGGATCATGGATCCTTTTGGAGGAGGAGGTCTTTCCCTACGACCTATGCACTTTGACTGCCTCCAACTAAATTCGGCTGTCGGACCGATTTGCCTATATGTTGGTGGGACTGCCACCGATCAACTCTTGACGGCCCATAGTCAGGGTTTACCAGCCTGCTGGTTGCCAGAGAGTGGTCAGGTTCAGGACATCCCCCCAACCTCAGGCTTTTCCTCGAAAGGGATGTTTCTTGTCCTGCAACGTTTGCCTTGATTTCCTCTGAAAAAAATTACTTCTTTGCCAGAAGCATCTTCCTTTCTTCCGCTGATTTCTTTTTTATACCATCTCATCGAATTGTGTATCCAACAATCTGTCACACAAAAATGGAAGGTGATGAATATAAAATCATTGTGACTGTGCCGCGTTCCAAAGCTGAAGCCACAACAGGCTTCTACCAGCTATTGAATCCTCCGATGCCATTGATGCAGCTCAAAAAAGGGTCAAAAACAGCATCTGACAGGAATTGTGCAAGCAACTCCATTTCTTCTAAAACTCAGTGTGGTCTTTCTGTTCCTGTAAACAGTCAAAGAGCAACGGAACATCCTTTAACAAAGCATGTGCCGCACAGGCAGCATATGTGGGGCAGCATATGTGTTGGCTGTCAGGGGAAAAAGCAAGGCACTCTCTGTTTTGCTCTCTACAGCTTCTGGAAGAGAGGACTCCTCTGAGGCTAAAAGTGTAGTGCACCCCACACAGGCCGATATGGTAGTACCTTTCAGAATCTGGGGAAAGTTCTCGCCACAGGTTCCAGTGTGTATATTTTTATCAAAAGCCTTGGGAAAGAAGCCTTCTCCAGGTCTTTCCACTCCTTTAGCGCCATGGAATTAACCATCTCATGGAATGGTAGCAAATTTGCTCGAGGAGCTGCATACAGCACAAAAAGAATCCGCCCCTTTTTTGAAACTTATCCTGGAATTTCAAGATTTCTCCAATATGGTTGGGACCCTCACCTGTGCCCACCTAGGAGTCCAGCCTCTGTCTCCTATTATGTGGCTCATTTAATGCTGTATTCATTGCCTCCTCTATGGGTGTTGCTAAACCCTAAGCGCATGCTGACCATGCGTGACGTCACAGGGCTAGGAGCTGACTTTTGTGGCTCTAACACTGCCACAGGGCCTGCCAGGTTTCCCAGGTCCATGCGTGATGGACTGCTCCAGTCCAGTTTTTTCTTTGAATTTTGGGACTTGTAGGCTTGTTTACTCAATTATAAAACTGGACTACAAGCCCCAGAATTCAAAGGAAAAAACCTGGACTTGAGCAGCACATCACATGTGGACTTGGGAAACTTGGTAGCCCAACTGCGCAACAAACATTATAAAAGCAGTCAGCGTCAAAAATAAAGGGGTAAATTTGAAAGTCCCTTACGGCTCCGGTAAGTCACTTTTTCCCATATTAATAGTGATGCAGCGGCGGTGCAAGGGGCTTGTAAATAAGCCCCAAAATCTCTTGCTACACTCTGGGCTGCTGAAAGAGCCAACATGAAACCACCAGCAAGAGGGAGTTGCTGAAAGGCAAAGAGGGGTTTTATGAGTAAGGAGAATAAAGAAAGGACTACCCATGGGAGCTGGGCGTGCCAGGACGCTGCATGGAATGCTAGGTGTCATTCATTAGGGCTGTAATGAGGAGCGACATTAAGGAGATAATGGAGCATGACACGAAATCAGCCGCGGCCCGTGCATGTAAGAGTGGCGGGGGTGGGGGTGGTTCGACAGAAGAGGACGAGGGAACATTCATTATTTATATAATTTACCCTTGTAGTCGTCTGTCGAATCCCCCCCAATCCGGCCCCACCGCTCTTATCTGCACGGCCGCGGCTGCACACAATACCAGGGCATCTAATAAACCCTCTGTACAAGAAAACACCCATTAGAGCAGGGGTATTCAAACTGTGGGGCGCGACCCCCAGGGGGGCCGTGGAGCGATGCAAAGGGGGTCGCGCCTCCACAGTGTCACTTCTGCCATGGCCTCAAGGGCTTCAGCCCCCCTCCTCCCCCATCCTGTCTCTCAGCCGGGCTGCTGCAGTGCAGCTCGCGCTCCTGGGGCCTCGCTGGGCAGTGTCTGGAGTCTTATCTCCGGCCCGAGTTTTTCACAGGTCTTTAAAGACCATTAGCATATTTACATGCCTTTGTTAATTGATTACCAAAGCTTAGTTTTTTAATGGTTCCAGTACCCCCTGGGCCCCCACTCTGCCTATTCCTTACATTTGTATTTTTACAGTTACTGCTGTAGTGTGAGAATGCATTTAAAGAAAAAAAATATAAAGTTGGGTTGCCAAAAGAAACATGCCTGCTATGTGTTGTTTAAAGATCCTGCAGAGACCTGCTCTTGACACTAAATTGAGTTATAAATAAAAAAGAATGTATTAATTAGTGATGTGACTTTTCTGTCTTTATTTTCTTTAATTATTAGTCATGGATCATTGAGGCATCCCTAGAACACAATTAAAAGTGCTATCTATGTATATTTGCTGTTTTAAGTATTCACAGATAAGTGCAAAAAATACAGCTTTAGGTGACTGCTTATTTCTGGGCCATCAAAATAATGAGCTGGTAACCCTAATCATTAGAATGGAAGTTTGTTACAGGATCGGCACATTATTTATTTCCTCCACCCTCGAACCCTGATTAATGCCATTAAAGCAACAGTTTAACTTATATCTGAAACCATACGCTTCAAGTTTCTGGGAATGCACCCTGCTTTCAAACTACTCACTTCTCATTCTCGCCTTCACTTTCACGTTCACCCTGCACTCCCAGCGATCGCAATGCACTCACACTGATCACCATGCACTCACACTGATCACCATGCACTCACACTGATCACCATGCACTCACACTGATCACCATGCACGCACACTGATCACCATGCACTCACACTGATCACCATGCACTCACACTGATCACCATGCACTCACACTGATCACCATGCACTCACACTGATCACCATGCACTCACACTGATCACCATGCACTCACACTGATCACCATGCACTCACACTGATCACCATGCACTCACACTGATCACCATGCACTCACACCAATCACCATGCACTCACACCATTCATCCGCTCACCCTGCACTCAGTGATCACAATGCACTCACACTGATGACAGTGCACTCACACTGATCACCATGCACTCACACTGATCACCATGCACTCACACTGATCACCATGCACTCACACTGATCACCATGCACTCACACCAATCACCATGCACTCACACCATTCATCCGCTCACCCTGCACTCAGTGATCATAATGCACTCACACTGATGACAGTGCACTCACACTGATGACAGTGCACTCACACTGATCACCATGCACTCACAACATTCACCCACTCACCCTGCACTCACAGTGATCATAATGTACTCACAGTGATCATAATGTACTCACAGTGCTCACAATGCACTCACAGTGATCACAATGCACTTGCACTGATCACCATGCACTCACACTGATCACCATGCACTCACACTGATCACCATGCACTCACACTGATCACCATGCACTCACACTGATCACCATGCACTCACACCAATCACCATGCACTCACACCATTCACCATGCACTCACACCATTCATCCGCTCACCCTGCACTCAGTGATCACAATGCACTCACACTGATGACAGTGCACTCACACTGATCACCATGCACTCACAACATTCACCCACTCACCCTGCACTCACAGTGATCATAATGTACTCACAGTGATCACAATGCACTCACACTGATCACCATGCACTCACAACATTCACCTGCTCACCCTGCCCTCACAGTGATCACTCTGCACTAAAACTTTGCTTGCATTGTTCACTCTGTACCCCACCCTGCAGTCACACGAGCACACTTCTCACCCTGCCCTCAAGTGACACTTCACTCACCTGTCCCCCCCTTTACTGCTCAATCTGTAGCTCACTCAAACAAGGCCATCACTAACCATGCACTAATTCCTCCCACTCTGCACTTACAGCCGAACCCAAATTCATATGGTCACCTCACTCACCCTGCAGTCACTCCTTTTAGCCTACTCTCACACTGTTGCATTGCTCACCGTGCAGTCACATGGGCACTCTTGTCACCCACACAGTGCAGAAGGTTAAAGTGCCTGGTACAAAGAAGATGTACCATGCACATTACAGAACTGAGTGTGAGTAAACTATGAGTAGCGCTATAAAAAAATTAAATGTTTGTCAGACAGGTGCTATAGAGAGATGAGGTGTGTTGTTGGTGAGTGGTAGTGAGGGAATTCATGGAGAAGGTGGAAAGACTGTTGCACCGTGTGCGTTCAGTGCTTGGACAAGCCCTGGCTGGGAGTGTTAACCTCCCCCCCCCCCCCCCCCCCGAAGTTCGGGTCTAGTGGATCCCCTGCTTCTGCCTATTATTTACATTTGTAGTGAGCTACTGTTACCAAAAGGTGTCCTGGGGCTAATAACCATCTGCCTGTAATGTGAGAGAGGGATCCAGGGTTGGGAGAGGAGAGAAGAGAGGAATGGAAGGAAGGGGGTGAGAGAAAAGGGGCATGGGTAAACTGCTTAACTGCACAAGACCGCCACGGTTTGCATGCACCCTTGCTGCTCCCGGCCATGGCCAGGTGAGCTTCTAATTTGGCAGCGCCGGTCAGGGAGCTCGGCTTCGTGACACATCCCACCCCCAGGATTGACCCGATTGGGGGGAATCGGATAGCGGGACAGAAAGTCAACATTTCCTTGCAAGGAACCCTTTCGATGACGGACCTCGATCTGGAAAGGCTGCAGGGCCAAGAACAAACGCAGAATGCGATCGTTGTTCCCCCTGTTACGCTGAAGCCAAGTTAAGGGAGCATGGTCCGTATACAACACAAACGGTCTCCCTTCGAGATAGTATCTCAGTTTTTCCACTCCCCAACGGACAGCCAGGCATTCCTTCTCAATCGTAGAATACGCCTGCTCCCTAGGAAACAACTTGCGACTGATAAAGAGCACAGGTCTTTCAGCCCCATTCTCGTCTTCCTGGGAAAGAACCGCTCCAATACCAACCCCAGAAGCGTCCGTCTGCAAAATGAACGGCTTGAGGAAATCAGGGGAAATGAGAACAGATGAAGAAGTTAAAGCGTCCTTCAAGGCTTGGAAAGCCGAAGACTGCACAAGAGAAGGAGCGGGGAGTGCAGCAGACTTGACGTTCTTCCCGAGGAGGTCTGTGAGAGGAGCTGCCAAACTAGCAAACTGAGCAATGAATCGGCGGTAGTAACCCACCAACCCCAAGAAGGCCATGAGTTCTTTTTTTGAAGAGGGGTAGGGTAAAGCTTTGATCGCTTCCAGTTTCTCAGTCTGGGGCTTAATCTGTCCATCCCCCAAAAGGTACCCAAGATACTTGACCTGCTGGAAAGCAAATCGGGACTTCTTCGCATTAATGTGGAGATTGGCATCCCTTAGACTGGTCAGTATGTCCCCAAGGTGTTTTAAATGGTCATCCCAGGTTTTGCTAAAGACTACAATGTCGTCCAGGTAGGCTGATGCGTATTGTAAGTGAGGTGCCAATAGTGTATCCATGACCCTCTGAAACGTTGCTGGCGCCCCATGCAAACCAAAGGGAAGTACCGTGAAGTGGTAATGACCAGATGGGGTTGAGAATGCCGTCTTTTCCATGTCCTTAGGAGCAAGGGGTATCTGCCAATATCCCTTGGTGAGATCTATGGTGGTGATATACCGAGCCTCTCCAAGGCGTTCCAGTAATTCATCGACCCTAGGCAAGGGGTATGCATCTTGTTTAGACACCCGGTTAACGGCCCTGAAGTCGATGCAAAAGCGGATACTACCATCAGGCTTCGGTACCAAAACCACCGGTGAGCACCAGTTGCTGTGGGATGGAACTATGATCCCGGACTTCAGCATACTGTCTACCTCGGCCTGGAATGCTGAGCGTCTTGCCTCGGGGATTCGGTAGGGCTTCTGTTTTACCACTGCATTGGGTAGAGTAGGTATACTGTTTTCCGCCAAGTGGGTACGGCCCGGTTGATCCGAGAAGACTACTGAATGAGACAAGAGCAGATTCCTAACTTCTTGTTGCTGGGTAACAGACAGTTCAGGATTGACAGGAGCAGCGCTGACTGTATGGTCTGTATCGAGTACATGAGACACCACGTTGACTGTCTGAGGGGGTGGACCTAACCATTTTTTAAGTATGTTAATATGGTACATTTGGGTTTTGCCTCTTCCTAACTGTACCAGGTACGTAGTGCGTCCTATTTTCTTCAAAATTTTGAAGGGTCCCTGCCACTCCTTCCTCATTTTATGTGTAGAGGAGGGTAATAGAATCAACACCCAATCACCTACATCCAAAACCCTCCACTTTGTACCACAATCATACAGGGTTTTCTGTTTGGTTTGAGCTACCGCTAAGTGCTCGTGAGCAAGCGTCCTAAGTTTGTGTAGCCTGCTCTGTAGTTGTCTGGTGTAATCCAACAGGGCCTCAGCTTCCTGTGCTCCCTCAGTCTCCCAACTATCTTTCGTGATCTCAAGAAGTGTTCTAGGGGGTCTCCCAAACAACAATTCAAATGGAGAGGTCCCTAGACTGGACTGTTTCTGGCTACGGAGCACAAAGAGGGCCAGGGGCAATAACTGGTCCCAGTTTTTTCCATCACCTGACAACAATTTTTTTAAGGTTAGCTTAAGGGAGCCGTTGTATCGCTCAACCAAACCGTCTGTTTGTGGGTGATACACAGACGTCTTAATGTGTTTGATGTTTAACTGTTTGCATACCTGTTGCATGAAACGGGAAACAAAAGGGGTGCCCTGATCGGTAACGATCTCTTTTGGAAAACCCATGCGAGAGAACACTTCAACTAACCTCTTGGCTATCGCTACTGAAGTGGCTGCCTTAAGAGGAAAAGCCTCGGGATATCGCGTGGCGTAATCAACCAAGACCAGGGCGTATTGATGTCCTCGGGAGGATTAAGTCCATTCCTATACGATCAAATGGGACCCCTATAATAGGCATGGGTACCAAAGGGACAGGAGGGGGTGTGTAGGGGTTCCGTTTCTGGCATATTCTGCACTCCTGACAATATTTTTGTACTTGGGCATAAATACATGGCCAGAAAAAGTGTCGCAATATGGACTGACTCGTTTTTTCTACCCCAGAGTGGCCAGCTAACAAATGAGCATGACCAAAAAACAATATCTGATCACGAAAATCATTCGGGACCAGCAGTTGAGGTTCAGCATCAGCCTTGGCGAGTCTATAAAGCAGACCATTCTTTTCAACAAAAGTGGGATAACTTCTAGTGATCAGATCCTGTCCGTTTCGTGCAACCTGCCATGCATTGGTGAGACTTGCATCGTTCAATTGGGCAGTCCTAAAATGGGTGTCCCTGGCCCAGGGTTCTGCAGCTAACAAGGTATCACGGGGAAGGGACAAGTGGTGAAGGGTATCCAACAACAAAGTACTGAATGAAGGATTATCAGTCCCTATGATTATGGGTTCAGGTAAACCAGCCCTAACTCCCACAACAACTTCCATGTTTTTCCCTGAAGGCGTGTGAAGCGTGACTTTGGCTATAGGATACTCCTTAACGTCCCCATGGACACAACGGATACTGACCCGTTTCCCCGGAATGAGAGAGTTGCGGTCTACCAGCTCTTCTCTTATAACTGAATGTTTGCAACCGGAATCTAACAATGCTCTTATACTAGTACCGTTCAAAGACACACGTACATAGAAAGTGGTTCCGGTTTCTTGAGCATAGAGGATGGACCTTGGGGCATAGCTCACGTCCATAGGTTCGTCTTCTCTTTCTTTTTTTTCCCGACAAAACCGAGCAATATGCCCCCATTCACCACAGTCATAAAATTGCGGTCCTGAATTGGGAAGTTCAGGTCGTTGGAACCGCACCTTTGGAGGATCAGGGACGGGTTTTGGAACCTTTTATCAGTTTTAACAGGTGGTAAGACTTTAGAGGTTTTTTCGGGTTCCTTCATATAAGGCTTACCCTGAGCCCGGGCATAACAAGTTGCCATTTCGATAGCATGCTCCATCGTTAAACCTGCATGTTGCTTAAGCCACCTCTGGGTACTATAGGGAAGTGCCTCGATGAACTGTTCAAGATATACCTTGTTCATAATGGCGTCGATGTTTCCTTCATGGGGCTTTAGCCATAAGTCCGCAGACTCCTTTAATTTGAAAAACAAGGTTTTGGGTAAATCCCCGGGTGACCCTTTCTCTTGACGAAACCGCAGTCGATGGGTTTCCTCGTCTACCCCCAACCTATCGAGGATATACTGTTTCACAACCGCATAGGCAGTTGTTCCATCCCGGTTTAATGTCTGATAAGCTGCCTGGGCCTCACCAACTAGCAATGGCGCCAATTGCCAGGCCAGGAACTAGCTCTTGCCGCTCTTTCAAAGTTCAAAAAGAAAGCAAGGGGGTCTTCGCCTGGACTAAATTTCTGTAACGGTACAACAGTGCCCGGAGGTGGAGCTGTAGCCCTTCCCTGTCCTAATACAGTCATTAGTTGTGTTTGTCCCTCCACCAATTTTAGAATGTTATCGGACTGCGTTTGGATGGCTTGGGAAAACGCAGTCCGGTCTGCTTCCATTTGGGTCAAGAGATTCTCCATTCTGTATCGGATGGCGTGGTTCACTGGTTGATCTGAGTCACGGCACCACTTGTGGGGAACGGGGTCGGGAGAATGAAAGTCGCCACGAGTTGGAGTCTATCTTTAACCACTATATTCGGTTTGAAAACACCGAGTTAGGTTCAAAAGGATTCAAGAGCACAGTATCCTGGAGGGTACAAATAATAAACGTGGAGTCTCTCCGTTGGGGAACTTCCAAAGTCTTCGGTTCCAGTCTTGAATCAGCTGGAGGTGGCCACAGGTCCGGAGATGCACTCGGGAAAAGGAAAAGAAAAGCAGCCACGTTAGGGGGTGGGGTCTGTATATACAACAGATGAGAGGAGGATAGGGTAGTGAGGGATCACCAGGGTGCTACCACCAACTATAGCAGTCTTTGAGTGTAGGCGGCCGGCAAGGTACGACGATAGTGACCACCCTCAGGCTACCCCGTCCCACCCCGTGATTTAAACAACCCTTGAAAACGCCCTCGTACCTTGTGGAGCCACACTTCTCCCCTGGAAGTGTGGCGGGGCGGCTCGTGGTATCGTTGGCCTCCTGGCTTGTCGACTCTCAGCTCCAGGGGTCCCAGCAACGGTTCCACGATAGTTCCTCCGTCTTCTTCCGTGGCGTCCTCCTCGTGCTTCGGCTGGCGTTCCGAAGGTTCCGCGCCGACAATCCAAGACGGGGCTTCCTTAAACGCCCCCAGCTCTTCTGATTGGGCAGCGTCAGATGACGTCCGCTCACCTGATTGGCCGACCGTTGGAGAACACGCCCCCAGCGTCACAGAGGCTGGATACAGAGATGAATGTACCGGAGGCAGAGCCGGGGAAACCCAGGAAATGTCCAAAGGATCCTGCGGACGGGGGGGAAAGGAAGAAACGTTAGCAAGTACACCCCGTCCGTCCGAGTCAGGAAGCTCATCTAGGTCAGGGAGCTCGGCTTCGTAACACTGTATAAGACAGGAACCTACTTTATACTCTCTCAGTACCTCTTATGAATATATTTTGCTAAATAAACTGCACGGTAGCACAACTTCAAATGGAACAAAATAATGAATACATAATAGTGTGCATTTCATCATATGTTACATTAAAAGGCCAGATTCATACCTCTTGTCATGAGACTTGCATAACTTAAATAATATTGTTGTGAATAAACACAATGATATTTTGTAAAAGATGCTTATATGCCTTTTCCTTTGGCCAACCAGTCACTGATATCAGTCTTTTTGTATCCCCACTGGTGGAATTTCACAAGAAGCTGTCTAGTATCACAAAGAACCTCTGGTTGGAAAATGCATGCTCCGATAAGTATATTCCTTTAAGCGCGCAAAGCGCATTGCCCCGTTGTTTATGTCCCATTTTGGCTTTCCTTTTTATTTTTTCTTTTTGCAGGTAGCTGGCCAAGTACACCTCCAGGACCACAAGAAGGGCAGCCACGTCACAGAATCGAGGACCTTGACCGCTACAAGTACGGAGAACGCCCGACACGATAAAAACACCCGGAGACCCTTAAAGGCAACAGAAAAGCAGAAACTTGTACAGCTTTTTTATTTTTATTTATTTGAGTTTTATATAGCGCTGGCTAGACCCCGAGGCATCAGAGCGCTTTACATGAGGTTCCAGAATGTTACAAATTTACATCAGTTACAAGTTACATCTGTTGCTAGAAACATTTAAAGAGGATAAAAGACAAGAGAAGTGGAGAGTAGAAGGGTAAGGGGGTGAGGAAGAAGGGTAGGAGGGAGATAGGGCGGAGAGACAAAGGAAAGGGGAGGAAGGAGCCATAGCTGGGAGACAAAGAGGAAACTGTGCCCAATGTCCGGCTGGGTAGATAACGGTCGAGGGGGAAACTCAGGACAATCTTCTCTATAGCTGTCTGAAAGCTCCACCAGGCATCAGCCATGTTGCTCAGGTCTCAGTGTTCAGAAAAGCAGATTAGAATTGAAACATGTTCTACAGTTGCAAAGTCAGGAAGCGGAGGAACAAGTCCCCGCTAGGGGGCATAGGTAAAGAATAACGGGGGAGGGGAGTAATCCAGAGTAGGAGATGGGGCTGTCTTTAGGAACGAAGGCAGAAGCGGTCGCAATATTAAAGTCAGGCACATCATGTCCAGGCCTCTGTGCGGGATGCAGAACAACTGCATAAGACACGTATAAACTCAAGAAGATGTAGGCCAACGAACACTAGAAAAGCAAGCAACTTCCTGTGGTATAGCTCTTTGCTTTATTGGCTACACGCCCCACCCTCACTGGCATACAGACAGCGGGACCGAGCACGAGGCAAGCCTGGCTTGCTTCACCATTGAGTCCTACGCCCAGCACATATAATATTGCCAGGCAGGCCTAACCCCACTGCAGTAAAATGGGTTACGATTTGAGGGGGGCAAATCCCTACTCAAGCAGCAACCACAATTCCTGTCAGAGTGAAGTCACAAGCAACCCGAGATTAGACTGTGCTTAACCCTTTGGTAAATTAGCACAAAAGCAGCCATGCTTAACTTAGAGGCTATCTGTAAAGTGTTTATTCAGCACTTCAAACGGCAATGCAGTGAAAACACAATACAAGAAAAAACCCATAGTAATTTAGAGAAACAAAGTAAAATGTAATTATTTGATGCCAAAGTAACAAAAATCCAATTAGCAGAACCAGAGATATGTAATTTGAAAGATGTAAGTGAATATAGTGCCTTGAAGCACAACGGGCCAACTGAGAATATCTCATCATGGCGGGCCAGGACAAAGTTGCATGTTCAGGTCAACCACCATAAGGCGCAGGCGGTTCTGAGGAGGCTGCAACGCAAGGTCCATCGTCGAGGATGTGTTGCACTGCGGCGGTTCAGAACAGAGCTGCGTTGCACTGTGTCAATTCAGTCCCCAGGACCCCAGTTGGACTGGCAGAGCACCTCCTGGCCTACTTCAAAGGGCCCAGGACTGGGGTGGCACCACTTGTGTGTAGGGACCACAGTAGATGGAGTCCAGGTGCTGGGTTCAAGGTGGTTGGATCCTGCTCTGTCTCTGAGGCTCTGATCAGGAGGCCAGCCAACTATGAAACAATTGTCATATAAGTTGTCAATGCTGATATGTCTTTCTTCTTGCTAAAGGGAGTCTGACGTCAAAGCACTAGATTTGGAAGAGAGAATGTTTACTACCAAAAAGATACCTTCAGTATTGCCAGGTGGGCCAAAATATCTTCCAAGTCTGCAACCTGTCCTTTCTGGTAATTCAAAACTGTGTGTGGCTCAATGTCTAAAAGAATATGAAGAAAGAACGAGAGCGTGTCGAGAAAAAAATAATGCAAAACAGGTATTGATTACTTTTGTTAAAGATTTTAACCAGTCTCCACAGGAACAACAACTCAGTGAGTGAAATCAATAATGTTTAAAGCAGGTATTGACATTAACAGATGTGGTACTCATTCAGTTATAGGAGCCAGAGACTCCAAACCTTATTTGGTGTGAATGAGATAAGAAGATCTGATGGGTTCCACTGAGTGTTATTGAAAATCTACTTTTAAAAAGCTGTATTTTGAACCAGTTGTTTTGATTAACTCTGTGGTGGTGGATGAGCAGTAACAAGCATGATACTCACCTCAGGTCCTGACGAAGAATGAAAAAATTCTAGGTTTCCTGTCTAAAAGTTTTTATTCTCTCAAGGATGTAGAGGCAAGAATCAAAAGAGCATAACATGGAAATACCATGTCCTTTTTTGTTTTAGAGAATCATCTCAAGAGCAGGAACAATAACATGAAGATTGATTATGGAGCTCATCAAGAAGCAAATAAAGAGGCTGAGAAGAAGTGCTGTTTATCTCACCCACCTTCCAGGGGATAAAGTATGGGGTCTCCGGTGACTTGCTGGCTACCGAATAAGATATGCGGGGGAGGTGTTCTCTTGATCTGTCTGCCAGAGGATAAAGCGCTGTGGGAGATCTAAAGGGGGTGCAGGTGCGTGGATACAGTTTGTGGTTTCCTGACTGTCAAAGGATGGAATGCAGTGGCTGACCCCATGGGTGGAGTGCCTCTTGACTTGCCTTACAGGGGATAGAGTGATTTGGTGGAAACTGTAGGTGTAGAGTTAAAGTCAATATTGTTATCCACCACTTAGAAAAGGCTGTTACCCTTGATCATAATTTCCTGGATGCCTGTATCAGTCTGGGTACTGTGCTGAAGGAAGCCCAGACCTTTGACAGGTATGATGAAGAGTTGACATGATGGCAAGATTATTTCTGTGGCCTTCTTTTGTCCACTTTGATTAGATTATCACTGTGAGAAGTTAGCCTGGCATATGATGTCCACTAGTTCTAGTGGGCACCTTGCACCAGTCTAATCGACCCTTATTGATGGTGGTTGTAAAGTCAACCTTATAGAAAGCTATCCTAGTGGTAGCATGGACCAGCAGTCAATAGGCTAAGACTCCAGAGGGCATGTGAAACCAGCTGTTTTATTATTATTATTATTATTCTGAGTTTTGTATAGCGCCTGGTTACCAATAGGCATCCCAGCGCTGCCAGAACATAACACTGCTGAAAAGAGAAGGGATTAAACGGAAAACAAGAAGGTTTTTAAAAGTTTACGGAAGCGAAGCAGACTAGCTTCCGCTCGAAGTTGTAGTTTTACCAACTATAATCCCTTGAATACCAAATGAAACAACACCACATAAGTTATATATCAAATATATATGTATTTATTCTCAACACAACCCCTCTGCACTCTTTATGAGGTCAGAGGTAAAAGTATATCACAAGTTACTCAATTAGCATACGATAAGTTGCACAATATACAGTAATGCCCTAGGGGCCTCACGAACCATATACTAAGAAAGTGGTATAAGAACCACGTCTGAAATAGAGAGTAGGCCTAGGGCCTGGGGAATTGCTGGGGCTACACTAAACAACTAAGGGTTAGGAAGTAGGAGGCCCACAGGAGACGCATGCAGTGTCTAAACACAGTCGCGAGTTACCATTGACTTATAATGGGAAACAAATAAGTTACAAAGTTACTGTTTAAGGGCACTTCCGGATGGACTACGACAAAACCCCTTTAGACTAGGACACTTCGAGAGTCAAGACCCATGGGAGCACCGGAGTACTCATGTTACCTCACCCGGGGAAGCCGGGTGCATAGGTGCCTTTTGGTGTCGGGTTTCGTCGATGTTTTCTATGGAGATCTGCAAAGAAATGCTGCAGGTGACCAGATGAAAAGTGTCCGGGTGGATCCAAGGGTGGATCGAAGATCTGAAGAACCTGAAAGCAGAGGGGACAGAGTCTGGTTCACTAGCCAGTGACCAGGAAGGTACCAGGAAGGAACCAGGCGATGTTGCGATGATCTCAGGTGAAGAAGGTGAGCTTGTCTTTTCAGCCATGAGGTCCAGGAGGCATCGACGATAACCAGGCGCTGGATTCGAGCTGCCCCATGAAGGATCTAGTTGACTGCGGTGTCAGTATCCGGATTGGACCCAACAAGTCTTGGCAAACGCAACCCACGCAGGATGTCGAGATTGGCTCTGTTGCAGACCAGCAAGGTCTGTGGCGCTTCTCCATTGTAGGGAAGCTGGAACAAGCCTGGAGGAACCAGGAAAGCAGTTTATTTCAAAAGGAAAGTCTTCAGGGGGCTCACTAGCCAACGGACTAGGAAAGAGTAACAAGAGTCGAGTTGAAATGCAAGAGCAGGCCCCATGTGGCACTCGTGGAGTATGGAGGGCTGAGCTTTGGTGCAAATGGTGCTCGGGCTGAGGCTTCTCATACCCCAGTGCACAACTGCGAGGGTACCTCAGGAGTTCAGCAGTTAGCAAAATGCAGGATGTCCAGGGGTTCCGGTCCCACGTCGCTCGTGTCCGCCACGGGTCTCAGCTTTGCTGTGGGTGTGGGTCGAAGTCAGAGATGTCTGGAAGTCCATGTCCTGTATCGCTGAGTTTTCGGGTTCCGGCGGGAGCGTCGACAAAGCAGACCGGCAAGTTACTGGTGGTGCCTGTTTACCCAGGGTGGTCACTCCTTGACCACAAGGGAGATGTCTTCCATCTTCTATTCAGAATAGAATGTCGAATGTCCAAGAGTTCTGTATCAAAGTTTCGTTCCAGGATAATCTGAAGTCCTGTATAAGTATACTTATACTGAGGTTAGGGGCTGGACTACCTAGCTAGGTCCCTCCTTTGGGTGGACCTGAGAAGGGGTGGTTACACCCCTTTCCCTTTGTCCAGTTTCGCACCAGAGCGGGGCTGGAGTGCTGCAGCAACTGGTGTGAACCGGGCTATGCATGGAGCACCTTGTGTGCCCCAGGCAGTGTCTAGGTGCATTCACTGAATGCAGCTCTCCCTGCCCCAATACACATAACCCCTGTCTGGGGAGGTGCTGGCACCTCCTTGGACAGGAAACCTATTGTCCAGGCCGCCCTTGCTGGAGTTTCCCCCAGCAACAGGAGGTCAGACTCGTGTCTGTGGCAGCAGCATCCATTTTGTGATGCTGAGACTCTGTTTAACTTTAACCGGGTAAAGCAGTAATTAGATGTCTTCTCCCTCTAGAAGGGTAGAATGCTACCCCCGCTGCCAGGACTGGGGGAGAGGGGGGTAGTATTCCAAAGTGTTTGACACCTTACACGTATATTTCGATAAAGCCAAACCAAAGTTAGCATTAAACGCGAGGATTATAATGCACTTAAGAGTATATGGTATGGCTATATCATAGAACAGCTATAAGTAAATGGCTCCGAAAGCTGCAGAGGGGCTCAGCTCATGCTAGGGCACCCTCTCACATAAAACCAAGCACTCTGCCTCCAGGATTGTCGAAGCCTACCATAGGAGTGACTTATAGGTACATATGTGTCTCTATATATGGGTAGATCTAGGTATACTATATCTAAGTAATGGGTAAATACACCACCTTACCTAGGCTGTGTGAACAGACCTGTGGTGTCAGTTTGGAGGGCCAGCCAGGGGTGGCATAATACATGCTGCAGCCCCAGGTAGGCCTTGGGTGCACCTATGCCCTGGGTACTTATGGTACACTATACAGGGGCTCACAAAGAGGACCCAGTAACCAATCTGGTATGTACCTAAAGTACATGGAGTCCATCTTACAGTGAGAGCAGATCGCCTGGGACCCTGGATGGCAGGATCCCAGGCCAACTAAGTAAAAAACCAGCAAAACTCTAGTCAAAAAGTTGGGGTAACCATATAGTCAGATATCTACCTTCCTACAATCACTGCGACTGGGATCCAGCAGGACAAGCAGAAGTCTTTTTAAATGTTTTTTTAATTAACCCTTGCATGTAACTCTCCTGGTTGAGGTTGTACGAGCTCTACCCCAACATTTCAGAGGTATATGTGTATGTGCCCCCCACAATTCTTAGGCTAGGGGTTGTACATTTTCAATGTTTACTTTTTATATTTATAGACTTGCAGGACCTGGGGCCCTGTAACCAGTTTGTAAACTAAATCTTTCATGAAGGTACCACATGGTGAGACTTTTTCCTTAGAGACAAACTTATCAGAACCTGAAAACCCTGGTGTTGTTTAGGCTTGTAGAACCTGATTTTCTTGAATAGATTGATGTGTCAATCTCTGAGTCCAGTGAGAGGTTGAGTTGTCATCCAGAGACTTGTCATCAATAAGGCCACTGTGGTTGCACTGATTATCACTAAAAATCAAACCTCCTGACCTTTGTTCTTATAAGGGCATCCCATGTTGTTGAGAGCAAAGTTCTCAAATCCTGAAATCCGGCTCAGAACCTGCCCTGGGAGTTTATTATTTAAATCAAAAACCTAAAAAGAAGACAGAGCAAACTGGTATTGTTTCTAGACCCTTGGGCTAAAGGAACTGATCATCAGTTCCCTCTCAACTGAATTTAGTTCATCAGAAGGTGCAGAGGTAACATCAGAAGTAAAAGCAGGTGTGGCCATTGCAGGTGCTTATTCAATATTGTCACGCCATTTGGGTATGTTGAACTTCAATTGAAGTGTGATTCCTTGGTAGGTCTTGGGACATCGAAAATAAACTCTTTATGGCAAGAGAATGAGAATTTGCCTAACCCATGTGCTGGTAAGTTCCAATTCTATTAAGGACTCAGAGGCGAGGATTATGCCTTACTTTCTTCACTTTATTTTTCACAGCAGCAAGAAAAAACACATATAAACTACTTTTCCCATGAACACTTGGAAAAAACAGGAACTTAAAACATAAGTCCTTTGTCAGTCTCTGTAACCATTGCAGCTCCCATCATGCTCCTCTGCTGCTTCCTCTTCCTCTTTCTTCGCTGCTGAAGAAAGTAAGGCATAATCCGAAGCCTCCGGTCCTGCCATAGAATCTATATGTACCCTGTATGAACACTTTCAGGATAGTCCCACATAATGAGTCTGTGGCAGACGAATAGTAAATTGATGACTTCTCTCATTCCCCAAGTACACCGTGTGGACTTTAAGTCACCTAGAGACAACGCATTTGTTCCTAATAAGATGGGCGCTCCTGATCTAATTAGTGTTGGATACTGAGTGGGTTCATAATGATTGCAACACCAGCAATAAAGTTAAAGGGTGGTCATTTTTCAAGGGGTCTTCTTATCCTAATTTCCTCTCTATCAGTAAAGGGAATTAGAGATCAAAATTAAGTTTATGGAATTTCAGTTGCAGACAATTTGATGCACAGTGTTATTTTGCTAAATATTCATATTTTTGTTCATACTGAAACAAATTGGAGAAGTCCGTTAGATTTACTGGATGCAGATTTGGTTACAACAAGAAAATGGGGCACTTTTTATTGCAGGAGGTGATTTTAATTTAAAAATGACTCCCATGTCTTTAGAATTATCTTTAGACGGACATTTCAACATTTGCAACACAGCCAGACCATTTCTGCTAATCTGCTCATGCAAGATATATGGCATCATTATTAGACTGGCTAGATGTGAATTGTTTACAGGGATGACCTACTTGTATAACCCAGCCTGACAAACCATTTTAGGGGTCAGCTTCAGCCCCAATTGAATGCATATGTAGTTACTGCTAGAGTTGTTCCTTCTAACAAACACATCTAGCAGAGGTGAGATTCCCCACCTTGTGAAGACCCCTAGGTGCCAGGCTGGAACCAGAGTTTTTTTCTCCGCAATTCCCTTGCACTCTGGGAAGTGGTGCTGTCCTGCTGCGCGCCAAGTCCAGCCTGCTCTGGAAATGACGTGGGGGCCTCAATACAACCTCCACTCATCGACGTCAGGTCTGTGTCTTCCAATGTGAATCTGGAGCTTATCCCTCGATTTTAGTCGCTTGATAGTTACGCAACAAATGTACTCAACTCAAATGAACGTGAAGGCCAGCCGGGACCGCAAGGCCAAACTCAATGCGCCGATCACCTTAAGAAAAAACCTGAATTTGGGAATATTTGTCCTTGTATGTACATATGGACTTTATTCAGTACAATTTTATATCTCCTGATTCTTTTTCTATATGTGTATCATGTTAAAATCTCTATGTATGGTCATGTATCTTCATACTTATATGCTTTTCTCCCCCTACAGAGAGAAAAAAAATACAAAATTAACGAATCTCTCCAAACCTCATCAAATCACCACTCTGACTCATCCTATTCTACTTCCAAAACACCCCTCACTCTCTGATTCATCCCAAACCTCTTTTACTACTATGAACTCCCAAATAACCCTTTCCAATCTCTTCCCTCCTCTATCCAGCATCTATCCAATGCATCCAATTAACAGGCTCATAGGTCTAACACTCCCAATAACAATGTATATTTCCTTCTACTAATCCACCGCTAATCCACCTTTATATTCTGTAGTAACGTGCTAATCGCCGAAAAGCGCTTCAACGCCTCGTCAGCGATAGCAAGTGCTATATAAATACAATTACTGTGATTGGCTAGTCTACTGTTCGCATGTGGGTTGCCCTTTGTATTCCAGAGACTATGGGACTTATAGTCTTTGCGTTTAATGTCATATATGGGCGCTATTTGAAAATAAAGAGGTGGGGCTGCATTAATCCATGCCCTCAGGAGGGTCTCTGCCGGCTCTAGGACAGTGCGACCTATGCCACAGCACCAGGTGCCGGCTTCCTGAGGGCGCCAGTGTCTAACCCTGGGTTAGACACTGTCTATATGCAAATCAGCTCTGACCCTGTGCCCCATGGTGGTGTGGAGTGCAAAAAAACGATGGATTAAGGCCCAGATCCTTGTACTGGGGTGAATGTAAGACATTGTTCTACATTCTGTCCATCAACTGTGTTTTTTGCAATTTTCACCCCGAGTGGGCTGGGTATGCTCAGACGTGAGCCCCAGGCTCTCCACACCACTGGAGTCAAGCTATCCAGGCTGAATGAAGGCTGATAGCCAGAAACCGGTCCTTGGATGCTTGATTCCGGTCTGGGAAAGACATGGCTTGGTAGTTCGGAATGGACTGTTCCCATGAGGCACAGGGTCAGAGCTGATTTGCATATAGCCAGTGTCTAACCCAGGGTGGTGTGGAGTGCAAAAAAACGATGGATTAAGGCCCAGATCCTTGTACTGGGGTGAATGTAAGACATTGTTCTACAGTCTGTCCATCAACTGTGTTTTTTGCAATTTTCACCCAGAGTGGGCTGGGTATGCTCAGACGTGAGCCCCAGGCTCTCCACACCACTGGAGTCAAGCTTTCCAGGCTGAATGAAGGCTGATAGCCAGAAACCGGTCCTTGGATGCTTGATTCCGGTCTGGGAAAGACATGGCTTGGTAGTTCGGAATGGACTGTTCCCATGAGGCACAGGGTCAGAGCTGATTTGCATATAGCCAGTGTCTAACCCAGGGTGGTGTGGAGTGCAAAAAAACGATGGATTAAGGCCCAGATCCTTGTACTGGGGTGAATGTAAGACATTGTTCTACATTCTGTCCATCAACTGTGTTTTTTACAGTTATTCTATAGCACTCTTTTCACGCTCTAACATACTTCAACGCTTGATTCTTTGATGTTGGATCTTCTATACAAGAAGTAAACATTGCCCTTCGTTCTCCGGCGCCTGAGTAAAATTACACCCCACTGGTGATCTCCTGCACATCAGGCACACGTATACTGCTTTTTGCCAAGTGTAATCTCTCAAAATATAATGCATACGTGTACATATGCACAATTTCTCGAGGGGGTACACACAACAGGGTAGAAAAAATTTGTACCAAAAGTACTTCAAAAAACAATACGGCAGACCAGATATGTTAAGATTTAGACAGGATGTACAGACAGATATGCATCCTCTGAAAAACTAGTCACATGCATTGATGCATAAAAAAATACATCTCGATTTGGGGTGGGTGCAAGTCATTTAAAATGAATTGCCAGCAAGTTCAGATGGCTTTCTTCAGGACCGAAAATATGTATGAACCACGATCTGTATGCTGTAACCACCACGCGCTATTTGTGCAGTTAGCCAGTTCTGTGAACTAAGCTCATTCACACTTCTTTTGTCACTGCATGCCGTACATTACAAATCATACTGAGTGTAAGCCTCAGTTTTTGAAGCAGAGTCTCACTTCTTGGAACACAGGTTAAATCCAAAGTGCGATTCTCTCTTCTTGGAACACTGTCTCGCATCCGTGCCTTAACTAATAGAGGTTTCATAACGAACAATAGTGCATTTCCCACGGATTCATTATGAATTTTCATTTAAGCTGTATGTAATTTAACATGTAGTTACTGGAAGGTGAAAGACACAGATGGGAGGAAGGAAGTTAGGCTATATGTATTGCTGTATTTCTATTTTGCCACTATTTTATCTACTTCGGACCATTGCCATTATAAATTACAATCACTTTTAATTAAGTATTAATTATTTAAAAAAATTAAAAGCCAATGTTATTTGTAATATCAATACATCTAAGTCACGTCAATACAAAACATGTGGCATTACAAATGCTAAAAGTGTCACATTTGCTAAAGTTAAAAGTATTGGCATTGTAAATCACAAAACATAAATATAAAATGTCATTTACAGAACCAATAGCTCCAACTTTCCTACTGCGAGACCTATTGGCAACGCCAGTGCTTGTTTTCTCCTCCGACGGCGGTCGGAACGCTGGTGCTCCCGGTTCCTGTTTCTGTTTTTCTTCAGGACGGTGCCGTGGGTGTTTCATTTGCAGTTTTATGCTTCTACGTTATTTTGCTGTGTGAACTTCACAGGAGTATTTCATTTGCAGTTTCTTACTTCTGCATTGTTTCCTGTGGGTTTTCTCTCTGCGCAGCCGCTCCGGTCCCCCAGTCAGCCACGCTCCTGTTCTGGGGCCAGGGACTCTCCCCGTTCATGTGCTGGGCTGGGGCGGGGAGTTTTCGTGGTGTCCTGGCCCGGGTCGTTCCGGCGCTGTGGTTCTAGTGCAGCGTCCGGCCCCCACGGTCATGGTCTTTTGACCTGGGTCTGTGGGTGGAGACTGCAGGGCTGCCCTTATAATTTTCACAGGTCTCACATTGTGTGTTTTGGTGGTTGGGGGCAGTGTTGCTTGGAGGTTGCTGGGCACTTCCTTTGTTGTATGGTGAGTTCCTGTTTGGTTCGATTGCTCGGGTTCACTCACCATGTGTGAAGGGTCGTCTTCACCTGTGGCTGCCTGGGCTGTTTCCATGCGGCATAGTTTCCTGGTTCTGCAGGTGGATGACATTTTTGCAGATTCTGGGGCTGCGCTGACTACTGTGAAGGGCTACTGGTGTTCACGAGATCTTCCTGCCTATGCTGTCCAATTACCTGGGTTGATATAGTTTCAATCTGTGCTTTTACACAGTTGTGATATTGGCTGCCCAGTATGCGCTGCCAGGGCCTACGGTGCGTTGTCCTGAGGATAGGCCTTTCTTAGTGTGATGCTGGGTGGTGGCCCTGGATCCTTGGATGTTGTGGGGTTTTCCGCACAGTTTGTTTACTCTGTGGTGGTTGACCTTTTTCTTCCATGTTGTCCTGTTGGATATCCTGACTGATGCATGGCTTGCGGCAGATACGCGGGGTTATCCTCGTTTTCTGGGATGGCGGTTTCGCCTGGCGAACTTTGTCTCTCACTTTCCTGCATTTCCATATGTTGCTTCTTCTTTTGGGGTGCGTGCTGGCTCTTGTTCGGCCTGTACTTCACTGTTCCTTCTCATGGGTTGTGTGGAGTTTGGCTGTTTGCGGGCCTTCCTTCCTGTCTTGGCTTGATGGGTTGTGTCTTCTCCTCGGCTGACGTGGTACTGGCGTCTTGGTCCACTGTCTGTTTTTCTGTGACTACTTAGCTTTTTGGATCCCTCTACTGACAGTCTGTGTGGTGGTGCTCTGTCTTCCTCTCGGCCCTTTCGTGGTCAGGGGGTGGGGGAGGCTGTTTTCCATTTGGTTCTCGGCCTCTGTTGCGCCTACGGCTGCCCCTGGGTCTTGGTCGTCCGGGGCTTTGGGTATTGTTGTGCCCTGGAAGGGGGGTCTCTGTGACCTGGTGGTTGCGGTTGTGTCTCTTTTTCTTTGGGTCTGTGTTCATCTGGCAGTGGGTTCCCTGTTGCCGTTGCTGTTTTTGTTTCGGTTTTGGGGGCTCGGATCCGTTGTTCCTGGCTTGTTGGTCCGGTCTGCTTTCCGACTGGTGGGTCCTGTCGGTCTTTGCTCTTGGTTTCCGGATTCCTTTCCGGGCTGTCCCCCTTTTTGGGATGTTTTCACAGTTGCTCCGTTGTCCTTTGACCCGTGTTGCATTTGCCTTCTTCTTTGGGAGTCGGTCTCTTTTTGTCTCTGGGCGCTGTTGTGCTGGTTCCGGTGGCGGAGAGGGGCCAAGGTTCCTCTTCCTCTTTGTTCTTGGTCCTGGCGCCCGTTGGTTCCTTTCTGCACGGTTCTGTGTCCCGGGGCTTTATACCATTTGGTCCCGCTGGTCGGTTGTTCCCCTTGCGGTCTGTCATTCCCCTCTTCATGGTGGGTGTTTATTTATGTATTTATTTATTTATTGGGCTTCCCTGGATTTGGGTGTTGTCTGTTTTTCACGGTCCGTCTGGCTGGTCCGCGGTTCCTGCGGTTTGCTGTGGATGGGTTCCTTTCTCTGTTTCGGGTGTTGCCTTTCGGCCTCTCTTCTGCTCCCCAGGTTTTTTCCGCGGTGCTGGCTCCTGCTGTGCAGGTTTTTTGCTGGTTGGCGGTTCCGCTCTGCTTGCACCTGTTGTTCTATGTTATGCAGGGTCAGGTTTGGTCCATCCCTGGGTGGGTGTCCGCCGGGGGGGTGCTGTTGGCTTTTCCCTTTGTGGCTTTTGTCCGGTTTCTGCTTCCACCCTCCTTGTGGCTGTTCTGGCGGTGGTGGCGTTGTGGCCTTGCTCCAGTTACTGGGGTTCGTTGTGGTTCTGGCCATTTTTCTTATGGTTCCTGTTCGGGGCCTTCGGTTTCTCGGGCCTGTTCGTCACTTTGCAGGGGGCTGTTTTCACCCTCCGGCTCGGTTCTCTTCCCTGTTGACTCATTTGTATTGTATTGTATTGTATTGGCATTTATATAGCGCACTACTTACCCGTAGGGTCCCAAGGCGCTTCGACTGCTGCGAAACCCTTCCTGGCTTCCCTGAGAGATGGTCCCTTAATGGGTATCTCCAGGGTGAGACCAGGCATCCCCGGCGGTCTGGTGGGGCCATTAGTGAAGATGAGGCAAGCTAATGCCCAGAGTTGCCGAGTGTGATCGCTGATCAGAGTGGGCACCGAGGCGAGAGAATTATCGAGTCCGCTGACCCTGGTCCAGAAACCTGCTGCTCCGGGAATCGAACCCTGGTCCCGGGCCGTCCTCTGCTCTCGGGTCTGCCGCCTCTAACCAGTGAGCCACACTACTTCACAATATTTGTGGGTCCTGCTGGGTCGCCCCTCTGCCCTTTGGGGTTGGTTGCAGTTCCAGGAGGTGGTGGCTGCCTCCACGGCTGTGGTTCCTTGGGTTTGCCTGTTCCTCCTGTCCTTGGTGTTTCTTCTGATTGGCTCCTTGGGTCCTTTTCCGTGCAGGTTACATGGCTCTGGTTCCTCTCTCCCCTGTTCTGGTTCCTACTTTGGCCTGGTGGCTTTGCTCTCCCGACCTGGTGTTTGGGGTGCGTTTTCAGCTCCCTTCTCTCCTCTTGTTGTCCTTGGACGCCTGTCCTTGGGGTTGGGCGCCACGTTGGGGTCCTTGGTGGCCGCCGAGTTTTTTGATTCGTGCTGGCCTTCCCGTGGCTATTTTCTGCTTGGGCCTTCTTGGGGGGACCTGTTGCATGTCTCTGTTCCTGCTGGCTTCCATGTGTTGTTCCCACGACGCTATGACTCATTGGTGTGTCTGGTACCTCTGGTGGTTCGGGCTCCCGCGGCTCTCTCTGGGCTGTGTCTCCTCTGTGGGCTTTGGGTTTGTGTTCGGGTCTGTCTGCGTTTTCGTTCGTAGACGCTGCTTGGGCCGTTTCCTCCTGTCCTCTGTTTTGTGCCCTCTGTGCTTGCTTCGGCGGCGCATTTTCTTTGTTTGGTTCGATTTGGTGTGGTTTTGCATGTCCCCTGCACGTTTCCTGGGCCTTCGGGCTTTCTGTGTGCCTTCCCTCCTCTTTCTCCTCCTGCATATTCGGGGGATGTAAGGGGGGGTGTAGGTGTCTGTATCTTTGGCATCTCTGTCTTTGATTTCCGCTCCTGCTGCTGCTGGCGGGGGTCGGGTTTGGCCGGACTTCATTGACTCCGGCTCCGCTTTTTGGTCCGCAGCTGGTTTTTCCCTGATGTCACTTGCTTCTGACGGCCTGGCTCTTGTGCGGCTGTGGGTGGCGTCTTTGGGCGGTTCCTCTGTGGTGGCTCGTGGCATCCCGTTGTCACGTCAGCCTACGTCCCTTGGGTGCTGTTGTCATCTTTGG
The DNA here is from genome assembly GCF_964263255.1 of Lissotriton vulgaris. Taxonomy (NCBI): domain Eukaryota; kingdom Metazoa; phylum Chordata; class Amphibia; order Caudata; family Salamandridae; genus Lissotriton; species Lissotriton vulgaris. The sequence continues at coordinate 1,850,089,789 of NC_141694.1, read as the reverse complement.
GGTTCTTTTTTCTCTTGGTGTTCTTTCCATTGGGTAGTTCCTGTGCTGGGGGATCCTACCTCTGTGTTGGATTTTCTCTGGACTATTTTTTTTACAGGGCCTTGCCCCTTACGCTTTGTTTTCTCAGTGGGCGGCGGTTCGTGCTTGTCGGGGTTCTGGAGCCTCATTGGTGGTTTTTGCCCCTTTGGTAAGTCGGTTTCTTCTACGCTTTCGGCTTCGTCGGCCGGTCTCTCCTATACTCGTGCCTTCGCCTGCTGTTTGGGGGGGGTCTGATGTTGCCCCCTTTTGAGCTCTTGCTGGTAGCTGACTTGCTCTGGTTGTCTGCTACTGTGGCTTTTTTGCTGGCCATCACCTCTGCTCGTCATTGGGTGTTTTGGGTGCTTTGAGTGCTCTGCTCGTTTCTTTTCCCTTTTGGGAGTTCCTGCCGGATTGGGTTGGTTTGTGGCTTGTTCCGGCCTTTCTGCCTGTGGGTTCTTCCCGTTTCCTTTGGTGGCTGGAGGTGTTTCTTCCTGTTTTACCTGCTGGGGGGGTCCCTTGTTCCCCCTTCCTTGGTGGTTCGCTGGACTCTCCGGTTTTTCCCACCTTTGTTCCCTGGTGTTTTTCCGTTGTCTCCTGCCCTGTTTGTCTCCTGTGAAGGCCTGGCTTGGGGGATATGGGTTTCCGGTTCTGAGGTTGGTCAGTGGGTGCGTTTGGCGGTCTGCCTGCCTTTTCGGTCCTTTGGGTCTGCCTCCTCCGTCTCTGGTGCTGGGTCGGCGGGAGTTTTCTATCTGGGAGTTTGTTGGGCGGCCACCCGCTGTCCCGTCTTGTATTTGTGCTACCTTCTTGGCTTGTTGTTTTACATGCCTCTGCTGGCTGTTTTTCTGTTGGCATCTTGGATGTTGCTGTTCATTGATCTTTCCTGTTTTGTACTCTGCATGGATCCCTGGTGTCCTGCGTTTTTTGTTGGTTCTCTGCTTGTAAGTTCCTCACGTTGTTAGGACTGGGACGGGGAGGACCCATGAGGGGGTAATGTCTTATTACTTATCTTCATTACCCCGATTAGGGTCCTCCCCGTCCCAGTCCTGTACCCTCCCGCCCTCCCGCTGTGTTTGTGTCGGAGTCTTGTTGATAACAGGCATGGCGGTAGGTGGGAGGGGCTTATGTAACCTTTGAATACTGGCGTTGTGATTGGCTGGGTGGAGGCAGGACTGCCTCACGTTGTTAGGACTGGGACGGGGAGAACCCTAATCGGGGTAATGAAGATTACCGATAAGTAATAAGACATTTCACTATATATTATATAGATGTATGAGCTTGAATATAATCGTCCCACAGACATAAACAGGCTACTGTGCTCTGACGCCAGATGCACAGGTACAATACTATTCGCAATGCACGTCTCACTTGTTATGCCGATCAAGTACTTTGTATTGTGTTAGGGCCAGATGTACGACGGAGAAATTTGCGTGCGCAAACGATTTTGCGACCCGTTTGCGCATGCAAAAATCCTGTGCGCCATGTACTAACACTATTTTGCAAGTCGCAATTAATTTGCGACTTGCAAAATAGTGTTTAGCGACTCGCTATTTGGAAGGGGCGTTCTGTTGTAAATGAAGCTAGTAGACAGATATATAGCTTAATAAGTGTTTATTAAGCACCACAGAGAATAACTGGTGTTCCCATCAGAAAGCAGGGAGCTAACTGACAAGGCAGAACACAGGAGAAGATGACATCAGGGAAAATGGAATGCAGGGCTTAAAGAGGTACAGAGAAACATAAGTGCAGAGAATACAACATATCCTCTTCCCTTCATATGGAGAAACAAAGAAAAAAACAAAGGAAAGTAAGTCTATATAAAAAAAACATACTAAGTACATGCTCTTCGTTACAGAGAGAGACCTTACTTACAAACAAAATCACGTAAATTACTTGGAGGTCTTCTCACTCTCTGAGTTCTACTAGCAAACCCATTGGTACTACTGGCACCAGACTCATTGGTTCTCATCGGTTCTCGCTCGGCTTTTTTATACAGTGCCACACGCCTTAAGTTCCAACTCTCACCGTTAAATAGAGTGACAAATCTTTTATGGACAGACTTGACCTTAAATGGTCCTCTGAACTTCGTCAATCCAGCACCCACTCGACCCGGTTTGACTTTCACCCAATCATTCACAGCAAATTTACACGGTCCATCTGATTCAGATACGGTGTCAGGCTCACCAGGACCAGCAGGAAGGTCAGCGTTCAGGTACTCTTTCATCCATGCAGCAACCAGCTTAGTGCCCGCTGAACGTCCCCTCATGACCGAAAACGGAACCAAACCGGTCACACCATTTTCAGTAGTCCTGTAGGCCCAAACCAGGTCATTAACCAAACTCCTCACATCCATCCTAGAGGAAATCGCCATTTGAATGGCACCTTTAACCATGCGGTTGGCCCTCTCAACTATGCCATTCCCCTGGGGGTTGTAAAGTGAGGTCCTTGAGTGTGCAATGCCGCACTTTCCCAAGAAATTAGCCATCTCCAGGGAGGTGAGCTGCGTCCCATTATCGGTAATGATCCTTGTGGGAAAACCTTCCTCTCTAAAGATCTCACTCAGCACAGCAATGGTGCTGTTCGTAGTGATCTCCTTCATGAATTTGACTACTAACCACTTGGAAGAGACATCAACCACTACTAATCCAAACCTCATATCTTGACTCAACTGGTAGAAAGGGCCAATAAAATCAAGACATATGGTGTGCCATGGACACCCGGGATCTACTATTGAGCCACAACCAGTATGGCTACCCACTTTAAGTCTCTTCTCGCTTTCCAAGCAATCGGAACATCTCTCCACCCACTGAGAAATTTCGGAGTCCATTCCGGGCCACCAAAAATTTTCTCTGACTCTCCTCTTGGTAAGGGACTGCCCCAGGTGACCCTCATGGGCTAACTTAAATAAAGTAAAACGCACTTCTTGTGGAGGAATGAATTTGTCATCCATTAAAATCATGAACCCATCTTTGTCCAAGACAGACAATTGTTCCAGAACCTTTAAATAAGGGCGAAGTGCAGGAGATAAGCAACTCTCTCTCCTTGGACCCTTCGCAATCAGGTCTTTGACCTCACACAACACCACATCTTTAGCCATGGATGTATTCCACAAACTTCTACTAATTGCCCCAGCACACATATCCACAACTTCATCCACAGCAGCCACAGAACCCTCTGAGTTGAGAGATTCCACTCCTAACTTGTCCACCCTCTCCCAAGGTAGCGGAAGTCTAGAGAGTCCATCCGCTTGGCAATTCCTCCAACCGGGAATATACTCCACGGTGTACAAATACTCCTGGATCCTAGCAGCGAGTCTAGCTAACCTTGCAGAACCCTTGCCAGCGCCGCCAGGCGAAAGTATTTTAACTAAGGGTTTGTGATCTGTCAATAACGTGAACTTGAACCCCCACAGGTACATCCTATAATACTCGCAACCCCATGCCGCGGCTAGAGCCTCACGCTCGATTATAGAGTAATTCCTTTCAGCTGTAGTGAGTGTCCTTGAGGCAAACGCTACCGTTTTAAGACCAGATTCATGTACCTGAGCCAGAACCGCCCCAACACCCACAGCACTCGCGTCCACTGTCAAAACTGACTTGCGGTTGGTGTCGAACGGTGTTAAAATGCCTGCCTCGCAAATCTCCACCTTGATTCTTTTAAAACACTCATCTTGTTCCACGCCCCACACAAACTTGCATCCATTCCTCAACAGCACCTTGATCTTTTCGGTTTTCTCTGCAAAATCCCTTACAAACTTAGCGTAGTACTCGATGAGGCCGAGAAAAGACCTCAGCTGATCTTTATCGCATGGAGATGGTGCATTTCTAATGGAGTCTAATAAGTCTCTCTTGGGTTTTACCCCGTCAACAGACAAGGTATATCCCAGATATTCAACCTCCTCCACTGCAAATTTACATTTCTCTTTCTTAAGAGTCAATCCTGCCTGTTCCATCCTCTCCAAAACGGTCTTCAAAATCACATTGTGTTCTTCAACAGTCGCTCCAAATATCAGAACGTCGTCCTGAAAATACACTACATTGTTCACACCCTTCAGTACAGCACCCATCATCCTTTGAAATACCCCAGCTGCAGAGGCGAGTCCAAAAGGCATTCGCGTAAATTGGTATATTCCCTCAGTTGTTATGAACGCTGTCAGTGCTTTTGAGTCTTGGTGTAGTTTTATTTGATGATAGGCGCTGCGAAGGTCCAACTTAGAAAAATACTTTCCACCTTTAAGTGATAGGACCAACTCATTGATGTTCGGTAAGGGGAAGTTGTCTACTACTATGTTTTGGTTCAGGGTGCGAAGGTCCACACAAAAACGAAATTTTCCATCGGATTTGGTCGTAATAACTACGGGGGAAATCCAGGGTGACGTTTCGATCTGCTCTATCACACCCTGGTCTAGCATCTCTTTCAGCATCTTTTTTACCTCCTCGCGTGCAATGAATGGGACCTTTCTCACTCTGTGTTGCATAGGTATGGCATCATCACGCAGAACAATTTTATGCACATAACCCCTCAACTCTCCTATATGCTCGTCAAACAGACCATTCATCCCTTCAACTATCGAATCTGTGGTTATACTATCTACCACCATCACCTGTTGTGCTGCTCTAGGATTTATTATTATTCCTAGGTCATACTGTTGCCCCCATCCTAAAATTGCAGGACCAGATTTGGCTACATACACCTTTCCTTCAGCTGAGCGATCCTTGAATGATATTACGCATACCATAAACCCAATCACATCTATACTTTCACCCTGATAACCACAGGCATTAATGTCACTAGCAGATAGCTGCACATCCTTCCAATTTGCTAAATACATATCCTTGGGAATAATAGTCCATAAGGATCCAGGATCAACCATCAGCTCGACCTCAATTTTATCAATAAAGAACAGAGCTTTTGGTCTGAATCTTCTTCCAGGCTCGCCTTCATTCACACCATCCCCACCTAGGCACAATATTTTGTTGGCACCCTCAATACTAACAATGTCTCTTACTTCTTCCCTGTTCCCGATAACAGCTACTTTATCAACGTTTGTACCCCTACACATCTTTGCAAAATGTCCTTTCCTCTCACACTTCCTACACATCTTATCGATTGCAAAGCATCTCCTGAAGTCCGAACTGTGAAAAGTACTCCCACACCTACTACACATTCTTCCTTGAAATCTATTCCTGTCATTGCCTGAGAACGCATTGTTAAATCTCCTCTGACTATTTCCTCCCTGATCTACACTCTTCTTATTCACAACAGCAACCTCATCATGATCAACACAAGAAACTCCATTCCCTTGAACATTTTCCTTTGTGTTATCTTTCCTTTCCATCTCTTTCATGCATGCGTTCGATTCCTCAACCACTTTAGCTATATCAATGGCCATTTGTAGGGTAGGGTTTTTTGCCGCCCACAGTTTTTCCTGCATCTTTTTGTTCCGGCATTGTACTATCAGCTGGTCTCTTATCATTTCGTCTCTTATCTCTCCAAAATTACATTTAATTGACAGCTCGCGTAACCTAGCCACAAATTGGTCTACTGATTCCTCATTCCTTTGGGGTTGGGTGTAAAATTTGTGCCTTGCCATGACAATATTTACTTCTTTTGCGTATTGTTTTTTCATCCGAGCTTTGGCTTCTGTGTATACATTGGTTATTGCCCTACCATCTTGGTTTACTGCTACCGGAAGATATTTAAAAGAATGTTGTCCTTCTTTGCCTAATGCGCTTAACAAGAGGGCTTTTTTTCTAATTGCACTGAAATCTTTTCCATCGAGTGCCTCGATATAGTTCTCAAAGATGTCTATCCATTCATCCCACTCGATGGGTGGATCTCCAGTAGTTTGTAGGAACAATGGAGGTGCAATGACATTCAGATTTTCCATATCGAAATTCTTTAAAGGAGCACTACTCCTTTTGACACAGAGATCGTCAAGCTCAATTGAGAGATAGTCAAGCTCAGTTAAAATGTCAACTCTTCCTCATTAAACGTGCAAAATGTGCTTCCCCACTCTTTCTCAACTCTCTCAATATAGGAAATTGTTTTAGTAGTAAGTTTTCAATGTACGCTGCTTTGAGTCCTATAAGCAAACAAATACAATTTGTAAATAATTCTCTCACCCTTTAATTCTCCTGCGGAGACTTGTTTCCGTTATTAGGTGCCTTTTCCAATTACTCGATAAGCCATTTGAATCGTCCGTTTCTACTTGGTACTATTTTTATTGCTTGCGATGTGTTATTTTACGGAAGCGGTGTCGGTTGCTTAGATACCAGACGAGCTTTAAGATGGCCGCCACGTACGTTACGTTGCGCAGTCGCGTCACTGCTGGTACGTCACCTGTAATGGCTGGATTTTCTGTTTAGATGGGATCAGCCCCCAGGGGCCCCTATGACCCAGCCAAAACGTACTCACCTTCCGTCCTCAGGACCACCTATCCAGGCACCTGGTACCTACCTGAGGATAGGGAACTCGCAATATACAAGCCCATATTATCAAAAACACCACTAAATCTATAGGGATACTAAGAATATTCACTGATTACTAGGGATATCCATACCCTACACTACACTTATTCACATCAGTTGGTCTCGCGGCCACCCTGACCCAGACCGTTCTACCCTAGGGCAGATCTGACACACAATCTGGTGCGTCTACACACGTGGGTCTGCAGCCCCCGTGCTCTCCTTTTCCAAGCGTTCGCGATCCTGCGAAACATCCACGGCAGTGTCCCTCCTGCCGCTCTCACTTAGTCTTTTACCACAATCCGGTGGCTTTACACACTGGTTTGACACTCCAGTGCTCTCATTAACGCCGCATGTCAAACGACGACCACATTCCTATGAACACCTATACATATATCTATACTACTATTATAAAGAGAGAACTTGCACCTTTGAGCCAGGTAAACTCGAAAAGTACACCACCAATCTGAACACCCAAGACATCTTAGAAAACCTCAGAGCAAGCAGAAGGACATAGGCTACATAAAAATAAAAATAAAACGTTGTTTAAAATATTTACAAATAAAAATAAAGTAGTCCCTTGCAAGTAGCGCCGGCCGGGACGTATGCGTGAGGGGAGGAGCGGAGTTCACCAGCAACAGGAGGATCTGCGGAGCGGTGAGAAGCGGAGGAGCAGTGGATGAGGTAAGGGGGAGGGGGGGAAGGGGTTGCGTTTACAAAGCCGGGGCGGGAGGCTCAAGGCGCGAGGCACACTCACACTCGACTGCGCAGTGCATCTGGAGGGATTACCTAAAGCTTTGTGACAAGAGCCCCCGCGGCGTGCTGAAGTGCGTGGGATTACACGCGCTGGTGGGAGGGCGTGAGAGGAATTCCCCCATCAAGGCTGGCGTGTGAAGTTGTTGTTTTGGTGACCCTCGTGCCGCGTTTTTGTGCCTGGTTTAAAGAAATCGACTATAGAACTCTTCACTGCTGAAGTTTTTCTCTTGTTTTGTTGGAAATATTTCATTTGTTATTTGTATTTTCCAAATAAATGTTTATTGCCTGCCTCAGAATATCTAAGTGGAGATATGTTTAGCTGACGTGTATGTGTTTTAATCTTGCTGCTCGTGCCAACATGCTTTGTTGTGGAAATGCACCAAGAAAAAATATAATATCTCTAACAAAACCAGAAAGGCGAAGCGAACCCTGGACAAACCTTCTTCTATGCAAAAAGCGGAGAGTGTTTTCATCTCGGTTCCTTAAAAAACTTAACAGATGTGTTTGCTTTCCTAAAACGGACGTTCGCTTCTTTCCAATTATTGTCCTTAACTGATTGTTTGTTGACAACTTGAGTAGCTGCCACTGAAGATGAATTACACATTGTTCTATAGCTGTCTCAAGAAAGGGGGTGAAAGGATGCGAGTTGATGAAAATAATGGGACCCATACCTTCTGCCTTGAGATTTTTGCAGAGGCTACGCTGCAAGTTGGCCTCTGGCTGATTCTCTTAACAAGTGCATGTGCCAAACTTTTTACACACACTTGGAACTTCGGCCAATAGGCTCCAGCTGCAGAATTCTTCATTTCCAAAAAGTGACAAACAATAAATGGCAGTCTAATATACTCTATAAACAAATTGTCTAATCCAGCTGAATATGCCGAGATTTGAATGTTCATTGTGTTATAATCTTCTCAGAAGTGCTTGGAAAACTATATTTCGGTAGGGCTTAAAAAATAATTGAATATACACAAACTGGAATGACAACATAAGATTATAGGTGGAGATTTATGTACTTTTACATTTGTTTCCTATTTACAAACATTCTCAGAAGTACACCTGGAAATCTGCCTCTGACACGGGTTTTTTGGTGTACTGCTGGGAATGCCATGTGCTATGTGCCAAATACTCCTGTCCCCACGCTACATAGTGTACAACTCCGCATCAGGAGGTGAAGCCTCCTGTGCAAAATTCACATTTTCCCTAAGAAGAAATGGCTTCCTGTGTACTTCAACTAAATATGGGTGTGATCCATTCCTTTTCCCATTCCGGAAGGGGAGTGCAAATCTGACCCTTTCCAGGATGGAAAGCGGTCGCAGAGGAGTTTTTTAATGCCCGCAAATAGTTTGCTGTGAGTGTTTCCAAACTTCTAAGGCAAAACTCGCTACTTCTCACCCCTTGATATGCATTTACTACTGTGGATATCTCCAATCTTGTGGCATAGAAATCCTCTGTAGTTGATGCATTTATGCTCACCAGGAAATCCTTTGTTGATTCCTAGCAACACCATATCTATATCTATACTACTATTATAAAGAGAGAACTTGCACCTTTGAGCCAGGTAAACTCGAAAACTACACCACCAATCTGAACACCCAAGACATCTTAGAAAACCTCAGGGCAAGCAGAAGGACATAGGCTACATAATTTTTTTTTTAAAACGTTGTTTAAAATATTTACAAATAAAAAAAAAAGTAGTCCCTTGCAAGTAGCACTGGCCGGGACGTATGCGTGAGGGGAGTAGCATGAGCGCTGGGAGGAGCGTCTGCGTGAGGGGAGGAGCGGAGTTCACCAGCAACAGGAAGAGGGGAGAACATGAGCACCGGGAGGATCTGCGGAGCGGTGAGAAGCGGAGGAGCAGTGGCAGCGTGGGGAGGAGCAGCGTATGAGGTACGTCAAGTCGGGGGGGGGGGGGTTTACAAAGCCGGGGCGGGAGGCTCAAGGCGCGAGGCACCATCACACTCGACTGCGCAGTGCATCTGGAGGGATTACCTGAAGCTTTGTGACAAGGGCCTCCGCCGGCGCGCTGAAGTGCATGGGATTACACGCGCTGGTGGGAGGGCGTGGGAGGAATTCCTCCATCAAGGCTGGGGTGTGTAAATATGCTGAACGCTGGGCTCGCCCAGCACGACAGACTGAAGCCGGGACGTGCAGCTTCGGAACGGCGTCTGAAGGATTCGCCTCTCTGTTTAGTGCCAAGTACCTCACAGGGCACGGCTTTCACCTTCGACGCGCAGGTGCCGCCTGAGGCTGTAGCGCCACTGACGGGCCTCTCACCGTTCGAGGCGCCATTACCAACTAAGAGTGCAGGAGGGTCGCCGCGCACTTGACCTCACTGATGACTAAAAGCTGCCTTTGTCCAGTGAGGGCCTGACAGGGAAATAGGGGCAGAGTGGACACTGCGCATTCTCCAGTGACGCAGCGGACTGGGCAATGTCGCGCGGGGGGGGTGCGTGCACAGAGGATTAAATTGCTGCCCCTAGCCCCTTTCTGCCCCAGGCAACGCTGGGGCGGGCTGCTAGTATATATATATTGGGATATTATCTCAGCTGTCTACTCGGGATGAAACTACAATGATGACTTTGGATATGGTTCCGGATTATATAATGTACTCTCTGCTCTTGGCATCAAAGGTTCACTCACTCCCTATTTATGTGATCACCACTCACCTGATTGGGATTACTCATCCATTCATGCGCCTAGCAAACACCTAGAAGTGCCATTTACCTTTAGTGAACAAGAATAGGGACTACACGCCAGTTAGTTATAAACTGGGGACCTTTATTACAGTAATATAAACATTTATGCAAATCTAACAAAGGCTATAGGTAGAACACACCGCTTGAAAGAGAAGGATTACACATAACAGGAACACTCCGCTGAAAAGGAAAAGATTAGAAAGTGTAAGTGTAACTAATTCAGACTACCTCACCTATTAGAAGGAAGATTTCTCTCTCTCTCTGCCTCTGGTGGGATTAGGGCTCTCTCTGTCTCTCCCTCCTTCACCACATCACCACGCCTCTGGTTCAGTTGCTCCAGCTGACAGCCTTCACTGCTTCCTCTCTCCTCATCTTCAGTAATCGTCTGCCTTCTTTCTCCATTCAAGAACTGCACTCTATTCTGCAGCTCCCAGCAGACATCCTCTCTCTCTCTGCAAGCTATTTGGAGCTCCAAGTTGTTCTGGGCTCCCAGCAGTCCTGTGCTCCAAGCTGGTCTGAGCACCACGCTGAACTGCACACCACGCTGCACTGACTTCCAAAACTGAACTGACTTGCACACAAGCTGGAATGAACACTCCTCCTCTCCTGTAGCTCGCTAATATGGATGCTTGTCCTTTCATGGAAAGCTACGGCCAGTAACCTGCCGCCCACCAAATTCTTGTACCTCCCCGTACCAAGGACACGTTCCCAGCTGGCCAGCCTGAAGTTGTGTCTTCGGAGTGGGGAAAAATACATTCTTTCGATAAGGGCCAGCCTGAACCGGTTCTCTCCAAGCGAACAACAGCCTTAACTATAAACATTACTTTTGCCCTAGAAAGCCTCTCTGCTTCCATCAAGATGGAGTCTCTCTAGCTTTAGGCCTGAAAGGGGTGAAATGCTCCTTAGCTCTGTCAGAATACCTACATGAACCATACCAATATGTCTAATATGTCAAAGCCAATAGGCAATAGACAGGTTAAAGTCAAGAATAAAGGCATATTAAGCAGCTATCCTCTTCTAGGTCTGGAAAAAGGGCTTAAAAGGGCCAACACAAGCTAAGAAGGCCTATACTAGATGCGAGCAGGATTAATGATCTATATCACTTCTAAGTAAAGCCAAAAACTCTGCCATAACATTCCACCCTTAGATCCTTATCATGCGAGCATCTTTATAAACAATAACATCCAAACAAACAAACATCAACACAATCTATCAACATAGGCTAAAAATACCTATCCTAGATGTGAGCAAGATTAAGATCTATATCACTGCTAAATATCCCTGCCATCCACCCTTAGATCCTTATCTTGCGAACATCTGACAAACAATAACATCTAAATAAACAAACATCAACACAATCTATCAACAAATCAAAACCTAAAAAACTCCCTAAAAACAATGACAACTCAAGAAAATTCCACCTGAAACTCAATTGTAGGGAATAGAAACCTAAAAACAAATCAAAGCACCCTTGACTTGAATGCTGAAACATATCTGAGATTGGATCTGATAACAACAGAAACTAACCAAAGCATCCTCAAACTAAATGTGCCTCAACTTCTAATGATAACTGGTGAAATCTAATGATGTAGGGACTTATGTGTTGAATAAAAACAGCAAGGGGCCTAAATGGGCCTACTTCGGACAACTTAAGGCTAAATAAGGCCTACCTACAGTTGTGAACTTAAAAACTAAATGTGTTTCAACTTCTAATGAGAAAACAAGAAAGGGCCTAAATGAGCCTTACGTACTATAGGCAACTTAAGCTAATGATGACTCATGAAACTATTGGTGTAGGTGCTAATATGTGAGATGAAAATAACAATAGGCCTAAATGAGGCCTACCTGCTGACATTAGTCAATTTAAGGTGAAATCTGAGAAATAAACATGACAAACTGTTGCAAGGTCTGGATAAACATTAACACATAATCATACTAAAAGACACACCACCCAGAACCATCTAAATTGTAAGGTAACCACCCTTTGATCAATTAAGGTGAAAATGCAAGAACAGTAAAAAACTACAACCCCAGTCTACAAGATAACTAGTGTAACATCAATCTTAAATCACACAGTGGAGCACATGTGTGCGCCATCATTCAAAAAAGTCCTTCATTTGGAAAAACTATAATAGGTGACATATTTTTCTTTTAAAAGTGGGGTCTGCTTGTACAAGGGATTATGGATCAAGTCCTTTTACAATCCTGTAACAAATAAAACATGTTTGGGTTTCATTTCTTTTTAAAAGTGGGGCCTGCTTGTCCAAGGGATTATGAATCAAGTCCTTTTACAATCCTGTAACAAATAAAACATGTTTGGGTTTCATTTCTTTTCAAAAGTGGGGCCTGCTTGTCCAAGGGATCATTCAATGTCCAAATTCATTTATAATACTGTTACAAAGAAAACATTTTTTTTTTTCTTGTTCTCTAAAAGTGGGGCCTGCTTGTAGTATTGCAGGCCAAGGAATTAAATAACTTAGTCACAATAGGTGACACGTTTTTTTGCTTTAAAAGTGGGGCCTGATTGTCCAAGGGATTATTTAATGTCCAAATTCTTCAGTGTAGGCCACCACCCTGCATCCTGGATACTTCCTCCAATGTGGCCATCCATCACCCGGTCTGGTCTGGTCTGGTCTGGTCTGGTTCCATCATCCAAAACAATAAACTAAAATAATAACATGAAAATAAAAAGCTAAAACAAATAAAGGGAGTGGGCAGATGCACGCACGCACCCCAACTGCAGCAATCCTAGAAACCAGAGAAAAAGTATCATTATTCTTGTAAAATAAAATTTTCCATTTAAAAAGCACCCCGGGTGCCTTTCATTATTGAAAAGAAAATATCCTAATTAATTAAAACATTCAAAATTTAACTTTTAGCAACATTGAGTGGGGCCTAACATACCCTAATCCTAACTAAGTCAGTCTCACCCTTCTGGGCAAGAGTCATGCTACAGTGTGAAAAAAAATTGTAACACTGCCAAATGATGACAGCATCAGCAGGGCACTGCAAGCTTCCTAATTTCCATGGTCAGAGAAGCCCAGGCCACCCCGCCCTTAAATAAACAAGCCGTGCGCGGAAGAAAATTGGATTGTAGCCCATCATAACACACTGGGACGTGATCGAAACTTGCAGAATGAAAAAAAAAGTTCGTCTGCGCAGACCAGCTGGGCTGCCAAGGTCAAAAAACAAATTCCTTTTGCCTGTTCTCATGGCCTGATTCTCAAACTAACGGAGGCGAATATTACTAAAAAAAAACAATTCTGTTACAGTGTATTGCCAATTAAAAAAGATCCAATCTTTTTTTTAAAAAGACGTTTGTCCACAAAACATTTAAAAATATGAGCACTTATTTAAAAGGGGCAACTATCTTTTGCACACCAAATTATATACATTCTGCATTTGAGAAACGAATTAACATGGCCCATTTGTCAAAAAGAAATAATTTGTAAAACAGCATAAAATGCATATTCATTTCAACATTATATTTAAGTTCACATTTTTTGATGACACATTTATAAAAGCATACATTTTCATTTTACATTTGGGAAAATAATAATGTCACATTTTAAATTTTTTCATTCAAAAGCACATGGTTGCCTCACACTAATTAAAAGCACATGTTACCACGCACTGTCGGGTAAGATTTATTATTCTAAACCTATTATTATTGCAACCATCACATTCCTGTCTAGATGGAAACCCCTCACAGAAATAATTAATGAAAACAGCTCGTAGCGTGCACTCTAGGGCTATCTTTTTAACATTTCTCTCATTTTAAAAGAACAGCTTTCTCCGTAATTCACTGGTTGATTTATAAACACTTCAGTTCCAAAGTGAACCCACACAAATACGTAGACGCATTTCAAAAGGAATGTGAAATGAACAGAACTCTTCTCAAAACACAAGATGTTACCTTTCCGTCAAGAAACTGACAAAGCACGTAGGCTGACCAAGGAACCAAAAAAAAAGTCAAAATCAAACCATCAAAAATCCTTAAAATAATTCACTGACTTTTATAGTCAGGTCAGATAACCATGCATGTTGACAGCATGTAAAAAAAATAAAGGCTGCCATCTCAACTCAAGATATTAACCCTTTGGCAGCTCAAATGGAAACATTTCCCAACGTCCATTTTTACATGGGAAAATCATTAGCACATTTCTTCACGTTTACAAAAGACACGTACATATTTTCAAAAACGTTATCCCCAAGCACCCGAGAAAGATCCAGCTCTCCCCTGCCAAACGTAATGAGAACATGCCCTGTCCAAGCCATGACCACATGGCGCTATTCACAAGCCATATTTACAAGACAAGCCTTTCACAAACAACATTTCCAAGGCGCAATGCACAAGGAACACAACTGATTAACAAAAGAACATGCACCTCACAAACCACATTAAAATGGCGCTATTCTAAAGCCATATTTACAAGACAATAAACAAACTCAAAAAATGACACGCTTGTCACAAGGAATATATTCAAAGCACCATTCACAAGCAACACAGCAGATCACCATGAGAACCTGCACCTCACAAGGCACATTAAAATGGCGCTATTCTAAAGCCATATTTACAAGACAATAAACAAACTCAAAAAATGACACGCTTGTCACAAGGAATATATTCAAAGCACCATTCACAAGCAACACAGTAGATCAACATGAGAACCTGCACCTCACAAGGCACATTAAAATGGCGCTATTCTAAAGCCATATTTACAAGGAGCTATATTCTAAAAACTCCACAGATCATATTAAAATGAACACATTTCATATTGCACAGCATAAGCAGATGCAGCAAGCAATTCAATGGGCAATTTAAAAGCACTTTTTACACACATTTATACAATTGGACCATCACAAAGATGTAACTGGCTTCCTCATGTAATGCCATCCTTCAACTCTGACAGTTTAAACACCAAGATGAAAACCATTCCTTCCACCCTGAATAAACCAAATGCCATGATGTAATACAATCTCCTCACGCTGCAACTGTTCAAGCCAATAGGTCTAACAGGCTACATAAACTGCAACATTACGCCAGATGGAACTAGCATTCAGGGCATTCCCTCAGAACACATGGGCAACTCTCTAAGCACATGGCCAGGCACACAGAGTTCGTAAACTGTCCGACTACGCCAAAATGTAATTGGCGTTCAGGGCACTCCCACACAACACATGGGAGACAATCTAAACACATGGCCAGGCACACAGAGTTCGTAAGATGACGACTACGCCAAAATGTAATTGGCGTTCAGGGCACTCCCACACAACACATGGGAGACAATCTAAACACATGGCCAGGCACACAGAGTTCGTAAACTGTCCGACTACGCCAAAATGTAATGTTTGGCGCTTACTCACAACACATGGGGTCACACAGGATTCGTAAGATGCCGACTACGCCAAAATGTAATGGCTGGATTTTCTGTTTAGATGGGATCAGCCCCCAGGGGCCCCTATGACCCAGCCAAAACGTACTCACCTTCCGTCCTCAGGACCACCTATCCAGGCACCTGGTACCTACCTGAGGATAGGGAACTCGCAATATACAAGCCCATATTATCAAAAACACCACTAAATCTATAGGGATACTAAGAATATTCACTGATTACTAGGGATATCCATACCCTACACTACACTTATTCACATCAGTTGGTCTCGCGGCCACCCTGACCCAGACCGTTCTACCCTAGGGCAGATCTGACACACAATCTGGTGCGTCTACACACGTGGGTCTGCAGCCCCCGTGCTCTCCTTTTCCAAGCGTTCGCGATCCTGCGAAACATCCACGGCAGTGTCCCTCCTGCCGCTCTCACTTAGTCTTTTACCACAATCCGGTGGCTTTACACACTGGTTTGACACTCCAGTGCTCTCATTAACGCCGCATGTCAAACGACGACCACATTCCTATGAACACCTATACATATATATATATATATTGGGATATTATCTCAGCTGTCTACTCGGGATGAAACTACAATGATGACTTTGGATATGGTTCCGGATTATATAATGTACTCTCTGCTCTTGGCATCAAAGGTTCACTCACTCCCTATTTATGTGATCACCACTCACCTGATTGGGATTACTCATCCATTCATGCGCCTAGCAAACACCTAGAAGTGCCATTTACCTTTAGTGAACAAGAATAGGGACTACACGCCAGTTAGTTATAAACTGGGGACCTTTATTACAGTAATATAAACATTTATGCAAATCTAACAAAGGCTATAGGTAGAACACACCGCTTGAAAGAGAAGGATTACACATAACAGGAACACTCCGCTGAAAAGGAAAAGATTAGAAAGTGTAAGTGTAACTAATTCAGACTACCTCACCTATTAGAAGGAAGATTTCTCTCTCTCTCTGCCTCTGGTGGGATTAGGGCTCTCTCTGTCTCTCCCTCCTTCACCACATCACCACGCCTCTGGTTCAGTTGCTCCAGCTGACAGCCTTCACTGCTTCCTCTCTCCTCATCTTCAGTAATCGTCTGCCTTCTTTCTCCATTCAAGAACTGCACTCTATTCTGCAGCTCCCAGCAGACATCCTCTCTCTCTCTGCAAGCTATTTG
Source organism: Lissotriton vulgaris (assembly GCF_964263255.1). Taxonomy (NCBI): domain Eukaryota; kingdom Metazoa; phylum Chordata; class Amphibia; order Caudata; family Salamandridae; genus Lissotriton; species Lissotriton vulgaris. The sequence continues at coordinate 1,850,073,275 of NC_141694.1, read as the reverse complement.
GAGCTCCAAGTTGTTCTGGGCTCCCAGCAGTCCTGTGCTCCAAGCTGGTCTGAGCACCACGCTGAACTGCACACCACGCTGCACTGACTTCCAAAACTGAACTGACTTGCACACAAGCTGGAATGAACACTCCTCCTCTCCTGTAGCTCGCTAATATGGATGCTTGTCCTTTCATGGAAAGCTACGGCCAGTAACCTGCCGCCCACCAAATTCTTGTACCTCCCCGTACCAAGGACACGTTCCCAGCTGGCCAGCCTGAAGTTGTGTCTTCGGAGTGGGGAAAAATACATTCTTTCGATAAGGGCCAGCCTGAACCGGTTCTCTCCAAGCGAACAACAGCCTTAACTATAAACATTACTTTTGCCCTAGAAAGCCTCTCTGCTTCCATCAAGATGGAGTCTCTCTAGCTTTAGGCCTGAAAGGGGTGAAATGCTCCTTAGCTCTGTCAGAATACCTACATGAACCATACCAATATGTCTAATATGTCAAAGCCAATAGGCAATAGACAGGTTAAAGTCAAGAATAAAGGCATATTAAGCAGCTATCCTCTTCTAGGTCTGGAAAAAGGGCTTAAAAGGGCCAACACAAGCTAAGAAGGCCTATACTAGATGCGAGCAGGATTAATGATCTATATCACTTCTAAGTAAAGCCAAAAACTCTGCCATAACAGTCACCTCCGTCTATGACGCTTGTTTCCTTCTTGTCGGAGTGCTTCTTTCTTGACACTGGATCGATGGCTCCGTGAAAAGAAAACAATGGCATCGGAATCGAACGGTGAGTCTGCTCGTGTGTCTCTCTGCTCGAGGAAGCTTTTTTAAAAGATGCAACCTGTGCGTTGTCTCAGTTTGTACCGGTGATGCCGGTTCAGTCGAGGGAAAAGTTAAATGTTCACTGAATGTCACAGATACAACACAAATCGCTCCGTTTTCTTTGCAGAAACTGCGCACCCGTTTTCCTTAATTTTAAAACGTGCACAAAAAATTTCTTTTTTGCTCAGGAGTTTTTCCGAAATATAGCATGAAATACAGTTCCTTTAGCAGGGTGCGCCTCTTTACATCTCAACACGAATAGGTGCGCTTCCTTACAATTCCAAAACGAACAGAGTCACAATTAAATACAAGGTGTAAACAGGCAAATGTTCTCCCAAACTCACCAGTTGTTTTGGGAACCTTGCAGGCTTCTGTTCACAGCGTGATATTTCTTCTCTTCAAAGTAGTAAGGATATTTCTATTACAGTGCTTTTGACAAGAAGTAAAAGGTTCTTCTTTTATTCAGAACTTGCGTGGTTCTTTGAAATGGGTGAGCTTTTTTTTTCTTTTCTTGAAAAATCTGCGTGGTTCTTTTCACCAGTGGAGTTCTCCTCCCTCTGTGGTTGTTCAGCTCCTTCTGCTCATCGTCGCCATGTGTTGTAAATGAAGCTAGTAGACAGATATATAGCTTAATAAGTGTTTATTAAGCACCACAGAGAATAACTGGTGTTCCCATCAGAAAGCAGGGAGCTAACTGACAAGGCAGAACACAGGAGAAGATGACATCAGGGAAAATGGAATGCAGGGCTTAAAGAGGTACAGAGAAACATAAGTGCAGAGAATACAACACGTTCCCTTCCTAATAGCGACCCCACAAGCCATGTATGAATGTTTTGCAACCGCAATTGCGGTCGCAAAACACTCTCAGTTTACCACCCTCTTCAAGAGGGTGGTAAAGCACTCACAAATGGGAAGGGGTCCCCAGTTGGAGGGGAAAATATTTTTTAGGGGCAGGCAGTGGTCCCAGGGACGACTACTTGCCCTTAAAAAATGAAACAAAAACATTTGATTTTTCTTTTTTTATATGCATCCCGTTTCCCTTTAAGGAAAACTGGCTGCATTAAAAAAAAACTGCTTTGTTCAAAAGCAGTGCCAGACATGGAGGTCTGCCGAGCCCAGCAGGCCCCCATACCTGGGAGAGCCAGCCATTCCCAATGGAATCGCAAATTGCGAGTGCCTCATGAATATTGATGAGGCATACAATTTGCAACCCCGTTGGGAATCGCAAACAGTGTCTCTGACACTATTGTACATGTCATTGAGCGACTCGCAAAATTGCGACTCGCAATTGAGTGCAATTTGCGAGTCACTAAGTGACATGGTCTTACATCTGGCCCCTAGTCTGGATTTTATTGGGGAATTCCCGAACAATGTTGCATGTTTGTGTTCCTTAGATGAGTCCAGCTGAACCAGCAGACATGCTTACCGGCACTGAACTCTGCTGGTGCCAGATATTTGGCACTCTTACCCTTACTGCTAACAGAATTATGGGCCGTGTCCATTGACATGATTCAGTCAGTCCCGCATAATAGCAGGCAAGCCTTTGAGGGTCCAATTCACAAAGGTAAAGATAAACCAAAGGTCTAAGTTTACATCTGAAGTCTAAGTTTAAACCTAAAGTCTAACTTTACACCTGAAGTCTAACTTTACACCTGAAGTCTAACTTTACACCTGAAGTCTAACTTTGCACTTGAAGTCTAATTTTACACCTAAAGTCTAAGTTTAGACACTAAGGGGCCCATTTGGATAGCGGGCGGAAAACCACCCGACCGCCATGGAGGCGGAAACCAACCGCCCGCCAGGACTGCAGAAATACCGTCCGCAACATTAGGAACAACCGCCACAAAAGACCGACCGCGACGGTAGCGGGCCAAGCAGAGCCGCCCGACGCGAGCGGAGACGGCAAAAAAATGACCGCGGCGGTCGGAGAAGCAGCGGAAAAGGCACAACCCACCGCATGGAAAGCGGACACACCGCACGGTAAATGACGATATCCCAGAGGGTGTCGCGGTCGGAAGCGCCGACTCCGACCGCCGCGCTTGCACCCAGGAGTGAATGGGAGAAATGGCGGTCAAGCAGCAGCAAAGCCACCGCAGCGTACAAACATAAAAAATATGGCGGTCGATGTGAAAACACCGCAGTGATGCCGAAATTGCATGATCAAAGTAGCACTGCCCTCAAAATATACAACACACATACACAGAAATAAAAATAACTAAAATAAAATACAAAACCACAGAACTACTCCCACAACACACCTGACAACCAAAATCCAATTGGACACACCCACACAGCTGAGTACAAAGCCACGCCCTTCACTGATCACAATCCTTTGCATCACTCCAGAAGAGAAGGCCATACACCACACCTGACAGGAGAGACAAAAGAGCACAGAACACCCACCCACCACCACCATCAACACTACCATCATACCATCACAAACAACCCCCCATCACACAACCCACCTCACACCTCCCCACCACACCCCTGCACCCACACACCCCTGCACCGACAAACACCTCAACCCCCACACACCATGACAGCACCAAAAATGCCCAAATTCACCGAGAGTGAGTTGCCAGTCATGGTCAACGAGATTGTGAGAGTAGAGCCACAACTATTTGGTAGCCTGGTCCAACAGACACCATTAGCCACCAAGACACAAACGTGGGAAAGGATAGTGCAAAGGGTGAATGCGGTAGGGGCCACCCCAAGATCCAAGAAGGAGATCCACAAGCGGTGGCATGATCTCAAGAGGGTTGTCAAGGAGAGGAGGAGCAAGAACTGGACGCTGGCAAACGCGACTGGCAGTGGCCCTCCCATCCCACCGAAGACATTCACACCATGGGAGGAGAAGGTGCTTGTAATCCTGCTTCCAGAGAGTCTCACAGGAGTAGCAGGGGGAGAGGAGGCTAGTAAGTATAGACAAATGACAACCACCACAATGCCAATTACTACCTTGCAATACCCAAACACCATTACACTGTCCATCCCCACCCAACATGTAGCCAGCCATCCTGCTGAGGAGGCCTGTATGGGGGAGGGAGGTCTGTACAACAACTCACACCATAGCCCCTGTCCCACACCCCAGCAGCATGGCGGCCTCCCCCACACAGGAGCATGTGTCAGCCATTGCATTGTTTAACAAACAGACTTACAGGTTGGTAGCTATCTTCACTGACAGGGGGTGTGTGGGAGGGAGGGAGGGAGGGAGGCCTGCACTACTACTACCACCATTCCCCCAGGCCCACACCCCAGCAGCATGGAGGCCTCCCCCACCCAGGAGCATGTGTCAGCCATTGCACTGTTTAACAAACAGACTTACAGGTTGGTAGCCATCTTCACTGACAGGGGGTGTGTGGGAGGGAGTGAGGGAGACCTGCACTACTACTACCACCATTCCCCCAGGCCCACACCCCAGCAGCATGGAGGCCTCCCCCACCCAGGAGCATGTGTCAGCCATTGCACTGTTTAACAAACAAACTCACAGGTTGGTAGCCATCTTGTATTGGAGCTCTGTTTTGGGGTGGGAGGCCAGTCTCACTGCTCCCACCATAGCCCCTGTCCCACACCCCAGCAGCATGGAGGCCTCCCCCACCCAGGAGCATTTGTCAGCCATTGCACTGTTTAACAAACAGACTTACAGGTTGGTAGCCATCTTCACTGAGAGGGGGTGTGTGGGAGGGAGGGAGGCCTGCACTACTACTACCACCATTCCCCCAGGCCCACACCCCAGCAGCATGGAGGCCTCCCCCACCCAGGAGCATGTGTCAGCCATTGCACTGTTTGACAAACAGACTTTCAGGTTGGTAGCCATCTTCACTAAGAGGGGGTGTGTGGGAGGGAGGGAGGCCTGCACCACTACTACCACCATTCCCCCTGTCCCACACCCCAGCAGCATGGAGGCCTCCCCCACCCAGGAGCATGTGTCAGCCATTGCACTGCTTAACAAACAGACTCACAGGTTGGTAGCCATCTTGTATTGGAGCTCTGTTTTGGGGTGGGAGGCCAGTCTCACTGCTCCCACCATAGCCCCTGTGCCACACCCCAGCAGCATGGCGGCCTCCCCCACCCAGGAGCATGTGTCAGCCATTGCACTGTTTGACAAACAGACTTTCAGGTTGGTAGCCATCTTCACTAAGAGGGGGTGTGTGGGAGGGAGGGAGGCCTGCACTACTACTACCACCATTCCCCCTGTCCCACACCCCAGCAGCATGGAGGCCTCCCCCACCCAGGAGCATGTGTCAGCCATTGCACTGTTTGACAAACAGACTTTCAGGTTGGTAGCCATCTTCACTAAGAGGGGGTGTGTGGGAGGGAGGGAGGCCTGCACTACTACTACCACCATTCCCCCTGTCCCACACCCCAGCAGCATGGAGGCCTCCCCCACCCAGGAGCATGTGTCAGCCATTGCACTGTTTAACAAACAGACTCACAGGTTGGTAGCCATCTTGTATTGGAGCTCTGTTTTGGGGTGGGAGGCCAGTCTCACTGCTCCCACCATAGCCCCTGTCCCACACCCCAGCAGCATGGCGGCCTCCCCCACCCAGGAGCATGTGTCAGCCATTGCACTGTTTAACAAACAGACTTACAGGTTGGTAGCCATCTTCACTGACAGGGGGTGTGTGGGAGGGAGGGAGGGAGGCCTGCACTACTACTACCACCATTCCCCCAGGCCCACACCCCAGAAGCATGGAGGCCTCCCCCACCCAGGAGTATGTGTCAGCCATTGCACTGTTTAACAAACAGACTTACAGGTTGGTAGCCATCTTCACTGACAGGGGGTGTGTGGGAGGGAGTGAGGGAGACCTGCACTACTACTACCACCATTCCCCCAGGCCCACACCCCAGCAGCATGGAGGCCTCCCCCACCCAGGAGCATGTGTCAGCCATTGCACTGTTTAACAAACAAACTCACAGGTTGGTAGCCATCTTGTATTGGAGCAATGTTTTGGGGTGGGAGGCCAGTCTCACTGCTCCCACCATAGCCCCTGTCCCACACCCAAGCAGCATGGAGGCCTCCCCCACCCAGGAGCATTTGTCAGCCATTGCACTGTTTAACAAACAGACTTACAGGTTGGTAGCCATCTTCACTGACAGGGGGTGTGTGGGAGGGAGGGAGGGAGGCCTGCACTACTACTACCACCATTCCCCCTGTCCCACACCCCAGCAGCATGGAGGCCTCCCCACCAAGGAGCATGTGTCAGCCATTGCACTGTTTAACAAACAGACTCACAGGTTGGTAGCCATCTTGTATTGGAGCTCTGTTTTGGGGTGGGAGGCCAGTCTCACTGCTCCCACCATAGCCCCTGTCCCACACCCCAGCAGCATGGCGGCCTCCCCCACCCAGGAGCATGTGTCAGCCATTGCACTGTTTAACAAACAGACTTACAGGTTGGTAGCCATCTTCACTGACGGGGGTGTGTGGGAGGGAGGGAGGGAGGCCTGCACTACTACTACCACCATTCCCCAAGGCCCACACCCCAGCAGCATGGAGGCCTCCCCCACCCAGGAGCATGTGTCAGCCATTGCACTGTTTAACAAACAGACTTACAGGTTGGTAGCCATCTTCACTGACAGGGGGTGTGTGGGAGGGAGTGAGGGAGACCTGCACTACTACTACCACCATTCCCCCAGGCTCACACCCCAGCAGCATGGAGGCCTCCCCCACCCAGGAGCATGTGTCAGCCATTGCACTGTTTAACAAACAAACTCACAGGTTGGTAGCCATCTTGTATTGGAGCAATGTTTTGGGGTGGGAGGCCAGTCTCACTGCTCCCACCATAGCCCCTGTCCCACACCCCAACAGCATGGAGGCCTCCCCCACCCAGGAGCATTTGTCAGCCATTGCACTGTTTAACAAACAGACTTACAGGTTGGTAGCCATCTTCACTGACAGGGGGTGTGTGGGAGGGAGGGAGGGAGCCCTGCACTACTACTACCACCATTCCCCCAGGCCCACACCCCAGCAGCATGGAGGCCTCCCCCACCTAGGAGCATGTGTCAGCCATTGCACTGTTTAACAAACAGACTTACAGGTTGGTAGCCATCTTATATTGGAGCTCTGTTTAGGGTTGGGAGGCCGGTCTCACTGCTCCCACCATAGCCCCTGTCCCACACCCCAGCAGCATGGAGGCCTCCCCCACCCAGGAGCATGTGTCAGCCATTGTACTGTTTAACAAACAGACTTACAGGTTGGTAGCCATCTTCACTGAGAGGGGGTGTGTGGGAGGGAGGAAGGGAGGCCTGCACTACTACTACCACCATTCCCCCTGTCCCACACCCCAGCAGCATGGAGGCCTCCCCCACCCAGGAGCATGTGTCCGCCATTGCACTGTTTGACAAACAGACTTAATGGTTGGTAGCCATCTTCACTGACAGGGGGTGTGTGGGAGGGAGGGAGGGAGGCCTGCACTACTACTACCACCATTCCCCCTGTCCCACACCCCAGCAGCATGGAGGCCTCCCCCACCCAGGAGCATGTGTCAGCCATTGTACTGTTTAATAAACAGACTTACAGGTTGGTAGCTAACTTGTATTGGAGCTCTGTTTTGGGGTGGGAGGCCAGTCTCACTGCTCCCACCATAGCCCCTGTCCAACACCCCAGCAGCATGGAGGCCTCCCCCACCCAGGAGCATGTGTCAGCCATTGCACTGTTTAACAAACAGACTTACAGGTTGGTAGCCACCTTCACTGAGAAGGGGTGTGTGGGAGGGAGGGAGGGAGGCCTGCACTACTACTACCACCATTCCCCCTGTCCCACACCCCAGCAGCATGGAGGCCTCCCCCACCCAGGAGCATGTGTCAGCCATTGCACTGTTTAACAAACAGACTCACAGGTTGGTAGCCATCTTGTATTGGAGCACTGTTTTGCGGTGGGAGGCCAGTCTCACTGCTCCCACCATAGCCCCTGTCCAACACCCCAGCAGCATGGAGACCTCCCCCACCCAGGAGCATGTGTCAGCCATTGCACTGTTTAACAAACAGACTTACAGGTTGGTAGCCATCTTCACTGACAGGGGGTGTGTGGGAGGGAGGGAGGGAGGCCTGCACTACTACTACCACCATTCCCACAGGCCCACACCCCAGCAGCATGGAGGCCTCCCCATCCAGGAGCATGTGTCAGCCATTGCACTGTTTAACAAACAGACTCACAGGTTGGTAGCCATCTTGTATTGGAGCTCTGTTTTGGGGTGGGAGGCCAGTCTCACTGCTCCCACCATAGCCCCATGTCCCATACCCCAGCAGCATGGAGGCCTCTCCCACCCAGGAGCATGTGTCAGCCATTGCACTGTTTAACAAACAGACTTACAGGTTGGTAGCCATCTTCACTGAGAGGGGGTGTGTGGGAGGGAGGGAGGCCTGCACTACTACTACCACCATTCCCCCTGTCCCACACCCCAGCAGCATGGAGGCCTCCCCCACCCAGGAGCATGTGTCAGCCGTTGCACTGTTTAACAAACAGACTTACAGGTTGGTAGCCATCTTGTATTGGAGCTCTGTTTTGGGGTGGGAGGCCAGTCTCACTGCTCCCACCATAGCCCCTGTGCCACACCCCAGCAGCATGGAGGCCTCCCCCACCCAGGAGCATATGTCAGCCATTGCATCCTGCACACTCACGTAACAGGTACGTACCTATAGTAATTCATCATGAAGTGTGTGTGTGTGACCTGCATCCAGAAAACATACAACAATAGCACGCAATGCATTGACAATCAACATGTATGACTCCATGATGTCCCTCTGCACTATGAAATGTTACACGGTGTTGCCATGATTTGTACTACTGATGAATGCATATCTAACTAGTGTACAGACAGAGGATGATACGCTGATGACACAAACACTGACCACTCCCCATCTACTCCACAGGTGACGAAGAACTCACTGCTGAGGACCACACAAACGACCAGCAGAGCCAGTCTCCACCCCGCCACATGGACTCTCAGATGTGGACTCCCAGGACAGTTTGGATGATGAGCTCCAGCCCGGCCCATCTGGTGTGCCACAGACCCAAAGGTCCCAGGTCCCCATCCTCCCCACCACCACCTCTGCTGCCACTACAACGCAGCAGACCCCTGCAGTCACGGCCTCTACCACCGTAACCACCACCGCCACCACCGCCACTGCCACCAACACCACCAGTACCACCAGTACCACCTGCAGCACCCTCCCTGTCCCTAGGGATGACCATCCCACAGCAACACCTGTGGAGGGCAGGGAGAGAGTGCGTGGCCCCCCAGTGGTGAGGGAAGAGGTCCGTGGCAGCAGAGCAGGTGGGAGGGCCAGGGTCACCACCAGACCTCGGGAGGAGTGGACACCATCCCTGGACCACTTCACCAGAGTTCTGGAGGCCTACCTAGAGGTCCAGGGACAAAGTGGCCGGTCTGATGAACTATTGAGGGAGCTCATCCTGCTGATGAGGTCCATCAATATCCGCCTGGGACAGATGGTGGACCTCATGGGCCAGCAAGTGGCGTTGCAGAGGGACAGGCCTGTGTCCCAACCACCACCTCCGTCCCCTCCTGTTGCACCGCAGGATGACAGTGCACCATCCTCCCCTGCGCCAACAGAGAGGGACGAGTCCCCTGACACCGCTGGCCATTCAGCAGGCCCCCCCCACCCAAAAGATCTAGGGTGCATCCAAAGAAGAGCCTGGGGGTCTCTGGAGGCAAAGCACCTACCACACGCCAGTCACTGAGCCAGCCGTGAAGACAACCCTCTTCCCAACTCTGCATTCACTGTTTGGACTATCTTTCCCCACATTGCCCTGGCAATGGCACCTCTCTGTTGGACTGGGTCACCACATCCATGTTGTGCCTACTCTTGCAACTCATTGAACAGGACTGTCAACTCACTGCTCATTCCACACCTTCATGTAAATATTACTGCACCAACCACATGTGTCGGGATTGCAAGTGGCGCAAGTACAGTCGCGCGCCACTAACCTGAGGAATCGGGCCAGCAGGAACGATGAGACGAAAGTCCCCTGAGCAGGGGAACGCTCCGGCAATCGCATACTCAATGGACAGGGCCGGAGGAGGGACACATGGAACACTGGATGGATCGACCAAGAAACCGGTAGGGATAGTTTCATGGCCACAGGATTCACAACTTCACAGATGCTGTATGGTCCGACAAATTTAGGCTTCAGTTTATTTACCCCTTTCAGATGAATGTTACGTGTGGAAAGCCACACCTTGTCCCCCACCTTATACGCTGGCTCCTCGGACCTCCTCCTGTCCGCAAACAGTTTATGAGCCGCTTGCGCCGTCTCCAAACAGTTCCGAGCATCGATGAGGATGGCTCTCAAATGGGCATGATGTTCATGTATGGAGGGAACCAAAGATTCCGCAGGCCAGTCGAACGGAAGCATGTTCGGATGGAAACCGTAAAGGCAGAAGAAGGGAGAACACCCCAAGGTGGTATGAACAGCATTGTTATATGCGAACTCCGCCAACCACAAGAGTGTGGTCCAATCCGTGGCATTCTGCATTGTAAAACAGCGGAGGTATTGTTCCAGAGTCTGATTGAGGCGTTCGGTTTTGCCATCCGTCTGGGGATGGTAGCTAGACGATAATCTAGCGTCAATTTGCAAGATGGCACAGAGAGCTTTCCAAAAATGCGACGTAAATTGCGTGCTGCGATCGGTGATCAGCACACTGGGCAATCCATGCGCCCGCACAACGTGTTGGAGGAATACTTTAGCCAACTCCACAGACGAAGGTAGACCCGGCAAGGAAATGAAGTGACCCATTTTGGTGAGATGGTCTACTACCACCAGGATAACAGTCTGATTGACGCAGGGAGGCATCTCTACTATAAAATCCATGGATATGGTATGCCAAGGTTTTGGTGGAATGGGCAAAGGATGGAGGAAGCCTGATGGTTTAGTATGGACAGATTTGCCTTGAGCACAAATCGCACAGGTCTTTACGTATTCTTTCACATCAGCTCGAACATCCTTCCACCAAAAGGACCGTTCCACATTGGCTGTGGTTTTGTAGATGCCCATGTGTCCACTTAATACAGAATCATGCGCCCATTTTAACACCTGTTGTTGCAACGTTGTCTGGGGTATGTACAACGCATGGAAATGGTATGCCAGGTCGTTTTCCATATGTCGATGCTCCGGCTCCTCCTGTATCCAAGAGTCAATATCATAATCGGCGAGGGCCACTTTTACGTCGTCCAAAAAGTCCTCGGACTTAACCAGGGCCAGCGAGTGACTGGAGCCGTCTGCTCCTTGCAGGATATATGGAGGTTCTTCAAGTTCCACCGTTTCTTCTTCTCCTAGGCGGGATAAGGCGTCCGCTTTCCCATTGCGTGACCCCGGACTGTATTTGATTACGAAATCGTAGTCGGAAAAAAACAAAGTCCATCGTAGCTGCCTTGGAGTCAAGGCTTTAGCCGTTTTGAGGAACAACAGGTTTCGATGATCCGTAATGATTTCCACAGTGTGTAAAGCACCTAGGAGGTAATGTCTCCACTCCTCACACGCCCTTTTTATGGCAAGGAGTTCCTTATCCGTGATAGTGTAGTTTATCTCACAGGGTGTAAGTTTCCTTGAATAGTATGCCACTGGATGCAACTGCCCCGTGTTCGGATGTCTTTGCGACAAGATTCCTCCGAGGGCGTATTGGGAGGCGTCCGTTTCGAGGATATATGGCAGTTGAGGATCCGGATGTCTGAGTATCGGTGCTTGGGTGAACCTGTCCTTGAGAAGTTGAAAAGACTGTTCTGCTTCTGTTCCCCATACAAACGGCACGCTTTTTCGTAGGAGGGATGTGATGGGGTGGATAGTTTTCGAAAAATCCTGGATAAAGCGCCGATAATAGTTGGCAAAGCCAAGAAAACTCTGCACTGCCTTCACATTATGTGGAGTCTTCCAGTTAAGGATTACCTCAACTTATATCCATCCGGAACCCTTGGGCATCTATAATGTACCCCAAGAAGGCTACTTCTTGTACATGGAAAAGACATTTCTCCAACTTAGCGTACAACGAATTTTGTTGTAGCTTCCGCAAGACTGTCTTTACTTGGACGATATGCTCGGACATTGTTGTTGAATAAATCAAGATATCGTCAATGTAGACCACACAGTATGATTCCAGACATCCTCTCAGCACCTCGTCCATGAAGAATTGGAAGGCTGCGGGGGCGTTGCAGAGACCAAAGGGCATTACTCGGTATTCGAATAACCCGAATTTGGTCCTGAAAGCTGTCTTCCATTCGTCCCCTTTTTGCACCCGCACAAGATGGTAGGCCCCCCGAAGATCGAGCTTTGTGAAATATCGTGCTCCCTTCAACTGATCCATCAAGACCGGAATCAGGGAGAGAGGGTAGCGGTTTTTTATCGTTACCTTGTTAATCGCACGGTAATCTATGCAAGGTCTTAGCTCATCGCAGTCCTTCTTGGCAATGAAAAACATCGGCGAAGACGCCGGGGAGGTTGAGTGTCTGATAAACCCGGTAGCTAGGTTATCATCAATATAGGTTTTTAAGTATTGGGTTTCTTTTTCCGTCAAGGCATACACCCTGCTGCAGGGGATATCCGCCCCCGGTACCAGGTCAACTCGATAGTCATAGACCCTATGGGGTGGTAACTGGGCTGCTTGTTGTTTGTCAAACAAGGCTTTAAAGTCCTGGTATTCAACGGGAAGCACTGTGGCACAACAGAATTTCTCAAGGGTGCAGGCGTTCGCCAAATAAGTGGCAGGTGAGGGTTCTGTGAGTGAAGGCTGCAGCTCATGTTTCTTACAATGTTCTTTACAATAGGGAGAGGTCATATTGACTGTACGGGATGACCAACTCACAAAAGGATCGTGCAATGTAAGCCATGGCATACCCAGGATGAGTCAGAACTGCGGGGCATCTATCAGGTCAAATTGGATATGTTCTTGATGGTCTTCCCCAAACCCCATCCATAGGGAAAGGGTATTATAAACCACCGGACCTGATGAAAGAATGGTGCCGTCCACGGCTTTTACTGTTTCGGGTCGCGGCTTCTTTTCGCAAGGGATGCCCATTCTTAATGCAAACTCTTGGTCGATGTAATTACCGGTCGCCCCAGAGTCAAGGAGCTGGCATCTCAAGTCAGAGACCTCCGTCTGATTTGAGATCTTCAGTTTTCCGACGGTTCCGCGTTCTTCATGGTAGCTTGGACTCGGGGAAGGGTAGAGCGTCCGGGAACGTAATTCCGGGCTCGACATTCCTTAATAAAATGTCCTCCTTTCCGTTCTAGCAGACGATGATCTAACTGGACAGTTAGATCGATAAGTTCAGATACCGTTGTCGGTAATTGCACCACTTGGGCCAACACATCTTTTAATTCCCCTCTTAAACCCTGATAAAAGAGGGAAACCCTTTTTACCACCGGCCAATCCGTTTCCACTAACAGGCGATTAAAGGTGGTAATGTAGGTTAACAGATCCTGTGAACCCTGTCGAAGTGTCATAATTTCCCGATCAAGAGTTAACATGTGGGACTTCCTATCGAATAATTTTCTCAGCTCGAGACAAAAATCAGAAAGGTTATATAACACAGGGTCGTTACGTTCCAACAAGGGTATGGTCCAACTTAACGCATTCCCTCCCATGTAGGACATCATAAATGCCGTTTTAGCCGCTTCCTCCTGGAAGACCGCGGGCTTACACAAGAAATGAAGTCGGCACTGATTTAGAAACGTTTCAAACTTACGAGGATCCCCAAAAAACCTCTCCGGTGGGGCCAGAGGTATCCCCGTGTTCTGGATTATTTGAACAGTCGGTAAGGTATCCGTGGTTGTAGCAAGAGTAGATAAAGGCAAAAAATAACCCCCAGTCCGGGATGAAGCAGGTGGGGGTAACATTGCCGGTTTGAGTATGGGTCTCACCACTGGTTCCTTAAGTGCCAAGTCAGACAACTCTTTGCGCATCTGTGTAACTTCCTGGTATAAGGATTGGTTCTCGGCTCGAGAGGTAAGGACCTCCTGTCGGAGTTCTGAGAAACTTTCCAGCAGGGTAGCGAGGGTAGCATCGGTATCCATCGTCCGGGCTGGTGAGTATTCTTAGGCTTGACAATCTACCGGGATTGCAAGCGGCGCAAGTACAGTCACGCGCCACTAACCTGAGGAATCGGGCCAGCAGGAACGATGAGACGAAAGTCCCCTCGACTTGTCTAAACACCACCCCCAGAGGTGACGTGGGAATCACCTTCTGAGGGAGTATTACGAGAAGCCGGGAGGTGAGAAGGGTTTTTGGAAGAGTCGGAGTTTTGGAGGTTGCCTTCTGGGTCGGGGTGATCCGCAAGACTCGGTTGAGGGACGGACTGCAGCGTGGAGAGACAATGAACAGGTATAAGTATCTTGTCTCTTCGAGGTCACTTCCCTCCCCTGGCCCTAAGTAATGACACTTACCAGAGATACAACTCTCTTGTCTTTGAATGCTAACAAGCAGTTCCTCAATCCGAGATAACCGGATAGGTGAAGAGAAAGTTATCGTCACTTTCTCCAATGGCGTAGTATCCAATGAGGATCGACGACTCTCGGTAAACAGAAAAGTGTTTGTACCTTTGTTGGACAGGCCACATGAAGGGCCGCTCCCCCCCGGCCCGACCAGGCCCGAGCCTGGTCACGCAAGTGCCACACCCCACCACTGCACGTCTTCCGTCCCCTCCGGGACCCCTGCCCCTGAACATATCGACCTCGTGGGCCCGACCCACTACTGGCCCGCGCGCCCAGCCTGGGCGCCATCTTGGACACTCCACCACGAGGCCGCCTGGCCCCCGATCGACCTCAACCCTGGGCCTAGCCAGGCCTCAGACATCCCGGCACCACCATCCACCCAGGAGGTGAGCGGGCTACTTGGCAAGTCAATGGGAGGAAGAGGTGTCGATGGCTCTCCCCCGCCAAGTGCCGCTCGCCCATCGCCTCCCCGGGCGCTGGCTCCACCCCCCTGCTGGGTGTCTGGACTCCCTCATCCCGGACCTCCCGACCTCCAAGTGCGAGGGTCCGGACATCAAAGGGCACCAGCCCTATAACTGGGGCAGCTCCAGAGCAGGAAGGCAGTTGTATCCTGGAGTCGAGAGACGCAGAGAAGAACTCATCCTTGACGGACTACTGGCGCTGCCGTAGCTCTGCCTTGCGCATCATCGTCCTGCCTGCTGGCGCTGCCGCAACCTTCGTAACCTTCGTAATCCTTCATCGTCGTCGGGACCTGCTGGCGTGGCCGCGGACCGTTTGTAACTACCATCTTCATCGGGACCTGCTGGCTCCGCCGCGGACCGTCGCTTCCTTCGTCCATCTCGGGACCTGCTGGCTCCGCCGCGGCCCGATCATCTAGAACGCCGAGCTCGAGGATTGAGAGCTATTTCCATCTTTTGGTAACAAGACTGTCCCGCTACCCTTTTCCCAAACCAGAGACCAGAATCGAGGGGACCCCTGAGTCCAGACCTCCTTGTACCATTCTATCGTACTTAAAGAATTGCCTATAAAGTATCGTTGAACTTTGCCCTTGTGTGGTGTCCGTCTGTGGGGGGGGAGTTACTTGTCTGTACGATCGCTGGAGACGGCTCTCCCCGGAGACCTCTCCCCTTATCCTCGGCCGACCCTCCCGGTCCGTCTAACATTGGTGGCCAGCGGCGCGATCCGAATCACCGCATAATCGTACAGAAGTAGCTCACCCCACGACGAAATCACGATGTCAAACAAAGAAAGCGGATCCACCGAGAAATTTCAGATGGAGAAATTGGACGAGTACAGCCATCGTGAATTAAAACAATTCTGCATCGAACTAGGTATCGCTACCACCGGTCTAAGTACCAAAGACGATTTCAAGCATGCCCTAGAGTCTTGGGCAGAAACCGAGGCTGCCGGAACCCCCGACCAAAACATCGCAGCAATAGAAAAAAACACCACGGCCCCTGAGGAGCGAAGAACGGGTCTCTCGCAAGACGAGATCCAGGAACGAGAAAGAACCCGACTACACGAGCTAGAAATGGCCCGGCTCAAAATGGATGTTGAACTTAAGTTGGCCGAACAAAAAATAAACTTAGAGCACCTGCGTCTCCGAGAAGAAAGAGAGGAAAAACAGAGACAAAGGGAGCTCGAGGAAAAGAAACTGGCATATGAACACGAGCGAAAATTAGCTGAGATCGACTTACGCAAGCAGAATAAAGAAGTAGGGGTGCCCGAGCAACCCCACACCCCAGGGGCAACAGAGAAAAAGGTACACATCCCCAAGGATGTCGTTTGAGAATACTTCCGAGAGGACGACATCCAGCAATGGTTTAAGGCCTACGAAATCGCTATGACCGCCCACCGGATCGATAGAAGCGACTGGGGAGCCGGTCTATGGGGGAGATTCCTCAATGAGGGCCGCGATGCCCTGCTACAGCTCCCGGACCACCAGATGACCTCCTATGACCATATGAAAGCTGCACTCCTCACCCGCTATGGCCTCACACCCGAGATGTACCGTCAGAGGTTCCGAGACTGCACCCGCATCCCGGGTACAACTTGGGTGGACTATGTAAACTATTTTAGCCGAGCCTTCGAGGGCTGGATCAAAGGAAGCAAGGTCACAACTTACGAACAACTCTTCAATCTCATGGTATGGGAGCATCTATCGAACAATTGCTTCATTGAGCTCCGCCAGCACCTCCTCGACAGCAAATTGACCGATCCCCGGCAGCTCGCAGCCGAGGCTGACCGGTGGGAAATCACCAGAGTGGGCCGAAATGGGTCCTATGAACAGAGCCGGAACAACAACGGTCAGCACCGTCCCCGAGGAGGAGGAGGAGGCCAAGGACGCGGAAGAGACAACGCTCCAGTCGCCCCCGCTACCAGCACCACCCCCCCGGCCAACCGGGGCAGCACCCCGGCGCGACCGGGATACCGAGCCAATGTTACGTGCCATCGATGCCAACGAGTCGGCCACTATGCAAACGACCCAAACTGCCCCCAGTACCAGAGCCCAAGACCCCGCCAAGTAGCCGCTGCTGCTCTGGGGGAAGAACAGATCTCAGAGGAGCAAGAAGAATATGAGCAAGAGCATCAAGAATGGGAGCCAGCCGCCATGGCTCTAGCATGCTTAGGGGGGAAAGACATGGTCCCGCGGGTCCCCCTACCCGCTAACACCCAGAAGTACAGCCAATGGGTGAGCATCAATGGACGCCGGGCCGAAGCCCTCCGTGACACCGGGGCCAGTGTAACAGCCGTCCGCTGTCACCTGGTGGCCCCAGAACAGTTCCTACCAAACATTCTCTGCCCTGTCCGTTCAGCCGATAACTCGGAAAGTCTGTGTCGGATGGCCTGCGTCCCTTTCGAATGGGGAGGGGTCTCCGGCATGTTGAAAGTAACGGTCCGAGACGATGCCCCCGTAGACTGCCTCCTGGGGAATGACCTTGAAAGCTCTCCGTGGGCAGCCGTAGAACGAAGAGAACACCTGGGGATGTTAGGCATCCCGGACTGGGCGTGCGTCACCACCCGGTCCATGGCCGCCCGTGCCAAACCCCGACCCGAGGAACCCGAATGGCCGGCGCCTCCGCCTCCGGTCGCCCCAGTCGAAACCACCGACCGTGACGTCCCCCCAGAACCAGCTCAACCTCCAGACCTCGCTAACCTCGACCAGTGGCCTCAAGAGGGGGGGCCCACGCAAGAACAGTTTCGCCAAGAACAGAAGACCTGTCCCTCCCTCGAGGGACTCCGCCAACAAGCCCTCGCCCAAAGCGCAGGGGATACCTCCGGAACACATTGGATCTACTGGGACAATGATCTGCTGTACAGTGAACAAAGAATCGCGGAGTTGGGGGCCAGCCGAGTGCTAGTGGTGCCCCTCCGTTTTAGAGACTTTCTGCTAAACCTGGCCCACGATGTCCCCCTGGCTGGACACCTGGGTCAAGATAAAACCTACAGCCGCCTGGTGACCCACTTCTTCTGGCCCAAAATGAGGAACGATGTACACCAGCATTGCCGATCTTGCCCCACGTGCCAAGCTAGTGGAAAGAGCGGCCGCAAACTAAAAGCCCCCCTGCAACCTTTTCCCGTGGTCACCACCCCGTTCGAGAGGGTCGGGATAGACATTGTGGGGCCCCTGGACCCGCGTACAAAACAAGGCCATCGGTTCATCCTGGTGCTAGTGGACCACGCCACCCGCTACCCCGAGGCTGTTCCCCTGCGAACTGTGACAGCCCCGGTAGTCGGCCGGGCTCTGATGGGAATCTTCTCCCGTGTGGGCTTCCCCCGAGAAGTCGTCAGCGACAGAGGCACGAACTTTATTTCCAAATATATGAAGTCCCTCTGGCAACAGTGTGGGGTTACCTACCGATTCACGACCCCCTATCACCCTCAAGGAAACGGACTCGTTGAGCGGTTCAACCGCACGCTCAAAGGGATGATTGGGGGGTTGGAAGAGCCCCTCCGTCGCCAGTGGGATGTGCTGCTGCCGTGCCTCCTCTTCGCATATCGAGAGGTCCCCCAGAAGTCCCTCGGCTTCAGCCCGTTTGAACTGCTGTATGGACATCCAGTACGGGGGCCGCTCAGCCTAGTCAAGGAAGGCTGGGAGATGCCCCCTCTAAAGAACCCCCCAGATGTCTTCAGGTACCTCCTAACCCTCCGCAACCAGACCCGGCGGTTCAGAGAGCTGGCAAAAGCCAACCTAGAGGCCAGTCAAGAGGACATGAAAAAGTGGTATGACCGGAATGCCTCCTCCATCGAATTTGAACCTGGGCAACAGGTATGGGTGATGTCCCCCACCGAACCCTGCGCCCTGCAAGACAAGTGGACGGGGCCCTTCAAAGTAGTCGAGCGCAAGGGTCCTGCCACCTATCTCATCAACATGGAATCTTCCCGGAACCCCCTCCGGGTCCTCCACGCGAATAGACTGAAACCCCACTTTGTGCGTTCAGAACTCAGCCTCCTGATGGCCACCGACAATGGATCCGAAGAAGACTCCGAGCCCCTCCCTGACCTCCTACGGACTCGGGAGAAAGACGGCTCCGTGGATGGGGTCCGACTCTCGGAGGCCCTCACCCGGGAACAACGCCAGGAGTGTCGAGACCTTCTGTTGCAGTTCGCCAGCCTGTTTTCCCTCACCCCAGGTGTCACTTCCTGGTGTGTGCACGACGTGGACACGGGGGACAGCCCCCCTATCCGCCACCGGGCCTACCGCGTGCCAGATCTGGTACGGGCCTGCATCCAGGAAGAAGTAACCAAAATGCTCACGCTCGGGGTCATCGAGCCCTCAGACAGCCCCTGGGCCAGCCCTGTAGTGCTGGTCCCCAAAGCAGCCGCTCCCGGCGCCACACCAGAACTCCGGTTCTGCGTCGACTACCGGGGCTTGAATGCGGTCACCAGAACAGACGCACATCCCATCCCCCGAGCAGACGAACTAATCGACCGCATGGGAGCTGCCCGCTACCTCAGTATTTTCGACCTGACGGCGGGCTACTGGCAGATCGGCCTCACACCCCGGGCCCAAGAACGTTCTGCCTTTTCCACCCCTGATGGCCATTACCATTTCAAGGTCATGCCCTTCGGCATGAAGAATGCTCCAGCAACATTTCAGCGGCTCGTCAATCAGGTCTTGGCAGGGCTCGAAGGATTCAGCGCCGCCTACCTAGACGACATCGCTGTATACAGCCACCATTGGCCCGAGCACCTCCACCACCTCCGAGCGGTGCTACAGGCCCTTCAGCGGGCTGGCCTCACGATCAAGGCCAGCAAATGCCAAATTGGTCAGGGGTCCGTAACATACCTCGGACACCAGGTGGGAAGCGGCCTGGTGGCCCCTCTGCAGCTCAAGATTGCCGCCATCCAGTCCTGGCAGCCCCCCATCACCCAGACCGAGGTACGCGCCTTCCTGGGCCTCACGGGCTATTACCGAAGGTTCGTGAAAGACTATGGTACCATAGTGGGGCCCCTCACAGAACTCACGTCCAAAAATCAACCCAAGAAAGTCAACTGGACCCCAGATTGTCAAACAGCCTTCGAACAATTGAAGGCCGCCATGTGCTCCGCCCCTGTGCTCCAGGCCCCCGACTACAGCCGGGAGTTCGTCGTCCAGACGGATGCCTCCGACCATGGCATTGGGGCAGTCCTGTCTCAAGTGAACACCGAAGGCCTTGATCAGCCAGTGGCCTTCATCAGCAGGCGACTCCTACCCCGAGAACAACGCTGGAGCACCATAGAGAGGGAGGCCTTCGCTGTGGTATGGGCCCTCAAAAAGCTCCGGCCCTACCTCTTTGGCACACACTTTCGGGTGCAGACCGACCATCGACCCCTGCAGTGGCTGATGCAGATGCGGGGGGAAAACCCGAAACTACTACGTTGGTCCATCTCCCTACAAGGGATGGACTTCACTGTTGAACACCGGCCTGGGCCAGATCACGCCAACGCGGATGGCCTGTCCCGGTTTTTCCGCCTCGACGAGGAGAGTTCCCAAGAGGATGGGTGACTCTCCCCGCCTTCAGCTGGGGGGGACGCATGTTGGACAGGCCACATGAAGGGCCGCTCCCCCCCGGCCCGACCAGGCCCGAGCCCGGTCACGCAAGTGCCACACCCCACCACTGCACGTCTTCCGTCCCCTCCGGGACCCCTGCCCCTGAACATATCGACCTCGTGGGCCCGACCCACTACTGGCCCGCGCGCCCAGCCTGGGCGCCATCTTGGACACTCCACCACGAGGCCGCCTGGCCCCCGATCGACCTCAACCCTGGGCCTAGCCAGGCCTCAGACATCCCGGCACCACCATCCACCCAGGAGGTGAGCGGGCTACTTGGCAAGTCAATGGGAGGAAGAGGTGTCGATGGCTCTCCCCCGCCAAGTGCCGCTCGCCCATCGCCTCCCCGGGCGCTGGCTCCACCCCCCTGCTGGGTGTCTGGACTCCCTCATCCCGGACCTCCCGACCTCCAAGTGCGAGGGTCCGGACATCAAAGGGCACCAGCCCTATAACTGGGGCAGCTCCAGAGCAGGAAGGCAGTTGTATCCTGGAGTTGAGAGACGCAGAGAAGAACTCATCCTTGACGGACTACTGGCGCTGCCGTAGCTCTGCCTTGCGCATCATCGTCCTGCCTGCTGGCGCTGCCGCAACCTTCGTAACCTTCGTAATCCTTCATCGTCGTCGGGACCTGCTGGCGTGGCCGCGGACCGTTTGTAACTACCATCTTCATCGGGACCTGCTGGCTCCGCCGCGGACCGTCGCTTCCTTCGTCCATCTCGGGACCTGCTGGCTCCGCCGCGGCCCGATCATCTAGAACGCCGAGCTCGAGGATTGAGAGCTATTTCCATCTTTTGGTAACAAGACTGTCCCGCTACCCTTTTCCCAAACCAGAGACCAGAATCGAGGGGACCCCTGAGTCCAGACCTCCTTGTACCATTCTATCGTACTTAAAGAATTGCCTATAAAGTATCGTTGAACTTTGCCCTTGTGTGGTGTCCGTCTGTGGGGGGGAAGTTACTTGTCTGTACGATCGCTGGAGACGGCTCTCCCCGGAGACCTCTCCCCTTATCCTCGGCCGACCCTCCCGGTCCGTCTAACATTGGTGGCCAGCGGCGCGATCCGAATCACCGCATAATCGTACAGAAGTAGCTCACCCCACGACGAAATCACGATGTCAAACAAAGAAAGCGGATCCACCGAGAAATTTCAGATGGAGAAATTGGACGAGTACAGCCATCGTGAATTAAAACAATTCTGCATCGAACTAGGTATCGCTACCACCGGTCTAAGTACCAAAGACGATTTCAAGCATGCCCTAGAGTCTTGGGCAGAAACCGAGGCTGCCGGAACCCCCGACCAAAACATCGCAGCAATAGAAAAAAACACCACGGCCCCTGAGGAGCGAAGAACGGGTCTCTCGCAAGACGAGATCCAGGAACGAGAAAGAACCCGACTACACGAGCTAGAAATGGCCCAGCTCAAAATGGATGTTGAACTTAAGTTGGCCGAACAAAAATAAACTTAGAGCACCTGCGTCTCCGAGAAGAAAGAGAGGAAAAACAGAGACAAAGGGAGCTCGAGGAAAAGAAACTGGCATATGAACACGAGCGAAAATTAGCTGAGATCGACTTACGCAAGCAGAATAAAGAAGTAGGGGTGCCCGAGCAACCCCACACCCCAGGGGCAACAGAGAAAAAGGTACACATCCCCAAGGATGTCGTTCGAGAATACTTCCGAGAGGACGACATCCAGCAATGGTTTAAGGCCTACGAAATCGCTATGACCGCCCACCGGATCGATAGAAGCGACTGGGGAACCGGTCTATGGGGGAGATTCCTCAATGAGGGCCGCGATGCCCTGCTACAGCTCCCGGACCACCAGATGACCTCCTATGACCATATGAAAGCTGCACTCCTCACCCGCTATGGCCTCACACCCGAGATGTACCGTCAGAGGTTCCGAGACTGCACCCGCATCCCGGGTACAACTTGGGTGGACTATGTAAACTATTTTAGCCGAGCCTTCGAGGGCTGGATCAAAGGAAGCAAGGTCACAACTTACGAACAACTCTTCAATCTCATGGTATGGGAGCATCTATCGAACAATTGCTTCATTGAGCTCCGCCAGCACCTCCTCGACAGCAAATTGACCGATCCCCGGCAGCTCGCAGCCGAGGCTGACCGGTGGGAAATCACCAGAGTGGGCCGAAATGGGTCCTATGAACAGAGCCGGAACAACAACGGTCAGCACCGTCCCCGAGGAGGAGGAGGAGGCCAAGGACGCGGAAGAGACAACGCTCCGGTCGCCCCCGCTACCAGCACCACCCCCCCGGCCAACCGGGGCAGCACCCCGGCGCGACCGGGATACCGAGCCAATGTTACGTGCCATCGATGCCAACGAGTCGGCCACTATGCAAACGACCCAAACTGCCCCCAGTACCAGAGCCCAAGACCCCGCCAAGTAGCCGCTGCTGCTCTGGGGGAAGAACAGATCTCAGAGGAGCAAGAAGAATATGAGCAAGAGCATCAAGAATGGGAGCCAGCCGCCATGGCTCTAGCATGCTTAGGGGGGAAAGACATGGTCCCGCGGGTCCCCCTACCCGCTAACACCCAGAAGTACAGCCAATGGGTGAGCATCAATGGACGCCGGGCCGAAGCCCTCCGTGACACCGGGGCCAGTGTAACAGCCGTCCGCTGTCACCTGGTGGCCCCAGAACAGTTCCTACCAAACATTCTCTGCCCTGTCCGTTCAGCCGATAACTCGGAAAGTCTGTGTCGGATGGCCTGCGTCCCTTTCGAATGGGGAGGGGTCTCCGGCATGTTGAAAGTAACGGTCCGAGACGATGCCCCCGTAGACTGCCTCCTGGGGAATGACCTTGAAAGCTCTCCGTGGGCAGCCGTAGAACGAAGAGAACACCTGGGGATGTTAGGCATCCCGGACTGGGCGTGCGTCACCACCCGGTCCATGGCCGCCCGTGCCAAACCCCGACCCGAGGAACCCGAATGGCCGGCGCCTCCGCCTCCGGTCGCCCCAGTCGAAACCACCGACCGTGACGTCCCCCCAGAACCAGCTCAACCTCCAGACCTCGCTAACCTCGACCAGTGGCCTCAAGAGGGGGGGCCCACGCAAGAACAGTTTCGCCAAGAACAGAAGACCTGTCCCTCCCTCGAGGGACTCCGCCAACAAGCCCTCGCCCAAAGCGCAGGGGATACCTCCGGAACACATTGGATCTACTGGGACAATGATCTGCTGTACAGTGAACAAAGAATCGCGGAGTTGGGGGCCAGCCGAGTGCTAGTGGTGCCCCTCCGTTTTAGAGACTTTCTGCTAAACCTGGCCCACGATGTCCCCCTGGCTGGACACCTGGGTCAAGATAAAACCTACAGCCGCCTGGTGACCCACTTCTTCTGGCCCAAAATGAGGAACGATGTACACCAGCATTGCCGATCTTGCCCCACGTGCCAAGCTAGTGGAAAGAGCGGCCGCAAACTAAAAGCCCCCCTGCAACCTTTTCCCGTGGTCACCACCCCGTTCGAGAGGGTCGGGATAGACATTGTGGGGCCCCTGGACCCGCGTACAAAACAAGGCCATCGGTTCATCCTGGTGCTAGTGGACCACGCCACCCGCTACCCCGAGGCTGTTCCCCTGCGAACTGTGACAGCCCCGGTAGTCGGCCGGGCTCTGATGGGAATCTTCTCCCGTGTGGGCTTCCCCCGAGAAGTCGTCAGCGACAGAGGCACGAACTTTATTTCCAAATATATGAAGTCCCTCTGGCAACAGTGTGGGGTTACCTACCGATTCATGACCCCCTATCACCCTCAAGGAAACGGACTCGTTGAGCGGTTCAACCGCACGCTCAAAGGGATGATTGGGGGGTTGGAAGAGCCCCTCCGTCGCCAGTGGGATGTGCTGCTGCCGTGCCTCCTCTTCGCATATCGAGAGGTCCCCCAGAAGTCCCTCGGCTTCAGCCCGTTTGAACTGCTGTATGGACATCCAGTACGGGGGCCGCTCAGCCTAGTCAAGGAAGGCTGGGAGATGCCCCCTCTAAAGAACCCCCCAGATGTCTTCAGGTACCTCCTAACCCTCCGCAACCAGACCCGGCGGTTCAGAGAGCTGGCAAAAGCCAACCTAGAGGCCAGTCAAGAGGACATGAAAAAGTGGTATGACCGGAATGCCTCCTCCATCGAATTTGAACCTGGGCAACAGGTATGGGTGATGTCCCCCACCGAACCCTGCGCCCTGCAAGACAAGTGGACGGGGCCCTTCAAAGTAGTCGAGCGCAAGGGTCCTGCCACCTATCTCATCGACATGGAATCTTCCCGGAACCCCCTCCTGGTCCTCCATGCGAATAGACTGAAACCCCACTTTGTGCGTTCAGAACTCAGCCTCCTGATGGCCACCGACAATGGATCCGAAGAAGACTCCGAGCCCCTCCCTGACCTCCTACGGACTCGGGAGAAAGACGGCTCCGTGGATGGGGTCCGACTCTCGGAGGCCCTCACCCGGGAACAACGCCAGGAGTGTCGAGACCTTCTGTTGCAGTTCGCCAGCCTGTTTTCCCTCACCCCAGGTGTCACTTCCTGGTGTGTGCACGACGTGGACACGGGGGACAGCCCCCCTATCCGCCACCGGGCCTACCGCATGCCAGATCTGGTACGGGCCTGCATCCAGGAAGAAGTAACCAAAATGCTCACGCTCGGGGTCATCGAGCCCTCAGACAGCCCCTGGGCCAGCCCTGTAGTGCTGGTCCCCAAAGCAGCCGCTCCCGGCGCCACACCAGAACTCCGGTTCTGCGTCGACTACCGGGGCTTGAATGCGGTCACCAGAACAGACGCACATCCCATCCCCCGAGCAGACGAACTAATCGACCGCATGGGAGCTGCCCGCTACCTCAGTATTTTCGACCTGACGGCGGGCTACTGGCAGATCGGCCTCACACCCCGGGCCCAAGAACGTTCTGCCTTTTCCACCCCTGATGGCCATTACCATTTCAAGGTCATGCCCTTCGGCATGAAGAATGCTCCAGCAACATTTCAGCGGCTCGTCAATCAGGTCTTGGCAGGGCTCGAAGGATTCAGCGCCGCCTACCTAGACGACATCGCTGTATACAGCCACCATTGGCCCGAGCACCTCCACCACCTCCGAGCGGTGCTACAGGCCCTTCAGCGGGCTGGCCTCACGATCAAGGCCAGCAAATGCCAAATTGGTCAGGGGTCCGTAACATACCTCGGACACCAGGTGGGAAGCGGCCTGGTGGCCCCTCTGCAGCTCAAGATTGCCGCCATCCATTCCTGGCAGCCCCCCATCACCCAGACCGAGGTACGCGCCTTCCTGGGCCTCACGGGCTATTACCGAAGGTTCGTGAAAGACTATGGTACCATAGTGGGGCCCCTCACAGAACTCACGTCCAAAAATCAACCCAAGAAAGTCAACTGGACCCCAGATTGTCAAACAGCCTTCGAACAATTGAAGGCCGCCATGTGCTCCGCCCCTGTGCTCCAGGCCCCCGACTACAGCCGGGAGTTCGTCGTCCAGACGGATGCCTCCGACCATGGCATTGGGGCAGTCCTGTCTCAAGTGAACACCGAAGGCCTTGATCAGCCAGTGGCCTTCATCAGCAGGCGACTCCTACCCCGAGAACAACGCTGGAGCACCATAGAGAGGGAGGCCTTCGCTGTGGTATGGGCCCTCAAAAAGCTCCGGCCCTACCTCTTTGGCACACACTTTCGGGTGCAGACCGACCATCGACCCCTGCAGTGGCTGATGCAGATGCGGGGGGAAAACCCGAAACTACTACGTTGGTCCATCTCCCTACAAGGGATGGACTTCACTGTTGAACACCGGCCTGGGCCAGATCACGCCAACGCGGATGGCCTGTCCCGGTTTTTCCGCCTCGACGAGGAGAGTTCCCAAGAGGATGGGTGACTCTCCCCGCCTTCAGCTGGGGGGGACGCATGTTGGACAGGCCACATGAAGGGCCGCTCCCCCCCGGCCCGACCAGGCCCGAGCCCGGTCACGCAAGTGCCACACCCCACCACTGCACGTCTTCCGTCCCCTCCGGGACCCCTGCCCCTGAACATATCGACCTCGTGGGCCCGACCCACTACTGGCCCGCGCGCCCAGCCTGGGCGCCATCTTGGACACTCCACCACGAGGCCGCCTGGCCCCCGATCGACCTCAACCCTGGGCCTAGCCAGGCCTCAGACATCCCGGCACCACCATCCACCCAGGAGGTGAGCGGGCTACTTGGCAAGTCAATGGGAGGAAGAGGTGTCGATGGCTCTCCCCCGCCAAGTGCCGCTCGCCCATCGCCTCCCCGGGCGCTGGCTCCACCCCCCTGCTGGGTGTCTGGACTCCCTCATCCCGGACCTCCCGACCTCCAAGTGCGAGGGTCCGGACATCAAAGGGCACCAGCCCTATAACTGGGGCAGCTCCAGAG
Source organism: Lissotriton vulgaris (assembly GCF_964263255.1). NCBI lineage: Eukaryota > Metazoa > Chordata > Amphibia > Caudata > Salamandridae > Lissotriton > Lissotriton vulgaris. The sequence goes on along the minus strand of NC_141694.1, from coordinate 1,850,046,609 downwards.
CAGGAAGGCAGTTGTATCCTGGAGTCGAGAGACGCAGAGAAGAACTCATCCTTGACGGACTACTGGCGCTGCCGTAGCTCTGCCTTGCGCATCATCGTCCTGCCTGCCGGCGCTGCCGCAACCTTCGTAACCTTCGTAATCCTTCATCGTCGTCGGGACCTGCTGGCGTGGCCGCGGACCGTTTGTAACTACCATCTTCATCGGGACCTGCTGGCTCCGCCGCGGACCGTCGCTTCCTTCGTCCATCTCGGGACCTGCTGGCTCCGCCGCGGCCCGATCATCTAGAACGCCGAGCTCGAGGATTGAGAGCTATTTCCATCTTTTGGTAACAAGACTGTCCCGCTACCCTTTTCCCAAACCAGAGACCAGAATCGAGGGGACCCCTGAGTCCAGACCTCCTTGTACCATTCTATCGTACTTAAAGAATTGCCTATAAAGTATCGTTGAACTTTGCCCTTGTGTGGTGTCCGTCTGTGGGGGGGAAGTTACTTGTCTGTACGATCGCTGGAGACGGCTCTCCCCGGAGACCTCTCCCCTTATCCTCGGCCGACCCTCCCGGTCCGTCTAACATTGGTGGCCAGCGGCGCGATCCGAATCACCGCATAATCGTACAGAAGTAGCTCACCCCACGACGAAATCACGATGTCAAACAAAGAAAGCGGATCCACCGAGAAATTTCAGATGGAGAAATTGGACGAGTACAGCCATCGTGAATTAAAACAATTCTGCATCGAACTAGGTATCGCTACCACCGGTCTAAGTACCAAAGACGATTTCAAGCATGCCCTAGAGTCTTGGGCAGAAACCGAGGCTGCCGGAACCCCCGACCAAAACATCGCAGCAATAGAAAAAAACACCACGGCCCCTGAGGAGCGAAGAACGGGTCTCTCGCAAGACGAGATCCAGGAACGAGAAAGAACCCGACTACACGAGCTAGAAATGGCCCAGCTCAAAATGGATGTTGAACTTAAGTTGGCCGAACAAAAAATAAACTTAGAGCACCTGCGTCTCCGAGAAGAAAGAGAGGAAAAACAGAGACAAAGGGAGCTCGAGGAAAAGAAACTGGCATATGAACACGAGCGAAAATTAGCTGAGATCGACTTACGCAAGCAGAATAAAGAAGTAGGGGTGCCCGAGCAACCCCACACCCCAGGGGCAACAGAGAAAAAGGTACACATCCCCAAGGATGTCGTTCGAGAATACTTCCGAGAGGACGACATCCAGCAATGGTTTAAGGCCTACGAAATCGCTATGACCGCCCACCGGATCGATAGAAGCGACTGGGGAACCGGTCTATGGGGGAGATTCCTCAATGAGGGCCGCGATGCCCTGCTACAGCTCCCGGACCACCAGATGACCTCCTATGACCATATGAAAGCTGCACTCCTCACCCGCTATGGCCTCACACCCGAGATGTACCGTCAGAGGTTCCGAGACTGCACCCGCATCCCGGGTACAACTTGGGTGGACTATGTAAACTATTTTAGCCGAGCCTTCGAGGGCTGGATCAAAGGAAGCAAGGTCACAACTTACGAACAACTCTTCAATCTCATGGTATGGGAGCATCTATCGAACAATTGCTTCATTGAGCTCCGCCAGCACCTCCTCGACAGCAAATTGACCGATCCCCGGCAGCTCGCAGCCGAGGCTGACCGGTGGGAAATCACCAGAGTGGGCCGAAATGGGTCCTATGAACAGAGCCGGAACAACAACGGTCAGCACCGTCCCCGAGGAGGAGGAGGAGGCCAAGGACGCGGAAGAGACAACGCTCCGGTCGCCCCCGCTACCAGCACCACCCCCCCGGCCAACCGGGGCAGCACCCCGGCGCGACCGGGATACCGAGCCAATGTTACGTGCCATCGATGCCAACGAGTCGGCCACTATGCAAACGACCCAAACTGCCCCCAGTACCAGAGCCCAAGACCCCGCCAAGTAGCCGCTGCTGCTCTGGGGGAAGAACAGATCTCAGAGGAGCAAGAAGAATATGAGCAAGAGCATCAAGAATGGGAGCCAGCCGCCATGGCTCTAGCATGCTTAGGGGGGAAAGACATGGTCCCGCGGGTCCCCCTACCCGCTAACACCCAGAAGTACAGCCAATGGGTGAGCATCAATGGACGCCGGGCCGAAGCCCTCCGTGACACCGGGGCCAGTGTAACAGCCGTCCGCTGTCACCTGGTGGCCCCAGAACAGTTCCTACCAAACATTCTCTGCCCTGTCCGTTCAGCCGATAACTCGGAAAGTCTGTGTCGGATGGCCTGCGTCCCTTTCGAATGGGGAGGGGTCTCCGGCATGTTGAAAGTAACGGTCCGAGACGATGCCCCCGTAGACTGCCTCCTGGGGAATGACCTTGAAAGCTCTCCGTGGGCAGCCGTAGAACGAAGAGAACACCTGGGGATGTTAGGCATCCCGGACTGGGCGTGCGTCACCACCCGGTCCATGGCCGCCCGTGCCAAACCCCGACCCGAGGAACCCGAATGGCCGGCGCCTCCGCCTCCGGTCGCCCCAGTCGAAACCACCGACCGTGACGTCCCCCCAGAACCAGCTCAACCTCCAGACCTCGCTAACCTCGACCAGTGGCCTCAAGAGGGGGGGCCCACGCAAGAACAGTTTCGCCAAGAACAGAAGACCTGTCCCTCCCTCGAGGGACTCCGCCAACAAGCCCTCGCCCAAAGCGCAGGGGATACCTCCGGAACACATTGGATCTACTGGGACAATGATCTGCTGTACAGTGAACAAAGAATCGCGGAGTTGGGGGCCAGCCGAGTGCTAGTGGTGCCCCTCCGTTTTAGAGACTTTCTGCTAAACCTGGCCCACGATGTCCCCCTGGCTGGACACCTGGGTCAAGATAAAACCTACAGCCGCCTGGTGACCCACTTCTTCTGGCCCAAAATGAGGAACGATGTACACCAGCATTGCCGATCTTGCCCCACGTGCCAAGCTAGTGGAAAGAGCGGCCGCAAACTAAAAGCCCCCCTGCAACCTTTTCCCGTGGTCACCACCCCGTTCGAGAGGGTCGGGATAGACATTGTGGGGCCCCTGGACCCGCGTACAAAACAAGGCCATCGGTTCATCCTGGTGCTAGTGGACCACGCCACCCGCTACCCCGAGGCTGTTCCCCTGCGAACTGTGACAGCCCCGGTAGTCGGCCGGGCTCTGATGGGAATCTTCTCCCGTGTGGGCTTCCCCCGAGAAGTCGTCAGCGACAGAGGCACGAACTTTATTTCCAAATATATGAAGTCCCTCTGGCAACAGTGTGGGGTTACCTACCGATTCACGACCCCCTATCACCCTCAAGGAAACGGACTCGTTGAGCGGTTCAACCGCACGCTCAAAGGGATGATTGGGGGGTTGGAAGAGCCCCTCCATCGCCAGTGGGATGTGCTGCTGCCGTGCCTCCTCTTCGCATATCGAGAGGTCCCCCAGAAGTCCCTCGGCTTCAGCCCGTTTGAACTGCTGTATGGACATCCAGTACGGGGGCCGCTCAGCCTAGTCAAGGAAGGCTGGGAGATGCCCCCTCTAAAGAACCCCCCAGATGTCTTCAGGTACCTCCTAACCCTCCGCAACCAGACCCGGCGGTTCAGAGAGCTGGCAAAAGCCAACCTAGAGGCCAGTCAAGAGGACATGAAAAAGTGGTATGACCGGAATGCCTCCTCCATCGAATTTGAACCTGGGCAACAGGTATGGGTGATGTCCCCCACCGAACCCTGCGCCCTGCAAGACAAGTGGACGGGGCCCTTCAAAGTAGTCGAGCGCAAGGGTCCTGCCACCTATCTCATCGACATGGAATCTTCCCGGAACCCCCTCCGGGTCCTCCACGCGAATAGACTGAAACCTCACTTTGTGCGTTCAGAACTCAGCCTCCTGATGGCCACCGACAATGGATCCGAAGAAGACTCCGAGCCCCTCCCTGACCTCCTACGGACTCGGGAGAAAGACGGCTCCGTGGATGGGGTCCGACTCTCGGAGGCCCTCACCCGGGAACAACGCCAGGAGTGTCGAGACCTTCTGTTGCAGTTCGCCAGCCTGTTTTCCCTCACCCCAGGTGTCACTTCCTGGTGTGTGCACGACGTGGACACGGGGGACAGCCCCCCTATCCGCCACCGGGCCTACCGCGTGCCAGATCGGGTACGGGCCTGCATCCAGGAAGAAGTAACCAAAATGCTCACGCTCTGGGTCATCGAGCCCTCAGACAGCCCCTGGGCCAGCCCTGTAGTGCTGGTCCCCAAAGCAGCCGCTCCCGGCGCCACACCAGAACTCCGGTTCTGCGTCGACTACCGGGGCTTGAATGCGGTCACCAGAACAGACACACATCCCATCCCCCGAGCAGACGAACTAATCGACCGCATGGGAGCTGCCCGCTACCTCAGTATTTTCGACCTGACGGCGGGCTACTGGCAGATCGGCCTCACACCCCGGGCCCAAGAACGTTCTGCCTTTTCCACCCCTGATGGCCATTACCATTTCAAGGTCATGCCCTTCGGCATGAAGAATGCTCCAGCAACATTTCAGCGGCTCGTCAATCAGGTCTTGGCAGGGCTCGAAGGATTCAGCGCCGCCTACCTAGACGACATCGCTGTATACAGCCACCATTGGCCCGAGCACCTCCACCACCTCCGAGCGGTGCTACAGGCCCTTCAGCGGGCTGGCCTCACGATCAAGGCCAGCAAATGCCAAATTGGTCAGGGGTCCGTAACATACCTCGGACACCAGGTGGGAAGCGGCCTGGTGGCCCCTCTGCAGCTCAAGATTGCCGCCATCCAGTCCTGGCAGCCCCCCATCACCCAGACCGAGGTACGCGCCTTCCTGGGCCTCACGGGCTATTACCGAAGGTTCGTGAAAGACTATGGTACCATAGTGGGGCCCCTCACAGAACTCACGTCCAAAAATCAACCCAAGAAAGTCAACTGGACCCCAGATTGTCAAACAGCCTTCGAACAATTGAAGGCCGCCATGTGCTCCGCCCCTGTGCTCCAGGCCCCTGACTACAGCCGGGAGTTCGTCGTCCAGACGGATGCCTCCGACCATGGCATTGGGGCAGTCCTGTCTCAAGTGAACACCGAAGGCCTTGATCAGCCAGTGGCCTTCATCAGCAGGCGACTCCTACCCCGAGAACAACGCTGGAGCACCATAGAGAGGGAGGCCTTCGCTGTGGTATGGGCCCTCAAAAAGCTCCGGCCCTACCTCTTTGGCACACACTTTCGGGTGCAGACCGACCATCGACCCCTGCAGTGGCTGATGCAGATGCGGGGGGAAAACCCGAAACTACTACGTTGGTCCATCTCCCTACAAGGGATGGACTTCACTGTTGAACACCGGCCTGGGCCAGATCACGCCAACGCGGATGGCCTGTCCCGGTTTTTTCGCCTCGACGAGGAGAGTCCCCAAGAGGATGGGTGACTCTCCCCGCCTTCAGCTGGGGGGGACGCATGTTGGACAGGCCACATGAAGGGCCGCTCCCCCCCGGCCCGACCAGGCCCGAGCCCGGTCACGCAAGTGCCACACCCCACCACTGCACGTCTTCCGTCCCCTCCGGGACCCCTGCCCCTGAACATATCGACCTCGTGGGCCCGACCCACTACTGGCCCGCGCGCCCAGCCTGGGCGCCATCTTGGACACTCCACCACGAGGCCGCCTGGCCCCCGATCGACCTCAACCCTGGGCCTAGCCAGGCCTCAGACATCCCGGCACCACCATCCACCCAGGAGGTGAGCGGGCTACTTGGCAAGTCAATGGGAGGAAGAGGTGTCGATGGCTCTCCCCCGCCAAGTGCCGCTCGCCCATCGCCTCCCCGGGCGCTGGCTCCACCCCCCTGCTGGGTGTCTGGACTCCCTCATCCCGGACCTCCCGACCTCCAAGTGCGAGGGTCCGGACATCAAAGGGCACCAGCCCTATACCTGGGGCAGCTCCAGAGCAGGAAGGCAGTTGTATCCTGGAGTCGAGAGACGCAGAGAAGAACTCATCCTTGACGGACTACTGGCGCTGCCGTAGCTCTGCCTTGCGCATCATCGTCCTGCCTGCTGGCGCTGCCGCAACCTTCGTAACCTTCGTAATCCTTCATCGTCGTCGGGACCTGCTGGCGTGGCCGCGGACCGTTTGTAACTACCATCTTCATCGGGACCTGCTGGCTCCGCCGCGGACCGTCGCTTCCTTCGTCCATCTCGGGACCTGCTGGCTCCGCCGCGGCCCGATCATCTAGAACGCCGAGCTCGAGGATTGAGAGCTATTTCCATCTTTTGGTAACAAGACTGTCCCGCTACCCTTTTCCCAAACCAGAGACCAGAATCGAGGGGACCCCTGAGTCCAGACCTCCTTGTACCATTCTATCGTACTTAAAGAATTGCCTATAAAGTATCGTTGAACTTTGCCCTTGTGTGGTGTCCGTCTGTGGGGGGGAAGTTACTTGTCTGTACGATCGCTGGAGACGGCTCTCCCCGGAGACCTCTCCCCTTATCCTCGGCCGACCCTCCCGGTCCGTCTAACAACCTTGTAGACTCTTGTTCTCAATGACTCTTGAGAACAACCATGTCGTTATAGGTTACAATAACAATGAACTCAAAGAAGAAGAACTCCGTATTACTGAACGTGAGATCTTCTGGGGAACAAATGTAATCAGAACGCATATGACGCGGGAATGTAGAAATAAAAGAAAATACTGGGGTAGAAGAACGATCCCGTTCTTCTTTCGTAATACTTGCGACTAGTCGGAAGTTATCTCCACTCCTCTGACCTCGCAGGCTCTTCTTCGGCGTAGACTTGGAAATACTCTGGCCACGCAGGCTCTTCTTCGGCGTAGGCTTGAAATACTCTGACCAGGATGGGTTTCTTCTCGGTATATCTCCGGCGGGGACAACACCATCCGCCAATACTTAAACCACCATAACAATTGTCAAGCGCCGATCTGTTGCAGAGGAGGAGCTTATATAGGCTCAGCCTTCTTTCCTGCTCTCCATAGCCGCTTTGCCTTCTGGGACATGTAGTCCGTTTGGAGAGATCGCGTTATTTTGCCTTTTCTTCCTTTCCTCGCCGTGTTGGCGAGAGCGATCGCAACACATGTCCACTCCCAAAATAAAATACCTGACGCACAAGATTTTGTGTACTGAATTCTTTAGTGCAGTATTTACATTGTTGATAATGTCCATGATGTGTACAAATGATGTACAGTATGCAGGGCAGGAACCCTCTGTAGCACCTAGGGAGACACAACAGAACAACAGTCACTGGTCTCATTGTGGCAACACACAGATCACTGCACAAAAATATCCAAGACGTCACAGGCATACTACACAATGTCTAGGAGATGTGCACAAATACAGTCCAACATACATCTCGGTACGGAACGTCAATTTCACAAATAACACACATGGGTGACAGAACATGTGCCTATTGCTTACATCCGTGCATAGCCATTCATGGCAAGACAAACCACACCAAACAATGTACACGTTGTACCTCATCAGCCACCTTCAAGTGAAGTAGCGTTCAATGAGCTGTTGGCACAGGTCTACTCCTTCCTCCTCTCCACTGTCCTCATCACTGGATTCAGGTCCCTGAGCAGGTGGTTGCCCTGGTTCATCACCATCGTCCAGGAGCAGGGGCACACCCCTGTGGATGGCCAGGTTGTGCAGAATACAGCATGCCACAAAGATCTTGCACACCTTCCCAGGCGAGTATGCCAGTGCGCCTCCGGTCCTGTCAAGGCACCGGTACCTTGACTTCAGCATGCCAAAAGTCCGCTCGATTACCCGTCGGGTCCTGCCATGGGCCTCATTGTAGCGGATGTCTGCTGGTGTCTGGGGATTCCGGAGGGGGCTCAACAGCCATGGGCGACTGGGATATGCTGAGTCACCTATGAATGACAGTCACACATTGCAATGTTGTACAGCCAGAGTGCAGAAAGTGACACACAGCACGCCATAGCAGTAGTGATACTCACCCACAATCCAGGCACGTTTGGGATGCAGATTCTCCATCATCCTTGGCACCATGCTGTTCCTCATGATGTACGAATCATGTGCCGAACCTGGATACTTTCCACACACATGTGATATAGTCATGTCCGCAAGGCACACCACCTGCACATTCATGGAGTGGTAGTGTTTGCGGTTCCGATAAATGTGCTCCGTCGCCTGCGGTGGCAACAGACCTACATGGGTGCAATCGTTGGCACCAACTACATGTGGGATGTGCCCAAGGGGATAGAAGTCACCCTTCACGGCAGCCAATTCACGTCCCCTGGGGAAATGTATGTAGCGATTGCGATACACATCATGGCCGCAAGAACATCCCACTGCACCATGCTAAACATGGCCTGCGACATCCCCCCAGCGTTAGCCACGGTCTCCTGGAAGGAACCAGTCACAAAAAAGTGGAGTGCTGCCATCACCTTGAAGGTGGGTGTGAATGCCGTAGGATAGTGACGGCGATGCTGAAGGTGGGGCTCCAATAGATCACACACAATCTTCAATGTTGGTCTCTCCAGCCTGAATTTCCTGATGATTGCCTCATTCTCCATGTCCTCCAGCACTGTTAGTTGACGTAGGAGATTCAGCCTCCTCCTAGTTGAGGAGTGAAATGAAAATGTCAGTGACAAGCATCATGAGATGGGCATAGCACAAAACATCAATGATGTCATGGGAAAACAATGAGTGCCAGAGAGATGCATGACACATCAGGTTACATGGCTGGCCAATAGCTACACACAGAGGGCACGCCTCTCTAGTGACAATACACAAGTCTCAAAAACACATCTGGGACTGTGAATCCGGATATAATGGATGAACAATTCACATGTGCAGACAAGGTGCAGCAATACCCGCCAATGTATTGTGACTTACTATGTCTATCATACCCATCTGCTGTACCTGCCACACCTCAAGGCATCATGTAAAGTCAGAACACATTCATCAACACAATGATCACAGTAGCAGGAACACTTCCGGTTGTGTACATGAGCAGTTGTGAAAGCAGAAGTCTGGTCCGATACAATGCGGTGACACCAGCTAGGTCAAGGTCTGCATTGACCCACAACGCATTAAACGTCATGACATCATTTACAACAGCTGAAGTATGTCAATCATCATCAGCCATCAAATATGTCACTAAAATGGCTGAACCACAGGCCAAAGTGACTCACACTGAACGTGCGTCCACCTGTGGATGACATGGCTGTGTGGCATCGTGTGTACAATGATGTCCCCTTCACCATGTTGCTGCAGGGTGCTGATACAGTGTCCTTGATTGACATACACACCAATGGGTACGAAAATGGCTGTACCTACCGCTGGGCCCTGGCGGTGTGACCCCAGCACCACCATCTTCTCACACAAGGTAGCCATTGGCATATGGACATGTGTATATGGCGGTGGGTATGCTCCGCCGCATGAGTCGTGGTACCTACCGCCGGGCCCCGGCGGTGTGACCCCAGCACCACCATCTCCCCAGACAAGGTAGCCATTGGCATATGGACATGTGTATATGGCGATGGGTATGCTCCGCCGCATGAGTCGCGGTACCTACCGCCGGGCCCCGGCGGTGCATCACCGCCATGGGGCATTGCATGCAGCCAATGGCAGCGATGATGGCGGTGGCATGATGCAGATTTGAATATCGCGGAAGGTGTGCTCCGCTACCGCGGAGACGGTGATTGGATGCTTTTGAATGAAGCATACACGGACAACCTATTGTAGTAGCTTTTAAGTTTCCAAACGACCCCAGAGGGCTATAAATTTGTGGGTGTGAGCCTCACATTTCCACTGCTCACAGACCCTGCTGACTGGGACCCTGTCCTGCTGCTGCCCCAAGAGCCTGCTGACTGGGACCCTGTCCTGCTGCTGCCCCAAGAGCCTGCTGACTGGGACCCCTCACAACTCACTTCCGCCACAGGTCTGCCATTTTCACAGGGATGTCAAGAACAGATAAGATCCATGCCAGTCCATTCACGAGTGAGGAGCTGGATGTCCTTGTGGACGAGGTGCTGGCATAGTACCCACGGCTGTTCGGTGGGCCCAAAGTTGCGGTAAGTCACCATGAAGGAAGCTGTAGGGAAGGGTGGTGTCAGACGTGTAGTGGTGATGCTGCATTATATGATTGGGGATGTGGGGTGATGACAAACACTGACATACAAGCTGTCTCCAGCTCGAGGGAGTGTGTGTGTTGCAATGTAACGCTTTCCTAGCCCTGTACTCGTATGTGTGAGTGGGGTGTGTTACATTGTCGGCCATACAGAACCAACGGTTGTTATCCTTTTAGATGACAGGACAGTGAATGCTTGTGAGGACATTTGTGGGTGCCCCTGTAGTCAGAGTCAGTGTGACCCACAGAGTAGGTTCAGTGGCTGCACAGCCAAACGTACAACATCAGCCGACTTTCCTGCTACAGTTGCTTCACACTGAATATTAGATATGCCCCATCAGTGCCCTCTACAATTACTGAATTACACACTGCTGTTGATGCATTTGTGTTGAGGCACCATGCATTTGTGTGAATATCAGTCTAGGAACCACAATGTGTGCATGCATTCACTAAAGTTTATGCCATGCAGAGTGCCCTCGTGAGGGTACCCTTAGTTCGGGAGGGAGGGAGGTTACTGTGAGTCCTGAGTCAGTGTCTGGCTGCTGTACTGATAGATGCTGAAATCTCACATGTAATGAATGTTCTTTTGCCCTTCTTTACTCTCATACCTTCAGCTCAAGCCACACCAATGTAAGGCTGTGTGGAGGGCCATAGCAGCAAAGGTGCGAGCCCTGGGGGTATCAAACAGATGACACACACACTGTCACAAGAGGTGGGACAACATCAGCCGGCTGGCTAAGCAAGTGGCAGAGATGACCTTGGGAATGCTACCACGCACAGGGTGTTTGGCACGGCGCACCATGACTCCTCAGATGAGACTCATACTGGCAGTGACCAATCCAGACCTGGATGCACGTCTGAAGGGGCATCAGCTGCAAGACAGAGATGGTGAGTATCTGGGGAGGGATAGTGTGTCTGGGAGTGGATGCATGTGTACAGGGCCTGTGGCAGCGGCGACACATGAGATGTGCGTGGGTTGCCATGCTGTGATGTGTGATGTGAGTGGCGACTGTGATATGTGCCTGTAGGAGGCATTGGCCCACCATGGCCTTACTGTGCTGCTCCTGCCTGCAGTCCTAAATCCTTGACAGATTTATTGTGGCCACATGGTCACTCTTCATTGGGATGGTGTGGGGAGTCCATATTCTGCCGAACTGCAGTGTCCACTTCATGAGTGTGACTCCATGTCTGTCTACTTTGCATGCACCATGATGTTTGAGCCCCACACATCCGACGACAATATGAACCCAGATTGGCACATGGTGCTTGCTATGGCCTGGTTGGCATTGTGGCATGTGTAGTCAGTACAGGTGTGTGTGGTCCCCTCTGGTTCCCTGTAGGGCTGTCAGTGATGATGAGTGTTGTGGCCACATCATGTCCATGGGGCAGGTCTATGTGGGGTGGGGGCACTCCATCCACAGGCAGGGTGTTGTGCTGTGTGGCATCGACATGCCTCACTCCAGGCAGTTTGTCTGCATGACAGGCACTGTTGTGGACTATATAGTGTGTAGCTGCACAGTGATTGCAGGGTGTGATGGTTACCATGTAGCTCAAGGCCTGTACAGTGCTGCATTGATCTGTAATCGTGTGACCAGATGATGACACTTACACAACCCTGTTTCTCACACGAATGCAGAATCGCAAGACACCACGGCGGAACATGATCCAGAGACAAGTGGTGGCGAGACCAGCACAACAGCAGCAGCGGAGCCAAGTGAGACTGAGCCAAGTGACAGTGAGCACACCAGCGCATCTGAGGGTGACAGGAGTATGCAGGAGGAATCCGTGGCTGAAAGACAGAGTACCACTTCATCTGATGCCAGCGGTGATGCATCCATGTTAGCAGGCACAGGGGATGGGGAGTCTGCTGTTGCATCTGACAACCAGCGGCCAGTGCCCAGCCTCCCATCCACTTCCTCTGGTGCTGGCCGTATCTGTGTTACTAAGAGGGGAAGAGTGACATTCACACATGGCACCGCTGCCCCTGCACCTGTCTCCCCTGCTGCCCTCAGTGCAGAGTGCGTAGAGCTCCTGCGCCAACTTTGTGTGGGCCAGACCGCCCTGCTCAATGCCTTCAGTGCCCACGAGAACAAATTAGGCCAGGTGATTGCATTCATGGAGGGCATACATTCTGACGTGGGTGGGCTACACCGTACAGTCCAGGCATTGTCAGCCACAGTCACGTCAGCCCTCCAACAGGCACATGCTCCCATTGCAGCTCATGTGCCTGTGACGACCAGCCATTCAGTGGCCACATCAGATCACAGTGACCACTTGGCACCTACATCACCTAAAAGATACAACACTAGGAGCACACGTCAGACCCAAACAAAACAATCCCGTCCACAGACTCCATCCCCAAAGAAGAGCAGCCCCCCCCCAATATGTACAGACAAGGAAAAGTCACAGATCATTGTGCCACACATTAGCCTCATTTGATGCTGAGGCATCTCCAGTGATTGACTGTCCTATGCCCACAGAGGATGTGTGGCATGTCATGGGTACACCTGGGGGGAGCACAGGGACACAACCACCCACCACATCAACCCCAAAACAAAGTACATCGAGGAAGGTGGAGGAGAGCCCTGTTGTGACCAGCCCAGTCATTGAGGCAGAGGAGAGCCCTGTTGTGACCAGCCCAGTCATTGAGGCAGAGGAGAGCCCGGTTGTGACCAGCCCAGTGATTAAGGGAAAGGAGGGCAGTGTTGTGTCCAGCCCAGTGATCAAGGGTAAGGAGGGTAGTGTTGAATCCAGGCCACTGATTAAGGGAAAGGAGGGCAGTGTTGTGTCCAGGCCAGTGTATAAGGGAATGGAGGGCAGTGTTGTGTCCAGGCCAGTGATCAAGGGAAAGGAGGGCAGTGTTGTGACCAGCCCTGGCAAGAAATGACAGGAGGGCACTGTAGACACCACCCCTGGGGGAAGTGGGAAGGTGGGCACTGTAGGGGGTACACCTTCCAGAGAGGGTAAGGTGGTCCGGAGGCGTAGCCAGCCCAAGCGTTCTGCAGGATCAAGCACATCACCGGAGGGAGTGCCAGTGTCTGCCCCTGATGTGGGACAGTTGGTGTGTGTGCCTATTGTGTCATCACTACTTCCCATCAACCCCAATACAGGGAAGCCATTTCATGTACCCAAAAAGTGGAAGGGCACCCCTCCAACCTCTCCCACCCACACTGTGTCAGGGGTGTGCATGACTCCACCTCCACGTGCCACTGTGCCACCTGGTCCACACAGCCCTCCACCTTGCAGGCCCTCTGTTATTACCACATCACATGGGCCTCTTTCAGCCCAGTCAAGTGGGCCTGCTGTCCACAAAACACAGCCAGGTCCCAGTCCGCATGACAACCAGAAGTGAGTTGTCAACACACTCATGCGCCTGTGCCCCACACAAGTGTGCTAGTGAAGACCATTGTTTGCGACCTGTGTGTGTTGCTGGCCCTGTTGCTGTGATGTGCTGTACTCTCCCCTGCCATGGACTCTGGGCCTGCTGCTCTGCTGTGCTGTACTCTCCCCTGCCATGGACTCTGGCCTTCTTGTTTGTGTTTCACCTATGCATAGTCTCTACCATTTGTACATGATTTTGTTGCTTGCTGTTGTCTACTAATGTTGTATTGCTACATCTGTGCAATTTGTGAATAAATACAGGTACTTCTGATGTGTGTTTTATCAGTCTCCTTGCTGATTATAGTCATTTTCTTGTTTGCATTTGCTTGACTGTGTACCATGCTCTATTTTTCAGTTCAACATTGCAAAGGCTCTTTGTAGCCATCTGATTTGTAGACAGGGGTGACAGGGTCTTCAGTCCATTATGGCACTACTGATGTTGTACTCTGTAATGGCTATTTTACAGGACTGCAGTTCTCTTGTTGGTGATTTGCTATTGTTGCATACACTGTTCACAGGTCATGTTGGGGGACACTGGCAGCGCAGGGTGTGCTGCTGTTCAGTGGGTTTGTTGCTGCCTGTGATGTCATGAGGTGTGTGTGTGTTTTCCTTTCTGTATGCCCAGGCGTGTATGTGTATGGTCATCTTGTGTTGGACCTTTGTCCTGGTGGCATGGCTTACATGTCATGTGTGGTGTTGGGTGTAGCAGAGGTGTGCAGTGTAAAGGGTGTAAGTTTGTAGTGTATGTATGTGTGCCCCTGTATGGTGTGAGACACACATGTGTCAGCCAGGAGTTGTATGCCTGTTGTTTGTTTTGTCTTACCCTGTGTGGATGATTGTATGCAATTGTGTGGGCTGTGGGAGTGCACTGGTGTTGTGTGTTCCTTGTGAGCCAACCCTGCAGTGCCTGTGTCCCTGGTTGTGTGTTGCTGTGTGTGTGTATAGTGCTTGTTGTTACAGTGCTTGTTAGTGTGCATGGGGGGGCACGGGATGAGCACCTGGCCTGTGAGTTGCTCGGGTGGGGTGCAGTGTGGTTGTGGGTGGTCTGTCCCTGTGATGTTTGTGCCCTGCCCATGCCTTGGTGTGGCCCTGCCTTCTGCATGGTGCGCATGTGTTGACCGCGGCGGTGACGTGACCGTGACCGTGACGTTGCTGCTGGTTGGCGGGCGTTGTGTGTTCTGGATGCTGTGGGGTGCCTTGTTGTGAGGTGGGTGATGTGTGGGTGCCCATGTGGATGTGTTCTGGCCCCCAGCAGGATGCCTGTGTGGTGCTTGGGCCCTGTGTCTGCATGTGTGTTGTGTGGTGCATATGTATAGTGGCGTACCTGCGGCGGCATCCGCGGCGGCCCATCTGGCGATAGTGTTGCAACAGGTACATGACCGGATGCATGTGGAGGGCTGGGTCCATGGGGTTCATGTCGGGTCTCGGCAATCGTGGTCCGCTGTCGACTTTCCGCCTGCTTCAGCTGTGCGGTGTGTCCGCTGTGGTGCTTGATTCCGTTCTGGGAAGGACATGGCTTTTGTAGTTCAGACTGGACTGTTCCCATGGGGCACAGGGTCAGAGCTGATTTGCATATCGCCATTGTCTAACCCAGGGTGGTGTGGAGTGCAAAAAAACGATGGATTTGGGCCCAGATCTTCGGACTGGGGTGAATGTGTGACATTGATCCACATTCTGTCCAGCACCTGTTTTGTTTGCAATTGCCGCCATAAGTGCGCTGGGGATGCTCAGACGTGGGTCCCAGGCACTCCACACCACTGGAGTCAAGCTAGCCGGGCTGATGAGAGGTGTTACCTCGAAACCGGTCCGGTCCTCGGATGCTTGATTCCGTTCTGGGAAGGACATGGCTTTTGTAGTTGGGACTGGACTGTTCCCATGGGACACAGGGTCAGAGCTGATTTGCATATCGCCATTGTCTAACCCAGGGTGGTGTGGAGTGCAAAAAAACGATGGATTTGGGCCCAGATCTTCAGACTGGGGTGAATGTGTGACATTGATCCACATTCTGTCCATCACCTGTTTTGTTTGCAATTGCCGCCATAAGTGCGCTGGGGATGCTCAGACGTGGGTCCCAGACACTCCACACCACTGGAGTCAAGCTAGCCGGGCTGATGAGAGGTGTTACCTCGAAACCGGTCCGGTCCTCGGATGCTTGATTCCGTTCTGGGAAGGACATGGCTTTTGTAGTTCGGACTGGACTGTTCCCATGGGGCACAGGGTCAGAGCTGATTTGCATATCGCCATTGTCTAACCCAGGGTGGTGTGGAGTGCAAAAAAACGATGGATTTGGGCCCAGATCTTCGGAATGGGGTGAATGTGTGACATTGATCCACATTCTGTCCATCACCTGTTTTGTTTGCAATTGCCGCCATAAGTGCGCTGGGGATGCTCAGACCAGGGCCGGACTGGCCATAGCGGGCACCGGGCGTTTCCCCGGTGGGCCGCTAGGGTGGGGGCCGATTTTGGACCCCTGGGGGCCGTTTTTTTGTTACCGGGGGGGTCGGCAATATCGGCCCCCAGTACCAAAATCCGCCGAAACCGGCCCTCACACACTGCGTTGCTGCACTCCCTCACCCCAGGGGGGGCTGGCTGAGCAGTGTGCCAGGGCCGGTTTCTGTTCCCAGTCCGGCCCTGGCTCAGACGTGGGTCCCAGGCACTCCACACCACTGGAGTCAAGCTAGCCGGGCTGATGAGAGGTGTTACCTCGAAACCGGTCCGGTCCTCGGATGCTTGATTCCGTTCTGGGAAGGACATGGCTTTTGTAGTTGGGACTGGACTGTTCCCATGGGGCACAGGGTCAGAGTTGATTTGCATATCGCCATTGTCTAACTCAGGGTGGTGTGGAGTGCAAAAAAACGATGGATTTGGGCCCAGATCTTCGGACTGGGGTGAATGTGTGACATTGATCCACATTCTGTCCATCACCTGTTTTGTTTGCAATTGCCGCCATAAGTGCGCTGGGGATGCTCAGACGTGGGTCCCAGGCACTCCACACCACTGGAGTCAAGCTAGCCGGGCTGATGAGAGGTGTTACCTCGAAACCGGTCCGGTCCTCGGATGCTTGATTCCGTTCTGGGAAGGACATGGCTTCTGTAGTTCAGACTGGACTGTTCTCATGGGGCACAGGGTCAGAGCTGATTTGTATATCGCCATTGTCTAACCCAGGGTGGTGTGGAGTGCAAAAAAACGATGGATTTGGGCCCAGATCTTCGGACTGGGGTGAATGTGTGACATTGATCCACATTCTGTCCATCACCTGTTTTGTTTGCAATTGCCGCCATAAGTGCGCTGGGGATGCTCAGACGTGGGTCCCAGGCACTCCACACCACTGGAGTCAAGCTAGCCGGGCTGATGAGAGGTGTTACGTCGAAACCGGTCCGGTCCTCGGATGCTTGATTCCGTTCTGGGAAGGACATGGCTTTTGTAGTTCGGACTGGACTGTTCACATGGGGCACAGGGTCAGAGCTGATTTGCATATCGCCATTGTCTAACCCAGGGTGGTGTGGAGTGCAAAAAAACGATGGATTTGGGCCCAGATCTTCGGACTGGGGTGAATGTGTGACATTGATCCACATTCTGTCCATCACCTGTTTTGTTTGCAATTGCCGCCATAAGTGCGCTGGGGATGCTCAGACGTGGGTCCCAGGCACTCCACACCACTGGAGTCAAGCTAGCCGGGCTGATGAGAGGTGTTACCTCGAAACCGGTCCGGTCCTCGGATGCTTGATTCCGTTCTGGGAAGGACATGGCTTTTGTACTTGGGACTGGACTGTTCCCATGGGGCACAGGGTCAGAGCTGATTTGCATATCGCCATTGTCTAACCCAGGGTGGTGTGGAGTGCGAAAAAACGATGGATTTGGGCCCAGATCTTCAGACTGGGGTGAATGTGTGACATTGATCCACATTCTGTCCATCACCTGTTTTGTTTGCAATTGCCGCCATAAGTGCGCTGGGGATGCTCAGACGTGGGTCCCAGACACTCCACACCACTGGAGTCAAGCTAGCCGGGCTGATGAGAGGTGTTACCTCGAAACTGGTCCGGTCCTCGGATGCTTGATTCCGTTCTGGGAAGGACATGGCTTTTGTAGTTCAGACTGGATTGTTCCCATGGGGCACAGGGTCAGAGCTGATTTGCATATCGCCATTGTCTAACCCAGGGTGGTGTGGAGTGCAAAAAAACGATGGATTTGGGCCCAGATCTTCGGACTGGGGTGAATGTGTGACATTGATCCACATTCTGTCCATCACCTGTTTTGTTTGCAATTGCCGCCATAAGTGCGCTGGGGATGCTCAGACGTGGGTCCTGAAGGACTGGGTTCTTTTGGACCCAGCGGTGCCAGGGCACAACACCTGAAACCTTCGTGGGTAACCTGTTCCGGCGTACAAGTCACAGAGACACGGGACACTTCCTTCGGCGTCAAAGAGTCAAGGTTTATTTACTGCAGGGAACACAGAAATCACGGCAAGTACAACGCGTGCTACTTGTGGAGACTGCTTCAAATTGGTTATGTGGATCGCTCCTTTTATACAGTTTTTACCCATAGGCTAACATTAAACACAAAGGTTTACAACTCAGTTCCCACATCTAGCTCCCAGAGGGGTCGCTTTGGTCGCTTTGAAACACATAAGGTCCGGAACATAAGTGCGGAAACATTTGGCGGTTCCCAACTGTAAAAACCCATCTTCCCACCATTAGCAAATTCCAATCAGCAATCAAGTAGATCGAAACAGGAACGAAAACAGGTGCAGAGGAAGACGGAGACAGTGGGGAGATCGGAAAGGGTGTAAAAGGGGAGGTGTCGGGAAACACGAGATACAGGCATCAAAGGGACGTGCCTAATGAGATGCACGGCTGAGACAATAAGTCCGTGCGGCAAGATGAGCCTCGAGCGGCACCACCTGCCTTACAGTAGCAACCCCCTCGTCATAAAGACACTTTCAAAGAACATGTGTCTTCCGCAAATATCTTGGGAGTCCCAGGGTCGCGAAGCGGACAGCGTCCGTTCGCTGACTACTTGAGGGCAAGAGACAAAATGGATGCCGTATCTAAGATGGAACCCGTGGGTACAGATGAAAAGCCCACGTAACAAACGAACGGTTTAAGTTAGCACAGCGAAACTGCGCACACTTACTAAAGTCGTCATTTGCGGTTCATAGATACCAGACTCGACCATATTCGTACGAGTCGGAAACACCACTTACAATTGTCACGGAACCTCAGACGCTCCTTTTGCCCTCATGTAGGCAAGCACTAGTCGGAATCATATTCGATATTCATCAGACCATCAAGATGTCGTTGTAGCATAGCCTTGTCCAACCGAGTCCCCTTGGTAACAGGTGGTTGTCTCATACACGTTGTAGCACAGAGGCCACATAAGGCAGGACCACACTGCACACAAAGGCAACACGTGAACAGGAACACTACCACAACTCCGATGATCATCAGAATCTTCCAACCCCAAGTCGACATCAGGCCCCAAAACCAACCGAGTAGCGTCCAATCCCCTACATCCACGTGTATGGATTCGGAGATCTTATGCAACTTCGAGATGGCTTGATAGACAGTAGGAGCATTATCAGGTATGAAAATGCAACAGCTCGAATGGATCACTTTACATACCCCACCACGATCTGCCAAGACGACATCTAAAACCATACGGTTTTGTAACGTCATAAGTCTCTCCGCCTGAAGTTCTGTGGTGATATTACCAAGGGCACTGGCAGTAACATTAGCTGTCGATTCTACCACTCGAGTCAAATGTCTCAGGTTCCTACTATTAACCATAGGTCCCCAAAACGGGAGGAAACCCTTGAAAAAGTCTCCTGCCTCTTGACCGGCAGTATCCTCTTCGCTAATTACGCCTCGTACAACTCTAGTCTTATGGTAATCGGCATCTACAGTAAACGTCGGAGGCAACAGATTTGCAACAAAACATGAGCCCATGAAGTCCGAGGGCAACCATGTATATGCACGATCATGACAGATGAAGTACGTACCCTTGGCAGCCAGAAACACAGGGATCGGGGACATTGACAGAACGTAACTTTCAGTGCAAGCACTTACTCCAAGTGAGGCTTGCGAACCACGACCCACAAGACAAAGATTACCAGTGTGGGGTACGACCCATATTGGAGGCGAGCTTTTAAGCTGCTTTTCATTAATGAACGTACTATATTCCCCTCTATCCGGTGCCCTATAGGCTTGTACCTCTGCCTTAGGGATGAGAAAAGCATCATAGATCTCATCTTCCAAATCCTGTATTATCATCGATACCACCCACTGCCACGAGGTAGGACCCGGTTTGGGGGAACGTTCTGGAGAGGGGTGGAAACCTAGCGCGCTTCGAAGCATTGTTTGGTATGCTCGAGCTGACCCTTGGGAACTATACGGTAACACCAGATATGGAATTCCCTTACCCGTAGTATGTGGCATCAACCCACACACCCAACAATTAGTAGTGTTAACCACTAACTGATGCTGATGGAGGAGCTGGATAAAGGAATTGTTGCGGAATTCTACACGTCTAGCCTGTTCGTGTTCCGGTAAAATGTGAAAAGAATGGGGAGAAACAGTAGTAGCAGTAAGAGTAAGATTAGGGTAAGGAGTAGGAGTAGGGGTAGGAAGTAAAAAGTAAGACATAGCGTAATACACCCCACCCGCCAGGAATGCAGAAGCAGTTAAAAACAATACAAACAATTGGAATACAAAACATTTAGTACGACTAAGTTTTTGCAGTTTGACTCTATACGCCTGAGCTCCTTCCAAATCATTCAGCTTCGAAAATGCCATTTCCCTATGACCGTCCGCAACGTTTCTTGACGCACTTCGTTCTGTGCAGCAATAGTCAATCCCCAGGAGTTCCTAGGAACCGACGGCCTTAACCTAGCGTCAAGACCTACTGTCCAGAAGGAAGTACGCGCGCGGCCCTACGGCCCTCAATACACAATATGTATTTATTTAACACAATAATTCAGCTGTGGAAGGAAAAAGATACAAGGAAGAAGCTTAATATATGTACAAAACAAGTTTCAACGATACGAAATGTTCAAAGTTGATCAGGGGAACGAGGATATTGCAGTTATCAATTTCAACAAAGCAAGAAATTTTATTAGTCCTTAATGCGAGAACGCAAAGAATATCGATGTTTCCCGGGACGTGTCTGCTCGTCGAACAAAGGATCCGTTGAAGAGACAGCGTCCTGCTGATCAGTTTGTTGATTTGATCTTGAGTCTTTTGCTGACAATGTTCCAACAGTGGCTTTCTGCTGCGCTGAGTGTTCACCAACAAGCTGTGCGTCGCTAAAAGGTACAAACGCCGGCAATGTCTCTGCTTCTGTTGACGCAATGCCTTTCCTCACCCACGGGTCTGCCGGTAAAGGAATAGGGACTCGTTTGCAATGGGTAGCATGTACCCAATTCTTCCGCCCCTCAAGACGAACGGCAGTCCTCGTGGCCAGGAGCACCTGGTGAGGTCCAACAAAACGGGGGTCCAGATTCTTCTTGCGTGAGAAATTACGGGTGACAACCCAATCACCGGGCTGGAGCTGGTGGCCTGGACCCTCCGTCTGCGTCGGCAAGGCGTCGTAAACCTGTTGATGAATTAACCTCAGTTTAGCAGTCAAGTCATGTAAGTAATCAATCAACATCGGATACTCAAGATCAACGAATATACCTGGCCTAGGAACCCCCCACACATTCGCAGGACGGCCGAACACTATTTCATAGGGACTAAGCCCTATTCGGGAGTGTACAGTCGTCCTAGTTGACAGTAATGCTAGAGGCAAAGCGTCAGGCCACGAAAGTCCAGTCGTAGCCTGAATCTTCGCTAGCTTTAGTTTAAGGGTACCGTTGTACCCTTCAACCAATCCAGCTGACTGGGGATGATTGGCGCTATGGAATTTCTGATTAATTCCAAGGCCCTTACACACATTCTTCATTACACTTCCAACAAACTCACTTCCGTTATCTGACCACACAACTCTAGGCATTCCATACCGAGGAAAGTATTCCTTCAGTAGGATTTTCGCAGTAGACAAAGCAGTATTGTCTTTGAGGGGATAGGCCTCGATCCATCGGGAGAATGCGCAAACCACAACTAAAACATATTTCAAGTTATTGCATCTCTCCATATGGATGAAGTCCAATTGAATCACCTCAAAGGGATACGAAGGAGGAGCAAAACTGCCAGGGGGAGTTGGGGTTCCTTTGCCAGGATTGTACATTATACACACCATACAATTCTTCACCAGACGTTCAGCACACTTTGTAATACCATCATTCTTCCATACAGGCGACAACAACTTGCAAATGCCTTTCGCGCTGATATGTGCTAACCCATGTGCCATTGTCACAACGGCCAGCACATACGCATCAGGCAACATCCATCTTTTCTGATCCGACAAATCAATCCAACAACCATTCACATCCAACTTTCCCGTACTTTCTTTCCACTTCATCTTTTCCGTATCGGTGGCCTCATTCTGAATTGCTTTCACGCTCTCTATAGTATTTTCACACATACTCGATTCTGTAGGCCACCTAACCGAACTCGTCACATACATTCGAGTACTAAGGTTCCGGGCAGTCTCCTTAGCAATCTCATCTGCAAACGCGTTACCACGACCAACATCATCCGTTACTTTACGATGCGCACTACACTTAACAATCGCAACTTGAGCGGGCAAAGTCAATGCATCCAAAAGATCATTCACAAGCTGGCCATGCTGTATTTTCGTGCCGTGTGACGTCAAGAAACCACGCTCTCGCCACAATCGTCCAAAGCTATGCGCTACACCGAAAGCGTACTGGCTATCGGTGTACACATTCACACGTTTACCTTTCGCTAACACGCATGCTCTAGTAAGAGCAATCAGCTCTGCAGCTTGGGCAGAATTCTGATTCAATCTCGCAGTCTCAACAACAGTATTCAACGTTACAACAGCATAGGCAGTAGTCACATCACCATTCGGCAATTTAAAACATGACCCATCCACATACAAAGTGCCGTCAGGGTCTTCCAATGGGGTGTTTTTAAGGTCCACTCGACCTTTTGTTTCCTCTTCTGTACGCAAGTAGCAGTCATGTTCTGTTACTGCATCTGACTCTGCACTAATTGGTAACAAAGTTGCCGGATTCAGGACATTACAACGTTTTATTTGAATGTGGCTTGCCAAAAGCGTTAATTCGTACCCAGACAACCTCGCACTCGTCAAGTGCTGAGTTTTCGTTCGATTCAAAAGAGTATCGACTGCATGCGGAACCATCACCGTAAGCATATTATCCATGACCAATCCTGCTGATTGTCGGATAGAGACCGCAGCTGCCGCAGTTGCTCTCAAACAACTCGGCAATGCTCTAGCTACTGGGTCTAAGGTCGAGGAAAAATATGCACATGGACGTTGCTTATCACCAAAAGGTTGCGTTAAGACACTCAACGCACAGCCTTCTCTCTCGTGAACATATAACGTGAACGGTTTACTGTAGTCAGGGGTACCTAACACAGGAGCCGAACACAATGAATCACGTAATTCAGAAAAACTTTTCTGACATTCTTCCGTCCATGGTAAAGGAGTTGAAACATCCTTGCACGTAAGAGCCACCAATGGTTTCGCTAGTAATGAAAAATTTGGAATCCACTGCCTACAGTACGACGTGATACCTAGAAAGGCACGCACATCTCTTTGGGTTTTTGGCACAGCCATTCGCGCAATCGCTGCAATTCTCTCTGGGGTCAATCTCCTTCCCTCCTTTGACAATAAGTGACCTAGATAGGTTACTTCTTGACAACAATATTGGAGTTTAGAAGGTGACACCTTGTGATTTAACTCACAGAGATGTTGCAGCAACGACACCGTAGCAATTTTGCAAATGTCCTGGGTATCAGCAGCCACCAATAAGTCGTCGACATATTGAATTAAGGCCGCACCAACCGGCAACCGAAACGCATCCAGTTGACCCTTCAAGGCTTGACTGTAAATAGACGGACTTTCACAGTAGCCCTGAGGAGCGCGTTTGAACCGGAAGCTACGTCCACCAAGAGAGAAACCGAAAAGGTCCCTGCTCTCTTCGGCGATCGGGATGCTGAAAAAGGCATTTTTCAAGTCAATCACCGAAAACCATGATGCAGTAGCTGGAATCAGAGTCAGTAGCGCCGTGATGTCAGGCACAACAGGGAATTGAGGAACCACAATTTTATTTACCTCCCGTAAATCGATAACAAAACGATAAACAGGCGGTTTGGTAGGATCAGTACGTTTAAGAATGGGCAGTACAGGGCTATTGCACACGTTTCCTCGAGTCTCCTCAATAACATCTTTCTCGATCAAATCATAGATGATCGCTAACAAAGCTCGTTCACCATCAAGGGAGATACGGTATTGGGGAATACGTGGCAATCGCACATTCGATTTCAACTGAACAACATAAGGGGAGATATCAAGTAGGCCCACATCGTTTGGACCCGTCGCCCACAAAGACGCAGGAAGAGAATCCAATTCCGGTGGAAGCTTATCGAGGGACAAATACATGGGAGAGACTACTTTCTCCCCAAACGTAAGCTTTACACCCGCAGGAGAACAATACAAAGTTGCATACAAACGTTTAAGCAAATCCAGACCCAAAAGATTTTCGCCACAACCAGTGGTCAAAATCAGTGGAGCTTCGAGCTCACGTGGCCCAATTCTAAGGGGCAAAGGGCGTGAAACTGGATTGCTAACGGGGGCGCCAGAGAATCCAACGGATACATTTGTTAAGCCAGACAAAGGTGCGCCAGGGAGTTTCGAATGCATAATGGAACTTTTCGCTGCACCAGTGTCCAACAGAAAAGGCTCAACGACGCCCGATGTAGCAACTGCGACGTAAGGCCCTCTCTGATCAACCGGAACTGATACCACTCCCTCTCCTTGTCTTCGGCTGTCCTAGTAATTACTGTCGTCAGTTCCCTGATCGACGTAATAATCGTCTACATTGTACTGCGCAGATCGTCCTTGCGATGATCCACGTTGGTCGAAACAGTTATTAGAATTTGATGAGTTGTCAGAGCGGTCGTTCTGAGCACCACGACCTCTACCACGTGATGCATTCTGTGAACCACCACGGCCTCCTCTAGACGAATTACCACTATTACGATCATTTAAAGCAGGACAATCAAATTTAATGTGTCCCTCCTGTCTACAATAAGCACATTGATTGTACCCCAACGAAGATCTGTTGAAAGAGGAATCATTACGCGACTGCGATCGATTCGATTGCGACTGTGATCTATTCTGCTGAGACGCATTCTGATTAGAACGCGGCGGATATGCTTGTTGTAACAACACTTTAGTTTTCAGCTCTTTTGTCTTTTTATCAGCTCGATCATTTTCTTCTTTCTCTCTATTTTCATAATATTGTGCCGTAGCCAGAATCTGAGCTGAGGTAGAAACGGCCCATGCACTTTCTGAATTCTTCAATTTATTGCACAAGTCGGGCAATAAGTTCGATACAAATTTATCCACAAACAACCTCTGTCCACCCTCAGTACCCATATCCTGTCCACTATGATCAACGAATGTTTCCTCAAACCTCGTAAAGAAGTCTGAAACACTCTCATCTTTCTTTTGCTTACAGGCTGACAACTTGTCCCAATTTACCCTCATAGCTGGCATAAGCGTTTTCATTAAAGTAATGATTCGCTGGGGAAGAAGTTCGATCAACTGATCGGGTTTAGTAGCAGCCGCTTGTCCAGCGTCTGCCGCTGTAATAGCAGCCCAATCACCACCTAATTCATTCGTGTGATCTTGATGACGAATCTTAGCCCATACCGGTTGCGGTACGACATTGCCAAACAACATGTCAATATCGGCAAGATTCATTACCGTAGCATCTACAAGCTGCGATAATTCTTTGTAATACCCCGCAGGATTTTTGCGAGGATCAGGCAAAGTTTGTTTCACCTGAAGCACCTCCGATCGTTTCCATGGGAGATGTATCCATACTCTCTGGAAATGTGCCGCCACTGGAGCGTTAGCATTAGTATTATCAGCGGGTACCCAAACCGGCGGAACTTCACGCATAGGGTATTGGCCAGACTCAGCTTGTTGGCGTTCAAGATCCTCAACAAACAGTGCGTGAGGAATAGGAGCAAGGCGAAAAGACAGCAACTGCTCAATAGCACGTCGGACATTAGTATCGACTATCAGTCCAGTTGCGAACTGAAGCCGAAGATTAGACAGGGCGGTCAGCACCTCGTCAGGCGCAACAGCCGCTATCTGATCATGTAGGAGTTTACACATTTCGTCAAACACATATCTCTGAGTCGGTATGTTGAATTGACTAAATGTTTCAAGAACGACTCGGGGTGGATTTCTCTGCGGATTGTCCATCCAACCCATCGCCATATTGTATAACGCAGCGCGTTCCCTATTACCAGGAAGCTGACTACGTCTCTGTGGTGGACCATCAGAACCAGCGGACCCAAAGACAGGTCCGAGCGACTGGAAAAAATTTGTCGCAATGGGAGAACTGCGATTACGAGTAGAGGGACAAGAGTAAGACACAGGACTAACAAGAGGTGGAATAGAAGCGTTAGCAACAACAGGAGTTAACAACACAGGAGCAGTAGCGTGAGTAGGAGTATGTGGAAGCGGAGGAGCAGTAGGAATAGAAACAGGCACAGGAGCAGGAACAGTCGGAAGAGCGGGTGCAGGTTGAGGAACGGGTGGAGGAATAACAGGTGGAAGAACAGGTACGGCAGGGACCACAGGAGCTGCGGCACCCTGTACGTACGGAGGTGGCGACTTCATAAGATAGGACATTAAAGGATCCTCAACTGCCTCTTCCTTCTTATCCGACTCCGTAGGCAAAGCAGGATAACATTTATCTATGGTCATACGTTGCAACCTCTCAAACACTTCCTTATCCTTATCCTCCTTATCACGCTGAAACTGCTCAGCTTTCTTCACAATGGTAGCAACATTATCTCGCTCACTACGTTTATTCTGTCTGATCTCTTTCTGTCGGGCTTCTTTGCGCCACAACCGAAAGGCATCAAACATGGCCGGCCTAGATTTGCGTTCGAACAACTTAATTTCCAAATTATCTAAGATCGACGCTTCGAAGCTACCGTGAGGTGGCCAACGAAGATCGCCGTCTTTCTTTGTATATTTTATCCAATAATCGTTAAAAGCAATCGGGCCTAGCCCATGTTTGCTATATAAGTCATAAGTAGGAGTTCCAACCGGAGGTATCGGACACGAGTCCTCCAGCAGGGAATCCGCACCACAAGGTCTACAACAACTGAACAAAGTACTGCGACCAGGCATCTTGCACACTAGCCGAGTTTCACAAACTTCAAGGGTTACGGGATTTACCAAGTCCCAGCAAGAACAAAACCCTCGGTCTTTGGCGGCTGCAGTCGTCAAACAAATACAACAACAAAGTACGCTAGCAAAGTGTCACCGACAAAAACACTCACACAGCGTGTACAACAAAGCCACTAGTGTTTACAACAAAGACACTCGCTAAAGTGTCTACAACAAAAACACTCGCTAAAGTGTTTACAACCAAGGATTCTGGGAGCGACCCACAAATACTTAACTCAAAGATCAATGGCGTCCTCAGGAAGGCCCGTCAATCGTCTCGCTATACCAAGGTCTACGCCAGGCGCCAAAACAGGTCTACAGTCAGGGCAGCAGTCCGTCGCAGCCGTCAGGAGGCGGGAATCTTCGCGGGAAAAGTCTTCGGGCCACTTATTTCGACAACAGGATCGATGAAGCGGGGTGCACCTTCCCTCGGAGATTTCACACGAAGTTCCTCACGATCGTCGGGCTTGGACCGGTACCACTGATGCAGCCCCACGTTGGGCGCCAACTGAAGGACTGGGTTCTTTTGGACCCAGCGGTGCCAGGGCACAACACCTGAAACCTTCGTGGGTAACCTGTTCCGGCGTACAAGTCACAGAGACACGGGACACTTCCTTCGGCGTCAAAGAGTCAAGGTTTATTTACTGCAGGGAACACAGAAATCACGGCAAGTACAACGCGTGCTACTTGTGGAGACTGCTTCAAATTGGTTATGTGGATCGCTCCTTTTATACAGTTTTTACCCATAGGCTAACATTAAACACAAAGGTTTACAACTCAGTTCCCACATCTAGCTCCCAGAGGGGTCGCTTTGGTCGCTTTGAAACACATAAGGTCCGGAACATAAGTGCGGAAACATTTGGCGGTTCCCAACTGTAAAAACCCATCTTCCCACCATTAGCAAATTCCAATCAGCAATCAAGTAGATCGAAACAGGAACGAAAACAGGTGCAGAGGAAGACGGAGACAGTGGGGAGATCGGAAAGGGTGTAAAAGGGGAGGTGTCGGGAAACACGAGATACAGGCATCAAAGGGACGTGCCTAATGAGATGCACGGCTGAGACAATAAGTCCGTGCGGCAAGATGAGCCTCGAGCGGCACCACCTGCCTTACAGTAGCAACCCCCTCGTCATAAAGACACTTTCAAAGAACATGTGTCTTCCGCAAATATCTTGGGAGTCCCAGGGTCGCGAAGCGGACAGCGTCCGTTCGCTGACTACTTGAGGGCAAGAGACAAAATGGATGCCGTATCTAAGATGGAACCCGTGGGTACAGATGAAAAGCCCACGTAACAAACGAACGGTTTAAGTTAGCACAGCGAAACTGCGCACACTTACTAAAGTCGTCATTTGCGGTTCATAGATACCAGACTCGACCATATTCGTACGAGTCGGAAACACCACTTACAATTGTCACGGAACCTCAGTCCCAGGCACTCCACACCACTGGAGTCAAACTAGCCGGGCTGATGAGAGGTGTTACCTCGAAACCGGTCCGGTCCTCGGATGCTTGATTCCGTTCTGGGAAGGACATGGCTTTTGTAGTTCGGACTGGACTGTTCACATGGGGCACAGGGTCAGAGCTGATTTGCATATCGCCATTGTCTAACCCAGGGTGGTGTGGAGTGCAAAAAAACGATGGATTTGGGCCCAGATCTTCGGACTGGGGTGAATGTGTGACATTGATCCACATTCTGTCCAGCACCTGTTTTGTTTGCAATTGCCGCCATAAGTGCGCTGGGGATGCTCAGACGTGGGTCCCAGGCACTCCACACCACTGGAGTCAAGCTAGCCGGGCTGATGAGAGGTGTTACCTCGAAACCGGTCCGGTCCTCGGATGCTTGATTCCGTTCTGGGAAGGACATGGCTTTTGTGGTTCGGACTGGACTGTTCCCATGGGGCACAGGGTCAGAGCTGATTTGCATATCGCCATTGTCTAACCCAGGGTGGTGTGGAGTGCAAAAAAACGATGGATTTGGGCCCAGATCTTCGGACTGGGGTGAATGTGTGACATTGATCCACATTCTGTCCATCACCTGTTTTGTTTGCAATTGCCACCATAAGTGCGCTGGGGATGCTCAGACGTGGGTCCCAGGCACTCCACACCACTGGAGTCAAGCTAGCCGGGCTGATGAGAGGTGTTACCTCGAAACCGGTCCGGTCCTCGGATGCTTGATTCCGTTCTGGGAAGGACATGGCTTTTGTACTTGGGACTGGACTGTTCCCATGGGGCACAGGGTCAGAGCTGATTTGCATATCGCCATTGTCTAACCCAGGGTGGTGTGGAGTGCAAAAAAACGATGGATTTGGGCCCAGATCTTCAGACTGGGGTGAATGTGTGACATTGATCCACATTCTGTCCATCACCTGTTTTGTTTGCAATTGCCGCCATAAGTGCGCTGGGGATGCTCAGACGTGGGTCCCAGACACTCCACACCACTGGAGTCAAGCTAGCCGGGCTGATGAGAGGTGTTACCTCGAAACTGGTCCGGTCCTCGGATGCTTGATTCCGTTCTGGGAAGGACATGGCTTTTGTAGTTCAGACTGGATTGTTCCCATGGGGCACAGGGTCAGAGCTGATTTGCATATCGCCATTGTCTAACCCAGGGTGGTGTGGAGTGCAAAAAAACGATGGATTTGGGCCCAGATCTTCGGACTGGGGTGAATGTGTGACATTGATCCACATTCTGTCCATCACCTGTTTTGTTTGCAATTGCCGCCATAAGTGCGCTGGGGATGCTCAGACGTGGGTCCCAGGCACTCCACACCACTGGAGTCAAGCTAGCCGGGCTGATGAGAGGTGTTACCTCGAAACCGGTCCGGTCCTCGGATGCTTGATTCCGTTCTGGGAAGGACATGGCTTTTGTAGTTCGGACTGGACTGTTCACATGGGGCACAGGGTCAGAGCTGATTTGCATATCGCCATTGTCTAACCCAGGGTGGTGTGGAGTGCAAAAAAACGATGGATTTGGGCCCAGATCTTCGGACTGGGGTGAATGTGTGACATTGATCCACATTCTGTCCAGCACCTGTTTTGTTTGCAATTGCCGCCATAAGTGCGCTGGGGATGCTCAGACGTGGGTCCCAGGCACTCCACACCACTGGAGTCAAGCTAGCCGGGCTGATGAGAGGTGTTACCTCGAAACCGGTCCGGTCCTCGGATGCTTGATTCCGTTCTGGGAAGGACATGGCTTTTGTAGTTCGGACTGGACTGTTCCCATGGGGCACAGGGTCAGAGCTGATTTGCATATCGCCATTGTCTAACCCAGGGTGGTGTGGAGTGCAAAGAAACGATGGATTTGGGCCCAGATCTTCGGACTGGGGTGAATGTGTGACATTGATCCACATTCTGTCCATCACCTGTTTTGTTTGCAATTGCCGCCATAAGTGCGCTGGGGATGCTCAGACGTGGGTCCCAGGCACTCCACACCACTGGAGTCAAGCTAGCCGGGCTGATGAGAGGTGTTACCTCGAAACCGGTCCGGTCCTCGGATGCTTGATTCCGTTCTGGGAAGGACATGGCTTTTGTAGTTGGGACTGGACTGTTCCCATGGGGCACAGGGTCAGAGCTGATTTGCATATCGCCATTGTCTAACCCAGGGTGGTGTGGAGTGCAAAAAAATGATGGATTTGGGCCCAGATCTTCGGACTGGGGTGAATGTGTGACATTGATCCACATTCTGTCCATCACCTGTTTTGTTTGCAATTGCCGCCATAAGTGCGCTGGGGATGCTCAGACGTGGGTCCCAGGCACTCCACACCACTGGAGTCAAGCTAGCCGGGCTGATGAGAGGTGTTACCTCGAAACCGGTCCGGTCCTCGGATGCTTGATTCCGTTCTGGGAAGGACATGGCTTTTGTAGTTCAGACTGGACTGTTCCCATGGGGCACAGGGTCAGAGCTGATTTGCATATCGCCATTGTCTAACCCAGGGTGGTGTGGAGTGCAAAAAAACGATGGATTTGGGCCCAGATCTTCGGACTGGGGTGAATGTGTGACATTGATCCACATTCTGTCCATCACCTGTTTTGTTTGCAATTGCCGCCATAAGTGCGCTGGGGATGCTCAGACGTGGGTCCCAGGCACTCCACACCACTGGAGTCAAGCTAGCCGGGCTGATGAGAGGTGTTACCTCGAAACCGGTCCGGTCCTCGGATGCTTGATTCCGTTCTGGGAAGGACATGGCTTTTGTAGTTCGGACTGGACTGTTCACATGGGGCACAGGGTCAGAGCTGATTTGCATATCGCCATTGTCTAACCCAGGGTGGTGTGGAGTGCAAAAAAACGATGGATTTGGGCCCAGATCTTCGGACTGGGGTGAATGTGTGACATTGATCCACATTCTGTCCATCACCTGTTTTGTTTGCAATTGCCGCCATAAGTGCGCTGGGGATGCTCAGACGTGGGTCCCAGGCACTCCACACCACTGGAGTCAAGCTAGCCGGGCTCATGAGAGGTGTTACCTCGAAACCGGTCCGGTCCTCGGATGCTTGATTCCGTTCTGGGAAGGACATGGCTTTTGTAGTTCGGACTGGACTGTTCCCATGGGGCACAGGGTCAGAGCTGATTTGCATATCGCCATTGTCTAACCCAGGGTGGTGTGGAGTGCAAAAGAACGATGGATTTGGGCCCAGATCTTCGGACTGGGGTGAATGTGTGACATTGATCCACATTCTGTCCATCACCTGTTTTGTTTGCAATTGCCGCCATAAGTGCGCTGGGGATGCTCAGACGTGGGTCCCAGGCCCTCCACACCACTGGAGTCAAGCTAGCCGGGCTGATGAGAGGTGTTACCTCGAAACCGGGCCGGTCCTCGGATGCTTGATTCCGTTCTGGGAAGGACATGGCTTTTGTAGTTCGGACTGGACTGTTCCCATGGGGCACAGGGTCAGAGCTGATTTGCATATCACCATTGTCCAACCCAGGGTGGTGTGGAGTGCAAAAAAACGATGGATTTGGGCCCAGATCTTCGGACTGGGGTGAATGTGTGACATTGATCCACATTCTGTCCATCACCTGTTTTGTTTGCAATTGCCGCCATAAGTGCGCTGGGGATGCTCAGACGTGGGTCCCAGGCACTCCAGACCACTGGAGTCAAGCTAGCCGGGCTGATGAGAGGTGTTACCTCGAAACCGGTCCGGTCCTCGGATGCTTGATTCCGTTCTGGGAAGGACATGGCTTTTGTAGTTCGGACTGGACTGTTCCCATGGGGCACAGGGTCAGAGCTGATTTGCATATCGCCATTGTCTAACCCAGGGTGGTGTGGAGTGCAAAAAAACGATGGATTTGGGCCCAGATCTTCGGACTGGGGTGAATGTGTGACATTGATCCACATTCTGTCCATCACCTGTTTTGTTTGCATCTGCTGTAAAGATGCCAGTAAATCTCAGGGAATAGTTATAATGGTGAGATAACTCAGATGTTATAAATTAATTTACTCTCTTAATTTCTATGCAGGTAAGTACTTAATTAATGATAACTCAATCAGAATGAAGGAAAACAGAGTCCGTGGTGTAAGAGTTTCTAAGGGTTTTATTCCTCATAAAGGAATCAGGATATCATGTTCTGACCACCACACAGGGTGTCAGAAGGGATAGATGAGCGCGCTGTCGTTTATTGACAATACATAGCTTATATACTTGATTTACATCATAATGTTCAATGTAAGAGGCGTAACAGCTGAGAGAAGACAAGATAACAGTATACACGTGGTGCTAGTACATCATCAAGAGGCGTAAACTAGGCGTAAAACTAGGCGTGTGTGCTAGAAACGTCACTGATAGGTGACGCAGGTGGGTGGCACCAAGGGGTGGTGTTAACAGAATGTTGCAATGTCAGCAGAAATCGGAAGCTTGGATGCGCGCGCAGCTGCATGACGTGTGATAGACGGGGTGCAGGGGACTTGACATTTACACTGACGGAAAGAGACAGAAGTCTGGCATGTCAGATCAACTTGTGCTTCTATCATATCGGATATCTGATGTTTAGGAACTAAGCTATCTGGGCGGAAAGGTCTCTAGAGCAGAAGCTATTCTATACTTGCTGTGAGTGCGTGTATAAGCGCCTGAGTGTCTGTATGAGAAGCGTGGGGGCATGGGGCCTTCCATGGAAGCATGGCAACAGAGGCTATGAATTACTTGCATAAAGACAGGTCGGCCCTTTAGCCCTGCAGCTGAGGAAGGATGTTTACTGAAACTAGCAGGCTGGAATGTATCTTCGGGGAGGAAAACAGATAACTCGAAGGTTATAGTCAATCTTGGCAGGCAGCAGGCTGAGCTGAGCACGGAGGGCCGCGCTAGAAGTAAGTCAGAGTTCACGGGTACGGGGGCTGCTTGGGCAGGGGCCCTCGCAGTCAGAAGCCAGTGAAGAGGCTCGATGGCAGAGATTCAGGGCCTACGTTCAGCCAGGCTGAAAAACGTAGGAATACACTTCAAAAAGACGTTGGCATAGCATACTTAGGAACGGACCATCAAACCCATTCATGGTGGGTCTGAAAGAGGACAAGTTAACGTTGGACGCAAATGTATTTGCGTCTTCATAGCCGGTACAGGAGGGAAGTTACATGCACTTTTAACTCGTACATGGAGTCGGTGGGGTACTCGCTAGGGAACACAACATGACCATAAAATTTATATTACCTCATTCCCTCCTTGTTCCCTACGGACCCTTCATGATATATCGATCCTCATAAATCGATCTGTTTGTTCTTGTAACATTATATGTTCGTCTTTCTTTCTTTGACTGTTTGAGAGGCAACTGGAATGCTCAATGCAGGATGTGGCACACAGTCCACATATCGCTGGCCCACACTGCAGGCACAGGCAACAACTGAATACTATAACAAGGCCAATGCCTAGGAAGGATAAGATCTTCCATCCCCAAGCTGTTAACGTAGTCCAGAACCAACCGGACCAAGTCCAGGTGCCTGGATTCTGATGTATCTGATTTGCAATTTTATGTAAACGGGTGATAGCTTGATAGACAGATGGTGCGTTTTGTGGAATGAAAACACAGCAACTTGACCCGATGACCTTACAGGCTCCACCTCTATCTGCCAAGATGACGTCAATCACAAGACGATTTTGAAGGACAACAGTCCGTATAGCAGACTGCTCCTCTGTTAAGTTACCTAGAGCGGAGGCAGTTTCATTCACTACTGCTTCAAGTGTTCTCGTTAATCTGCGTATTAATTTACTGTTTTGGACAGGTCCTAGGAAAAAAAAGAATCCTTTATTGAAATCAGTGTACTGTTCCCATGCCGTTTCTGTGTAGTCGACAAGGGGAATATCTCTCTTGGGTCTATTCGGTGCTAGATTCGTATTTCTATGGTAATCAGGGGGAGCTAGAAAAACTGGCGGCAGAAGGAATGCAATGTAACAGGTACCATCCCAATCTGGAGGCAAACGTATGTATGCGGTATGACCACAAACAAAGTAGGAATGACTGGTAGCTTTAAAAGACGATTTACCATGGTCACTGAACTCGACCACAGTAGTGCATTTACTATGACCTACGTGTACTGAACCTTTCTTGCTAACACATAATTCACCTGTGACTGGTAATACTAACATATGGGGCAAAACTGGAGCAGTTTCAGATTCAACAGTAAGGATCATAAGGCTAATTGTGTAATTACCTAATCCATATACTTCGTTTTCTAGATCAGTTCCTATTCGAGTGGGAAGCCCCTCTTTATCAGGGTAACAGACGTTGAGCAGGACTAAGTTCAAGTTTCCCCAAACCCAGCCCCCATCGAAAACAGCAATATCAGGATCTAAGGAATTAATTATTTTAAACCATGCTCCACAGGAGCCATTGTGAGTGAATGGGTACGGAAAGAGAGGCAGAGCTCCCTTGTAATTCTGGTAGGGAGGGAGTCGGCCACATATCCAACAGTCGGTAGCATTATTTGTCTGATGGGAATGGTGTAACATACTAATGAATGTATTGTTGCGCAGCGCAAGTCTGTAAGAGAGTTCATGTGCGGGAAGTTCACTAAAAGTGTGTTCAGCAGAGACATTGTAAGCAGATTGTTCACGCCTGAAAATAGGCCAGTATATAGGAAGCAGAATGCTGGCAATAATAATTAGAATACTCAGAATAAACATGATTATTAGTGTCACTATGCAGTGACTACGAAGTGATTTGCAATATGTTCTTCTCTTTTCCTCTCTCTCTCTAACTCGATCTAGGGGATACATGTCAGAAACTATTTAACCGATTCACCTAGGGGAGGACTTAGACAATTAAACTGTCTGACTTGCTAGATCGAAGCTTCATACGGTAAAGTTCTTGAGGAGTCTTTTCTCTTTTAGGCACAGTAACGTCTTGTGCTTCGGCACAGTCTTTGGTGGGGGTGGACGAGTCAGAGTCCTGTTTCAGTCCGTTTTTTAGTTCATTGCATAGTTTGATGTGACTCGTGTGGACCCACCCCTTTCTCCCCTCGATTTTCACTGCAGTCCTGGTGGTAAGCAGAACGGTCTTTGGAGACTTCCAGCGGGGCTCCAGCGGACTTTTCCGGTCGAAATTCCGGACGAGTACCAGGTCCCCTGGACGGACCTCATGCGCCTTTACATCGGTGTTGTCAGGGAAGGCTGCGGCAACCTGTGAACGACATGATTGGAGTGCAGACATCAAGGAGGCAAGGTAATCTGTCAACATGTTACAATCAACATCAGTGATCTTTTTCGGAACGGGCGTCCCCCACATATTCGGTGGCCTGCCAAAGACCACTTCGTACGGGGATAGCCCTGATCTTGAGTGGGCGACCATTCTCATGTAGAATAGTGCCACGGGCAGGGCGACTATCCAGTCGACCCCTTTTTCCTGACAGATCTTGGCAAGACGGATTTTTAGTGTCTGATTATGCCTTTCTACAAGGCCAGCTGCTTCGGGATGTCGGACACAGTGGAACCTCCACTGATATCCTAGCAAGAGAGAAACTTGTTTCATCAACTCGGACGAGAACGGCTGTCCGTTATCTGAATACACGACACGGGGCAAACCGTACCGTGGGAAGAATTCACGAACCAACTGTCTGGCAGTGGTCGGAGCAGTGTAGTCTGGGACTGGGTATGCTTCGGTCCAGCGGGACAGAGCACAAACAATTACAAGGACATACTTAAATCCTCTACAGCTATTCATCTGGATATAATCCATCTGGAGGACTTCAAAAGGGTGATCGGGAGGATGGAATCCACCTTGCTCAACAGGGACACTTTTACCTGGATTGAACTGACAACAGATCATGCAAGTACGCACTTTCTGTTTTGCTGCTGCTCGTAAGTGTTTGTTGTACCA
Source organism: Lissotriton vulgaris (assembly GCF_964263255.1). Taxonomy (NCBI): domain Eukaryota; kingdom Metazoa; phylum Chordata; class Amphibia; order Caudata; family Salamandridae; genus Lissotriton; species Lissotriton vulgaris. The sequence continues at coordinate 1,850,010,518 of NC_141694.1, read as the reverse complement.
GAGATTCTGCAAACTGTCTAACATGGCTTTCTCTCCAAGATGGGCAGGACTATGTGCTGTATTTATCATGACTTGAACCATTGAGTCGGGGAGAAACCATATAGATTTTCCCTTCGTCACCCAACCTTGATCTGTCTGAATCCCTCCTAGTTCAGTCCATTTCTTTATCTCCTCTGGAGTAGCATGTGTCTGGATATCGATTACATCTAGGGCGGGATCTCTAACTGCCATACACTGGGTCTGGACTATTGTCTTTGTCACATCAGTAGTCTGGGTGTGAGTCAGTGCTGTATGTTTTGCTGTCTGGTCTGCCAGGTCGTTACCCTGGGAAACGGAATCTGTGACTTTAGTATGTGCCTTACACTTCATGACTGATATGCCCGAGGGCAAATGTATTGCTTCTAATAGTGCTTGAATGAGGGGGCCATGTTGGATCTTGGCCCCATGGGAAGTCAGAAAACCTCGTTCTTGCCAGAGGACTCCGAAGTCGTGTACAACCCCGAAGGCATAGCGGGAATCTGTGTATATGTTAACATTTCTGTTTTTGGCTAGAATACAGGCTCGAGTCAGAGCGATGAGCTCTGCCGCTTGAGCAGACAGTGTGTCAATACGATGTGTTTCTTTAATTTCAGTTTCAGTGGTCACGGCGTACGCGGCCACTAATTCTCCTGTACTTGTTCTCATGCATGAACCATCCACATAAAGCGTCAGGTCTGGATTTGTCAATGGGACATCTGTTAAGTCTCGTCTAGGCTTAGTTACTGCATTAATTATTTCTATACAATCATGCGGAGCTGGATCTGTCATAACTGTAGGTAACAGTGTTGCTGGGTTCAGGATGCTGCAACGTCTGATTTCTATGTGTGGCTGGAATAGTGTTAATTCATAACCTGTCAGTCGTGCTATAGTTAAGTGTTGAGTCTGGGTTCTGTTTAACAAAACCTCTACAGAATGTGGTACTTGGACTGTTAACTGATGACCTAAAACGATTGAATCACTTTGTCTTATTGCTAACGCTGTTGCTGCTACTGACTTTAAGCACGCAGGGAGTGCTTGAGCTACTGAATCCAATGTACTAGAAAAATAAGCACAAGGCTTATGTGAACCTGCTTGATCTTGAGTGAGGACAGACAACGCTGTACCATCACGTTCTGTAACAAAAAGTGTAAACGGTTTGCTGTAACATGGTGTCGCTAAAACTGGTGCTTGGCATAAAACTTTCTTTAATTCTTCAAAAGCTTGTGTGTGTTCCTGAGTCCAAGGGAGGACAGTCGAAGTTGCTGCCTCCTGTGTCGTTAACTGGATGAGTGGTTTAGCTAGAAATGCATACTGGGGAATCCATTGTCTGCAGTACGAGGTGAGGCCTATGAAGGCCCGCACTTCCTTTTGTGTCTTGGGTTGCGGCATGTTCACAATTAACTGAATGCGATCGGGAGTGAGCTGTCTCCCCACTTTGGACAGCAAGTGACCCAAGTACACAACTTGCTGAACACAGAATTGTAGCTTCGAAGGAGACACCTTGTGTCCCTTGTCGGCCAGGAAATGTAAAACTGTCAGTGATGCTTTTTCACATTCGTGTTCACTTCGTGCGGTGATCAGTAGATCATCGACGTACTGTAGTAAAGCGGTGTTAACTGGCATTTGAATACAATCTAGTTGTCTTTTTAGTGCTTGACTATAGATGCTGGGGCTTTCTGTGAATCCTTGAGGTGCGCGCGAAAATTTGAAACTGCGTCCATTTAAACAGAATCCGAAGAGATATTGGCTCTCTGGATCAATAGGCACGCTGAAGAAGGCGTTCTTGAGATCAATTACAGTAAAGAACGTTGCTTCTGAATCAATAGCAGTCAAGAGAGATGATATATCGGGGACCACAGGATACTGTGGGATAATGCATTTATTCAATTCTCGAAGATCAATCACCAGCCGATATACTGGCGGTGCATTGGGATCAGTACGTTTAAGAATCGGAATGATGGGTGAATTACAGATATTGGAGTCGGTCTCGACGACCACTCCTTGGGCAATGAGCTCTTCAATGATTTTCAGTAAAGCCGCTACAGCATCGGGTGGTAACTTATATTGTCTGATTCTGGGTAATACAACACCTGCCTTGAGTGTAACGCGGTATGGTGTAATGTGCATACATCCTACATCAGTTGGGCCTTTTGCCCACAAGTAATCAGGTACATTTTTCAATCTGACATCAAACTCACGAAGAACGTAATGACCCTTGAAATCCCGCAGAAAGAGTCTAACCCCCTCTGGGGAGCAGCATATTATAGCTCCTAGAGCCTTCAATGTTTTAATTCCTAACAGATTTTCCGGACATGATTTTGTTAGTAACAGGTCTGTAACGCGTGATAATGGACCCACAGCCAGGGAAACTGGTTCTGATACTTCATTTACAATAGGTTGTCCTGAAAAACCAAGGGAAACATTTTGTGAGCCTGAGAGGGGTGCCCCTGGAACTTCGTCATGACTTATTGTAGTGCGACTTGCCCCTGTGTCAATTAAAAACTTTCTATCTTTCCCCAATACTTGACTGTGTACATAAGGACCTTCTTGATCTACAGGAATCTCGATAAGAGGCAAGCCACCTTCCCTCTCTAGGCTGTTTCATGTATATCGGGAATATTCGGGGTAAGCAGACTGGGCATACTGGTACATCTGTTGTGAGACTTGCTGAGTTGCAGCAATGGGCTGTGGCTGTGGTACTGCTACGGTCTGTGCTGTCTGTGCAGATGCATGCATAGGCTGTGTATTCTGTGTAGACTGATGCTGGTTATGGTCTTGTCTAGGCGGATGCGGTCTTTCTTTAGTTTTACCTGTCGCTATGTTATGTTTCAGAACTGCACATTCGTGTACGTAGTGACCTGGCTGCTTGCAATAATTGCATGTCCCTTTAACAGGAGCTGCAGTGTGACTTGTCTGGGTCGTACCTTTCCTGTGACTATCGGATGGGACCGTCTGGGCTACTAACATTTTCATTTTCGTGTCTTTCATACGTTTCTGTTCCTGATCTTGTTCTTCCCTAATTCTATTCTGGTGATATTGTAACATTTGTAACATCTGGGATGGCGTATTTGCTTGCCATGTACTCTCGACCTTATACACTCTATTTTTAACTAACGGTAGGGAATTCTCGGCTAACTTTGATACAAAAAGATGTGGGTACGACTCGCTACTTGGCTGGAGGCCACTATTGATAATAAAACATTTCTCGAATCTTGAATAAAAATCGCTAGTATCTTCATCATGTTTCTGTTTACAGGACGAGATTGCATCCCAATCCTCCTTTCTAGTTGTCAATAATCTGGGCAGGACCTGTACTATCAAACCTGGTAATGCTTTAGTTTTGTCCCCAAGGCCTAACCCTGGAACCCGTTTTTTCTCTTCGTCTTCTATTTCTGCCCAGGCAATCTTTGTGTCTCCCACCTCCCATTCCTTTTCCTTTAATTTCTCGAATATACCCGTAGGCAATAATACTTTCAACATTTTCATGATATCATCATATGTGTAGTCCCCCATCAGTAACATATCTTTGAGCTCTCTATGAAAACCTGCAGGGTCTTTATCATGGCATGGTACTAATTTCTTCATTTCTAATAGTTCTAATTTAGTCAGAGGCGTGTGCACATACACGCGTTTCAAAACCTTGTCCTCACCCATAACAGGGTGTACTTCTCGTAAGGGGTTCTGACTTTCAATACCACCCCCGCACTGCATATGGTACATTTTCCTTTCTGGAGGTGGGGCGGGGACATATTCAGGACTTACAAAGGTATCATATCTGCGTCGTTGTTCTAGAATTATTTGAACTAATTTAGTGCTTAGGCCTCTCCATCTATCCATCAGTAGTGCTTCTAGTGTCTCATGTAAGGGACCTGGATCGGAGTAATGTTTTCTGTACTTAATGAGAAGGTGCTGAATCATATATACCCCTGCTAATTTCTGTTCGTCGGGGGAGAGGTTCAAAAATGTCTGTGCTACGGTGTCATCATTATATATGTCTGCATTTTCGGCCCATGATACCGCTGATCGGGCTAATTCTTGTTCATCCATAGAATTGAGTACATGGTACCCAACTCGATCTCGAAGCCGTTTATCAGTTTCCTGGAACTGATGCTCAGCAGAATTCGGATTCGTTAAGGCAGAGAAGAAACTCTCTTGCTTTCTGGACGGATACCCTTCCTAAGATAAGTTCCCTTACCTACATATGCTATAGTGCTTGTAGTCGGTTCTTGTTCTTCAGATTCTTCTTCCTCCTCGGAGGGAGCCTTTTCTTTCTCTTTCTCGTGTACTGCTATCACTGCTTTCTTAATCTTTTTATACATGGCCTCTATGCAATTTTGTCTGTCATGTTTTCCATCAGCTATATTTTGACCCCACTTACTCAATGCATCTAATTCACTCTGATCTGTTCCGGGCCTGTCTCGTTCTCTTATTAGACAATTTATGAAAAATCGGAGGATCAGTGCTTGCATGTTAACTTTCTGTTTCTCCAGGGCATCCTTAATACTGTCGGGGTCCTTTCCCGTTTGAACGAACTCATATATTCTGTCTAGGCGCTCCTTCATTCCTGCATAACACAACAAACTATCAGTAGCAGATCTTAACCGTAAAGACGCTAATACCATTAAGTCGTCCTGTCCAGGTTCTGGATCATATCTACAAACTGACATATTTTCTTTTAGTGCATCAAGACGGGACGAATTAGAAGAACGGGGGGATCTGTGCGTAAGAGGACTCTGCATGCCTCTGAGATTTAATCTGTGAGTCGGTGGCGGGGTCTGGAGACCCGCGGTCGCACCTCCTGAAGCGGAAACTTGAGCATTATCTCTGTGTGTAGTCAGTATCTGAATTTGTCTTTTAGTAGGATCTGATTGAAGTGGTTTCGGCAAATCAGTTTTAGGTGAGGGAAGTGGCGGAGCTGGCGGAACGGAACTAGTCTTTTTCGGTGTTGGCTGAGAGTGATCTTGGGGGGCAGTACCACCCCCGGCCCTGTCAGTAGGCAGGGCACGAACAGGCAGATTGGTGTAAGCTGGCGCTACATCTTCGAGATATGAATTTAGGAATATGTCTTTAGTAGTCTTATGCATTACTTTAGTTGGAACTAATGGTGACGGCAAATTTTTCGGTATTTCTGAAATGGCGTCAGGGGTACCATCGGCCAAAAGATACATGTTGTTCACTTTGCCATTTTGGATACGATCTATTTGTTCTACTTTTACTCGAATTCCCTCAGTAACTAATTCGTTTTCTTGGGCCTTTTCTGATTCTTTAAGCCTGTCTTCTCTGCGGAGTGCTCTATCAGCACGCTTACGTGATTCCTTACGCCAGAATTCTATGGCGTCTTTCTGAGATTGTCTAGCTTTCTTTTTCCGTAATATTTCTTCTACCTTTATGATGCACTCGGCATCCCATGTTCCGTTAACTGGCCATCGGTATCTTTCCTCTAGGTGCTTGGTATAATCTGTCCATAACTCTAGATACAAGATGGCGTCTATGCCATGTTTATTATACATGAAATTACCTGGAGTGTCCCTAGGGGGGATTGGAATCTCTTCCTCTAACATCCCTTTCCTAGTTCCTATCTGCTTTAATTTGTTGAAAAACGGCATTGTGCCTACTTGATACTGAAATGCTTGATCCTTGGTACTTTAAATGTCGACTGTAACTATTTATACAAGAAAACACAATAATGCACAAAAACAATCACATTCATACCACGACATTAATCACATGAAACATTTAAAGACATAGCTAACTTCCCCCTACTCTGAATGTACCGCTCAACGATACAGATACACTGCTGTAACAGTGCAGAAATTCGGAATACTTTATATACTGCTAAACAGTACAGATACACTGCCTAAAAACAGTGCAGACCGGACTTGCGTACCCAAACCCGTCTAGATACGACCCAGCAATGGTACTCACCGGGAAGCACGGAAAACAGAAGGCCTCGGAAAACTCGACTGGACTCGACTCGGAACTTCGGAAAACTTCGGGAAACTTCGGAAAACTTCGGAAAACTGGTGGGCCTCTTCACACCTCGGACCTTGCTTCCTTCGGCTGGGCTCTGGTCGGGATCCTCCGCACTCCTCACCGCCTCGTCTGGGCACTGATCGCAGTCTTCGTCACCTCCGTGTGTCAGAGGGGGATGCAGGAAATCCTGCCAGTACACGTGTGGTCCGTCTAACTGATGGCAGGGGACACGGATTGCAACGCACCTTCCGGCGCGTGAGGTGGGGGAGGGGTCCCTATTCGGGCGCCAAAATGATGTAAATAATTAATTTACTCTCTTAATTTCTATGCAGGTAAGTACTTAATTAATGATAACTCAATCAGAATGAAGGAAAACAGAGTCCGTGGTGTAAGAGTTTCTAAGGGTTTTATTCCTCATAAAGGAATCAGGATATCATGTTCTGACCACCACACAGGGTGTCAGAAGGGATAGATGAGCGCGCTGTCGTTTATTGACAATACATAGCTTATATACTTGATTTACATCATAATGTTCAATGTAAGAGGCGTAACAGCTGAGAGAAGACAAGATAACAGTATACACGTGGTGCTAGTACATCATCAAGAGGCGTAAACTAGGCGTAAAACTAGGCGTGTGTGCTAGAAACGTCACTGATAGGTGACGCAGGTGGGTGGCACCAAGGGGTGGTGTTAACAGAATGTTGCAATGTCAGCAGAAATCGGAAGCTTGGATGCGCGCGCAGCTGCATGACGTGTGATAGACGGGGTGCAGGGGACTTGACATTTACACTGACGGAAAGAGACAGAAGTCTGGCATGTCAGATCAACTTGTGCTTCTATCATATCGGATATCTGATGTTTAGGAACTAAGCTATCTGGGCGGAAAGGTCTCTAGAGCAGAAGCTATTCTATACTTGCTGTGAGTGCGTGTATAAGCGCCTGAGTGTCTGTATGAGAAGCGTGGGGGCATGGGGCCTTCCATGGAAGCATGGCAACAGAGGCTATGAATTACTTGCATAAAGACAGGTCGGCCCTTTAGCCCTGCAGCTGAGGAAGGATGTTTACTGAAACTAGCAGGCTGGAATGTATCTTCGGGGAGGAAAACAGATAACTCGAAGGTTATAGTCAATCTTGGCAGGCAGCAGGCTGAGCTGAGCACGGAGGGCCGCGCTAGAAGTAAGTCAGAGTTCACGGGTACGGGGGCTGCTTGGGCAGGGGCCCTCGCAGTCAGAAGCCAGTGAAGAGGCTCGATGGCAGAGATTCAGGGCCTACGTTCAGCCAGGCTGAAAAACGTAGGAATACACTTCAAAAAGACGTTGGCATAGCATACTTAGGAACGGACCATCAAACCCATTCATGGTGGGTCTGAAAGAGGACAAGTTAACGTTGGACGCAAATGTATTTGCGTCTTCATAGCCGGTACAGGAGGGAAGTTACATGCACTTTTAACTCGTACATGGAGTCGGTGGGGTACTCGCTAGGGAACACAACATGACCATAAAATTTATATTACCTCAGTTAATGCAATTGTTGAAAAGATCCTTGTTTTGTGAAGTTCTGGATTTGTATCAAAGTAGTGTAAGATTAATGCGTCTCCTGCAAAGCACATCATGTAACATCCAGATGACAGATTTTTATTTTATGTAGATAGTAAAGAGGGTTATTGCTTTTAACACAGATCCTTTTGTTTCCTGCAGTTCATGAATTGTAATCCTTGTACAGCACAGTGAGAGTGAGCAATGAAGGACGTGCGACTCCTACACCTTGTAACCCTGTCTCATGTAACTCATCTTGTACATTGATTTACACATGTACATGATTTATTGTCAATGTATAATGTGTATAGAGCTGTGGCACCCTGCATTGGGTTGCATAGCGCTATAACAGAAAAAAAATAGTGCTATTGAAATTGTTATTTGTGTATATACTGGGACAGACCAACACATCTGACATTCCTACAGTGAATATATACAAGGACTGAACAAAGGCAAAAGCAGGCCTCTCTCTCGTAAGTGCCTGTGAAGAGATAACAAGCTGTGAGCATTTGTTCCCCCTCCGTGGCATTTGCATGTAAGTGTGGGGTTCCAGGCCGCCCCAGTCAGGATATTCAAACAAAAAGAGTTCTGATGGCTCCTTAACTTCGGCTCAGTTGGAAGTGAAAACATCTCCCTCACCGCCTGCAGTTGCTGCTGGGAATCAAAAGCAGACAATGTGCAGGCGCTGCTGAACGTGTCCTGGTGTTTGTATGTATATATGGAAATTTGCTAATAAAACTGTTGAAACAAAAAAAAAAGTTTAAAAAAAAAGAAAATTACACAGGGACAAATTCAGCATATTTCTGTGGGGTCCAAGTCCTTGGCAGGGGGGATGGTGTCCACCCTGTGAAAAGAGTGAGTGGGCGCCGTGTACCTGCCTGCGTGTAACCCCGTCTTGTGCCCTGTCAGCTCTCGCAGACTCCCCTACTTGTGATGCCTAGATGGTACAGTCCATGCCCCTGCAGTCATCTGGCGCTTCTCCCTGCTTTGAGGGCCGTCTCACTATCAGAGTGTCAAAGAGTGAGCACTTGGAAGGTCTCTTGAATCACCCTCTTCCTTGCCAGAGGAAAGGACGACGCCACCCAGTGGTCACAGTGCCACCCTGCACAGAAGAGTGTACCTGAAAGGTGTCAATTGTCTCCTTAAAAGGGTCCCAAAGGAGGAAAATCTCTTCGTCAATCTTGTAGCTTTTGAATTTTGATAAAGAGCAATGCAGAGATGAACAACAAGGTGTCAAGCTCCCCCTGAACCCAGGATGGAGGAAGAGTCGCGAACTAAGAGCCCAGACAAAAGCCTCCAGAATCTCTGGCTACGAAGGATCAAATATCAGTGACAAAAATTGTGGCAAACGGGCAGTGAATACAGCAGAAACATTAGTAACAAATGCATTGTGGGTGCCTCCATGTATGTGATTTAAACATGTACTAATCTCACAGAAAAAAACCCTATTATATATTTGATCGGGAATCTTGGCTAGAGATAGGTTTCCCTGGATACAACACCGTCTTGGAAAGGGGAGATTATGAAGCGTGTCCACGCCTCTTTCCTGAAAATCATTGCATCTCTTAGGTACACAAATAATCCCAAATTTGACATCCTGTGGAAAACGAGCCCGCATTACCATCGATGCCCAGGCCGCTGGCGCAAACCGCCTCTTAGTTCCCATGTTGAATAATTACCAAATAAAAGAGACGGGCGCTGGAAGCAGGAATCAAGAACAGAGTTTATTTCTCATGAGGAGAGCCAGTCATTTCGGACACGAAACACAGTGTCTTTCGGGAGGTGCTCTAACAAGTGAGCTGAGACTCTTGCTTTTATACTTTACAAAACATTTGATGGTACAATCAGGACAGTATGACGCAAAAGAAAGACATCCCTATAATCCTCGTGGTGATCCTACTCCACATACGTTCACAATGGGGACCCTTGACCTGCTGATAAGAGGGGAGGGCAATCACGCAGCTGAGTGTTTCGTAGGATGTGTACGCCTGATCATGGCCCAGGGGGTGGGGTGGCTAGGCATACAATAAGGGCAGTAAATGGTATCTCCTGGCTTAGGCGATGGCCTCGGACATGTGTGGTCAGCCGGACTCGGGGGAAGGGGTCATCAAAGGAGTGGTATTCATGCCTGCGTGGACAATCGAGCGCGGAGGGAGGGCTTGTCAACAGAGGGGCATTCATGGAAGGGAAGGAGGTGCTGGTCAGGCGCGGTCGTGACTCTCAAGGACAGGGCTTTGCGGAAGAAGAGGGTTTATGACTTGCTCATGTGAGGAGAAGGAGGGGGTCAGGGTGCGCGCAGGGCCAGGGTCGCACAGAGAGAGAGGGAGAGAGAGAGATCCTATGACCTGTACATGAGAGAACAGGGGCAGTCAGATACAGCTGGGGGGGGCTATGTCAGCTGAGGCGAAGGATGCTTCTTCGAGAGGGAAATGGGGAATGCCTGGGTCAAGCAGGAGGGTTGTCTTTCACATCAGGATCGCGCAAAGGGAAAGGGTTTCATGGTCTATACATGAGAGAGGGGGTGCAAGATACGCGCAGGAGGGAAGCCGGGGATTCCAATGGGTAAAAAGGCCATGGTGCCTAGAATGGCTGTACATATGCATAGGGGTACGGGTTCTTACTGGCAGGGTGATACGGTCAATAATTTACAGTATCCATGGTGCCCACAGGGAGAGGAGCGGGAGAAGAAGGGAAATGAATGCTGTCTATGTACATCAATTTCGTCAGCTTTCACAATCCTTCAATCCACATTGTCCTCCTCTGCCATGTTCCCCATGGGAAACAACCTTTACAACGCACTACATTTACAATGCAGGCATTACATCGCAACATCCTTGCGCATGTCACTACAACGCATCCATTACATTGCATGTCACTACAACGCATGACACTATATCACATGTCACTACAACAGAGGCATTACATCGCATATCATTACAACGCATACCATTAAAACGCATAGTATCCTTACACTATCCAACACTTACCCTACTGTTGCACTCCCTGGAGTTAGAATAGTAATTTTTACCCCTACACTATCCAACACCTACCTTAAATGCAATGTAATGGTATGCATTTTAATGGTATGCGTTGTAAAGGTATAATGCGATGTAATGGAATGCGTTGTAAGTTTAGTTTAAAAAAAATCATTGTAGTGGTATGCGATGTAAATGTATACGTTGTAAAGGATGTTGCGATGTAAAAACTGCATTGCAAAGGAATGCATTGCAAATGTATGTGTTGTAACGTCATACATTCCTTTCCCACCAGACAATCCTTACAACTTGCAGAGCAGAACACTCCTCCTGGTTACCGCAACCATAGAAACCAGTGCATTGTGTAGATGTTGAGTATACACACTGCCTGCTGAGTGAGGAGTACTCCCCCTGCATGTCTGTAACTTCTGGGAAGCTCTTGACTCTCCTAGTATTCTCTGTACGGATGTAACATAAACAGCCTCCCCCTCAGATATCTGGGCAATCTATACTGTCATCGCCATACCCTTTCCCAATTGTAGCAACCATAATATCTCGTTTATGGAAAAAGCATGGCAAGACATGCCTCAATCTGTAGGGCCAGTGGTATGGAATTTTAACTTGGCACAACATTGGATGACCCCAGCTGTCCACCGGTGCCCCTCTGAATGGGATATGGACTGTCCTTCCAGGCGTATTTCCTTGTGTACATTTAGAAATTATTCAGAAGCTGCGCCTCCTCAGCTGAGAGTGATATCTGACCTGGAACATTACTTTGGAAGTTGTTTCCCCCAAAATCTGGATATAAGCCAAAGTCTCCCTATCATGCACAGTGACATGAAGTCTTCTGGGTAGCAGTGACATGATGTCTTTCGGGTAGCAGTGACATGAAGTCTTCTGGGTAGCAGTGACATGAAGTATTCTGGGTAGCAGTGACATGAAGTCTTCCGGGTAGCAGTGACATGAAGTCTTCTGGGTAGCAGTGACATGAAGTCTTCCGGGTAGCAGTGACATGAAGTCTTCCTGGTAGCAGTGACATAAAGTCTTCTGGGTAGCAGTGACATGAAGTGCTCTGGGTAGCAGTGACATGAAGTCTTCTGGGTAGCAGTGACATGAAGTCTTCCAGGTAGCAGTGACATGATGTCTTTCCGGTAGCAGTGACATGAAGTCTTCCGGGTAGCAGTGACATGAAGTCTTCTGGGTAGCAGTGACATAAAGTCTTCTGGGTAGCAGTGACATGAAGTGCTCTGGGTAGCAGTGACATGAAGTCTTCTGGGTAGCAGTGACATGAAGTCTTCCGGGTAGCAGTGACATGAAGTCTTCCTGGTAGCAGTGACATAAAGTCTTCTGGGTAGCAGTGACATGAAGTCTTCCAGTTAGCAGTGACATGAAGTGCTCTGGGTAGCAGTGACATGAAGTCTTCTGGATAGCAGTGACATGAAGTGCTCTGGGTAGCAGTGACATGAAGCCTTCTGGGTAGCAGTGACATGATGTCTTCCGGGTAGCAGTGACATGAAGTGCTCTGGGTAGCAGTGACATGAAGTCTTCTGGGTAGCAGTGATGTGAAGTCTTCCGGGTAGCAGTGACATGATGTCTTCCGGGTAGCAGTGACATGATGTCTTCCGGGTAGCAGTGACATGAAGTCTTCCAGGTAGTAGTGACATGAAGTGCTCTGGGTAGCAGTGACATGAAGCCTTCTGGGTAGCAGAGACGTAAAGTCTTCCGGGTAGCAGTGACATGAAGTCTTCTGGGTAGCAGTGACATGATGTCTTCTGGGTAGCAGTGACATGAAGTCTTCCAGGTAGCAGTGACATGAAGTGCTCTGGGTAGCAGTGACATGAAGTCTTCCGTGTAGCAGTGACATGAAGCCTTCTGGGTAGCGTGACATGATGTCTTCTGGGTAGCAGTGACATGATGTCTTCTGGGTAGCAGTGACATGAAGTATTCCGGGTAGCAGTGACATGAAGTCTTCCGGGTAGCAGTGACATGAAGTCTTCCGGGTAGCAGTGACATGAAGCCTTCTGGGTAGCAGTGACATGAAGTCTTCTGGGTAGCAGTCACATGATGTCTTCTGGGTAGCAGTGACATGAAGTCTTCCGGGTAGCAGTGACATGAAGTCTTCTGGGTAGCAGTGACATGAAGTTCTCTGGGTAGCAGTGACATGAGGTCTTCCTGGTAGCAGTGACATGAAGTGCTCTGGCTAGCAGTGACATGAAGTCTTCTGGGTAGCAGTGACATGAAGTCTTCCGGGTAGCAGTGACATGAAGCCTTCTGGGTAGCAGTGACATGAAGTCTTCTGGGAAGCAGTGACATGAAGTCTTCCAGGTAGCAGTGACATCAAGTGCTCTGGCTAGCAGTGACATTAAGTGTTCCGGGTAGCAGTGACATGAAGCCTTCTGGGTAGCGTGACATGATGTCTTCTGGGTAGCAGTGACATGAAGTCTTCCGGGTAGCAGTGACATGAAGTGCTCTGGCTAGCAGTGACATGAAGTCTTCTGGGTAGCAGTGACATGAAGTCTTCCGGGTAGCAGTGACATGAAGCCTTCTGGGTAGCAGTGACATGAAGTCTTCTGTGAAGCAGTGACATGAAGTCTTCCAGGTAGCAGTGACATCAAGTGCTCTGGGTAGGAGTGACATGAAGTGTTCTGGGTAGCACTGACATGAAGTCTTCTGGGTAGCACTGACATGAAGTCTTCTGGGTAGCAGTGACATGAAGTCTTCCAGGTAGCAGTGACATGAAGTGCTCTGGGTAGCAGTGACATGAAGTCTTCCGGGTAGCAGTGACATGAAGTCTTCCGGGTAGCAGTGACATGAAGACTTCCGGGTAGCAGTGACTGAAGTCTTCCGGGTAGTAGTGACATGAAGTGCTCTGGGTAGCAGTGACATGAAGTCTTCCGGGTAGCAGTGACATGAAGTCTTCCGGGTAGCAGTGACATGAAGTCTTCCAGGAATGAGCAGTGACATGAAGTCTTCCGGGTAGCAGTGACATGAAGTCTTCTGGGTAGCAGTGACATGAAGTCTTCCAGGTAGCAGTGACATGAAGTCTTCTGGGTAGCAGGACATGAAGTCTTCTGGGTAGCAGTGACATGATGTCTTCCGGGTAGCAGTGACATGATGTCTTCTGGGTAGCAGTGACATGAAGTCTTCTGGGTAGCAGTGACATGAAGTCTTCTGGGTAGCAGTGACATGAAGTCTTCTGGGTAGCAGTGACATGAAGTCTTCCAGGTAGCAGTGACATGAAGTGCTCTGGGTAGCAGTGACATGAAGTCTTCTGGGTAGCAGTGACATGATGTCTTCTGGGTAGCAGTGACATGAAGTCTTCCAGGTAGCAGTGACATGAAGTGCTCTGGGTAGCAGTGACATGAAGTCTTCCGGGTAGCAGTGACATGAAGTCTTCCGGGTAGCAGTGACATGAAGTCTTCCGGGTAGCAGTGACATGAAGTCTTCCAGGAATGAGCAGTGACATGAAGTCTTCCGGGTAGCAGTGACATGAAGTCTTCCAGGTAGCAGTGACATGAAGTCTTCCGGGTAGCAGTGACATGAAGTCTTCTGGGTAGCAGTGACATGAAGTCTTCCAGGTAGCAGTGACATGATGTCTTCCAGGTAGCAGTGACATGATGTCTTCTGGGTAGCAGTGACATGAAGTCTTCCAGGTAGCAGTGACATGAAGTGCTCTGGGTAGCAGTGACATGAAGTCTTCTGGGTAGCAGTGACATGAAGTCTTCTAGGTAGCAGTGACATGAAGTCTTCTGGGTAGCAGTGACATGAAGTCTTCTGGGTAGCAGTGACATGAAGCCTTCTGGGTAGCAGTGACATGAAGTCTTCTGGGTAGCAGTTACATGAAGTCTTCCGGGTAGCAGTTACATGAAGCCTTCTGGGTAGCAGTTACATGAAGTCTTCCGGGTAGCAGTGACATGAAGTCTTCCGGGTAGCAGTGACATGAAGTCTTCTGGGTAGCAGTGACATGAAGTCTTCCGGGTAGCAGTGACATGAAGTCTTCTGGGTAGCAGTGATATAAAGCCTTCTGGGTAGCAGTGACAAGAAGTCTTCCGGGTAGCAGTGACATGAAGTCTTCCGGGTAGCAGTGACATGAAGTCTTCTGGGTAGCAGAGACATGAAGTCTTCCGGATAACAGTGACATGAAGACTTCCGGGTAGCAGTGACATGAAGCCTTCTGGGTAGCAGTGACATGAAGTCTTCCGGGTAGCAGTGACATGAAGTCTTCTGGGTAGCAGTGACATGAAGTCTTCCAGGTAGCAGTGACATGAAGTCGTCCGGGTAGCAGTGACATGAAGTCTTCTGGGTAGCAGTGACATGAAGTCTTCAGGGTAGCAGTGACATGAAGTCTTCTGGGTAGCAGTGACATGAAGTCTTCTGGATAACAGTGACATGAAGACTTACGGGTAGCAGTGACATGAAGTCTTCTGGGTAGCAGTGACATGAAGTCTTCCGGGTAGTAGTGACATGAAGTCTTCCAGGTAGCAGTGACATGAAGTCTTCCTGGTAGTAGTGACATGAAGTCTTCCGGGTAGCAGTGACATGAAGTGTTCTGGGTAGCAGTGACGTGAAGTCTTCCGGGTAGCAGTGACATGATGTCTTCCGGGTAGCAGTGACATGAAATCTTTTGGGTAGCAGTGACATGAAGTCTTCTGGGTAGCAGTGACACGAAGTCTTCCGGGTAGCAGTGACATGAAGCCTTCGGGGTAGCAGTGACATGAAGCCTTCTGGGTAGCAGTGACATGAAGTCTTCGGGGTAGCAGTGACATGAAGCCTTCTGGGTAGCAGTGACATGAAGTCTTCCAGGTAGCAGTGACATGAAGTCTTCCTGGTAGCAGTGACATGAAGTCTTCCGGGTAGCAGTGACATGAAGCCTTCTGGGTAGCAGTGACATGAAGTGCTCTGGGTAGCAGTGACATGAAGTCTTCTGGGTAGCAGTGACATGAAGTCTTCCAGGTAGCAGTGACATGAAGTGCTCTGGGTAGCAGTGACATGAAGTCTTCCGGGTAGAAGTGACATGAAGTGCTCTGGGTAGCAGTGACAAGAAGTCTTCCGGGTAGCAGTGACATGAAGTTTTCTGGGTAGCAGTGACATGAAGTCTTCCGGGTAGCAGTGACATGAAGTCTTCTGGGTAGCAGAGACATGAAGTCTTCCGGATAACAGTGACATGAAAACTTCCGGGTAGCAGTGACATGAAGCCTTCTGGGTAGCAGTGACATGAAGTCTTCCGGGTAGCATTGACATGAAGTCTTCTGGGTAGCAGTGACATGAAGTCTTCCAGGTAGCAGTGACATGAAGTCTTCCGGGTAGCAGTGACATGAAGTCTTCTGGGTAGCAGTGACATGAAGTCTTCCGGGTAGCAGTGACATGAAGTCTTCTGGGTAGCAGTGACATGAAGTCTTCTGGATAACAGTGACATGAAGACTTCCGGGTAGCAGTGACATGAAGCCTTCTGGGTAGCAGTGACATGAAGTCTTCTGGGTAGCAGTGACATGAAGTCTTCCGGGTAGTAGTGACATGAAGTCTTCCAGGTAGCAGTGACATGAAGTCTTCCTGGTAGTAGTGACATGAAGTCTTCCGGGTAGCAGTGACATGAAGTCTTCTGGGTAGCAGTGACGTGAAGTCTTCTGGGTAGCAGTGACACGAAGTCTTCCGGGTAGCAGTGACATGAAGCCTTCGGGGTAGCAGTGACATGAAGCCTTCTGGGTAGCAGTGACATGAAGTCTTCGGGGTAGCAGTGACATGAAGCCTTCTGGGTAGCAGTGACATGAAGTCTTCCAGGTAGCAGTGACATGAAGTCTTCCGGGTAGCAGTGACATGAAGCCTTCTGGGTAGCAGTGACATGAAGTGCTCTGGGTAGCAGTGACATGAAGTCTTCTGGGTAGCAGTGACATGAAGTCTTCCAGGTAGCAGTGACATTAAGTGCTCTGGGTAGCAGTGACGTGAAGTCTTCTGGGTAGCAGTGACATGAAGTCTTCCGGGTAGCAGTGACATGAAGTGCTCTGGGAAGCAGTGACATGAAGTCTTCCGGGTAGCAGTGACATGAAGACTTCCGGGTAGCAGTGACATGAAGTCTTCCGGGTAGCAGTGACATGAAGTCTTCCGGGTAGCAGTGACATGAAGACTTCCGGGTAGCAGTGACTGAAGTCTTCCGGGTAGTAGTGACATGAAGTGCTCTGGGTAGCAGTGACATGAAGTCTTCCGGGTAGCAGTGACATGAAGTCTTCCGGGTAGCAGTGACATGAAGTCTTCCGGGTAGCAGTGACATGAAGTCTTCCAGGAATGAGCAGTGACATGAAGTCTTCCGGGTAGCAGTGACATGAAGTCTTCTGGGTAGCAGTGACATGAAGTCTTCCAGGTAGCAGTGACATGAAGTCTTCTGGGTAGCAGGACATGAAGTCTTCTGGGTAGCAGTGACATAATGTCTTCCGGGTAGCAGTGACATGATGTCTTCTGGGTAGCAGTGACATGAAGTCTTCTGGGTAGCAGTGACATGAAGTCTTCTGGGTAGCAGTGACATGATGTCTTCTGGGTAGCAGTGACATGAAGTCTTCCAGGTAGCAGTGACATGAAGTGCTCTGGGTAGCAGTGACAAGAAGTCTTCTGGGTAGCAGTGACATGAAGTCTTCTGGGTAGCAGTGACATGAAGTCTTCCAGGTAGCAGTGACATGATGTCTTCCAGGTAGCAGTGACATGATGTCTTCTGGGTAGCAGTGACATGAAGTCTTCCAGGTAGCAGTGACATGAAGTGCTCTGGGTAGCAGTGACATGAAGTCTTCTGGGTAGCAGTGACATGAAGCCTTCTGGGTAGCAGTGACATGAAGTCTTCTGGGTAGCAGTTACATGAAGTCTTCCGGGTAGCAGTTACATGAAGCCTTCTGGGTAGCAGTTACATGAAGCCTTCTGGGTAGCAGTGACATGAAGTCTTCCGGGTAGCAGTGACATGAAGTCTTCCGGGTAGCAGTGACATGAAGTCTTCTGGGTAGCAGTGACATGAAGTCATCCGGGAAGCAGTGACATGAAGTCTTCCGGGTAGCAGTGATATAAAGCCTTCTGGGTAGCAGTGACAAGAAGTCTTCCGGGTAGCAGTGACATGAAGTATTCTGGGTAGCAGTGACATGAAGTCTTCCGGGTAGCAGTGACATGAAGTCTTCTGGGTAGCAGAGACATGAAGTCTTCCGGATAACAGTGACATGAAGACTTCCGGGTAGCAGTGACATGAAGCCTTCTGGGTAGCAGTGA
Organism: Lissotriton vulgaris; assembly: GCF_964263255.1. Classification (NCBI taxonomy): domain Eukaryota; kingdom Metazoa; phylum Chordata; class Amphibia; order Caudata; family Salamandridae; genus Lissotriton; species Lissotriton vulgaris. The sequence goes on along the minus strand of NC_141694.1, from coordinate 1,849,992,778 downwards.
CATGAAGTCTTCCGGGTAGCAGTGACATGAAGTCTTCTGGGTAGCAGTGACATGAAGTCTTCCAGGTAGCAGTTACATGAAGTCTTCCGGGTAGCAGTGACATGAAGTCTTCTGGGTAGCAGTGACATGAAGTCTTCCGGGTAGCAGTGACATGAAGTCTTCTGGGTAGCAGTGACATGCAGTCTTCTGGATAACAGTGACATGAAGACTTCCGGGTAGCAGTGACATGAAGCCTTCTGGGTAGCAGTGACATGAAGTCTTCTGGGTAGCAGTGACATGAAGTCTTCCGGGTAGTAGTGACATAAAGTCTTCCAGGTAGCAGTGACATGAAATCTTCCTGGTAGTAGTGACATGAAGTCTTCCGGGTAGCAGTGACATGAAGTCTTCTGGGTAGCAGTGACGTGAAGTCTTCCGGGTAGCAGTGACATGATGTCTTCCGGGTAGCAGTGACATGAAATCTTTCGGGTAGCAGTGACATGAAGTCTTCTGGGTAGCAGTGACACGAAGTCTTCCGGGTAGCAGTGACATGAAGCCTTCGGGGTAGCAGTGACATGAAGCCTTCTGGGTAGCAGTGACATGAAGTCTTCAGGGTAGCAGTGACATAAAGCCTTCTGGGTAGCAGTGACATGAAGTCTTCCAGGTAGCAGTGACATGAAGTCTTCCTGGTAGCAGTGACATGAAGTCTTCCGGGTAGCAGTGACATGAAGCCTTCTGGGTAGCAGTGACATGAAGTGCTCTGGGTAGCAGTGACATGAAGTCTTCTGGGTAGCAGTGACATGAAGTCTTCCAGGTAGCAGTGACATGAAGTGCTCTGGGTAGCAGTGACATGAAGTCTTCTGGGTAGCAGTGACATGAAGTCTTCCGGGTAGCAGTGACATGAAGTGCTCTGGGTAGCAGTGAAATGAAGTCTTCCGGGTAGCAGTGACATGAAGTGCTCTGGGTAGCAGTGAAATGAAGTCTTCCGGGTAGCAGTGACATGAAGTCTTCCGGGTAGCAGTGACATGAAGTCTTCCGGGTAACAGTGACATGAAATCTTCCAGGTAGCAGTGACATGAAGTCTTCCGGGTAGCAGTGACATGAAGTCTTCTTGGTAGCAGTGACATGAAGTCTTCCAGGTAGCAGTGACATGAAGTCTTCTGGGTAGCAGTGACATGAAGTCTTCTGGGTAGCAGTGATATGAAGTCTTCTGGGTAGCAGTGACATGAAGTCTTCCGGGTAGCAGTGACATGATATCTTCCGGGTAGCAGTGACATGATGTCTTCTGGGTAGCAGTGACATGAAGTCTTCTGGGTAGCAGTGACATGAAGTCTTCTGGGTAGCAGTGACATGAAGTCTTCTGGGTAGCAGTGACATGAAGTCTTCCGGGTAGCAGTGACATGATATCTTCCGGGTAGCAGTGACATGATGTCTTCTGGGTAGCAGTGACATGAAGTCTTCTGGGTAGCAGTGACATGAAGTCTTCTGGGTAGCAGTGACATGAAGTCTTCTGGGTAGCAGTGACATGAAGTCTTCCAGGTAGCAGTGACATGAAGCCTTCTGGGTAGCAGTGACATGAAGTCTTCGGGGTAGCAGTGACATGAAGCCTTCTGGGTAGCAGTGACATGAAGTCTTCCAGGTAGCAGTGACATGAAGTCTTCCTGGTAGCAGTGACATGAAGTCTTCTGGGTAGCAGTGACATGAAGCCTTCTGGGTAGCAGTGACATGAAGTGCTCTGGGTAGCAGTGACATGAAGTGCTCTGGGTAGCAGTGAAATGAAGTCTTCCGGGTAGCAGTGACATGAAGTCTTCCGGGTAGCAGTGACATGAAGTCTTCCGGGTAACAGTGACATGAAATCTTCCAGGTAGCAGTGACATGAAGTCTTCCGGGTAGCAGTGACATGAAGTCTTCTTGGTAGCAGTGACATGAAGTCTTCCAGGTAGCATTGACATGAAGTCTTCTGGGTAGCAGTGACATGAAGTCTTCTGGGTAGCAGTGATATGAAGTCTTCTGGGTAGCAGTGACATGAAGTCTTCCGGGTAGCAGTGACATGATATCTTCCGGGTAGCAGTGACATGATGTCTTCTGGGTAGCAGTGACATGAAGTCTTCTGGGTAGCAGTGACATGAAGTCTTCTGGGTAGCAGTGACATGAAGTCTTCTGGGTAGCAGTGACATGAAGTCTTCCAGGTAGCAGTGACATGAAGCCTTCTGGGTAGCAGTGACATGAAGTCTTCGGGGTAGCAGTGACATGAAGCCTTCTGGGTAGCAGTGACATGAAGTCTTCCAGGTAGCAGTGACATGAAGTCTTCCTGGTAGCAGTGACATGAAGTCTTCTGGGTAGCAGTGACATGAAGCCTTCTGGGTAGCAGTGACATGAAGTGCTCTGGGTAGCAGTGACATGAAGTCTTCTGGGTAGCAGTGACATGAAGTCTTCCAGGTAGCAGTGACATGAAGTGCTCTGGGTAGCAGTGACATGAAGTCTTCTGGGTAGCAGTGACATGAAGTCTTCCGGGTAGCAGTGACATGAAGTGCTCTGGGTAGCAGTGAAATGAAGTCTTCCGGGTAGCAGTGACATGAAGTCTTCCGGGAAGCAGTGACATGAAGTCTTCCGGGTAACAGTGACATGAAATCTTCCAGGTAGCAGTGACATGAAGTCTTCCGGGTAGCAGTGACATGAAGTCTTCTTGGTGGCAGTGACATGAAGTCTTCCAGGTAGCATTGACATGAAGTCTTCTGGGTAGCAGTGACATGAAGTCTTCTGGGTAGCAGTGATATGAAGTCTTCTGGGTAGCAGTGACATGAAGTCTTCTGGGTAGCAGTGACATGATGTCTTCCGGGTAGCAGTGACATGATGTCTTCTGGGTAGCAGTGACATGAAGTCTTCTGGGTAGCAGTGACATGAAGTCTTCTGGGTAGCAGTGACATGAAGTCTTCTGGGTAGCAGTGACATGAAGTCTTCCAGGTAGCAGTGACATGAAGTGCTCTGGGTAGCAGTGACATGAAGTGCTCTGGGTAGCAGTGACATGAAGTCTTCTGGGTAGCAGTGACATGAGGTCTTCCAGGTAGCAGTGACATGATGTCTTCTGGGTAGCAGTGACATGAAGTCTTCCGGGTAGCAGTGACATGAAGTCTTCTGGGTAGCAGTGACATGAAGTCTTCCGGGTAGCATTGACATGAAGTCTTCTGGGTAGCAGTGACATGAAGTCTTCCAGGTAGCAGTGACATGAAGTCTTCCGGGTAGCAGTGACATGAAGTCTTCTGGGTAGCAGTGACATGAAGTCTTCCGGGTAGCAGTGACATGAAGTCTTCTGGGTAGCAGTGACATGAAGTCTTCTGGATAACAGTGACATGAAGACTTCCGGGTAGCAGTGACATGAAGCCTTCTGGGTAGCAGTGACATGAAGTCTTCTGGGTAGCAGTGACATGAAGTCTTCCGGGTAGTAGTGACATGAAGTCTTCCAGGTATCAGTGACATGAAGTCTTCCTGGTAGCAGTGACATGAAGCCTTCGGGGTAGCAGTGACATGAAGCCTTCTGGGTAGCAGTGACATGAAGTCTTCGGGGTAGCAGTGACATGAAGCCTTCTGGGTAGCAGTGACATGAAGTCTTCCAGGTAGCAGTGACATGAAGTCTTCCGGGTAGCAGTGACATGAAGCCTTCTGGGTAGCAGTGACATGAAGTGCTCTGGGTAGCAGTGACATGAAGTCTTCTGGGTAGCAGTGACATGAAGTCTTCCAGGTAGCAGTGACATTAAGTGCTCTGGGTAGCAGTGACGTGAAGTCTTCTGGGTAGCAGTGACATGAAGTCTTCCGGGTAGCAGTGACATGAAGTGCTCTGGGAAGCAGTGACATGAAGTCTTCCGGGTAGCAGTGACATGAAGTCTTCCGGGTAGCAGTGACATGAAGTCTTCCGGGTAGCAGTGACATGAAGTCTTCCGGGTAGCAGTGACATGAAGACTTCCGGGTAGCAGTGACTGAAATCTTCCGGGTAGTAGTGACATGAAGTGCTCTGGGTAGCAGTGACATGAAGTCTTCCGGGTAGCAGTGACATGAAGTCTTCCGGGTAGCAGTGACATGAAGTCTTCCGGGTAGCAGTGACATGAAGTCTTCCAGGAATGAGCAGTGACATGAAGTCTTCCGGGTAGCAGTGACATGAAGTCTTCTGGGTAGCAGTGACATGAAGTCTTCCAGGTAGCAGTGACATGAAGTCTTCTGGGTAGCAGGACATGAAGTCTTCTGGGTAGCAGTGACATAATGTCTTCCGGGTAGCAGTGACATGATGTCTTCTGGGTAGCAGTGACATGAAGTCTTCTGGGTTGCAGTGACATGAAGTCTTCTGGGTAGCAGTGACATGATGTCTTCTGGGTAGCAGTGACATGAAGTCTTCCAGGTAGCAGTGACATGAAGTGCTCTGGGTAGCAGTGACATGAAGTCTTCTGGGTAGCAGTGACATGAAGTCTTCTGGGTAGCAGTGACATGAAGTCTTCCAGGTAGCAGTGACATGATGTCTTCCAGGTAGCAGTGACATGATGTCTTCTGGGTAGCAGTGACATGAAGTCTTCCAGGTAGCAGTGACATGAAGTGCTCTGGGTAGCAGTGACATGAAGTCTTCTGGGTAGCAGTGACATGAAGTCTTCTGGGTAGCAGTGACATGAAGTCTTCTGGGTAGCAGTGACATGAAGCCTTCTGGGTAGCAGTGACATGAAGTCTTCTGGGTAGCAGTTACATGAAGTCTTCCGGGTAGCAGTTACATGAAGCCTTCTGGGTAGCAGTTACATGAAGCCTTCTGGGTAGCAGTGACATGAAGTCTTCCGGGTAGCAGTGACATGAAGTCTTCCGGGTAGCAGTGACATGAAGTCTTCTGGGTAGCAGTGACATGAAGTCATCCGGGAAGCAGTGACATGAAGTCTTCCGGGTAGCAGTGATATAAAGCCTTCTGGGTAGCAGTGACAAGAAGTCTTCCGGGTAGCAGTGACATGAAGTATTCTGGGTAGCAGTGACATGAAGTCTTCCGGGTAGCAGTGACATGAAGTCTTCTGGGTAGCAGAGACATGAAGTATTCCGGATAACAGTGACATGAAGACTTCCGGGTAGCAGTGACATGAAGCCTTCTGGGTAGCAGTGACATGAAGTCTTCCGGGTAGCAGTGACATGAAGTCTTCTGGGTAGCAGTGACATGAAGTCTTCCAGGTAGCAGTTACATGAAGTCTTCCGGGTAGCAGTGACATGAAGTCTTCTGGGTAGCAGTGACATGAAGTCTTCCGGGTAGCAGTGACATGAAGTCTTCTGGGTAGCAGTGACATGCAGTCTTCTGGATAACAGTGACATGAAGACTTCCGGGTAGCAGTGACATGAAGCCTTCTGGGTAGCAGTGACATGAAGTCTTCTGGGTAGCAGTGACATGAAGTCTTCCGGGTAGTAGTGACATAAAGTCTTCCAGGTAGCAGTGACATGAAATCTTCCTGGTAGTAGTGACATGAAGTCTTCCGGGTAGCAGTGACATGAAGTCTTCTGGGTAGCAGTGACGTGAAGTCTTCCGGGTAGCAGTGACATGATGTCTTCCGGGTAGCAGTGACATGAAATCTTTCGGGTAGCAGTGACATGAAGTCTTCTGGGTAGCAGTGACACGAAGTCTTCCGGGTAGCAGTGACATGAAGCCTTCGGGGTAGCAGTGACATGAAGCCTTCTGGGTAGCAGTGACATGAAGTCTTCGGGGTAGCAGTGACATGAAGCCTTCTGGGTAGCAGTGACATGAAGTCTTCCAGGTAGCAGTGACATGAAGTCTTCCTGGTAGCAGTGACATGAAGTCTTCCGGGTAGCAGTGACATGAAGCCTTCTGGGTAGCAGTGACATGAAGTGCTCTGGGTAGCAGTGACATGAAGTCTTCTGGGTAGCAGTGACATGAAGTCTTCCAGGTAGCAGTGACATGAAGTGCTCTGGGTAGCAGTGACATGAAGTCTTCTGGGTAGCAGTGACATGAAGTCTTCCGGGTAGCAGTGACATGAAGTGCTCTGGGTAGCAGTGACATGAAGTCTTCCGGGTAGCAGTGACATGAAGTCTTCCGGGTAGCAGTGACATGAAGTCTTCCGGGTAACAGTGACATGAAATCTTCCAGGTAGCAGTGACATGAAGTCTTCCGGGTAGCAGTGACATGAAGTCTTCTTGGTAGCAGTGACATGAAGTCTTCCAGGTAGCATTGACATGAAGTCTTCTGGGTAGCAGTGACATGAAGTCTTCTGGGTAGCAGTGATATGAAGTCTTCTGGGTAGCAGTGACATGAAGTCTTCCGGGTAGCAGTGACATGATGTCTTCCGGGTAGCAGTGACATGATGTCTTCTGGGTAGCAGTGACATGAAGTCTTCTGGGTAGCAGTGACATGAAGTCTTCTGGGTAGCAGTGACATGAAGTCTTCTGGGTAGCAGTGACATGAAGTCTTCCAGGTAGCAGTGACATGAAGCCTTCTGGGTAGCAGTGACATGAAGTCTTCGGGGTAGCAGTGACATGAAGCCTTCTGGGTAGCAGTGACATGAAGTCTTCCAGGTAGCAGTGACATGAAGTCTTCCTGGTAGCAGTGACATGAAGTCTTCTGGGTAGCAGTGACATGACGCCTTCTGGGTAGCAGTGACATGAAGTGCTCTGGGTAGCAGTGACATGAAGTCTTCTGGGTAGCAGTGACATGAAGTCTTCCAGGTAGCAGTGACATGAAGTGCTCTGGGTAGCAGTGACATGAAGTCTTCTGGGTAGCAGTGACATGAAGTCTTCCGGGTAGCAGTGACATGAAGTGCTCTGGGTAGCAGTGAAATGAAGTCTTCCGGGTAGCAGTGACATGAAGTCTTCCGGGAAGCAGTGACATGAAGTCTTCCGGGTAACAGTGACATGAAATCTTCCAGGTAGCAGTGACATGAAGTCTTCCGGGTAGCAGTGACATGAAGTCTTCTTGGTGGCAGTGACATGAAGTCTTCCAGGTAGCATTGACATGAAGTCTTCTGGGTAGCAGTGACATGAAGTCTTCTGGGTAGCAGTGATATGAAGTCTTCTGGGTAGCAGTGACATGAAGTCTTCTGGGTAGCAGTGACATGATGTCTTCCGGGTAGCAGTGACATGATGTCTTCTGGGTAGCAGTGACATGAAGTCTTCTGGGTAGCAGTGACATGAAGTCTTCTGGGTAGCAGTGACATGAAGTCTTCTGGGTAGCAGTGACATGAAGTCTTCCAGGTAGCAGTGACATGAAGTGCTCTGGGTAGCAGTGACATGAAGTGCTCTGGGTAGCAGTGACATGAAGTCTTCTGGGTAGTAGTGACATGAGGTCTTCCAGGTAGCAGTGACATGATGTCTTCTGGGTAGCAGTGACATGAAGTCTTCCAGGTAGCAGTGACATGAAGTGCTCTGGGTAGCAGTGACATGAAGTCTTCTGGGTAGCAGTGACATGAAGTCTTCTGGGTAGCAGTGACATGAAGTCTTCTGGGTAGCAGTTACATGAAGCCTTCTGGGTAGCAGTGACATAAAGTCTTCTGGGTAGCAGTTACAAGAAGTCTTCCGGGTAGCAGTTACATGAAGCCTTCTGGGTAGCAGTTACATGAAGCCTTCCGGTTAGCAGTGACATGAAGTCTTCCGGGTAGCCGTGACATGAAGTCCTCCGGTTAGCAGTGACATGAAGTCTTCTGGGTAGCAGTGACATGAAGTCTTCCGGGTAGCAGTGACATGAAGTCTTCCGGGTAGCAGTGACATGAAGTCTTCTGGGTAGCAGTGACATGAAGTCTTCTGGGTAGCAGTGACATGAAGTCTTCCAGGTAGCAGTGACATGATGTCTTCCAGGTAGCAGTGACATGATGTCTTCTGGGTAGCAGTGACATGAAGTCTTCCAGGTAGCAGTGACATGAAGTGCTCTGGGTAGCAGTGACACGAAGTCTTCTGGGTAGCAGTGACATGAAGTCTTCTGGGTAGCAGTGACATGAAGTCTTCTGGGTAGCAGTGACATGAAGTCTTCTGGGTAGCAGTGACATGAAGCCTTCTGGGTAGCAGTGACATGAAGTCTTCTGGGTAGCAGTTACATGAAGTCTTCCGGGTAGCAGTTACATGAAGCCTTCTGGGTAGCAGTTACATGAAGCCTTCTGGGTAGCAGTGACATGAAGTCTTCCGGGTAGCAGTGACATGAAGTCTTCCGGGTAGCAGTGACATGAAGTCTTCTGGGTAGCAGTGACATGAAGTCTTCCTGGTAGCAGTGACATGAAGTCTTCTGGGTAGCAGTGACATGAAGTCTTCCGGGTAGCAGTGACATGAAGTCTTCCGGGTAGCAGTGATATAAAGCCTTCTGGGTAGCAGTGACAAGAAGTCTTCCGGGTAGCAGTGACATGAAGTATTCTGGGTAGCAGTGACATGAAGTCTTCCGGGTGGCAGTGACCTGAAGTCTTCTGGGTAGCAGAGACATGAAGTCTTCTGGATAACAGTGACATGAAGACTTCCGGGTAGCAGTGACATGAAGCCTTCTGGGTAGCAGTGACATGAAGTCTTCCGGGTAGCAGTGACATGAAGTCTTCTGGGTAGCAGTGACATGAAGTCTTCCGGGTAGCAGTGACATGAAGTCTTCCGGGTAGCAGTGACATGAAGTCTTCTGGGTAGCAGTGACATGAAATCTTCCGGGTAGCAGTGACATGAAGTCTTCTGGGTAGCAGTGACATGAAGTCTTCTGTATAACAGTGACATGAAGACTTCCGGGTAGCAGTGACATGAAGCCTTCTGGGTAGCAGTGACATGAAGTCTTCCAGGTAGTAGTGACATGAAGTCTTCCAGGTAGCAGTGACATGAAGTCTTCCTGGTAGCAGTGACATGAAGTCTTCTGGGTGGCAGTGACGTGAAGTCTTCCGGGTAGCAGTGACATGATGTCTTCCGGGTAGCAGTGACATGAAATCTTCCGGGTAGCAGTGACATGAAGTCTTCCGGGTAGCAGTGACATGAAGCCTTCGGGGTAGCAGTGACATGAAGCCTTCTGGGTAGCAGTGACATGAAGACTTCGGGGTAGCAGTGACATGAAGCCTTCCGGGTAGCAGTGACATGAAGTCTTCCAGGTAGCAGTGACATGAAGTCTTCCTGGTAGCAGTGACATGAAGTCTTCCGGGTAGCAGTGACATGAAGCCTTCTGGGTAGCAGTGACATGAAGTGCTCTGGGTAGCAGTGACATGAAGTCTTCTGGGTAGCAGTGACATGAAGTCTTCCAGGTAGCAGTGACATGAAGTGCTCTGGGTAGCAGTGACATGAAGTCTTCTGGGTAGCAGTGACATGAAGTCTTCCGGGTAGCAGTGACATGAAGTGCTCTGGGTAGCAGTGACATGAAGTCTTCCGGGTAGCAGTGACATGAAGTCTTCCGGGTAGCAGTGACATGAAGTCTTCCGGGTAACAGTGACATGAAATCTTCCAGGTAGCAGTGACATGAAGTCTTCCGGGTAAAAGTGACATGAAGTCTTCTTGGTAGCAGTGACATGAAGTCTTCCAGGTAGCAGTGACATGAAGTCTTCTGGGTAGCAGTGACATGAAGTCTTCTGGGTAGCAGTGACATGAAGTCTTCTAGGTAGCAGTGACATGAAGTCTTCTGGGTAGCAGTGACATGAAGTCTTCTGGGTAGCAGTGACATGAAGTCTTCTGGGTAGCAGTGACATGAAGTCTTCTGGGTAGCAGTGACATGAAGTCTTCCGGATAGCAGTGATATAAAGCCTTCTGGGTAGCAGTGACAAGAAGTCTTCCGGGTAGCAGTGACATGAAGTATTCTGGGTAGCAGTGACATGAAGTCTTCCGGGTGGCAGTGACATGAAGTCTTCTGGGTAGCAGAGACATGAAGTCTTCTGGATAACAGTGACATGAAGACTTCCGGGTAGCAGTGACATGAAGCCTTCTGGGTAGCAGTGACATGAAGTCTTCCGGGTAGCAGTGACATGAAGTCTTCTGGGTAGCAGTGACATGAAGTCTTCCGGGTAGCAGTGACATGAAGTCTTCCGGGTAGCAGTGACATGAAGTCTTCTGGGTAGCAGTGACATGAAGTCTTCTAGGTAGCAGTGACATGAAGTCTTCCGGGTAGCAGTGACATGATGTCTTCCGGGTAGCAGTGACATGATGTCTTCTGGGTAGCAGTGACATGAAGTCTTCTGGGTAGCAGTGACATGAAGTCTTCTGGGTAGCAGTGACATGAAGTCTTCTGGGTAGCAGTGACATGAAGTCTTCCAGGTAGCAGTGACATGAAGTGCTCTGGGTAGCAGTGACATGAAGTCTTCTGGGTAGCAGTGACATGAAGTCTTCCAGGTAGCAGTGACATGATGTCTTCTGGGTAGCAGTGACATGAAGTCTTCCAGGTAGCAGTGACATGAAGTGCTCTGGGTAGCAGTGACATGAAGTCTCCTGGGTAGCAGTGACATGAAGTCTTCTGGGTAGCAGTGACATGAAGTCTTCTGGGTAGCAGTTACATGAAGCCTTCTGGGTAGCAGTGACATAAAGTCTACTGGGTAGCAGTTACATGAAGTCTTCTGGGTAGCAGTTACATGAAGCCTTCTGGGTAGCAGTTACATGAAGCCTTCCGGTTAGCAGTGACATGAAGTCTTCCGGGTAGCAGTGACATGAAGTCTTCCAGTTAGCAGTGACATGAAGTCTTCTGGGTAGCAGTGACATGAAGTCTTCCGGGTAGCAGTGACATGAAGTCTTCCGGGTAGCAGTGACATGAAGTCTTCTGGGTAGCAGTGACATGAAGTCTTCCAGGTAGCAGTGACATGATGTCTTCCAGGTAGCAGTGACATGATGTCTTCTGGGTAGCAGTGACATGAAGTCTTCCAGGTAGCAGTGACATGAAGTGCTCTGGGTAGCAGTGACATGAAGTCTTCTGGGTAGCAGTGACATGAAGTCTTCTGGGTAGCAGTTACATGAAGTCTTCCGGGTAGCAGTTACATGAAGCCTTCTGGGTAGCAGTTACATGAAGCCTTCTGGGTAGCAGTGACATGAAGTCTTCCGGGTAGCAGTGACATGAAGTCTTCCGGGTAGCAGTGACATGAAGTCTTCTGGGTAGCAGTGACATGAAGTCTTCCTGGTAGCAGTGACATGAAGTCTTCTGGGTAGCAGTGACATGAAGTCTTCCGGGTAGCAGTGACATGAAGTCTTCCGGGTAGCAGTGATATAAAGCCTTCTGGGTAGCAGTGACAAGAAGTCTTCCGGGTAGCAGTGACATGAAGTATTCTGGGTAGCAGTGACATGAAGGCTTCCGGGTGGCAGTGACATGAAGTCTTCTGGGTAGCAGAGACATGAAGTCTTCTGGATAACAGTGACATGAAGACTTCCGGGTAGCAGTGACATGAAGCCTTCTGGGTAGCAGTGACATGAAGTCTTCCGGGTAGCAGTGACATGAAGTCTTCTGGGTAGCAGTGACATGAAGTCTTCCGGGTAGCAGTGACATGAAGTCTTCCGGGTAGCAGTGACATGAAGTCTTCAGGGTAGCAGTGACATGAAGTGTTCCGGGTAGCAGTGACATGAAGTCTTCTGGGTAGCAGTGACATGAAGTCTTCTGGATAACAGTGACATGAAAACTTCCGGGTAGCAGTGACATGAAGCCTTCTGGGTAGCAGTGACATGAAGTCTTCTGGGTAGCAGTGACATGAAGTCTTCCGGGTAGTAGTGACATGAAGTCTTCCAGGTAGCAGTGACATGAAGTCTTCCTGGTAGTAGTGACATGAAGTCTTCCGGGTAGCAGTGACATGAAGTCTTCTGGGTAGCAGTGACGTGAAGTCTTCTGGGTAGCAGTGACATGATGTCTTCCGGGTAGCAGTGGCATGAAATCTTCCGGGTAGCAGTGACATGAAGTCTTCCGGGTAGCAGTGACATGAAGCCTTCGGGGTAGCAGTGACATGAAGCCTTCTGGGTAGCAGTGACATGAAGTCTTCGGGGTAGCAGTGACAAGAAGCCTTCCGGGTAGCAGTGACATAAAGTCTTCCAGGTAGCAGTGACATGAAGTCTTCCTGGTAGCAGTGACATGAAGTCTTCCGGGTAGCAGTGACATGAAGCCTTCTGGGTAGCAGTGACATGAAGTGCTCTGGGTAGCAGTGACATGAAGTCTTCTGGGTAGCAGTGACATGAAGTCTTCCAGGTAGCAGTGACATGAAGTGCTCTGGGTAGCAGTGACATGAAGTCTTCTGGGTAGCAGTGACATGAAGTCTTCCGGGTAGCAGTGACATGAAGTGCTCTGGGTAGCAGTGACATGAAGTCTTCCGGGTATTAGTGACATGAAGTCTTCCGGGTAGCAGTGACATGAAGTCTTCCGGGTAACAGTGACATGAAATCTTCCAGGTAGCAGTGACATGAAGTCTTCCGGGTAGCAGTGACATGAAGTCTTCTTGGTAGCAGTGCCATGAAGTCTTCCAGGTAGCAGTGACATGAAGTCTTCTGGGTAGCAGTGACATGAAGTCTTCTGGGTAGCAGTGACATGAAGTCTTCTGGGTAGCAGTGACATGAAGTCTTCCGGGTAGCAGTGACATGATGTCTTCCGGGTAGCAGTGACATGATGTCTTCTGGGTAGCAGTGACATGAAGTCTTCTAGGTAGCAGTGACATGAAGTCTTCTGGGTAGCAGTGACATGAAGTCTTCTGGGTAGCAGTGACATGAAGTCTTCCGGGTAGCAGTGACATGAAGTGCTCTGGGTAGCAGTGACATGAAGTCTTCTGGGTAGCAGTGACATGATGTCTACTGGGTAGCAGTGACATGAAGTCTTCCAGGTAGCAGTGACATGAAGTGCTCTGGGTAGCAGTGACATGAAGTCTTCTGGGTAGCAGTGACATGAAGTCTTCTGGGTAGCAGTGACATGAAGTCTTCTGGGTAGCAGTTACATGAAGCCTTCTGGGTAGCAGTGACATAAAGTCTTCTGGGTAGCAGTTATATGAAGTTTTCCGGGTAGCAGTTACATGAAGCCTTCTGGGTAGCAGTTACATGAAGCCTTCCCGTTAGCAGTGACATGAAGTCTTCCGGGTAGCAGTGACATGAAGTCTTCCCGTTAGCAGTGACATGAAGTCTTCGGGGTAGCAGTGACATGAAGCCTTCTGGGTAGCAGTGACATGAAGTCTTCCGGGTAGCAGTGACATGAAGTCTTCCTGGTAGCAGTGACATGAAGTCTTCTGGGTAGCAGTGACATGAAGCCTTCTGGGTAGCAGTGACATGAAGTGCTCTGGGTAGCAGTGACATGAAGTCTTCTGGGTAGCAGTGACATGAAGTCTTCCAGGTAGCAGTGACATGAAGTGCTCTGGGTAGCAGTGACATGAAGTCTTCTGGGTAGCAGTGACATGAAGTCTTCCTGGTAGCAGTGACATGAAGTGCTCTGGGTAGCAGTGAAATGAAGTCTTCCGGGTAGCAGTGACATGAAGTCTTCCGGGTAGCAGTGACATGAAGTCTTCCGGGTAACAGTGACATGAAATCTTCCAGGTAGCAGTGACATGAAGTCTTCCGGGTAGCAGTGACATGAAGTCTTCTTGGTAGCAGTGACATGAAGTCTTCCAGGTAGCATTGACATGAAGTCTTCTGGGTAGCAGTGGCATGAAGTCTTCTGGGTAGCAGTGATATGAAGTCTTCTGGGTAGCAGTGACATGAAGTCTTCCGGGTAGCAGTGACATGATGTCTTCCGGGTAGCAGTGACATGATGTCTTCTGGGTAGCAGTGACATGAAGTCTTCTGGGTAGCAGTGACATGAAGTCTTCTGGGTAGCAGTGACATGAAGTCTTCTGGGTAGCAGTGACATGAAGTCTTCCAGGTAGCAGTGACATGAAGTGCTCTGGGTAGCAGTGACATGAAGTGCTCTGGGTAGCAGTGACATGAAGTCTTCTGGGTAGCAGTGACATGAAGTCTTCCAGGTAGCAGTGACATGATGTCTTCTGGGTAGCAGTGACATGAAGTCTTCCAGGTAGCAGTGACATGAAGTGCTCTGGGTAGCAGTGACATGAAGTCTTCTGGGTAGCAGTGACATGAAGTCTTCTGGGTAGCAGTGACATGAAGTCTTCTGGGTAGCAGTTACATGAAGCCTTCTGGGTAGCTGTGACATAAAGTCTTCTGGGTAGCAGTTACATGAAGTCTTCCGGGTAGCAGTTACATGAAGCCTTCTGGGTAGCAGTTACATGAAGCCTTCCGGTTAGCAGTGACATGAAGTCTTCCGGGTACCAGTGACATGAAGTCTTCCGGTTAGCAGTGACATGAAGTCTTCTGGGTAGCAGTGACATGAAGTCTTCCGGGTAGCAGTTACATGAAGTCTTCCGGGTAGCAGTGACATGAAGTCTTCTGGGTAGCAGTGACATGAAGTCTTCTGGGTAGCAGTGACATGAAGTCTTCCAGGTAGCAGTGACATGATGTCTTCCAGGTAGCAGTGACATGATGTCTTCTGGGTAGCAGTGACATGAAGTCTTCCAGGTAGCAGTGACATGAAGTGCTCTGGGTAGCAGTGACATGAAGTCTTCTGGGTAGCAGTGACATGAAGTCTTCTGGGTAGCAGTGACATGAAGTCTTCTGGGTAGCAGTGACATGAAGTCTTCTGGGTAGCAGTGACATGAAGCCTTCTGGGTAGCAGTGACATGAAGTCTTCTGGGTAGCAGTTACATGAAGTCTTCCGGGTAGCAGTTACATGAAGCCTTCTGGGTAGCAGTTACATGAAGCCTTCTGGGTAGCAGTGACATGAAGTCTTCCGGGTAGCAGTGACATGAAGTCTTCCGGGTAGCAGTGACATGAAGTCTTCTGGGTAGCAGTGACATGAAGTCTTCCTGGTAGCAGTGACATGAAGTCTTCTGGGTAGCAGTGACATGAAGTCTTCCGGGTAGCAGTGACATGAAGTCTTCCGGGTAGCAGTGATATAAAGCCTTCTGGGTAGCAGTGACAAGAAGTCTTCCGGGTAGCAGTGACATGAAGTATTCTGGGTAGCAGTGACATGAAGTCTTCCGGGTGGCAGTGACCTGAAGTCTTCTGGGTAGCAGAGACATGAAGTCTTCTGGATAACAGTGACATGAAGACTTCCGGGTAGCAGTGACATGAAGCCTTCTGGGTAGCAGTGACATGAAGTCTTCCGGGTAGCAGTGACATGAAGTCTTCTGGGTAGCAGTGACATGAAGTCTTCCGGGTAGCAGTGACATGAAGTCTTCCGGGTAGCAGTGACATGAAGTCTTCTGGGTAGCAGTGACATGAAATCTTCCGGGTAGCAGTGACATGAAGTCTTCTGGGTAGCAGTGACATGAAGTCTTCTGTATAACAGTGACATGAAGACTTCCGGGTAGCAGTGACATGAAGCCTTCTGGGTAGCAGTGACATGAAGTCTTCCAGGTAGTAGTGACATGAAGTCTTCCAGGTAGCAGTGACATGAAGTCTTCCTGGTAGCAGTGACATGAAGTCTTCTGGGTAGCAGTGACGTGAAGTCTTCCGGGTAGCAGTGACATGATGTCTTCCGGGTAGCAGTGACATGAAATCTTCCGGGTAGCAGTGACATGAAGTCTTCCGGGTAGCAGTGACATGAAGCCTTCGGGGTAGCAGTGACATGAAGCCTTCTGGGTAGCAGTGACATGAAGTCTTCGGGGTAGCAGTGACATGAAGCCTTCCGGGTAGCAGTGACATGAAGTCTTCCAGGTAGCAGTGACATGAAGTCTTCCTGGTAGCAGTGACATGAAGTCTTCCGGGTAGCAGTGACATGAAGCCTTCTGGGTAGCAGTGACATGAAGTGCTCTGGGTAGCAGTGACATGAAGTCTTCTGGGTAGCAGTGACATGAAGTCTTCCAGGTAGCAGTGACATGAAGTGCTCTGGGTAGCAGTGACATGAAGTCTTCCAGGTAGCAGTGACATGAAGTCTTCTGGGTAGCAGGACATGAAGTCTTCTGGGTAGCAGTGACATAATGTCTTCCGGGTAGCAGTGACATGATGTCTTCTGGGTAGCAGTGACATGAAGTCTTCTGGGTAGCAGTGACATGAAGTCTTCTGGGTAGCAGTGACATGATGTCTTCTGGGTAGCAGTGACATGAAGTCTTCCAGGTAGCAGTGACATGAAGTGCTCTGGGTAGCAGTGACATGAAGTTTTCTGGGTAGCAGTGACATGAAGTCTTCTGGGTAGCAGTGACATGAAGTCTTCCAGGTAGCAGTGACATGATGTCTTCCAGGTAGCAGTGACATGATGTCTTCTGGGTAGCAGTGACATGAAGTCTTCCAGGTAGCAGTGACATGAAGTGCTCTGGGTAGCAGTGACATGAAGTCTTCTGGGTAGCAGTGACATGAAGCCTTCTGGGTAGCAGTGACATGAAGTCTTCTGGGTAGCAGTTACATGAAGTCTTCCGGGTAGCAGTTACATGAAGCCTTCTGGGTAGCAGTTACATGAAGCCTTCTGGGTAGCAGTGACATGAAGTCTTCCGGGTAGCAGTGACATGAAGTCTTCCGGGTAGCAGTGACATGAAGTCTTCTGGGTAGCAGTGACATGAAGTCATCCGGGAAGCAGTGACATGAAGTCTTCCGGGTAGCAGTGATATAAAGCCTTCTGGGTAGCAGTGACAAGAAGTCTTCCGGGTAGCAGTGACATGAAGTATTCTGGGTAGCAGTGACATGAAGTCTTCCGGGTAGCAGTGACATGAAGTCTTCTGGGTAGCAGAGACATGAAGTCTTCCGGATAACAGTGACATGAAGACTTCCGGGTAGCAGTGACATGAAGCCTTCTGGGTAGCAGTGACATGAAGTCTTCCGGGTAGCAGTGACATGAAGTCTTCTGGGTAGCAGTGACATGAAGTCTTCCAGGTAGCAGTTACATGAAGTCTTCCGGGTAGCAGTGACATGAAGTCTTCTGGGTAGCAGTGACATGAAGTCTTCCGGGTAGCAGTGACATGAAGTCTTCTGGGTAGCAGTGACATGCAGTCTTCTGGATAACAGTGACATGAAGACTTCCGGGTAGCAGTGACATGAAGCCTTCTGGGTAGCAGTGACATGAAGTCTTCTGGGTAGCAGTGACATGAAGTCTTCCGGGTAGTAGTGACATGATGTCTTCTGGGTAGCAGTGACATGAAGTCTTCCAGGTAGCAGTGACATGAAGTGCTCTGGGTAGCAGTGACATGAAGTCTTCTGGGTAGCAGTGACATGAAGTCTTCTGGGTAGCAGTGACATGAAGTCTTCTGGGTAGCAGTTACATGAAGCCTTCTGGGTAGCAGTGACATAAAGTCTTCTGGGTAGCAGTTACATGAAGTCTTCCGGGTAGCAGTTACATGAAGCCTTCTGGGTAGCAGTTACATGAAGCCTTCCGGTTAGCAGTGACATGAAGTCTTCCGGGTAGCAGTGACATGAAGTCTTCCGGTTAGCAGTGACATGAAGTCTTCTGGGTAGCAGTGACATGAAGTCTTCCGGGTAGCAGTGACATGAAGTCTTCCGGGTAGCAGTGACATGAAGTCTTCTGGGTAGCAGTGACATGAAGTCTTCTGGGTAGCAGTGACATGAAGTCTTCCAGGTAGCAGTGACATGATGTCTTCCAGGTAGCAGTGACATGATGTCTTCTGGGTAGCAGTGACATGAAGTCTTCCAGGTAGCAGTGACATGAAGTGCTCTGGGTAGCAGTGACATGAAGTCTTCTGGGTAGCAGTGACATGAAGTCTTCTGGGTAGCAGTGACATGAAGTCTTCTGGGTAGCAGTGACATGAAGCCTTCTGGGTAGCAGTGACATGAAGTCTTCTGGGTAGCAGTTACATGAAGTCTTCCGGGTAGCAGTTACATGAAGCCTTCTGGGTAGCAGTTACATGAAGCCTTCTGGGTAGCAGTGACATGAAGTCTTCCGGGTAGCAGTGACATGAAGTCTTCCGGGTAGCAGTGACATGAAGTCTTCTGGGTAGCAGTGACATGAAGTCTTCCTGGTAGCAGTGACATGAAGTCTTCTGGGTAGCAGTGACATGAAGTCTTCCGGGTAGCAGTGACATGAAGTCTTCCGGGTAGCAGTGATATAAAGCCTTCTGGGTAGCAGTGACAAGAAGTCTTCCGGGTAGCAGTGACATGAAGTATTCTGGGTAGCAGTGACATGAAGTCTTCCGGGTGGCAGTGACCTGAAGTCTTCTGGGTAGCAGAGACATGAAGTCTTCTGGATAACAGTGACATGAAGACTTCCGGGTAGCAGTGACATGAAGCCTTCTGGGTAGCAGTGACATGAAGTCTTCCGGGTAGCAGTGACATGAAGTCTTCTGGGTAGCAGTGACATGAAGTCTTCCGGGTAGCAGTGACATGAAGTCTTCCGGGTAGCAGTGACATGAAGTCTTCTGGGTAGCAGTGACATGAAATCTTCCGGGTAGCAGTGACATGAAGTCTTCTGGGTAGCAGTGACATGAAGTCTTCTGTATAACAGTGACATGAAGACTTCCGGGTAGCAGTGACATGAAGCCTTCTGGGTAGCAGTGACATGAAGTCTTCCAGGTAGTAGTGACATGAAGTCTTCCAGGTAGCAGTGACATGAAGTCTTCCTGGTAGCAGTGACATGAAGTCTTCTGGGTAGCAGTGACGTGAAGTCTTCCGGGTAGCAGTGACATGATGTCTTCCGGGTAGCAGTGACATGAAATCTTCCGGGTAGCAGTGACATGAAGTCTTCCGGGTAGCAGTGACATGAAGCCTTCGGGGTAGCAGTGACATGAAGCCTTCTGGGTAGCAGTGACATGAAGTCTTCGGGGTAGCAGTGACATGAAGCCTTCCGGGTAGCAGTGACATGAAGTCTTCCAGGTAGCAGTGACATGAAGTCTTCCTGGTAGCAGTGACATGAAGTCTTCCGGGTAGCAGTGACATGAAGCCTTCTGGGTAGCAGTGACATGAAGTGCTCTGGGTAGCAGTGACATGAAGTCTTCTGGGTAGCAGTGACATGAAGTCTTCCAGGTAGCAGTGACATGAAGTGCTCTGGGTAGCAGTGACATGAAGTCTTCCAGGTAGCAGTGACATGAAGTCTTCTGGGTAGCAGGACATGAAGTCTTCTGGGTAGCAGTGACATAATGTCTTCCGGGTAGCAGTGACATGATGTCTTCTGGGTAGCAGTGACATGAAGTCTTCTGGGTAGCAGTGACATGTAGTCTTCTGGGTAGCAGTGACATGATGTCTTCTGGGTAGCAGTGACATGAAGTCTTCCAGGTAGCAGTGACATGAAGTGCTCTGGGTAGCAGTGACATGAAGTCTTCTGGGTAGCAGTGACATGAAGTCTTCTGGGTAGCAGTGACATGAAGTCTTCCAGGTAGCAGTGACATGATGTCTTCCAGGTAGCAGTGACATGATGTCTTCTGGGTAGCAGTGACATGAAGTCTTCCAGGTAGCAGTGACATGAAGTGCTCTGGGTAGCAGTGACATGAAGTCTTCTGGGTAGCAGTGACATGAAGCCTTCTGGGTAGCAGTGACATGAAGTCTTCTGGGTAGCAGTTACATGAAGTCTTCCGGGTAGCAGTTACATGAAGCCTTCTGGGTAGCAGTTACATGAAGCCTTCTGGGTAGCAGTGACATGAAGTCTTCCGGGTAGCAGTGACATGAAGTCTTCCGGGTAGCAGTGACATGAAGTCTTCTGGGTAGCAGTGACATGAAGTCATCCGGGAAGCAGTGACATGAAGTCTTCCGGGTAGCAGTGATATAAAGCCTTCTGGGTAGCAGTGACAAGAAGTCTTCCGGGTAGCAGTGACATGAAGTATTCTGGGTAGCAGTGACATGAAGTCTTCCGGGTAGCAGTGACATGAAGTCTTCTGGGTAGCAGAGACATGAAGTCTTCCGGATAACAGTGACATGAAGACTTCCGGGTAGCAGTGACATGAAGCCTTCTGGGTAGCAGTGACATGAAGTCTTCTGGGTAGCAGTGACATGAAGTCTTCCGGGTAGTAGTGACATAAAGTCTTCCAGGTAGCAGTGACATGAAATCTTCCTGGTAGTAGTGACATGAAGTCTTCCGGGTAGCAGTGACATGAAGTCTTCTGGGTAGCAGTGACGTGAAGTCTTCCGGGTAGCAGTGACATGATGTCTTCCGGGTAGCAGTGACATGAAATCTTTCGGGTAGCAGTGACATGAAGTCTTCTGGGTAGCAGTGACACGAAGTCTTCCGGGTAGCAGTGACATGAAGCCTTCGGGGTAGCAGTGACATGAAGCCTTCTGGGTAGCAGTGACATGAAGTCTTCGGGGTAGCAGTGACATGAAGCCTTCTGGGTAGCAGTGACATGAAGTCTTCCAGGTAGCAGTGACATGAAGTCTTCCTGGTAGCAGTGACATGAAGTCTTCCGGGTAGCAGTGACATGAAGCCTTCTGGGTAGCAGTGACATGAAGTGCTCTGGGTAGCAGTGACATGAAGTCTTCTGGGTAGCAGTGACATGAAGTCTTCCAGGTAGCAGTGACATGAAGTGCTCTGGGTAGCAGTGACATGAAGTCTTCTGGGTAGCAGTGACATGAAGTCTTCCGGGTAGCAGTGACATGAAGTGCTCTGGGTAGCAGTGAAATGAAGTCTTCCGGGTAGCAGTGACATGAAGTCTTCCGGGTAGCAGTGACATGAAGTCTTCCGGGTAACAGTGACATGAAATCTTCCAGGTAGCAGTGACATGAAGTCTTCCGGGTAGCAGTGACATGAAGTCTTCTTGGTAGCAGTGACATGAAGTCTTCCAGGTAGCATTGACATGAAGTCTTCTGGGTAGCAGTGACATGAAGTCTTCTGGGTAGCAGTGATATGAAGTCTTCTGGGTAGCAGTGACATGAAGTCTTCCGGGTAGCAGTGACATGATGTCTTCCGGGTAGCAGTGACATGATGTCTTCTGGGTAGCAGTGACATGAAGTCTTCTGGGTAGCAGTGACATGAAGTCTTCTGGGTAGCAGTGACATGAAGTCTTCTGGGTAGCAGTGACATGAAGTCTTCCAGGTAGCAGTGACATGAAGCCTTCTGGGTAGCAGTGACATGAAGTCTTCGGGGTAGCAGTGACATGAAGCCTTCTGGGTAGCAGTGACATGAAGTCTTCCAGGTAGCAGTGACATGAAGTCTTCCTGGTAGCAGTGACATGAAGTCTTCTGGGTAGCAGTGACATGAAGCCTTCTGGGTAGCAGTGACATGAAGTGCTCTGGGTAGCAGTGACATGAAGTCTTCTGGGTAGCAGTGACATGAAGTCTTCCAGGTAGCAGTGACATGAAGTGCTCTGGGTAGCAGTGACATGAAGTCTTCTGGGTAGCAGTGACATGAAGTCTTCCGGGTAGCAGTGACATGAAGTGCTCTGGGTAGCAGTGAAATGAAGTCTTCCGGGTAGCAGTGACATGAAGTCTTCCGGGTAGCAGTGACATGAAGCCTTCTGGGTAGCAGTGACATGAAGTGCTCTGGGTAGCAGTGACATGAAGTCTTCTGGGTAGCAGTGACATGAAGTCTTCCAGGTAGCAGTGACATGAAGTGCTCTGGGTAGCAGTGACATGAAGTCTTCTGGGTAGCAGTGACATGAAGTCTTCCGGGTAGCAGTGACATGAAGTGCTCTGGGTAGCAGTGAAATGAAGTCTTCCGGGTAGCAGTGACATGAAGTCTTCCGGGTAGCAGTGACATGAAGTCTTCCGGGTAACAGTGACATGAAATCTTCCAGGTAGCAGTGACATGAAGTCTTCCGGGTAGCAGTGACATGAAGTCTTCTTGGTAGCAGTGACATGAAGTCTTCCAGGTAGCATTGACATGAAGTCTTCTGGGTAGCAGTGACATGAAGTCTTCTGGGTAGCAGTGATATGAAGTCTTCTGGGTAGCAGTGACATGAAGTCTTCCGGGTAGCAGTGACATGATGTCTTCCGGGTAGCAGTGACATGATGTCTTCTGGGTAGCAGTGACATGAAGTCTTCTGGGTAGCAGTGACATGAAGTCTTCTGGGTAGCAGTGACATGAAGTCTTCTGGGTAGCAGTGACATGAAGTCTTCCAGGTAGCAGTGACATGAAGCCTTCTGGGTAGCAGTGACATGAAGTCTTCTGGGTAGCAGTGACATGAAGCCTTCTGGGTAGCAGTGACATGAAGTCTTCCAGGTAGCAGTGACATGAAGTCTTCCTGGTAGCAGTGACATGAAGTCTTCTGGGTAGCAGTGACATGAAGCCTTCTGGGTAGCAGTGACATGAAGTGCTCTGGGTAGCAGTGACATGAAGTCTTCTGGGTAGCAGTGACATGAAGTCTTCCAGGTAGCAGTGACATGAAGTGCTCTGGGTAGCAGTGACATGAAGTCTTCTGGGTAGCAGTGACATGAAGTCTTCCGGGTAGCAGTGACATGAAGTGCTCTGGGTAGCAGTGAAATGAAGTCTTCCGGGTAGCAGTGACATGAAGTCTTCCGGGAAGCAGTGACATGAAGTCTTCCGGGTAACAGTGACATGAAATCTTCCAGGTAGCAGTGACATGAAGTCTTCCGGGTAGCAGTGACATGAAGTCTTCTTGGTGGCAGTGACATGAAGTCTTCCAGGTAGCATTGACATGAAGTCTTCTGGGTAGCAGTGACATGAAGTCTTCTGGGTAGCAGTGATATGAAGTATTCTGGGTAGCAGTGACATGAAGTCTTCTGGGTAGCAGTGACATGATGTCTTCCGGGTAGCAGTGACATGATGTCTTCTGGGTAGCAGTGACATGAAGTCTTCTGGGTAGCAGTGACATGAAGTCTTCTGGGTAGCAGTGACATGAAGTCTTCTGGGTAGCAGTGACATGAAGTCTTCCAGGTAGCAGTGACATGAAGTGCTCTGGGTAGCAGTGACATGAAGTGCTCTGGGTAGCAGTGACATGAAGTCTTCTGGGTAGCAGTGACATGAGGTCTTCCAGGTAGCAGTGACATGATGTCTTCTGGGTAGCAGTGACATGAAGTCTTCCGGGTAGCAGTGACATGAAGTCTTCTGGGTAGCAGTGACATGAAGTCTTCCGGGTAGCATTGACATGAAGTCTTCTGGGTAGCAGTGACATGAAGTCTTCCAGGTAGCAGTGACATGAAGTCTTCCGGGTAGCAGTGACATGAAGTCTTCTGGGTAGCAGTGACATGAAGTCTTCCGGGTAGCAGTGACATGAAGTCTTCTGGGTAGCAGTGACATGAAGTCTTCTGGATAACAGTGACTTGAAGACTTCTGGGTAGCAGTGACATGAAGCCTTCTGGGTAGCAGTGACATGAAGTCTTCTGGGTAGCAGTGACATGAAGTCTTCCGGGTAGTAGTGACATGAAGTCTTCCAGGTAGCAGTGACATGAAGTCTTCCTGGTAGTAGTGACATGAAGTCTTCCGGGTAGCAGTGACATGAAGTCTTCTGGGTAGCAGTGACGTGAAGTCTTCTGGGTAGCAGTGACACAAAGTCTTCCGGGTAGCAGTGACATGAAGCCTTCGGGGTAGCAGTGACATGAAGCCTTCTGGGTAGCAGTGACATGAAGTCTTCGGGGTAGCAGTGACATGAAGCCTTCTGGGTAGCAGTGACATGAAGTCTTCCAGGTAGCAGTGACATGAAGTCTTCCGGGTAGCAGTGACATGAAGCCTTCTGGGTAGCAGTGACATGAAGTGCTCTGGGTAGCAGTGACATGAAGTCTTCTGGGTAGCAGTGACATGAAGTCTTCCAGGTAGCAGTGACATTAAGTGCTCTGGGTAGCAGTGACGTGAAGTCTTCTGGGTAGCAGTGACATGAAGTCTTCCGGGTAGCAGTGACATGAAGTGCTCTGGGAAGCAGTGACATGAAGTCTTCCGGGTAGCAGTGACATGAAGTCTTCCGGGTAGCAGTGACATGAAGTCTTCCGGGTAGCAGTGACATGAAGTCTTCCGGGTAGCAGTGACATGAAGACTTCCGGGTAGCAGTGACTGAAATCTTCCGGGTAGTAGTGACATGAAGTGCTCTGGGTAGCAGTGACATGAAGTCTTCCGGGTAGCAGTGACATGAAGTCTTCCGGGTAGCAGTGACATGAAGTCTTCCGGGTAGCAGTGACATGAAGTCTTCCAGGAATGAGCAGTGACATGAAGTCTTCCGGGTAGCAGTGACATGAAGTCTTCTGGGTAGCAGTGACATGAAGTCTTCCAGGTAGCAGTGACATGAAGTCTTCTGGGTAGCAGGACATGAAGTCTTCTGGGTAGCAGTGACATAATGTCTTCCGGGTAGCAGTGACATGATGTCTTCTGGGTAGCAGTGACATGAAGTCTTCTGGGTAGCAGTGACATGAAGTCTTCTGGGTAGCAGTGACATGATGTCTTCTGGGTAGCAGTGACATGAAGTCTTCCAGGTAGCAGTGACATGAAGTGCTCTGGGTAGCAGTGACATGAAGTCTTCTGGGTAGCAGTGACATGAAGTCTTCTGGGTAGCAGTGACATGAAGTCTTCCAGGTAGCAGTGACATGATGTCTTCCAGGTAGCAGTGACATGATGTCTTCTGGGTAGCAGTGACATGAAGTCTTCCAGGTAGCAGTGACATGAAGTGCTCTGGGTAGCAGTGACATGAAGTCTTCTGGGTAGCAGTGACATGAAGTCTTCTGGGTAGCAGTGACATGAAGTCTTCTGGGTAGCAGTGACATGAAGCCTTCTGGGTAGCAGTGACATGAAGTCTTCTGGGTAGCAGTTACATGAAGTCTTCCGGGTAGCAGTTACATGAAGCCTTCTGGGTAGCAGTTACATGAAGCCTTCTGGGTAGCAGTGACATGAAGTCTTCCGGGTAGCAGTGACATGAAGTCTTCCGGGTAGCAGTGACATGAAGTCTTCTGGGTAGCAGTGACATGAAGTCATCCGGGAAGCAGTGACATGAAGTCTTCCGGGTAGCAGTGATATAAAGCCTTCTGGGTAGCAGTGACAAGAAGTCTTCCGGGTAGCAGTGACATGAAGTATTCTGGGTAGCAGTGACATGAAGTCTTCCGGGTAGCAGTGACATGAAGTCTTCTGGGTAGCAGAGACATGAAGTCTTCCGGATAACAGTGACATGAAGACTTCCGGGTAGCAGTGACATGAAGCCTTCTGGGTAGCAGTGACATGAAGTCTTCCGGGTAGCAGTGACATGAAGTCTTCTGGGTAGCAGTGACATGAAGTCTTCCAGGTAGCAGTTACATGAAGTCTTCCGGGTAGCAGTGACATGAAGTCTTCTGGGTAGCAGTGACATGAAGTCTTCCGGGTAGCAGTGACATGAAGTCTTCTGGGTAGCAGTGACATGCAGTCTTCTGGATAACAGTGACATGAAGACTTACGGGTAGCAGTGACATGAAGCCTTCTGGGTAGCAGTGACATGAAGTCTTCTAGGTAGCAGTGACATGAAGTCTTCCGGGTAGTAGTGACATGATGTCTTCTGGGTAGCAGTGACATGAAGTCTTCCAGGTAGCAGTGACATGAAGTGCTCTGGGTAGCAGTGACATGAAGTCTTCTGGGTAGCAGTGACATGAAGTCTTCTGGGTAGCAGTGACATGAAGTCTTCTGGGTAGCAGTTACATGAAGCCTTCTGGGTAGCAGTGACATAAAGTCTTCTGGGTAGCAGTTACATGAAGTCTTCCGGGTAGCAGTTACATGAAGCCTTCTGGGTAGCAGTTACATGAAGCCTTCCGGTTAGCAGTGACATGAAGTCTTCCGGGTAGCAGTGACATGAAGTCTTCCGGTTAGCAGTAACATGAAGTCTTCTGGGTAGCAGTGACATGAAGTCTTCCGGGTAGCAGTGACATGAAGTCTTCCGGGTAGCAGTGACATGAAGTCTTCTGGGTAGCAGTGACATGAAGTCTTCTGGGTAGCAGTGACATGAAGTCTTCCAGGTAGCAGTGACATGATGTCTTCCAGGTAGCAGTGACATGATGTCTTCTGGGTAGCAGTGACATGAAGTCTTCCAGGTAGCAGTGACATGAAGTGCTCTGGGTAGCAGTGACATGAAGTCTTCTGGGTAGCAGTGACATGAAGTCTTCTGGGTAGCAGTGACATGAAGTCTTCTGGGTAGCAGTGACATGAAGTCTTCTGGGTAGCAGTGACATGAAGCCTTCTGGGTAGCAGTGACATGAAGTCTTCTGGGTAGCAGTTACATGAAGTCTTCCGGGTAGCAGTTACATGAAGCCTTCTGGGTAGCAGTTACATGAAGCCTTCTGGGTAGCAGTGACATGAAGTCTTCCGGGTAGCAGTGACATGAAGTCTTCCGGGTAGCAGTGACATGAAGTCTTCTGGGTAGCAGTGACATGAAGTCTTCCTGGTAGCAGTGACATGAAGTCTTCTGGGTAGCAGTGACATGAAGTCTTCCGGGTAGCAGTGACATGAAGTCTTCCGGGTAGCAGTGATATAAAGCCTTCTGGGTAGCAGTGACAAGAAGTCTTCTGGGTAGCAGTGACATGAAGTATTCTGGGTAGCAGTGACATGAAGTCTTCCGGGTGGCAGTGACCTGAAGTCTTCTGGGTAGCAGAGACATGAAGTCTTCTGGATAACAGTGACATGAAGACTTCCGGGTAGCAGTGACATGAAGCCTTCTGGGTAGCAGTGACATGAAGTCTTCCGGGTAGCAGTGACATGAAGTCTTCTGGGTAGCAGTGACATGAAGTCTTCCGGGTAGCAGTGACATGAAGTCTTCCGGGTAGCAGTGACATGAAGTCTTCTGGGTAGCAGTGACATGAAATCTTCCGGGTAGCAGTGACATGAAGTCTTCTGGGTAGCAGTGACATGAAGTCTTCTGTATAACAGTGACATGAAGACTTCCGGGTAGCAGTGACATGAAGCCTTCTGGGTAGCAGTGACATGAAGTCTTCCAGGTAGTAGTGACATGAAGTCTTCCAGGTAGCAGTGACATGAAGTCTTCCTGGTAGCAGTGACATGAAGTCTTCTGGGTAGCAGTGACGTGAAGTCTTCCGGGTAGCAGTGACATGATGTCTTCCGGGTAGCAGTGACATGAAATCTTCCGGGTAGCAGTGACATGAAGTCTTCCGGGTAGCAGTGACATGAAGCCTTCGGGGTAGCAGTGACATGAAGCCTTCTGGGTAGCAGTGACATGAAGTCTTCGGGGTAGCAGTGACATGAAGCCTTCCGGGTAGCAGTGACATGAAGTCTTCCAGGTAGCAGTGACATGAAGTCTTCCTGGTAGCAGTGACATGAAGTCTTCCGGGTAGCAGTGACATGAAGCCTTCTGGGTAGCAGTGACATGAAGTGCTCTGGGTAGCAGTGACATGAAGTCTTCTGGGTAGCAGTGACATGAAGTCTTCCAGGTAGCAGTGACATGAAGTGCTCTGGGTAGCAGTGACATGAAGTCTTCCAGGTAGCAGTGACATGAAGTCTTCTGGGTAGCAGGACATGAAGTCTTCTGGGTAGCAGTGACATAATGTCTTCCGGGTAGCAGTGACATGATGTCTTCTGGGTAGCAGTGACATGAAGTCTTCTGGGTAGCAGTGACATGAAGTCTTCTGGGTAGCAGTGACATGATGTCTTCTGGGTAGCAGTGACATGAAGTCTTCCAGGTAGCAGTGACATGAAGTGCTCTGGGTAGCAGTGACATGAAGTCTTCTGGGTAGCAGTGACATGAAGTCTTCTGGGTAGCAGTGACATGAAGTCTTCCAGGTAGCAGTGACATGATGTCTTCCAGGTAGCAGTGACATGATGTCTTCTGGGTAGCAGTGACATGAAGTCTTCCAGGTAGCAGTGACATGAAGTGCTCTGGGTAGCAGTGACATGAAGTCTTCTGGGTAGCAGTGACATGAAGCCTTCTGGGTAGCAGTGACATGAAGTCTTCTGGGTAGCAGTTACATGAAGTCTTCCGGGTAGCAGTTACATGAAGCCTTCTGGGTAGCAGTTACATGAAGCCTTCTGGGTAGCAGTGACATGAAGTCTTCCGGGTAGCAGTGACATGAAGTCTTCCGGGTAGCAGTGACATGAAGTCTTCTGGGTAGCAGTGACATGAAGTCATCCGGGAAGCAGTGACATGAAGTCTTCCGGGTAGCAGTGATATAAAGCCTTCTGGGTAGCAGTGACAAGAAGTCTTCCGGGTAGCAGTGACATGAAGTATTCTGGGTAGCAGTGACATGAAGTCTTCCGGGTAGCAGTGACATGAAGTCTTCTGGGTAGCAGAGACATGAAGTCTTCCGGATAACAGTGACATGAAGACTTCCGGGTAGCAGTGACATGAAGCCTTCTGGGTAGCAGTGACATGAAGTCTTCCGGGTAGCAGTGACATGAAGTCTTCTGGGTAGCAGTGACATGAAGTCTTCCAGGTAGCAGTTACATGAAGTCTTCCGGGTAGCAGTGACATGAAGTCTTCTGGGTAGCAGTGACATGAAGTCTTCCGGGTAGCAGTGACATGAAGTCTTCTGGGTAGCAGTGACATGCAGTCTTCTGGATAACAGTGACATGAAGACTTCCGGGTAGCAGTGACATGAAGCCTTCTGGGTAGCAGTGACATGAAGTCTTCTGGGTAGCAGTGACATGAAGTCTTCCGGGTAGTAGTGACATAAAGTCTTCCAGGTAGCAGTGACATGAAATCTTCCTGGTAGTAGTGACATGAAGTCTTCCGGGTAGCAGTGACATGAAGTCTTCTGGGTAGCAGTGACGTGAAGTCTTCCGGGTAGCAGTGACATGATGTCTTCCGGGTAGCAGTGACATGAAATCTTTCGGGTAGCAGTGACATGAAGTCTTCTGGGTAGCAGTGACACGAAGTCTTCCGGGTAGCAGTGACATGAAGCCTTCGGGGTAGCAGTGACATGAAGCCTTCTGGGTAGCAGTGACATGAAGTCTTCGGGTAGCAGTGACATGAAGCCTTCTGGGTAGCAGTGACATGAAGTCTTCCAGGTAGCCGTGACATGAAGTCTTCCTGGTAGCAGTGACATGAAGTCTTCCGGGTAGCAGTGACATGAAGCCTTCTGGGTAGCAGTGACATGAAGTGCTCTGGGTAGCAGTGACATGAAGTCTTCTGGGTAGCAGTGACATGAAGTCTTCCAGGTAGCAGTGACATGAAGTGCTCTGGGTAGCAGTGACATGAAGTCTTCTGGGTAGCAGTGACATGAAGTCTTCCGGGTAGCAGTGACATGAAGTGCTCTGGGTAGCAGTGAAATGAAGTCTTCCGGGTAGCAGTGACATGAAGTCTTCCGGGTAGCAGTGACATGAAGTCTTCCGGGTAACAGTGACATGAAATCTTCCAGGTAGCAGTGACATGAAGTCTTCCGGGTAGCAGTGACATGAAGTCTTCTTGGTAGCAGTGACATGAAGTCTTCCAGGTAGCATTGACATGAAGTCTTCTGGGTAGCAGTGACATGAAGTCTTCTGGGTAGCAGTGATATGAAGTCTTCTGGGTAGCAGTGACATGAAGTCTTCTGGGTAGCAGTGACATGAAGCCTTCTGGGTAGCAGTGACATGAAGTCTTCTGGGTAGCAGTTACATGAAGTCTTCCGGGTAGCAGTTACATGAAGCCTTCTGGGTAGCAGTTACATGAAGCCTTCTGGGTAGCAGTGACATGAAGTCTTCCGGGTAGCAGTGACATGATGTCTTCCGGGTAGCAGTGACATGATGTCTTCTGGGTAGCAGTGACATGAAGTCTTCTGGGTAGCAGTGACATGAAGTCTTCTGGGTAGCAGTGACATGAAGTCTTCTGGGTAGCAGTGACATGAAGTCTTCCAGGTAGCAGTGACATGAAGCCTTCTGGGTAGCAGTGACATGAAGTCTTCGGGGTAGCAGTGACATGAAGCCTTCTGGGTAGCAGTGACATGAAGTCTTCCAGGTAGCAGTGACATGAAGTCTTCCTGGTAGCAGTGACATGAAGTCTTCTGGGTAGCAGTGACATGAAGCCTTCTGGGTAGCAGTGACATGAAGTGCTCTGGGTAGCAGTGACATGAAGTCTTCTGGGTAGCAGTGACATGAAGTCTTCCAGGTAGCAGTGACATGAAGTGCTCTGGGTAGCAGTGACATGAAGTCTTCTGGGTAGCAGTGACATGAAGTCTTCCGGGTAGCAGTGACATGAAGTGCTCTGGGTAGCAGTGAAATGAAGTCTTCCGGGTAGCAGTGACATGAAGTCTTCCGGGAAGCAGTGACATGAAGTCTTCCGGGTAGCAGTGACATGAAATCTTCCAGGTAGCAGTGACATGAAGTCTTCCGGGTAGCAGTGACATGAAGTCTTCTTGGTGGCAGTGACATGAAGTCTTCCAGGTAGCATTGACATGAAGTCTTCTGGGTAGCAGTGACATGAAGTCTTCTGGGTAGCAGTGATATGAAGTCTTCTGGGTAGCAGTGACATGAAGTCTTCTGGGTAGCAGTGACATGATGTCTTCCGGGTAGCAGTGACATGATGTCTTCTGGGTAGCAGTGACATGAAGTCTTCTGGGTAGCAGTGACATGAAGTCTTCTGGGTAGCAGTGACATGAAGTCTTCTGGGTAGCAGTGACATGAAGTCTTCCAGGTAGCAGTGACATGAAGTGCTCTGGGTAGCAGTGACATGAAGTGCTCTGGGTAGCAGTGACATGAAGTCTTCTGGGTAGCAGTGACATGAGGTCTTCCAGGTAGCAGTGACATGATGTCTTCTGGGTAGCAGTGACATGAAGTCTTCCGGGTAGCAGTGACATGAAGTCTTCTGGGTAGCAGTGACATGAAGTCTTCCGGGTAGCATTGACATGAAGTCTTCTGGGTAGCAGTGACATGAAGTCTTCCAGGTAGCAGTGACATGAAGTCTTCCGGGTAGCAGTGACATGAAGTCTTCTGGGTAGCAGTGACATGAAGTCTTCCGGGTAGCAGTGACATGAAGTCTTCTGGGTAGCAGTGACATGAAGTCTTCTGGATAACAGTGACATGAAGACTTCCGGGTAGCAGTGACATGAAGCCTTCTGGGTAGCAGTGACATGAAGTCTTCTGGGTAGCAGTGACATGAAGTCTTCCGGGTAGTAGTGACATGAAGTCTTCCAGGTAGCAGTGACATGAAGTCTTCCTGGTAGTAGTGACATGAAGTCTTCCGGGTAGCAGTGACATGAAGTCTTCTGGGTAGCAGTGACGTGAAGTCTTCTGGGTAGCAGTGACACAAAGTCTTCCGGGTAGCAGTGACATGAAGCCTTCGGGGTAGCAGTGACATGAAGCCTTCTGGGTAGCAGTGACATGAAGTCTTCGGGGTAGCAGTGACATGAAGCCTTCTGGGTAGCAGTGACATGAAGTCTTCCAGGTAGCAGTGACATGAAGTCTTCCGGGTAGCAGTGACATGAAGCCTTCTGGGTAGCAGTGACATGAAGTGCTCTGGGTAGCAGTGACATGAAGTCTTCTGGGTAGCAGTGACATGAAGTCTTCCAGGTAGCAGTGACATTAAGTGCTCTGGGTAGCAGTGACGTGAAGTCTTCTGGGTAGCAGTGACATGAAGTCTTCCGGGTAGCAGTGACATGAAGTGCTCTGGGAAGCAGTGACATGAAGTCTTCCGGGTAGCAGTGACATGAAGTCTTCCGGGTAGCAGTGACATGAAGTCTTCCGGGTAGCAGTGACATGAAGTCTTCCGGGTAGCAGTGACATGAAGACTTCCGGGTAGCAGTGACTGAAATCTTCCGGGTAGTAGTGACATGAAGTGCTCTGGGTAGCAGTGACATGAAGTCTTCCGGGTAGCAGTGACATGAAGTCTTCCGGGTAGCAGTGACATGAAGTCTTCCGGGTAGCAGTGACATGAAGTCTTCCAGGAATGAGCAGTGACATGAAGTCTTCCGGGTAGCAGTGACATGAAGTCTTCTGGGTAGCAGTGACATGAAGTCTTCCAGGTAGCAGTGACATGAAGTCTTCTGGGTAGCAGGACATGAAGTCTTCTGGGTAGCAGTGACATAATGTCTTCCGGGTAGCAGTGACATGATGTCTTCTGGGTAGCAGTGACATGAAGTCTTCTGGGTAGCAGTGACATGAAGTCTTCTGGGTAGCAGTGACATGATGTCTTCTGGGTAGCAGTGACATGAAGTCTTCCAGGTAGCAGTGACATGAAGTGCTCTGGGTAGCAGTGACATGAAGTCTTCTGGGTAGCAGTGACATGAAGTCTTCTGGGTAGCAGTGACATGAAGTCTTCCAGGTAGCAGTGACATGATGTCTTCCAGGTAGCAGTGACATGATGTCTTCTGGGTAGCAGTGACATGAAGTCTTCCAGGTAGCAGTGACATGAAGTGCTCTGGGTAGCAGTGACATGAAGTCTTCTGGGTAGCAGTGACATGAAGTCTTCTGGGTAGCAGTGACATGAAGTCTTCTGGGTAGCAGTGACATGAAGCCTTCTGGGTAGCAGTGACATGAAGTCTTCTGGGTAGCAGTTACATGAAGTCTTCCGGGTAGCAGTTACATGAAGCCTTCTGGGTAGCAGTTACATGAAGCCTTCTGGGTAGCAGTGACATGAAGTCTTCCGGGTAGCAGTGACATGAAGTCTTCCGGGTAGCAGTGACATGAAGTCTTCTGGGTAGCAGTGACATGAAGTCATCCGGGAAGCAGTGACATGAAGTCTTCCGGGTAGCAGTGATATAAAGCCTTCTGGGTAGCAGTGACAAGAAGTCTTCCGGGTAGCAGTGACATGAAGTATTCTGGGTAGCAGTGACATGAAGTCTTCCGGGTAGCAGTGACATGAAGTCTTCTGGGTAGCAGAGACATGAAGTCTTCCGGATAACAGTGACATGAAGACTTCCGGGTAGCAGTGACATGAAGCCTTCTGGGTAGCAGTGACATGAAGTCTTCCGGGTAGCAGTGACATGAAGTCTTCTGGGTAGCAGTGACATGAAGTCTTCCAGGTAGCAGTTACATGAAGTCTTCCGGGTAGCAGTGACATGAAGTCTTCTGGGTAGCAGTGACATGAAGTCTTCCGGGTAGCAGTGACATGAAGTCTTCTGGGTAGCAGTGACATGCAGTCTTCTGGATAACAGTGACATGAAGACTTCCGGGTAGCAGTGACATGAAGCCTTCTGGGTAGCAGTGACATGAAGTCTTCTGGGTAGCAGTGACATGAAGTCTTCCGGGTAGTAGTGACATAAAGTCTTCCAGGTAGCAGTGACATGAAATCTTCCTGGTAGTAGTGACATGAAGTCTTCCGGGTAGCAGTGACATGAAGTCTTCTGGGTAGCAGTGACGTGAAGTCTTCCGGGTAGCAGTGACATGATGTCTTCCGGGTAGCAGTGACATGAAATCTTTCGGGTAGCAGTGACATGAAGTCTTCTGGGTAGCAGTGACACGAAGTCTTCCGGGTAGCAGTGACATGAAGCCTTCGGGGTAGCAGTGACATGAAGCCTTCTGGGTAGCAGTGACATGAAGTCTTCGGGGTAGCAGTGACATGAAGCCTTCTGGGTAGCAGTGACATGAAGTCTTCCAGGTAGCAGTGACATGAAGTCTTCCTGGTAGCAGTGACATGAAGTCTTCCGGGTAGCAGTGACATGAAGCCTTCTGGGTAGCAGTGACATGAAGTGCTCTGGGTAGCAGTGACATGAAGTCTTCTGGGTAGCAGTGACATGAAGTCTTCCAGGTAGCAGTGACATGAAGTGCTCTGGGTAGCAGTGACATGAAGTCTTCTGGGTAGCAGTGACATGAAGTCTTCCGGGTAGCAGTGACATGAAGTGCTCTGGGTAGCAGTGAAATGAAGTCTTCCGGGTAGCAGTGACATGAAGTCTTCCGGGTAGCAGTGACATGAAGTCTTCAGGGTAACAGTGACATGAAATCTTCCAGGTAGCAGTGACATGAAGTCTTCCGGGTAGCAGTGACATGAAGTCTTCTTGGTAGCAGTGACATGAAGTCTTCCAGGTAGCATTGACATGAAGTCTTCTGGGTAGCAGTGACATGAAGTCTTCTGGGTAGCAGTGATATGAAGTCTTCTGGGTAGCAGTGACATGAAGTCTTCCGGGTAGCAGTGACATGATGTCTTCCGGGTAGCAGTGACATGATGTCTTCTGGGTAGCAGTGACATGAAGTCTTCTGGGTAGCAGTGACATGAAGTCTTCTGGGTAGCAGTGACATGAAGTCTTCTGGGTAGCAGTGACATGAAGTCTTCCAGGTAGCAGTGACATGAAGCCTTCTGGGTAGCAGTGACATGAAGTCTTCGGGGTAGCAGTGACATGAAGCCTTCTGGGTAGCAGTGACATGAAGTCTTCCAGGTAGCAGTGACATGAAGTCTTCCTGGTAGCAGTGACATGAAGTCTTCTGGGTAGCAGTGACATGACGCCTTCTGGGTAGCAGTGACATGAAGTGCTCTGGGTAGCAGTGACATGAAGTCTTCTGGGTAGCAGTGACATGAAGTCTTCCAGGTAGCAGTGACATGAAGTGCTCTGGGTAGCAGTGACATGAAGTCTTCTGGGTAGCAGTGACATGAAGTCTTCCGGGTAGCAGTGACATGAAGTGCTCTGGGTAGCAGTGAAATGAAGTCTTCCGGGTAGCAGTGACATGAAGTCTTCCGGGAAGCAGTGACATGAAGTCTTCCGGGTAACAGTGACATGAAATCTTCCAGGTAGCAGTGACATGAAGTCTTCCGGGTAGCAGTGACATGAAGTCTTCTTGGTGGCAGTGACATGAAGTCTTCCAGGTAGCATTGACATGAAGTCTTCTGGGTAGCAGTGACATGAAGTCTTCTGGGTAGCAGTGATATGAAGTCTTCTGGGTAGCAGTGACATGAAGTCTTCTGGGTAGCAGTGACATGATGTCTTCCGGGTAGCAGTGACATGATGTCTTCTGGGTAGCAGTGACATGAAGTCTTCTGGGTAGCAGTGACATGAAGTCTTCTGGGTAGCAGTGACATGAAGTCTTCTGGGTAGCAGTGACATGAAGTCTTCCAGGTAGCAGTGACATGAAGTGCTCTGGGTAGCAGTGACATGAAGTGCTCTGGGTAGCAGTGACATGAAGTCTTCTGGGTAGCAGTGACATGAGGTCTTCCAGGTAGCAGTGACATGATGTCTTCTGGGTAGCAGTGACATGAAGTCTTCCAGGTAGCAGTGACATGAAGTGCTCTGGGTAGCAGTGACATGAAGTCTTCTGGGTAGCAGTGACATGAAGTCTTCTGGGTAGCAGTGACATGAAGTCTTCTGGGTAGCAGTTACATGAAGCCTTCTGGGTAGCAGTGACATAAAGTCTTCTGGGTAGCAGTTACAAGAAGTCTTCCGGGTAGCAGTTACATGAAGCCTTCTGGGTAGCAGTTACATGAAGCCTTCCGGTTAGCAGTGACATGAAGTCTTCCGGGTAGCCGTGACATGAAGTCTTCCGGTTAGCAGTGACATGAAGTCTTCTGGGTAGCAGTGACATGAAGTCTTCCGGGTAGCAGTGACATGAAGTCTTCCGGGTAGCAGTGACATGAAGTCTTCTGGGTAGCAGTGACATGAAGTCTTCTGGGTAGCAGTGACATGAAGTCTTCCAGGTAGCAGTGACATGATGTCTTCCAGGTAGCAGTGACATGATGTCTTCTGGGTAGCAGTGACATGAAGTCTTCCAGGTAGCAGTGACATGAAGTGCTCTGGGTAGCAGTGACACGAAGTCTTCTGGGTAGCAGTGACATGAAGTCTTCTGGGTAGCAGTGACATGAAGTCTTCTGGGTAGCAGTGACATGAAGTCTTCTGGGTAGCAGTGACATGAAGCCTTCTGGGTAGCAGTGACATGAAGTCTTCTGGGTAGCAGTTACATGAAGTCTTCCGGGTAGCAGTTACATGAAGCCTTCTGGGTAGCAGTTACATGAAGCCTTCTGGGTAGCAGTGACATGAAGTCTTCCGGGTAGCAGTGACATGAAGTCTTCCGGGTAGCAGTGACATGAAGTCTTCTGGGTAGCAGTGACATGAAGTCTTCCTGGTAGCAGTGACATGAAGTCTTCTGGGTAGCAGTGACATGAAGTCTTCCGGGTAGCAGTGACATGAAGTCTTCCGGGTAGCAGTGATATAAAGCCTTCTGGGTAGCAGTGACAAGAAGTCTTCCGGGTAGCAGTGACATGAAGTATTCTGGGTAGCAGTGACATGAAGTCTTCCGGGTGGCAGTGACCTGAAGTCTTCTGGGTAGCAGAGACATGAAGTCTTCTGGATAACAGTGACATGAAGACTTCCGGGTAGCAGTGACATGAAGCCTTCTGGGTAGCAGTGACATGAAGTCTTCCGGGTAGCAGTGACATGAAGTCTTCTGGGTAGCAGTGACATGAAGTCTTCCGGGTAGCAGTGACATGAAGTCTTCCGGGTAGCAGTGACATGAAGTCTTCTGGGTAGCAGTGACATGAAATCTTCCGGGTAGCAGTGACATGAAGTCTTCTGGGTAGCAGTGACATGAAGTCTTCTGTATAACAGTGACATGAAGACTTCCGGGTAGCAGTGACATGAAGCCTTCTGGGTAGCAGTGACATGAAGTCTTCCAGGTAGTAGTGACATGAAGTCTTCCAGGTAGCAGTGACATGAAGTCTTCCTGGTAGCAGTGACATGAAGTCTTCTGGGTGGCAGTGACGTGAAGTCTTCCGGGTAGCAGTGACATGATGTCTTCCGGGTAGCAGTGACATGAAATCTTCCGGGTAGCAGTGACATGAAGTCTTCCGGGTAGCAGTGACATGAAGCCTTCGGGGTAGCAGTGACATGAAGCCTTCTGGGTAGCAGTGACATGAAGACTTCGGGGTAGCAGTGACATGAAGCCTTCCGGGTAGCAGTGACATGAAGTCTTCCAGGTAGCAGTGACATGAAGTCTTCCTGGTAGCAGTGACATGAAGTCTTCCGGGTAGCAGTGACATGAAGCCTTCTGGGTAGCAGTGACATGAAGTGCTCTGGGTAGCAGTGACATGAAGTCTTCTGGGTAGCAGTGACATGAAGTCTTCCAGGTAGCAGTGACATGAAGTGCTCTGGGTAGCAGTGACATGAAGTCTTCTGGGTAGCAGTGACATGAAGTCTTCCGGGTAGCAGTGACATGAAGTGCTCTGGGTAGCAGTGACATGAAGTCTTCCGGGTAGCAGTGACATGAAGTCTTCCGGGTAGCAGTGACATGAAGTCTTCCGGGTAACAGTGACATGAAATCTTCCAGGTAGCAGTGACATGAAGTCTTCCGGGTAAAAGTGACATGAAGTCTTCTTGGTAGCAGTGACATGAAGTCTTCCAGGTAGCAGTGACATGAAGTCTTCTGGGTAGCAGTGACATGAAGTCTTCTGGGTAGCAGTGACATGAAGTCTTCTAGGTAGCAGTGACATGAAGTCTTCTGGGTAGCAGTGACATGAAGTCTTCTGGGTAGCAGTGACATGAAGTCTTCTGGGTAGCAGTGACATGAAGTCTTCCGGGTAGCAGTGACATGAAGTCTTCCGGATAGCAGTGATATAAAGCCTTCTGGGTAGCAGTGACAAGAAGTCTTCCGGGTAGCAGTGACATGAAGTATTCTGGGTAGCAGTGACATGAAGTCTTCCGGGTGGCAGTGACATGAAGTCTTCTGGGTAGCAGAGACATGAAGTCTTCTGGATAACAGTGACATGAAGACTTCCGGGTAGCAGTGACATGAAGCCTTCTGGGTAGCAGTGACATGAAGTCTTCCGGGTAGCAGTGACATGAAGTCTTCTGGGTAGCAGTGACATGAAGTCTTCCGGGTAGCAGTGACATGAAGTCTTCCGGGTAGCAGTGACATGAAGTCTTCTGGGTAGCAGTGACATGAAGTCTTCTAGGTAGCAGTGACATGAAGTCTTCTGGGTAGCAGTGACATGATGTCTTCCGGGTAGCAGTGACATGATGTCTTCTGGGTAGCAGTGACATGAAGTCTTCTGGGTAGCAGTGACATGAAGTCTTCTGGGTAGCAGTGACATGAAGTCTTCTGGGTAGCAGTGACATGAAGTCTTCCAGGTAGCAGTGACATGAAGTGCTCTGGGTAGCAGTGACATGAAGTCTTCTGGGTAGCAGTGACATGAAGTCTTCCAGGTAGCAGTGACATGATGTCTTCTGGGTAGCAGTGACATGAAGTCTTCCAGGTAGCAGTGACATGAAGTGCTCTGGGTAGCAGTGACATGAAGTCTCCTGGGTAGCAGTGACATGAAGTCTTCTGGGTAGCAGTGACATGAAGTCTTCTGGGTAGCAGTTACATGAAGCCTTCTGGGTAGCAGTGACATAAAGTCTACTGGGTAGCAGTTACATGAAGTCTTCTGGGTAGCAGTTACATGAAGCCTTCTGGGTAGCAGTTACATGAAGCCTTCCGGTTAGCAGTGACATGAAGTCTTCCGGGTAGCAGTGACATGAAGTCTTCCAGTTAGCAGTGACATGAAGTCTTCTGGGTAGCAGTGACATGAAGTCTTCCGGGTAGCAGTGACATGAAGTCTTCCGGGTAGCAGTGACATGAAGTCTTCTGGGTAGCAGTGACATGAAGTCTTCCAGGTAGCAGTGACATGATGTCTTCCAGGTAGCAGTGACATGATGTCTTCTGGGTAGCAGTGACATGAAGTCTTCCAGGTAGCAGTGACATGAAGTGCTCTGGGTAGCAGTGACATGAAGTCTTCTGGGTAGCAGTGACATGAAGTCTTCTGGGTAGCAGTTACATGAAGTCTTCCGGGTAGCAGTTACATGAAGCCTTCTGGGTAGCAGTTACATGAAGCCTTCTGGGTAGCAGTGACATGAAGTCTTCCGGGTAGCAGTGACATGAAGTCTTCCGGGTAGCAGTGACATGAAGTCTTCTGGGTAGCAGTGACATGAAGTCTTCCTGGTAGCAGTGACATGAAGTCTTCTGGGTAGCAGTGACATGAAGTCTTCCGGGTAGCAGTGACATGAAGTCTTCCGGGTAGCAGTGATATAAAGCCTTCTGGGTAGCAGTGACAAGAAGTCTTCCGGGTAGCAGTGACATGAAGTATTCTGGGTAGCAGTGACATGAAGGCTTCCGGGTGGCAGTGACATGAAGTCTTCTGGGTAGCAGAGACATG
Source organism: Lissotriton vulgaris (assembly GCF_964263255.1). Classification (NCBI taxonomy): domain Eukaryota; kingdom Metazoa; phylum Chordata; class Amphibia; order Caudata; family Salamandridae; genus Lissotriton; species Lissotriton vulgaris. The sequence goes on along the minus strand of NC_141694.1, from coordinate 1,849,954,100 downwards.
AAGTCTTCTGGATAACAGTGACATGAAGACTTCCGGGTAGCAGTGACATGAAGCCTTCTGGGTAGCAGTGACATGAAGTCTTCCGGGTAGCAGTGACATGAAGTCTTCTGGGTAGCAGTGACATGAAGTCTTCCGGGTAGCAGTGACATGAAGTCTTCCGGGTAGCAGTGACATGAAGTCTTCTGGGTAGCAGTGACATGAAGTGTTCCGGGTAGCAGTGACATGAAGTCTTCTGGGTAGCAGTGACATGAAGTCTTCTGGATAACAGTGACATGAAAACTTCCGGGTAGCAGTGACATGAAGCCTTCTGGGTAGCAGTGACATGAAGTCTTCTGGGTAGCAGTGACATGAAGTCTTCCGGGTAGTAGTGACATGAAGTCTTCCAGGTAGCAGTGACATGAAGTCTTCCTGGTAGTAGTGACATGAAGTCTTCCGGGTAGCAGTGACATGAAGTCTTCTGGGTAGTAGTGACGTGAAGTCTTCTGGGTAGCAGTGACATGATGTCTTCCGGGTAGCAGTGGCATGAAATCTTCCGGGTAGCAGTGACATGAAGTCTTCCGGGTAGCAGTGACATGAAGCCTTCGGGGTAGCAGTGACATGAAGCCTTCTGGGTAGCAGTGACATGAAGTCTTCGGGGTAGCAGTGACAAGAAGCCTTCCGGGTAGCAGTGACATAAAGTCTTCCAGGTAGCAGTGACATGAAGTCTTCCTGGTAGCAGTGACATGAAGTCTTCCGGGTAGCAGTGACATGAAGCCTTCTGGGTAGCAGTGACATGAAGTGCTCTGGGTAGCAGTGACATGAAGTCTTCTGGGTAGCAGTGACATGAAGTCTTCCAGGTAGCAGTGACATGAAGTGCTCTGGGTAGCAGTGACATGAAGTCTTCTGGGTAGCAGTGACATGAAGTCTTCCGGGTAGCAGTGACATGAAGTGCTCTGGGTAGCAGTGACATGAAGTCTTCCGGGTATTAGTGACATGAAGTCTTCCGGGTAGCAGTGACATGAAGTCTTCCGGGTAACAGTGACATGAAATCTTCCAGGTAGCAGTGACATGAAGTCTTCCGGGTAGCAGTGACATGAAGTCTTCTTGGTAGCAGTGCCATGAAGTCTTCCAGGTAGCAGTGACATGAAGTCTTCTGGGTAGCAGTGACATGAATTCTTCTGGGTAGCAGTGACATGAAGTCTTCTGGGTAGCAGTGACATGAAGTCTTCCGGGTAGCAGTGACATGATGTCTTCCGGGTAGCAGTGACATGATGTCTTCTGGGTAGCAGTGACATGAAGTCTTCTAGGTAGCAGTGACATGAAGTCTTCTGGGTAGCAGTGACATGAAGTCTTCTGGGTAGCAGTGACATGAAGTCTTCCGGGTAGCAGTGACATGAAGTGCTCTGGGTAGCAGTGACATGAAGTCTTCTGGGTAGCAGTGACATGATGTCTACTGGGTAGCAGTGACATGAAGTCTTCCAGGTAGCAGTGACATGAAGTGCTCTGGGTAGCAGTGACATGAAGTCTTCTGGGTAGCAGTGACATGAAGTCTTCTGGGTAGCAGTGACATGAAGTCTTCTGGGTAGCAGTTACATGAAGCCTTCTGGGTAGCAGTGACATAAAGTCTTCTGGGTAGCAGTTATATGAAGTTTTCCGGGTAGCAGTTACATGAAGCCTTCTGGGTAGCAGTTACATGAAGCCTTCCCGTTAGCAGTGACATGAAGTCTTCCGGGTAGCAGTGACATGAAGTCTTCCCGTTAGCAGTGACATGAAGTCTTCGGGGTAGCAGTGACATGAAGCCTTCTGGGTAGCAGTGACATGAAGTCTTCCGGGTAGCAGTGACATGAAGTCTTCCTGGTAGCAGTGACATGAAGTCTTCTGGGTAGCAGTGACATGAAGCCTTCTGGGTAGCAGTGACATGAAGTGCTCTGGGTAGCAGTGACATGAAGTCTTCTGGGTAGCAGTGACATGAAGTCTTCCAGGTAGCAGTGACATGAAGTGCTCTGGGTAGCAGTGACATGAAGTCTTCTGGGTAGCAGTGACATGAAGTCTTCCGGGTAGCAGTGACATGAAGTGCTCTGGGTAGCAGTGAAATGAAGTCTTCCGGGTAGCAGTGACATGAAGTCTTCCGGGTAGCAGTGACATGAAGTCTTCCGGGTAACAGTGACATGAAATCTTCCAGGTAGCAGTGACATGAAGTCTTCCGGGTAGCAGTGACATGAAGTCTTCTTGGTAGCAGTGACATGAAGTCTTCCAGGTAGCATTGACATGAAGTCTTCTGGGTAGCAGTGGCATGAAGTCTTCTGGGTAGCAGTGATATGAAGTCTTCTGGGTAGCAGTGACATGAAGTCTTCCGGGTAGCAGTGACATGATGTCTTCCGGGTAGCAGTGACATGATGTCTTCTGGGTAGCAGTGACATGAAGTCTTCTGGGTAGCAGTGACATGAAGTCTTCTGGGTAGCAGTGACATGAAGTCTTCTGGGTAGCAGTGACATGAAGTCTTCCAGGTAGCAGTGACATGAAGTGCTCTGGGTAGCAGTGACATGAAGTGCTCTGGGTAGCAGTGACATGAAGTCTTCTGGGTAGCAGTGACATGAAGTCTTCCAGGTAGCAGTGACATGATGTCTTCTGGGTAGCAGTGACATGAAGTCTTCCAGGTAGCAGTGACATGAAGTGCTCTGGGTAGCAGTGACATGAAGTCTTCTGGGTAGCAGTGACATGAAGTCTTCTGGGTAGCAGTGACATGAAGTCTTCTGGGTAGCAGTTACATGAAGCCTTCTGGGTAGCAGTGACATAAAGTCTTCTGGGTAGCAGTTACATGAAGTCTTCCGGGTAGCAGTTACATGAAGCCTTCTGGGTAGCAGTTACATGAAGCCTTCCGGTTAGCAGTGACATGAAGTCTTCCGGGTAGCAGTGACATGAAGTCTTCCGGTTAGCAGTGACATGAAGTCTTCTGGGTAGCAGTGACATGAAGTCTTCCGGGTAGCAGTGACATGAAGTCTTCCGGGTAGCAGTGACATGAAGTCTTCTGGGTAGCAGTGACATGAAGTCTTCTGGGTAGCAGTGACATGAAGTCTTCCAGGTAGCAGTGACATGATGTCTTCCAGGTAGCAGTGACATGATGTCTTCTGGGTAGCAGTGACATGAAGTCTTCCAGGTAGCAGTGACATGAAGTGCTCTGGGTAGCAGTGACATGAAGTCTTCTGGGTAGCAGTGACATGAAGTCTTCTGGGTAGCAGTGACATGAAGTCTTCTGGGTAGCAGTGACATGAAGTCTTCTGGGTAGCAGTGACATGAAGCCTTCTGGGTAGCAGTGACATGAAGTCTTCTGGGTAGCAGTTACATGAAGTCTTCCGGGTAGCAGTTACATGAAGCCTTCTGGGTAGCAGTTACATGAAGCCTTCTGGGTAGCAGTGACATGAAGTCTTCCGGGTAGCAGTGACATGAAGTCTTCCGGGTAGCAGTGACATGAAGTCTTCTGGGTAGCAGTGACATGAAGTCTTCCTGGTAGCAGTGACATGAAGTCTTCTGGGTAGCAGTGACATGAAGTCTTCCGGGTAGCAGTGACATGAAGTCTTCCGGGTAGCAGTGATATAAAGCCTTCTGGGTAGCAGTGACAAGAAGTCTTCCGGGTAGCAGTGACATGAAGTATTCTGGGTAGCAGTGACATGAAGTCTTCCGGGTGGCAGTGACCTGAAGTCTTCTGGGTAGCAGAGACATGAAGTCTTCTGGATAACAGTGACATGAAGACTTCCGGGTAGCAGTGACATGAAGCCTTCTGGGTAGCAGTGACATGAAGTCTTCCGGGTAGCAGTGACATGAAGTCTTCTGGGTAGCAGTGACATGAAGTCTTCCGGGTAGCAGTGACATGAAGTCTTCCGGGTAGCAGTGACATGAAGTCTTCTGGGTAGCAGTGACATGAAATCTTCCGGGTAGCAGTGACATGAAGTCTTCTGGGTAGCAGTGACATGAAGTCTTCTGTATAACAGTGACATGAAGACTTCCGGGTAGCAGTGACATGAAGCCTTCTGGGTAGCAGTGACATGAAGTCTTCCAGGTAGTAGTGACATGAAGTCTTCCAGGTAGCAGTGACATGAAGTCTTCCTGGTAGCAGTGACATGAAGTCTTCTGGGTAGCAGTTACATGAAGTCTTCCGGGTAGCAGTTACATGAAGCCTTCTGGGTAGCAGTTACATGAAGCCTTCTGGGTAGCAGTGACATGAAGTCTTCCGGGTAGCAGTGACATGAAGTCTTCCGGGTAGCAGTGACATGAAGTCTTCTGGGTAGCAGTGACATGAAGTCATCCGGGAAGCAGTGACATGAAGTCTTCCGGGTAGCAGTGATATAAAGCCTTCTGGGTAGCAGTGACAAGAAGTCTTCCGGGTAGCAGTGACATGAAGTATTCTGGGTAGCAGTGACATGAAGTCTTCCGGGTAGCAGTGACATGAAGTCTTCTGGGTAGCAGAGACATGAAGTCTTCCGGATAACAGTGACATGAAGACTTCCGGGTAGCAGTGACATGAAGCCTTCTGGGTAGCAGTGACATGAAGTCTTCCGGGTAGCAGTGACATGAAGTCTTCTGGGTAGCAGTGACATGAAGTCTTCCAGGTAGCAGTTACATGAAGTCTTCCGGGTAGCAGTGACATGAAGTCTTCTGGGTAGCAGTGACATGAAGTCTTCCGGGTAGCAGTGACATGAAGTCTTCTGGGTAGCAGTGACATGCAGTCTTCTGGATAACAGTGACATGAAGACTTCCGGGTAGCAGTGACATGAAGCCTTCTGGGTAGCAGTGACATGAAGTCTTCTGGGTAGCAGTGACATGAAGTCTTCCGGGTAGTAGTGACATAAAGTCTTCCAGGTAGCAGTGACATGAAATCTTCCTGGTAGTAGTGACATGAAGTCTTCCGGGTAGCAGTGACATGAAGTCTTCTGGGTAGCAGTGACGTGAAGTCTTCCGGGTAGCAGTGACATGATGTCTTCCGGGTAGCAGTGACATGAAATCTTTCGGGTAGCAGTGACATGAAGTCTTCTGGGTAGCAGTGACACGAAGTCTTCCGGGTAGCAGTGACATGAAGCCTTCGGGGTAGCAGTGACATGAAGCCTTCTGGGTAGCAGTGACATGAAGTCTTCGGGTAGCAGTGACATGAAGCCTTCTGGGTAGCAGTGACATGAAGTCTTCCAGGTAGCCGTGACATGAAGTCTTCCTGGTAGCAGTGACATGAAGTCTTCCGGGTAGCAGTGACATGAAGCCTTCTGGGTAGCAGTGACATGAAGTGCTCTGGGTAGCAGTGACATGAAGTCTTCTGGGTAGCAGTGACATGAAGTCTTCCAGGTAGCAGTGACATGAAGTGCTCTGGGTAGCAGTGACATGAAGTCTTCTGGGTAGCAGTGACATGAAGTCTTCCGGGTAGCAGTGACATGAAGTGCTCTGGGTAGCAGTGAAATGAAGTCTTCCGGGTAGCAGTGACATGAAGTCTTCCGGGTAGCAGTGACATGAAGTCTTCCGGGTAACAGTGACATGAAATCTTCCAGGTAGCAGTGACATGAAGTCTTCCGGGTAGCAGTGACATGAAGTCTTCTTGGTAGCAGTGACATGAAGTCTTCCAGGTAGCATTGACATGAAGTCTTCTGGGTAGCAGTGACATGAAGTCTTCTGGGTAGCAGTGATATGAAGTCTTCTGGGTAGCAGTGACATGAAGTCTTCCGTGTAGCAGTGACATGATGTCTTCCGGGTAGCAGTGACATGATGTCTTCTGGGTAGCAGTGACATGAAGTCTTCTGGGTAGCAGTGACATGAAGTCTTCTGGGTAGCAGTGACATGAAGTCTTCTGGGTAGCAGTGACATGAAGTCTTCCAGGTAGCAGTGACATGAAGCCTTCTGGGTAGCAGTGACATGAAGTCTTCGGGGTAGCAGTGACATGAAGCCTTCTGGGTAGCAGTGACATGAAGTCTTCCAGGTAGCAGTGACATGAAGTCTTCCTGGTAGCAGTGACATGAAGTCTTCTGGGTAGCAGTGACATGAAGCCTTCTGGGTAGCAGTGACATGAAGTGCTCTGGGTAGCAGTGACATGAAGTCTTCTGGGTAGCAGTGACATGAAGTCTTCCAGGTAGCAGTGACATGAAGTGCTCTGGGTAGCAGTGACATGAAGTCTTCTGGGTAGCAGTGACATGAAGTCTTCCGGGTAGCAGTGACATGAAGTGCTCTGGGTAGCAGTGAAATGAAGTCTTCCGGGTAGCAGTGACATGAAGTCTTCCGGGAAGCAGTGACATGAAGTCTTCCGGGTAGCAGTGACATGAAATCTTCCAGGTAGCAGTGACATGAAGTCTTCCGGGTAGCAGTGACATGAAGTCTTCTTGGTGGCAGTGACATGAAGTCTTCCAGGTAGCATTGACATGAAGTCTTCTGGGTAGCAGTGACATGAAGTCTTCTGGGTAGCAGTGATATGAAGTCTTCTGGGTAGCAGTGACATGAAGTCTTCTGGGTAGCAGTGACATGATGTCTTCCGGGTAGCAGTGACATGATGTCTTCTGGGTAGCAGTGACATGAAGTCTTCTGGGTAGCAGTGACATGAAGTCTTCTGGGTAGCAGTGACATGAAGTCTTCTGGGTAGCAGTGACATGAAGTCTTCCAGGTAGCAGTGACATGAAGTGCTCTGGGTAGCAGTGACATGAAGTGCTCTGGGTAGCAGTGACATGAAGTCTTCTGGGTAGCAGTGACATGAGGTCTTCCAGGTAGCAGTGACATGATGTCTTCTGGGTAGCAGTGACATGAAGTCTTCCGGGTAGCAGTGACATGAAGTCTTCTGGGTAGCAGTGACATGAAGTCTTCCGGGTAGCATTGACATGAAGTCTTCTGGGTAGCAGTGACATGAAGTCTTCCAGGTAGCAGTGACATGAAGTCTTCCGGGTAGCAGTGACATGAAGTCTTCTGGGTAGCAGTGACATGAAGTCTTCCGGGTAGCAGTGACATGAAGTCTTCTGGGTAGCAGTGACATGAAGTCTTCTGGATAACAGTGACATGAAGACTTCCGGGTAGCAGTGACATGAAGCCTTCTGGGTAGCAGTGACATGAAGTCTTCTGGGTAGCAGTGACATGAAGTCTTCCGGGTAGTAGTGACATGAAGTCTTCCAGGTAGCAGTGACATGAAGTCTTCCTGGTAGTAGTGACATGAAGTCTTCCGGGTAGCAGTGACATGAAGTCTTCTGGGTAGCAGTGACGTGAAGTCTTCTGGGTAGCAGTGACACAAAGTCTTCCGGGTAGCAGTGACATGAAGCCTTCGGGGTAGCAGTGACATGAAGCCTTCTGGGTAGCAGTGACATGAAGTCTTCGGGGTAGCAGTGACATGAAGCCTTCTGGGTAGCAGTGACATGAAGTCTTCCAGGTAGCAGTGACATGAAGTCTTCCGGGTAGCAGTGACATGAAGCCTTCTGGGTAGCAGTGACATGAAGTGCTCTGGGTAGCAGTGACATGAAGTCTTCTGGGTAGCAGTGACATGAAGTCTTCCAGGTAGCAGTGACATTAAGTGCTCTGGGTAGCAGTGACGTGAAGTCTTCTGGGTAGCAGTGACATGAAGTCTTCCGGGTAGCAGTGACATGAAGTGCTCTGGGAAGCAGTGACATGAAGTCTTCCGGGTAGCAGTGACATGAAGTCTTCCGGGTAGCAGTGACATGAAGTCTTCCGGGTAGCAGTGACATGAAGTCTTCCGGGTAGCAGTGACATGAAGACTTCCGGGTAGCAGTGACTGAAATCTTCCGGGTAGTAGTGACATGAAGTGCTCTGGGTAGCAGTGACATGAAGTCTTCCGGGTAGCAGTGACATGAAGTCTTCCGGGTAGCAGTGACATGAAGTCTTCCGGGTAGCAGTGACATGAAGTCTTCCAGGAATGAGCAGTGACATGAAGTCTTCCGGGTAGCAGTGACATGAAGTCTTCTGGGTAGCAGTGACATGAAGTCTTCCAGGTAGCAGTGACATGAAGTCTTCTGGGTAGCAGGACATGAAGTCTTCTGGGTAGCAGTGACATAATGTCTTCCGGGTAGCAGTGACATGATGTCTTCTGGGTAGCAGTGACATGAAGTCTTCTGGGTAGCAGTGACATGAAGTCTTCTGGGTAGCAGTGACATGATGTCTTCTGGGTAGCAGTGACATGAAGTCTTCCAGGTAGCAGTGACATGAAGTGCTCTGGGTAGCAGTGACATGAAGTCTTCTGGGTAGCAGTGACATGAAGTCTTCTGGGTAGCAGTGACATGAAGTCTTCCAGGTAGCAGTGACATGATGTCTTCCAGGTAGCAGTGACATGATGTCTTCTGGGTAGCAGTGACATGAAGTCTTCCAGGTAGCAGTGACATGAAGTGCTCTGGGTAGCAGTGACATGAAGTCTTCTGGGTAGCAGTGACATGAAGTCTTCTGGGTAGCAGTGACATGAAGTCTTCTGGGTAGCAGTGACATGAAGTCATCCGGGAAGCAGTGACATGAAGTCTTCCGGGTAGCAGTGATATAAAGCCTTCTGGGTAGCAGTGACAAGAAGTCTTCCGGGTAGCAGTGACATGAAGTATTCTGGGTAGCAGTGACATGAAGTCTTCCGGGTAGCAGTGACATGAAGTCTTCTGGGTAGCAGAGACATGAAGTCTTCCGGATAACAGTGACATGAAGACTTCCGGGTAGCAGTGACATGAAGCCTTCTGGGTAGCAGTGACATGAAGTCTTCCGGGTAGCAGTGATATGAAGTCTTCTGGGTAGCAGTGACATGAAGTCTTCCAGGTAGCAGTTACATGAAGTCTTCCGGGTAGCAGTGACATGAAGTCTTCTGGGTAGCAGTGACATGAAGTCTTCCGGGTAGCAGTGACATGAAGTCTTCTGGGTAGCAGTGACATGCAGTCTTCTGGATAACAGTGACATGAAGACTTCCGGGTAGCAGTGACATGAAGCCTTCTGGGTAGCAGTGACATGAAGTCTTCTGGGTAGCAGTGACATGAAGTCTTCCGGGTAGTAGTGACATAAAGTCTTCCAGGTAGCAGTGACATGAAATCTTCCTGGTAGTAGTGACATGAAGTCTTCCGGGTAGCAGTGACATGAAGTCTTCTGGGTAGCAGTGACGTGAAGTCTTCCGGGTAGCAGTGACATGATGTCTTCCGGGTAGCAGTGACATGAAATCTTTCGGGTAGCAGTGACATGAAGTCTTCTGGGTAGCAGTGACACGAAGTCTTCCGGGTAGCAGTGACATGAAGCCTTCGGGGTAGCAGTGACATGAAGCCTTCTGGGTAGCAGTGACATGAAGTCTTCGGGGTAGCAGTGACATGAAGCCTTCTGGGTAGCAGTGACATGAAGTCTTCCAGGTAGCAGTGACATGAAGTCTTCCTGGTAGCAGTGACATGAAGTCTTCCGGGTAGCAGTGACATGAAGCCTTCTGGGTAGCAGTGACATGAAGTGCTCTGGGTAGCAGTGACATGAAGTCTTCTGGGTAGCAGTGACATGAAGTCTTCCAGGTAGCAGTGACATGAAGTGCTCTGGGTAGCAGTGACATGAAGTCTTCTGGGTAGCAGTGACATGAAGTCTTCCGGGTAGCAGTGACATGAAGTGCTCTGGGTAGCAGTGAAATGAAGTCTTCCGGGTAGCAGTGACATGAAGTCTTCCGGGTAGCAGTGACATGAAGTCTTCAGGGTAACAGTGACATGAAATCTTCCAGGTAGCAGTGACATGAAGTCTTCCGGGTAGCAGTGACATGAAGTCTTCTTGGTAGCAGTGACATGAAGTCTTCCAGGTAGCATTGACATGAAGTCTTCTGGGTAGCAGTGACATGAAGTCTTCTGGGTAGCAGTGATATGAAGTCTTCTGGGTAGCAGTGACATGAAGTCTTCCGGGTAGCAGTGACATGATGTCTTCCGGGTAGCAGTGACATGATGTCTTCTGGGTAGCAGTGACATGAAGTCTTCTGGGTAGCAGTGACATGAAGTCTTCTGGGTAGCAGTGACATGAAGTCTTCTGGGTAGCAGTGACATGAAGTCTTCCAGGTAGCAGTGACATGAAGCCTTCTGGGTAGCAGTGACATGAAGTCTTCGGGGTAGCAGTGACATGAAGCCTTCTGGGTAGCAGTGACATGAAGTCTTCCAGGTAGCAGTGACATGAAGTCTTCCTGGTAGCAGTGACATGAAGTCTTCTGGGTAGCAGTGACATGACGCCTTCTGGGTAGCAGTGACATGAAGTGCTCTGGGTAGCAGTGACATGAAGTCTTCTGGGTAGCAGTGACATGAAGTCTTCCAGGTAGCAGTGACATGAAGTGCTCTGGGTAGCAGTGACATGAAGTCTTCTGGGTAGCAGTGACATGAAGTCTTCCGGGTAGCAGTGACATGAAGTGCTCTGGGTAGCAGTGAAATGAAGTCTTCCGGGTAGCAGTGACATGAAGTCTTCCGGGAAGCAGTGACATGAAGTCTTCCGGGTAACAGTGACATGAAATCTTCCAGGTAGCAGTGACATGAAGTCTTCCGGGTAGCAGTGACATGAAGTCTTCTTGGTGGCAGTGACATGAAGTCTTCCAGGTAGCATTGACATGAAGTCTTCTGGGTAGCAGTGACATGAAGTCTTCTGGGTAGCAGTGATATGAAGTCTTCTGGGTAGCAGTGACATGAAGTCTTCTGGGTAGCAGTGACATGATGTCTTCCGGGTAGCAGTGACATGATGTCTTCTGGGTAGCAGTGACATGAAGTCTTCTGGGTAGCAGTGACATGAAGTCTTCTGGGTAGCAGTGACATGAAGTCTTCTGGGTAGCAGTGACATGAAGTCTTCCAGGTAGCAGTGACATGAAGTGCTCTGGGTAGCAGTGACATGAAGTGCTCTGGGTAGCAGTGACATGAAGTCTTCTGGGTAGCAGTGACATGAGGTCTTCCAGGTAGCAGTGACATGATGTCTTCTGGGTAGCAGTGACATGAAGTCTTCCAGGTAGCAGTGACATGAAGTGCTCTGGGTAGCAGTGACATGAAGTCTTCTGGGTAGCAGTGACATGAAGTCTTCTGGGTAGCAGTGACATGAAGTCTTCTGGGTAGCAGTTACATGAAGCCTTCTGGGTAGCAGTGACATAAAGTCTTCTGGGTAGCAGTTACAAGAAGTCTTCCGGGTAGCAGTTACATGAAGCCTTCTGGGTAGCAGTTACATGAAGCCTTCCGGTTAGCAGTGACATGAAGTCTTCCGGGTAGCCGTGACATGAAGTCTTCCGGTTAGCAGTGACATGAAGTCTTCTGGGTAGCAGTGACATGAAGTCTTCCGGGTAGCAGTGACATGAAGTCTTCCGGGTAGCAGTGACATGAAGTCTTCTGGGTAGCAGTGACATGAAGTCTTCTGGGTAGCAGTGACATGAAGTCTTCCAGGTAGCAGTGACATGATGTCTTCCAGGTAGCAGTGACATGATGTCTTCTGGGTAGCAGTGACATGAAGTCTTCCAGGTAGCAGTGACATGAAGTGCTCTGGGTAGCAGTGACACGAAGTCTTCTGGGTAGCAGTGACATGAAGTCTTCTGGGTAGCAGTGACATGAAGTCTTCTGGGTAGCAGTGACATGAAGTCTTCTGGGTAGCAGTGACATGAAGCCTTCTGGGTAGCAGTGACATGAAGTCTTCTGGGTAGCAGTTACATGAAGTCTTCCGGGTAGCAGTTACATGAAGCCTTCTGGGTAGCAGTTACATGAAGCCTTCTGGGTAGCAGTGACATGAAGTCTTCCGGGTAGCAGTGACATGAAGTCTTCCGGGTAGCAGTGACATGAAGTCTTCTGGGTAGCAGTGACATGAAGTCTTCCTGGTAGCAGTGACATGAAGTCTTCTGGGTAGCAGTGACATGAAGTCTTCCGGGTAGCAGTGACATGAAGTCTTCCGGGTAGCAGTGATATAAAGCCTTCTGGGTAGCAGTGACAAGAAGTCTTCCGGGTAGCAGTGACATGAAGTATTCTGGGTAGCAGTGACATGAAGTCTTCCGGGTGGCAGTGACCTGAAGTCTTCTGGGTAGCAGAGACATGAAGTCTTCTGGATAACAGTGACATGAAGACTTCCGGGTAGCAGTGACATGAAGCCTTCTGGGTAGCAGTGACATGAAGTCTTCCGGGTAGCAGTGACATGAAGTCTTCTGGGTAGCAGTGACATGAAGTCTTCCGGGTAGCAGTGACATGAAGTCTTCCGGGTAGCAGTGACATGAAGTCTTCTGGGTAGCAGTGACATGAAATCTTCCGGGTAGCAGTGACATGAAGTCTTCTGGGTAGCAGTGACATGAAGTCTTCTGTATAACAGTGACATGAAGACTTCCGGGTAGCAGTGACATGAAGCCTTCTGGGTAGCAGTGACATGAAGTCTTCCAGGTAGTAGTGACATGAAGTCTTCCAGGTAGCAGTGACATGAAGTCTTCCTGGTAGCAGTGACATGAAGTCTTCTGGGTGGCAGTGACGTGAAGTCTTCCGGGTAGCAGTGACATGATGTCTTCCGGGTAGCAGTGACATGAAATCTTCCGGGTAGCAGTGACATGAAGTCTTCCGGGTAGCAGTGACATGAAGCCTTCGGGGTAGCAGTGACATGAAGCCTTCTGGGTAGCAGTGACATGAAGACTTCGGGGTAGCAGTGACATGAAGCCTTCCGGGTAGCAGTGACATGAAGTCTTCCAGGTAGCAGTGACATGAAGTCTTCCTGGTAGCAGTGACATGAAGTCTTCCGGGTAGCAGTGACATGAAGCCTTCTGGGTAGCAGTGACATGAAGTGCTCTGGGTAGCAGTGACATGAAGTCTTCTGGGTAGCAGTGACATGAAGTCTTCCAGGTAGCAGTGACATGAAGTGCTCTGGGTAGCAGTGACATGAAGTCTTCTGGGTAGCAGTGACATGAAGTCTTCCGGGTAGCAGTGACATGAAGTGCTCTGGGTAGCAGTGACATGAAGTCTTCCGGGTAGCAGTGACATGAAGTCTTCCGGGTAGCAGTGACATGAAGTCTTCCGGGTAACAGTGACATGAAATCTTCCAGGTAGCAGTGACATGAAGTCTTCCGGGTAAAAGTGACATGAAGTCTTCTTGGTAGCAGTGACATGAAGTCTTCCAGGTAGCAGTGACATGAAGTCTTCTGGGTAGCAGTGACATGAAGTCTTCTGGGTAGCAGTGACATGAAGTCTTCTAGGTAGCAGTGACATGAAGTCTTCTGGGTAGCAGTGACATGAAGTCTTCTGGGTAGCAGTGACATGAAGTCTTCTGGGTAGCAGTGACATGAAGTCTTCCGGGTAGCAGTGACATGAAGTCTTCCGGATAGCAGTGATATAAAGCCTTCTGGGTAGCAGTGACAAGAAGTCTTCCGGGTAGCAGTGACATGAAGTATTCTGGGTAGCAGTGACATGAAGTCTTCCGGGTGGCAGTGACATGAAGTCTTCTGGGTAGCAGAGACATGAAGTCTTCTGGATAACAGTGACATGAAGACTTCCGGGTAGCAGTGACATGAAGCCTTCTGGGTAGCAGTGACATGAAGTCTTCCGGGTAGCAGTGACATGAAGTCTTCTGGGTAGCAGTGACATGAAGTCTTCCGGGTAGCAGTGACATGAAGTCTTCCGGGTAGCAGTGACATGAAGTCTTCTGGGTAGCAGTGACATGAAGTCTTCTAGGTAGCAGTGACATGAAGTCTTCTGGGTAGCAGTGACATGATGTCTTCCGGGTAGCAGTGACATGATGTCTTCTGGGTAGCAGTGACATGAAGTCTTCTGGGTAGCAGTGACATGAAGTCTTCTGGGTAGCAGTGACATGAAGTCTTCTGGGTAGCAGTGACATGAAGTCTTCCAGGTAGCAGTGACATGAAGTGCTCTGGGTAGCAGTGACATGAAGTCTTCTGGGTAGCAGTGACATGAAGTCTTCCAGGTAGCAGTGACATGATGTCTTCTGGGTAGCAGTGACATGAAGTCTTCCAGGTAGCAGTGACATGAAGTGCTCTGGGTAGCAGTGACATGAAGTCTCCTGGGTAGCAGTGACATGAAGTCTTCTGGGTAGCAGTGACATGAAGTCTTCTGGGTAGCAGTTACATGAAGCCTTCTGGGTAGCAGTGACATAAAGTCTACTGGGTAGCAGTTACATGAAGTCTTCTGGGTAGCAGTTACATGAAGCCTTCTGGGTAGCAGTTACATGAAGCCTTCCGGTTAGCAGTGACATGAAGTCTTCCGGGTAGCAGTGACATGAAGTCTTCCAGTTAGCAGTGACATGAAGTCTTCTGGGTAGCAGTGACATGAAGTCTTCCGGGTAGCAGTGACATGAAGTCTTCCGGGTAGCAGTGACATGAAGTCTTCTGGGTAGCAGTGACATGAAGTCTTCCAGGTAGCAGTGACATGATGTCTTCCAGGTAGCAGTGACATGATGTCTTCTGGGTAGCAGTGACATGAAGTCTTCCAGGTAGCAGTGACATGAAGTGCTCTGGGTAGCAGTGACATGAAGTCTTCTGGGTAGCAGTGACATGAAGTCTTCTGGGTAGCAGTTACATGAAGTCTTCCGGGTAGCAGTTACATGAAGCCTTCTGGGTAGCAGTTACATGAAGCCTTCTGGGTAGCAGTGACATGAAGTCTTCCGGGTAGCAGTGACATGAAGTCTTCCGGGTAGCAGTGACATGAAGTCTTCTGGGTAGCAGTGACATGAAGTCTTCCTGGTAGCAGTGACATGAAGTCTTCTGGGTAGCAGTGACATGAAGTCTTCCGGGTAGCAGTGACATGAAGTCTTCCGGGTAGCAGTGATATAAAGCCTTCTGGGTAGCAGTGACAAGAAGTCTTCCGGGTAGCAGTGACATGAAGTATTCTGGGTAGCAGTGACATGAAGGCTTCCGGGTGGCAGTGACATGAAGTCTTCTGGGTAGCAGAGACATGAAGTCTTCTGGATAACAGTGACATGAAGACTTCCGGGTAGCAGTGACATGAAGCCTTCTGGGTAGCAGTGACATGAAGTCTTCCGGGTAGCAGTGACATGAAGTCTTCTGGGTAGCAGTGACATGAAGTCTTCCGGGTAGCAGTGACATGAAGTCTTCCGGGTAGCAGTGACATGAAGTCTTCTGGGTAGCAGTGACATGAAGTGTTCCGGGTAGCAGTGACATGAAGTCTTCTGGGTAGCAGTGACATGAAGTCTTCTGGATAACAGTGACATGAAAACTTCCGGGTAGCAGTGACATGAAGCCTTCTGGGTAGCAGTGACATGAAGTCTTCTGGGTAGCAGTGACATGAAGTCTTCCGGGTAGTAGTGACATGAAGTCTTCCAGGTAGCAGTGACATGAAGTCTTCCTGGTAGTAGTGACATGAAGTCTTCCGGGTAGCAGTGACATGAAGTCTTCTGGGTAGTAGTGACGTGAAGTCTTCTGGGTAGCAGTGACATGATGTCTTCCGGGTAGCAGTGGCATGAAATCTTCCGGGTAGCAGTGACATGAAGTCTTCCGGGTAGCAGTGACATGAAGCCTTCGGGGTAGCAGTGACATGAAGCCTTCTGGGTAGCAGTGACATGAAGTCTTCGGGGTAGCAGTGACAAGAAGCCTTCCGGGTAGCAGTGACATAAAGTCTTCCAGGTAGCAGTGACATGAAGTCTTCCTGGTAGCAGTGACATGAAGTCTTCCGGGTAGCAGTGACATGAAGCCTTCTGGGTAGCAGTGACATGAAGTGCTCTGGGTAGCAGTGACATGAAGTCTTCTGGGTAGCAGTGACATGAAGTCTTCCAGGTAGCAGTGACATGAAGTGCTCTGGGTAGCAGTGACATGAAGTCTTCTGGGTAGCAGTGACATGAAGTCTTCCGGGTAGCAGTGACATGAAGTGCTCTGGGTAGCAGTGACATGAAGTCTTCCGGGTATTAGTGACATGAAGTCTTCCGGGTAGCAGTGACATGAAGTCTTCCGGGTAACAGTGACATGAAATCTTCCAGGTAGCAGTGACATGAAGTCTTCCGGGTAGCAGTGACATGAAGTCTTCTTGGTAGCAGTGCCATGAAGTCTTCCAGGTAGCAGTGACATGAAGTCTTCTGGGTAGCAGTGACATGAATTCTTCTGGGTAGCAGTGACATGAAGTCTTCTGGGTAGCAGTGACATGAAGTCTTCCGGGTAGCAGTGACATGATGTCTTCCGGGTAGCAGTGACATGATGTCTTCTGGGTAGCAGTGACATGAAGTCTTCTAGGTAGCAGTGACATGAAGTCTTCTGGGTAGCAGTGACATGAAGTCTTCTGGGTAGCAGTGACATGAAGTCTTCCGGGTAGCAGTGACATGAAGTGCTCTGGGTAGCAGTGACATGAAGTCTTCTGGGTAGCAGTGACATGATGTCTACTGGGTAGCAGTGACATGAAGTCTTCCAGGTAGCAGTGACATGAAGTGCTCTGGGTAGCAGTGACATGAAGTCTTCTGGGTAGCAGTGACATGAAGTCTTCTGGGTAGCAGTGACATGAAGTCTTCTGGGTAGCAGTTACATGAAGCCTTCTGGGTAGCAGTGACATAAAGTCTTCTGGGTAGCAGTTATATGAAGTTTTCCGGGTAGCAGTTACATGAAGCCTTCTGGGTAGCAGTTACATGAAGCCTTCCCGTTAGCAGTGACATGAAGTCTTCCGGGTAGCAGTGACATGAAGTCTTCCCGTTAGCAGTGACATGAAGTCTTCGGGGTAGCAGTGACATGAAGCCTTCTGGGTAGCAGTGACATGAAGTCTTCCGGGTAGCAGTGACATGAAGTCTTCCTGGTAGCAGTGACATGAAGTCTTCTGGGTAGCAGTGACATGAAGCCTTCTGGGTAGCAGTGACATGAAGTGCTCTGGGTAGCAGTGACATGAAGTCTTCTGGGTAGCAGTGACATGAAGTCTTCCAGGTAGCAGTGACATGAAGTGCTCTGGGTAGCAGTGACATGAAGTCTTCTGGGTAGCAGTGACATGAAGTCTTCCGGGTAGCAGTGACATGAAGTGCTCTGGGTAGCAGTGAAATGAAGTCTTCCGGGTAGCAGTGACATGAAGTCTTCCGGGTAGCAGTGACATGAAGTCTTCCGGGTAACAGTGACATGAAATCTTCCAGGTAGCAGTGACATGAAGTCTTCCGGGTAGCAGTGACATGAAGTCTTCTTGGTAGCAGTGACATGAAGTCTTCCAGGTAGCATTGACATGAAGTCTTCTGGGTAGCAGTGGCATGAAGTCTTCTGGGTAGCAGTGATATGAAGTCTTCTGGGTAGCAGTGACATGAAGTCTTCCGGGTAGCAGTGACATGATGTCTTCCGGGTAGCAGTGACATGATGTCTTCTGGGTAGCAGTGACATGAAGTCTTCTGGGTAGCAGTGACATGAAGTCTTCTGGGTAGCAGTGACATGAAGTCTTCTGGGTAGCAGTGACATGAAGTCTTCCAGGTAGCAGTGACATGAAGTGCTCTGGGTAGCAGTGACATGAAGTGCTCTGGGTAGCAGTGACATGAAGTCTTCTGGGTAGCAGTGACATGAAGTCTTCCAGGTAGCAGTGACATGATGTCTTCTGGGTAGCAGTGACATGAAGTCTTCCAGGTAGCAGTGACATGAAGTGCTCTGGGTAGCAGTGACATGAAGTCTTCTGGGTAGCAGTGACATGAAGTCTTCTGGGTAGCAGTGACATGAAGTCTTCTGGGTAGCAGTTACATGAAGCCTTCTGGGTAGCAGTGACATAAAGTCTTCTGGGTAGCAGTTACATGAAGTCTTCCGGGTAGCAGTTACATGAAGCCTTCTGGGTAGCAGTTACATGAAGCCTTCCGGTTAGCAGTGACATGAAGTCTTCCGGGTAGCAGTGACATGAAGTCTTCCGGTTAGCAGTGACATGAAGTCTTCTGGGTAGCAGTGACATGAAGTCTTCCGGGTAGCAGTGACATGAAGTCTTCCGGGTAGCAGTGACATGAAGTCTTCTGGGTAGCAGTGACATGAAGTCTTCTGGGTAGCAGTGACATGAAGTCTTCCAGGTAGCAGTGACATGATGTCTTCCAGGTAGCAGTGACATGATGTCTTCTGGGTAGCAGTGACATGAAGTCTTCCAGGTAGCAGTGACATGAAGTGCTCTGGGTAGCAGTGACATGAAGTCTTCTGGGTAGCAGTGACATGAAGTCTTCTGGGTAGCAGTGACATGAAGTCTTCTGGGTAGCAGTGACATGAAGTCTTCTGGGTAGCAGTGACATGAAGCCTTCTGGGTAGCAGTGACATGAAGTCTTCTGGGTAGCAGTTACATGAAGTCTTCCGGGTAGCAGTTACATGAAGCCTTCTGGGTAGCAGTTACATGAAGCCTTCTGGGTAGCAGTGACATGAAGTCTTCCGGGTAGCAGTGACATGAAGTCTTCCGGGTAGCAGTGACATGAAGTCTTCTGGGTAGCAGTGACATGAAGTCTTCCTGGTAGCAGTGACATGAAGTCTTCTGGGTAGCAGTGACATGAAGTCTTCCGGGTAGCAGTGACATGAAGTCTTCCGGGTAGCAGTGATATAAAGCCTTCTGGGTAGCAGTGACAAGAAGCCTTCCGGGTAGCAGTGACATGAAGTATTCTGGGTAGCAGTGACATGAAGTCTTCCGGGTGGCAGTGACCTGAAGTCTTCTGGGTAGCAGAGACATGAAGTCTTCTGGATAACAGTGACATGAAGACTTCCGGGTAGCAGTGACATGAAGCCTTCTGGGTAGCAGTGACATGAAGTCTTCCGGGTAGCAGTGACATGAAGTCTTCTGGGTAGCAGTGACATGAAGTCTTCCGGGTAGCAGTGACATGAAGTCTTCCGGGTAGCAGTGACATGAAGTCTTCTGGGTAGCAGTGACATGAAATCTTCCGGGTAGCAGTGACATGAAGTCTTCTGGGTAGCAGTGACATGAAGTCTTCTGTATAACAGTGACATGAAGACTTCCGGGTAGCAGTGACATGAAGCCTTCTGGGTAGCAGTGACATGAAGTCTTCCAGGTAGTAGTGACATGAAGTCTTCCAGGTAGCAGTGACATGAAGTCTTCCTGGTAGCAGTGACATGAAGTCTTCTGGGTAGCAGTGACGTGAAGTCTTCCGGGTAGCAGTGACATGATGTCTTCCGGGTAGCAGTGACATGAAATCTTCCGGGTAGCAGTGACATGAAGTCTTCCGGGTAGCAGTGACATGAAGCCTTCGGGGTAGCAGTGACATGAAGCCTTCTGGGTAGCAGTGACATGAAGTCTTCGGGGTAGCAGTGACATGAAGCCTTCCGGGTAGCAGTGACATGAAGTCTTCCAGGTAGCAGTGACATGAAGTCTTCCTGGTAGCAGTGACATGAAGTCTTCCGGGTAGCAGTGACATGAAGCCTTCTGGGTAGCAGTGACATGAAGTGCTCTGGGTAGCAGTGACATGAAGTCTTCTGGGTAGCAGTGACATGAAGTCTTCCAGGTAGCAGTGACATGAAGTGCTCTGGGTAGCAGTGACATGAAGTCTTCTGGGTAGCAGTGACATGAAGTCTTCCGGGTAGCAGTGACATGAAGTGCTCTGGGTAGCAGTGACATGAAGTCTTCCGGGTAGCAGTGACATGAAGTCTTCCGGGTAGCAGTGACATGAAGTCTTCCGGGTAGCAGTGACATGAAGTCTTCCGGGTAACAGTGACATGAAATCTTCCAGGTAGCAGTGACATGAAGTCTTCCGGGTAAAAGTGACATGAAGTCTTCTTGGTAGCAGTGACATGAAGTCTTCCAGGTAGCAGTGACATGAAGTCTTCTGGGTAGCAGTGACATGAAGTCTTCTGGGTAGCAGTGACATGAAGTCTTCTAGGTAGCAGTGACATGAAGTCTTCTGGGTAGCAGTGACATGAAGTCTTCTGGGTAGCAGTGTGATGAAGTCTTCTGGGTAGCAGTGACATGAAGTCTTCCGGGTAGCAGTGACATGAAGTCTTCCGGGTAGCAGTGATATAAAGCCTTCTGGGTAGCAGTGACAAGAAGTCTTCCGGGTAGCAGTGACATGAAGTATTCTGGGTAGCAGTGACATGAAGTCTTCCGGGTGGCAGTGACATGAAGTCTTCTGGGTAGCAGAGACATGAAGTCTTCTGGATCACAGTGACATGAAGACTTCCGGGTAGCAGTGACATGAAGCCTTCTGGGTAGCAGTGACATGAAGTCTTCCGGGTAGCAGTGACATGAAGTCTTCTGGGTAGCAGTGACATGAAGTCTTCCGGGTAGCAGTGACATGAAGTCTTCCGGGTAGCAGTGCATGAAGTCTTCTGGGTAGCAGTGACATGAAGTCTTCTAGGTAGCAGTGACATGAAGTCTTCCGGGTAGCAGTGACATGATGTCTTCCGGGTAGCAGTGACATGATGTCTTCTGGGTAGCAGTGACATGAAGTCTTCTGGGTAGCAGTGACATGAAGTCTTCTGGGTAGCAGTGACTTGAAGTCTTCTGGGTAGCAGTGACATGAAGTCTTCCAGGTAGCAGTGACATGAAGTGCTCTGGGTAGCAGTGACATGAAGTCTTCTGGGTAGCAGTGACATGAAGTCTTCCAGGTAGCAGTGACATGATGTCTTCTGGGTAGCAGTGACATGAAGTCTTCCAGGTAGCAGTGACATGAAGTGCTCTGGGTAGCAGTGACATGAAGTCTTCTGGGTAGCAGTGACAGGAAGTCTTCTGGGTAGCAGTGACATGAAGTCTTCTGGGTAGCAGTTACATGAAGCCTTCTGGGTAGCAGTGACATAAAGTCTTCTGGGTAGCAGTTACATGAAGTCTTCCGGGTAGCAGTTACATGAAGCCTTCTGGGTAGCAGTTACATGAAGCCTTCCGGTTAGCAGTGACATGAAGTCTTCCGGGTAGCAGTGACATGAAGTCTTCCAGTTAGCAGTGACATGAAGTCTTCTGGGTAGCAGTGACATGAAGTCTTCCGGGTAGCAGTGACATGAAGTCTTCCGGGTAGCAGTGACATGAAGTCTTCTGGGTAGCAGTGACATGAAGTCTTCCAGGTAGCAGTGACATGATGTCTTCCAGGTAGCAGTGACATGATGTCTTCTGGGTAGCAGTGACATGAAGTCTTCCAGGTAGCAGTGACATGAAGTGCTCTGGGTAGCAGTGACATGAAGTCTTCTGGGTAGCAGTGACATGAAGTCTTCTGGGTAGCAGTTACATGAAGTCTTCCGGGTAGCAGTTACATGAAGCCTTCTGGGTAGCAGTTACATGAAGCCTTCTGGGTAGCAGTGACATGAAGTCTTCCGGGTAGCAGTGACATGAAGTCTTCCGGGTAGCAGTGACATGAAGTCTTCTGGGTAGCAGTGACATGAAGTCTTCCTGGTAGCAGTGACATGAAGTCTTCTGGGTAGCAGTGACATGAAGTCTTCCGGGTAGCAGTGACATGAAGTCTTCCGGGTAGCAGTGATATAAAGCCTTCTGGGTAGCAGTGACAAGAAGTCTTCCGGGTAGCAGTGACATGAAGTATTCTGGGTAGCAGTGACATGAAGGCTTCCGGGTGGCAGTGACATGAAGTATTCTGGGTAGCAGAGACATGAAGTCTTCTGGATAACAGTGACATGAAGACTTCCGGGTAGCAGTGACATGAAGCCTTCTGGGTAGCAGTGACATGAAGTCTTCCGGGTAGCAGTGACATGAAGTCTTCTGGGTAGCAGTGACATGAAGTCTTCCGGGTAGCAGTGACATGAAGTCTTCCGGGTAGCAGTGACATGAAGTCTTCTGGGTAGCAGTGACATGAAGTCTTCCGGGTAGCAGTGACATGAAGTCTTCTGGGTAGCAGTGACATGAAGTCTTCTGGATAACAGTGACATGAAAACTTCCGGGTAGCAGTGACATGAAGCCTTCTGGGTAGCAGTGACATGAAGTCTTCTGGGTAGCAGTGACATGAAGTCTTCCGGGTAGTAGTGACATGAAGTCTTCCAGGTAGCAGTGACATGAAGTCTTCCTGGTAGTAGTGACATGAAGTCTTCCGGGTAGCAGTGACATGAAGTCTTCTGGGTAGCAGTGACGTGAAGTCTTCCGGGTAGCAGTGACATGATGTCTTCCGGGTAGCAGTGGCATGAAATCTTCCGGGTAGCAGTGACATGAAGTCTTCCGGGTAGCAGTGACATGAAGCCTTCGGGGTAGCAGTGACATGAAGCCTTCTGGGTAGCAGTGACATGAAGTCTTCGGGGTAGCAGTGACATGAAGCCTTCCGGGTAGCAGTGACATGAAGTCTTCCAGGTAGCAGTGACATGAAGTCTTCCTGGTAGCAGTGACATGAAGTCTTCCGGGTAGCAGTGACATGAAGCCTTCTGGGTAGCAGTGACATGAAGTGCTCTGGGTAGCAGTGACATGAAGTCTTCTGGGTAGCAGTGACATGAAGTCTTCCAGGTAGCAGTGACATGAAGTGCTCTGGGTAGCAGTGACATGAAGTCTTCTGGGTAGCAGTGACATGAAGTCTTCTGGGTAGCAGTGACATGAAGTGCTCTGGGTAGCAGTGACATGAAGTCTTCCGGGTAGCAGTGACATGAAGTCTTCCGGGTAGCAGTGACATGAAGTCTTCCGGGTAACAGTGACATGAAATCTTCCAGGTAGCAGTGACATGAAGTCTTCCGGGTAGCAGTGACATGAAGTCTTCTTGGTAGCAGTGCCATGAAGTCTTCCAGGTAGCAGTGACATGAAGTCTTCTGGGTAGCAGTGACATGAAGTCTTCTGGGTAGCAGTGACATGAAGTCTTCTGGGTAGCAGTGACATGAAGTCTTCTGGGTAGCAGTGACATGATGTCTTCCGGGTAGCAGTGACATGATGTCTTCTGGGTAGCAGTGACATGAAGTCTTCTGGGTAGCAGTGACATGAAGTCTTCTGGGTAGCAGTGACATGAAGTCTTCTGGGTAGCAGTGACATGAAGTCTTCCAGGTAGCAGTGACATGAAGCCTTCTGGGTAGCAGTGACATGAAGTCTTCGGGGTAGCAGTGACATGAAGCCTTCTGGGTAGCAGTGACATGAAGTCTTCCAGGTAGCAGTGACATGAAGTCTTCCTGGTAGCAGTGACATGAAGTCTTCTGGGTAGCAGTGACATGACGCCTTCTGGGTAGCAGTGACATGAAGTGCTCTGGGTAGCAGTGACATGAAGTCTTCTGGGTAGCAGTGACATGAAGTCTTCCAGGTAGCAGTGACATGAAGTGCTCTGGGTAGCAGTGACATGAAGTCTTCTGGGTAGCAGTGACATGAAGTCTTCCGGGTAGCAGTGACATGAAGTGCTCTGGGTAGCAGTGAAATGAAGTCTTCCGGGTAGCAGTGACATGAAGTCTTCCGGGAAGCAGTGACATGAAGTCTTCCGGGTAACAGTGACATGAAATCTTCCAGGTAGCAGTGACATGAAGTCTTCCGGGTAGCAGTGACATGAAGTCTTCTTGGTGGCAGTGACATGAAGTCTTCCAGGTAGCATTGACATGAAGTCTTCTGGGTAGCAGTGACATGAAGTCTTCTGGGTAGCAGTGATATGAAGTCTTCTGGGTAGCAGTGACATGAAGTCTTCTGGGTAGCAGTGACATGATGTCTTCCGGGTAGCAGTGACATGATGTCTTCTGGGTAGCAGTGACATGAAGTCTTCTGGGTAGCAGTGACATGAAGTCTTCTGGGTAGCAGTGACATGAAGTCTTCTGGGTAGCAGTGACATGAAGTCTTCCAGGTAGCAGTGACATGAAGTGCTCTGGGTAGCAGTGACATGAAGTGCTCTGGGTAGCAGTGACATGAAGTCTTCTGGGTAGCAGTGACATGAGGTCTTCCAGGTAGCAGTGACATGATGTCTTCTGGGTAGCAGTGACATGAAGTCTTCCAGGTAGCAGTGACATGAAGTGCTCTGGGTAGCAGTGACATGAAGTCTTCTGGGTAGCAGTGACATGAAGTCTTCTGGGTAGCAGTGACATGAAGTCTTCTGGGTAGCAGTTACATGAAGCCTTCTGGGTAGCAGTGACATAAAGTCTTCTGGGTAGCAGTTACAAGAAGTCTTCTGGGTAGCAGTTACATGAAGCCTTCTGGGTAGCAGTTACATGAAGCCTTCCGGTTAGCAGTGACATGAAGTCTTCCGGGTAGCCGTGACATGAAGTCTTCCGGTTAGCAGTGACATGAAGTCTTCTGGGTAGCAGTGACATGAAGTCTTCCGGGTAGCAGTGACATGAAGTCTTCCGGGTAGCAGTGACATGAAGTCTTCTGGGTAGCAGTGACATGAAGTCTTCTGGGTAGCAGTGACATGAAGTCTTCCAGGTAGCAGTGACATGATGTCTTCCAGGTAGCAGTGACATGATGTCTTCTGGGTAGCAGTGACATGAAGTCTTCCAGGTAGCAGTGACATGAAGTGCTCTGGGTAGCAGTGACACGAAGTCTTCTGGGTAGCAGTGACATGAAGTCTTCTGGGTAGCAGTGACATGAAGTCTTCTGGGTAGCAGTGACATGAAGTCTTCTGGGTAGCAGTGACATGAAGCCTTCTGGGTAGCAGTGACATGAAGTCTTCTGGGTAGCAGTTACATGAAGTCTTCCGGGTAGCAGTTACATGAAGCCTTCTGGGTAGCAGTTACATGAAGCCTTCTGGGTAGCAGTGACATGAAGTCTTCCGGGTAGCAGTGACATGAAGTCTTCCGGGTAGCAGTGACATGAAGTCTTCTGGGTAGCAGTGACATGAAGTCTTCCTGGTAGCAGTGACATGAAGTCTTCTGGGTAGCAGTGACATGAAGTCTTCCGGGTAGCAGTGACATGAAGTCTTCCGGGTAGCAGTGATATAAAGCCTTCTGGGTAGCAGTGACAAGAAGTCTTCCGGGTAGCAGTGACATGAAGTATTCTGGGTAGCAGTGACATGAAGTCTTCCGGGTGGCAGTGACCTGAAGTCTTCTGGGTAGCAGAGACATGAAGTCTTCTGGATAACAGTGACATGAAGACTTCCGGGTAGCAGTGACATGAAGCCTTCTGGGTAGCAGTGACATGAAGTCTTCCGGGTAGCAGTGACATGAAGTCTTCTGGGTAGCAGTGACATGAAGTCTTCCGGGTAGCAGTGACATGAAGTCTTCCGGGTAGCAGTGACATGAAGTCTTCTGGGTAGCAGTGACATGAAATCTTCCGGGTAGCAGTGACATGAAGTCTTCTGGGTAGCAGTGACATGAAGTCTTCTGTATAACAGTGACATGAAGACTTCCGGGTAGCAGTGACATGAAGCCTTCTGGGTAGCAGTGACATGAAGTCTTCCAGGTAGTAGTGACATGAAGTCTTCCAGGTAGCAGTGACATGAAGTCTTCCTGGTAGCAGTGACATGAAGTCTTCTGGGTGGCAGTGACGTGAAGTCTTCCGGGTAGCAGTGACATGATGTCTTCCGGGTAGCAGTGACATGAAATCTTCCGGGTAGCAGTGACATGAAGTCTTCCGGGTAGCAGTGACATGAAGCCTTCGGGGTAGCAGTGACATGAAGCCTTCTGGGTAGCAGTGACATGAAGACTTCGGGGTAGCAGTGACATGAAGCCTTCCGGGTAGCAGTGACATGAAGTCTTCCAGGTAGCAGTGACATGAAGTCTTCCTGGTAGCAGTGACATGAAGTCTTCCGGGTAGCAGTGACATGAAGCCTTCTGGGTAGCAGTGACATGAAGTGCTCTGGGTAGCAGTGACATGAAGTCTTCTGGGTAGCAGTGACATGAAGTCTTCCAGGTAGCAGTGACATGAAGTGCTCTGGGTAGCAGTGACATGAAGTCTTCTGGGTAGCAGTGACATGAAGTCTTCCGGGTAGCAGTGACATGAAGTGCTCTGGGTAGCAGTGACATGAAGTCTTCCGGGTAGCAGTGACATGAAGTCTTCCGGGTAGCAGTGACATGAAGTCTTCCGGGTAACAGTGACATGAAATCTTCCAGGTAGCAGTGACATGAAGTCTTCCGGGTAAAAGTGACATGAAGTCTTCTTGGTAGCAGTGACATGAAGTCTTCCAGGTAGCAGTGACATGAAGTCTTCTGGGTAGCAGTGACATGAAGTCTTCTGGGTAGCAGTGACATGAAGTCTTCTAGGTAGCAGTGACATGAAGTCTTCTGGGTAGCAGTGACATGAAGTCTTCTGGGTAGCAGTGACATGAAGTCTTCTGGGTAGCAGTGACATGAAGTCTTCCGGGTAGCAGTGACATGAAGTCTTCCGGATAGCAGTGATATAAAGCCTTCTGGGTAGCAGTGACAAGAAGTCTTCCGGGTAGCAGTGACATGAAGTATTCTGGGTAGCAGTGACATGAAGTCTTCCGGGTGGCAGTGACATGAAGTCTTCTGGGTAGCAGAGACATGAAGTCTTCTGGATAACAGTGACATGAAGACTTCCGGGTAGCAGTGACATGAAGCCTTCTGGGTAGCAGTGACATGAAGTCTTCCGGGTAGCAGTGACATGAAGTCTTCTGGGTAGCAGTGACATGAAGTCTTCCGGGTAGCAGTGACATGAAGTCTTCCGGGTAGCAGTGACATGAAGTCTTCTGGGTAGCAGTGACATGAAGTCTTCTAGGTAGCAGTGACATGAAGTCTTCTGGGTAGCAGTGACATGATGTCTTCCGGGTAGCAGTGACATGATGTCTTCTGGGTAGCAGTGACATGAAGTCTTCTGGGTAGCAGTGACATGAAGTCTTCTGGGTAGCAGTGACATGAAGTCTTCTGGGTAGCAGTGACATGAAGTCTTCCAGGTAGCAGTGACATGAAGTGCTCTGGGTAGCAGTGACATGAAGTCTTCTGGGTAGCAGTGACATGAAGTCTTCCAGGTAGCAGTGACATGATGTCTTCTGGGTAGCAGTGACATGAAGTCTTCCAGGTAGCAGTGACATGAAGTGCTCTGGGTAGCAGTGACATGAAGTCTCCTGGGTAGCAGTGACATGAAGTCTTCTGGGTAGCAGTGACATGAAGTCTTCTGGGTAGCAGTTACATGAAGCCTTCTGGGTAGCAGTGACATAAAGTCTACTGGGTAGCAGTTACATGAAGTCTTCTGGGTAGCAGTTACATGAAGCCTTCTGGGTAGCAGTTACATGAAGCCTTCCGGTTAGCAGTGACATGAAGTCTTCCGGGTAGCAGTGACATGAAGTCTTCCAGTTAGCAGTGACATGAAGTCTTCTGGGTAGCAGTGACATGAAGTCTTCCGGGTAGCAGTGACATGAAGTCTTCCGGGTAGCAGTGACATGAAGTCTTCTGGGTAGCAGTGACATGAAGTCTTCCAGGTAGCAGTGACATGATGTCTTCCAGGTAGCAGTGACATGATGTCTTCTGGGTAGCAGTGACATGAAGTCTTCCAGGTAGCAGTGACATGAAGTGCTCTGGGTAGCAGTGACATGAAGTCTTCTGGGTAGCAGTGACATGAAGTCTTCTGGGTAGCAGTTACATGAAGTCTTCCGGGTAGCAGTTACATGAAGCCTTCTGGGTAGCAGTTACATGAAGCCTTCTGGGTAGCAGTGACATGAAGTCTTCCGGGTAGCAGTGACATGAAGTCTTCCGGGTAGCAGTGACATGAAGTCTTCTGGGTAGCAGTGACATGAAGTCTTCCTGGTAGCAGTGACATGAAGTCTTCTGGGTAGCAGTGACATGAAGTCTTCCGGGTAGCAGTGACATGAAGTCTTCCGGGTAGCAGTGATATAAAGCCTTCTGGGTAGCAGTGACAAGAAGTCTTCCGGGTAGCAGTGACATGAAGTATTCTGGGTAGCAGTGACATGAAGGCTTCCGGGTGGCAGTGACATGAAGTCTTCTGGGTAGCAGAGACATGAAGTCTTCTGGATAACAGTGACATGAAGACTTCCGGGTAGCAGTGACATGAAGCCTTCTGGGTAGCAGTGACATGAAGTCTTCCGGGTAGCAGTGACATGAAGTCTTCTGGGTAGCAGTGACATGAAGTCTTCCGGGTAGCAGTGACATGAAGTCTTCCGGGTAGCAGTGACATGAAGTCTTCTGGGTAGCAGTGACATGAAGTGTTCCGGGTAGCAGTGACATGAAGTCTTCTGGGTAGCAGTGACATGAAGTCTTCTGGATAACAGTGACATGAAAACTTCCGGGTAGCAGTGACATGAAGCCTTCTGGGTAGCAGTGACATGAAGTCTTCTGGGTAGCAGTGACATGAAGTCTTCCGGGTAGTAGTGACATGAAGTCTTCCAGGTAGCAGTGACATGAAGTCTTCCTGGTAGTAGTGACATGAAGTCTTCCGGGTAGCAGTGACATGAAGTCTTCTGGGTAGTAGTGACGTGAAGTCTTCTGGGTAGCAGTGACATGATGTCTTCCGGGTAGCAGTGGCATGAAATCTTCCGGGTAGCAGTGACATGAAGTCTTCCGGGTAGCAGTGACATGAAGCCTTCGGGGTAGCAGTGACATGAAGCCTTCTGGGTAGCAGTGACATGAAGTCTTCGGGGTAGCAGTGACAAGAAGCCTTCCGGGTAGCAGTGACATAAAGTCTTCCAGGTAGCAGTGACATGAAGTCTTCCTGGTAGCAGTGACATGAAGTCTTCCGGGTAGCAGTGACATGAAGCCTTCTGGGTAGCAGTGACATGAAGTGCTCTGGGTAGCAGTGACATGAAGTCTTCTGGGTAGCAGTGACATGAAGTCTTCCAGGTAGCAGTGACATGAAGTGCTCTGGGTAGCAGTGACATGAAGTCTTCTGGGTAGCAGTGACATGAAGTCTTCCGGGTAGCAGTGACATGAAGTGCTCTGGGTAGCAGTGACATGAAGTCTTCCGGGTATTAGTGACATGAAGTCTTCCGGGTAGCAGTGACATGAAGTCTTCCGGGTAACAGTGACATGAAATCTTCCAGGTAGCAGTGACATGAAGTCTTCCGGGTAGCAGTGACATGAAGTCTTCTTGGTAGCAGTGCCATGAAGTCTTCCAGGTAGCAGTGACATGAAGTCTTCTGGGTAGCAGTGACATGAATTCTTCTGGGTAGCAGTGACATGAAGTCTTCTGGGTAGCAGTGACATGAAGTCTTCCGGGTAGCAGTGACATGATGTCTTCCGGGTAGCAGTGACATGATGTCTTCTGGGTAGCAGTGACATGAAGTCTTCTAGGTAGCAGTGACATGAAGTCTTCTGGGTAGCAGTGACATGAAGTCTTCTGGGTAGCAGTGACATGAAGTCTTCCGGGTAGCAGTGACATGAAGTGCTCTGGGTAGCAGTGACATGAAGTCTTCTGGGTAGCAGTGACATGATGTCTACTGGGTAGCAGTGACATGAAGTCTTCCAGGTAGCAGTGACATGAAGTGCTCTGGGTAGCAGTGACATGAAGTCTTCTGGGTAGCAGTGACATGAAGTCTTCTGGGTAGCAGTGACATGAAGTCTTCTGGGTAGCAGTTACATGAAGCCTTCTGGGTAGCAGTGACATAAAGTCTTCTGGGTAGCAGTTATATGAAGTTTTCCGGGTAGCAGTTACATGAAGCCTTCTGGGTAGCAGTTACATGAAGCCTTCCCGTTAGCAGTGACATGAAGTCTTCCGGGTAGCAGTGACATGAAGTCTTCCCGTTAGCAGTGACATGAAGTCTTCGGGGTAGCAGTGACATGAAGCCTTCTGGGTAGCAGTGACATGAAGTCTTCCGGGTAGCAGTGACATGAAGTCTTCCTGGTAGCAGTGACATGAAGTCTTCTGGGTAGCAGTGACATGAAGCCTTCTGGGTAGCAGTGACATGAAGTGCTCTGGGTAGCAGTGACATGAAGTCTTCTGGGTAGCAGTGACATGAAGTCTTCCAGGTAGCAGTGACATGAAGTGCTCTGGGTAGCAGTGACATGAAGTCTTCTGGGTAGCAGTGACATGAAGTCTTCCGGGTAGCAGTGACATGAAGTGCTCTGGGTAGCAGTGAAATGAAGTCTTCCGGGTAGCAGTGACATGAAGTCTTCCGGGTAGCAGTGACATGAAGTCTTCCGGGTAACAGTGACATGAAATCTTCCAGGTAGCAGTGACATGAAGTCTTCCGGGTAGCAGTGACATGAAGTCTTCTTGGTAGCAGTGACATGAAGTCTTCCAGGTAGCATTGACATGAAGTCTTCTGGGTAGCAGTGGCATGAAGTCTTCTGGGTAGCAGTGATATGAAGTCTTCTGGGTAGCAGTGACATGAAGTCTTCCGGGTAGCAGTGACATGATGTCTTCCGGGTAGCAGTGACATGATGTCTTCTGGGTAGCAGTGACATGAAGTCTTCTGGGTAGCAGTGACATGAAGTCTTCTGGGTAGCAGTGACATGAAGTCTTCTGGGTAGCAGTGACATGAAGTCTTCCAGGTAGCAGTGACATGAAGTGCTCTGGGTAGCAGTGACATGAAGTGCTCTGGGTAGCAGTGACATGAAGTCTTCTGGGTAGCAGTGACATGAAGTCTTCCAGGTAGCAGTGACATGATGTCTTCTGGGTAGCAGTGACATGAAGTCTTCCAGGTAGCAGTGACATGAAGTGCTCTGGGTAGCAGTGACATGAAGTCTTCTGGGTAGCAGTGACATGAAGTCTTCTGGGTAGCAGTGACATGAAGTCTTCTGGGTAGCAGTTACATGAAGCCTTCTGGGTAGCAGTGACATAAAGTCTTCTGGGTAGCAGTTACATGAAGTCTTCCGGGTAGCAGTTACATGAAGCCTTCTGGGTAGCAGTTACATGAAGCCTTCCGGTTAGCAGTGACATGAAGTCTTCCGGGTAGCAGTGACATGAAGTCTTCCGGTTAGCAGTGACATGAAGTCTTCTGGGTAGCAGTGACATGAAGTCTTCCGGGTAGCAGTGACATGAAGTCTTCCGGGTAGCAGTGACATGAAGTCTTCTGGGTAGCAGTGACATGAAGTCTTCTGGGTAGCAGTGACATGAAGTCTTCCAGGTAGCAGTGACATGATGTCTTCCAGGTAGCAGTGACATGATGTCTTCTGGGTAGCAGTGACATGAAGTCTTCCAGGTAGCAGTGACATGAAGTGCTCTGGGTAGCAGTGACATGAAGTCTTCTGGGTAGCAGTGACATGAAGTCTTCTGGGTAGCAGTGACATGAAGTCTTCTGGGTAGCAGTGACATGAAGTCTTCTGGGTAGCAGTGACATGAAGCCTTCTGGGTAGCAGTGACATGAAGTCTTCTGGGTAGCAGTTACATGAAGTCTTCCGGGTAGCAGTTACATGAAGCCTTCTGGGTAGCAGTTACATGAAGCCTTCTGGGTAGCAGTTACATGAAGTCTTCCGGGTAGCAGTTACATGAAGCCTTCTGGGTAGCAGTTACATGAAGCCTTCTGGGTAGCAGTGACATGAAGTCTTCCGGGTAGCAGTGACATGAAGTCTTCCGGGTAGCAGTGACATGAAGTCTTCTGGGTAGCAGTGACATGAAGTCTTCCTGGTAGCAGTGACATGAAGTCTTCTGGGTAGCAGTGACATGAAGTCTTCCGGGTAGCAGTGACATGAAGTCTTCCGGGTAGCAGTGACATGAAGTCTTCCTGGTAGCAGTGACATGAAGTCTTCTGGGTAGCAGTGACATGAAGTCTTCCGGGTAGCAGTGACATGAAGTCTTCCGGGTAGCAGTGATATAAAGCCTTCTGGGTAGCAGTGACAAGAAGCCTTCCGGGTAGCAGTGACATGAAGTATTCTGGGTAGCAGTGACATGAAGTCTTCCGGGTGGCAGTGACCTGAAGTCTTCTGGGTAGCAGAGACATGAAGTCTTCTGGATAACAGTGACATGAAGACTTCCGGGTAGCAGTGACATGAAGCCTTCTGGGTAGCAGTGACATGAAGTCTTCCGGGTAGCAGTGACATGAAGTCTTCTGGGTAGCAGTGACATGAAGTCTTCCGGGTAGCAGTGACATGAAGTCTTCCGGGTAGCAGTGACATGAAGTCTTCTGGGTAGCAGTGACATGAAATCTTCCGGGTAGCAGTGACATGAAGTCTTCTGGGTAGCAGTGACATGAAGTCTTCTGTATAACAGTGACATGAAGACTTCCGGGTAGCAGTGACATGAAGCCTTCTGGGTAGCAGTGACATGAAGTCTTCCAGGTAGTAGTGACATGAAGTCTTCCAGGTAGCAGTGACATGAAGTCTTCCTGGTAGCAGTGACATGAAGTCTTCTGGGTAGCAGTGACGTGAAGTCTTCCGGGTAGCAGTGACATGATGTCTTCCGGGTAGCAGTGACATGAAATCTTCCGGGTAGCAGTGACATGAAGTCTTCCGGGTAGCAGTGACATGAAGCCTTCGGGGTAGCAGTGACATGAAGCCTTCTGGGTAGCAGTGACATGAAGTCTTCGGGGTAGCAGTGACATGAAGCCTTCCGGGTAGCAGTGACATGAAGTCTTCCAGGTAGCAGTGACATGAAGTCTTCCTGGTAGCAGTGACATGAAGTCTTCCGGGTAGCAGTGACATGAAGCCTTCTGGGTAGCAGTGACATGAAGTGCTCTGGGTAGCAGTGACATGAAGTCTTCTGGGTAGCAGTGACATGAAGTCTTCCAGGTAGCAGTGACATGAAGTGCTCTGGGTAGCAGTGACATGAAGTCTTCTGGGTAGCAGTGACATGAAGTCTTCCGGGTAGCAGTGACATGAAGTGCTCTGGGTAGCAGTGACATGAAGTCTTCCGGGTAGCAGTGACATGAAGTCTTCCGGGTAGCAGTGACATGAAGTCTTCCGGGTAGCAGTGACATGAAGTCTTCCGGGTAACAGTGACATGAAATCTTCCAGGTAGCAGTGACATGAAGTCTTCCGGGTAAAAGTGACATGAAGTCTTCTTGGTAGCAGTGACATGAAGTCTTCCAGGTAGCAGTGACATGAAGTCTTCTGGGTAGCAGTGACATGAAGTCTTCTGGGTAGCAGTGACATGAAGTCTTCTAGGTAGCAGTGACATGAAGTCTTCTGGGTAGCAGTGACATGAAGTCTTCTGGGTAGCAGTGTGATGAAGTCTTCTGGGTAGCAGTGACATGAAGTCTTCCGGGTAGCAGTGACATGAAGTCTTCCGGGTAGCAGTGATATAAAGCCTTCTGGGTAGCAGTGACAAGAAGTCTTCCGGGTAGCAGTGACATGAAGTATTCTGGGTAGCAGTGACATGAAGTCTTCCGGGTGGCAGTGACATGAAGTCTTCTGGGTAGCAGAGACATGAAGTCTTCTGGATCACAGTGACATGAAGACTTCCGGGTAGCAGTGACATGAAGCCTTCTGGGTAGCAGTGACATGAAGTCTTCCGGGTAGCAGTGACATGAAGTCTTCTGGGTAGCAGTGACATGAAGTCTTCCGGGTAGCAGTGACATGAAGTCTTCCGGGTAGCAGTGCATGAAGTCTTCTGGGTAGCAGTGACATGAAGTCTTCTAGGTAGCAGTGACATGAAGTCTTCCGGGTAGCAGTGACATGATGTCTTCCGGGTAGCAGTGACATGATGTCTTCTGGGTAGCAGTGACATGAAGTCTTCTGGGTAGCAGTGACATGAAGTCTTCTGGGTAGCAGTGACTTGAAGTCTTCTGGGTAGCAGTGACATGAAGTCTTCCAGGTAGCAGTGACATGAAGTGCTCTGGGTAGCAGTGACATGAAGTCTTCTGGGTAGCAGTGACATGAAGTCTTCCAGGTAGCAGTGACATGATGTCTTCTGGGTAGCAGTGACATGAAGTCTTCCAGGTAGCAGTGACATGAAGTGCTCTGGGTAGCAGTGACATGAAGTCTTCTGGGTAGCAGTGACAGGAAGTCTTCTGGGTAGCAGTGACATGAAGTCTTCTGGGTAGCAGTTACATGAAGCCTTCTGGGTAGCAGTGACATAAAGTCTTCTGGGTAGCAGTTACATGAAGTCTTCCGGGTAGCAGTTACATGAAGCCTTCTGGGTAGCAGTTACATGAAGCCTTCCGGTTAGCAGTGACATGAAGTCTTCCGGGTAGCAGTGACATGAAGTCTTCCAGTTAGCAGTGACATGAAGTCTTCTGGGTAGCAGTGACATGAAGTCTTCCGGGTAGCAGTGACATGAAGTCTTCCGGGTAGCAGTGACATGAAGTCTTCTGGGTAGCAGTGACATGAAGTCTTCCAGGTAGCAGTGACATGATGTCTTCCAGGTAGCAGTGACATGATGTCTTCTGGGTAGCAGTGACATGAAGTCTTCCAGGTAGCAGTGACATGAAGTGCTCTGGGTAGCAGTGACATGAAGTCTTCTGGGTAGCAGTGACATGAAGTCTTCTGGGTAGCAGTTACATGAAGTCTTCCGGGTAGCAGTTACATGAAGCCTTCTGGGTAGCAGTTACATGAAGCCTTCTGGGTAGCAGTGACATGAAGTCTTCCGGGTAGCAGTGACATGAAGTCTTCCGGGTAGCAGTGACATGAAGTCTTCTGGGTAGCAGTGACATGAAGTCTTCCTGGTAGCAGTGACATGAAGTCTTCTGGGTAGCAGTGACATGAAGTCTTCCGGGTAGCAGTGACATGAAGTCTTCCGGGTAGCAGTGATATAAAGCCTTCTGGGTAGCAGTGACAAGAAGTCTTCCGGGTAGCAGTGACATGAAGTATTCTGGGTAGCAGTGACATGAAGGCTTCCGGGTGGCAGTGACATGAAGTATTCTGGGTAGCAGAGACATGAAGTCTTCTGGATAACAGTGACATGAAGACTTCCGGGTAGCAGTGACATGAAGCCTTCTGGGTAGCAGTGACATGAAGTCTTCCGGGTAGCAGTGACATGAAGTCTTCTGGGTAGCAGTGACATGAAGTCTTCCGGGTAGCAGTGACATGAAGTCTTCCGGGTAGCAGTGACATGAAGTCTTCTGGGTAGCAGTGACATGAAGTCTTCCGGGTAGCAGTGACATGAAGTCTTCTGGGTAGCAGTGACATGAAGTCTTCTGGATAACAGTGACATGAAAACTTCCGGGTAGCAGTGACATGAAGCCTTCTGGGTAGCAGTGACATGAAGTCTTCTGGGTAGCAGTGACATGAAGTCTTCCGGGTAGTAGTGACATGAAGTCTTCCAGGTAGCAGTGACATGAAGTCTTCCTGGTAGTAGTGACATGAAGTCTTCCGGGTAGCAGTGACATGAAGTCTTCTGGGTAGCAGTGACGTGAAGTCTTCCGGGTAGCAGTGACATGATGTCTTCCGGGTAGCAGTGGCATGAAATCTTCCGGGTAGCAGTGACATGAAGTCTTCCGGGTAGCAGTGACATGAAGCCTTCGGGGTAGCAGTGACATGAAGCCTTCTGGGTAGCAGTGACATGAAGTCTTCGGGGTAGCAGTGACATGAAGCCTTCCGGGTAGCAGTGACATGAAGTCTTCCAGGTAGCAGTGACATGAAGTCTTCCTGGTAGCAGTGACATGAAGTCTTCCGGGTAGCAGTGACATGAAGCCTTCTGGGTAGCAGTGACATGAAGTGCTCTGGGTAGCAGTGACATGAAGTCTTCTGGGTAGCAGTGACATGAAGTCTTCCAGGTAGCAGTGACATGAAGTGCTCTGGGTAGCAGTGACATGAAGTCTTCTGGGTAGCAGTGACATGAAGTCTTCTGGGTAGCAGTGACATGAAGTGCTCTGGGTAGCAGTGACATGAAGTCTTCCGGGTAGCAGTGACATGAAGTCTTCCGGGTAGCAGTGACATGAAGTCTTCCGGGTAACAGTGACATGAAATCTTCCAGGTAGCAGTGACATGAAGTCTTCCGGGTAGCAGTGACATGAAGTCTTCTTGGTAGCAGTGCCATGAAGTCTTCCAGGTAGCAGTGACATGAAGTCTTCTGGGTAGCAGTGACATGAAGTCTTCTGGGTAGCAGTGACATGAAGTCTTCTGGGTAGCAGTGACATGAAGTCTTCTGGGTAGCAGTGACATGATGTCTTCCGGGTAGCAGTGACATGATGTCTTCTGGGTAGCAGTGACATGAAGTCTTCTAGGTAGCAGTGACATGAAGTCTTCTGGGTAGCAGTGACATGAAGTCTTCTGGGTAGCAGTGACATGAAGTCTTCCAGGTAGCAGTGACATGAAGTGCTCTGGGTAGCAGTGACATGAAGTCTTCTGGGTAGCAGTGACATGATGTCTACTGGGTAGCAGTGACATGAAGTCTTCCAGGTAGCAGTGACATGAAGTGCTCTGGGTAGCAGTGACATGAAGTCTTCTGGGTAGCAGTGACATGAAGTCTTCTGGGTAGCAGTGACATGAAGTCTTCTGGGTAGCAGTTACATGAAGCCTTCTGGGTAGCAGTGACATAAAGTCTTCTGGGTAGCAGTTATATGAAGTTTTCCGGGTAGCAGTTACATGAAGCCTTCTGGGTAGCAGTTACATGAAGCCTTCCCGTTAGCAGTGACATGAAGTCTTCCGGGTAGCAGTGACATGAAGTCTTCCGGTTAGCAGTGACATGAAGTCTTCTGGGTAGCAGTGACATGAAGTCTTCCGGGTAGCAGTGACATGAAGTCTTCCGGGTAGCAGTGACATGAAGTCTTCTGGGTAGCAGTGACATGAAGTCTTCCGGGTAGCATTGACATGAAGTCTTCTGGGTAGCAGTCACATGAAGTCTTCCGGGTAGCAGTGACATGAAGTCTTCCGGGTAGCAGTGATATAAAGTCTTCTGGGTAGCAGTGACATGAAGTCTTCTGGATAACAGTGACATGAAGACTTCCGGATAGCAGTGACATGAAGCCTTCTGGGTAGCAGTGACATGAAGTCTACCGTTTAGCAGTGACATGAAGTCTTCTGGGTAGCAGTGACATGAAGTCTTCCAGGTAGCAGTGACATGAAGTGCTCTGGGTAGCAGTGACATGAAGTCTTCTGGGTAGCAGTGACATGAAGTCTTCTGGGTAGCAGTGACATGAAGCCTTCTGGGTAGCAGTGACATGAAGTCTTCCGGGTAGCAGTGACATGAAGTCTTCTGGGTAGCAGTGACATGAAGTCTTCCGGGTAGCAGTGACATGAAGTCTTCTGGGTAGCAGTGACATGAAGTCTTCTGGGTAGCAGTGACATGAAGTCTTCTAGGTAGCAGAGACATGAAGTCTTCCGGGTAGTAGTGACATGAAGTCTTCTGGGTAGCAGTGACATGAATTCTTCCTGGTAGCAGTGACATGAAGTCTTCCGGGTAGCAGTGACATGAAGTCTTCTGGGTAGCATTGACGTGAAGTCTTCCGGGTAGCAGGGACATGATGTCTTTCGGGTAGCAGTGACATGAAATCTTCCGGGTAGCAGTGACATGAAGTCTTCTGGGTAGCAGTGACATGAAGTCTTCCGGGTAGCAGTGACATGAAGCCTTCGGGGTAGCAGTGACATGAAGCCTTCTGGGTAGCAGTGATATGAAGTCTTCGGGGTAGCAGTGACATGAAGCCTTCCGGGTAGCAGTGACATGAAGGCTTCCAGGTAGCAGTGACATGAAGTCTTCCTGGTAGCAGTGACATGAAGTCTTCCGGGTAGCAGTGACATGAAGCCTTCTGGGTAGCAGTGACATGAAGTGCTCTGGGTAGCAGTGACATGAAGTCTTCTGGGTAGCAGTGACATGAAGTCTTCCAGGTAGCAGTGACATGAAGTGCTCTGGGTAGCAGTGACATGAAGTCTTCTGGGTAGCAGTGACATGAAGTCTTCCGGTAGCAGTGACATGAAGTGCTCTGGGTAGCAGTGACATGAAGTCTTCCGGGTAGCAGTGACATGAAGTCTTCCGGGTAGCAGTGACATGAAGTCTTCCGGGTAACAGTGACATAAAATCTTCCAGGTAGCAGTGACATGAAGTGTTCTGGGTAGCAGTGACATGAAGTCTTCCGGGTAGCAGTGACATGAAGTCTTCCGGGTAGCAGTGACATGAAGTCTTCTGGGTAGCAGTGACATGAAGTCTTCCGGGTAGCAGTGACATGAAGTCTTCTGGGTAGCAGTGACATGAAGTCTTCTGGATAACAGTGACATGAAGACGTCCGGGTAGCAGTGACATGAAGCCTTCTGGGTAGCAGTGACATGAAGTCTTCTGGGTAGCAGTGACATGAAGTCTTCCGGGTAGTAGTGACATGAAGTCTTCCGGGTAGCAGTGACATGAAGTCTTCCTGGTAGCAGTGACATGAAGTCTTCCGGGTAGCAGTGATATGAAGTCTTCTGGGTAGCAGTGACATGAAGTCTTCTGGGTAGCAGTGACGTGAAGTCTTCCGGGTAGCAGTGACATGATGTCTTCCGGGTAGCAGTGACATGAAATCTTCTGGGTAGCAGTGACATGAA
Organism: Lissotriton vulgaris; assembly: GCF_964263255.1. Taxonomy (NCBI): domain Eukaryota; kingdom Metazoa; phylum Chordata; class Amphibia; order Caudata; family Salamandridae; genus Lissotriton; species Lissotriton vulgaris. Next base: position 1,849,916,176 of record NC_141694.1, on the reverse strand, counting down.
GTCTTCCAGGTAGCAGTGACATGATGTCTTCTGGGTAGCAGTGACATGAAGTCTTCCAGGTAGCAGTGACATGAAGTGCTCTGGGTAGCAGTGACATGAAGTCTTCTGGGTAGCAGTGACATGAAGTCTTCTGGGTAGCAGTGACATGAAGTCTTCTGGGTAGCAGTTACATGAAGCCTTCAGGGTAGCAGTGACATAAAGTCTTCTGGGTAGCAGTTATATGAAGTCTTCCGGCTAGCAGTTACATGAAGCCTTCTGGGTAGCAGTTACATGAAGCCTTCCGGTTAGCAGTGACATGAAGTCTTTCGGGTAGCAGTGACATGAAGTCTTCCAGTTAGCAGTGACATGAAGTCTTCTGGGTAGCAGTGACATGAAGTCTTCCGGGTAGCAGTGACATGAAGTCTTCTGGGCAGCAGTGACACGAAGTCTTCCGGGTAGCAGTGACATGAAGTCTTCCGGGTATCAGTGATATAAAGTCTTCTGGGTAGCAGTGACATGAAGTCTTCTGGATAACAGTGACATGAAGACTTCCGGATAGCAGTGACATGAAGCCTTCTGGGTAGCAGTGACATGAAGTCTTCCGGGTAGCAGTGACATGAAGTCTTCTGGGTAGCAGTGACATGAAGTCTTCCAGGTAGCAGTGACATGAAGTCTTCCAGGTAGCAGTGACATGAAGTGCTCTGGGTAGCAGTGACATGAAGTCTTTCGGGTAGCAGTGACATGAAGTCTTCTGGGTAGCAGTGACATGAAGTCTTCCAGGTAGCATTGACATGAAGTGCTCTGGGTAGCAGTGACATGAAGTCTTCTGGGTAGCAGTGACATGAAGTCTTCTGGGTAGCAGTGACATGAAGTCTTCTGGGTAGCAGTTACATGAAGTCTTCCGGGTAGCAGTTACATGAAGCCTTCCTGGGTAGCAGTTACATGAAGCCTTCTGGGTAGCAGTGACATGAAGTCTTCCGGGTAGCAGTGAGATGAAGTCTTCCGGGTAGCAGTGACATGAAGTCTTCGTGGTAGCAGTGACATGAAGTCTTCCGGGTAGCAGTGACATGAAGTCTTCTGGGTAGCAGTGACATGAAGTCTTCCGGGTAGCAGTGACATGAAGTCTTCCGGGTAGCAGTGATATAAAGTCTTCTGGGTAGCAGTGACATGAAGTCTTCCGGATAGCAGTGATATAAAGCCTTCTGGGTAGCAGTGACATGAAGTCTTCCGGGTAGCAGTGACATGAAGTATTCTGGGTAGCAGTGACATGAAGTCTTCCGGGTAGCAGTGACATGAAGTCTTCCAGGTAGCAGTGACATAAAGTGCTCTGGGTAGCAGTGACATGAAGTCTTCTGGGTAGCAGTGACATGAAGTCTTCTGGGTAGCAGTGACATGAAGTCTTCTGGGTAGCAGTGACATGAAGTCTTCTGGGTAGCAGTGACATGAAGCCTTCTGGGTAGCAGTGACATGAAGTCTTCTGGGTAGCAGTTACATGAAGTCTTCCGGGTAGCAGTTACATGAAGCCTTCTGGGTAGCAGTTACATGAAGCCTTCTGGGTAGCAGTGACATGAAGTCTTCCGGGTAGCAGTGACATGAAGTCTTCCGGGTAGCAGTGACATGAAGTCTCCTGGGTAGCAGTGACATGAAGTCTTCTGGGTAGCAGTGACATGAAGTCTTCGGGGTAGCAATGACATGAAGTCTTCCGGATAGCAGTGATATAAAGCCTTCTGGGTAGCACTGACATGAAGTCTTCCGGGTAGCAGTGACATGAAGTATTCTGGGTAGCAGTGACATGAAGTCTTCCGGGTAGCAGTGACATGAAGTCTTCTGGGTAGCAGTGACATGAAGTCTTCTGGATAACAGTGACATGAAGACTTCTGGGTAGCAGTGACATAAAGCCTTGTGGGTAGCAGTGACATGAAGTCTTCCGGGTAGCAGTGACATGAAGTCTGTTGGGTAGCAGTGACATGAAGTCTTCTGGGTAGCAGTGACATGAAGTCTTCCGGGTAGCAGTGACATGATGTCTTCTGGGTAGCAGTGACATGAAGTCTTCCGGGTAGCAGTGACATGAAGTCTTCTGGGTAGCAGTGACATGTCAAGTCAAGTCAAGTCATAACATTTATATAGCGCACTACATACCCAGAGGGTTTCAAGGCGCTTAGGAAGGGGAGGAGGATTATTTGTCAAATATCCACGTTTTAAGCTGTTTTCTGAACGCTAGGTGATTCTGGGTGAGGCGAAGGTAAGCTGGGAGTGAGTTCCATGTTTTGGCAGCCAGGTATGAGAAGGATCTGCCTCCCATGGAGGTCTTGTTGATGCGAGGTACAGTGGCGAAGGCTTGGCTGGAAGAGCGAAGTTGGCGGGAGGGGGTATAAAAGGATAGTCGAGAGTTGAGGCACTCTGGTCCGATGTCGTAGAGTGATTTGTGTGCGTGGGTAAGCAGTCGGAAAGTAATCCTCTTATTGACGGGTAGCCAGTGGAGGTCTTTAAGGTGACCAGAGATGTGTTCGTTGCGTGGGATGTCTAATATGAGCCTGGCTGAGGCGTTTTGGATTCGTTGTAGTTTCTTCTGGAGTTTTGCGGTAGTACCTGCGTAGAGGGTGTTTCCGTAGTCCAGTCGGCTCGTGACCAGAGCGTGGGTGACTGTTTTCCTTGTTTCGGAGGGGATCCAGCGAAATGTTTTTCTGAGCATGCGAAGAATGTTAAAGCAGGAAGAGGATACGGCGCTGACTTGTCTGTTCATTGAGAGTGAAGAATCCAGGATGACGCCTAGGTTCCGTGCGTGGTCTGTCGGGATGGGTGCTTTTCCGAGGGCTTCCGGCCACCAAGAGTCGTCCCATGCAGAGGGGGATTTACCTAAGATGAGGACTTCTGTTTTGTCTGAGTTCAGTTTCAGACGGCTTTGTTTCATCCATTCGGTGACTTCTTTCATTCCCTCGTGTAGGTTAGTTTTGGCGGTGCTGGGGTCCTTGGTGAGAGATAGGATCAGTTGAGTGTCATCCGCGTAAGAGATGATGTTGAGGTTGTGTTGGCGGGCGATGGCCGCGAGGGGGCTCATGTATACGTTGAAGAGGGTGGGACTGAGTGAGGATCCTTGTGGTACGCCGCAGATGATTTCAGAGGCCTCGGACTTGAATGGTGGGAGGCGGACTCTCTGGGTTCTTCCGGTGAGGAACGAGGTGATCCATTCCAGTGCCTTTCCTTGGATTCCGATGTTTCTGAGGCGTTGTAAAAGGGTGCTGTGGCAGACTGTGTCGAAGGCTGCAGAGAGGTCGAGGAGGATGAGGGCGACTGTGTCTCCATTGTCCAGTAGAGTTCGAATGTCGTCTGTTGCTGCGATGAGGGCGGTCTCAGTGCTGTGTTTGGCTCGGAAGCCAGATTGTGAGGGGTCGAGTGATTTGTTGGCTTCGAGGAAGGTGGCGAGCTGGTTGTTGACAGCTTTCTCGATGACTTTGGCCGGGAATGGAAGAAGCGAGATGGGGCGGTAGTTTTTGAGTTCGGTGGGGTCTGCTGTTGGTTTTTTCAGAAGGGCGGTAAGTTCAGCGTGTTTCCAGTCTTCTGGGAAGGTAGCGGAGTTGAAGGAGCAGTTGATGACGTCTCGGAGGTGCGGAGCTATGACGGAGTCTGCTTTGTTGAAGATGTGGTGAGGGCATGGGTCTGTGGGGGATCCAGAGTGGATGGAATTCATCAGGCGGATGGTGTCCTCAGTGGAGATTGGGTTCCAGGCGTTAAGGGTGTTAACGGGGGGAAGATGGTCAGCTGATGGTAGGGTGGGTTGGCTTCCGGGTTGGTTGTCAAAGCTGTTGTGGATTTCAGCAATCTTGTTGTGGAAAAAAGAGGCTAGGGAATCGCAGAGGGTTTGAGAGGGGGTGATGTCGTTGGAGTTGGCCGAGGGGTTGGAAAATTCCTTGACGATGTTGAAAAGTTCCTTGCTGTTGTGGGCGTTGTTGTCAAGTCGATCTTTGAATGCTGTTTTCTTGGCTTTTCGGATCAGTTGGTGGTGAGTACGGATGGCGCTTTTGAAGGCGTCCTTGTTGCTGGTGGATGGGTCTTTTTTCCAGGCCTTTTCAAGGGAGCGGCACAGTTTCTTGGACTTCTTGAGGTCGTCGTTGAACCATGAGGCCTTCTTGATGCCAAGTTTGTGTTGACGTTTTTTCAGTGGTGCTAAGTTGTCGGCGGTGTTGGATAACCAAAGGGTGAGGTTGGAGGCGGCTTCGTTGGCGTTAGAAGAGAGGGCTGGGGAGGTTTGAAGGAGCGATGTGGAGATCTGTTCTGTGGTGATTTTGTTCCAGTTTCTTTGTAGAGTTGGAGGTAGCAGTGACATGAAGCCTTCTGGGTAGCAGTGACATGAAGTCTTCTAGGTAGCAGTGACATGAAGTCTTCCGGGTAGTAGTGACATGAAGTCTTCCGGGTAGCAGTGACATGAAGTCTTCCTGGTAGCAGTGACATGAAGTCTTCCGGGTAGCAGTGACATGAAGTCTTCTGGGTAGCAGTGACGTGAAGTCTTCCGGGTAGCAGTGACATGATGTCTTCCGGGTAGCAGTGACATATAATCTTCCGGGTAGCAGTGACATGAAGTCTTCTGGGTAGCAGTGACATGAAGTCTTCCGGGTAGCAGTGACATGAAGCCTTCGGGGTAGCAGTGACATGAAGCCTTCTGGGTAGCAGTGATATGAAGTCTTCGGGGTAGCAGTGACATGAAGCCTTCTGGGTAGCAGTGACATGAAGTCTTCCAGGTAGCAGTGACATGAAGTCTTCCTGGTAGCAGTGACATGAAGTCTTCCGGGTAGCAGTGACATGAAGCCTTCTGGGTAGCAGTGACATGAAGTGCTCTGGGTAGCAGTGACATGAAGTCTTCTGGGTAGCAGTGACATGAAGTCTTCCAGGTAGCAGTGACATGAAGTGCTCTGGGTAGCAGTGACATGAAGTCTTCTGGGTAGCAGTGACATGAAGTCTTCCGGGTAGCAGTGACATGAAGTGCTCTGGGTAGCAGTGACATGAAGTCTTCCGGGTAGCAGTGACATGAAGTCTTCCGGGTAGCAGTGACATGAAGTCTTCCGGGTAACAGTGACATAAAATCTTCCAGGTAGCAGTGACATGAAGTCTTTCGGGTAGCAGTGACATGAAGTCTTCTGGGTAGCAGTGACATGAAGTCTTCCAGGTAGCATTGACATGAAGTGCTCTGGGTAGCAGTGACATGAAGTCTTCTGGGTAGCAGTGACATGAAGTCTTCTGGGTAGCAGTGACATGAAGTCTTCTGGGTAGCAGTGACATGAAGTCTTCTGGGTAGCAGTTACATGAAGTCTTCCGGGTAGCAGTTACATGAAGCCTTCCTGGGTAGCAGTTACATGAAGCCTTCTGGGTAGCAGTGACATGAAGTCTTCCGGGTAGCAGTGACATGAAGTCTTCCGGGTAGCAGTGACATGAAGTCTTCGTGGTAGCAGTGACATGAAGTCTTCCGGGTAGCAGTGACATGAAGTCTTCTGGGTAGCAGTGACATGAAGTCTTCCGGGTAGCAGTGACATGAAGTCTTCCGGGTAGCAGTGATATAAAGTCTTCTGGGTAGCAGTGACATGAAGTCTTCCGGATAGCAGTGATATAAAGCCTTCTGGGTAGCAGTGACATGAAGTCTTCCGGGTAGCAGTGACATGAAGTATTCTGGGTAGCAGTGACATGAAGTCTTCCGGGTAGCAGTGACATGAAGTCTTCCAGGTAGCAGTGACATGAAGTGCTCTGGGTAGCAGTGACATGAAGTCTTCTGGGTAGCAGTGACATGAAGTCTTCTGGGTAGCAGTGACATGAAGTCTTCTGGGTAGCAGTGACATGAAGTCTTCTGGGTAGCAGTGACATGAAGCCTTCTGGGTAGCAGTGACATGAAGTCTTCTGGGTAGCAGTTACATGAAGTCTTCCGGGTAGCAGTTACATGAAGCCTTCTGGGTAGCAGTTACATGAAGCTTTCTGGGTAGCAGTGACATGAAGTCTTCCGGGTAGCAGTGACATGAAGTCTTCCGGGTAGCAGTGACATGAAGTCTCCTGGGTAGCAGTGACATGAAGTCTTCCGGGTAGCAGTGACATGAAGTCTTCTGGGTAGCAGTGACATGAAGTCTTCCGGGTAGCAGTGACATGAAGTCTTCCGGATAGCAGTGATATAAAGCCTTCTGGGTAGCACTGACATGAAGTCTTCCGGGTAGCAGTGACATGAAGCATTCTGGGTAGCAGTGACATGAAGTCTTCCGGGTAGCAGTGACATGAAGTCTTCTGGGTAGCAGTGACATGAAGTCTTCTGGATAACAGTGACATGAAGACTTCTGGGTAGCAGTGACATAAAGCCTTGTGGGTAGCAGTGACATGAAGTCTTCCGGGTAGCAGTGACATGAAGTCTGTTGGGTAGCAGTGACATGAAGTCTTCTGGGTAGCAGTGACATGAAGTCTTCCGGGTAGCAGTGACATGATGTCTTCTGGGTAGCAGTGACATGAAGTCTTCCGGGTAGCAGTGACATGAAGTCTTCTGGGTAGCAGTGACATGTCAAGTCAAGTCAAGTCATAACATTTATATAGCGCACTACATACCCAGAGGGTTTCAAGGCGCTTAGGAAGGGGAGGAGGATTATTTGTCAAATATCCACGTTTTAAGCTGTTTTCTGAACGCTAGGTGATTCTGGGTGAGGCGAAGGTAAGCTGGGAGTGAGTTCCATGTTTTGGCAGCCAGGTATGAGAAGGATCTGCCTCCCATGGAGGTCTTGTTGATGCGAGGTACAGTGGCGAAGGCTTGGCTGGAAGAGCGAAGTTGGCGGGAGGGGGTATAAAAGGATAGTCGAGAGTTGAGGCACTCTGGTCCGATGTCGTAGAGTGATTTGTGTGCGTGGGTAAGCAGTCGGAAAGTAATCCTCTTATTGACGGGTAGCCAGTGGAGGTCTTTAAGGTGACCAGAGATGTGTTCGTTGCGTGGGATGTCTAATATGAGCCTGGCTGAGGCGTTTTGGATTCGTTGTAGTTTCTTCTGGAGTTTTGCGGTAGTACCTGCGTAGAGGGTGTTTCCGTAGTCCAGTCGGCTCGTGACCAGAGCGTGGGTGACTGTTTTCCTTGTTTCGGAGGGGATCCAGCGAAATGTTTTTCTGAGCATGCGAAGAATGTTAAAGCAGGAAGAGGATACGGCGCTGACTTGTCTGTTCATTGAGAGTGAAGAATCCAGGATGACGCCTAGGTTCCGTGCGTGGTCTGTAGGGATGGGTGCTTTTCCGAGGGCTTCCGGCCACCAAGAGTCGTCCCATGCAGAGGGGGATTTACCTAAGATGAGGACTTCTGTTTTGTCTGAGTTCAGTTTCAGACGGCTTTGTTTCATCCATTCGGCGACTTCTTTCATTCCCTCGTGTAGGTTAGTTTTGGCGGTGCTGGGGTCCTTGGTGAGAGATAGGATCAGTTGAGTGTCATCCGCGTAAGAGATGATGTTGAGGTTGTGTTGGCGGGCGATGGCCGCGAGGGGGCTCATGTATACGTTGAAGAGGGTGGGACTGAGTGAGGATCCTTGTGGTACGCCGCAGATGATTTCAGAGGCCTCGGACTTGAATGGTGGGAGGCGGACTCTCTGGGTTCTTCCGGTGAGGAACGAGGTGATCCATTCCAGTGCCTTTCCTTGGATTCCGATGTTTCTGAGGCGTTGTAAAAGGGTGCTGTGGCAGACTGTGTCGAAGGCTGCAGAGAGGTCGAGGAGGATGAGGGCGACTGTGTCTCCATTGTCCAGTAGAGTTCGAATGTCGTCTGTTGCTGCGATGAGGGCGGTCTCAGTGCTGTGTTTGGCTCGGAAGCCAGATTGTGAGGGGTCGAGTGATTTGTTGGCTTCGAGGAAGGTGGCGAGCTGGTTGTTGACAGCTTTCTCGATGACTTTGGCCGGGAATGGAAGAAGCGAGATGAGGCGGTAGTTTTTGAGTTCGGTGGGGTCTGCTGTTGGTTTTTTCAGAAGGGCGGTAAGTTCAGCGTGTTTCCAGTCTTCTGGGAAGGTAGCGGAGTTGAAGGAGCAGTTGATGACGTCTCGGAGGTGCGGAGCTATGACGGAGTCTGCTTTGTTGAAGATGTGGTGAGGGCATGGGTCTGTGGGGGATCCAGAGTGGATGGAATTCATCAGGCGGATGGTGTCCTCAGTGGAGATTGGGTTCCAGGCGTTAAGGGTGTTAACGGGGGGAAGATGGTCAGCTGATGGTAGGGTGGGTTGGCTTCCGGGTTGGTTGTCAAAGCTGTTGTGGATTTCAGCAATCTTGTTGTGGAAAAAAGAGGCTAGGGAATCGCAGAGGGTTTGAGAGGGGGTGATGTCGTTGGAGTTGGCCGAGGGGTTGGAAAATTCCTTGACGATGTTGAAAAGTTCCTTGCTGTTGTGGGCGTTGTTGTCAAGTCGATCTTTGAATGCTGTTTTCTTGGCTTTTCGGATCAGTTGGTGGTGAGTACGGATGGCGCTTTTGAAGGCGTCCTTGTTGCTGGTGGATGGGTCTTTTTTCCAGGCCTTTTCAAGGGAGCGGCACAGTTTCTTGGACTTCTTGAGGTCGTCGTTGAACCATGAGGCCTTCTTGATGCCAAGTTTGTGTTGACGTTTTTTCAGTGGTGCTAAGTTGTCGGCGGTGTTGGATAACCAAAGGGTGAGGTTGGAGGCGGCTTCGTTGGCGTTAGAAGAGAGGGCTGGGGAGGTTTGAAGGAGCGATGTGGAGATCTGTTCTGTGGTGATTTTGTTCCAGTTTCTTTGTAGAGTTGGAGGTAGCAGTGACATGAAGCCTTCTGGGTAGCAGTGACATGAAGTCTTCTAGGTAGCAGTGACATGAAGTCTTCCGGGTAGTAGTGACATGAAGTCTTCCGGGTAGCAGTGACATGAAGTCTTCCTGGTAGCAGTGACATGAAGTCTTCCGGGTAGCAGTGACATGAAGTCTTCTGGGTAGCAGTGACGTGAAGACTTCCGGGTAGCAGTGACATGAAGTCTTCTGGGTAGCAGTGACATGAAGTCTTCCGGGTAGCAGTGACATGAAGTCTTCCGGGTAGCAGTGATATAAAGTCTTCTGGGTAGCAGTGACATGAAGTCTTCTGGATAACAGTGACATGAAGACTTCCGGGTAGCAGTGACATGAATCCTTCTGGGTAGCAGTGACATGAAGTCTTCTGGGTAGCAGTGACATGAAGTCTTCTGGGTAGCAGTGACATCAAGTCTTCCGGGTAGCAGTGACATGAAGTCTTCTGGGTAGCAGTGACATGAAGTCTTCTGGGTAGCAGTGACATGAAGTCTTCTGGGTAGCAGTGACATGAAGTCTTCCGGGTAGCAGTGACATGAAGTCTTCTGGGTAGCAGTGACATGAAGTCTTCTGGATAACAGTGACATGAAGACTTCCGGGTAGCAGTGACATGAAGCCTTCTAGGTAGCAGTGACATGAAGTCTTCTGGGTAGCAGTGACATGAAGTCTTCCGGGTAGTAGTGACATGAAGTCTTCCAAGTAGCAGTGACATGAAGTCTTCCTGGTAGCAGTGACATGAAGTCTTCCGGGTAGCAGTGACATGAAGTCTTCTGGGTAGCAGTGACATGAAGTCTTCCAGGTAGCAGTGACATGAAGTGCTCTGGGTAGCAGTGACATGAAGTCTTCTGGGTAGCAGTGACATGAAGTCTTCTGGGTAGCAGTGACATGAAGTCTTCTGGGTAGCAGTTACATGAAGCCTTCAGGGTAGCAGTGACATAAAGTCTTCTGGGTAGCAGTTATATGAAGTGTTCCGGGTAGCAGTTACATGAAGCCTTCTGGGTAGCAGTTACATGAAGCCTTCCGGTTAGCAGTGACATGAAGTCTTTCGGGTAGCAGTGACATGAAGTCTTCCAGTTAGCAGTGACATGAAGTCTTCTGGGTAGCAGTGACATGAAGTCTTCCGGGTAGCAGTGACATGAAGTCTTCTAGGCAGCAGTGACACGAAGTCTTCCGGGTAGCAGTGACATGAAGTCTTCCGGGTATCAGTGATATAAAGTCTTCTGGGTAGCAGTGACATGAAGTCTTCTGGATAACAGTGACATGAAGACTTCCGGATAGCAGTGACATGAAGCCTTCTGGGTAGCAGTGACATGAAGTCTTCCGGGTAGCAGTGACATGAAGTCTTCTGGGTAGCAGTGACATGAAGTCTTCCAGGTAGCATTGACATGAAGTGCTCTGGGTAGCAGTGACATGAAGTCTTCTGGGTAGCAGTGACATGAAGTCTTCTGGGTAGCAGTGACATGAAGTCTTCTGGGTAGCAGTGACATGAAGTCTTTTGGGTAGCAGTTACATGAAGTCTTCCGGGTAGCAGTTACATGAAGCCTTCCTGGGTAGCAGTTACATGAAGCCTTCTGGGTAGCAGTGACATGAAGTCTTCCGGGTAGCAGTGACATGAAGTCTTCCGGGTAGCAGTGACATGAAGTCTTCGTGGTAGCAGTGACATGAAGTCTTCCGGGTAGCAGTGACATGAAGTCTTCTGGGTAGCAGTGACATGAAGTCTTCCGGGTAGCAGTGACATGAAGTCTTCCGGGTAGCAGTGATATAAAGTCTTCTGGGTAGCAGTGACATGAAGTCTTCCGGATAGCAGTGATATAAAGCCTTCTGGGTAGCAGTGACATGAAGTCTTCCGGGTAGCAGTGACATGAAGTATTCTGGGTAGCAGTGACTGAAGTCTTCCGGGTAGCAGTGACATGAAGTCTTCCAGGTAGCAGTGACATGAAGTGCTCTGGGTAGCAGTGACATGAAGTCTTCCGGGTAGCAGTGACATGAAGTCTTCTGGGTAGCAGTGACATGAAATCTTCCAGGTAGCATTGACATGAAGTGCTCTGGGTAGCAGTGACATGAAGTCTTCTGGGTAGCAGTGACATGAAGTCTTCTGGGTAGCAGTGACATGAAGTCTTCTGGGTAGCAGTTACATGAAGCCTTCTGGGTAGCAGTGACATGAAGTCTTCTGGGTAGCAGTTACATGAAGTCTTCCGGGTAGCAGTTACATGAAGCCTTCTGGGTAGCAGTTACATGAAGCCTTCTGGGTAGCAGTGACATGAAGTCTTCCGGGTAGCAGTGACATGAAGTCTTCCGGGTAGCAGTGACATGAAGTCTTCTGGGTAGCAGTGACATGAAGACTTCCGGGTAGCAGTGACATGAAGTCTTCTGGGTAGCAGTGACATGAAGTCTTCCGGGTAGCAGTGACATGAAGTCTTCCGGGTAGCAGTGATATAAAGTCTTCTGGGTAGCAGTGACATGAAGTCTTCTGGATAACAGTGACATGAAGACTTCCGGGTAGCAGTGACATGAATCCTTCTGGGTAGCAGTGACATGAAGTCTTCTGGGTAGCAGTGACATGAAGTCTTCTGGGTAGCAGTGACATGAAGTCTTCCGGGTAGCAGTGACATGAAGTCTTCTGGGTAGCAGTGACATGAAGTCTTCTGGGTAGCAGTGACATGAAGTCTTCTGGGTAGCAGTGACATGAAGTCTTCCGGGTAGCAGTGACATGAAGTCTTCTGGGTAGCAGTGACATGAAGTCTTCTGGATAACAGTGACATGAAGACTTCCGGGTAGCAGTGACATGAAGCCTTCTAGGTAGCAGTGACATGAAGTCTTCTGGGTAGCAGTGACATGAAGTTTTCCGGGTAGTAGTGACATGAAGTCTTCCAAGTAGCAGTGACATGAAGTCTTCCTGGTAGCAGTGACATGAAGTCTTCCGGGTAGCAGTGACATGAAGTCTTCTGGGTAGCAGTGACATGAAGTCTTCCAGGTAGCAGTGACATGAAGTGCTCTGGGTAGCAGTGACATGAAGTCTTCTGGGTAGCAGTGACATGAAGTCTTCTGGGTAGCAGTGACATGAAGTCTTCTGGGTAGCAGTTACATGAAGCCTTCAGGGTAGCAGTGACATAAAGTCTTCTGGGTAGCAGTTATATGAAGTGTTCCGGGTAGCAGTTACATGAAGCCTTCTGGGTAGCAGTTACATGAAGCCTTCCGGTTAGCAGTGACATGAAGTCTTTCGGGTAGCAGTGACATGAAGTCTTCCAGTTAGCAGTGACATGAAGTCTTCTGGGTAGCAGTGACATGAAGTCTTCCGGGTAGCAGTGACATGAAGTCTTCTAGGCAGCAGTGACACGAAGTCTTCCGGGTAGCAGTGACATGAAGTCTTCCGGGTATCAGTGATATAAAGTCTTCTGGGTAGCAGTGACATGAAGTCTTCTGGATAACAGTGACATGAAGACTTCCGGATAGCAGTGACATGAAGCCTTCTGGGTAGCAGTGACATGAAGTCTTCCGGGTAGCAGTGACATGAAGTCTTCTGGGTAGCAGTGACATGAAGTCTTCCAGGTAGCATTGACATGAAGTGCTCTGGGTAGCAGTGACATGAAGTCTTCTGGGTAGCAGTGACATGAAGTCTTCTGGGTAGCAGTGACATGAAGTCTTCTGGGTAGCAGTGACATGAAGTCTTTTGGGTAGCAGTTACATGAAGTCTTCCGGGTAGCAGTTACATGAAGCCTTCCTGGGTAGCAGTTACATGAAGCCTTCTGGGTAGCAGTGACATGAAGTCTTCCGGGTAGCAGTGACATGAAGTCTTCCGGGTAGCAGTGACATGAAGTCTTCGTGGTAGCAGTGACATGAAGTCTTCCGGGTAGCAGTGACATGAAGTCTTCTGGGTAGCAGTGACATGAAGTCTTCCGGGTAGCAGTGACATGAAGTCTTCCGGGTAGCAGTGATATAAAGTCTTCTGGGTAGCAGTGACATGAAGTCTTCCGGATAGCAGTGATATAAAGCCTTCTGGGTAGCAGTGACATGAAGTCTTCCGGGTAGCAGTGACATGAAGTATTCTGGGTAGCAGTGACTGAAGTCTTCCGGGTAGCAGTGACATGAAGTCTTCCAGGTAGCAGTGACATGAAGTGCTCTGGGTAGCAGTGACATGAAGTCTTCTGGGTAGCAGTGACATGAAGTCTTCTGGGTAGCAGTGACATGAAGTCTTCGGGGTAGCAGTGACATGAAGTCTTCTGGGTAGCAGTGACATGAAGCCTTCTGGGTAGCAGTGACATGAAGTCTTCTGGGTAGCAGTTACATGAAGTCTTCCGGGTAGCAGTTACATGAAGCCTTCTGGGTAGCAGTTACATGAAGCCTTCGGGGTAGCAGTGACATGAAGTCTTCCGGGTAGCAGTGACATGAAGTCTTCCGGGTAGCAGTGACATGAAGTCTCCTGGGTAGCAGTGACATGAAGTCTTCCGGGTAGCAGTGACATGAAGTCTTCTGGGTAGCAGTGACATGAAGTCTTCCGGGTAGCAGTGACATGAAGTCTTCCGGATAGCAGTGATATAAAGCCTTCTGGGTAGCACTGACATGAAGTCTTCCGGGTAGCAGTGGCATGAAGTATTCTGGGTAGCAGTGACATGAAGTCTTCCGGGTAGCAGTGACATGAAGTCTTCTGGGTAGCAGTGACATGAAGTCTTCTGGATAACAGTGACATGAAGACTTCTGGGTAGCAGTGACATAAAGCCTTGTGGGTAGCAGTGACATGAAGTCTTCCGGGTAGCAGTGACATGAAGTCTGTTGGGTAGCAGTGACATGAAGTCTTCTGGGTAGCAGTGACATGAAGTCTTCCGGGTAGCAGTGACATGAAGTCTTCTGGGTAGCAGTGACATGAAGTCTTCCGGGTAGCAGTGACATGAAGTCTTCTGGGTAGCAGTGACATGAAGTCTTCTGGATAACAGTGACATGAAGACTTTCAGGTAGCAGTGACATGAAGCCTTCTGGGTAGCAGTGACATGAAGTCTTCTAGGTAGCAGTGACATGAAGTCTTCCGGGTAGTAGTGACATGAAGTCTTCCGGGTAGCAGTGACATGAAGTCTTCCTGGTAGCAGTGACATGAAGTCTTCCGGGTAGCAGTGACATGAAGTCTTCTGGGTAGCAGTGACGTGAAGTCTTCCGGGTAGCAGTGACATGATGTCTTCCGGGTAGCAGTGACATATAATCTTCCGGGTAGCAGTGACATGAAGTCTTCTGGGTAGCAGTGACATGAAGTCTTCCGGGTAGCAGTGACATGAAGCCTTCGGGGTAACAGTGACATGAAGCCTTCTGGGTAGCAGTGATATGAAGTCTTCGGGGTAGCAGTGACATGAAGCCTTCTGGGTAGCAGTGACATGAAGTCTTCCAGGTAGCAGTGACATGAAGTCTTCCTGGTAGCAGTGACATGAAGTCTTCCGGGTAGCAGTGACATGAAGCCTTCTGGGTGGCAGTGACATGAAGTGCTCTGGGTAGCAGTGACATGAAGTCTTCTGGGTAGCAGTGACATGAAGTCTTCCAGGTAGCAGTGACATGAAGTGCTCTGGGTAGCAGTGACATGAAGTCTTCTGGGTAGCAGTGACATGAAGTCTTCCGGGTAGCAGTGACATGAAGTGCTCTGGGTAGCAGTGACATGAAGTCTTCCGGGTAGCAGTGACATGAAGTCTTCCGGGTAGCAGTGACATGAAGTCTTCCGGGTAACAGTGACATAAAATCTTCCAGGTAGCAGTGACATGAAGTCTTCTGGGTAGCAGTGACATGAAGTCTTCCGGGTAGCAGTGACATGAAGTCTTCCGGGTAGCAGTGACATGAAGTCTTCTGGGTAGCAGTGACATGAAGTCTTCCGAGTAGCAGTGACATGAAGTCTTCTGGGTAGCAGTGACATGAAGTCTTCTGGATAACAGTGACATGAAGTTGTCCGGGTAGCAGTGACATGAAGCCTTTTGGGTAGCAGTGACATGAAGTCTTCTGGGTAGCAGTGACATGAAGTCTTCCGGGTAGTAGTGACATGAAGTCTTCCGGGTAGCAGTGACATAAAGTCTTCCTGGTAGCAGTGACATGAAGTCTTCCGGGTAGCAGTGACATGAAGTCTTCTGGGTAGCAGTGACGTGAAGTCTTCCGGCTAGCAGTGACATGATGTCTTCCGGGTAGCAGTGACATGAAATCTTCCGGGTAGCAGTGACATGAAGTCTTCTGGGTAGCAGTGACATGAAGTCTTCCAGGTAGCAGTGACATGATGTCTTCTGGGTAGCAGTGACATGAAGTCTTCCAGGTAGCAGTGACATGAAGTGCTCTGGGTAGCAGTGACATGAAGTCTTCTGGGTAGCAGTGACATGAAGTCTTCTGGGTAGCAGTGACATGAAGTCTTCTGGGTAGCAGTTACATGAAGCCTTCTGGGTAGCAGTGACATAAAGTCTTTTGGGTAGCAGTTATATGAAGTCTTCCGGGTAGCAGTGACATGAAGTCTTCTGGGTAGCAGTGACATGAAGTCTTCTGGGTAGCAGTGACATGAAGTCTTCCGGGTAGCAGTGACATGAAGTCTTCTGGGTAGCAGTGACATGAAGTCTTCCGGGTAGCACTGACATGAAGTCTTCCGGGTATCAGTGATATAAAGTCTTCTGGGTAGCAGTGACATGAAGCCTTCTGGATAACAGTGACATGAAGACTTCCGGATAGCAGTGACATGAAGCCTTCTGGGTAGCAGTGACATGAAGTCTTCCGGGTAGCAGTGACATGAAGTCTTCTGGGTAGCAGTGACATGAAGTCTTCCAGGTAGCAGTGACATGAAGTCTTCCAGGTAGCAGTGACATGAAGTGCTCTGGGTAGCAGTGACATGAAGTCTTCCGGGTAGCAGTGACATGAAGTCTTCTGGGTAGCAGTGACATGAAATCTTCCAGGTAGCATTGACATGAAGTGCTCTGGGTAGCAGTGACATGAAGTCTTCTGGGTAGCAGTGACATGAAGTCTTCTGGGTAGCAGTGACATGAAGTCTTCTGGGTAGCAGTTACATGAAGCCTTCTGGGTAGCAGTGACATGAAGTCTTCTGGGTAGCAGTTACATGAAGTCTTCCGGGTAGCAGTTACATGAAGCCTTCTGGGTAGCAGTTACATGAAGCCTTCTGGGTAGCAGTGACATGAAGTCTTCCGGGTAGCAGTGACATGAAGTCTTCCGGGTAGCAGTGACATGAAGTCTTCTGGGTAGCAGTGACATGAAGACTTCCGGGTAGCAGTGACATGAAGTCTTCTGGGTAGCAGTGACATGAAGTCTTCCGGGTAGCAGTGACATGAAGTCTTCCGGGTAGCAGTGATATAAAGTCTTCTGGGTAGCAGTGACATGAAGTCTTCTGGATAACAGTGACATGAAGACTTCCGGGTAGCAGTGACATGAATCCTTCTGGGTAGCAGTGACATGAAGTCTTCCGGGTAGCAGTGACATGAAGTCTTCTGGGTAGCAGTGACATGAAGTCTTCCGGGTAGCAGTGACATGAAGTCTTCTGGGTAGCAGTGACATGAAGTCTTCTGGGTAGCAGTGACATGAAGTCTTCTGGGTAGCAGTGACATGAAGTCTTCTGGATAACAGTGACATGAAGACTTCCGGGTAGCAGTGACATGAAGCCTTCTAGGTAGCAGTGACATGAAGTCTTCTGGGTAGCAGTGACATGAAGTCTTCCGGGTAGTAGTGACATGAAGTCTTCCAAGTAGCAGTGACATGAAGTCTTCCTGGTAGCAGTGACATGAAGTCTTCCGGGTAGCAGTGACATGAAGTCTACTGGGTAGCAGTGACGTGAAGTCTTCCGGGTAGCAGTGACATGATGTCTTCCGGGTAGCAGTGCCATGAAATCTTCCGGGTAGCAGTGACATGAAGTCTTCTGGGTAGCAGTGACATGAAGTCTTCCGGGTAGCAGTGACATGAAGTCTTCGGGGTAGCAGGGACATGAAGCCTTCTGGGTAGCAGTGACATGAAGTCTTCGGGGTAGCAGTGACATGAAGCCTTCTGGGTAGCAGTGACATGAAGTCTTCCAGGTAGCAGTGACATGAAGTCTTCCTGGTAGCAGTGACATGAAGTCTTCCGGGTAGCAGTGACATGAAGCCTTATGGGTAGCGTGACATGAAGCCTTCTGGGTAGCCTTCTGGGTAGCAGTGACATGAAGTCTTCCTGGTAGCAGTGACATGAAGTCTTCCGGGTAGCAGTGACATGAAGTCTTCCGGGTAGCAGTGACTTGAAGTCTTCCGGGTAGCAGTGACATGAAGTCTTCTGGGTAGCAGTGACATGAAGTCTTCCTGGTAGCAGTGACATGAAGTCTTCCGGGTAGCAGTGACATGAAGCCTTCCGGGTAGCAGTGACAGGAAGTCTTCCGGGTAGCAGTGACATGAAGTCTTCCGGGTAGCAGTGACATGAAGTCTTCTGGGTAGCAGTGACATGAAGTCTTCCGGTAGCAGTGACATGAAGTCTTCGGGGTAGCAGTGACATGTAGTCTTCTGGGTAGCAGTGGCATGAAGTCTTCTGGGTAACAGTGACATGAAGACTTCCGGGTAGCAGTGACATGAAGCCTTCTGGGTAGCAGTGACATGAAGTCTTCTGGGTAGCAGTGACATGAAGTCTTCCGGGTAGCAGTGACATGAAGCCTTTTGGGTAATAGTGACATGAAGCCTTCTGGGTAGCAGTTACATGAAGTCTTCAAGTAGCAGTGACATGAAGTCTTCCGGGTAGCAGTGATATGAAGTGTTTGAGTAGCAGTGACATGAAGTCTTCCGGTTAGCAGTGACATGAAGTCTTCCGGGTAGTAGTGACATGAAGTCTTCCGGGTAGCAGTGACATGAACTCTTCCGGGTAGCAGTGACATGAAGTCTTCCGGGTAGTAGTGACATGAAGTCTTCCGGGTAGCAGTGACATGAAGTGACATGAAGTCTTCCGGGTAGTAGTGACATGAAGTCTTCCGGGTAGCAGTGACATGAAGTCTTCCGGGTAGCAGTGACATGAAGTCTTCCGGGTAGCAGTGACATGAACTCTTCCGGGTAGCAGTGACATGAAGTCTTCCGGGTAGTAGTGACATGAAGTCTTCCGGGTAGCAGTGACATGAAGTCTTCCGGGTAGCAGTGACATGAAGTCTTCTGGGTAGCAGTGACATGAAGTCTTCCGGGTAGCAGTGACATGAAGTCTTCCGGGTAGCAGTGATATGAAGTCTTCTGGGTAGCAGTGACGTGAAGTGTTCCGGGTAGCCGTGACATCATGTCTTCCTGTTAGCAGTGACATGAAATCTTCCGGGTAGCAGTGACATGAAGTCTTCCTGGTAGCAGCGACATAAAGTCTTCCGGGTAGCAGTGACGTGAAGTCTTCTGGGTAGCAGTGACATGATGTCTTCCGGGTAGCAGTGACATGATTTCTTCCGGGTAGCAGTGACATGATTTCTTCCGGGTAGCAGTGACATGAAGTCTTCCGGGTAGCAGTGACATGAAGTCTTCTGGGTAGCAGTGACATGATGTCTTCCGGGTAGCAGTGACATGATGTCTTACGGGTAGCAGTGACAAAAATCTTCTGGGTAGCAGTGACATGATGTCTTCCGGGTAGCAGTGACATGATTTCTTCCGGGTAGCAGTGACATGATTTCTTCCGGGTAGCAGTGACATGAAGTCTTCCGGGTAACAGTGACATGATGTCTTCCGGGTAGCAGTGACATGAAATCTTCTGGGTAGCAGTGACATGATGTCTTCCAGGTAGCAGTGACATGATTTCTTCCGGGTAGCAGTGACATGATTTCTTCCGGGTAGCAGTGACATGAAGTCTTCCGGGTAGCAGTGTCATGAAGTCTTCTGGGTAGCAGTGACATGATGTCTTCCGGGTAGCAGTGACATGAAGTCTTCCGGGTAGCAGTGACATGAAGTCTTCCGGGTAGCAGTGACATGAAGTCTTCCGGGTAGCAGTGACATGAAGTCTTCTGGGTAGCAGTTACATGAAGCCTTCTGGGTAGCAGTGACATAAAGTCTTCTGGGTAGCAGTTACATGAAGTCTTCCGGGTAGCAGTTACATGAAGCCTTCTGGGTACCAGTTACATGAAGCCTTCCGGTTAGCAGTGACATGAAGTCTTCCGGGTAGCAGAGACATGAAGTCTTCCGGTTAGCAGTGACATGAAGTCTTCTGGGTAGCAGTGACATGAAGTCTTCCGGGTAGCAGTGACATGAAGTCTTCTGGGTAGCAGTGACATGAAGTCTTCCGGGTAGCACTGACATGAAGTCTTCCGGGTATCAGTGATATAAAGTCTTCTGGGTAGCAGTGACATGAAGTCTTCTGGATAACAGTGACATGAAGACTTCCGGATAGCAGTGACATGAAGCCTTCTGGGTAGCAGTGACATGAAGTCTTCCGGGTAGCAGTGACATGAAGTCTTCTGGGTAGCAGTGACATGAAGTCTACCAGGTAGCAGTGACATGAAGTCTTCCAGGTAGCAGTGACATGAAGTGCTCTGGGTAGCAGTGACATGAAGTCTTCCGGGTAGCAGTGACATGAAGTCTTCCAGGTAGCATTGACATGAAGTGCTCTGGGTAGCAGTGACATGAAGTCTTCTGGGTAGCAGTGACATGAAGTCTTCTGGGTAGCAGTGACATGAAGTCTTCTGGGTAGCAGTTACATGAAGCCTTCTGGGTAGCAGTGAAATGAAGCCTTCTGGGTAGCAGTTACATGAAGTCTTCCGGGTAGCAGTTACATGAAGCCTTCTGGGTAGCAGTTACATGAAGCCTTCCGGTTAGCAGTGACATGAAGTCTTCCGGGTAGCAGTGACATGAAGTCTTCCGGTTAGCAGTGACATGAAGTCTTCTGGGTAGCAGTGACATGAAGTCTTCCGGGTAGCAGTGACATGAAGTCTTCCGGGTAGCAGTGACATGAAGTCTTCTGGGTAGCAGTGACATGAAGTCTTCTGGGTAGCAGTGACATGAAGTCTTCCAGGTAGCAGTGACATGATGTCTTCCAGGTAGCAGTGACATGATGTCTTCTGGGTAGCAGTGACATGAAGTCTTCCGGGTAGCAGTGATATAAAGTCTTCTGGGTAGCAGTGACATGAAGTCTTCCGGGTAGCAGTGACATGAAGCCTTCGGGGTAGCAGTGACATGAAGCCTTCTGGGTAGCAGTGATATGAAGTCTTCGGGGTAGCAGTGACATGAAGCCTTCTGGGTAGCAGTGACATGAAGTCTTCCAGGTAGCAGTGACATGAAGTCTTCCTGGTAGCAGTGACATGAAGTCTTCCGGGTAGCAGTGACATGAAGCCTTCTGGGTGGCAGTGACATGAAGTGCTCTGGGTAGCAGTGACATGAAGTCTTCTGGGTAGCAGTGACATGAAGTCTTCCAGGTAGCAGTGACATGAAGTGCTCTGGGTAGCAGTGACATGAAGTCTTCTGGGTAGCAGTGACATGAAGTCTTCCGGGTAGCAGTGACATGAAGTGCTCTGGGTAGCAGTGACATGAAGTCTTCCGGGTAGCAGTGACATGAAGTCTTCCGGGTAGCAGTGACATGAAGTCTTCCGTGTAACAGTGACATAAAATCTTCCAGGTAGCAGTGACATGAAGTCTTCTGGGTAGCAGTGACATGAAGTCTTCCGGGTAGCAGTGACATGAAGTCTTCCGGGTAGCAGTGACATGAAGTCTTCTGGGTAGCAGTGACATGAAGTCTTCCGAGTAGCAGTGACATGAAGTCTTCTGGATAACAGTGACATGAAGTTGTCCGGGTAGCAGTGACATGAAGCCTTTTGGGTAGCAGTGACATGAAGTCTTCTGGGTAGCAGTGACATGAAGTCTTCCGGGTAGTAGTGACATGAAGTCTTCCGGGTAGCAGTGACATAAAGTCTTCCTGGTAGCAGTGACATGAAGTCTTCCGGGTAGCAGTGACATGAAGTCTTCTGGGTAGCAGTGACGTGAAGTCTTCCGGCTAGCAGTGACATGATGTCTTCCGGGTAGCAGTGACATGAAATCTTCCGGGTAGCAGTGACATGAAGTCTTCTGGGTAGCAGTGACATGAAGTCTTCCAGGTAGCAGTGACATGATGTCTTCTGGGTAGCAGTGACATGAAGTCTTCCAGGTAGCAGTGACATGAAGTGCTCTGGGTAGCAGTGACATGAAGTCTTCTGGGTAGCAGTGACATGAAGTCTTCTGGGTAGCAGTGACATGAAGTCTTCTGGGTAGCAGTTACATGAAGCCTTCTGGGTAGCAGTGACATAAAGTCTTCTGGGTAGCAGTTATATGAAGTCTTCCGGGTAGCAGTGACATGAAGTCTTCTGGGTAGCAGTGACATGAAGTCTTCTGGGTAGCAGTGACATGAAGTCTTCCGGGTAGCAGTGACATGAAGTCTTCTGGGTAGCAGTGACATGAAGTCTTCCGGGTAGCACTGACATGAAGTCTTCCGGGTATCAGTGATATAAAGTCTTCTGGGTAGCAGTGACATGAAGCCTTCTGGATAACAGTGACATGAAGACTTCCGGATAGCAGTGACATGAAGCCTTCTGGGTAGCAGTGACATGAAGTCTTCCGGGTAGCAGTGACATGAAGTCTTCTGGGTAGCAGTGACATGAAGTCTTCCAGGTAGCAGTGACATGAAGTCTTCCAGGTAGCAGTGACATGAAGTGCTCTGGGTAGCAGTGACATGAAGTCTTCCGGGTAGCAGTGACATGAAGTCTTCTGGGTAGCAGTGACATGAAATCTTCCAGGTAGCATTGACATGCAGTGCTCTGGGTAGCAGTGACATGAAGTCTTCTGGGTAGCAGTGACATGAAGTCTTCTGGGTAGCAGTGACATGAAGTCTTCTGGGTAGCAGTTACATGAAGCCTTCTGGGTAGCAGTGACATGAAGTCTTCTGGGTAGCAGTTACATGAAGTCTTCCGGGTAGCAGTTACATGAAGCCTTCTGGGTAGCAGTTACATGAAGCCTTCTGGGTAGCAGTGACATGAAGTCTTCCGGGTAGCAGTGACATGAAGTCTTCCGGGTAGCAGTGACATGAAGTCTTCTGGGTAGCAGTGACATGAAGACTTCCGGGTAGCAGTGACATGAAGTCTTCTGGGTAGCAGTGACATGAAGTCTTCCGGGTAGCAGTGACATGAAGTCTTCCGGGTAGCAGTGATATAAAGTCTTCTGGGTAGCAGTGACATGAAGTCTTCTGGATAACAGTGACATGAAGACTTCCGGGTAGCAGTGACATGAATCCTTCTGGGTAGCAGTGACATGAAGTCTTCCGGGTAGCAGTGACATGAAGTCTTCTGGGTAGCAGTGACATGAAGTCTTCCGGGTAGCAGTGACATGAAGTCTTCTGGGTAGCAGTGACATGAAGTCTTCCGGGTAGCAGTGACATGAAGTCTTCTGGGTAGCAGTGACATGAAGTCTTCTGGATAACAGTGACATGAAGACTTCCGGGTAGCAGTGACATGAAGCCTTCTAGGTAGCAGTGACATGAAGTCTTCTGGGTAGCAGTGACATGAAGTCTTCCGGGTAGTAGTGACATGAAGTCTTCCAAGTAGCAGTGACATGAAGTCTTCCTGGTAGCAGTGACATGAAGTCTTCCGGGTAGCAGTGACATGAAGTCTACTGGGTAGCAGTGACGTGAAGTCTTCCGGGTAGCAGTGACATGATGTCTTCCGGGTAGCAGTGCCATGAAATCTTCCGGGTAGCAGTGACATGAAGTCTTCTGGGTAGCAGTGACATGAAGTCTTCCGGGTAGCAGTGACATGAAGTCTTCGGGGTAGCAGGGACATGAAGCCTTCTGGGTAGCAGTGACATGAAGTCTTCGGGGTAGCAGTGACATGAAGCCTTCTGGGTAGCAGTGACATGAAGTCTTCCAGGTAGCAGTGACATGAAGTCTTCCTGGTAGCAGTGACATGAAGTCTTCCGGGTAGCAGTGACATGAAGCCTTATGGGTAGCGTGACATGAAGCCTTCTGGGTAGCCTTCTGGGTAGCAGTGACATGAAGTCTTCCTGGTAGCAGTGACATGAAGTCTTCCGGGTAGCAGTGACATGAAGTCTTCCGGGTAGCAGTGACTTGAAGTCTTCCGGGTAGCAGTGACATGAAGTCTTCTGGGTAGCAGTGACATGAAGTCTTCCTGGTAGCAGTGACATGAAGTCTTCCGGGTAGCAGTGACATGAAGCCTTCCGGGTAGCAGTGACAGGAAGTCTTCCGGGTAGCAGTGACATGAAGTCTTCCGGGTAGCAGTGACATGAAGTCTTCTGGGTAGCAGTGACATGAAGTCTTCCGGTAGCAGTGACATGAAGTCTTCGGGGTAGCAGTGACATGTAGTCTTCTGGGTAGCAGTGGCATGAAGTCTTCTGGGTAACAGTGACATGAAGACTTCCGGGTAGCAGTGACATGAAGCCTTCTGGGTAGCAGTGACATGAAGTCTTCTGGGTAGCAGTGACATGAAGTCTTCCGGGTAGCAGTGACATGAAGCCTTTTGGGTAATAGTGACATGAAGCCTTCTGGGTAGCAGTTACATGAAGTCTTCAAGTAGCAGTGACATGAAGTCTTCCGGGTAGCAGTGATATGAAGTGTTTGAGTAGCAGTGACATGAAGTCTTCCGGTTAGCAGTGACATGAAGTCTTCCGGGTAGTAGTGACATGAAGTCTTCCCGGTAGCAGTGACATGAACTCTTCCGGGTAGCAGTGACATGAAGTCTTCCGGGTAGTAGTGACATGAAGTCTTCCGGGTAGCAGTGACATGAAGTGACATGAAGTCTTCCGGGTAGTAGTGACATGAAGTCTTCCGGGTAGCAGTGACATGAAGTCTTCCGGGTAGCAGTGACATGAAGTCTTCCGGGTAGCAGTGACATGAACTCTTCCGGGTAGCAGTGACATGAAGTCTTCCGGGTAGTAGTGACATGAAGTCTTCCGGGTAGCAGTGACATGAAGTCTTCCGGGTAGCAGTGACATGAAGTCTTCTGGGTAGCAGTGACATGAAGTCTTCCGGGTAGCAGTGACATGAAGTCTTCCGGGTAGCAGTGATATGAAGTCTTCTGGGTAGCAGTGACGTGAAGTGTTCCGGGTAGCCGTGACATCATGTCTTCCTGTTAGCAGTGACATGAAATCTTCCGGGTAGCAGTGACATGAAGTCTTCCTGGTAGCAGCGACATAAAGTCTTCCGGGTAGCAGTGACGTGAAGTCTTCTGGGTAGCAGTGACATGATGTCTTCCGGGTAGCAGTGACATGATTTCTTCCGGGTAGCAGTGACATGATTTCTTCCGGGTAGCAGTGACATGAAGTCTTCCGGGTAGCAGTGACATGAAGTCTTCTGGGTAGCAGTGACATGATGTCTTCCGGGTAGCAGTGACATGATGTCTTCCGGGTAGCAGTGACAGAAATCTTCTGGGTAGCAGTGACATGATGTCTTCCGGGTAGCAGTGACATGATTTCTTCCGGGTAGCAGTGACATGATTTCTTCCGGGTAGCAGTGACATGAAGTCTTCCGGGTAGCAGTGACATGATGTCTTCCGGGTAGCAGTGACATGAAATCTTCTGGGTAGCAGTGACATGATGTCTTCCAGGTAGCAGTGACATGATTTCTTCCGGGTAGCAGTGACATGATTTCTTCCGGGTAGCAGTGACATGAAGTCTTCCGGGTAGCAGTGTCATGAAGTCTTCTGGGTAGCAGTGACATGATGTCTTCCGGGTAGCAGTGACATGAAGTCTTCCGGGTAGCAGTGACATGAAGTCTTCCGGGTAGCAGTGACATGAAGTCTTCCGGGTAGCAGTGACATGAAGTCTTCTGGGTAGCAGTTACATGAAGCCTTCTGGGTAGCAGTGACATAAAGTCTTCTGGGTAGCAGTTACATGAAGTCTTCCGGGTAGCAGTTACATGAAGCCTTCTGGGTACCAGTTACATGAAGCCTTCCGGTTAGCAGTGACATGAAGTATTCCGGGTAGCAGAGACATGAAGTCTTCCGGTTAGCAGTGACATGAAGTCTTCTGGGTAGCAGTGACATGAAGTCTTCCGGGTAGCAGTGACATGAAGTCTTCTGGGTAGCAGTGACATGAAGTCTTCCGGGTAGCACTGACATGAAGTCTTCCGGGTATCAGTGATATAAAGTCTTCTGGGTAGCAGTGACATGAAGTCTTCTGGATAACAGTGACATGAAGACTTCCGGATAGCAGTGACATGAAGCCTTCTGGGTAGCAGTGACATGAAGTCTTCCGGGTAGCAGTGACATGAAGTCTTCTGGGTAGCAGTGACATGAAGTCTACCAGGTAGCAGTGACATGAAGTCTTCCAGGTAGCAGTGACATGAAGTGCTCTGGGTAGCAGTGACATGAAGTCTTCCGGGTAGCAGTGACATGAAGTCTTCTGGGTAGCAGTGACATGAAGTCTTCCAGGTAGCATTGACATGAAGTGCTCTGGGTAGCAGTGACATGAAGTCTTCTGGGTAGCAGTGACATGAAGTCTTCTGGGTAGCAGTGACATGAAGTCTTCTGGGTAGCAGTTACATGAAGCCTTCTGGGTAGCAGTGAAATGAAGCCTTCTGGGTAGCAGTTACATGAAGTCTTCCGGGTAGCAGTTACATGAAGCCTTCTGGGTAGCAGTTACATGAAGCCTTCCGGTTAGCAGTGACATGAAGTCTTCCGGGTAGCAGTGACATGAAGTCTTCCGGTTAGCAGTGACATGAAGTCTTCTGGGTAGCAGTGACATGAAGTCTTCCGGGTAGCAGTGACATGAAGTCTTCCGGGTAGCAGTGACATGAAGTCTTCTGGGTAGCAGTGACATGAAGTCTTCTGGGTAGCAGTGACATGAAGTCTTCCAGGTAGCAGTGACAAGATGTCTTCCAGGTAGCAGTGACATGATGTCTTCTGGGTAGCAGTGACATGAAGTCTTCCGGGTAGCAGTGATATAAAGTCTTCTGGGTAGCAGTGACATGAAGTCTTCTGGATAACAGTGACATGAAGACTTCCGGGTAGCAGTGACATGAATCCTTCTGGGTAGCAGTGACATGAAGTCTTCCGGGTAGCAGTGACATGAAGTCTTCTGGGTAGCAGTGACATGAAGTCTTCCGGGTAGCAGTGACATGAAGTCTTCTGGGTAGCAGTGACATGAAGTCTTCCGGGTAGCAGTTACATGAAGTCTTCTGGGTAGCAGTGACATGAAGTCTTCTGGATAACAGTGACATGAAGACTTCCGGGTAGCAGTGACATGAAGCCTTCTAGGTAGCAGTGACATGAAGTCTTCTGGGTAGCAGTGACATGAAGTCTTCCGGGTAGTAGTGACATGAAGTCTTCCAAGTAGCAGTGACATGAAGTCTTCCTGGTAGCAGTGACATGAAGTCTTCCGGGTAGCAGTGACATGAAGTCTACTGGGTAGCAGTGACGTGAAGTCTTCCGGGTAGCAGTGACATGATGTCTTCCGGGTAGCAGTGCCATGAAATCTTCCGGGTAGCAGTGACATGAAGTCTTCTGGGTAGCAGTGACATGAAGTCTTCGGGGTAGCAGTGACATGAAGTCTTCGGGGTAGCAGTGACATGAAGCCTTCTGGGTAGCAGTGACATGAAGTCTTCGGTGTAGCAGTGACATGAAGCCTTCTGGGTAGCAGTGACATGAAGTCTTCCAGGTAGCAGTGACATGAAGTCTTCCTGTTAGCAGTGACATGAAGTCTTCCGGGTAGCAGTGACATGAAGCCTTCTGGGTAGCGTGACATGAAGCCTTCTGGGTAGCCTTCTGGGTAGCAGTGACATGAAGTCTTCCTGGTAGCAGTGACATGAAGTCTTCCGGGTAGCAGTGACATGAAGTCTTCCGGGTAGCAGTGACTTGAAGTCTTCCGGGTAGCAGTGACATGAAGTCTTCTGGGTAGCAGTGACATGAAGTCTTCCTGGTAGCAGTGACATGAAGTCTTCCGGGTAGCAGTGACATGAAGCCTTCCGGGTAGCAGTGACAGGAAGTCTTCCGGGTAGCAGTGACATGAAGTCTTCCGGGTAGCAGTGACATGAAGTCTTCTGGGTAGCAGTGACATGAAGTCTTCCGGTAGCAGTGACATGAAGTCTTCGGGGTAGCAGTGACATGTAGTCTTCTGGGTAGCAGTGGCATGAAGTCTTCTGGGTAACAGTGACATGAAGACTTCCGGGTAGCAGTGACATGAAGCCTTCTGGGTGGCAGTGACATGACGTCTTCTGGGTAGCAGTGACATGAAGTCTTCCGGGTAGCAGTGACATGAAGCCTTCTGGGTAGTAGTGACATGAAGCCTTCTGGGTAGCAGTTACATGAAGTCTTCAAGTAGCAGTGACATGAAGTCTTCCGGGTAGCAGTGATATGAAGTGTTTGAGTAGCAGTGACATGAAGTCTTCCGGGTAGCAGTGACATGAAGTCTTCCGGGTAGTAGTGACATGAAGTCTTCTGGGTAGCAGTGACATGAACTCTTCCGGGTAGCAGTGACATGAAGTCTTCCGGGTAGTAGTGACATGAAGTCTTCCGGGTAGCAGTGACATGAAGTGACATGAAGTCTTCCGGGTAGTAGTGACATGAAGTCTTCCGGGTAGCAGTGACATGAAGTCTTCCGGGTAGCAGTGACATGAAGTCTTCCGGGTAGCAGTGACATGAACTCTTCCGGGTAGCAGTGAGATGAAGTCTTCCGGGTAGTAGTGACATGAAGTCTTCCGGGTAGCAGTGACATGAAGTCTTCCGGGTAGCAGTGACATGAAGTCTTCTGGGTAGCAGTGACATGAAGTCTTCCGGGTAGCAGTGACATGAAGTCTTCCGGGTAGCAGTGATATGAAGTCTTCTGGGTAGCAGTGACGTGAAGTGTTCCGGGTAGCCGTGACATCATGTCTTCCGGGTAGCAGTGACATGAAATCTTCCGGGTAGCAGTGACATGAAGTCTTCCTGGTAGCAGCGACATAAAGTCTTCCGGGTAGCAGTGACATGAAGTCTTCTGGGTAGCAGTGACATGATGTCTTCCGGGTAGCAGTGACATGATTTCTTCCGGGTAGCAGTGACATGATTTCTTCCGGGTAGCAGTGACATGAAGTCTTCCGGGTAGCAGTGACATGAAGTCTTCTGGGTAGCAGTGACATGATGTCTTCCGGGTAGCAGTGACATGATGTCTTCCGGTTAGCAGTGACAGAAATCTTCTGGGTAGCAGTGACATGATGTCTTCCGGGTAGCAGTGACATGATTTCTTCCGGGTAGCAGTGACATGATTTCTTCCGGGTAGCAGTGACATGAAGTCTTCCGGGTAGCAGTGACATGATGTCTTCCGGGTAGCAGTGACATGAAATCTTCTGGGTAGCAGTGACATGATGTCTTCCAGGTAGCAGTGACATGATTTCTTCCGGGTAGCAGTGACATGATTTCTTCCGGGTAGCAGTGACATGAAGTCTTCCGGGTAGCAGTGTCATGAAGTCTTCTGGGTAGCAGTGACATGATGTCTTCCGGGTAGCAGTGACATGAAATCTTCCGGGTAGCAGTGACATGATGTCTTCTGGGAAGCAGTGACATGAAGTCTTCCTGGTAGCAGCGACATAAAGTCTTCTGGGTAGCAGTGACATGAAGTCTTCCGGGTAGCAGTGACATGAAGTCTTCCGGGTAGCAGTGACATGAAGTCTTCCGGGTAGCAGTGACATGAAGCCTTCTGGGTAGCAGTGACATGATGTCTTCCGGGTAGCAGTGACATGAAGCCTTCTGGGTAGCAGTGACATGATGTCTTCCGGGTAGCAGTGACATGAAGCCTTCTGGGTAGCAGTGACATGAAGTCTTCGGGGTAGCAGTGACATGAAGTCTTCCGGGTAGCAGTGACTTGAAGTCTTCCGGGTAGCAGTGACATGAAGTCTTCCGGGTAGCAGTGACTTGAAGTCTTCCGGGTAGCAGTTACATGAAGCCTTCTGGGTAGCAGTTACATGAAGCCTTCCGGTTAGCAGTGACATGAAGTCTTCCAGGTAGCAGTGACATGAAGTCTTCCGGGTAGCAGTGACATGAAGTCTTCCAGGTAGCAGTGACATGATGTCTTCTGGGTAGCAGTGACATGAAGTCTTCTGGGTAGCAGTGACATGAAGTCTTCCGGGTAGCAGTGACATGAAGCCCTCTGGGTAGCAGTGACATGAAGTCTTCCGGGTAGCAGTGACATGAAGCCTTCTGGGTAGCAGTGACATGAAGTCTTCCAGGTAGCAGTGACATGAAGTCTTCTGGGTAGCAGTGACATGAAGTCTTCTGGGTAGCAGTGACATGAAGTCTTCCGGGTAGAAGTGACTTGAAGTCTTCCGGGTAGCAGTGACATGAAGTCTCCTGGATAGCAGTGACATGAAGTCTTCCGGGTAGCAGTGACATGAAGTCTCCTGGATAGCAGTGACATGAAGTCTTCCACGTAGCAGAGAAGTGAAGTCTTCTGTGTAGCAGTTACATGTATTAAGAAGCACCGACTGATGCTCCTGAAAGCCCAGATTAGGTAGCCACGTATTAGAGTCCTTGCCGGAGCACTGTTGCTAACGCTGACTCTCTTGTTTAGCTGTTGTCTTTGTTCAAGGCTTGTTAATGTAGGCTCGCTACCCGCTGAGCTCGTTATCAGTAAATCAAATAAACTTAATCATTTAATTAAAAACATAAGATGGAAGATAGAAATCCTAGTTACAGAAACAGAAAACATGACTCCCAGTCTCTAAGCGACTACAAGAATGAGTGGATTAGGCAAATACCGTCAGGATTTAAGGGATTTGGGTTCCACATTTTTTTTTGGTTCATTTTTTCTTTCAACGAAGTAATGTTGTCGACAAGAGACACCGGGCGCTCCACACGGAATCCATTTTTGGGAAAGAAACACTGAGCTTGTCTAGGAAACATTTTTTGGTTATGTTATCAGCATCTGTATAGCACATTTTAGGCCTTTTTGTGGCCCAATGTCGTGTCTGCAGTCCGGGGTGGATTCTGAACTGGTCTGGGCTTGCTCACTGGCAAGCATCTTGCCTTTTTGTGAGCCTGTGTAAGGATGGGTCTTTCTGGAGTAGGGGGCAGTGAGGATTCCTGTAGTTCTAATGTTGACCACTAGGGCTGTAGCTGTTACTAGTGCAGCAGTAGGAGTGGTATTCATAAAGTGAGGGCAGAGACATCCTCAGGAACAGTTTGAGACCTCGCATTTGCAAAGGCAAGTGGGCGTGCCTTTACCATGCTAGTGCAGCGGGCCTTAACCTATAGTCTGGGGACTCCAGAGGGTCCGCAACACCTACTCAGGGGGTCCGCGACAGCGTCGGCAATCAAATAATAGTAACAGATTAATAAGGTGTATATAAATAAAAAAGCAAAATGTAAAAACAGATTTCAAAACATTTTGTAAACGTGAAGAAATGTGAAATTGGAAGCTACAAATTAAGTTGGTGTCCTCAGATTGACTCATGGCAAGAGCATCAAAAAGAAGATAGTATGGACGATGGATGGCCTACAGCTCCAACTGTCCAATTAAAATGTAAATTTAGATGTTTTATACTTATTTGTAAAATAAATAAAATATTTCAGTATTTGTGTATTTGTTTGGTGAATGTTTGTTTACATATTTTTGCGCATTCTTTTGCGGTTGAAGTCTTCGACATTGCTTGGGCTGGGTCCTCAGATTCTAATAATGACGCAGTGGGGGGCCATGGGTTCCCAAGATGATTCAGTGGGGGTACCTGTATTCCAGTAAAGATTAAATGGGGGGGTCTGCAGAAGTCAAAAGGCTATGAACCTCTCTGCTAGCGTATGCATACAGCATGTGTGCATGCCTGTATTCTATTTAAAGCCAGATCTATTGGCTTGGCCAGTGCTTTCAAAGGGAAGAAAAGGAGGCGTTGAAACTTTTCAGACACTCCCCCCAGTCACAGATCTGGGTTTAATCCATCACCGTTCTTTAGCCCACTCCACCACCCCAGTTCAGAGCCAGCCATATGCAAATCAGTCTTGACCCTGTGCCTCATGGGAACAGTCCAGCCCGAACTACCAAGCTAAGCGCGTCTGGAGCTTCAAGAGTGTCCCCAGACCTGAGAGCATCAGATGTCTGCAAGATGTCACCGAGCGAGTCCTGTGCCAGATTTTCATGTCTGAAACACAGAAAAGAAAGTTGTGAAGTTGTATGGGAAAGGTGTCTTTTCTTACTAAAAGCAGCGTGAGCGGCATAATAAACAAATACTTCCAGGGACCAAGTTGTTTGTGGGTTAAAGAAAATTATGGGGTCCTTTATCTGGATGTCACAAAATGAGGCTGGGACACCCAGAGCTGAAACGGTAGGGGCATTTGCAGAGCGTATTTAGTGGAATACCTGATGCCAATATAACGTACGTTTCAATGTGTTGATATTTATAATGGAGGAGAGAAGCAGAACTTTGTACGTTATGGGGCACGAGCCACAGTGGGTGTTAAAATCTTTAGATTACACACATTTACAGTAGCACCTCACATATTCACAGTTTATCCACAGTGAGATTAAGTGATTTGCGCAGAACTGCACAATTTTCAGCCAAGTGCCAAGGTGGACTCAAACACAGGTGTCCAGGTGCTGGTGGCCAAAATGTTTCTTTGGAGATTGGTACTTGTAGAATCCACGGCCAGCGCTGGCATCGCCCACTGACAAGGTGGCAGTCAGACCTCTGGTGAAGAAGGGAGCAAGGGAATGGGTGAAAAGCACCCAATAATAGTTTACCTTAGCATCACTTTTATGGTGCTTGTTCTCACATCACTCACTCTGCCATCAACCATTACACAAACCTATTCTCTTCTTTCACATCTCTGGCACAGCCTCCTCTCATGTCTTTCTCCCCTCCATATCCTCTCTCACACTTTCACTCTCTGCTGTGGTGAGCATGCCCTGCCCTAGCCAACCTGAGCCAAAGAGCAAGCCCGAGGCAGGGACGGCTGCTCTGCACCGATGCCTGTGTATGGACTGATAAAGTAACTGTAGGATAAGACATTATGGTCAAGCCATCACCCTAAAGCCAATACTGCCTGAAAGGCTCACAACCACATCAATGCTGAGCCTTAGCTAGCCTTCTTTGTGAGATAGAACAGAAAGCCAGGGAGGTTTACTCACAGGATCTGGACTGCTGCCTGCGGGATCCTCGGGCCCGATTCACAGAATGAACTTAAGACTCAATCCTAAACTTACTACTATTTTGGTATTCACAGAATGCACTTACTACTTTTGGCATTCACAGAATGCACTTACTACTTTTGGTATTCACAGAAGTTAGTATTTTGTCTTAAGTCTGTCTTAAGTCTGTCTTAAGTTTGTCTTAAGACAAACTTAAGACAAAATCCTAACTTTTGTGAATACCAAAAGTAGTAAATGCATTCTGTGAATACCAAAATAGTCGTAAGTTTAGGATTGAGTCTTAAGTTAATTCTGTGAATCGGGCCCCTCATGTTTTAATAGGGAGGGCCACTGGAATTATGTAATTCTGTGGCCGCTATTTACTTTGTATCATTATGGATGTGTGTTTGCCACATATTGTATCATCTGCTGCACAATTCGCAGATTTTAGCAAAACAAATATGTTTCTAAGTCAAATGGATACAAAGTTATTGAAAATGCAGCGTCGAGTGCAAGAGTGGCTCTTCCATTAGGACGGAGGAGCATCGCCCCACTGCAATCTCGCAGTGCGAGAAGCAGAAACATAAAATGGTATTGTAAATGCCATTGCAGCATTGATTGGCTTAGGGGAAGGAGGCTGCCTGTGGCTGCTTTCTGTTGGGAAAAGACAGGACTTGGCCATTAGCTGAGGTGGCGCGGGACCCGGTAAGGTGAGTTTTAATTTTTTTTATTTAAACACTCGCGTGAACCCACGAAACCGCCCGAGCGACCCTCTTCCTCCTCCCCACCCGCGAGTCATGCCGGCCGCGACTGGTCATGTAACGTTGCACAATGGAAGGCCTTACCAAAACTTTGACTAGCCGGTGCTTATCACTGTATTTGGGTGTTAAATTGGTATTAGTGACATTAATGATCATCAATCATACAAATACAACTAAATATGTAAAAAGAACATCAGATTTATTCCATATATAATGAAAATATACAATCATAAAATACAATGATAAGCACAGTACATAAAATCAATAAGAATCACTTAAAAAAATTCAACAGAATAATGCAATTCAAATACAGTTCAAAACCAGACATTAATGATAATGACCCGCATAATCACATGGAAGGACAGAAACAAAGTAAGACATTAACAATTGTGCAGTACAGTTGGTACACTCGGTGTCCTAGTGACACCCTAAATATCGGACACTGTATAATTTGTGCTGCTATTAGGGTACTGGCGTCTTGAGTTGTACGTAGAGGATGCGTCGACGCGTTTCGATGGAAAAAATGGTCACTCCATCTTTATCAAGACTGTAAAACTTTTTGGCTCTGTCCTAGTATCAGGGTCCTATATAGTAATACACCCTACAATAAACATACATCATATTAGAATACATTTTTTTAAATTCATGGATTACATGTTATACAATTTTGTACATTATTCGAACAGTACTATATTCTGTAACTTACAGGGTCACATTTGATTAAAACACATCCCATACTTTATCATAATGACACCTGTGCTATATTCATAGTGCCCCCTTAACGTGAAAAAACTCCCTGGTTGATTGTATCATCACAATATATATGATTTGTCTGGATAGTTCCATTTGTATTGACTAACCTAGGGCTAGATGTAGGTAAAATAGATTTACCGATTTTTAATTACCGAATTTTACCGATTCGGTAATTAAAAATCGGTAAATCTAAGGGGTGGGTATGTAGGTATTCCAGATGTGCTGGAATACCGATTCGGAAGAATTCGGTATTTACCGATTCAGTAAATACCGAATCGGTAATGCCCATTCATTCCTATAGGCTTTGAAGCACATAGGAATGAATGGGCATTACCGATTCTGGACTGCTGCCTGCGGGATCCTCGGGTATAACCATAAAGGTAGGTTCTTGAGTCAGGGTGGGAGTAACAAGGATAGAGAGTGAGCCACCTCTTTTTGTCTGTGGCCCAATAAATGTTATATAGTGATTTTTCTTTCTCACTTATACAGATTTGGTCCTTTATCATTGGACGTATGTATAATATTCCCTCTTTTGAGGTTGGACCATTCAATTAGGAACGCCACTGACCACCCACTTTCAACAGGGTAAGAATTTATATAATGGCAGTAACTTTATCCCCTGTAAGCAATTGAGGAACCAATAATTATCCTCGTATAATACGACCACTAAGTGGCTGGCAAGAAACCTTGAAGGGCTAACCCAGGGAATGCCTCCTCTATTATGCATCCTTTATTGGATATCTAAATAAACTAGGTTATTCAATACAAATGGAACTATCCAGAAAAATCATATATATTGTGATGATACAATCAACCAGGGAGTTTTTTCACGTTAAGGGGGCACTATGAATATAGCACAGGTGTCATTATGATAAAGTATGGTATGTGTTTTAATCAAATGTGACCCTGTAAGTTACAGAATATAGTACTGTTCGAATAATGTACAAAATTGTATAACATTATCCCAGGGGGTGCTGCTCGGCTGGGAACTGCCCTGAAGAGACTGCAGGGCTAGGGGTGAACACAAAGATCGGATCCTTAATTAGTGATTTCAAAGAGGGTTTTATTGGGATATAGGTCTTCCTCTGCATTGCAAACAGGGCATTATCCGTGTCCTTGTAAGGTGGAAGGGGGACGGGGTATCGGTATCAGGAGGAAAAAGGGATTGCAGTCTTGGATCAATGTAAGTAGTCACTCCCTTGAAGGACCGCGGGGTCCGTATGGATGTTATTAGTACAAGTAAAGGGGGGGGCTGGGTGTTTCCTTGGCCGTACTCCGATGGTCCAGCTGGCTCTGAGAGGAGGCCCTTTGGCTACTCTGGTCTCCGTTCTGGTCAGCCCGCCGTGGCTGTAGCTGATGTCTTCAGCTTCGTGCGAAGGGTCCCCAAGACCAAGAAAGCAAAAAGAGAAAGGATTTCGGTTACTGGGATGACCAGTACAATGATCGTAGGGGCCGGGGAGTGCAGGAAACCAAGTGCCGGTGAGTGTTTTTCCCCCAACGTAGCGCAGTGCTCACAGTGCTCGTGAAGGAAGGGGCACAGGGGATACTATATACACGGTACACAGCGGCTTTACTCGGTAGGGAGACTTCTCCGTCCCACCCACCCAGCAACTCTGCCCCGTACCTTGTTTAGCCACGCTCCTCCCTCGGGAACATGGCGGGGCGATGCACCGAGATGTTGGCCTCCTGGCTTGATGATATCAGCTGGGCTCATCTGCTCCTCGTCTTCTCACTTCCTCACGTTGCTTCTCCTCCTCACCGCACCGTCTTCGTCCTCCAGGGAAACGCCGTCCGTCGGTGCAGTAACACTTCCGCCTTTTGACGTCCCAACGCTGTAGAGGGGCGGGGCTTCACCTTCCTCGTCGTTCCACTTAAAGGAGCCCGGTCCCGAGTCTGATGCTGTCCCGCAGCCGTCCTGTTCCTCCTTCCACGAGTTATCTGGCAGCTGTGGGGACAACGGGCATGGTGAGAGGGGAGCGGCGGACCACCACTCCGGGGCATTACTCTGCATGGGTTCTCCTAGTCCAAGTGCCCCGTCACAAACATGTAATCCATGAATTTAAAAAAATGTATGCTAATATTATGTATGT
The DNA here is from genome assembly GCF_964263255.1 of Lissotriton vulgaris. Classification (NCBI taxonomy): domain Eukaryota; kingdom Metazoa; phylum Chordata; class Amphibia; order Caudata; family Salamandridae; genus Lissotriton; species Lissotriton vulgaris. The sequence continues at coordinate 1,849,880,837 of NC_141694.1, read as the reverse complement.
TTATTGTAGGGTCTATTACTATAGACCCTGATACTAGGACAGAGCCAAAAAGTTTTACAGTCTTGATAAAGATGGAGTGACCATTTTTTCCATCGAAACGCGTCGACGCATCCTCTACATACAACTCAAGACGCCAGTACCCTAATAGCAGCACAAATTATACAGTGTGCGATATTTAGGGTGTCACTAGGACACCAAGTGTACCAACTGTACTGCACAATTGTTAATGTCTTACTTTGTTTCTGTCCTTCCATGTGATTATGCGGGTCATAATCGTTAATGTCTGGTTTTGAACTGTATTTGAATTGCATTATTCTGTTGAATTGTTTTAAGTGATTCTTATTGATTTTATGTACTGTGTTTATCATTGTATTTTTAAATGATTGTATATTTTCATTATATATGGAATAAATCTGATGTTCTTTTTACATATTTAGTTGTATTTGTATGATTGATGATCATACGGTTTTAGAATATATGTAGATCAAGGGGACTTAACTTTTTCAGGCTGTGATACCTCAATTCCCTTGACTTCTCCAAGGGGGACCTCTCTTTTTCTTAACACATTAGTGACATTAAACCTTAGCCGAGCCATCTAAAAATGACAAAATACTAAATTAATATATAACAAAATCTACCACTTTACAACGCATAATTTTCCTATTCTTGCAGCATAATTTAGTAAACCTCCCACTACATAGTTTGGTCATCCCTAATTCCAGTGTCCCTGTTACTAAATGCCGGTGCCACCCACCAGCAACCACCAAACTGGGTACTGTCCATACCCCTATGTCCCAATATAACTTTACAGGGTTTTTTCATTTTTTGGCCAGGACTTAGAATTTTGGGAAGCAAAACAACAAGGCCTCTCTGCCCCACCAGAATGCAAGATGTTATTGGCTGTACAGCCTGGACTGACTGATGGGCACTGAATCCCAACGAAGCCATTGAAAAAAAGAAAACAAAAATGTCCTCCCCTTTTTAGGTCTCGCCTGTCAATGCGCATGTGCATTGAGCTTGCGAGACTATGGGGGCTTAAACAGACTTTAACCTACTTGCAAGGAATCGTGGCGATTCCTTGCAGTGCCCGTGAAATTCAAGCTCAATGCGCATGCGCATTGACATTAAAAGCGCGTGCACATGCCCCCAGCCGCCTGCCTTGCATGTCTTTCCCCTCAGGCGCACTCCTCCCACACCCCCGCTCCGCCCCCTCCCCTGCCTGCCGTGTCGCATTTCTTCAGGGCACCTCCCCTCATCAGTTCCCCAGCAGCATTTGTTCCCCAGCCTGCCGAGAGCAGCTCTTCCTGCTCCGCCCTCTCCCCACTCACTCTCCCCTCACGACGCCCCTCCCGCTCCGCCCCCTCCCCACTCTCTCTCCCAGCACTCTAGCACTGCTTGTCTTCCGTGAAACTGTCTGTTCTGCCTCGAGCGGAAGGAGGCTCAAGACGCAGCTTGCCTCTCAATTCTCCTCCCTCTCCCCAACCGCCAGCAGGGCTTCAAACTGAGCCTGCAAAGGGAAGCCGCATTGAAAGCCCCCTCAGCCACCCACACCAGCAAGCCACACGAAACTCTTACCAATACAAGACCTATTGCCCCCATCCGACAGCACCTCCCCTCTCTCTCCCTGCAGTATAACGGCTTTCTCTCCTCTTAAACACATAAACCTTGTCTCGTCTTAAACCCTAACCTGCACAAATCATTTTTTGGACACTGAAACAGACTATTTTGTTAACAAAATTCACCAGCCCACAAACGCCAGCACCTCCCCTCTCTCTTCCCGGACACAGCCAGGCTTGCAATTCGACTCCCCCTCCCCAGACGCCAGCACCTCCCCTCTCTGTCCCTACACACAGCCAGGCTCGCACAACACAATAAACGAAAGACTTGAAACTGAAATCGTTGTAAAAAAAAAAAAAATCACAGACGAATTACAAGCTACATCGCCGTATACATTCCCCATTCAGCAGGCCTACTATTTCCCCCCCCCCCTCCCTCTACAGCGTGCTACGCAAATTTTTGCGATTGTATCTATAGGCTTGCACCTAAAAAACATTTCCTATTTTGACATCATTGGGATTACGTTATTATAACCTTTACAATGCTTTCGAACAATAAATACATGCAAACATTTACAGTATGTCTGTTGGGTGAGAAGGGAGATTGATTTTTACGAACGAATCAAACACAGAGCCTCTCTCACATCCACTTGACTAAACACTCCACCCAACCCCTCCAAACCCCACACAATACGTTGGTACTGCTCGGACCACTCTTCAATTTCATTTACATAAACACACAGGCCCCAGACTCCAAGGCTTTCGTCAACAAAACTACAGGATGCTAGAGTTTTCTCTCCTCTTAAACACTTAAACCTTGTCTCGTCTTAAACCCTAACCTGCACAAATCTTTTTTTGGACACTGAAACAGACTATTTTGTTAACAAAATTCACCAGCCTTCGACATCTGTTCCCCAGCCCACAAACGCCAGCACCTCCCCTCTCTCTTCCCAGACACAGCCAGGCTCGCAATTCGACTCCCCCTCCCCAGACGCCAGCACCTCCCCTCTCTGTCCCTGCACACAGCCAGGCTCACACAGCACAATAAACGAAAGACTTGAAACTGAAATCGTCGTCAAAAAAAATAAAAATCACAGACGAATTACAAGCTACATCGCCGTATACATTTTGCTGTTTACACACAAATCAATCACCATCTCTCTCACTTAACATCATATATTGAATACATTATTTACAATCTTAATCATACAGCCTCTGTCCCATTCTGCAGCAGACATCAGCTCTTACCATTTTGCCACACCTGTGTCTACATTTCGGTCTTTACACACAAATCATCCAGCATCTCTCTCATTCAACATCATACATTGGATACATTATTGTAATTACTATTCATCCAGCCTCTGTCCCATTCATCAGCATACATCAGCTCATACCACTTCGCCACACCAAAAACAGAAAAATGAGCGCAAGTTCGAGGCACAGGAGGGATGGCTAGCTTTACTTTCAAAATACTTATGTGTAAACGAAATAAAAGACACAGACTCACCCACATTCAGCAGGCCTACTATTCCCCCCCCCCCGCCCTCTACAGCGTGCTACGGAAATTTACCACTTCGCCACACCAAAAACAGAAAAATGAGAGCAAGTTAGAGGCACAGGAGGGATGGCTAGCTTTACTTTCAAAATACTTATGTATAAACGAAATAAAAGACACAGACTCACCCCCATTCAGCAGGCCTACTATTTCCCCCCCTCCCTCTACAGCGTGCTACGCAAATTTTTGCGATTGTATCTATAGGCTTGCACCTAAAAAACATTTCCTATTTTGACATCATTGGGATTACTTTATTATAACCTTTACAATGCTTTCTAACAATAAATACATGCAAACATTTACAGTATGTCTGTTGGGTGAGAAGGGAGATTGATTTTTACGAACGAATCAAACACAGAGCCTCTCTCACATCCACTTGACTAAACACTCCACCCAACCCCCCCAAACCCCCAACAATACGTTGGTACCGCTCGGACCACTCTTCAATTCCATTTACATAAACACACAGGCCCCAGACTCCAAGGCTTTCGTCAACAAACTACAGGATGCTAGAGTACTTTAAGCGCCGTCGTCAAGATTGTAATCAGTTGTCAAGTTGCTTTTGGGATATGCTAATTTGAACAGCAGGATGCGAGCCGGGTGTTAGCCCGAGAACCACAACAAAACAAAAAAAAAAAACACATCCCACTGAAAGAAAATACTAACACTGGAAACGTGATGCTTTTTTAAAGAAAACTCCTATAGTTTACATACCATGCCTACTATTTCACAGCCTCCCTCTAGAGCGTGCTATGGAAAATTGGGGGATTCTACGTCTAGGCTTGCACATACTAAAGATTTCCTAGGTTGCCTTCATTGGGATAACGTTAGTAGAACAATTCCAATGTTTTGAAACAATAGATCCATGCGGAAAATTACGGTATGTATTTGGGAACATAATGGAGATTGCTTTTTACAAACGGAACAAAAACACAGAGCCTGCTGGTTGTGCACATTTACCCGTTATGCACACACAACAGCTCTGGTGACTACATGCTTCTACAAAAACATACACAAATTATTTTAAATGCCAGCAACACGTACACACAGAGCAGCATTACCTAACATAAGCTCATACTACTTCGCAAACCACAAACACACAAGTGAAAGCAAGAGCAAGTCACAAGAGGGATGGATAGTTTTACTTCAAACATACTTGTGTACAAAATTAATAAAAGCCACAGGCTCACCCCCATTCACCATGCCTACTATTTCGCACCCTCCCTCTAGAGCGTGCTATGGAAAATAGGGGGATTGGAGGTCTAGGCTTGCACATACTACAGATTTCCTGTGTTGTTGCTCAATGGTACTGTGGGGGTGCAGAATGATAATGTGGTATTGCTGCGTGTTGCATTGGTGGACATCAGTGATGCCGTTGTTGGGAGAAGTGCTACTGTTGTGGTGCTGAGTTATGCTGTGGTGGTAATCATTGAACACCAACACAGCACCACTCATCACCAGTACAGCACCACTCATCACAACAACAGCATTACTAAGCACCACACTAACATCACTCAGCAACACACCAGCATCACTCTACACCACCACAACAGCATCATTCAGCAACAACACACTAATACACTACAACGACACAGCAACACTTACCACCACAGCACCACTCATCACCACAACAGCATTACTCAGCAGACAAACGTCACACAAACAGAACATGTACGCTTTTAACAGGCACACACACCAACAGCTATCAATGGACGCTTTCACCAGGCGTACACACACACCAACAGTCATCAGTGCATGCTTTCACCAGGCATACACCCACACTAACAACCATCAATCCACGCTTTCTACAGTCACACACACCACCGGCCGTAAGTGCACGCTTTCTACACATTTTTTAACGTAGCACACACAATTACAGCTATACAAGCATGCTTTGGTGCTGTACAGTACTGCAGTAGTATGTATGAATGAGACTGTTGGTGTGCTAAATACGGCTGTGGTGGTGCAGAGTGATGCTGTGTTGTTGCTCAATGGTACTGTGAGGGTGCAGAATGATAAGGTGGTATTGCTGCATGTTGCATTGGTGGACATCAGTGATGCCGTTGTTGGGAGAAGTGCTACTGTTGTGGTGCTCAGTTATGCTGTGGTGGTAATCATTGAACACCAACACAGCACCACTCATCACCAGCACAGCACCACTCATCACAACAACAGCATTACTAAGCACCACACTAACATCACTCAGCAACACACCAGCATCACTCTACACCACCACAACAGCATCATTCAACAACAACACACTATCACACTACAACGACACAGCAACACTTACCACCACAGCACCACTTATCACCACAACAGCATTACTCAGCAGACAAACGTCACACAAACAGAACATGTACGCTTTTAACAGGCACACACACCAACAGCTATCAATGGACGCTTTCACCAGGCGTACACACACAACAACAGTCATCAGTGCATGCTTTCACCAGGCAGACACCCACACTAACAGCCATCAGTCCACGCTTTCAACAGTCACACACACCACCGGCCGTAAGTGCACGCTTTCTACACATTTTTTAACGTAGCACACACAATTACAGCTATACAAGCATGCTTTGGTGCTGTACAGTACTGCAGTAGTATGTATGAATGAGACTGTGGGTGTGCTAAATATGGCTCTGGTGGTGCAGAGTGATGCTGTGTTGTTGCTCAATGGTACAGTGGGGGTGCAGAATGATAATGTGCTATTGCTGCGTGTTGCATTGCTGGAGCTCAGTGATGCGGTTGTTGGGAGAAGTGCTACTGTTGTGGTGCAGAGTTATGCTGTGGTGGTAATCATTGAACACCACTCTACAACGACACTGCAGCACTCATCACCACCACTCATCACCACTACAACATTACTCACCAGACAAACGTCACAGAAACAGAACATAAACAGTGCATACATACTACCTATTAAAAAAATTTAATGTGAGAAAACAAAGGACAATGCAGAGCGGCGAGACAAAACACGTATGGCGGAACACAAGAGAAAACGAGCCAACAGCGACATAAAAATTTTTTTTTACAGGATGCGAGCTCAGACGGAAGTAGACTACAGGACCCGCATACCAGAACGACACGCGCAAACATAACTCAATGCATGGCGAAGAGACGAACTAAATAGCAGCCATTGATAGCATGAAAAAACACACTCAAAAGAAAGTAGCCGGACAGAAGCCAAGTGCGAGCAAAGAAAGACCCAAAACAATAATTACATTCACATCACAAAAAGTAAATTCATAGCCAAAAGTGTAAAAACTCACAAAGGCACTCTTTAATGATATTAAAATAAAATAGTAATTACCTGTCGATCGTAGCAGCTCATTCAGTGAAATGTAGAGATTAAAAAAACAACACACAAAGAGAACATAAACAGTGCATACATAATACGTTTAACTAAAACAATAAAAAACAGCAACAACAAGCATTTACAATGCAACGGTTTCGCCTTCGGAAAAGTTTGAGCTATTGGCATTGTAAATGACAAACTTTTTATTTATGTGTTGGTTTTGAAAACAGATAAATAAATGGCACTCTCATTTACAATGCCAATAGCTTACTCTGTCGCAAATGCAAGACGTATTGCATTTGCACACACACACCCACACAAGAGCCCCCCACACACACACACACACAAGAGCCCCCCACACACACCACACAAGAGCCCCCCTCACACACCAGAGCCCCCCACACACACACGCAAGAGCCCCCCACACAAACACACACACGCAAGAGCCCCCCACACAAACACACACTCGCAAGAGCCCCCCACACACATACGCAAGAGCCCCCACACACACGCAAGAGCCCCCCCCCCACACACACACGCAAAGAGCCCCACACACACGCAAAGAGCCCCACACACACGCAAAGAGCCCCACACACACGCAAAGAGCCCCACACACACGCAAAGAGCCCCACACACATGCAAAGAGCCCCACGCAGAGGTCTGGGGTGGCACAGAAGCAGAGTTTCACCAGCTGAGGCTCGCATGAAGCCTCTAGCATGAAATAGAGGGAGGGTAAGGGAGAAGTGATGAAAGAGAGGAGGTAAACAATGAAGGGAGAGCTCCATACGTTAGGCGGGGGGTCGAACTTGGCCAGAGGTGGAGGAGGTGTACCCCAGATTCGAGGGACTGCCCCTTCCAGCAATCTAGGAAGCTCTTTTCAGGAGAATTTGTTTGAAAAAGCAGGTGGAGCAAGTTGTTCCAAGGGGAATAGCTGTTTTTATTATTACTGCTGATAAGTTATCTGTGCCACCTGCTCTTGTAAGTTTTAGCATCTCAGTTGTTTTCTTAATGATTGGTATTGAGAACCCCTCTTTGATCTCTTTATTAGCAAGAAATGTTATCAGGCTATAAAGTAGTGTCCTCCAACAGTGAGAAATGCCCTGCGTGGCCGAAACAGGTCGGTGTGACAGACTGGCTCTGTTTACTTAATTAAATACCTGAAGTGAAGGATTTCTGAGTGCGGCGTATTTTTGCTAAAAAAAAAATAGATATATATATAATCCTGCTATTGTTGTATACACACAGCTTGTCAACTAGTAGCAAGGTGATCCTCATAGCTATATGCATTGCGTAACTCATACAAAATCATTATAGGTTTCTTTGATGAAGCAAGGTAATAGTGTATTGCCTGTTGCACAAAACGGTGAAGGTTTAAAATCATATGATGTATTAATCAATACAAGACAGGTTCCTTTTAAATCCAAGTACAGTTTGAAGTAGAAACCCCAAACTGAAACTGCATATTAAAAAGATTTAATAAAAAAAAAAGAATGACTGGTGCAAACTAAGTCAGACTGTATTATTCATTCAACCACATATCGCTTGTTCTTTTTCAAAGAAAAGGAATACTGAAGAAAATATTTAGAGCGCACATAGAAATCATTTTTTCACCACTTAGTACAAGGTCTGGAGCAAAGTCTGCTTTGATGCCGCTAAGAATTAGGAACAACGTTTTTTTCCGTTTAACGTCCTCCGTGCATGAAAAGCATAGGACAAAATAATTCCAATGGGTTAATGTCTCTATAGTTACCAGGTCACAAGCTCAAGCTCGAATGTCATCCCAGGATCCCTGGCTGACATCAAAGGGGCTGATTTACTGTAGCTGCTACTTCCTCCAGAGGCAGGCAGATGGCGTGGCCGCCTCCACGGAAGTGTGTTCTTAATCTGGGGCCCTGAGTTTTAGCTGCGATAGTAGTTTGTGCAGGGGTCCTCATCAAAAACATACACCTTAGCGATGCCTATGCAATGCATGCATGAGGAAACATTATGCAGTACGTTGTATCGAAAATATTGGCGTTTCTGAAACCTTTAATGTTGCTGTGAGGAAAATATATATATAGAATACACAGTATCGTTCCGAAAAAGGCCACGTCGACCAAAGTGCTTTACTGCCGGTGGGAAGTCTGCGTTCTTAACTTAAACATAGAAACCTGCCACATATCACCACGGAATGCTTGTAACGTCAAATAAATATACAACAATAAGCTCCACTGCGGTGCCGAATATAAAAGCGATCATACTAAGAGTGCGTGCTGCACTTGAATGGGCGCCGTTTCTCATTGGAGAACCTGTTACTGAGTATCATCCCTGGGGTACAGGGGGAAATGCATTGTGTATGAACGTCCAATTGAAGAGTTGCTGGTGAACCCCTGTATTCTAAAGGCACAGTTGAATACAATCAGGAAGCAGTTGGCCCTCCCCTTAATCGGTAGGTAGATTACACACATCCAGAGTTGAAGGCATAGGATTCCTTCCATATCTCTGACAGCGGTGTGTGTGCAACACTACCACTGCCTACGCACACAACTTAACCATAAAGTAAACTATCCAGATGAATAGGATGAAAGACCACGAGCAATTAAGCAGATTAACGTGCAGTGTATGAATAGGGCCGACTGTGGGCGGACACCTTAGACCACAACAACGATTCCAAAAAACACACTTAGATGCGAACTAGTTCCCAAGAAGGCACTCGTCTGCTGTACAACCGATAGTAATATTGGAGAGCACGAATGGATGAAACGAACTTCTACATAAATGCACTGACTAGAAACAAACAGCCCAGCAAAACACAGTGCTTAAAACACCTGCTACCCGCCCTTCAATAAAATGTGTTAAACCCCATGGTAATGAGTCGCCTTAAACGACCGCACACACGAGTTTATAGTCTACATATTTATTTCGTGCAGGGATGGAATTGCACGACAACGTTTATAAGGGGTCAGACACATCACAATGAGAAATAAACTAACCCTCAATTCTAAGCCAAATGAGCATCTTAAACAGGGAAGCATGAATAACTATAAAAACCTATCCCAGGGCGGCGTGAACACCCGAGCAACACAGCACTCACCGTGGGCGGAGGCGCGGGGCTGCAGCTGTCCTACTCGGCAACACCTGCCCGGCAACGTCCTCCGCTTCTTCCGGGGCTCCCTCCAGGCAGGCCACGGGAGCCCCGCGTGGGCCGCCATACTTCTTGTGGGCCGTCGTCTTCCTTCTTCCCCTGGGCGGCGGGGGAGCGGGCACTTCCGGCCGGCCACGCTAGGATTGGCCGGCCGGCTGAAGAAACCCCCGGGCGGGACGGGATACCACAATTTGTGAGGACACGGGGGGGGGCGGGAGAGGACGAGGGGGGCGGGCGGGAGAGGACGAGGGGGGCGGGAAAGGACACGGACGTCGGGAGGGAGGCGGGAAACGTGGGGACGGCGGGAGGAGGGACACAAGGCAGGACAGCAGCAAGCACGGCCCGGCCGGACCAGATCCGGGGGCGTTCCCGGCGTCGCGTGACGTCGGCAAAAGCCAAAGAATCTCGGGAACGCCCCCGTGTCTGGTCCGGCATTGACGGACAGGCCCCTCGTCCAATGGCTAGGCTCCATTTATGGAGCTAGCCAATGGGACAGGGGGGCGTGTTCCAGAGTGCTTACTGTACTCAATAGATTTCTCTGGAGGCGGAGCCTAACGGCTCCGTCCCCCAGCGAAACCTAAAAAGCACAATGGCCACGGCTGGTCTTTCCGAGCTAAGACGAGAGGGAAATGCAATTTTCCAATTAAATTAAAGAATAAGCATATGTTGTGCACACATCCACTCTGAAGGTGCACACATCGCATGTGCGTGCACATACATGAAGTTAACAACAAAGTGCAGTAGTGAATGTTTTCGACTTGGGTTTTTACTTTTTTATAAACTTCGTTATTCTATCACGCCTCATCTTGACGATTGTTATCCTTTGGGCACGGTGCAAAAAATAAAGGTTTGTTTGTACACTTCAATGTGGTATCCAACACCGCCAAAGCAGATGTTTGCCATCACAGACCAGGGGGTTAGAATGCCTGTGCTAAACGAATTTACGGAGGTGATGACCCCAGTTATTGTGCAAGAACCCCTTGGAGGCCCTTGTCAAACACTACAAAAATGACGAGCAGGAAGCAGCATTCCGTTTGCACAGTAAAGGATGTTTACATTTTGATGGGTACGTGAAATCTGAATTATTACTACATTTAAAGACTGAAAACGCGATGCTACATATAATATCCAAATCCAACGTTGAAAACTACACCGGACAAGGGAGCAAGACATTTTTACGCGGTTTAGTCCCTGTCCAGCCTAGTTCATGTGGAAACTTTTCGGGCTAATTAAAAAACATAAGTGTCCGAAAACTAGGCCAGGATACAGCAAGATGCTTCCATCTGCGCGGAAAAACCACCTGTTCTCGGAAGGTCGTTCTAAGAGAAAATGCATGTCTTGTGGTAACAGTTTTAAACATAAGTACCCGCTATATTTAAAAAAGATAGGAGGGTGGGGGCGATTCCCACGCTTGTGGCTGAAGGCTCTTCACAAATTCCACAAGGGTAGCAGCCAGGCGGACTAATCTATCGATTCTCACTATTTAGAAGGAATACCCCCTTCTTTGAGTTAGCCATGCTGACAAACTGTTTAAAACTTTCTCCCTCTTTAAACCTCTCTCACTCAAGTCAACGTAAAAACCCAACCTCGCCGTTTTACGTTGTAAAACATTTCAGCCACAATACCCACCGCATATTCTAGGCACAGGTGCACACCCCCGCCTCTCATCTACGTCCTTGGACCCTACCGTGTCCTCCGCCGGTGCCGCGGGCGGTCCCATTCCGGGGACAGGGGGGTCAGAGCGTAGGCAGGCCGGGCAGTTCTTCACCCTGGGAGCGGCTATGCCCCCGCCCGCAGCGGCGAATCCACATCACATCCCCGGGACGGCCGACGAGAGGCGACCGTAACTCAGAGCCGGGTCCTGGAGCCGCCCACAATCACACAGGAGGCTGGAGCCGCCCACAGCCTGCGCAGGAGCTCGGGAAACACAGCCACAGTCCAAAGGTGCCTGCACCGCTGAGGCAACAGCCAGCGAAGTGAGCTGGAGGAGAGGAGGCGCCTGCGAGCATCACTGCCCAAGGCCAGCGGGAGGAGGGGGCTCTGGAAGGGGGAGGGGGCGCACCAGCAAGTGCAAGGAGCCTGCGCCCGCACGAGACAGGCGGGAGAAATAAAGAGGCTGTATATGCATATCAAAGAGTTAGGACTTGGAGATAAGAGATTATCACTCGTGCAAATAGAGGGTGGGAAAACAGGAGGGGCCATATAGCGCCATGGCAGTGACAGAGATAGGGCGGCACTATGCTGTCACGAGAGAGGTAGGAGAGGAGAGGCAGCGAGATGCTACACACGCTCACGATAGAAACAGCAAGATACAAGGCCCTACGTACATGAGCAAGAAGAACGAAGAAAACGGCAAAAATCAGACGTATACCATTTAGAAGGGGCAAGGGGTAGCAACCGCTAATCCTCGTGTGCCTAATTAAAACTTACTATCGCTGTGATTTAACTAATGTAGCCAATGATCATTTTAAAGTTACAAATGAGTCTTTGCTAGTTTTAGTATCATGTTAGCATTTATTGCAGCCTCAAATGTGTCACACGTACTGATTACAAACAATGGCTCAATTACAAACAATGGCACCATTACAAACAAACGCACAATTATTTGCGATTCTGGTTAATGCGGTAAAAATCACACGGAAGGTCTTGATCTGATGCCTCTACTGGGCGAAGTTTGTCACTTCTGCAACCCCTGTGACTTTAGTCAGTTTCGCGCTCGGGAGGCAAGGCGCACGTCCATGACGCTTTGGCGAGCGAGCGCACAGCCCCCCAGCGCTTCCTCTCTTCAGCCGGTGTCAATACCGGGTGCGGGGTGGAAGGCGATCTCCCCCAGCTTCTGGGCCGAAGACTCACCCTCGCAGGCACGGCCCCCGTCGCAGCTCCCACTGGCCTCCGCTGACGTCGAGGGTTCCCCCGGAGTCAGCCACTCACAGCGCGGCTCCCGGGTCAGATCCTGATGACGCGGCGAGGCTCCAACCAACGGCGGCGCAGCTCACGGGGACAGGCCCACTGCAGCGGCCAATCAGAGCGCGCCTCTGCCGACGAGCCTCCGAAAAGCCACCAATGCGGTCGCAGCCCCTTCGTGCCTCGGCCAAGGTGCCGAGCAGCTGCCGGTTGACCCTCGGGCGGGACGGGATACCACAATTTGTGAGGACACGGGGGGGGCGGGAGAGGACGAGGGGGGCGGGCGGGAGAGGACGAGGGGGGCGGGAAAGGACACGGACGTCGGGAGGGAGGCGGGAAACGTGGGGACGGCGGGAGGAGGGACACAAGGCAGGACAGCAGCAAGCACGGCCCGGCCGGACACAAGGCAGGCCAGCAGCAAGCACGGCCCGGCCGGAGGAGACTCGGGGGCGTTCCCGGCGTCGCGTGACGTCGGCAAAAGCCAAAGAATCTCGGGAACGCCCCCGTGTCTGGTCCGGCATTGATGGACAGGCCCCTCGTCCAATGGCTAGGCTCCATTTATGGAGCTAGCCAATGGGACGGGGGGGCGTGTTCCAGAGTGCTTACTGTACTCAATAGATTTCTCTGGAGGAGGAGCCTAACGGCTCCGTCCCCCAGCGAAACCTAAAAAACGCCAAAGCATAGCGGCGAGACAAGCCACATACGGGTCAAACACCACCCAAAGACAAGCCAAGTCCGAGATAAAATAAAAATCAGAGTGCGAGCTCAGGCGAAACTAAACTACAGAAACTGCATACCAGGACGACACTAGCAAACATGCGTCAATGCATGGCGAGCAGACAACTTAAATACGAGCCAGTGATAGCATAAATAAGAAGAAACGAGCCAGATACAAGGCAAGTGCGACCGAAAAAATTGGAAACTCCATAATTACATTACATTCACAGCAATGAAAACTTATACAATTTTGAGTAACAAATAACAAAGGCACTCTTTAAATATATTTTTTTTAAAAGGCAATTACCTGTCGGTCGTAGCAGCTCAGTCACTAAAGTATAGAGATCAGACAAACTACACACAAACAGACACAGTGCATTCATAATACGTTGAACACAAAACGTAGCACTGCAATTGGCTACATAGTAAACGCGAGACAACACTTTCGAAAAAAACATTAAATACATTTATATATATATAACAATTAAAATTCACACATAAGACATTACATCAACAAACAATAATTGGTCTTACCAGCAAAAACACACGGAAGATATACGTAAATGACGTTAACGTCAAAAACGTGCCACAAGAATGACGTATTACATTCAAATATTCGACGATAACAATTAGGGTAAGCACTTTCGACAAATAAAATATTTAATAAATTCATAAAAAATTAATAATAATTAAACTAACAGATATAAAGGGAAATACCAAGTAAAACACAATACTTTCAACATCTTTATAAAAATGGATTATTGACAATAATAACAGTATGTTCCACCAACTCACACATACGCTAAAGGAGGAATACCAATACATACCAAAAATACATAATAAAAGGAATAAACATAACCATATACTACATAAATACATAATCAAAACTTTGCCATTCCAGAACTTCTAGTATTGCCAAAGATAATAAGCAAGTACATACAAAAAATATAACACCGTTCAAAATTTGAAAAACATAACACATACAAAAATACATTGCTATATATAACATTTATAAACATTGCAATTATTAGAACATCTATCGTTTAGAACAGTACAAAACTATATTCTAAGTACAGACGGTAGAAAATACACAAGTCGCAATACAAAAAAACAATAATACATCATAATAAAAAATTAAACTAATAAGTATATAAACACAAGTAATAATACATTCAGCTTCATGTACTAAATGTTAAAAAAATTTAATCTTACCTGTCAAACGACGCAGCAACAACAACGGAAGAAGAACACGCCTTTACCGCACGAACATTCACACCAATCTGGAAAATTCCCCGTTGACGCACGTCAAACGCAACGCTACGTCAAAAAACGTAGCGCTGCGATTGGCTAGAAATTACGTCACACTAAACATTACATCAAAATAAAAAAAAGACTAGAACGCTAATCTCCCTTACGTAACAAACGTAAAGGGAATACATAGCGTACGACATTTTTACATAACAAAAATAAAACACAGTTTAAAAACATTCACTAGGGGGCGTGGCCAAGATGGCGGGGTGAGCGGACGCTTCCTCCCGTAGCTCCTCCGGCCCGGCTCAGCTCGAGCCCCGATTCCTGCGCTTCTCTCCCCCCGCGGTCGCACTGCGGGCGAGAGAACTGTGCTGGAGTTCTTGGGGCACGTTTTGATACCACTTTGACTTCTGTTGCCCCGGAGGAAGTCCCCTAAAAGTTTGTTCAACGATCGACCCGAGGAAGGGAGCCTGGGTCGCCCCGAGGAGAAGGGCCTGGAGGCGGAGCATACTGCGGCGCTGTCCGCGCGCCTCGGCGGAGTCGAGTGCTGAAAGCTGGAGATCCCGGGGGACGGACTCGACGGACTTCGCGGAGTGTGGAGGCTTCCTGACCGGCGCCCTGGTGGTCGGGACCATCGCTAGACGACAGACCCCTGCCCTGCGACGACGATCTACTCCCCCGCCATGGGTATCGGAGTGTGATGCCTTGCGGACCCCGAGCCTGGAGGACTGGAACGGTGAGGCCTGAGCGGAGCCCGAGCCGGGCGTATTGGCCGATGGTGCTGGAAGACGTTGGGTTCGCACTTCCCCGACCCGTGGCCATTTGAGGGTCGCCCATAGACTGGCTGGTCTGGGCTGGCATCCTGGGTTCTACCCTCCCGCCATCTTGTCTTTGCGGAACTAATGCTGGTGACCCTCGCCCGCGCCCTGGTCATACGGGCGCCTTGGTTTCTCTTGGTACCTACACATCTGCCGTCCTCCCTGGGGGCACACGGCTGAAGGCCTCCGACTCGGACATTGCTGGCCGCCCTGCCTGGCCCGGTGGTCGCCTCGCCCTGACCTGGGCCGCCATTTTGTCGCCTGTGACGCACTACCCTTGTCCTTGGTGAGGACTTCGCATCTGGTGCCCACGAGCGCCTGGGCGCGTCTACAACGGCCGGCTCTGGGCCTCGACTATCGCGGAGGCCAGGATGGCCGGAAGACGAGGCGCAACACGGGGAGATCGCACTTTGCCGGACATGCTCGGCAGGGCCCAGCAACTACGCGACAGGGCGCAGCCGTCCCCGGGGTCCTCCCGGGCCTCAACGGACGCCACCGGGGGCGAACCACCTGTCACGAGGTCCTTCATGGAGGACTTATTCAGCTCCCTCAAGGAGGAATTTCAGACTCTCAAGACCGAGGTGGCGGGAGAGGTCCGTGAAGTGCGGAGAGAAATCGAAGGCCTGGGCGAACGAGTCGACACGGTGGAAACGGCGGCCCAGCGCCGCGACGAGGAGATAGTTCATCTCCAGCAGGACGTCCTCCGCCTACGGGAGCAGTGTGTCGAGCTCCAGGCCCACTCGGAGGACCTCGAGAACAGATCCAGGCGGAATAATATCCGGGTGCGGGGCGTTCCGTCCGCGGATGAGGGTGCGGACCTAGTGGCCTATTTGCAGGACCTGTTCCGCGACATCTTGGGAGAAGGAGAGGACTTCCCGATCCGCATAGACAGAGCACACAGAGTGGGCCGCCAGCGCCAATCATCGGCACCCCCACCTGATATCCTGGCATTCCTGCCGGATTTTCCCCTAAAGGAGCGCATTATGACAGAGGCCCGCAGGAAGCAGCCGCTGTCCTTCCGAGAACGACCCGTGGCGCTCTATCAAGACCTGTCCGCCATCACACTGCAGAAGCGCAGGTCTTTCCGCATTGCTACAGACTTTCTGCGAGAGCATGAGACGAACTACTCCTGGGGTCACCCCTTCCGTCTTATTTTCCGATGGAATGGGGTGCTACATCAGCTGCGCTCCTTACAAGATGTCTGTGGGGTGCTGGGACTCACAGCTACAGAGGAAGAAGGGGCGACACCCGCATGGAGGCGCCCCGAGCGGCGAGGCCGACGGAGATCGCGGAGGCGCCAATCGTCAGCACCAGCGAGTCGCCCTGACTCCCCTACCATCAGGGCGGACATGGCGGAGGCCCTGAGGACTGCGGCCAGGAACTTGCCTGAATCTAATGGAGTGGCCCAGACGGCCTAACTTTTCTCCGGGGGGAGAGACTCTTAGCTTCTTCGATGCTGAGTTGGGGCTGGGGGTTGGGGGGGGTGAGGTTGGAGGTGTGTGGCTGGACGTCCACTTGACTGTTTTCTGCAGACTCGCCCATTTGGGCTAGACTGAGACTATGGGGTGTTTTTTCTTGTTTTTGGTTTTGGCTGGTTGCCATGGGTTGGTTTTGGGGGGGTTTCAAAGCTGGTTTGGTGTTGGGGGGGTCCCGTCCGATACTGTCCGAACACATGCGGAGCCGACTCTGGCCTTCCCTGCGCCCCTGCCCCGCGCGCCCCTTCCACTGATCCCGAGCTTGCTGCACAGCGCTTCGCTTCCCTGGGAGTGATGCCGCCCCTGAAAGTAGTGACCCTTAATGTTAAGGGTCTGAACAACCCTGTGAAGCGTAGGGCGATTCTTTCCCTGCTAGAAGGGTCGCAGGCGGATATCTGCCTCCTGCAGGAAACCCATTTACTCTCTAAAGATTGCCATAGGCTGCGCTCTGCCAAGTTTCCCACGCAACTCTTTTCCTCGGCGGCGACTAAGACTGCAGGGGTGGCCATTCTTCTAGCCAGCTCCTTCCGAGGTGAGGTACTGTATAAACATGCCGAGCAGAAGGGGAGGCTCCTAGTGTATCGCATGCGTCTGGGGGGTGTTGCCTTTACGGTTGGTTCCGTATACAGCCCAAATGACCACCAGGATCGCTTCCTGGAATCTGTGTTGGTAGACGTTACTGCCTCGCCCGACCGCCACGTCATCTTGGGGGGAGACCTGAACATGGTCTTTGACTCCACCTTGGATAGGTCGGCCCAGCGCTTTCCGCAGACGGGGGAGCTTTCTAGAGCGGTACAGGACCAGATCGCAGAGATGGATCTGCATGACCTCTGGCGCATCATGCACCCCGCCGATAGGGACTACTCATATTTCTCCCACGCACACCGCACTTACTCGCGGTTGGATTACCTCTTGGTGAGTGGACCGCCCCGCCTCGCCGCCACGGCGGCTGACATCGGGGTTTTGTCCCTGTCCGACCATGCGCCGGTTTCCGGAGTTTTTGCCTGGCCGGCGGCCCCCCCCTCCAGAGGGATGTGGCGGCTTCGGGACACGCTTCTCCATAAGAAATCGGTGGTGAAGCGAGTGGAGGAGGTTATTCAAGAATACCTGATCCACAACAGCAACCCCGATACGTCCCTGGCAACGCAGTGGGCAGCTCTGAAAGCGGTCATCAGAGGGGAGTTTATCTCCATCTCCTCGGCGGAGAACAAGGAGCGTCAACGCAAGAGGGAGGAATTAACGGCGCAGGTCAGGGAACTTGAGCAGGTTCACCGCCGGACGGGGGCGCCTCGTGTTTGGAGGCAGCTGAAGGCGGCGCGGAAACTTCTCTCTGCGTTGGACCTAGACCGGGCGGAGTATGCGGCGTTGCGCCTGAAACATGCCTTTTACACCGGCGGAGATAGGTGCGGTAAGCTCCTGGCCCACCGGCTCAGGGCTGCGCAGCAACGCAACGTCGTGAAGGAGCTAGTGGGAGCAGATGGGGTCCCGGTTTCCGGTGATGCGGAGGTGGCGGACTCCTTTCGTGCCTTTTACGAGGCGCTGTATGCTGCAGAGCCCTCCCCACCGGGAGAGGCTGAGGCCTATCTGGAATCAGTAACCCTCCCGGCCTTGGACCCCGCCCAGGCGACCCACCTGGAGAGGGATATTCACGTGGAGGAAGTCATCTCCGCTATTGCACGGCTGAAACACGGCAAGGCCCCGGGCCCGGATGGCTATACGGCCTTGTTTTACAAGACCTTCTGTCCCACTGTCGCGCCTCTCCTAGCTCGTTTGTTCAACTCCTTCTCCGAACCGGGAGCCATCCCGCCAGACCTTCTTTCGGCGACCGTGTCGGTTATCCCGAAACCGGGAAAAGACCGGACTCTATGCCGCTCGTATCGGCCCATCTCGCTTCTTAATGTGGACCTCAAGCTGTACACGGGGATCTTGGCGGCCAGACTGGGTCTACATCTACCAGGTTTGGTGGAGGCGGACCAGGCCGGCTTTGTACCCGGTAGGCAGACGGTCGACAACACCAAGAGGGTGACGCACGTGCTAGAAAAGGCCTCACGCGTCCCAGGGGAGCGGATGCTGCTATCGGTAGACGCGGAGAAGGCCTTTGATAGGGTTCATTGGCCGTACCTCGAGCTGGTTCTTGGGAAACTGGGGATCGGCGAGAAGTTCCGCACTATGATCTTTAATTGCTATAAGAGACCGTCAGCATCGGTGCGTGTAAACGGACACAGCTCCGGCAGCTTTGCCATCGAGCGTGACACGAGACAGGGTTGCCCCCTTTCACCGCTCCTGTTTGCCCTCTATATGGAGCCGTTTGCCCAGAGGATTCGCGATAACCCGGACGCTATCGGAGTGAGGATGGGGCAATACACGCATACTGTCAGCCTGTATGCGGACGATGTCTTGCTGACCCTAGATGACCCTAGGCGGTCGCTCCCTGCCTGCGTCCAGGAACTGAATTCCTTTGCCCGTGTGGCAGGCTTCAAAATGAATATGTCTAAGTCGGCCGCCCTGGACGTGTCCCTCTCTGTTGACACCAGGCGGGACCTCCAGCGTCTTTTTCCTCTGCAATGGTCCTCCTCCACGGTGCCTTACTTGGGGATTTTGCTTGCGCCTTCCCTGCCTGCAATGGTCGCTGCTAACTATTCCTCTCTGGGCAAAAAGATCAAAGAGGAACTCGGCCGATGGAACAAGGGCCTGCTCTCGTGGCTGGGCCGTATCGCAGCGGTGAAGATGACGATACTGCCTCAGATCCTGTATCTTTTTCGCGCCCTACCTCTCCAGCCCCCTGTAGGTTGGATACGACAGGCGCAGGCAGACATCTCCCGCTTTGTGTGGCAGGGCCGTAAGCCTCGGATGAAGCGGGTCCTCTCCATGCTTGCCCTGGAGGCGGGGGGGCTCGGGGTCCCGGACCTCCGGAAGTACTTCCAGGCGGCACAACTTCGGTATCTGGTGGAGTGGAGCCGGTGGGAATCGGACAAGCACTGGCTCTTTCAAGACCAGGCAGTTGCGGGCCGCACGCTCCAGGAAGTCCCGTTCCTGCGGCGCACTCACTGCCCGCCAAACCTCTACGCCTCTTTTATCACCCGGGTTCCGCTGAGAGCGTGGGACGCGGTGTGCGAGCTTCGCGAGCTCACCACCTTTCCATCGCCGTTCACTCCCATTGCTGGCAATCCGGACTTCACTCCGGGCCTGGAACCGGGAGCCTTTTCCCACTGGGTGAGCGCGGGCTGCAGGGCGCTTTTCCAGATCTATGGGCCGGAGGGCGTACTCCCCTTCCAGCAGCTCCGACAGGAGTTTGGCCTGACGGAGGGGGACAGACTGCGTTATATGCAAGTCCGCCACTGGGCTCTACAACCCCCAGTGCGCGACGTCGCTGCCCGCTCGATTACGCCCTATGAGCGTTGGCTGGTTACCCGGACCTCGGATGCCAAGCTTATCACCGACTTGTACAAGTTTCTCCAACCCCCGCCGTTTCATTACCATAACCCAGGGAGGGAGCGCTGGCACAGGGAATTGGGCAGGACCTTGAGCCACCAAGAGTGGGACAGGATTGCGTATCGGGCGAGGCACTCTGCGTACCACACTGGGCTGACGGAGACCTTTACTAAGGTGTCCACCTATTGGTATTACACCCCGGAGCGGCTCTACGAGATGCGCAAAATCGGCGATAGAGGTTGCTGGCGCGGCTGCGGACAGGAGGGTACCCTCACGCACATTCTCTGGGAGTGCCCGGTGCTGTCGGCCTATTGGAAAGAGGTCTTAGATGAGGTGGACAGGCATTTTGAGATTGAGCTCCCGCGCTTCCCTGCGTATGTCTTGCTAGGCCTCCCCAATGACCTGATGTACCCGCTGAAGTCCCGCAGGGGTGGGCAGATTGCGATCGCGCTGGGCTCCGCGGTTCAAAATATCCTGGTGCTCTGGCGTACCCCCACTGCCCCCTCTGTCACTGGTTGGTTACACAGGCTCTGGCAGGTACTGGGCATGGAGAAGATGTCGCTGACGGTGGCTGGGAATGTTGACCAGTTTGAGGAACTTTGGCACCCCTTTTTGGCACTGCTATCCACGGAATTTCGCGAGCTCACATGCCCACGGTACCTGCGACTTCTTAGGCTGACGCCGCCGGCGGCTCCAGCGGAGTGAATGTGCGGGGTCAGGGGTTTGGGGCGGGGTTATATGCTTCTAATGCTGACCTTCGGACGGGGATGTTGGGGTATTGTTTTCTTTCTTTTCTTCCTTTGCTTCTCTTTCTCCCTATTTTCCGGGGTTGGGGGGCTGGAGGGATGGTGTGTTTTTTTTACTGTGTTGCGGGACGCTAATTCAGCTCGGCCTTGCTAAGAGAATGGGGACCTCCTGGGGGGTCATTCGCAATGCCTTATTGCCTTAAGACCTATGCCTTGTTACCCTCTGGGGCTTCCTGTCTCCCTATTTTCCTTCTGAACCGCTGCAACATCTCGCTTTTTGTACTGTTTGTTCGCTTGACCTCCTATTCCCTTCCCCATGTTTTTTTTTTTGTACCTTAATAAAATACTTTAAACCTAAAAACATTCACTAAACACTTATAATCCCAATAGACATACACAAATACACACACACATTACATTAAAAATATAAATTAACACATGCAAGACACTCACATATGCCAATCACACATGCAACTCCACTCACACATGCAACGCCACTCACACATGCAACGCCACTCACACATGCAACGCCGCTCACACATGCAACGCCGCACACACATGCAACGCCAATCACACATGCAACGCCACTCAAACACGCAACGCCACTCAACCACGCAACGCCACTCACACATGCAACTCCACTCAACCACGCAATGCCACTCACACATACAACTCCACTCAACCACGCAACGCCACTCAACTAAGCAACGCCACCCAACCACGCAACGCCACTCAACCACGCAACGACACTCACACATGCAACGCCGATCAAACATGCAACAACACTCACACATGCAACGCCACTCACACATGCAACTCCACTCAACCACGCAACGCCACTCACACATGCAACTCCACTCAACCACGCAACGCCACTCAACCAAGCAACGCCACCCAACCACTCAACGCCACTCAACCACGCAACGCCACTCACACATGCAACGCCAATCAAACATGCAACGCCACTCACACATGCAACGCCACTCAAACATGCTACGCAACTCAACCACGCAACGCCACTCACACATGCAACGCCACTCAACCACTCAACGCCACTCAACAACGCAACGCCACTCAACCACGCAACCCCACTCAACGACGCAACGCCACTCAACAACGCAACGCCACTCAACAACGCAACGCCACTCAACAATGCAACCCCACTCAACAACACAATGCCACTCAACCACGCAACGCCACTCAACCAAGCAACGCCACTCAACCAAGCAACGCAACTCAACAACGCAACGCCACTCACACATGCAACGCCACTCAACAAGTCAACGCCACTCAACCAAGCAACACCACTCAACAGCGCAACGCCACTCACACATGCAACGCCACTCAACCACGCAACGCCACGCCACTCAACCACGCAACGCCACTCAACCACGCAACGCCACTCAACCACGCAACGCCACTCAATCTCGCAACACCACTCAACAACGCAACGCAACTCAACTACGCAGCGCCACTCAACCACGCAACGCCACTCACACATGCAACGCCACTCACAAATGCAACGCCATTCAACAAGGCAACGCCACTCAACCACGCATCGCCACTCAACCACGCAACGCCATTCACACATGCAACGCCACTCACAAATTCAACGCCACTCACACATGCAACGCCACTCACACATGCAACGCCACTCACACATGCTACGCCACTCACACATGCAACGCCACTCACACATGCAACGCCACTCACACATGCAACGCCACTCACACATGCAACGCCATTCAACAAGGCAACGCCACTCAACCACGCAACGTCACTCAACCACGCAACGCCACTCACACATGCAACGCCACTCACACATGCAACGACACTCACACATGCAACGCCACTCACACATGCAACGCCACTCACACATGCTGTGCCACTCACACATGCTACGCCACTCACACATGCAATGCCACTCACACATGCAACGCCACTCACACATGCAACGCCACTCACACATGCAACACTACTCAACAACGCAATGCCACCCAACCACGCATCGCCACTCGACCACGCAACGCCACTCACACATGCAATGCCACTCACACATGCATCGCCACTCACACATGCAACGCCACTCACACATGCAACGCCACTCACACATGCAACGCCACTCACACATGGAACGCCACTCACACACGCAACGCCACTCACACATGCAACGCCACTCACACACGCAACGCCACTCAAACACGCATCGCCACTCACACATGCAACGCCACTCACCCATGCAACGCCAATCACACCCACACAGTGCCACTTTTACCCACACAGAACAACTTTCAGACACACAACGCCACTCAGACCCACGCAAGCCCACTCTCACACACGCAATGCCACACTCACCCATGCAATGCCAATCACACACGCAACGCAACTCACACACGCAACGCCACTCACACACGCAACGTCAATCACCCATGCAACAACACTCACAAATGCAACGCCACTCACCCACGCAACGACACTCACTCAAAACCACTCACACCCACGCAGTGCCACTTTCACCCACACTATGCAGTGCACAATAGGTCTCGCAGTAGGAAAGTTGGAGCTATTGGTTTTGTAAATGACAAAGCCCTTTCTGTTTTTAAAATGCAAAACAAAAATAAAAGGCATTGTTATTTGCAATTGTAATAGCTCCAACTTTACAACTGCAAGACCTATTGGCAACGCCAGTGCTTGAGTAAAGGAGCAGTGCAGCTATTAATACACAAATATACAAACATGGATTGGAAAATAAAACAGTTCTTTCACAAAACGCATAAAATACACACATTACATCACTGTGCATCCTCTTAATACATTGATAGGGAACATAAATTCAGCAAATACAAAAACTTTCCTTTAATACATCAATTACCTCAATAACATATAATCAGGCTAATTCAACATCACAGGAAAAAAACAATGCAAACACAACATACATAAATATAATAGCAAATAAAGAGTACTTCGAAATTCAAACAACAGCTCTTGTACGTTAAATAACAAACAACAGCTAAAAATACATTACATTACACTTTACGAAAACATATACATTACATATCGACAAATAAAAACAAGACTTTAATTTACATTACATAATAATCATTTACAAATATTGCGATCGGAAACAAACAATGTCAACATTTATAAAAATACACTCCTATTCATTCGTTAAGTTAAACATACTATAGATACTACATTAGATTACTTTAAAAAACACTTTGGAATAAATTCTTACCTGTCAAACGACACAGCAACAGCACAGGAACAAGAACACGCCTTCCGCGCATCAACATTTTCGATCTTCTGGGGAATTCCACCGTTGACGTAAGCAAATCAGTACGCAACGTCAAAAACGAGAAGGTAAACACTCACAACACAAAAATAAATAGAACGCTAACGTAGGCAACGTCAAGGTGACGCATTGCGTCGGCCATTTTAAAAATAATACTATTAAAACGGAACTCCACAGACACAAAAAACACACATAACACCACACATTAATTAACACACACACACAGTTAAATTACATTAAAAAATACACATAAGGCAGGACAATTACAAAGGGAAGCTCGATCACGCGTTTTTCCACACAACACATAATAAATAATTCTTATTAACATACACACACTCATAACATCGCCCTCACACCCCAAAACTCACACACACCTTCACACACCAGCAATCACACTCACACAACATCACCCTCACACACCATCACACACCTTCAGCCTCACACACACTCACTCACACTCACCCTCACACACAATCACACTCCTTAACTCACCCTCACACACCCTCACACTCACACCGTCACACACCCACACACTCACACTCCCTCAATCAACATCAAACACCCTCACTCACCCTCACACACCCTCACCAACACACACCGTCACACACACTCAGCCTCACAAACACTCAATCAACTTCACCATCACACACACTCACACCCCCTCACACTCACACTCCCTCACACTCACAACACTCACACCCCTCACCCTCACATTCCTCACTCTCACACCCCTCACCCTCACACCACTCAAGACACAAATTGGTGTGCGATGGGAGGACGCTCAGCTTGCAGGGCTGTGCTTCTATCCCCTGCTGCACTCTCCTGCTCTCTAGAAAGGTGGCATAACAACAAAAGCTGCCATCAAAATCACGTCTATACAAATCATGTGGCATTCCAAATGCTATAGGTGTCACATTCACAAAAATTACAACTATTGGCATTGTAAATGACAAATCTATCAATGTAGCTATTCGGAGAAAATACACACAAAAAAAATAAATAATCATTTACAAGACCAATAGCTCCTACTTTTCTAATGCGAGACCTATTGCATTTCCAATGCTTGTTTGATTTGCTTTCTACCCCTCGTCATTGGTAGTAAGCACTGTGAGAAAGTGCCTCTTGTGCATGAGTAGCCCCCACTTTTTGCCTGGTTTTGATGTGGTTCAAATGTAGTGCATAGGGTTCCTGCCAACCAGGTCCCCTGTGCCAGTGCTCCTCTTTTAAAACAAACTCCCAATTGGCCCCCCCTGTATATCCCTAGTAAGTGGTACCCTGGGTACCTCGGGCCTGGAGGCTGAAGAGGATCCCCTGGTCCCCCCCCCCCCCCCCCCTCACACTGGTACCATTCCACTGCCTTGCAGCCTGCATGCCCCTGTGAGGGAGAAAAAGACAAAGTTGACATGGCACCCTGCCTTGG
The DNA here is from genome assembly GCF_964263255.1 of Lissotriton vulgaris. Classification (NCBI taxonomy): domain Eukaryota; kingdom Metazoa; phylum Chordata; class Amphibia; order Caudata; family Salamandridae; genus Lissotriton; species Lissotriton vulgaris. The sequence goes on along the minus strand of NC_141694.1, from coordinate 1,849,855,246 downwards.
TTTCATGCCAGCTAGCACTGCATGGCAGCTTAGGTAAGTCACCCCTCTAGTAAGCCTCACAGCCCTAAGGCAGAGTGCACTATACTACAGGTGAGGACATATCTGCAGGAGCAGATATGTTCCCACAATATTGGGCACCATTTGCTAATATTGTAAGTGCCAGTGAAGCCGGCATAGAGAGTACATGGGCTGGGAACTTGACAACTCCAGTTCCACAGCACCGATGGTTCCACTGAATACAGGAGTGTTTGGTAACAATCAACTCCTTTCAATAAACCCACACTGATGCCAGTGTGGGATTTATTGTACTATGTACCCAGAGTACACCTCAGAGGTGCCCCCTGAATCCCTACCAACCCTGGTGTGGTCTCTGACCGGCTCTAGACAGCCATCTACCATAGAACATATTTCTGGACCCCTGGGTAGGGAGCCCCTGCTCTCTGGGACCAGAAACAGTGCACATCCTGGGCAGAGGTATCATGCCTCCTCCTCCACGATGGGCCAGTGCTCGAAGAAGGGAAGATTCAAAGGCCTTCCACCTTTGTAATGCGACCCCCAGCCTCTCCTTGAAGCAGAAGATGACAGCCCTTAGTTTACACTCCCACTTTGGGCAAGAAAACCAGCGATAAAATTCAAAAAGATAGAAGTTGTGCCCACCTCTGTCAACCCCACCCCTAAGGTGGGGGAAGCGAGGTCAAGCACAACTTTCAGTCCCCGCCTTGAAGATGGGGGGACCCCCTTCAACCAGGGTTAGGCCTAAGTCTCCTCCCACGGGAGGGTGGCGTAATAGAGGGAGTAGTCCCTTCAAGTAAGGTGGCCATTGGCCCTACCTGTTACTCTTCTACAATGCCTACTGAATTTAGTATTTAGGTGGGTCCCCAGACCTGACCCTCGGATCTGCGATGACGTAGGAAGAAGACACCCTGCAGCAGAATTCAGAAGACAAGAACTGCCTTAGTCCCAGCACTTCCGGCCTGTCTACAGCTTTGATGACCCTGCAACCTGACTTGTAACAACGGCCTCTAAAACCCCAGGGAATACTATTGCCGTCAATAAAGACTCCAATTTCCTATGGACAGCGGACCTGTCCAGAAGAGACAGATTCTGAAGATTTTGATCCCAGCGGATCCGTTTCTCCGGCACACTCTGCACCTGCTGCCCACGTCCCAAGTCTGAGTGGCTCACCTGTGCAGTGAAGTCTCTCCAGCGATCCTGATCTTGTGTCCAGTGTTGACTGACCTCTCCTGCCCTCCACAATAGCGCCTGCAGTGTGAATCCAGAGGCTCCCCCTGACCACGACCGGCTCTGGTAAGGAGACACCAATGTCGAAAGGCACACCTGCAGCGGTAGCCCTTCATCCTTGGTGAGCTGATTCAATGATGTTCCTATGACCCCTACATCCCAGCTTACCTCTGCTGTCATTGCTATTCTTCCTGCAACCTCCAGTGCCACGCCCGCAGCCTCTTTTCCATCCAGAGAATCCTCATTGAACAGCATTGGGCACCCAATGTCAAATTTGCACCCTGGACCGTCGCCCCTGTGCCGCTGGTGGTGTATGCTTGGTGCTGCTTTGTGGTTCTCCCGGTGCTTGTACTGACCACGAAAGTTTGGCCCCTGCAACCGATTTACTAACCTGCCAGGCACTCCCTGTCTCCGTTGGATAGCATTGGGTCAAACTACGATTTTGACCTCTGCACCGGCCACCCCTGTGCTGCTTATGGTGCAGTTTTGGTACTTGCCTGACCCCTGGCCCTTGCTGACCTTTGGCTCTGAAGACTGAGGGCCTCATTTATGAGGCCTTGCGTCAGTTTTGCGCTGCGGATGCGTCACTTTTTGTGACGCATCGACAGCGTAAAACATGCGCCTCGTTGCGCCATATTTAAAAAGTGACGCATCTAGGTAGATGCGTCACTTTTTAAACCCCTGCGCCACATTATACCTGCGTCAGGTATAATGTATGCAGAGGGGGCGTTCCCCCGCAAAAAGCCTCGTAATAGTGACGCAGTGAAATCTATGAGATTTCACTGCGTCACTTTTAGGATGCGGTTGTGTCAAAATCTTGCGCCTGCCTCACAGCAGGCGTAAGACTGACGCAAGCCCTTTCACATGGGGCTTTCCCCATGTGAAAGGACGCATTGCTGGAGTTGCGTCACTTTTGTGACACACTCCAGCAATGCGTCACTTTTGCGCTTACAGATGCGTCAGAAATACTGACATATCTGTAACTCCTTGCGACATGATGCGTCATACATTAAATATGACGCATCATTGGTGTCGCAAGGAGTGCGCAGTGAAAAGTGACGCATCGCTGTTTTCACGCAGCGATGCGTCACTTTTCATAAATGAGGCCCTGAGATTGTAAGTTGAACACTTACCTGTATAACCACAATATAGTTTTGATATAGGATACATTGGACTATGTGAAATCGCTTTTGCGTAGATTTTTCAAAGTGAAAAGTATTTTAAATTAAAAATGTACTTACCTGTTTACGAAGACCTGGGCATTAAAATAAGCACAAACAAAGTGTAATTCCATCAAAATTGGTCTGGATCTCCTTATGGATCTCTGTGTGTCTGTTATTGATCACTGTTGTGCAATTAATATGTTGCACTCCACTGTGTTAGGCCTAAGGCTGCTCGCCCACACTACCACTAATAGAGCACTTTGGGTTTTACATTGAGCCCTGTACACTTTTGGGGAACCCCTGGACTCTGTGCACAGCATTACCTTCTCTGTTAGGGAAGCACTTAAACAGGTCCACTGGCTACCCATTGAGGCTAAAGTTAAGTTTAAAACTCTTTGCATCGCTCGTAACGCTATTAACAATTCGGGTCCGGAATAACAGAGAAACCTGATATCCAGGTACATTCCTTCTAGACATCTCAGATCCAGCCATCAACAGCTCCTCAAAACTACCAGAGTTAAAGAGCCAGATCTGGAGGTAGATCTTTCACCCATCTGGTACCTAAATTGCGGAATGCCCTCCCACTGGAAATTCGTGCTGCCCCAAACAAACTAGCTTTCAGGAAGAATTTGAAAACCTGGCTTTTCCCACAATAATTAGGCATTGGCTCATCTTGTTCACTCTCAGAGCTCTTTTTACGGCTGGGAAGCCCTTGGGCAGCCATGCGCTCTATAAATCTAATAAATAGAAATAGAAATAGTAGCAATATCATATACAGAGCCAGGATCCTCCAAGAGATATATATAAATGCAATTACATTCAATTCCGTCAGTCAATTTTTGCCTTGTTTACTTGGAAGCACTCAAATAGAGTCAGTCAAATCGAAGAGAGATTGCCTTTCAAGATGCTCTCTCTCGTCCCAGTGCTAAGAGGCAATCATTCTCTTTCCTTTAAAACAACAGTCGATGCTAAAACACATTGCCCTGCTCAGCAAGAGCCCGCACCATGGGCTCTGTGCCTTAGGATATCGTGAATCAGTGACGATCGCCACCTTTCCTGTAAAAACATTGTTCAGAAGTTTAACATGTCTTTCTTAATAAAGTAAAATGTTTGCTCTGGCACCGTGCTTAATTTTAAAAAAAAAGTGCCAGGGCCCTCGTCAGGAGGCCACAGCAGCGTGCACCACACATTGCCCTGCCAGCGCTGCCAATGACAGCACCAACACAACTACTAACCATCAAAGTGTTACAAGTGTGACAGCTGAGATTGATCAAGCCCCCAAAGCTTTACTTGCAACCTGAGTTTGACAGTGGTCTGGGCTCATGAATATTCCCACTTTTCTTGTACAGAAAGCCTTTCACTGTGGTGACTAATCATCAAGCATTGTTGACGATATTTGGCAATCCAAGAGTCAAAATGCCTCTTTGAATTGAGCGTTGGGCTTTGAGGTTACACCTATAGGTCTGATTACGATATCGGTTGAAGTTGCCTCCGACTGACATACCTACAGAGTGGGAACCAACTGACCTCAGGTTGGCGGTTCTAACACCGCAATTAGGATGCGACTGCACATGGTTCGGTCGCAAACTTCAATTTTTCTATGGGAGATTGTACGGTGGGCCAAAACCGCCTGCAACACAATCTCCCATTGAAAAATGTACGTATTTAAACATCCCTGCACTGTGTGGCAGGCACCTTATGGTGCCTGCCACACGGTGCAGGGATGTTAAGGGGAGGCACCATAGGTGCCCCCCAGGGCCTCATGGGGAGGGCCAGGGGCAAAGGGGCCCTGCTAGTCCTTAAGGGATTATGAGGACATTCCGACCGCCTGTCGTATTGAGTCAGTCGGTCTCTCCACCTGCTGCCTCATCCGAATGTGTCAGTTGGACCGCAGCAGTAGATGCGTTTCAGACTGCAACTGACAAGCTGTTATAATCATAATCAGGCCCTTAATGATTATTCATCGCCCTACTTTTTAAGACTGCCAATACAATGGCCTGGTACCCAGTCTAAGACAGCGGAGGCTTACTTCAATTTTATTGTGAAATTGAGCACACCAGCTGCCATGTCTTTAGATCAAATTGTGACTGACACGTGCCAAGATAGTGACATGTTACGATTTAAAGACATCATTGCTAATCAATTGCGGAATCAATCAGCACTTCAGACCTTTTATTAATGGCAATGAGCATTTGAAGTTCAAAAATGTAAAAGATGAACTTTCAATGACCCAAGAAGGCCTCATTCTGTGAGGTACACAAATTGTTATTCCTGAAAGCCTAAGACAACAAGTAATCAACGTCACCCATGAGGGACATCGAGGAATAGTAGCTACCAAGAGAGCTCTGCGTGACCGAGTCTTGTTTCTGTATCTCAATGAACGGGTCAAAAAAGAATTAAAGACTTGTCATACATGCAACTGTCTTGTTTCAAACCATTACACACCCTTTGAACATATCAGAATTACCACATCATGCTTGGGAGATAAATGAAGGGAGTGACCCGATTATGGCCACCCGGGTCACTCAGGACCACCTCTCAGCCTTCCATACCAATGAAGAGTCGGTCAGACAATAGAGAATCAAACCAAAGTTATTTATTAGTATTCGCTCGAGCAGGGTCCGGTCTGACCAGCCTCCTTAGATAGCTGCCGAGGGACTGACCCCCGTTCACAAGGCAAATGCTATCAATTTCTTTGGTCCTCTTGAGAATGGACATCATCTTCTATTCATTGTCGATGAATACTCATGTTTCCCATCGGCGGAAGACCTTTCATCCACTACACATGGAAAGGTCATTCAAAAACTAGATGGCATCTTTGCGACAAGTGGTGTACCTGCAGTTCTAGAGTCTGACAACAGCCTACCTTTCAAAAGTTTTTTGAAAAATCTTTTATTTTTGTATTTTATATAGTGCAGCACAACACAAAGTGCATAGTGATAGGTGTCATCATAAGAAATATAAAATATAAGTATGCAATTATCTCTCCCGCAGACTGAGGCAAGACCACCGGTTCCCAGTACATACTGTTCATCGGAGTGAGTCTCAACAGAGGTATACCATAACCTACAATCAGGTATCCACAGCGGGTGTCAATGTTACACTCAGTTCTGATCTTCCTAATCCAACACCCTATCAGCTGCAACATATTCATTAAAGGTGTTCAACATCACCCCCCCACGCCTCCAAATCTTGGACCACATTATCATCTGTACGGTAGAGTCTCTAATGCTGTTCCTCAGCAATTCCTCATTCGAACACATCTTCCATCCACAAACCCTCACTTGGGATTCTTGGACCCATCCAACCCATTGCAACCCTCCACTGCGCAAGGAGCAGCGCCAACTGGAGTTTTTTTATGATGTCCTATGCCACCTAGGGAGTGTAAGGGGGACAAACATGCCCACCGCAGCTGAGACATTGGGTACCACTAGTTGCTAGAAATGATGGATCTCCACACAGTGCCAGGTGTATGAATGTCGCTCCATCTTCCACACAACAAGGATAACCTGCTCCAATGCTTTGAAACCTGGCTGGTGTTATGTAGGTGCATGATAGATAATTAAAATGAATCAATTTAAATCTATTATTGGAGGACACCTCCTTCACTAAGGCACATACGTGCTTCCAGTCAGCATTCTCCAAGGCACCCCCTAATTCCAACTCCCACTTAGCCCTCGGCTTACGATCTCTATTTGTTTGATCCTCACGGAGTGCCCCATAAAAGACAGAAATCAGGTGTGTATAGTCTCCCCATCGGAGTAACCTCCCAAGCGTGTGCAAAGGCAGCGGCGCCACCAAGTATGTGTTTCAAAGTACTTTCACCGGATTGTCATATTGTAGAAATTGCCTCTGTCCACCTTGATTGTGTCCTGTGCCTTCTGAAATGTAATGAAGGTTGCTCCTGGGTACAGGTTCCCTCCATCTGACCATGGACATATCTCGATCAATGGAAAAGAAGGGCTCTAAGCCCCATATGGTTAGCTCCCTGTCAAACGTAGTGTCTTTTTTACTGCGGTTTCCCACAGCCTTGCCGTATGGCAAATTATGTAGGGTGCGGGTCCCTCCACCCAGCGCCCCGGCATCAGAAGGCATGGAAATGAAATGAAATGAAATGAAATGAAATGAAAAATTACACTTATATAGCGCATAACCACCCGGAGGCCTCGCAGCGCTTTATCATGGCAGTATCATCCCTTCCCCCACATCACAGAGGAGGCGTTTCTCCCAATTGCATACTAATACAGGCAGATATTAGGGATAGTTAGACCGCCTCCTCCATGTCCTGTTGCAAAGTCGAGAGTGCCTCCCTACTATACTTCCCCACCCATATCTATGTGATAAGGAGACTATCTGGACTCCGAAAGAAGGACTCCTGTAAAGGAAAAAGCGCATTTGGTACTTAGTACAAACACCGTGGTAAGAAGAGCCACTTACGCTAGCACTATGACTGACAGTGGGAGCGTATTCCAGAATTCTATAGAGTTGGCAAGCCCCCTCACTACGCGATCCGTGTTAAGGTGCCAATGTTGCAGTTCCGTCTTAGTAACCATGATGCCGAGATATCGAAATCTCTTGATTTCCCACTGAATGCCCAGGTCGGGCAATTGCTTATGTACCTATGTATTCACTCATGTATTTACTTGTATATTTATTTATGCATTGATGCATTTATCTATTTTTAAAAGTTGTGAATTACCATAGGTTTGTGACATAAGCGCAGGGGGAGTGAGTTGAAGGCAGGCTTAGAATGTTGAGCTCTGACTTACACGCAGTGGAATAAAGGCATGTAAAACTACTCTCTGTGTGTGACGTACTCATTGGCGAGTGCCCAGGTGGGCAGGACGCTACAGCAACATCTATATTTTTTTTCTGGAATTACTTATAGTGGAGGGTTCTGTAATTCTAGTATCTGAAATTGTTGCACTGCTCCGTGTTTTCTGCTTAGAAACTATGAAATTGGTGGTTCAGCTATTTCCGCATGCAATTATTTCCTTCTGTACTGTTTTCCACAACATATTCTCCAGGTTTTACCTGGCAAAATGTGTCTGCAGAAAATCCCAAGAGTTGCTATTATTGGAAGGTGAGAAATGGGCACCCCTGAGCAGCTCCCCCGCAATACTCATGTAGCCCTTACGGCAGTAGTATGCTGCCGAGGGTTAGTTCATACCTGCAGACTCACCCACAATTGGCGGATGTCACCCCCTTTTTACTTCCAATCACCTGCCTAATGAACAAAATGCATTAATAGACGTTAACCGAGTCACCAGCTTCCCCGTTGCCCCTAGTGGGATCCCCCTCTTAAACGCCTGACGTCTCCTGCATCTTCGAGGCGAGAGGTTAGAATGTATCCTGGCTCAATTCAGAGAGCTTGCAGTAGTACCAAACACCTACATTTCCCAAGACGGGGCAGTTACATGCCAACATTCCCGATTCAGGTGGGAGACTACCGATTTCCAGACTTGTCTCCTGCATGTGAAAACTCAATTCCTCTTCCGGCTTCAGCCAACAGCGACTTGTGTGACCCTGAGCACGCGTTGCCAGTAACCTGCTCCTGCAGCTGAGTACACAACAACATGTTTATCAAGCTCTCTCTGCCTTTTGTAGCGCTTTTTCCGTGCTCCTATCTGGTAAGGAAAAAAGGTATATTTGCATTTCTGATATCCGATCCTCCAGCAGCGCACTCGCCAGTCCCATACGCGCCAATGGGCCCTAGTCAGGCCTCAATAGAAGTCAATGGGAGAAATACACTCTCCAGAATCGTTTTGTTTGATGTCTCCCGCTTTCCTCTTCTAAAATGTTGACATACATTGGGGCAATAGTTTTCAAAAAGTTTGGTCTGAGAAGGCTACATGTCCTCCCGCAGCCTGGTTTTATGGTTTGTACATGTGCAGCTGTGTCGGCTCTTTGCATAGAAAGGTATGTAGGAAGCACGTGCTGTGGATTGAAAGCAGGCCTCCAAGATGGCGCCTGACTCGTGTCAAGCAGGGAAGCATCTGCCAGGGCTCTGCAGCGCAGACAGACCTGCTTCCCTCTTCCAGTTTCCTCATTAGGCCGTGGAGCCCGGCTCATCTGCCTCCCCGGGTGCAGGGTCTCCGGCAGCTGCCAGGGCTGCTGCATACTTCTGGCCTCAAAGCATGCTTCCCGCCCACGGTCTGGCGCCGCGCCCCCTGCGCCTCGAGCCAGCACTTTCAGACTTGGCACTAGCTTCGGAAGCAGGCTGAGGTCTGTCGATGCAGTGACGCAGGCGGCCGTCTCCGGTGCAGTGTCTGCAGGGGGCGCTGCCCACGACTGAACTCCAAGGTGTCAGAGCAGGAACAGCTCTCTCCTGACAGTCACTTCTCGCACAGGTCCCAGATTTCTTTCAAAGTGCATTGATGCAGTTTAATCCTAAAAACACAAGCATCATAGATAAGCAACAAGTTTATTTATATACATATATATAAACACACACATATGTACATTAGTATATATGTATGTAATATATATATGTATACACATACATATATACACATATATGTCTATATATATCTATTAGCTACTGGCGGTCGCCAGTAGGTAGTTATAGTTAGGACCTAGTTTCCATAGGAAATCCACAACATTCTATTTGGAATAACTTTGGCGCCGGTTGAGGAATCTTTGTGAATTTCTCCAAGAAAATGGCCTTCTCGGTTCCGCTCCTTCCCTGAAAGTTTGGGGGTGATTTATCAAGCGGGGGCCAAGAAAAAAGGGGGGTCCCAAAACGTGTTTTCCCCAAGCAATTTTTCATAGGGACCTTTAGCCAGGGCTACAACTCGAACAGAATTACACAAAATTTGGCAGAGAGGTAGAGTTCTGTTCGCAGATTGTGCTTTTTGTTAAATGGTGTAAATCCGTTCAGTAGTTTCTGAGAAAATTGCAAGTAAAATCATAGCGATATCTAGAGACGGAGTTCAGCATGCGTACTGAAATCTGTTCAATTACGAGCGCGAGCTGCATGCTGATTGGCTGTGAACTGTCTGTCAACACTCGAAACCAGGAAGTGTTGGCGGCCATCTTGTGCCTCGCTAGACCCGAGTCACAAGGAAACAGTAAAACAAAGTTGAGAAATAAGGGAAGGGGGTAGGGTAGAGACATTCTGACCCTCTAGGCTTGCTCAGGGGGTCGTACATGGATGTTTAGGCTCTTTTTAAAAAAAAGAAAAATAGCGGCGTACACGTATGAAAATACGTACAATTACGAGCAAGAGCGGCATGCTCATTGGCTGTTAATACTCCACACCAGGATGTGTTGGCAGCCATGTTGTTTGTCGGGAAAGCAGAGTCAGAAGAAAACAGTAAAATAAAGTTGAGAAATAAGGAAACGGGGCAGGGTAGAAACATTCTGAGCCTATAGTCTTGGTCAGGGGGTGGTACATGGATCTTTAGGCTGAATTTTTATTTATTTTTAAATAAAAAATGGCGGGGTACTCGTGCAGTAGTTGTACGCGGTGGAAAAGTTGAAAAAAAGTAGAAGTCTGTTTTATTTATTAGGTCCCGGGGGGGGAATTACGGGGGCAATTTTTCTGCATAATGGGGGCTTGTAAGGTGCCCCGAGCACTGGGGAACGGAACTCCTCTGGTTTTATTTTTAAGTATGCAAGGGGGGGGTTACGGTCGTACTCCCCGCAGTCTCGGTGAGCGGCACCCCTCGGGTCTTTTAAAAAAAAACAAATATGTTTTGAGGTCTCTCTCTATCTCTCCCCGTACACGTCGCGGGGAACACCACATTTCTGGGGCAGTGATATGTAAAATGACCTTCCAGCTGCTGGTACCTGCATTGTGTGGAGTTTTTTATCAATTTTGGGAGGGTGGGCTTGATAATACGTCCTTGTAAATTGCCATAGAAGCCTAAGTTCTAGTGTTAACATGGGCTTCTATGGGAAATAACAAGGGAGTATTATGAAGGTCATTATCGCCGTTTTATCGGCAGTTTCCTGTCAATAAAACAGCGATAATTTTAACACCGATCCTTGATAATATGCACCTAAGTTTAGTGGTGAAAAAAAGAGGAATGGGCCATATTATCAACAAAAGGCGATACATTATCGTCGCTTTTATTGGCAGGAAACTGCCGATAAAGCGGCGATAATCGGCTTGATAATATGCCCTTGTGAATAACCATAGCATTCCAGGTTAACATCAGAAAATGGGCTGCTATGGCAATTTACAAGGGCCTATGGTTTTTTATTAATGTTGGGAGGGTGGGCTTGATAATACGTTCTTGTTAATTGCCATAGAAGCCTATGTTCTGGTGATAACATGGGTTTCTATAGGAAATAACAAGGCTGTATTATCATGGTCATTATCGCCTTTTTATCAGCAGTTTCTTGCCAATAAAACGGCGATAATTGTAACACCGGTCCTTGATAATATGCACCTAAGTTTACTGGTCAAAAAAGAGCAATGAGCAATATTATCAACAAAAGGTGATACATTATCGTCGCTTTTATCGGCAGGAAACTGCTGATAAAGCGGCGATAATGGGCTTGATAAAATGCCCTTGTGAATAACCATAGGAGCCCAGGTTAACACCAAACCTGGGGTGCTATGGGAAGTTACAAGGGCCTATTATCAAGCCCATTATCGCCGCTTTATCAGCAGTTTCCTGTCGATAAAAACCGGCGATAATGTTTCGCCTTTTGTTGATGATATCCTCGTTCATTTCTATGATAGTATGTAAAGGTTTCCTTTTTTGTTGGTGTAACAGTTGTCCTCTCTTCGCATGCTCAGCGTTGTTTCGAAGCCCACGTTTTCTTTTTCTTCAAGTTCAACAAGCAAACCTTTCTTTATATCAGTTAGTAAATCTGTTGCTTTCTTTTTCCGGTTCGTGTGTGTCATCCGCTGCTGTACTTTTATACAGTATTAATAGTCACATTCTATGGGAAATAACAAGGCCGTATTATGAAGCTCATTATCGCAGTTTTATCGGCAGTTTACTGCCAATAAAACTGCGATAATTTTAACACCGGTCTTTGATAATATGCATCTAAGTTTATTGGTCAAAAGAAGAGCAATGAGCCATATTATCAACAAAAGGAGATACATTATCGTCACTTTGATCGGTAGGAAACTGCAGATAAAGTGGCGATAATGGGCTTGATAATATGCCCTTGTGAATAACCATAGGAGCCGGGGTTAACCCCAGAACCTGGGCTGCTATGGGAAGTTACAAGGGGCTATTTCAAGCACATTATCGCCGCTTTATCGGCAGTTTCCTGTAAATAAAAGCGGCGATAATGTATCGCCTTTTGTTGATAATATGCTCCTTCATTTCTATGATAGTATGAAAAGCTTTCCTTTTTTTGGTGTAGCATGTCTTTGCATGCTCAGCGTCGTTTCGAAGCCCACATTTTCTTTTTCTTCAAGTTTAACAAGCAAACCTTTCTTTATATCAGTTAGTAAATCTGTCGCTTTCTTTTCCCTGTTCGTGTCATTTGCTGCTGTACTTTTGTACAGTATTAATAGTCATATTTTTTATATATTTATTTGAAAGGTAGTGCAGAGGAGCCAAACGTTGATTTCAATCCTAGTCTTGACTATCTTACTATAGAATTTCAACATTATTTTTATTGTGGGCCGTCAAACAATAAATATAAACGAAACTCAATTATAACTATATTAGAACTGAAAAAATAACTTAAACAATGTTATAAACAATTTGTGGAATGGATTCCAAACGGTATCCGATTGTTAATCTGCAAACAAAAAAAGAAAATTAGAGTTTAGAATTATGTAGATGTGAGTAAATGAGCTGAAGCATTACGGGGCATATTATCAAGAACGGCGATAAAATTATCGCCGTTTCAGCGGCAGGAAACTGCAGCTAAAGCGGCGATAATGGGCTTGATAATATGCTGTTGTGAATTCCCATAGCAGTGCAGGTTCTGGTGTTAACCTGGGCTACTATGGGAATTTACAAGGGCATATTATCAAGCTCATTATCGCCGCTTTAGCTGCAGTTTCTTGCCGCTGAAACGGCGTTCTTGATACTATGCCCCTACAAGTTTTGGTAACTCTACGGTTTTACGTGTGCAGTGTGACTTGTACATTCCAGTTCTGTTATAGTGCTGCGTTCAAGAGGTGTCTATATGGAAGTGCCTAGAGTGATACTGCGCCCGTTATGGCGACTTATTTCTAATGCATTCCTGTGAAGGCTTTGTAGATCTAGGCCTTTGTGCTTACCGTTGTATAAACCTTGCGGGTAAACATTTTAGGCAGTTGGTGTCACAACTTATTCTGAACAATTCTTCTACACGTCTACACGTCGAAGACAGCAGTGTCTAAGTTTAAGAGAGAAAGAGAAATGATGTCACAGAGAGTGAGAGAAAGAAAGAGAGAGAAAACAACATTAAAACTGTGTTGCAGAGTCTGGAGTTGAGATTTTTTCCTTGCGTCCCTTTACTCATGTTAAAAGTGACTCAAAAGTGGTGTAATAAGGTTGTGGATCTGTTTGTCAGACTGTTGTAACCTATCTGTTGTCATGTGTAAATGTAAATGTAGCGTATTTGTATAGCACGAACAGTGACCCGGAGGCATCCCGGCGCTTGTACTCCTACCACAAGGGAACCCCTCCTGGCTTTTCCTTGTGGGGTGTCCACTCCTGGGCATCCCATGGTGAAACCAGGCATCCCTTGTGTATCAGGGGGCCTTTGTAGAGACTAAGCAAGCTATTGCCCAGAGTTGCAGCGTGGGACCCATGCTTAGAATCGGCACTGAGGCGAGAATATCCGGTCAGAGGAATTTAAGCCCGAAACCCGCCGAGGCGGGAATCGAACCCTGGTCCCTGGCCAGCGTTCTGCATCAAGGTCTGCCGCTCTAAGCATTGGGCCACACTTCTCCACTTGGAGGTAATTATAGATCAAACCCATTATAGCCACTTTAGCGTCAGTTTGCTGCCGATAAAGTGGCGATAATTTTGTCGCCAAGGCTTGATAATATGGCCCTCTCTCGTTTCACAAATAAAGCTAACACTACAGTTTTACGAGTGCAGTGTACCTGGTACATTTTACTTGTTATAGTGCCGCGTTCAAGTGGTGTCTATATGGAAGTGCCACTGCGTTACTAACACTCGTTATGCCGAATTATTTCTAATGCATTCCTATGAAGGATTTGTAGATCTAGGCCTCTGTGCTTACCGTTGTATAAACCTTGCGACCAAACACATTAGAAAGTAGACTTCACAACTTAAGTTCAACAATTCTTCTACACGTCCAAGCAGACAGCAGTGTCTAAGTTTAAGAGAGAAAGAGAAATGATGTCACAGAGAGTGAGAGAGAGAGAAAACATTAAAACTCTGGGCTATAATATCAAGCCTGGGCGACAAAATTATCGCCACTTTATCGGCAGGAAAGTATCGCTAAAGTGGCGATAATGGGTTTGATAATATGCTCTATGGAATTCCAATCGAAAGTCATGTTAGATGTCCTTCACATCTAACATGAGCTTCGATTGGAATTCTATAGAGCATATTATCAAACCTATTATGGCCACTTTAGCGGCAGTTTGGTGCTGATAAAGTGGCAATAATTTTGTTGCCAAGGTTTGATAATATGGTCGTCTCTCCTTTCATAAATAAAAGTTACACTACAGTTTTACGAGTGCAGTGTAACTGGTACATTTTATTTGTTATAGTGCCGCATTTAAATGGTGTCTATATGGAAGTGCCTACTGCGTTACTAACGCCCGTTATGCCGAATTATTTCTAATGTATTCCTATGAAGGATTTGTATATCTAGGCCTTCGTGCTTACCAATGTATAAACCTTGCGGCCAAACACTTCAGGCACTTGGATTGACAACTTGATTTCAACAATTCTTCTACATGCTTAAGCAGACAGCAGTGTCTAAGTTTAAGAGAGAAAGAGAAATGATGTCACAGAGAGTGAGAGAGAGAGAAACCAACTTTAAAACTGTGTCGCAGAGTCTGGAGTTGAGATTTTTTCCTTGCATCACTTTAACCATGTTAAAAGTGACTCAAAAGTGGCGTAATAAGGTTGTAGATCTGTTTGTCAGACTGTTGTAACCTATCTGTTGTCACTGCTCGGAGGTAATTATAGAATTTAAAAAGAAGCTACTGTACAGTACGCTCTCTGGGCCGTAATATCAAGCCTGAGCGACAAAATTATCGCCACTTTATCGTCAGGAAAGTGTCGCTAAAGTGGCGAAAATGGGTTTGATAATATGCTCTATGGAATTCTAATCGAAGGTCATGTCTGATGTCCTTCACATCTAACATGAGCTTCGATTGGAATTCTATAGAGCATATTATCAAACCCATTATCGCCACTTTCCTGCCGATAAAGTGACGATAATTTTGTCACCCAGGCTTGATAATATGGCCCTCTCTCGTTTCACAAATAAAGCTAACACTACAGTTTTACGAGTGCAGTGTACCTGGTATATTTCAGTTGTTATAGTGCCGCGTTCAAGTGGTGTCTATATGGAAGTGCCTACTGCGTTACTGATGCCCGTTATGGCGACTTATTTCTAATGCATTCTTGTGAAGGCTTTGTAGATCTAATCTGCTGTGCTTACCTTGTATAAAGAGTGCGGCATACCGGAGTTCACCACTCCACTTGAACTCTGCTTCTATACATCAAAGTATACTCAATAAGTTGCAGAGAATTCCATTGCTGTTGCTCGATAGGCCGTGGTTGCTTCTGAACGATGTTTGCTGAAGGAATCAAAAGGACATTTTGATTAGTCATCGTAAACGGAGTTGCGTAACTACTATCAAAAGTGAAATTCAATGTGAGTTCTTAATATTCCGTAGTTAAGAGTGTTGCAGCTACAGCAAACAAAGGAAGATCAATAAGTTAATAGAGGCTTGGGACGGCTTCGTGACGCAGAAAAAAATATACTATCATGGACGCACAATTAATTATAATAATAGAGGCCTAAGCACGTGGCGTAGTACAGAAATGCGACACAGAAATGTATGCTCGCACAATTTTTAAGATTAGAGGTGTATAGGACCTCATGACTTATAAAGAAATATTTCAATTATGTAAGTACAATTTAAAACCATTGAGGAGTAGGAAAGCCATATGAAGGATAAAAAAATAGTATTATGCATATGCAATTTACAGTGGAGGCTGATGTTGTGACGTCTTCTCTGACCTTTGTTTTTGTCGTCTTTTGTCGTGTCTTGAAAGGCTGTGGTTTCGCTGAGTCTGGGGTGTTTTTGACAGTCTTTGTGTCATCGCAGCAGAGGCAGGCAAAAGAGAGCGTGCTCACGCCAGTGCCCGCATTATATGGGAACCGTGGGGGCTGACCAAACCAAGCCCAGGGCCGTCATTAGTAGCGTTTTCGCGGTCTGCACGAATGATGGCCCTGTGGGACATCCCATTGGCTAATGTATTGGTTTCCAGGCTAAATGATAGCAAGCATGCTTGGTGGTGGCATGTGTGTAGTGTGGGCGGGCATGCAACACGCATGTGCAAGTGAGAGTGTGTGCACCAACAATTAACAACAGAGAGAGATGGGGTGGTGTTATCATGTGCGCAGAGGCAGGCCCATAATCGGGTCTGCAATGAGTCAACACTTCTAATCATTCTCCTTAGTGGGCCCTGAGCTCTGATTTGTCACTGAAAAGGTTATCGCACCATAGTTTGTACTGCTTATCATACTCAGCGTGTACCCGCGCATATAGTACGAATATGCTTTGATGTTACGCGTCGCATTAAAGCTTCGGTGTGACGTCATGTACGGCGTTCTGTATGCGAAAGAGGGCACTGTTTCTACTTGGTTTAAAACATGTATGTATTTAATGTACATACTAAGGGCAGACATTTGAGATAACTATGAATTTTTTTAATACTTGTAATAATCATTTATTACTTTTAAAAAGAATTACACAAATTGCGGTAGAACATCATGCATACTCTTATTGAAAGAGTTGCGCAAGCGCATCATAATCGTACGTAAAGCCATGTGACTTAAAAAGTAGAGATTTGATTGGTTCAAAACTTTTCCTATTGCGACTGTTGAAAGTTCCATCCCATTATAATTTTTCGACTTTGACTTTCTAAGAAGAAGCATTTGTTCTGAGAATCTTCTCAAATAGAAGGAAGATCACAATAATAAGAGCAATGGAGTCATATTCCAGCAGTTCTTCAGAGGGAGATTTCATTCCTGAAGAACCTCCAAAGAAGAGGAAAGAAGCTCTAATTTGGAATTTTTTCACTTTTCCAGAAGGTCAAAAAAAGGTTAATGCTCCAAAAATAACTTGTAAAATTTGCGAAACAACTCATTCAAGGGGTGATCCATGTAAAAAATACTCCTTTGGCACAGCAAATATGGTGTGACACATGAAGAATTTGCACCCCAAGAACTTTGCTCGAGCGGCAAGACCAAGGTTGCACGAGAAGCCACCTGCTGCTACACCTAGCACATAAACTGAGTCAGCAGCTTTTTCAGCAAGCAGTCCACACCCACATATTGATTCTTTCTTTGCTAAAGTTAAAATTCTATGCATTTATTGCGATAAACTTTTGTGTTATGGGGAACAGTCTATAGACTTGATGAAACGCAGGAGGCAGGATCATTGTTGTCCTCGACATTAGTTGTTCTTTTTTTCATTCTTTTGTTCCGCTTAGAATTTGTTGATAAAACACAAAGAAAATACAAAACAAAAAAAACAGTTCTTTTTAGAACTACCTTCACTGGTCAAAGAAAGAACTATATTTCTATGTCAGTGTGAAAAAGTTTGTGAGAATGAATGTGTAGTTCATAAATGAATGAATGAATATGTTACTAGTGTTTTGAGAATATGAAAGTACAGAACTATAAGGAACTGCTACAGCATAAATCTATAAGGTGTTTATCTATAGTATACTGTAGTATGTCCGAAGCACTTGAATGTATCATATGTACATAAATATGTTGCAAGTCTATGTTTCAATTTGCATTGCTGGTGAAAGTGCCTGGGTGAATTTGTATGTCTTAGGGGTGGATTTAAAATCCCCTTGTGCCTCTTTTACACAGCCATTGTGTCACTTTTGTGACACAGCGGTGGTGCAAAAGATGTACCATGGTGTGTGGTATTAACAATGTGACACATCTGGAGGGTGAATTACATTGTAAAGCGCTGCGCCAGAAGAGGGTTTCTTGTGCAGAATCGGGTGCAGCAAGGCCTCCTAAAAGTGACTGAGTGAAATGCATAAGATTTTATTCAGCGACTTTTGAGCTTATGCTGCATCAAAACCTTGCACATGCTTGAAGCAGGTGTAAGGATTGATACAGCATTGTGAGCATAGGGCCCCAAGAGAATTGCTGGAGCTGGGTTATACTTGCAACCGACGTCAAGCAGTAATTCTTCCAAAAATTACTTTGCAATTTAGTTTTGTTATTATGTTATAATAAGAATATGAAATATAATATAAAAAATAAAATAAATATAAATATTTATATTAAAAATATTAGAAATTAGTATACAAAGAAAGACATAATAATTAATACATTTATAAATTATCATTTACAAAACCTATGAAATTCACTGAAAAAACCATAGGTTTCACACACGTTATAGTTAGGAATTAGCATTTAAAAAACCTTGCGAATTCATTGAAAAACCCATAAGTTTCACACGTTATACTTAGTTGAACATTTCTATCATACAAAACCTTTGAAATTCCTCCGTTATAGTTAGCTCAGCTGAGTATAACTTGTGCGCCCGCAATGCACTGCTGATGACATCACATATTACATCACTCATGACATGGTCAGTGACATCACTCATGACATCACTGATGACATCTCAAATGACATCCCTGATGACATCCTTTGACTCATCCCAAACCTCATCTTACTACTATGATCCCCCAAATAACACTATCTAGACCCTTCCCTCTTCTATCCCTCCTTTATCCTATTCACTGTCATGACTGTAAACGGGGTTGGCAGGAAACAGTGGAAGTGGTTGGCAAGATGGCCGACACTACCTTTGTAGCGCATGCGCAAAGAACAGCGCCTGCATCAGAGAATAGAGAGCGAGAATTAAGCCCTCCTCTCATACCCGGAAACGCTTTGCGTTCGAGTTAGGTTTCTGTCTTTCTCGTTCGGATCACGGTGGCGGCGTTGAAGTTGTGGACCTAACTTCCCAATCCGTGGCACTCCTGCGGCAACAAGGTGAGAGTACGACAGAACGCAAAGCCTTTATATATATTGCCACCTGAGTGCCATGGATCTTACTCTCACAGACTTAGCTACTATGATAAGGAACCTCCAAAGAGAAACCCAAGTTCTTTCCAACAGAGTAGATGCATTAAATAGAGAACGAGATGGAGGGGCAGGAGCTAGTGCATCAAATCCAGTAGTACAGATAGTGATTCCTCAAACCATTTCATTAGCTCCACCTGAACGTTTTTATGGAGACCCTGCTAAGTGTGCCGCTTTTCTCACTCAATGTCAGTTAAATTTTTTATGCAAATCCTCATGTTTCCCTACAGACCAGGCAAAAGTGGCATTTGTTGTTTCATATCTGGGAGGATCAGCCGCAAATTGGACTATACCTCTTATTGAAAAGGATGATCCCCTACTGTTGAATTAAGAGGCCTTCAAGAGAGAATTACGTAAATGTCACGGGTTCGACAAACAAGAGACTGTAGAGACTGTAAACCCTAAAGACTGGTGGTCTGCCACCCCCCTTTCACCTTGCACCTTTTCCCCACAGCCACTGACCGGTTCTTGGTACGAGGAAGCCGGAGACATCGAAAAGGACTGGCCTGACGGGGTGAACGTGTTCGGCTCCTTTAAGGGAGAAGGTTGCGACTACGAAGCTCCACCCCTGGTGACGACAAAAGCAGGAAGTTCCGGCACGAAGGCGGACGGCGTTTCCCAGGTGGCGGAAATCGAGGAGAACGCAGGACGAGAACGAGGACGAGAAGAAGACGGGAACGACAAGCCAGGAGGCCAACGGTTGGACGCTTCGCCCTGCCACGCACCCACGGGAGGAGCGTGGCTACGAGAGGTACGGGGCCGGGTCGCGGGTTAGGTTGGGAGGCGGAAACAGCCACCACTGTAAAGCACCCGCAAGATAAACCCTTTCCCTGAGCACGAGCACTCCTAAGCACGTCCGTTAATAAGTTGAGCACTACACCTTGGTTGTGTTCCCTCACTCCCGGTCCTTATCGTCATTCCCCGAGTACAGGTCGTAACTCGCCTTTCTCTTCATTTCCTTTCTTTTATGGTACCCCGCGAGAACCTTGGGCCAAGACGAATCTGGAAGAAGACTACCAAGACTACAAGGCACCGCGACGGACCTCTTTGTACAGAGACTAGAGACACTTTTTGAGTTACATGAAAAAGACGTACATTCCAATAAAGCCCTCCTTGAAACGCTTACTAAAGGCACCGGTGTTTCTCTTTGAGCCGACACCCCCTACTCCGGTGGTCGAACCCCCTGCTAACCCGGCACCCCCGGGACAGTAAACTATTCGACAAACACACCTTTACTCATGCTGCAGATACAGAATTGTTGAACCTTAAACAAGGCACTAAAGATTTCACCACGTACATTTCCACCTTCAATAGACTTGTAGCCGAAGCAGAATGGCCAGCTGAGAAACATAGTGCTCTTTTTTATAAAGGGCTGCATGATGAACTCAAAGATGCATTAGCGCATGTGGTAGATCCCCCAGAGAATTGTTCTGATCTAATAGATTTAGTAGTAAAATTAGATCACAGATTAGGGGAGAGAAGAAGAGGCCAGACCCGATTCGACTACAACAGATTAGGAAGCCGTAAGAAGAAAACTGAGGCAGAAACAAAGACCGATGATTCTGAACCAATGCAAATTGGAAGCCTTAAAGGACCATTAAGTGAATCTGAAAAACAATGTAGACTAGAAAATAAATTATGTTTATATTGCGGAAAGGCAGGACATTTTTGGAGAGAATGTCCTGTAAAACTTAAACAGTTCAGAAAGTTGGAAAATCAGAAGACCCGAGGTTAAATGAGACTGCCCCATCGGGTCATTTAGGATATATGGTCTCATCCTTACTCTCTAAGAAAGGCCTCTTCTTCACGACGGCAGAACTACATTGGGACACGACTATCATTGATGTTCCTATTATGATTGACTCAGGAGCCTCAGGTAATTTTATAGACAAACAATGGGCGATAGAGCAGTCTATACCTGAAGTATCTAAGGAAATCAAAGAAGAAGTATTCACTATTGATGGGAGTTCCCTGAAGTCAGGCCCTATTACACATACTACCATCCTTTTTATAGCTTTGTATTTCCTCAACGCATTGGGAAACTCTTGCCTTCGATTTGATTCAATCCCCACAATTTCCTGTAGTGTTGGGGCTTCCTTGGTTAAGAAAACATAACCCTAGTATAGACTGGCAACAGTCACAGATCATGTTTAATTCCGAAGATTGTGTTGAACACAAACGAAGCACATTAGAGGAAACCAGCAGGGCCGAGATAGCTGCTATTTCTATGGAGAGTATACATAGTACAAAACCTCAGGAAAAAGGTATGATGTCGCTCTCACCTATTTCTGAAAACTTCACAATAGAGGAACCTGATAGTATATTACCCACAGAATATCACTCTTTTCAGTCAGTGTTCGATGAAGAACAAGTGACTAGTCTACCCCCTCATAGGGTGTATGACTCTCGAATTGATTTACAAGCAGGTGCACGCATACCTACCAGTAGGGTATATTCATTAACTGAGAAAGAGAATATTTATTTGAGATAATATCTTGATAAGATGCTAGAATTAGGATTCATTTGTGTATCGAGGTCCCCTGCTTCTTCAGCTCTCTTTTTCATTCCCAAAAGGAGAAGGTGGCTTGCGCTGCTGTATAGACTATTGATCCCTCAATTCTATCACCATCAAAAACAAATGTCCATTGCCACTCATCTCCTCTTTGCTCGATCAAATTAAAGACGCCAAATGGTTTACAAAATTGGATTTAAGGGGAGCATATCAGCTTGTTCGAGTAAAAGAAGGAGATGAGTGAAAAAACGCATTTTTAGTTCGGGTTGTATGAGTACTTCGTGATTCCCTTTGGGCTATGTAATGCTCCCTCCGCATTTCAATATTTCATCAACGAGGTATTGAAAGATCTCCTCGATAAATGCGTGATAGTTTACATCGACGATTTACTCATCTTCTCAAATACAATGGAGGAATATACTCTGCATGTTCAAACCGTTTTGGGTAAACTACAGAACAATCACTTGTTCTGTAAGTTGAACAAATGCTTTTTTCACAGACAACAAGTAGCCTTTTTAGGGTATATCATTTCTGCTCAAGGCTTACAAATGGATCCTCAAAAGCTCACTGCCATCCTGCAGTGGCCACCTCCTACGACTGTCAAAGATGTACAACGATTTATAGGTTTTGCAAACTTCTACAGGCGATTCATCAGTCAATTTTCGGATGTGGTTGCACCCATTACCAAATTATTACGTAAAGGTACACCTTTTAACTGGTCTAAAGTAGCAGATGAGGCCTTCGGGATATTAAAGAAATCTTTTACACAGGCACCAATCTTGAGACACCCTGATCAAAAGAGCCCTTTTGTAGTGGAGGTAGACACTTCGCAGGTAGCTGTGGGGGGGGGGGGGGGGGGGGGGGGGGTTCTATCGCAAGCTGATGCAGACACAGGGGAATTACATCCTGTAGCTTACTATTCCCATAAACTAACCCCAGCAGAAACCAACTTTGCAGTAGGAGAAAGACAACTTTTAGCCATGAAGAAAGTTTTAGAAGAATGGCGCCAGTATCTTTTAGGTACCCACCATACTGTCACGATCCTAACGGATCATAGAAATCTACAATATTTGAAGACTGCAGGGCCTTGTCAATGAGACAATTACGCTGGACCCAGTTTTTCAGTGAATATGACTTTGGCATACATTTCAGAGCAGGCCGAAAGAATGGAAAAGCTGATGCTTTATCCCGTATTGGGTTCGAACCTGTCCCTGTTAATGAGCAACCGGCCACTATGATTGACTCACACAAAGTAATAGGTGCCTTAACAGTGGAGGAACAGTTCTTGCAACAAACAAGAGATGCACAACAAGACCCCGCAATGATAAAACTATTGGGCCAACATACATCTCAGACTAGAGAAGGTCTACATTATGTTCAAGGTGGATTAGTAGTCCCTACTTCACCATTACAGCAGCAGGTTTTAGAATGGTGTCACTCCCAGGGTGTAGCAGGCCATCCATGCTATAAAAGAACCTTGGAAATAGTAAGAAGGTATTGTTGGTGGCCTCATTTGGCACATGATGTTCGACAATATGTACGTACCTGCCATATTTGCGCGCAAGGAAAAGCATCTCATGAAGGACTAGTGGGATTGTTACAGCCTATACCCTCTCCTCCTACACCATGGCACACAGTGTCCATGTATTTTATTGTTGAACTGCCATGTACCAAAAACGGAAACAATACCCTTCTTGTTGTGGTGGATATGTTCACTAAGACAGCTCATTTCATCCCTTGAAAAATCTTACTTTCTCCCGCTCATTGGCAAACGTCTTTTTGCAAAACATCGTTAGGCTACATGGTCTCCCCTCAGTGCTAATAACAGATAGAGGGGCTCAATTCATTTCGAAATTCTGGAGACAATTATGCACACTTTTGCAAGTTGAAGTACATCTATCCTCTAGTCATCATCCTCAAGCGGATGGACAGACTGAAAGAGTCAATCAAAGTCTTGAACAATTTCTTAGATGCCAAACCCTCCAAACACTGACCGAATGGGATGAATTAGTATGGCTGGCTGAATTGCCTTATAATAATAGTCATCATTTCTCCATCCTCTATACCCCTTTTTATGGGTCTCATGGCCTAGAATTTTACCTATACCACTATCGGTTTCCTGTAATACCCCTGGTGTGTCGGATATTGTTAAACACATGCAGACAGTGCATTCAAACATACATGATGATTTAGATAAAGCCAAGACTGAGCATAAAAGAAGAGCTGACGCTCGTAGAAAACCTGAACCTGTCTATAAGCTTGGAGAGAAGGTATGGCTTTCCACCAGATATCTTGCCTTGAGAGAATCCTGTAAATGTAAGCCCAAATTTGTTAGCAAAATAGTGAATCCTGTCGCTATGCAGCTAATTTTGCCAAATTCTATGAAAATACACCATGTATTTCATGTCTCTCTTCTGAAACCTGTGGCACCCGGTACCCCCCTTCCTGATATACCTATTCCCACACTGATTGATGATGGTGAAGAATATGAAGTGGGAGCTATAATAGATTCCAGAAGAGTAAGGCGACGCCTTCAATACTTGATTCATTGGAAGGGCTATGGCATTGAAGAACGCACTTGGGAGCCGGCAAGTCAAGAACATGCACCTCGTTTGGTTCGAGCCTTTCATAGGCGATATCCTCACAAGCCCAAACCGGTGGGAGTGCTTGTGGGAGGGGTGATCTGTCATGACTGTAAACGGGGTTGGCAGGAAACAGTGGAAGTGGTTGACAAGATGGCCGACACTACCTTTGTAGCGCATGCGCAAAGAACAGCGCACGCTTCAGAGAATAGAGAGCGAGACTTAAGCCCTCCTCTCATACCTGGAAACGCTTTGCGTTTGAGTTAGGTTTCTGTCTTTCTTGTTCGGGTCATGGTGGCGGCGTCTGAGGAGAATCGTCGGTTTGAGATATTGTGAGGGAAGCTCCTGTTGTCATTCGAAGGCACTGATTGTGCTTTTATATTCATGCTTGTTCTTGTTGTTCGGCGATATCGTGAGTGAAGCGCCGGTTGTTAGATAAAAGCACTGAAGTGCTTTTTTTCGTGTTTGAGATATATATTGTTTAATCAGCTCATTCTGAGTTTAGGACAATTTACGTTCTTTGCGTTACCCTCTCATTGGCTGCTCTTTGTTAAGAGAAAAAGGGAGAGAGGATTCATCGCTGCATCACAGGGTTGTGCTTTGCTACTGTGTGTGTTAGGGTGATTTGGGCATTACTGACCTTGTGATAATTCTCCGACCGTTAGTTGCATGGTTTCTTGTGACGGTGAACAGGCCATGAACTTATATTAAGGATAGCATGTTTGTATACTGATGGCAAGTATTCAGACTAGACGCTACTGGATTACTTGAGTTATTTCTTTTCCTGTACTATTCCAATCTATAGGTGAACAAGGAATTAAGTGCAAACATATCTACAACTCCTTATATGAAAGCCATAACTAATCCCAAGTTGTTGATTCTACAGAGTCAGAGATCACTCACAGATACACTGTCTATGAATCTTCTAAGACAAGGAGTTACAGAAATAAAGACAGACACAGCAAATCCAGGTACACAAATATATATAGAAAACACGCACTACAGGGTATAGTTATATAGGGGCAGATTTTAATTGTTTGCTGTCTCTTTATGCAGTACTTTATTCCGAAGAATTGCAAGTATCCTGACCAAAGTGATTGGAGAAAACTTCTTGTTTTTCCCTTCTTCCCTTGTTTCGTTTTCCCTCCTTCCCCCTAATCACCAGTAGATGTATCAGTCTCTACTCTGGCATGTGGTGGGGATAGGGTGATGTTGTGGACCTAACTTCCCAATCCGTGGCACTCCTGAGACAACAAGGTGAGAGCACGACATTCACTCCAACTAACAGACTCATATGCCCTCAGCATCCATTTTGTGATGCTGAGGCTCTGTTTAACTTTAACCGGGTAAAGCAGTAACATACATGTCTTTTCCCTCTAGAAGGGTGGAATGCTACCCCCCACCGCCAGAATTGGCGAGGGGGTAGTATTCTAAAGTGTTTGACACCTTACATGGCATGTTTTGATAAAGCCAAACCAAAGTTACCATTAACCTCAAGGATTATAATGCACTTAAGAGTATATGGTATGGGTATATCATACAACAGCTATAAGGAGATGGTTCCGAAAGCTGCAGAGGGGCTCAGCTCATGCTAGGGCACCCTCTCACATAAAACAAAGCACTCTGCCTCCAGGATTATCGAGGCCTACCATAGGAGTGGCTTTTAGGTGTATATGTGTTTATATGTAGTCAAGTCAAGTCAAGTCAAAGAATTTATATAGCGCACTACATACCCAGAGGGTCTCAAGGCGCTTAGGGAGGGGAGGGGGATTACTTGTCAAATATCCACGTTTTAAGTTGCTTTCTGAATGCTAGGTGGTTTTGGGTAAGGCGAAGGTAAGTGGGGAGTGAGTTCCATGTTTTAGCTGCCAGGTATGAGAAGGATCTGCCTCCCATGGTGGTCTTGTTGATGCGAGGTACAGTGGCGAGGGCTTGGCTGGAAGAATGTAGTTGGCGGGAAGGGGTGTAGAAGGACAGTCGTGAGTTGAGGCATTCTGGTCCGATGTCGTAGAGTGCTTTGTGTGCGTGGGTTAGGAGCCGAAAAGTGATCCTCTTGTTGACGGGGAGCCAGTGGAGGTTTTTCAGGTGACCAGAGATATGTTCTTTGCGCGGGATGTCTAATATGAGCCTGGCTGAGGCGTTCTGGATTCGTTGGAGTTTTTTCTGGAGTTTAGCGGTAGTACCGGCGTAGAGGGTGTTTCCGTAGTCCAGTCGGCTCGTGACCAGAGCGTGGGTGACCGTTTTCCTAGTCTCGGTGGGGATCCAACGAAATGTTTTTTTGAGCATGCGAAGAATGTTGAAGCAGGATGAGGAGACGGCGTTGACTTGTCTATTCATTGAAAGTGAGGAATCCAGGATGACGCCCAGGTTCCGTGCGTGGTCCGTCGGTATGGGTGCTTTTCCAAGGGCTTCCGGCCACCAAGAGTCGTCCCATGCAGAGGGGGATGTACCTAAGATGAGGACTTCTGTTTTATCTGAGTTCAGTTTCAGACGGCTGTGTTTCATCCATTCGGCAACTTCTTTCATTCCTTCGTGTAGGTTAGTTTTGGCGGTGCTGGGGTCATTGGTGAGAGAAAGGATCAGTTGAGTGTCATCCGCGTAAGAGATGATGTTGAGGTTGTGTTGGCGGGCGATGGCCGCGAGGGGGCTCATGTATACGTTGAAGAGGGTGGGACTGAGTGAGGATCCTTGTGGTACGCCACAGATGACTTCAGTGGCCTCGGACTTGAATGGTGGAAGGCGGACTCTCTGGGTTCTTCCGGTGAGGAACGAGGTGATCCATTCAAGTGCTTTTCCTTGTATTCCGATGTTTCTGAGGCGTTGTAAAAGGGTGCTGTGGCAGACTGTGTCGAAGGCTGCAGAGAGGTCGAGGAGGATGAGGGCGACTGTGTCTCCATTGTCCAGTAGAGTTCGAATGTCGTCTGTTGCTGCGATGAGGGCGGTCTCAGTGCTGTGTTTGGCTCGGAATCCGGACTGTGAGGAGTCGAGGGATTTGTTGGCTTCGAGGAAAGCGGCGAGCTGGTTGTTGACAGCTTTCTCGATGACTTTGGCCGGGAAAGGAAGGAGCGATATGGGGCGGTAATTTTTGAGTTCGGTGGGGTCCGCTGTGGGTTTTTTCAGAAGGGCGGTGAGTTCAGCGTGTTTCCAGCTTTCCGGGAAGGTGGCGGAGTTGAAGGAGCAGTTGATGACGTCTCGGAGGTGCGGTGCTATGATGGAGTCTGCTTTGTTGAAGATGTGATGAGGACATGGGTCTGTGGGGGATCCTGAGTGGATGGAGTTCATCAGGCGGATAGTGTCCTCAGTGGAGATTGGGTTCCAGTCGTTGAGGGTGTTCAAGGGGGGAGAATGTTCAGCATATGGTTGGGTGGGTTGGTCTCCGGGTTGGTTGTCGAAGCTGTTGTGGATGTCTGCAATTTTGTTGTGGAAGAATAAAGCCAGGGAGTCGCAGAGGGCTTGAGAGGGGGTGATGTCGTTGGAGTTGGCCGAGGGGTTGGTAAATTCCTTGACGATGTTGAAAAGTTCCTTGCTGTTGTGGGCGTTGTTGTCGAGTCGATCCTTGAATGCTGTTTTCTTGGCCTTTCGGATTAGTTGGTGGTGTATGCGGGTGGCGTTTTTGAAGGCGTCCTTGGTGCTAGTGGTTGGGTCTTTTTTCCAGGCCTTTTCAAGGGAGCGGCAGAGTTTCTTGGACTTTTTAAGATCATCGTTGAACCATGAGGTCTTCTTGCTGCCAGGTTTGCTTTGACGTTTTTTCAGTGGTGCTAGGATGTCGGCGGTGTTGGATAACCATAGGGTGAAGTTGGCGGCGGCTTGGTCTGGGTTAGAAGATTGGGCTGGGGTGTTTAGAAGGAGCGATGAGGAGATCTGGTCGATGGCGATTTTGTTCCAGTTTCTTTGCAGAGTTGGTTGGGGGTGGTTGATGGGTTTCGGCTTGTTGTAGGTGAAGTGAACGCAGCTGTGGTCAGTCCAGAGGAGATCCGTAGTGTGGCTGAAGGAGACATGATTGCTGGAGGTGAAGATGGGGTCGAGTGTGTGACCTGCGATGTGGGTGGGGGAAGTGACTAGTTGTTTAAGTCCGAGGTTGGCGAGGTTGTCCAAGAGGGTGGTGGTGTTGCGGTCGTTGTACTTTTCAAGGTGAAAGTTGAGGTCTCCCAGAAGGATGTAATCTTTGGAGGGGAGCGCGTGTGGAGTGATGAAGTCTGTGATGTCTTCACTGAATTTTGCGCGGGGTCCTGGTGGTCTGTAGAGGAGGGTGCCTCTGAGTGTGGTCTTGGGGTCGATGTGGATCTGGAAGTGAAGGTGTTCAGAGTTGGCGAGGTTGACGTCAGAGCTGGTTGAGATGTGGATTGATTTTTTATGGACGATAGCGATTCCTCCTCCTGTGTGGCCGGTACGGTCCTTGCGTGTGATCTTATAATCTTCAGGGATGGCAATGGTGATGTCTGGGGCGGAGGAAGCGTTCATCCATGTTTCTGTTAGGAAGGCGACGTCTGGAGAGATGGTGTCTAGTAGATTCCATAGGTCGATGGCGTGTCTGTGGACCGATCGGGTGTTGAGAAGGATGCATTGTAGGTGGTTGGGGTCGGGAATCTGTGGTGAGGTCTTAGCGGAGATGTTGTCGGTGCCGATGAATTTGCAGGAGTAGCAAGAGAAAGGTCCATGGGTGTGTCCAGGAGTGGCTTGTACGCAGTTGGGGGCGCGACCGGGGTTAAGGGCTAGGAGGGTGGCGGTATCGTAGGTAATGCGGGGGGGGTGGACTTTACGAGGACCAGGGGCTCTGGCGCTGGGCGCGGTCCAGGCGCGGACGGGCGTAGACGGGCTTACCTTTGGCACACCTTCGGCGAGGCCGTAGCGCGTGGACGCTGCGCGTTGGAGCATCTGGCATTTGAAGTATAGTGGGGGGGGCGGAGCGTGGGAGGGGGAGCAGGGAGGCGTGGGCGTAGAGGGAGGGACGGGCTGCAGGCACAACAAAATGGTGTCCAAACAACAACAAGGAAGGACAGCACTACGCTATGGGCGCAATCAGGCAATCAGGGGGCAGTGCGGGAAGAGCGGGCTAGCAGTGGAATGAAGGAACAATCATAAAATAAACTTTGAACAATAATAAAACTTTAAATAGGCACACAAAGCGTTGCGGAGCACTACGCCACCGATCGGGAGAGGAGAGGAGCAGCGCTACGCACACAGCCACGATCAAGGCGGAATATGCAGAGCAAGCAGGGCGGAGCGCTACGTTAAGCCTCGAAAGCTAGAGCAATTCAAATGATCAATAATGCAGTGAGAAGCAGCGTAACGATACCACAGCAGCGCTATGATGTCGGGAGGAAGGCTGGAGCGACCGCTTTCAATGGAGTCAAGCAAGTCACAGGGAATCCTCAGTTTGGCTGTTCCTAGTGATTCGTGAGTGGGAGGGGGAGCAGGGAGGCGTGGGCGTAGGGGGAGGGACGGGCTGCAGGCACAACAAAATGGTGTCCAAACAACAACAAGGAAGGACAGCACTACGCTATGGGCGCAATCAGGCAATCAGGGGGCAGTGCGGGAAGAGCGGGCTAGCAGTGGAATGAAGGAACAATCATAAAATAAACTTTGAACAATAATAAAACTTTAAATAGGCACACAAAGCGTTGCGGAGCACTACGCCACCGATCGGGAGAGGAGAGGAGCAGCGCTACGCACACAGCCACGATCAAGGCGGAATATGCAGAGCAAGCAGGGCGGAGCGCTACGTTAAGCCTCGAAAGCTAGAGCAATTCAAATGATCAATAATGCAGTGAGAAGCAGCGTAACGATACCACAGCAGCGCTATGATGTCGGGAGGAAGGCTGGAGCGACCTAAGTAAGGGGTGATTACACCACCTTACCCAAGCTGAGTGATCCGCCTGTGGTATCAGTTTGGAGGGCCAGCCAGGGGTGTGTGAGAAGTACTTCACAGAATCATACAGATGGTGAAGCGTTGTCAATGCAGTTTAAATGCTGCACTGTGTAGCCCTTACGCGGCCATAGATCTGTAATTTTCTATAAGGGACCTACTGCGGAGCTTGTATTATCATGTACGTATTTATAATACAATTGAAATCTTTTTCAAACCCCCATTGTCTGGGCTACACAGATACTCACTTCAGCATTGTACTCCTTTGCACTGTGGTTCTGGTGAGAATGATTAAAGGGAATTTATTTCAAAATACAGTAACAGCGCATGGATTGGTTACTGACAACTTCAAAGTTCAAATAAATGTATGGGTTGGCTAATCAGTGACTATTTGAATTACTGCGGTAAGCTAATGAAATATTCATGAAACAAAAGCCTGTTAGAATGGAGAATTTATTTATAATGTCAGGATCCATTTCAATAAAATCCTTCTGCAGATTTCATGTTTTAGCGATGATGACATATTTCTAAAATAAATATTTGGATATTTGACTTTAAAATAAAGCATTTTGATACAGTTAAGATGATTTGAAATTGTAATCAAGTTGGTACTTTCTTTCCAACGGGGCGGCTTATGTGACCTTGTGGTGATGCAACAATTGTTGTCAGGAAGAGTCTTGTTTACCAGTGTCTTCATCTTGTTTTAAAACGGTTTTCAAGCGTTGATAACTGCATATAGGATGAGAGGCTAACATCTTGCAATTTCAAAAACCTCGCGGAGTCTGGAAAACACCTCCTTTGGCCAACTCAGGAAAGCTCAACGGTGTAAACTGGTCGTTCGTCTATTGTGCCTCATAAATGTGGCTAGCCAGTAGCCAGTCAGGGTGGGTGGACCAGCAGCAGACACCTCCCTAACTGCTGTGCGTCTGTTAACTGAATGGTAATTCAGTGGGTTTATGCACCTCTTGCAATGACGCAATACTTCAAAAAGAGGCAACAACCAAAATCACCAGAGATAAACTCCTTTGCAACAACATAGCAAAACTCCAAATAAGGGAGATTTAGTCTGGTAACTTAAGGCTCAATTCACAAAGGTAAAGTTAGGCCAAAGGTATAAATTTAGACCAAAAGTCTAACTTTGCTACTTTTCGGTATTCACAAAGGTAAGTTACGAGTAGTATCCTTATGACTGTGGAGTTTCTGCACTCCAAGTGCCTTTTCCTTTGTCAATCAGGCCCTTAGTTGTTTACCATACATCTCAGAGAACTAGGTTCTAATACTTTGCTTTCTGATTTCTATAAAAACAAAAAAACAAAAAAATACACAATCTGGTGGTTCCGTAGCTTAAAATGTTTGTAAACTACAAATTAACCTAGCAAATGTTATTGGACCTCTTTTGAGGGTACTAATCTGCTAAAACAGCCTCGCCTACTCCTTCCGTAGCATGAATGCAGTGGCATAGCAGGGATGCCTTGGGCTCTGGTGCAAACCAGAAAAATGGCCCCTTTAGCTGCTCATGGGTAGTAAAATACAGCAATTATCAGGGTTCGATAGGCCCCCCAGGGCTCTGGGACCCAGTGGCACTGCACTCGCGGGAATAAAGGTAGCTATACCCGTTCACGGATGTCACTACAGCTCAAGGTACTGAATCAACGCAACATATGTCATATATGTTTATAAATTTGTCTTTGTTATTCCAGTTCATGTGTGTTCTGTGTAGTTCGTTGAATGCAAACTTAGATCTGCGCAATCCAAGAAATGACAGTTGTTTCTAATAAAATAATGTATTTCTTGCAATAAAAGAGTGCCTTCTCTTCTGACAGCCAGTGTGTGCCTCTCTGTAATCATACATCACATGCTATAAGAAAAGGACACCTCAAAGTGCCTCTTTGTTACCCATCCTGCTATTAGGGAATCAGGATCGCCACGGTTACGGCCAATCCCACATGAAAAATGGGATAACGCATACCAGGTCTAACACAACGAGGACACTAATTACTTTGTATTTGTGAGTCTGACTCTTCCATATGAGAGGTCGTTTTCAGGTCTCGCCTGAGCCAGCGCATCCGCTACTCTGGTGAGACTTTTAGTGAGGGGGCTTTAAAAAGCTCACCACACGCTTTTGCTTGTGGCCTAAGGCTTGCGGTTAGGCGCGCAGGCGCTATCTGGCTTTCCTCGTCATGGCTCATTAAGTGCATCGCTCGCGGGCACCCTTACACCGCGCGATGAATTTCACTTTCACATTTGTGTTTATTTGTGAAACGCGGTATGGGGAAAAACAGTTATTCGCCGGGTATAACACAATTTGGTCAACTAAATAAACAGGGATTATTATAATTACGTTTTCACACTAGGCATTGAGTACTGAAGCCACTAAAACTCTTAGATTTAGCACCAAGAAGCGGTCTGACTTTGCCGCTTCAATCGCTGTATTATCATAACTGCCAGCTGATTCTGTTTGCAGCCATGACCCTTTCTCCCGAGCAGCTCTTTGAAACTAAGCAGCCTCCTCCAATTCACTAACCCCTTTCCCCACTACCACTACCACTACCACTTCCCACTCAAACTCATTACTGGCACGCCTCGTAGGTGTGACACTCTGTGACGTGCGCTGGTGTCGGTTCTCAGCTTGTGTTTCCCATGGCTTGGCAGTCACTTGCTCCTGAATATGTTTTCAGTTGCTAGGAGACTGCAGGAGGGCTGTACTTGCCGAGATGCTGTAGACACCCTGGGGTTAAAATCTCACTATTTCACTTCCCGAACAGTTTTAGTTTACTGCTTCTTTGACACCCCTTCGCCTAATCCCACTTAAACCTTACATTTGCTTTATCATGGGGCCAAATTAGATCTGTGCAGCACATGGTGCTGCTGATGTATGCTGTCATTAGTGCGGCCCTTGTGCATGGTTTAAGCTGTTGCAGGACATCTGGGAACCACGCCATTACGATTTTTGCCAGGCTCTTGGCATTTCATTGATGTAGCTTGTAGTAAATAAACCTCAGACTGGACGGAAAGTAATGCAGCGTTGACACCATGTGCGTGTTTCTTAAAGGTGCAGTTATTTTAGAAACAAAAATCACGTTTGCGGTATTGAATGATGTTTTCAGTAAATACACGTTTGTTCACCGTTAACTGTATAGACTTGTGTTTTTATTTGTTTTGAGGCATAGATTTCGGCATCTGTAAACATGCACTCAGAGGACTGTTTGTTTTTTTGTTTGCATATTTCTGTCTACTGCACATGAATACCCACTTTAAACCATTCAGTGGCATGCAAATAATGTAACCGTATCAAGGTGATACCTGTTAATATGAGAGGCCGGTTTATTTTCTCTCATACATCGAGTGCTTAAAATTCCAAACTTAACTAGGTATGTTTTATGCCAATGTGTGTGGATTACACTGTGTCACTGCAGCATCACTCAGCACCACCACAGCATCACTCAGCACCACCACAGCATCACTCAACACCTCCACGGCATCACTCACCACCACCACAGCATCACTCAGCGCTACCACAGCATTACTCAGCACCACCACATCATCACTCAGCATCACCACAGCATCACTCAGCATCCCCACAACATCACTCAACACCACCACAGCATCACTCAGCACCACCACAGCATCACTCAGTGCAACAGTAGCATCACTCAGTGCCACCACAGCATCACTCAGCCACACAACAGCATCACTCAGCACCACCAAAGCATCACTCAGCGCTACCACAGCATCACTCAGCGCCAACACAGAATCACTCAGCGCCACCACAGCATCACTCAGTGCCACCACAGCATCACTCAGCGAAACCACAGCATCACTCAGCGCCACCATAGCATCACTCAGCACTACCATAGCATCACTCAGGGTCACCACAGCATCACTCACTGCCACAACAATATCACTCAGCACCACCACACCATCACTCAGCACCACCACAGCATCACTCAGCACTACATCAGTATCACTCAGCATCGCCTTTGCACTAGTACACCACCACATCATCATCACTCAGCAGGACCTGAGTATCATTCAGCATCACCTCAGTATCGTCTCCGCACCAGTCACCACCACCACCACCACTATCACCTAAGCATCACTTAACACCACCTCAGCCTGCTCTCGGAATCTGGCATCGGTTGATTCTCCCCTAGCGTCTGCCCACTGCTAGTGTTATAATACAGGTACTAGTTCCCAACCTTCACCCTCCGATTGTTTATGCCCCCTCAAAAAAAGCTTTAACAAACAACCATTGGAATAAGCAGAAACAAGTTACCAGCATTGCAAGAACAAAAGAAAACTGAGGACATTTTTTATTGTAAATACTTTTTTAATATGGTCATTCATTTGTACATAATGCCTTCTTAGTCATAAATAAGGTAACAAAAATGCTTCTGACACTTTTTTATTAAAACTTTTCAGTATGCTGCACAGCAGCCACACTTCTCTACAGCACAGCCTACAGACATTGGCAAAGTCACTAGCTCTGGCTAAACATTTATAAGGCCCCAAAGGCGAGACCTATTGACAATACCAATGCTTGTTGACTTTGAAAGTGTATCCACCGCACCCTGGATGATCTAGAAGTGTCTTGGCGACTGGAGGCTATTCCTGCACTTAACAAAAACAAACATGATTACAACATTTGTAGCCTTGAAAAAGTCATCTGCACGATGAAACGCGTGTCGGCTGTCTGCGTCTACGTTCTCCCTACGTGTCAACCAATCAACCATCTATATTTAAATATATTGTGTATATATATATGGACTCTACTATGCTAATCAACTTTGGTTTTTTGGAGTACTGGAGAGTCCGATCAAAACTATAGTGTTGCTGTGCTCTGAATTATATTTAAAATATTGACAAATGCACAGATTTCATTAAACTTCTAAATATTGGTGTCTTGCTTTTATTTTTTAAATTGTGTTTTTTCTCACTGTTTAATTTTGAAATTTTAAACTAGTACCTTGCTACTCTCTTACCTCGCAATATCAAAGTGAGTCACTCAAGTAAAGCATCGCAATTCTGCCCCTAACATGGAGGAACTCTTTGTCCGCCGCACCCTGTCCATCTGGCGTGAACTGGATGCTAGGAAGGGTCGGTTAGGGTTCCTTCTTGATTGCTCCAGGAAAGGGAGGCTCGTGTTTCTCTTTAAGAGGGTCCTGAATAGTCAGATGCTTCCTGTCATTCATGGAGTACCCCAGGGCTTTAAGTGGGCCGGGTCCTGCCGGTGCTGAGCACCGGCAGTTCTTCAAAGCAGGTGCTGAGACGGGTCCCTATCAGGCTCTCCATTTCTGCCCTCCCCCTCAAGTTGGAAAAGAAAGTCTTAACTCTGCAGCAGTACCACATCACTGCCTTTGATGTAACTTCAAAGAGACTTGGTATATTACTTTCACAGTCTCATCATTTCAGAACAGAAGCATTTTCAATATTATATACAACAAAGCCATAGTCGTTTCACATGTATTATATGCAGCTAAACAACCATTGACAACCCCAATAGCCCTGGCTTGTTGTAGGGGTAATGTTACTTGTAGTATATGATTGGATGCAATGACAGTAGCAGAAACATGCCAGTCAGGCAGCAGACCATGCTAAGCACAGATTTTGGGCTTCCAGTTTTTTCATCCCACTTAAAGCCCCGGAGTGCCCCCTGGTAATCATGTATGTGGAAGCACCACCTCGACCCATGTGGGCCGATCATGCTACATGCCACCAGTGGCGTAGCATTAGCCCCCACGGTGCAGGGGGCCGAGATCTATGGTGCCCCCTCCGGCACTGTGCACGGGTGGCGGTACCCTGGCCTGAGAGCTCCTGACTGGGGTGGGAAGCCCGTGGGGGGACTCCTTGTACTTTGCAGGGGGGCCCCCTCAAGTTTCATTTTGTCACTGCATTCCACCTGAATATGTGGTAAACATAAGGTCTTTTCTGACCCCCACAAGCTCTGGAACACTCTTGGTGAAACTAGCTTGTGCTATGAGGAGCAGTGCCAGACAAAGCTTCTGTCTTCCTCCAGTGTGGGGGTCCAGGCGCCCCAAAGCTGATGAATAACTCATCAGGCCAAGCAGGTCCCATCACAAGAGAGGGTTACTGGTGGGAGAGACCGCCTGTGGGGTGCTAAGGCCCAGACTCCCTCGATATCACTTCTTGAAAAAGGCAATCACATTACAACTTTATTGATTTCTTGTACGACAAATTCAGCAGAATAAGTGTTGTGTCCCGCGACAAAAGAATCCATGCGGCGTTTCACAAGGAGGCCTGTAACCATCTACTCATTGATGGCAGACGCTGGTTGCTTGTAGCTGCCAACCAACAGGGCGCCTGAGGTGGCCCTGAGACAAAAGATACAGTTAACATCTTAGAGTGCACTCTTCAGTTCTCCTGGAAGTGTAACCACGAGTTCCACAGCAGGGAGTCCAGGGGGGTTTCACCAGGAAAGAAAGACTGGCTCACTAGAAACAGGACTCCCCGCAGTGCAAGGCAAAGCTGCAGTGAAACCAGTAGGTACTATTGACTGGGGTTGGAGTCCTGAGACTGCACCAAAGAACACCCCTCCCCTCCCTCTCCACTAGGACTCTAAATAGAGAATTCTGGAGGGCTCTGAAGGCAGATGTCAAGGAAACACCTGTATTACTATAAAATGAAGAGATATTACAGAGACCACAAAGAGCACTTATATTTCTCCTAAACATTCACCGATAGTCACGAGATCTGGGTACTTTTGCTCACCATGCCATGTCAGTTTGGACTCAGCCGTATGCAAATCAGCCGTGACTCTGCTCCTCATGGGAACAGTCCAGCCCAAACTGCCAAGACAAGCATCCTGGGATCAGTTTCTGGGTATCACTCCTCCTCAGCCAGGCTACCTTCAATCCAGCGGCAAAGTGAGTAGGGGACTCACATCTGAGCATACACGGCACACTTAGGGTGAGAAAGCAAAAGGCACACACATGATGGATGCAATGCAGAACAAATCAAACATTCATCCTCATTCAAGAGATGAGGTTTAAATCCATCATTCTTTTGCTCACCATGCCACCCCAGTTTAGAGCCTGCCATACGCAAATCAGTCTTGACCCTGCTCTCCATGGGAACAGTCCAGACTGCACTGCCAAGCCAAGTCCTCCCTGGACCAGAAACAAGCATCCTGGGACCGGTTTCAGGGCATCACCCCTCATCAGCCAGGCTAGCTAGAATACAGTGGCACAATACGTTTGGGGCCCCTGTCTAGGCATACCAGCTGAACTTAGGGCAAGAAAGCAAAAGACCCACAAATGATAGATGAAATGCGGAACCATCAATTGTTCTTTTTGCATTTCTCACCCCAACCAGACAGCACCTCACACTGTTCTAAATGTTGCTTGAGGCACAGTTACAAGTCACAAGCTTTGGCAAAGCCAATCATTCTGGATTTAATGCGCTAATTCATGCAGCGTTAGCAAACATAGCCATAGACAGGAGTGGACAGGTTACGGTTGTAAATAGTTCCTAAGGGAGTTGAATGTTACTACTTGAGAGGGGTCCAAAGGATACACAGAAACAGCCAATAGAATTAGTGAGAGATGAATACGTCACTGGGATGAGCCAAGACGTGTTTGGCACATTCTGAAGCCAGTGGCTGAAAGAGGCTGGAGAAGAAAACCTATAGCTAAAAGGGGCGGGCCAAGGGCGTGGTCAGAGGGCTCACATAGAGACCGCTAAGAAGGGCGGGCACCGCAGGGGTGGCAGCTTAGTAGACAGGGCTGCAAATCGCATCCCCCTCGAGCGTGACACCAGCCCTCAGACGCGCAGACTATTGACACAGCCAGCTACCCACACGAGGGCTCTCTAGCCTACGTCGACTCGAAACCTACCCCCAGCACCTCCCCTCTGACACCGCTCCCACGAGTACACTCCCCCCCCCCCCACTCTTCACTCCTCACACATTCCCATGTTTACGGTTTCGGACTCCTGCTTTCCAGCTGTAGCCATAACCCCTTCCACGACACATTAGAAGGATGCAACTGGCCACGTGTCCGGCCGCGAGACCGGGCGCGGGCAGCATCTTCCAAAACCGCAGCTAGGCTACACCATCCGTCTGCTAAGCGCACCACACACTAGGCCGACAACCAGTGAGGCCCTACTGCTCACTAAGGCTGTCCTACATCAGGTCTAAGGCAATCTGTGCACGCACATCACTAGCCCCCTACTCCACTGACACGCCCTCAGTGATCACTGCTCCGTTCAGTGGGTTTTGGTGCCATGCATGCCGGAAGGGCACGCGGCAGCGCAGCTACAAAAAAATGGGACACACCGATACGAACTGTTCTGTTTTGTTTGCAGAGTTAACGGTTTACTTATAGGAAAAATGAAAAATAAGACGTCACTTACAGAAATAATTGTGTGCTGAACAAGTGTGATATGACCAAAGTACCTGAAGACTAGCTCACTGGAGACAAGTAAGGTGCAGCAGAGCACCTTCCCCTGTAAACCCTTACCCTCACGATCCATCGCCTTGTTGCAGCCGGCCCGCAGGGTTGTAGGCTTTGCTATATGTACTGCACTTTTGAACAATAATAAACGTCTTAAAACAAAAAAAGAATAAAAAAATAAATAAAAGGGGCGGGCCAAAAACCCAATCTAAGTAAAATAATCAGGCAGAAGGCAGCACAGCAACAGAGTCAAAACTGAAAACAAAACCAGCACAGGTTTTGTTGTACAGGCCCCAGAAACGGGCTCGCTCCCTCCCCGCACGACAGAGCCAGAGCACCGACCCTCCAGCAGCTACCCACAGAAGTCACCCGGGACCCTCTTCGGTACCCACTTTCGGGTACAAACAGATCATCGCCCCCTGCAATGGTTAATGCAGATGCGGGGGGAGAATCCCAAGCTGTTGCGTTGGTCCATCTCCCTGCAGGGGATGGACTTCACTGTGGAGCATCGCCCTGGCCAAGACCACGCCAATGCGGATGGCCTGTCACGCTTTTTCCGCCTCGACGAGGAGAGTCCCCAAGAGGATGGGTGACTCTCCCCGCCTTCAGCTGGGGGGGACGCATGTTGGACAGGCCCCAGAAACGGGCTCGCTCCCTCCCCGCACGACAGAGCCAGAGCACCGACCCTCCAGCAGCTACCCACAGAAGTCACCCGGGACCCGTCCCACACGGGACACCTGCCCACGAACATCTCGGTATCACTGGCCCGGGCCACCGCCAGTACCCTTGCCCGGGCCCAGCCGCCATCTTGGACACTGCGCCACGAGGCCCCGTGGCCTCAGCTCGACCCTAACCCTGGGCCTGGCCAGGCCCCGACATCCCGGCACCACCATCCACCCAGGAGGTGAGCGGACCACTTGGCAGGTCAATGGGAGAGAGGAGCATTGATGGCTCTCCCCCGCCAGGTGCCGATCGCCCCCAGCCTCCCCGGGCGCTGGCTCCACCCCCCTACTGGGTGTCTGGACTCCCTCATCCCGGACCTCCCGACCTCCAAGTGCGAGGGTCCGGACATCAAAGGGCGCCAGACCTATAACTGGGGCAGCTGCAGAGCAGGAAGGCAGTTGTATCTTGGAGTCGAGAGACACCGTGAGGAACTCATCCTTGACGGACTGTTGGCGCTGCCGCAGCCCTGCCTTGCGAACTGTCGTCCTGCCTGCTGGCGCTGCCGCGGCCTTCTGCATCCTTCATCCTCGTCGGGACCTGCTGGCGCTGCCGCGGCCCGTTACCATCTACGATCTCCTCGGGACCTGCTGGCGCTGCCGCGGCCCGGTACCACCTACGATCTCCTCG
This sequence comes from Lissotriton vulgaris, assembly GCF_964263255.1. Lineage (NCBI taxonomy): Eukaryota > Metazoa > Chordata > Amphibia > Caudata > Salamandridae > Lissotriton > Lissotriton vulgaris. Next base: position 1,849,815,884 of record NC_141694.1, on the reverse strand, counting down.
GGACCTGCTGGCGCTGCCGCGGCCCGACCTCCTAGAACGCCGAGCTCGAGGATTGAGAGCTACCATCATTTCAGCCACTACCAGTTGGTAACAAGACTGTCCCGCTACCCCCTTTTCCTTCCAAGAGACTAAGAACCGAGGTGACCCCTGTGTCCAGACCTCCTTGTACCATACTACCGTACTTCAAGATTTGCTTATAAAGAACGTTAAACCTTATCTTTGTGTGGTGTCCATCTGTGGGGGGGAAGTTACTTGTCTGTACGATCGCTGGAGACGGCTCTCCCCGGAGACCTCTCCCCCTGTCCTCGGCCGACCCTCCAGGTCCCGTCTAACAGGTTTGCTGCAAATAAGGACATAAAGAGTACGGAAGGAAATATGAGTATGGCCCAGGTTCAAGAAGATATTGAAAGGAGAGGCTGAAAGGTTCCCATGCAGCAATGTCTGCCTTCGCATGAGCTGCAATGGTGTCCTTTAAATTCATGCTTGTAGACAGCAGAACTCTGTACCTGCGCTTCCCCGTGTTTGCAGGTGTGATGTGGGCACACGGACTTTTACTGTTGTATTTGGCAAGGTTTTCAAGTTTTCTTAAAAATAAATGCCCCCTAACTTCCACCCACAAAATAAGATACTGCCTCATTTTAGGCAAATCAATTCATCTCCCCGCGCCTACCAACTTGTAGCGCTTTGCTTCAGGCTAGATTCCCGCGAAATACAGCCAGGTTGCATATGTTAAAGGAGAGGGACATCTAGAGACACAAAGGGGTACTGCACGCTACTGTGTATTCTACTGTGTTGCAGAGAGCTCAAGTGACAATAAATGACAGGATGACATCACGTAAGTTATATCGCATAACAGATCACTAAATAGTAATACATTTGAAGGGGTCGTTTTATTTGAGCTGCCTTTGAAGCATCAAACCACGCGTGGCTGAACCCAGCTATGTGGCTTATTTCGATTCTGCCCGGCACACTGCAGTGGTTGAGGGTGCGAGCCCTGTAGGTCTGGGTGACCTCCTAGCTCAGACCGAGACTGGTCCTTCCTCACCTCGATGCATCGGTCCCTGTGCCAGCAGGAATCTGAAAGGACCGAAAGAGCCCATTCTCAACAGAAAGACAAAGCCTTTGGGACAATGAAGTTTAATTGCTTTATGTGGCACGAAACTCACAGCTATCAGGATCATCCGGCTCTTGCTTATGTTTGGAAGCTCCACGCAAAGAAAGATGGGGTTTGAGGACCACTCAGCTCTTGTGTATGTGTTTGGAAACTCCATACACTATAATATGGTGTTTAAGGATCACCCAGCTCTTGTGTGTGTTTGGAACCTCCACACACAGAAAGATGGTGTTTAATGACCACCCGGCTCTTGTGTGTGTTTGGTAGCTCATCACTAAAAGACGGGGTTTAAGGACCACTCAGCTCTTGTGTGTGTTTGAAAGCTTCACACACTCAAAGATTGTGTTTAAGGACCACCCAGCACTTGTGTCTATGTTTTAAAGAATCACACACTGAAAGATGGGGTTTAAGGACCGCCTGGCTCTTGTATAAATGTTTGGAAGCTTCACACACTAAAAGATGGGGTTTAAGGACCACCCGGCTCTCGTGAATGTTTGGAAGTTCCACAACCTGATAGATGGTGTTTAAGGACCACCAGGCTCTTGTGAATATGTTTGGATGCTCCACACACTAAAATATGGGGTTTAAGGACCACTCAGCTCATGTGTATATATTTGAAAGCTCCACATACTGAAGGGTGGGGGTTAAGGTTGCAAGGCTTGCTTCAGATTTGTTCAGGGCCTGGGGAGGTCAAACATCCCTCCAGTCTTTCCACTGGTGAGCTGCGCTCCTGGGACTTTCCTTGCTAAAGAGAGTACATAGGATACTGCATACGTCAGGCTCGCCCTTCACCCTGAGGCTAGGCTGACCTGGGCAGCGCTTTACAAGGAGACTCCCCTCAAGCTGTGATTGGCTCCCAGGATGGAGAGACCCAGAGACCAGGAACACACTGATTGGAACTACATTCCCAAGGAAGCAAGAGTAATTCAATGTGTCCAGGATGGGCCAGTGGGCCTCTGAAAGTCTTGCCCAGTCATTTCTCAGACAGTGAAGAAACCGAAGGTTCCACTAGCTCATGATGGCCACTGAGGCATTGTGGCGACCAAGAGACAAAGGGTGTGTTCCCTTTACTCCATGAGCGGCCAGAAAAGATGCATGGAACATGTCACATCTGTAACAGCCTGGGGAAAGACACTGCCTGGACCCATTGACGATAGTTGAACTCACGCAGGATGTGCAGGAAGAGTAAGTAAGTAAGTATTTATTATGCATGATTAATTAAAACCATTGCATTCATAACATTACAGGCTTTTATCAACAAGAATAGCATTAGATAAAACTGTTAAAAAATAGATACAAGAGGAGGAGCCAAGCTGGTGACCGAAATGGCCGCATAGACGCTCGGCTCCCGGAGCCCTCTTGCCCCGCACATACATCCTGACACTTATGCTGAGCCGTAACGGCATATTTCAGTAGGCAAGGAAAACCTTCACTTACCGTTTGCTTCCGGGGCTACTACGTGCGGCAGAGCCGAAGAAATGTCCCCGACTGTTCTGCGGCCTTCGCGGAGTTGGGACCGGGGTGTCGAGTGAGAGGAGCAGCCGGCCGCGACTGTCACAACAGCGGCCATTGGTGGAGGTGTGGAGTCGGCCGGTGGGCACCGGAGGTTTGCTGGGCCGATGGCGGCGGCGACGACTCAGTCCATCTAGCAGAGTGCCTCGTGGGGATGCGTGGCAGTGCAGGATTGAGGGGGGCATGTGAAATTTGGCCCCCTTTTCAGTTTTGTGTCCGGGCATGACAAAAGACTTCCCCCGGTATCAGCGGGCGGCTCCCGAGGAGCGGCAGCGATTTGTTTAGCCTTTTGGTGGTTTTCGCCGGATGGCCTGCCTAGACTTTCTGGGTCCGCACTGTACATCCTGTTTAGCCCGGGTGTGGGGCCTGGTCCCGGGGTGAGGTGAAGAAGGACGGGGCCGGATCAGCTAAGATGGCGGCTGTTACCCTCCTACGCAGCTTGCATCTGAATGAAAAAGCCGCTGTGCGGGAGTGCTCAGGGGTCTGGCGGCACGAGAATGAACCCACGTCCCAAGATATATTGGCTGCTCTGACGACCCTGCATGCGGCCCTGATCCATGGCGCCCGAGATCTGGGAAGAAGGATGGCCGCCATTGTTGTCCCGCCATTCCACACGGATACATCTCAATCTCAAGGAAACGCCGACGTGCCTGCCCCTATGTCAGTGAAGAGTGCTCCTGCTACGCCTATGTTCGCGGAGACGCCGGAAGACCCGGCTCAAGAGATCGCCTTGGACAGCTCTGTAGTACACATGAGTGACTCGTTGGGGCGTATACCTGATCAGCGGCCGGGGAAACAAAGCCGGTCTATGTCCTGGGCTGCCCCGGTGACATCTCAGCGCTTGCCGTATGGTGTGCCTCTTTCTCCTTGGATGGTGCGACTGTGTTCGGACTTGAGGATATTTTCGGTGTCGATACCGACTCAGTTGGATTTCCGCCATGCACATTCGGCTGGATTCTGGTTGCTGAAATCCCATGGAGTAATAACGTGGCCCGGTCCGCCCGGATCACCTGGATCCTACACGCAGCTTTGTCTGCCGATTGAGAAATGGACGTCTGTTGGTGCTATTGATAGGAAAGGTCAAGGGTGATACTGCTTATGATCCGGTGGACTTATTGATGGCTTATGGTGGTTTGGGGGACATTCGGTGGGGAGTTTATTGATGGTGCTTTCAGTGCTTAAGGTTTTCCATGGCTATTCTGATTCTGCTATCAGGATGTTTACCGGGTGCGGGGTCGGGGGGTGGGGCCGAGTGGCGGGATCGAGGGCCCTTCTCCACTTTTTCTTCCCTTCTTCTATTCTTTCTCCTTCTTTACTGTATTTCGGGTCTCTCATTTAGGGTGACAGGCACGCTGCTGGGGGGGTGTAGGCCGTGGCCTTCTGCAGGCGTGCAGGGTGGGGGGTAGGGGGAAGGGGGTTGTTACTTTGTCCGTTATTTGTTTCTATGGCCCTTTTGTCTTTCTTCCTTATTGGTGTCGTCGTTTCTCATGTTTCCTGCAATGTCTTTCGTTATTGTTATTGTTATTGTTATAGCGGGTTTATTTAGCGCCGAATCACCTGCAGGTCCCAGGGCGCTTTTGACCACAGAACATAACAGCCGGGATACTGAAAAAGGGTGGAGGGAAGGGGCAGGACTTAAGCTAAGCTGAGTGCTGTTCTGAAAAGGTTGGTTTTCAGGGCTTTCCTGAAGCGGAGTAGGTTACCCTCCTTACGGAGTGTCTCAGGCAGGGCGTTCCAAAGGTTCGGTAGTAGGACCGAGAAAGATCTCCCTCCCATTGTGGCCAGTTTGAAACGTGGGCATACAAGGAGTTGGGCGTCTGAAGACCTGAGGTTTCTTTCCGGTCTATATGTCTCAATCCGTTCCTTGATGTAAGCCGGGGCCTTCCCATAGATGCTTCCTGGAGTCTAACCATCTACTCCATGAGAGGCAGGCAGGTTTCTGCGCACATCACAGCACCGAGTTTGTCATGCTCTCGGTGCTGGACGAGCTCAGAAGGATGGCTGACAGTAAGAGACCGAGCGCCCTGATTCTGTTAGACCTATCAGCGGCGTTCGATACTGTCAGCCACACCCTTCTGCTGGACAGGCTGGCTGGGGTTGGGATTCAGGGCTTAGCTCTTCGGTGGCTGGAATCATTCCTATCTGGGAGAACCCAGAGAATCCAGATGGGAGACAGCATATCAGGAGTGGGAGGTCTGACTTGTGGTGTCCCCCAGGGCTCAGCACTATCCCCACTCCTGTTTAACCTATATCTGCAGCCCCTGATTAACACACTAGCGGGGATGGGCTGTCGGGTGTTTAGCTATGCCGACGACACACAGCTGTTGTTGGGCATAGATGACACCGTACAAGCCCAGTCACATGCCCAGGACATACTCAGATACACAGTCCACTGGATGGCCACTAACCAGTTAAAAATCAACCCGGAAAAAACAGAGGTGCTGATAGTACCATCCAAGTGCTCCTCCTGGAGTGACATGTACTGGCCCCAGGAGCTGGGCCCAACTCCACAGCCAGCTGCCACAGTCAAAAGTCTTAAGTCATTAAGTTAGACAGTGCCCTTTCAATGACCAACCAGGTTTCCACCGTGGTTGGTACCTGCACTGGCCTTTTAAGACAGTTGCGCAAACTAGTTCCTCTCCTCTCCCAGTCGATGCTTCGCACAGTGGTTTCTGCCACCATAGTGTCAAGACTCGACTATGGAAATGCGCTCTACTTAGGCCTGCCAAAAATGCTAATAAACAGACTTCAGGTAGTCCTAAACGGCGCCGCCAGACTCATTTTTAATCTCCAGAGGAGAGCGCATGCCTCTCCATTATTAAAGAGTCTGTGATGTTTCGTTTTGATGGGAGGGGTGCAGCTTGCTATGGAACGGGTCTGTGGTCACATTTGTCCTGACTCTTATACCTTACCCCCAATACTTAAACTGTGTATGCATTATTTGCGCATTCCCGGATTTAGACTTGTTATTATAGGACCATGTATGACTATACGGCACTGATCCTTAGTTTCGTTTATTATAAAATGAACCTTCATGAATCCTGAATATCGGCCATTATGCTTGAATACGTGTCATATCCTGGACGTTTGTTGGACCCCGGTTCATGGGCTGCTATGTTTTTCTACATTGATTTGCTATACTTATGACTTGACTAGCGGCCGGCCTGAATGGTTGTAGGCCCATATTTGTATTTGCTTGAAGTAAAATAAAGGTTCCCCCCCCCCCAAAAAAAAAAAAATAATAAATACAAGATAAAAAACCTTTGTTTTAGAATATAGAGACGTAAAATTAGTCCAATTGATGGCTCAGGTTTGCAGACCTGTTTGAAGTTATTAATTAAGCTGCATAATTTGAAACCGATAGAGTGGTCCAGTTCAGTATCTACTGTAGTCTTTAGTATGTCTCTACTGTGAAGAGCAAGAGTTTTTCAGTCTCAGTGCGGGAAGAGGCTGTTGGAACCGGGACTGCCGGCCCACTTAGGGTAGCATGGCACTAGCTGGAAGGCTAAATCTAGAAGACATATGCGACGTGCTTGCATCACACACTCTACAACACCCCAGCGCAAACCCACCAAAAATGACACCTCACCATATGTTGAATAGAATATAGAGTAATTTTATCTCTTTATATTTTGAATTTCAAATGAGAATTTCATTACACAGTTAATTAGGTCCAGGACTCTTCTTATAAGATTAAGTACAACCACTGGTCAGGATGTCAGAACACGTTTCCCCTTTGGGTAAATTTATAAAACAACAACAGTTATTTCCCACACTTTTTCATACATATATATACAACTTATAGGCAACAGACCAGGAATAAAGGAATTTAGGTGATAGGTTTACAAAAAAATTTACATTTTATTACATTATCATTAAAAACGATATAGCATCAATAAAAACACATTTATACATATCAAATCATTACAGACTGTGGGAAAAACAATAAGGAGAATGATTCCAGTTTAAAAAGAGAGATGATAAACGCTAGTAGGAAGGAATTTCATCAGACTCCAGTTCGTGATTCTATCGACAAAGGAGTAGTTGTATCCATTACCTTAGCGTATCAAGACTCAAATTGGCATCAACGCGTTTCGGGTTTGGCACTTATAGTTTACAGCCAACACCTTCTTCAGGATTAAAAATAATTTCCCACAAATATATAGTATAGCTCATCAGGGGTCACACACGGACCTCAAGATTCTTCACGATTATATCAACAATTTTCACCATGTACTGTCCCATATATTTTGATTCGATGGAGTAGGTTAGTGACCTTGTATATTCCTCTGCTCTCTCTGATAATCCTTCATCAATATGCATAAAAATATGCTATGTAATAGTCGGTGAGAATAAAAATTATTTCTTGTCCCAATCATGAGTATTAATACCCCTTTTCCAGCTAGACTGCCCGCAGTCTGCTAGTAGTGGATCAGAGCGATGTAACGGTCACGGAGCCTCGTAGCGATGTTATTAGAGATACTGTGTGCAACCACTGGTCAGTACATAATGTCCCTTGAGGCAGACAAAGCATCGATATTTCAAACACATTCAGATTGCTCTGCAACAGGTATTTTCTCTAAATAGTTCACTTGTAACTGGTTGTCATACAGCTGACCAAATAAGTGCATTGACTATTATGAAAACAGATATGGGCAATTCTCTGGAACAAGCACATAAATAGAAGACATTCTGTTTCAACAGGGCTCTTCCCCTTATTCTGAATTAAACTGGGAAAGATATCTGGATTTGAGGCACCAATTTCGGAATTAAAGTACACAGACACGTTATAGTTCCTGAGCACGAGATCTGCTTCAGAAGCATCTATTTCCAGGGGAGGTTAAGGTCCGGACTACCTTGGCGCCCGACCGGCGCCTTCCTTGGATCCACTGGGGATTGAATCGATGGCCCGGTCCTCCCCCCTACTCCCTGCTCGGGTCTTGACTCTTTGTCTGAGACAGGGCAGGGACGGTGACCGGATCGGGCGGTAAACTCCCCGGAGGCCTCGCGGCTGGCAGGCCTCCCTCCTCACTCTCTCCTATTCTTCAGGAGGTCGACCACGGGGTAGTCGGCTCCTGATGAACGCGCCTGCTTCCGTCTCTCTGAAAGACTCTGACGCGCTGTGGAGAGGCTGCGCACTGGGCGGGAGTCCGGTTACCAAGTGACCCCGCCCAGCGTCTCTCCCCGAGCCGGCGCTGTGCCTCTTTCCCTCACGCTTTGTGCGCTCGCCCACGCTACCTCAGCAGCACAGAGATACAGAAGGGCAAAGGGAGTGGGTTCCACCCAATACGGCCAGAAATAAACTTGGCAACATGTAACTTTGGCCAATACAGCTCTTTCCCAGTAGGGCAGGCAGTCAGTCAGGGCAAGATCTAAGACCCCACTTTACTTCAGGGGTATGGACCAAAGCTCCTGGTTCCACGTTTCCAACCCCACCAGCAGCACCACCCTCAAGGCTCCTAGGGCTTGGGCTAAGTCACTCTCACCAATTGTTTGGGAAGTCCAATCCTTTTTGGTGAAATGGTCACACTAGAACTTGGCTCTGGCAACTCTCACCAACTGGCAGCCCATGAGAGCAATCAAAGCAGCTTAAGTCGCAATCCCCCTCCTCTGTAGTCTGCACTCCAGCCAGCTCCTGTCAAGACACACTGGCCGCCCATTGTCCTCCCTTATATAGCCTGGGCCCTTATCACTAGAGGCTACTGGAAGGTTCTGGAACCCCCTAATGCTATCCTATGGACCAGAGCTCTGAGGTAATGCCTAACGGCATCCATCTCAGGACCCCCCATCCACCATTTTAGAAAGGCGCACCTGTACCTCAACACTGGTTAACAGTGGTGGGGCACCTGGAGACCTAAAACCACCCAAAAAGGATTGGTGGAAAAAAATAATGGGAGGCAAAAAGGGACAAAAATTAGGGGAGACCATCCAAAGACTGACAGGTCTAACAGAGGCAATCATTGATTTATTTTGGACCTGTTGGTCCTGGATATATCTTCTCATAGACATAGACAATTTTCCCAATTCCCCCAAGTAATGGTCACACCCAGCACCTTTGAAGATGTGGTTTTTCCATCTCTAAACAAAATTCTTTCAGCATTTGTAATGCGTGTGAGAGTCAAGTAGGACAATGGACCTCTGTCAATGGGAGAGGCATGAAGGAAGCAGCTCCAATATACCTGGGTTTTCATAACCACAAAATCACACTGCTGTGGTCACCTTCAGGGCCACCATGCAGAAAGGCAGGCAAGTTGACAAGCTCACCCAGTCTCTCCTCTTGGATGTGCTATGTCAGACTTTGAGAAATGACCATCACCCCCTTCATGATTTCACTGGGAAGTCACTGGTTTAAGACCCTTGTTTCCTCATGAAACATCAAATTCTACTTCAGATCATGGGGATGTGGAACAGCACAGCTTCCACAAAAAAGAGGCTGCACAGTGTAGAGATAGGAGGATGCAAGCTATATCCTCAAATCTGTGTCAAGGACCACAGATGGATGGCCTATCCTTGGATCCCCAGACTAATAATTGACATCACAGGGTCCATGCTCCCTGCCTGGAGAGACTGGCATACCCTCCTGCAGAACTCATCTCATTTCTGCACACTGAATGAAAGTCTGTGCATAATTTCCCCAATTAATAAACTCACAGACATCACACATGTCCAAGAAGAAGCTTCCCATCATGACGTTTGACACCTAATCCTTTTGGCTATCACCCCAATGTTTCTTTAAGTTCTGAACCCCATAGTGACGGCTGGTGACATTTGAAAGTGGTAGGTGTAGAAGTCCACGCTAAGTGCCCTGTGAGCGAGCCTTACCATAATAAGAGTGTTTCATGGATAATTCTTCCATGGGAAATGTTTTAGAAAGAAGAGGGCAAATAGTGCATTTGTAAGGAAACTTGAGAACCCAAGAAGGTTTATAAAGCAATTGTGAAAGTATAGACTTAAAATATTGAAACACATAAAAATCCATACTAATATTATAAAGAGAGAGCCCAAACCTTTGAGGTGGGTAATCTCAGTAACCACAGCACCAATCACAACACCCTATACAGCGTTGGAATGGGCAGTTGCAGCAGAAGGACATAGGCTATGCAGACGGCCACCATATACATTTAAAAGGTAAAAGAACAGTGCCAGCAAAGTAGTCTATTGTGGGCGTGTCTGCGTTCTGCTGTGGGCGTGTGCTGGGGCGTGACAAATGCTGGGGGCGTGTGGTACGTTCCGCCCTTCATACCATGTGAGTCGTAATTGCGCTGCACCAAGGGGCACACTGTGGGCGTGACACGCTGGGGCCGTGACAAACGCTGTGGACGTGTGTCCGCACTGTGGGCGTGTGTCCGTCCTTCATGCCATGTGAAGCGCCAATTACGCAATTGCGCTGTAACGCCCTGAACGTCTCAGGATCGTTTAACAGACACGATAATGAGGACGCAACCACTTGTGAAGGGTTAGTTATTTTAATGAAGGCAAAAATAATACAAAGAGTAAACAAAAGTTATAGTCACTGGAATCCTCCAGGCTAAGTACGTTACCAGCCCACAGCACGGATGGTCCTAACCGTCCTCTGCATATACGCCGATCCCGGCGTATGCCAACAGAGGGCAGAAATGAAATGGCCGACAATGCCAATCGGTAGGCTGTGAGGGGCACGAAGAGTGTTGGGGAGAATCGAGGAGTCAGGGAAACACCCAGCCGGGGTCTCTACCTGAAGGGAGCAGCCGCTCAACCTCTTCCTCAGACTGCACCGGGACGCGGAGTCACCTCCTGGTGATGCGTCACCGATACCCCAATCAAAAGCAAGAAGACTGAACCGAGAGCAGCCGCTCGATCGATCCTGTGGACTTCCGAGTCTGTAACGCGGCAAACACCTCCTGGTGTGCGTTACAGCTGGCAGTCCCTGTATCTCTGGTCGGGCTGGGAGTTACGACTCCAACCAGCAAAAGCGCCACTGCGCTTTGACTCAGCCGAGTCAAAAAGCGTAGCTCAATGGTTGACCGGTAGAGCTTCCGGGTCCTTCACAGGTGACGATGGGGCAAGACACGGCCCAGGGAGTAACGACTCGACCTACCTCCGTTCTTGCCTTACTGGAGCACCACTCCGGAACACTGCTCTTCACGAAGCAGGTACGTCGGTGTAAATACAATATCCGACAGCGTTGTACCTCCCGGTTCCTCCCTTTATAGGGCGTGTTTTCCTTGAGTTATGTAACAGCTCTCCTGTTTACATAAGGGCGTGTTTTCCTTGAGTTATGTAACAGCTCTCCTGTTTACATAAGGGCGTGTTTTCCTTGAGTTATGTAACAGCTCTCCTGTTTACATAAGGGCGTGTTTTCCTTGAGTTATGTAACAGCTCTCCTGTTTACATAACCTCTCAACCGCTAAGCATCCTGGGAGATGTAGTCCGTTTTCGCTGGTTACCGTTTTCCTCCCCTTGCATGACAGGAATTCTTGACAGTACATCCTCCCTCTCAGCGGCTCCCCACGGGGCCAGCGCTGGCAGGAAAACGCCGATGGAACAAGGAGACCAAGCGCGGAGCATGAACCCCTTCAGCCGGTTCCCATGATTGCTCCTCCGGGCCATAGCCTTTCCACGCAACCAGGTACCACAGCTTCCCCCTGCGCCATTTGGACACCCGTATGCCCGACACTTCATACTCCACCTCCGACTCCACGCATACCGGCCTAGGTGTCCCAGACGGCTTGGAGGGTGCTGGTTTGAGCAAGGATACATGAAAGACAGGGTGTATCCGCAATGACTGGGGCAAGCACACCTTCACGTTCACGGGACCCATACACTTGGTAATTCGATAGGGGCCCATGTACTTGGGATGGAACACACTGTTCTTTCGAAACCTCATGTTTCTTGTGGATATCCAGACGTAGTCTCCAGTGCGGTACAGTGGCCCGGGCCTTCTCTTCCTGTCTGCCGCAGCCTTGTATCTTCTCTTGGCCTCTATTAGGACAGCCCTTGAGCGCATCAACGTGTCTTTTATGTGTGCCACCCTGTCCGCTGTGGCGGGAATCCTGTCCTCTCTGAACGGATGTAGAAATGGCAAGAACCTGGGATGTTGGCCATAGTTGCTATAGAACGGAGATGACTGTGTGGAGCTGTGAGTGGCGTTGTTGTAGGCTATCTCTGCAACCCATAGCAAATCGACCCATTCTTCCCTGCCCTGGTCCACAAAACATCGCAGATACTGTTTGAGCGTTTGGTTCAGGCGCTCGGTTTGGCCGTCCGTTTGAGGGTGGTAGCTGGTGGACAGGGCAGTCTTAACATGCAGCGCAGTGCACCAAGTCTTCCAGAATTGCGCAGTAAACTGCGACCCCCGGTCCGACACGATCACCCCAGGTAATCCATGCAGTCGTACCACATTCTTTAGGAGTAGTGACGCCAATTCCCCGGCCGTAGGGACTCTCTTGCTGGGGATGAAGTGCCCCATTTTCTTCAAGTAATCCACCACCACCAGTATTGCCGTCATCCCCTGGTCTACCGGTAGGCCCACCACGAAGTCCAGTGATATGCTATCCCATGGTCTATCCGGGGTTGGAAGTGGATGTAAGAGCCCTTGGGTTCGGCCATGGTCGGCCTTCATGGTAGCACACGTAGGACACTCCTGCCCCCACCTCCTGACATCCACTCTCATGGTTGGCCACCAGAAATGCCGTCCCATGCTAGCCACCATTTTTTCAAAGCACAAATGACCTGCGCATGGAGAGTCATGGCACCAGATGAATGCTTGTTTCCTTAGCCTAGGCGTTGGTATCAATAGGCACCTGCCCTTCAGGGGTATCCCGTCCTTCAGCTGCCATTCTCTGTGACTGAGGAGCCACCTCCGCCATGCGAATGACCTGATCCCTCTCTTTATTCCCCTCAGGAAAGTATCCGGTTGGATAACCCCCAATACCATCCTCGGGGAAATGATGGAATGCTCGGTGGCAGGCAATGGTTCCTTAACTGCAGATTGACGGGACAGGGCGTCCGCCTTCCGGTTTTCCGTCCCCGGCCGATATGTGATGCGGAAGTTGAACTGAGGTCCCGTGACGATTTGAACCCGTGTTTTCAACATTGTCGTAAATACATAATTTTGGTATCAGTGAACCACAAATGATCCATTTAGCATATCCTGGTGTTTTCGCTGTGCTACGAGCAAGAGTACTCCTGTTACAAACACATTTCCGATCTACCCATGGCATCCATCTTAGATCATGGCAGCCATTTTGTGTTTCTTGCCCTCACATACGCAATGACCTCTGATTACTTCATTTCGATTAAGGACACGTAGACTTAGCCGGAGATTTACCTCTCTAGTGACACGTGCACCTTAGAACAGAACACGCTGTGGCTGCATGACTCGACAAAGGCTGCCTCCTCTGCCCGAGGCCAGTCCTGCTATACTGGTTCTCGTGTTCGTTGGCCTGATCATGATTAGGCGGCCGAAGTTGGTAGCAGTATTTACGACCCACAAACATCTCTTATCCTGCTTTTCTATCTTCCGCACCTGGCTCCGTTCCTTTCTTTCTGAATCTTTATTAGGGGGAGGTAACGAAATTTACGATGAGGCGGTCCGGCTCTTGAATGAAATGTTGACATGGGATTGTGATGGAACAGTGGGAACCCCTCTTCGTAATGTTTGACATCAGATATTATCGACGATTCTTGTGCAACGCCAAATATTTATTGTTTAGGACACAAAGGTGTGGGAATGTACCAACATGTGAAGAATTCGCCTGAAGGCCAATATTTTGTATATAAGGAGCAACCTTTCTTGTACAAATCGAACAGGCTCCTAGATACTGCCCATGTGTAGTTTCTGTGACTTCTGTGTCCCTGCAGTAATAAACCTTTGGTCTTTGACGCCACCATCGAGAAGCCCGTGTTTCTGTTTATTTGTGCACCGAGACAGGTAGAACTCCGGGGTCTTCGGGTGTTATCCCTGACACCTCTGGACGGAACCAAAAAGTCCAGAACTCCAATTGGCGCCCAACGTGGGGCGACGTCATTCGGTACCGGTCCAAAAGCCTGAAGAGTTCGAGAAGCTTTGTGTGAAGATTCCTGAGGGAGGCGCCCCACTTCATCGATCCCGGCATATCGCAAAAGTGGCCCGACGTTCTCTTCCACGAGGGTTCCCGTTCAGGACGGCTGCAGTGGTCCGTTGCCTTGACCGTCGCCCTGTCTTGGACCCGAGGTGCAGTCCTTAGTACGGCGAGACGAGACGGGTTTCTCCTTGGTGACGTCTTCAGTGCCTCAGTTAAGTATTTAGTGGTTGCTAGTTGGTTACTTTGTAAGGGTTGTTAAAATCTTTTTTGGTTCTTGGTTTGGTTTGGTTTCGTAAGATTATCACTGGTTGTTCTGGTTAAGATAATCTATTGGTTTAGTTTGGGTATCGATACATTTGTTCGCTTTTGGTAGGCCTAAATTCTTGGTTCGAGTGCACATTCCTGTTTGTGTTTTTGTTCGTTCTGTGTTCCGGATTGCAAAATGGTAAGTCGGAAAAATTGTATGTTGTCGTGTTTTGGTTGCAGCAGTGATTCCCGGCTGGAGGACTCATGTCTGGTTCCTCCGATTGGGACTCCTCTATATGATCTTTATTGTAAGTTTGGTGTGGGTCCTATATCTTATAATGAGGTGTGGGTCCGCTAAACAGAAAAAGACGGTGTCCTTAGTTGGCCACTGCATGGTAGTTTTGAACCCGAAATCCTTGACAATTTAGAAGCGAAATTGTTTAAGAAGAAAGCCCGGCCGGCAATGTTTGATTCTTTCCGTTACTGGCGAAAATAATCTAAACAGAGAGAAATTAAAAGGTTAAAGAAAGAACAGAAAGAGCAAGAGTTGACTTTAGAACAGGCTGCTAAGCAGCTGCAAGTCAACGAGTCTGAGAAGGCAATAGAGGTGGCTATTAGAGAGCGTAATTTAGCGATCGACAAGTGCTATCCTGCCTTGCCATCGAGTACAACTAAGATAGTAGAGGACCCCGAGAGCGATCCTCTGTTGTCTTACTTGTTACGGTCACCCCCACCGTATGCACAGGGTGCTACGGCTCCGCCTGTACCGGATGTTCAATTGCCGGTTGCTGGACAACCTGGTATTCCTGCTCCTGCCCCTCAGAATCAAGCTCCTGTACCACCTGTGGTTAATGTGAATGTTCCTTCGGCACCCCCTCTTCCTGGGTTGCCGGCATCTTTGCTTATACCTGTATCGCTTACACCTACTGCTTCACAAGCTACCTTATCTGATACTCCTACTGCTCCTGGTCTATCTGTTCCTACTGCTACTGTGTTCTCTACATCTGCTAGTATTATGACTCCGCTTTCTGTTCGTCGAAGAATCACTGATTCTGTCTCTAATATTCTATCTCCCTTCTATAAAACTTTAATTAAAACTCCTGCCTCTGAGTCTGTACAGAGACGTAGTCAGCTTCCAAGTACTGAGGAACGGGGAATCTTAGATTCCACGGCTCTTAGATGGATTTCGAAGAGTAGGAGATATAGTACGAGGGATGTATTAGATACTTTTATGCAGTGGAATGAACCAACGCAACGATATGTTTTTGACGAGATGTGCTCCCTGTTGCGTGATGAGTTAGAAGAAGATGATTCTGAATCGAACTTAGAAGAATTAATTAATGTTCAGAAAGAGTTTGCTGCAGGTATGATAGTAGGTCAAAATATAAAAGAAGCGATGGAACTGATTTTAAGCTATAGGAATGATCCATCTCTTCGTTCACCGAGAGATTTGGAAAACCAAAGTACGAAGCTGAATCGCCAATATCCAATGAGGGAGGTTCCTCCAATTTGGCGTGAAGCTGTGCAAGCTGATGCAGTGAATGGTATTGCAGCCGCTCCGGCGCAATTCCAGAGAGTGTGGATACACATTCCGTGGAAGCGAGCTGAAGTGTTAGCAGTGAAACAGGCCTTGCCAGATCCGCGTAAGAATCCTGCTGGATACTATAAAGAATTAGCACAGACAGTTGAGGCTTGTGTAATGAATTTAGCGGACATTGACATGTTATTTGGGAATGTAGTTCCGCAACCAATTTGGGCTAAAATTCGTAAAGAAAATCATCCAGTTGCCCTAGGTGGTGATTGGGCAGCTATCATAGCGGCGGATGGTCAGCAAATAGGTGGTTCCAAACCCGAACCTCTAATTGCTAATCTTCCAGGTAGGATAATTGACTTAATGAAGACTCTGATGCCAGCATTGCGTGTTAATTGGGACAAGTTGTCCGCATGCAGACAGAAGAAAGACGAAAGTGTCTCCGACTTCTTCACAAGGTTCGAAGAGACTTTTGTGGATCACAGTGGTCAGGATATGAGCACGGAGGGAGGACAGAGATTATTTGTCGATAAATTTGTACACAATCTGCTACCAGAGCTCTGCAATAAATTGAAAGATTCCGAGAGTGCGTGGGCTGTCTCTACAACTGCGCAAATACTTGCAACTGTACAGTATTATGAAAATAGGGATAAAGAGGAGAAGGAGAAATCAGATAAGAAAACGAAAGATTTAAAAACTAAAGTTCTTTTGCAACAGGCATATCCGCCTCGCATGAATCAGACTAATACGCAGCAAGGGTCATATCAGAGAACAGATTATAGTTCACCGAGGCCCCAATATCAGTGGAACCAGTGTGCGTACTGTAAGAAAGAGGGTCACTACAAAAATGACTGTCCGATCTTAGCGCAAAATAATGCTGCAGCAGCTCAAAGAGGTCGTGGTGGTTCTATGCAAAATTCTAGAGGTCGAGGACGAGGTGCTATGCCTCCACAGACGAACGATCGCCCTTCTAATCACTTTGATCAACGAAATGGACAGTCTGCCCAACAAAATAGATCCCAACAGTATCATGTTGAGGACTATTGTGAAGTAGATGAGGGATTTCAGCAAACTGAGTACTAGGACAGCCATGGACAGAGAGAGGGAGTAGTATCAGTTCCAGTGGATCAGAGTGGGCCTTATGTCGCAGTAGCAACATCAGGTGTAGTCGAACCGTTTCTGTTGGATACTGGTGCCGCAAAAAGTTCTATCATTCATGCGAAACTCCCTGGCGCACCTTTGTCCGGCTTAACAAATGTTTCTGTAGGTTTTTCAGGCGCCCCTGTTTACAATCCCGTATCTGGTCCTTTGTCTATTTCTGTTGGACCGTGTCAATTGAAAGCACCCTTGATTTTGACGACAGGTTGTAATGAAAATCTGCTTGGTTTAGACTTGTTAAAACGCCTATATGCGACATTGTACTGTTCTCCGTCAGGAGTACAGCTTACATTGGGTAAAAGAATCACCTCCCCGATGTACTTGTCAATGGATGCACTCCCGCCAGAGCTGCGTTCACTCCCTGATACTCTTTGGGCGACTGGTCCTAACGATGTAGGCCTTTTGGAAATACCACCATATGTAGTCACTTTGAAAGCTAATGTTAAATTTCCAGGAATTCCTCAATACAAGATTTCTAGTGAAGGTGAACGTGCACTTTTGTTGATTGTGCAAGACTTGATTAAGAAAGGTGTGGTTGAAGAAACTAGAGGAAATGTCTGTAACAGTCCTGTATTACCGATTTTGAAACGTACTGATCCCTCGAAGCCTCCAGTGTATAGGTTTGTTATAGATCTCAGAGAGGTTAATAAGATTGTGGTTCCGCAGTTTCCTGTGGTTCCAGACATTACTGCATTGTTAACGTTGATTCCTGCTACAGCCACATGGTTTTCAGTTATCGACTTGAAGAATGCCTTTTTCAGCATTCTGATAGCCGAAGAAAGCAGAGATATTTTCGGCTTCTCTCTAGGAGGTCGAAGCTTCAGGTTTAAACGTGCTCCACAAGGCTATTGTGAGAGTCCGTCCATTTACAGTCAGGCATTAAAAAGTCAGTTAGATTCCTTTGTACTTCCTCCTGGTTCTGCACTAGTGCAGTATGTAGACGATCTTCTGGTGGCTGCCGATGACAAGGAAACTTGCAAAGCAGCTACAATTTCGTTATTGCATCATTTGTCTAATTTGAATCATAAGGTGTCACCTTCAAAAATGCAATACTGCTGCCAAGAAGTGACCTACCTAGGTCATCTCTTGTCAAAGGAGGGAAGGAAGTTGACCCCAGAAAGAATAAAAGCAATTACGCAGATGAGTGTTCCCCGCACACAGAGAGAAGTACGTGCCTTTTTAGGTATTACCTCGTACTGTAGGCAGTGGATCCCAAATTTTTCTCTTTTAGCAAAACCATTGGTAGCTTTGACTGGGAAAGGTGTTCCGAGTCCGGTGCCATGGTCTGCTGAATGTCAGGAGAGTTTTTCTGAGTTACGAAATGCATTATGTTCAGCTCCTGTATTGGGTACACCCGATTACAGTAAACCATTTACGCTCTATGTTCATGAGAGAGAAGGTTGCGCGTTGAGTGTTCTGACACAGAGATTTGGTGATAAACAACGCCCCTGCGCGTATTTTTCATCAACGTTAGACCCGGTAGCTAGAGCATTACCTAGTTGTTTGAGAGCTACAGCGGCAGCTGCGGCTTCCATTCGACAATCTGCTGGTTTGGTGATGAACAACATGCTAGTGGTCATGGTTCCTCATGCTGTGGATACACTCATGAATCGAACCAAGACGCAACACCTTACCAGCGCTAGATTATCAGGTTATGAGCTGACATTGCTAGCTAGTCATATTCAAATCAAAAGATGCAATGTATTGAATCCAGCAACATTGTTGCCGACTAATCAAGAGTCGAGTGATTCTGAACCCCATGATTGTTGTTTCAGAACCGAGGAAGAGACTAAAGGACGAATTGATTTAAAAGACACTCCGTTGTCAGAACCAGATGGCACGTTGTATGTCGATGGGTCATGTTTTAAATTGGAGAATGGTGATGTGACTGCTGCTTACGCAGTAACGACTTTGAGTACGATTGTGGAGACTGCAAGAGTGAGTCAGAATTCTGCCCAAGCTGCAGAATTAATCGCTCTAACTAGAGCGTGTGTTTTAGCAAAGGGAAAGAGAGTGAATGTGTTCACAGATAGTCAGTACGCGTTCGGCGTGGCCCATAGTTTTGGCCGTTTGTGGAAAGAAAGAGGTTTCATTACGTCCCATGGGACTAAGATTCAACATGGTCAGCTAGTTAACGACTTGTTGGAATCTCTAACCTTGCCGACTGAAGTTGCGATTGTGAAATGCAGTGCTCATAAAGCAATCACGGATGATGTTGGTCGTGGGAATGCTTTTGCTGATGAAACCGCTAAACAGACAGCTAGAAATATGATGAGTAGGATGTATGTTGCAACATCTGCAAGATGGATTTCCGAGTCTGGAATGTGTGAGGACACAGTGGAAAGTGTGAAAGAAATTCAGAAAGAAGCGACTGAGGAGGAAAAGCGTGCATGGAAAGAGAGTACGGGTAAACTAGACTCGAGTGGATGTTGGATTGATTTGTCGGAGCAACAGCGTTGGATGTTGCCTGATGCGTACGTGCTTGCAGTGGTAACAATGGCACATGGAGTAGCACACATTAGTTCTAAAGGAATTTGCAAGATGTTGGCTCCAGTCTGGAAGAATGATGGGATTAGTAAGTGTGCAGAGAGAGTGGTGAAAAATTGTATGGTATGCCTGATGCATAATCCTGGTAAGGGAGTCCCAACACCTGCTGGTCACTTCGCTCCTCCCTCTTGTCCCTTTGAAGTGATTCAGTTAGATTTCATTCACATGGATCGTTGCAATAACCTAAAATACGTCCTGGTGGTAGTCTGTGCTTTCTCCAGATGGATCGAAGCATATCCACTAAAGGACAACACTGCCCTATCAACTGCCAAAATCCTTCTTAAGGAATACTTCCCTAGGTACGGAATGCCACGGATTGTATGGTCAGATAACGGAAGTGAATTTGTAGGGAAAGTTATGCAGAGTGTGTGTGCCGGTTTAGGGATCAAGCAAAAATTCCACAGTGCAAACCATCCCCAGTCTGCTGGTTTAGTTGAGGGTTACAATGGCACCCTCAAACTAAAACTCGCTAAAATACAGGCATCCACGGGTTTATCCTGGCCAGATGCACTACCCTTGGCTTTGTTATCAACGAGAGCGACTGTACATTCTAGAGTTGGGCTTAGTCCCTACGAGATAGTTTTCGGTCGTCCCGCTAACGTTTGGGGAGTGCCTAGGCCAAAAGAATGTTGTTCTCTGGAATATCCATTGTTGATTGATTACCTTTACGACTTGACTGCTAAATTGAGTCTTATTCACCAACAGGTTTTCGATGCATTGCCAAAGCCACCGGAGAGTCCAGGTCATCAGCTGAAACCTGGCGACCACGTCGTGGTACGGAACTTTGCCAGGACGAAGAACCTTCAGCCCAGATTTGTCGGCCCCTATCAAGTGCTGCTAGCGACGAGAACTGCTATTCGTGTGGCCGGCCGCAAACACTGGATACACACGACACACGTCAAACGTGTGCCCCTGCCACTTCCTTATGACAACTGGGTTAAGAAGGGAATTGGTGCCTCTGAGTTCGAGCGAACACCCAAGTTTATCCCTTTCAGCAATGCCGAGCTGATAACTGACACATCGAACTCTGACTCTCATCCTGAAACTACTCCTTTGAATTCTGAACAGTTGTCCTCTGCATCAGAAGAAACTCTGCCGTCTGCGAACTTGAACAATGCAACGTCTGCTGAAAATACGCTGTTTCCAGATCAAACAGCTCCTGCAAAACTGAGATACAATTTACGGTCTCGCAATATGGACAAATAAAGCAGGAAACTGCCTATTGTAATATTTGAACACTTTTGCCTTTAGCCAGGAAGTTTGCTATTGTTTCTATTGTTTAAAATTGCCTTGCCATCTGGGTAGCCGTAGGGTCGTGGCTGTGTGCCTAGTTGAATCTGCGGATGTCAGACACAAGGTCGATCTTTCTGTTAGTTCTGGGAACTCCCAGGGCTGATAGAGGCATTTTCATCTACGTACACATCATCAGTGGTCGCGAGCGGATTGTAGAAGATGGAGCTTCCTGCGCTGCAACGAGAAAATGTGATTTATGTTCACAGAAACAGACTTTACAGAATTCTCCACAGCAAATGTTTTCTGATGCAATGTGCTATTACATTTTTAATTGTTTTGATAACGTTGGTGGGTGGAATCGTCTCTGGTGTGAATTAGATTTTTATGCCAGTAACTACAGTGCTTCCCCTTGATCCTGCTACTTCTACTGTTTCTTCTATGCACTCTTTTCACTCGTTTCCTGAACATGAGCAAGCTCGACGCTCAGAATTCATTAATAACACTTTTGTACAGCTCTTGCACCAACACCAACTGGTAGTTAACACTACAGACTGCTGGGTGTGTGGCTTGATACCCCACACTATGGATAAAGGCATTCCCTATCTGGTGTTGCCTTTTAGCTATAATGGATCATTTCAGGCCCTTCAGACCATTTTTGCTTATGCCCTTGAAACCTATCCTCCACGTCCACCACGTTCCACTAAATATAACTCTGTCAACAAAGCTTTAGTCCAGGGAATTATTGACATGATCAAGGATGTCAATAATACTCCATCTTACCCTAGAGATGAATTACGAGTATATTTGAGTTGGAACTCTTCAGAGTACCGCCTTAGTTTGGGAGAAAGCAAGCGTAAAAGCTCAACTCCAATCTGGGTCGTGCCTCACCAAGGTCAGGTCTATTTGCAAGGAAATGGGAGAAATCCGAGAGCTCAGCTAGGGAGGAGTGAGTGCGTTGAGACTTACGTGTTTCCGTCTAACTCTTCCCCTGCTTTTCTTACTGCTAGGGGTACCTACTTCATCTGTCAAGACAGAGCGTATACATGGTTGCCTGCTGACTTTTCAGGTTCATGTTATATTGCTCGATTGTTGCCTCCGACATACACTGCTTCGTCTGATTATCACAAGACCAGAGTAGCAAGAGGTGTTTTCAGTAAGGAAGATACCGCTGGTCAGGAAGCTGGAGACTTCTTCAAAGGTTTCCTTCCGTTCTGGGGGCCTATGGCCAATAGTAGAAACATACGTCAACTAACACGGGTAGTTGAATCTACTATTACCGAAACTGCTGGTGCCCTTAGCAACCTGACAGCTGAGCTTCAGGCGGATAGACTCATGACGTTGCAGAACCGTATGGTTCTAGACGTAATACTTGCAGATCGAGGTGGGGTATGCAGAATGATCCAATCGAGCTGCTGTGTCTTTATTCCCAATAACGCTCCAACAGTCTATGAGGCGATCTCTAAGCTACACAAGATTTCCGACTCTATTCATGTAGACAAGGGAAACTGGTCCTTCATGGAGTGGTTTTGGACTCTGATATCAGCGTGGGGATGGAAGGTTCTGATAGTCATTGGTGTCATCCTAGTATTCCTGTTCTCGTGTCGTATCCATTGTGGTCCCGCTCTGTGTAGTCTTTGTGCTGCAACCTGCTTTAGAAAACCACCTGCGTTTGGAGAAAAGGCGCGAGAAAGGATGATGATACAACAGCATGTCATTGACCTGATGAGCATAGAACTAGATTCTGACATAGACTGAGTAATTGCCTATGTAAGGGCAAAAGGAGGGTCTGAGGTTCCGTGACGATTTTAACCCGTGTTTTCAACATTGTCGTAAATACATAATTTTGGTATCAGTGAACTGCAAATGATCCATTTAGCATATCCTGGTGTTTTCGCTGTGCTACGAGCAAGAGTACTCCTGTTACAAACACATTTCCGATCTACCCATGGCATCCATCTTAGATCATGGCAGCCATTTTGTGTTTCTTGCCCTCACATACGCAATGACCTCTGATTACTTCATTTCGATTAAGGACACGTAGACTTAGCCGGAGATTCACCTCTCTAGTGACACGTGCACCTTAGAACAGAACACGCTGTGGCTGCATGACTCGACAAAGGCTGCCTCCTCTGCCCGAGGCCAGTCCTGCTATACTGGTTCTCGTGTTCGTTGGCCTGATCATGATTAGGCGGCCGAAGTTGGTAGCCTTGCCCATTTACGACCCACAAACATCTCTTATCCTGCTTTTCTATCTTCCGCACCTGGCTCCGTTCCTTTCTTTCTGAATCTTTATTAGGGGGAGGTAACGAAATTTACGATGAGGCGGTCCGGCTCTTGAATGAAATGTTGACATGGGATTGTGATGGAACAGTGGGAACCCCTCTTCGTAATGTTTGACATCAGATATTATCGACGATTCTTGTGCAACGCCAAATATTTATTGTTTAGGACACAAAGGTGTGGGAATGTACCAACATGTGAAGAATTCGCCTGAAGGCCAATATTTTGTATATAAGGAGCAACCTTTCTTGTACAAATCGAACAGGCTCCTAGTTACTGCCCATGTGTAGTTTCTGTGACTTCTGTGTCCCTGCAGTAATAAACCTTTGGTCTTTGACGCCACCATCGAGAAGCCCGTGTTTTTGTTTATTTGTGCACCGAGACAGGTAGAACTCCGGGGTCTTCGGGTGTTATCCCTGACACCTCTGGACGGAACCAAAAAGTCCAGAACTCCAGAACCCCGCAAAGAAGATCATCCACCGCAGCTGCCTGGGAGAAAGGTGTCTTGTGGCCGTCATGAACTGTAGGTTCCGATGGTCCGTGTACACCGATACCACATGTCTTGCCCCCATCAACCAATGCCTCCATTCGGTGAAGGCGTCCTTGATTGCGAGAAGCTCCTTCTCCGCAATATGGTAGTTGCGTTCGGCGTCGTTGAGTTTGCGGGACATGTACGCAACGGGATGAAGCACCCCTGTGTCGTGGTTGCGTTGGGACAAGATAGCCCCCAGCGCCACATCCGTTGCGTCCGCTTCCACCACGTAGGGGAGATCCGGATCGGGGTGAGCCAACACCGGCGCCTTACCAAAGGCGCTTTTCAGGGCATCAAAGGCTGTGTTCGCTTCAGGGGACCAGACAAACTCCTTGGACTTCCTCAGTAGCTGTGTGATTGGGGCCACCAATCCTGAAAATCCATCTATAAACCGCCTATAAAAGTTGACGAAGCCAATGAAACTTTGGACGTCCTTCACGCTTTGGGGCACCGGCCATTCTTTCACCGCCTTGATCTTTCGTTCTGCCATCTCCTGTCCCTCTGGACTCAGCATCACTCCGAGGAATTCCACGGATGTGACGTGGAAGTCACACTTGCTGAGTTTACAAAACAGCATGTTTTCCCTCAGCTTTTGGAGCACAGCTTTGACGTGGTGTACGTGCTCCTCCACACTGGACGAATAGATGAGGATGTCGTCGATATATACGACCACGTAGATATCCAACTCCTCTCTGAATACCTCATTCAGAAAGTACTGAAAGGCTGCCAGGGCGTTGCACAGACCGAACGGCATGACGAGGTACTCAAAAAGGCCGAACCTGGTCTTAAAGGCGATCTTCCACTCGTCTCCGTCCCTCATGCGTACCAGATGGTATGCCCCTTTCAAATCCAACTTGGTGTAGATACGAGCTTTCTTGACCTGTTCCAGAAGTACACTGATGAGAGGCAAGGGGTACCGATTTTTTATGGTTAGCGCATTCAATGCCCTAAAGTCCACACAGGCTCTCAGCTCCCCATTAGCCTTCGGGATGAAGAAGAGTGGCGAGGCGGCCGGAGACTTGGACGGGCGGATGAATCCTAGCTTGAGGAGTTTATCCAGGTACCCCCGGAGATGCATGTTTTCAGGCTCCGTCAGGGCATACAGCCTGCCGCTGGGAACGCTGGCCCCTGGCACCAGGTCGATCTGGCAGTCAAACTGTCTATGTGGTGGTAGCACTTCCGCCTTCACCTCATCAAATACATCCTCAAAACTGTGATAAGCCTGGGGGAGAGCCACATCTTTTTCTGCCGCTGTAGCCATCGTCTGACTCCCGCTCTCATCTGCGTCAAGGGATTCCGTTCGTATTCCACAATGCAGGGTGCAATACGGTGACGTCATTTCGATGCGATGTGTTGGCCAATCCACAGAGGGGTTGTGTTTCTGTAGCCACGGCAATCCCAATATGACGCCATATTGGGGCGCTCGGATGATGTTAAAATCGATTTGTTCCAAATGGTTCCTCCCATATCTCATCGGAAGGACCCCCGTGTGCTGCCCGATGGGCCCCGTCACCAATCGCCTTCCGTCTACAGCATAGACGTCTTCGGGTACAGCTTTGGGAAGAAGCACTAGCCCTAGCCTGCATGCCTCGTTGTGGTCCATAAACATGCAAGTGGCCCCTGAATCCACCATGGCCACAACGGGTATCCACTGGTCATGCACTCCCACGTGCACCGTGAGAAACAGGTGTCGTTGTCCTTTAGTGACCGAGTTGGAAAGTGAAGGGATGGATGAGTGACTCCGAGATGCCCCTTCTTTGATCTGGGAGTCCTCTAGTTTTCCGCCGGTATGTCCACCACGGCTGTTACCGACCGGTTGGCCCGATAACGTGACGTCTTCGGTTTGGCAGGGCATTCACGTACGTAGTGGCCTTTTTTGCCACAATATAGGCACAATCCTTGTTTACAGCGTGACTCTTTCTCCGTGGCTGTGAGGCTCGCTCGTATTGCGCCGATGTCCATGGGTTCTCCCTTGGATGCGGTGGAAGTTTCAGGACTTCCCACCGTCACATAGGATGGAAGGGATTTTCCTTTTCTCCCATGATCCCCCTTTCTTTCACTTAGCCTATGTTCCAGCCGTAATACCAGGTTGATAAGGCCCTCATATGTCTTGGGTTGAGGGTCAATATGAGCCACGGCGTCATTGAGCTCATCGCATAGCCCTTGATGGAAGAGCGCCGTCTGTTTAGCAACAGGCCACTTGGTTTCCGCAACCAGCCTTCGGAACGCGTTGAGATACTGTACCAGGTCATTGGATCCCTGTCTCAACTCAAGCATTTCACGGTCCGCCGTGTACGAGTCAGCCCTTCTGTCGAATACCTTCAGGAATTCCTCGCGAAAAGCACCCCAAACACATAAGATGGGGTCGTCCCTGCTCACCAGAGGTACGGCCCATTGTGCCGCGTTTCCAGCCAAATAGGAAATAAGGAAAGCCACACGAGCCTGACTCGTGGGGAACGCCTTTGGTTTGCACGATAAATGTAGCGCCACTTGTGTGAGGAATACCTGCACTGTGTTAGGATCCCCACTGTACCTCTCTGGTGTTGCCAAGGGGATGGCTACCGGCATTTCCACTACTACCGCAGGGGTCTGGTTCGTGAGAGAGGTGCTGGGCGTGAGCGGGTCCAATTGGATAGCATCCAGTCTGGCTTTTACATCGGCTGTTTCTTGCCTAGAGGCAGCCAATTCAACTTGCACGGTCGCTAAAGCAGCCAGCACATCATCAAGTGTTGCCATGTCTGTTATCGACCGGGAGACAGTTAGTGTTATTAAGGTCGGATATTTTGTAACGCCCTGAACGTCTCAGGATCGTTTAACAGACACGATAATGAGGACGCAACCACTTGTGAAGGGTTAGTTATTTTAATGAAGGCAAAAATAATACAAAGAGTAAACAAAAGTTATAGTCACTGGAATCCTCCAGGCTAAGTACGTTACCAGCCCACAGCACGGATGGTCCTAACCGTCCTCTGCATATACGCCGATCCCGGCGTATGCCAACAGAGGGCAGAAATGAAATGGCCGACAATGCCAATCGGTAGGCTGTGAGGGGCACGAAGAGTGTTGGGGAGAATCGAGGAGTCAGGGAAACACCCAGCCGGGGTCTCTACCTGAAGGGAGCAGCCGCTCAACCTCTTCCTCAGACTGCACCGGGACGCGGAGTCACCTCCTGGTGATGCGTCGCCGATACCCCAATCAAAAGCAAGAAGACTGAACCGAGAGCAGCCGCTCGATCGATCCTGTGGACTTCCGAGTCTGTAACGCGGCAAACACCTCCTGGTGTGCGTTACAGCTGGCAGTCCCTGTATCTCTGGTCGGGCTGGGAGTTACGACTCCAACCAGCAAAAGCGCCACTGCGCTTTGACTCAGCCGAGTCAAAAAGCGTAGCTCAATGGTTGACCGGTAGAGCTTCCGGGTCCTTCACAGGTGACGATGGGGCAAGACACGGCCCAGGGAGTAACGACTCGACCTACCTACGTTCTTGCCTTACTGGAGCACCACTCCGGAACACTGCTCTTCACGAAGCAGGTACGTCGGTGTAAACACAATATCCGACAGCGTTGTACCTCCCGGTTCCTCCCTTTATAGGGCGTGTTTTCCTTGAGTTATGTAACAGCTCTCCTGTTTACATAAGGGCGTGTTTTCCTTGAGTTATGTAACAGCTCTCCTGTTTACATAAGGGCGTGTTTTCCTTGAGTTATGTAACAGCTCTCCTGTTTACATAAGGGCGTGTTTTCCTTGAGTTATGTAACAGCTCTCCTGTTTACATAACCTCTCAACCGCTAAGCATCCTGGGAGATGTAGTCCGTTTTCGCTGGTTACCGTTTTCCTCCCCTCGCATGACAGGAATTCTTGACATGCGCCGCATCAAGGGGCAAGCTGGGGGCGTGTGCCACGTTCCGTACTTCATGCCATCTGGGTCGTACATTAATCAGATCGTCTGCTGTGGCCGTGTGCTGGGGGCGTCACAAAGGCGTTCACCTCGAAGTGTGGTAAGTAACCATTCGCTCGACTCCCTTGGGGGACTGCCCATTGTCTCACACATACTGGGGGTGCCGAATGCAGTGTGTGCCTTGGCCTGGGTGCACCTGAAAGGGCAGAATGCAGTGTGTGGCTTGGCCTGAGTGCGTCTAAAAAGCACTCAGGGCCGAAGAGCGTCGGTGTGGGTCATAAAAAAATAAGAACAGCGGGAAACAATCATTCAAGACTCACACAATTCTAATTGTTAAACGGTCGCCGCTGGCCCTCGAGCGGGGGCACATGCGACTGAGCGTGTCTGCGGGGACAATTACTGCAGCCTCTCATGTGCGCTGTTACTGAACTATCACATTAAACCAAATTACATGCGCCTGCTAACATCAGCCAGGGCTGTAGCCTAGCTCAGGCAGCGGATCACTACACTAATTACACGCGCCTGCTAACATCAGCCAGGGCTGTAGCCGGGCTCAGGCGGCGGATCACTACACTAATTACACGCAACTGCTAACATCAACCAGGGCTGCAGCTTGGCCTCAAGCTGGGGAACACGTGAATGAGCGTATCTGCGGGGACAATTACTTCAGCCTCTCATACTCGCTGTCACTCAACTCTCAAATTAAACAGATTTACCCGCGGCTGCTAACTCTCTCATTAAATGAAATTACACGCGACTGCTAACATCAACCAGGGCTGTAGCCGGGCTCAGGCGGCGGATCACTACACTAATTACATGCGCCTGCTTACATGAACCAGGGCTGCAGCTGGGCCTCAAGCGGGGGAACACGCGAATGACCAAATCTGAATACACACATTACACACATTCTATTTCATACCCGGACAACGTCGGGACAGCCTGCTAGTACTCTATATGTTACTGAATTAAAATTGTTCAACAGTTAGTTTAGTTTGTAAATTCAAATTGTACAGTACGACAAGAAAGGATTGTAATTATCTTACCTAGATGAAGGTTTTCTCCGCACTGCATCTGGTTGGTGATTAAAACTGAAAATCTTTTATTTTTTTATAAAACTCTTTTTTATTAAACTTGTTCATTATACATCAATAAATTAAACAGTCTGTACCGGTTACTGAGACAGTCACATTGTGCTATCAACATTTGATCAATTTACCGTGTTCCATCACAGTCGGGTGATTTGTTTATAGTTACATCTTTAAATAGCAGATAGTCAATGTATTTATCATTTATACTACAACAGATCTATTGAAGGGCCCAGCACTCTTTGTGTAGTTGTACTCACCCCAAGTCCAGTGCACGATATGCTTGCCATGGCATCCATATTTTTTCACATTTTTTTAATGCAGCCCCTACTGCGATATACTATTTCATCCGCCCTCTGGCACCAGTCTACGTCCTCTTCCAGTCAGCCACCGCTGGTATGAGCCTCGATCCCCATTTCCATGCAATATTCCTTTTAGATACCCCCCGGCCAATGCCAACCATATTCGAGCATGTCTGGGCCAGTCTTCTTCCCCTTGTATCAACAGCAGCAACCCCTTTGCCTCAAGCAGTACCTCCACTGAGAGTACCTGTGACACGGTAGCAGTTACTGCCTCCCAATATCCGCAAATCAGCTGACATTCCCATAGGATGTGGAAAAAAAGCCATCCTGCCCGCACCCCCTCAAGCTCAGAGGGTCTCCTGCCCTTCCAATTTGTGTATTAGACTGCGCAAATAATATGTTCTGTGAAGAATCTTAACCACATCCCTGCGGCCAAGATTTACCCCCGGTGCTGGGCCCTAATGAAAACGGGCGTGGTCATGACGGAACGGTTCCGTCATCAGCACTGCCCGACTGATGCTCATGACGGAACCGTTCCGTCATCAGCATCGAAAGGGTTAAGTTGTATGAATTATAAATCGCACGTGGATCGCTATTTCTCTGGGACCCTCATCTGTAATGTCACCTAGGTTGTCAGTCCATTTCGCCCTCAGAGGTCTCAGTGGGTCCGGTGAGTTGTTTAGCAACTTTTTATGTACCACTGAGACTCCCTGTTTGTGGATAGGGTCTAGTAGTACATGGTCTTCCAGGGGGCGAGGAGTTGGGGAGAATGCTTCCCTCCTGGATGTGCACCCTGAGTTCCTGGCCCAGCCTGTAATATTGAAGTGTTTGAGACGTTGCCAGATCAAACTCCTGCTTTAGGGACTCCAAGGAGATGAAGGCTCCACTTCTCCAAATAACTCCCAAACGTTCAATGCCTATTTTTTCCCATCTATAGAAGTCAGTCCAGTTTGAGACTTCTGTCAGTCTATCACTATGCCAGAGGGGAGTCGTAGCTGTCAATATATAACGGCTTCCTACATGGGTCTCAGCTTCTGTCCAGCACTGGACGACAGCAGCCATGTGATTGGGAGGAGTCCCTTTCTTCTTCCTGTTGTACAAAATGGCTTCATAGTTTTTACCTGCCATTGCTTCTCTACAAACCCTATAGGCAGGTTCATCTCAGCAGGAGTACACCCAATAATTGATTACAAACATCTGTGAGGCCGAGTAATGTAATTTCATTATTGTTACTGCTAGACCCCCATCATGGATTCCTCTATGTAGCTTCTTTAAGGCAGTCCGTGGGGTACCTCCGCTCCATAGCAGCGTCCAGAGCTCTTGATCTATTTGGCTAAAGAAGGTCAGGGGACCAGGGTAGGGCGTGTTTTGTAGCACATACAGAAGTCTTGGGAGGGACATCATCTTGTTTAGGGCTGCCCTTCCCATTAAAGTTAAAGGGGGATCTACCAATGCACCACATCCGACCTGAGTCGTTCTATTTGAGGAGCAAGATGACATTTCAGAAACAAACGTTGATACCTAGTCACAAATATGCCCGGGCATTAGAAGGCCACCAGTTCGATTAGAGCTGCAAACTGTGACGGCAATCTTGGGGGAAGAACCCGACATGGGAAAAACCACTGATTTGGTCCAGTTGATTCTGTAGCCCTTGTAACTACCAAGCAGCATGAAAATGTGGAGAATCCAAGCGATTGAATAGTACGACCTTGATACATATAGCATGATGTCATTGGCTTATAGAGAAATACATTCTTCCCAACCGTCGCTTAAGGTGATTCCTCATATCATTGGGTCGGGCCTGATCTAGGCCCCCAGCGGCTTCAGTGCAAGGGCAAAGATAAGGGAAGACAGCGGGCATCCCTTCCTAGTGCCTCGTCCGAGCAGGAAGGGCGCTGATAATGCTCCATTCACCCTTACTCTTGCCAATGGGTCTTAGCTTTACCCAGCTACAGAACTTTGGCCCAAAGCCCAGTCTAGCCAAAATAGTGAATAAGTATGGCCATTTCTTAAATTAAACAGCGATAAGATGGAGGTGCTAGTCTTCGGTAACAAACCTGATCTATGGAGCCCGAGACACTGGCCTTCGACCATGGGTTCCTTACCCATTTCATCGGAACGAGTGCGCAATCTTGGGGTCATTATTGATAAGGATCTATCTATGAAAGACCCGGCCAACAAAGTTGCAGCCACCTGTTTTACCATCTTAAGGTGGCTGAGAAAAATCTTCTGGATTCTGCCTTCTGACACCCAGAGATCCGTTGTGACGGCCTTGGTGACCTCTAGACTAGACTACGGGAACGTGCTCTACCTGGGGGCTACCAGGGCGGTCATACGCTGTCTCCAATTAGTTCAAAATGCTGTTGCACGGCTTCTCTGTGGTTGTCGAAAATGCGATCATATCACCGAGCGTCTAAAGGAGCTGCACTGGCTCAATCTTGACAACCGGGTAAAATTCAAGGCATTGTGCTTTATGCACAAGATCAAAATTGGAGTTGCCCCCTCCTATCTTCAGTCCCTTGTTAAATCTTATGTACCTGCCCGTTCTCTTAGTTCTTCTTCCCAACACCTTTTTTGTATTCCTAAGTTCAGGCTCTCGAGAATGGGTGGTCGCTCTTTTGCGACCTTAGGACCCAAACTCTGGAATTCTCTTCCCTTGGACTTGCGTATGGAGAACTCTCATATTCTCTTCCGTAAAGCCGTAAAGACCTGGCTTTTTGTCCAATAAATTTCCCTCTGGATTGTATTCTGCTCCCACTGTCTTTCAGCGCCGGGAAACGCTTACGGGTAGCTGTCGCGCGATATAAAATTAATAAATAAATAAATAAAAATAAAATAAAATTCAATACTGCTGAATGCCATAGAGGCATCCTGTGCCATCAGTGTTGTTTGTGCCATATGTGGCTGGGCCGTCATGTGTAGCACTCCGAATAGCCTCCACCAGTTTTAGAGAGTGTTTCTGCCTGGCATGAACCCTGATTGATCAATATGAAAAACTGAAGCTAGAGCTGGCTTCCGTCTTGCCGCCAGTACTTTAGTGAGTACTTTTGCCTCCATATTAAGCAGGGAAATAGGCCTATATGAGTTACACTCATCAGGATGCTTGCCCAATTTGTGAATTACTACAATAGTGGCTATAGTGGCTGTGTGCTGGTCGACTGCGAACTGTCCTGACTCTCTTGGTGTCTCGAACATTTCCAGCATTGGCCGGGTCACTGTCTCAGTTATGCTTTTAAAACGTTGAACCGGCAAACCATTCAGTCCCACCGCTTTCCATGATTTAAGAGCATGGAGGGCTCCTGATATTTCTTCCACTGTCAGATCTGCCTCTAGGGCCTCCACCCTGGAGGCAGAAGCATCCGGAGGGTGAAATCTTTTAAGAATTTGTCACAGTCTGTTCCTGTTCGGTGCTGGCCTGTGTGTATAGGGAAGTGTAGTAAGTGGCAAAAGTAGTGGCTATGTCAGTATTTGTGGTCCGCAGTGCCCCAGTTTCATCTCTAATCCCGACCACCCATGCCCTATGTCTAGCTCTCTTTTCTAGCCAGGCCAGGAGTTTGGACGACTTATCCTCCACATTGTAGAGGTGACATTGGGTCACCAGGGTATGAGATCTCGCTGTGTTGTCAGCTAGGGATCTCAGCTCCTGTTGGCGCAGTCGTAGCCTATGTCGTGTTTCTGAGCTCTCACCGCTCCCTACCTCATTTTTTTTCTAGAGCCAAAATTTCCCTCTCAATATCTTTGCACTCCTGTGAAGTATCTCCCCTTCCCAACCCCCCCCCCCCCCCCCCCACCAAGGCCTGGGCTTGTCCCCTTATTACGGTTTTAATGCTCCCCACAATATGATTGCGGATGATACCGAGACCTGATTCTCCTCAAAGTACTGTTGTGCGGCTGTACATAGTTTATCTCTTAATTCCTCATCTCGAAGATGCCAGGGATTTAGGCTTGGAAAGGTCAATTTGTTGGAATATGGACCCACAATAGTGACTCCTATTGGTGAATGATCCGATATCCCTGTGGCATAATGCTTAGTATCCATGAAGGAGCCCACTTGACCCTGAGAGGCAAACAGGTAATCCAGACATGACATGGAGTCGTGAGAGGCATAGAAGAATGTATATTGGGTGCGACTGGGATTGTGGAATCTCCACAGGTCTACCATTCCCATTGCTTGGTCAGTTTAATAACTTGGTCCTCTAATCTTTTTGTTTTGGATTGTAAGCTACCTATATCCGTCTTAGACAGGGATACTTTCTCTGCCATTCCCAGGAAATCCTCATGTAGGAGGTTCACTTCCACATCCAGCTTGGGTTCCAGCGTACTCTTCAAGTCTGTGCTTGCTTTCATTACATCCCTGAGAGAAGGGTCTTGTGTGGGGTCATTCACCCAGGGGGCCTCGAATGTCCAGGGGGTTTCGCTACTTCTTCCACTGATGCAAAAACAACAGTTGATGGACAGAATGCAGAAAAATGTCATACATTGACCCCAGTACAGAGATCTGGGCCTAAATCCATCATTTTTCTGCTCACCATGTCATTCCAGTTTGAACCCAGGCATATGCAAATCAGTCTTGACCCGGTGCCTCATGGGAACAGCCCAGCCCGAACTGCCAAGGCAGGTCCTCCCTGGACTGGAAACAAGCATCCTAGAACCGGTTTTGGGGTTTCACCCCTCTTCAGCCATGATAGGTTGGTTCGAAAGGCGTGGAGAGCAAGGGAACCACGTCTGGTCATACCCATCCCACTCGAGGTGACAAATGCAAAAACAACAGTTGATGGACAGAATGCAGAACAATGTCATAGATTCACTCCAGTACAGAGATCTGGGCCTAAATCCATTGTTTTTTTTGCTCACCATGCCATTCCAGTTTGAACCCAGCCATATGCAAATCAGTCTTGACCCTGTGCCTCATGGGAGCAGTCCAGCCTGAACTGCCAAGCCAGGTGCTCCCTGGACTGGAAACAAGCTTCCTATGACCGGTTTCGGGTTTTCACCCCTCTTCAGCCAGGATAGCTTGATTCCACTGGCATGGAGGCAAGGGGTTAAGATGGATTTGCATATGGCCAGGTCTAAACTGGGGTGGCATGGTGAGCAAAATAATGATGGATTTAACCCAGCTCTTTTGACTGGGGGTGAATGTTTTGATTTGTTCTGCATTCCGTCCATCAATTGTGTGTCTTTTGACCTCTTCCACTGAGCCCAGAGATACAGTGTACTTGTCTTTTTTGGTTAGACTGTCCAGGGTGGGGGCCCTTTGTGGGTACCATAGTTATCTAAAGTGAGGGATCAGATGTAGGGTATATAGTGTGGGGTTCACAGAATTCTTCAGACCTCCTTTGTGGTCGTGATCTATATTCTTGATTTATGTTTCCAGCCTCTTTGCACCGCAGTATGCCCGAGTTTCTCTCCTTCTATTTGAGTGGGAGTCTGGAGCTGGCCTCCATGCTTTGGAAAATTTTCGGAGGGATTTTAGGGACAATGTTCCTTTGTGCTGCCCGTCAAGCAGCGCACCAAGGCCACGCACACTACACACAGCAGAGGATGCCCAGAGCTCTAAGCTCCTTCGTGGCTCATCAGTAGGGTAAATCTAACCTGTCTCACGATGGTTTAAACCCAGGCCAGGTTCCCTATTAGTGGGTGAAGAATATAACACTTGGTGAATTCTGCTTCACAATGATAGGAAGAGACGACATCTAAGGATCAAAAAGGGACGTCGCCATGAAAGCTTGGCTGCCACAAGCCAGCTATCCATGTGGTAACTTTTCTGACACCTCCTGCTTCAAACCCAAAAAGTCAGAAAGATCGTGAGGCCCCGCTTTCATGGTCTGTATTCATATAAGAAATTGAGATCAAGTGAGCATTTGCCCTTCTGCTCCGCTGGAGGTTTCTGTCCTGCCTGAGCTCTCCTTAGGACACCTGTGTTATCGTTTTACAGGTTTACCGCCCAAGTCATATTCCCCACCGACCACTGTCCTTGGATCGGGACGCGGCAGCAGGCACCGGGCGCTTGGAGCCAGAAGAGAGCCCCAACGGGGCTCGCCCCCCTGTCTCACTGAGTAAGTGAAAAAATAATGAGTAGTGGTATTTCACCAGCGGCCCGAGGGCCTCCCACGTATCCTATAGCTCTTATGTCTCTTCACAGTGCCAGACTAGAGTCAAGCTCAACTGAACTTCTTTCCTCGCTGATTCTGCAAAGCCCGTTCCCTTGGCTGTGGTTATGCTAGATAGTAGGTAGGGACAGTGGGAATCTCGTTCATCCATTCTTCCGCATCACTAATTAGATGACGAGGCATTTGGCTACCTTAAGTTTACAGATATTTTGTTTACACAAAATAAAGATGTTAATGTACAGGCTTGCTTATAGCTGCACTGAAAATACTGACCTATAATCAAAAGTATTAATTATGTATTATTTTACTGTTTATGCCTTTTATGTTCAACTTTTTCAATACCTTATTCATTCTGTAAGTCTCTTCATAACACTGTTGTTTAAGGGAACAACTCAACTATAGATGTTACGGCTAGATCTGCTGACTGTAGAAATAGGGAGACAGGTTTGAGTCTCATGTTGACTCAACATCCTGTGACTCAGGAGAAATCACAGTCTCCATGTGTCTTAAAAAA
Organism: Lissotriton vulgaris; assembly: GCF_964263255.1. Taxonomy (NCBI): domain Eukaryota; kingdom Metazoa; phylum Chordata; class Amphibia; order Caudata; family Salamandridae; genus Lissotriton; species Lissotriton vulgaris. The sequence continues at coordinate 1,849,780,783 of NC_141694.1, read as the reverse complement.
ATAACATTGAAAATGTAACTGGTGATCATATAAAGACCACCTTTTTTGTTGAGTTTATACATATAAAATTACAAAAAAGCCCCTGTTGTTATAGCTCAAAAGACCGCTTTGATGGGATTTGCTTCACAAAATTGCACAGACAAAGTTCACCAAACTATTACCAAACACTTTCCTCACATTTTTATATTGCTGTTCCATATTTAATAACAGGAAGTCCTATTCGCTTTGACAATTTATTTATTTTTGTTGCAGTTTTAGGTAGCAGAATTGTACCCGAAGGTATTGGAGCTCATGAAATGAGCACTAGCAGTCCTGCCAAGTAGTGCTACAGCGGGACTCCAAAACATATTTTAAATCACCATGGCCATTTCTCCAAAATCTCAGAAACACACATAACATTCAACAGTGGGGCCCATTGCACTGCATACTTACTTTACTCATTTAATTCAGCTCAAAGATTTGGCCATCAACTCAGGAGTCTCACTATAACATTGGCGGAGTGTCTAAACTTATTTAACTATTTATTATTTACACCTACAGTTTAAGACATTTTACTATGGTTTCTTTAATCACAATTTTATTCAGACACACTACCATAATGGCAATGGATCTGCTAGAACGAAAATGAGGCATAGGAAGAATCAAAGACCAGCTTTTAGCTTCTTCATCATATTTTTATTCAAAGCAAACTTTAGTATATCCGACATTTAGGCATTTCTTTCTTTCTTTATTGAATAAGAATCTTTAACTTTATTTTCAAACATGGTCATTTATTTTAAAGCTCAGAAATAGACATTTATTTTAAAGTTCAGTAAAGTTTAGCAAAGAACAGATAGTTCCAAATTCATTCTCTCCTAACATCCCTAGCTAACACCCTCATCTTATCCTAACAGACCTGCAAAGAAAAATAATCAATCAGAAAAACAAAGTTCTTACATCCAAGAAATCGATATTCAGTCCGGCAGCATCTCCAGAGGAAATCGAAAGAGCGACCCCTTCTAAGCAAAATCAGAGGTTTTATACACCAGGGGCCAGATGTAGGTAGCCCTTTACCGATCGGAATCGGCCGAAAATACCGATGTTGTATATTTGATCACATGTCCATGCGGAAAAGAGTATGTGGGAATGACAACAAGACCAGTGAAAGTTAGAATTAACGAGCACAAAAGCAATATTAGATGCAAGAAGTTAACAACAAAAATGTCAGCCCACTTTATTGAACATCAACACTGTGTCAATGAGTTACAGTGGACAGTGATCGAACAGTTGCCTTCTGAGGCAGGACTTTTGGAAAAAGAACAACGGTGGGTGTTCCGTCTAGGGACCGATACTGCCGGCCTCAATGACTCCATTCCATGGAATCTGCTAAGATGAATAGCATCATGCCTTCTTTTTTAAAAACACTGTATTTCTGCTATATAGGAGACGGTCCTAGTAAATTGGGCCTTCATAATCATCACTGATAGAACCTCTCATCACTGTTCCCTTTGGGACCTTTAATCGGTAACATCGCAATTTTCTTAAAATGATCCTTCTAAAAATGCACCTACTAATTAATAGGCTTATTTCTCTATTTAATTTCCAGCCTTGAGGGTCTTAATATGCCTAACCTTCAGGCATTTCCTGCCCGTTACACCGCCTGTTTTATTAGAACTCCAATCATGGGAAGAACTCGATTGTATTATTCTTTAACAGCGCTTCCGATTAGTGAAAGAGCTGTGCGCATGCGCATTTACATGTTACCTCAGTGCAAATGTTTCGCGCATGCGCGTCTTCACCCGCCTTCGCGCATGCGCATCAATAACGGTGGCACTGTTCGATGCACGCATGCGCGGCTCGCACCGACTCTTGACTCAGTCGGGCGCGCAATTCCGGATCTTAATGCTTAAAAAACTCCGTATTTGGGCATTTTCCGAGTCTTATCATTCAATCTCCCCCCACTAATTACCAATTAGGAGAGTATAAATAAGATACCGGCATAACCTAACGCTCACTTCATCGGAGCAGCGTTGAGGGGAAGGCAGGCGACTAGCTTTGCAGTAACCGTGAGTAAGGTCATAACAACAAGTACTACTTCGGTGCTTTAGATAGTTTGTGTTCAAAACAAACTAAATCCCACTTATTAATTTAATTAATTTTTTTAGGTTGCTTTACTGGGCAGTATGGAAGGATCCCCCCAATAACACGCATAGGCTCATGAGGTTATGAGATTGAGAACAATAAGTAAGCCTTTTAACCTGTTTCCCTCTTTTCCCACCTGAGTAGGGAGAATTTACACACTGTGATTGCATGTCTTTATGTTGCTGTGTCTGTCCTACTTTATTTTTGATTGCCTTTTTACAAGGTTTCTTGAACCTCATTTTGGGTTCACCCTTTTGCACTAAGAGAATCATTTCTTTTCCCTTAGTTTGTAAACTGTAGACCATTGTGTTTATTGTGCTTTCTTTTTACAGGTTTTCTTCAAACGCCAATTGGGCGCAACTGAACACACCTATATATAAACATTGTTAGGTACATTACACATTGTTGTAATAATTTTTAAACACTTTTACATCCACATGTGAGTAAGGTGAGGATATGTGCTTATCCTTGTCCTGAAGAAGGAGCCTCTGCGCTCCGAAACATGTTGACACTTTGATGAGGTTGTAATACCCTAACACGTATATTTACAACCCCACTCTGCACTCTTTTTAATAATACCAGCCGAGGACTTAATAAAATTATTTTTTTCCCTACGTGCCAGGTATTTTTTAATATTTCACTTTCACCTCACCTCACTCACTCTTTCCCTTAGTAACACACCCCCTCACATAGTTCACTATTTAGTGCTCCTGCGTAGTCGTGAGTCGTAGCACGCCGCATCCCGTAGAGGGGTGCGAAGGCCACGATGATGAAGCATGACACCAAGGGGCCTGTTGGTGTGTGAGGGGCATTTAAACAACACTGTGTGTTCCCCATCACTTTAGGGACCACCACCACTTTGAGTGGATTCTACTTTGTTCATTCAATGTACAGAGAGGCCAATGATTGGATGAGCATGTGTTCAAAACTCCCTTATATCTCACTGACACGCACTGTGAGACGTCTGCCCTGCCTTTGGCCTGAACTCCGCGACTCTCAGTCCTAGCCCACAGGACTCGCACAGCCACATAAGAGCTGTTGTTTTCACACTGCTTTCTGTACATGAGCAATACTTTGCACGAAGAACTACACAAACAAAGCATCAGGAATAAAGCAAATGCTGTTAGGGAATGCAAGGGTAAAAATGCAAAATGTAAAAAGGAACAACGTCGCTACACTCCGGCAGAGAGAGCTGTGTAAGTTTTTGGTGGCTGCGACTGTCGCCTGTGGTGAGGCACAAAGGGACATTTACAGGTTCAGCTCCGGCACCACAACTGCCACCCATCTAGGTAACAACTCCTGCCACCCAGTGCGGAGCCCAGTCACCCTTTCCTAAAAACCTCCCACAGATTTAGATACGCCACATAATTACACGACACTCAATGCAACATACACCCCAAATACCACTCAGTAACACATAATTACACGCCACAAATTTACACTCTACTGAATGCAACCACACTCCACACAATACCACTCAGTGTGACCACTGCGCCTCCCGGCCTGGTCACCCACACGCTCCTGGGTCTCCCGCCACCCCAGCCACTGAGGGCCGCCGAGCCCCCTGCCTCTCGCCACCCCAGCCACCGAGGGCCGCCGAGCCCCCTGCCTCTCACCACCCCAGCCACCGAGGGCCGCCAAGCCCCCTGCCTCTCGCCACCCCAGCCACCGAGGGAAGCCGAGCCCCCTACCTCTCGCCACCCCAGCCACCGAGGGCCACCGAGCCCCCTGCCTCCCGCCACCCCAGCCACCGAGGGCGCCGAGCCCCCTGCCTCTCGCCACCCCAGCCACAGAGGGCCGCCGAGCCCCCTGCCTCTCGCCACCCCAGCCACCGAGGGCCGCCGAGTCCCCTGCCTCTCGCCACCCCAGCCACTGATGGCCGCCGAGCCCCCTGCCTCTCGCCACCCCAGCCACCGAGGGCCACCGAGCCCCCTACCTCTCGCCACCCCAGCCACCGAGGGCCACCGAGCCCCCTGCCTCTCGCCACCCCAGCCACCGAGGGACGCCGAGCCCCCTGCCTCTCGCCACCCCAGCCACAGAGGGCCGCCGAGCCCCCTGCCTCTCGCCACCCCAGCCACCGAGGGCCGCCGAGTCCCCTGCCTCTCGCCACCCCAGCCACTGATGGCCGCCGAGCCCCCTGCCTCTCGCCACCCCAGCCACCGAGGGCCGCCGAGCCCCCTGCCTCTCGCCACCCCAGCCACCGAGGGCCGCCGAGCCCCCTGCCTCCCGCCACCCCAGCCACCCGAGGACCGCGCCAGATTTTCCCGCCGCCCCAGCCCGAGGCCCCGCCCCCCCCCCCCCGCCAGCCGATTGGCTCCCGCTCCCGCCCCCTCCGCAGACCCTCCCTCCCGGCTCCCTTCTTATGACGTCCCCAGAGCGACCGCGCAACGGACGCGCGCAGCGGGAGCACCGATTGAGCGCCGAAGGTGCGCCAAAGGTAAGCCCGTCTGCGCCCGTCCGCGCCTGGACCGCGCCCAGCGCCAGGACCCCTGGCCCCCGCAGACCCCAGCCCACCCGCCGGACGTACGACGCCGCAACCCTCAACGCACTCAACGCCGGCCGAGTCCCGGGCTGCTACCGAGCCACCCCGAGACGCACCCACGGACCCTTCTGCTGCAACTCCTGCAAGTTCACCTGCATCCGGACCTGCACTACAACTACACCAACCAAGACGAGCAACAGCAGCAGCCACCTGAAATGCATCCTGCTCAACACCCGCTCCATCCACAGGCACGCCATCGAGGTCTGAAACCTGCTCGACACCACAGCCCCAGACGTCGCCTTCTTCACGGAAACCTGGATGAACGCCTCCTCAGCGCCTGACATCGCCATCGCCATCCCAGACGGCTATAAGATCATCCGAAGGGACCGTATCAACCACACCGGAGGAGGCATCGCCATCGTCCACAGGAACACCATCCGCATCACGACCAACACCGATGACACCCTCGCAACCGCCGAGCACCTGCACTTCCAAGTCCACATCAACCCCAAGACCACCCTCAGAGGCACCCTCATCTACAGACCCACTGGACAACGCACACAATTCAGCGAAGACATCGCCGACTTCATCAGCCCACACGCCCTCTGCTCCGCTGACTACATCCTCCTAGGGGACCTCAACTTCCACCTGGAGAACAACAACGACCGCAACACCACCACCCTGCTGGACAACCTCGCCAACCTGGGACTCAAGCAACTGGTGACCACCCCCACCCACTACGCCGGACACACACTCGACCCCGTCTTCTCATCCAGCAAGGACATCGCCTTCAGCCACGCCACCGGACTCCACTGGACGGACCACAGCTGCGTCCACTTCAGCTTCGCAAGGACCACGATCCACCACCACCAGCAACAGGCTGCACGCAGGAACTGGAACAAGATCACAGCCGACCAGCTCGCGTCCTCCCTGAGCATGAACCCTCCCACCAGCACAACGAACCCTAGCCAGGCGGCCACCAACCTCACGAAGTGGATCAGCGACTGCGCAGACGAGCTCGCCCCCCTGAGGACCCCGCCCAGCAGACCCGGCAGCAAGAAAGCCCCATGGTTCACCGACGAACTCAAGAGCTCCAAGAAGAACTGCCGAGCCCTCGAGAGAACCTGGCGCAGAGACCCAACACCGGACAACATGACTGCCCTCAAGCTCGCCACCCGAAAACACCACCAACTCATCCGCGCCACCAAGAAAACTGCATTCAAGGAACGACTGGACAACAACGCACACAATAGCAAAGAACTCTTCAACATCGTCAAAGAGCTCTCCAACCCCAACGCCGGAAACAACAACATCACCCCTTCGCAAGACCTCTGCAACTCCCTCGCCTCCTACTTCCACAACAAGATCGCGGACATACACAACAGCTTCAGCACTCAACCGACGAACACCACGACCAAACCACCGCCCCCCACCACCACCCTCCGCGCCTGGACTCCGATCAGCACCGAAGACACCGTCCGCACGATGAACTCCATCCACTCCGGATCTCCGACCGACCCCTGCCCTCACCACGTCTTCATTAAGGCCGACGCTATCATCGCACCCCACCTGCGGGACATCATCAACACCTCCTTCGACACCGCTACTTCCGGGAGAGCTGGAAGCACGCCGAACTCAGCGTTCTACTCAAGAAGCCATCGGCTGACCCCACCGACCTCAAAAACTACCGCCCCATCTCGCTGCTCCCGTTTCCTGCAAAAGTCATCGAGAAGACCGTCAACAAGCAGCTGGCCGCCTTCCTCGAGACGAACGGATCCCTCGACCCCTCGCAGTCTGGCTTCCGGGCCAACCACAGCACCGAGACCGCCCTGATCGCAGTCACCGATGACATCCGAGCGCTGCTCGACAACGGAGAAACAGCGGCCCTCATCCTCCTCGACCTCTCTGCGGCCTTCGACACTGTCTGCCATTGTACCCTAGTACAACGCCTCAGCAACGTCGGAGTCCAGGAGAAGGCACTGGAGTGGATCATCTCCTTCCTTGCCGGAAGGACACAGAGAGTCCGCCTCCCTCCGTTCAGATCTGAAGCCACCAAAGTCATCTGCGGCGTCCCTCAAGGCTCCTCGCTCAGTCCAACCCTCTTCAACATCTACATGAGCCCCCTCGCAGACATCGCACGCCAGCACAACCTCAACATCATCTCCTACGCCGACGACACCCAGCTGATCTTCTCCCTTACCAACGACCCCGCCACCGCCAGAGCCAACCTTCACGAAGGGATGAAAGAGGTAGCCGAATGGATGAAGAACAGCCGCCTGAAACTGAACTCAGATAAGACGGAAGTCCTCATCCTGGGATCCTCACCCGCCGCTTGGGATGACTCCTGGTGGCCCCCCGCCCTAGGCAGCGCACCCAAACCAACAGACCACGCACTAAGTATGGGCGGAAAATCCGTTCCGCTCGCGGATTTTGCGGATTTTCGGTAAATTCGCAATCCGCGAGATTCGCGAATTTCCCGCAAAATCCGCAAATCCGCGAGCAGCGGATTTTATGGCTTGCTCGCACTGTTCGCGTGAGTTCGCGGCTTCCCAGTTCAACTTCGCGCCCCGCGAATAAGCGCTAAATTGCAGAAATACGATCTTAGCAAAACTGAAACTACTTACCAGGTTCAAAAGTTCAAGCTCATCATTAGTAGCCATTTCCTGTAGTGCTTCCTGAGGGGCCCCTCCAGAGTTCAGTTGCCTACTTGCAACTATTATGTGACCCTGCTCTGACCCTCAGAATAGTTACACATATGCCACAAAGGTCCTGAATTACAGCTAAGGGAGACAAGCAGGAGCCAGGCTGGAAGTTCAAATCCAGTGACACATTAATCAGCCCCTAATTCATTATTGTCAGTTGGGGCAGGGCAGGTGTTGTAACTAATTTTGCAACAATGAAAGCACTTAGCAAGTGCAAAAGATCACTAATCAGGAAGCACTAAGGAAGCAGGTGCCAGCTAAAAGAATATTCTGTGACACATTAATCAGCCCCAAATTAATTCAGGTCACTTGAGGCAGGGAAGGTGTGCTTTGCTTTGCCACAATAATGTACACTGGACAACCAGAGCGTGCTGTGATGAAACAGAGGGTGGCATGGGTGGGCCAGAGGGTGGCATGAGTAGTCAGAGAGTGGCAGTGGTGACAGAGGGTGGCAGTGATGAAGAAGAGTGTCCCAAACAGGCTGGACACGTAGAAACAACAAGTTCGCAAAACTTGCGACCCGACAGGTAAGTTCGCGTTTGCGAAATTGTACAAAACCCTCGCGAACTGGCAGAAACCCGCGCGAACACAAAAAAAAATCTGCAAATTCGCGAGAATTCGCGGATTTTGTGGGTTGCGAGTTCGCAAATCCGCAAAATTCGCGAACGCGAGATTCGCAAAATTCGCCCATGCTTACCACGCACGCAACCTGGGCTTCATCCTGGACTCCTCCCTCTCCATGACCGGACAAGTCAACGCCGTCTCCTCGTCGTGCTTCAACATCCTGCGCATGCTACGTAAGATCTTCCGGTGGATCCCCACCGAGACCAGGAAGACGGTCACCCAGGCCCTCGTCACCAGCCGTCTGGACTACGGCAACACCCTCTACGCCGGAACCACCGCCAAACTCCAGAAGAGACTCCAGCGGATCCAGAACGCCTCAGCACGACTCATCCTGGACATCCCCCATCGCAGCCACATCTCCGGACACCTGAGAGATCTGCACTGGCTCCCGGTCAACAAGAGACTCACCTTCCGCCTCCTCACCCACGCACACAAAGCCCTACACAAGCAAGGCCCAGGATACCTCAACAGCCGCCTCAACTTCTACGCTCCCAAACGCCAGCTTCGATCGACCAGCCACGTCCTCGCCGCCGTCCCCCGCATCCGTAGAGCCACCACAGGGGGACGGTCCTTCTCCTACCTCGCCGCCAAGACATGGAACTCCCTCCCCACCCACCTCCGCCTGACCCAGGACCACCTCGCCTTCAGGAAGCAACTCAAGACCTGGTTGTTCGAGCAGTAGCAGATCCCCCCCCCCCCCACCCAGCGCCTTGAGACCCTCTGGGTAAGTAGTGCGCTATATAAATGCAATGATTGATTGATTGATTCAGTGCCACATAATTATATGCTACATAATTGCACTGCACTCAATGCAACATACACTCCAAATACCACTCAGTTCCACATAATTGAACACATAATTACCCTCTACTGAATGCAACACACACTCCACACAATACCACTCAGTGCCACATAATTACATGCTACATAATTACACTGCACTCAATGCAACATACACTCCAAACAATACCACACAGTGCCACGTAATTACACGCCACACAATTACACTCTACTGAATACAACATACACTCCACACAATACCACTCAGTGCCACATAATTTTATGCTACATATTTACACTGCGCTCAACGCAACATACACTCCAAATACCACTCAGTGCCACATAATTACACTCCACATAATTACACTACACTCAATGCAACATACACTCCAAATAGCACTCAGTGCCACATAGTTACACGCCACATAATTACACTGCACTCAATGCAGCATACACTTAAAATACCACTCAGTGCCACGTAATTACACTGCAATCAATGCAACATACATTCCAAATGCCACTATGTCACATAAATACACGCCACATAATTACACTGCACTCAATGCAACATACACTCCAAATACCATTCAGTGCCACATAATTACACACCACATAATTACACAGCACTCAATGCAACATACACTCCAAATCCCACTTAGTGCCACATAATTACACGCCACATAATTACACAGAACTCAATGCAACATACACTCCAAATACCACTCAGTGCCACATAATTACACACCACATAATTACACTCTACTGAATGCAACACACACTCCACACAATACCACTCAGTTCCACATGATTATATGCTACACAATTACACTGCACTCAATGCAACATACACTCCAAACAATACCTGTTGGACTTGGCCCTTCTGGCAGGTCCACCCCTGAAGTTTTTATGGTATATGTAACCTGGGGATGGTGATTCCCCCTCTGAGTGTGTGTGAAGAGAGAGAGACCTACCCTTCCATAGGAATGCATGGGGAATGAATGTGTCCTCTGTAGTTCCCGATGCGTAGGGTGTGCAGGGTCAAGTCTGGTATGTATGAACTCGTGTGATTGAATGCTGCGCAACGGTATATGTGGCATGAGTGTGTCTAGTGTAGAAGTCCCCCTTTTAGAAGTTGGCATATTTGTGGAATGTGTGCCTGGCGTATGATTGGCTGAGGCTGGCTGGTGAGCCTGGCTCCCAGAATCTGGGAGGGTCGGCCCCGGTGGTGAATGGAGTGTTTAGCATGCTGATGTGAGGGGAGGAGTGAGCCTGGGTCTGCTTGTGGATTGACTGTCTGGTTTGAGTGTCATGAATGAGGCTGGGTTTTCCCCACACAATGCTGGCTCCACCCCCTGGGGTGCGTCTGATGTTCCTAGCCTGGCCAGTGTAAAGAATCCCCCCATAACCAGCTCCAGCTGGTTCTCTCCCTGCCTGCCCCTTCAGACCAAGAATGTGTGTATAAAAAGGGTGCTGTGCCACTCTGGAGTTGTTCTTGTTCTCAACTTGAATCTACCAGGGGCTGCTGCTGCTTGGGCACAGGGTTGGCTTGCCTCCCTGGGCCTTGCCCTACTCCTGGACTGCTGATGGTCTTTTCCCTTCCAGGAGCTGCTGTGCTCCACCTGAGGTCCTGGACGACCTATGGACTTGGCCATTCTTCATCTAGCGCTTGGGAGCGCTTTCTTTTGACCCCCCCAGCGCTTTGGGGAGCGCTGTCCCTTCTGCCCAGCGCCTGGAAGCACTGATCCCTGCCCTCTAGCGCTTTGGGGCGCTTCATTCATGTACTAGCGCTGGGAGCGCTATATTCTACAAGCCGGTGCCCACCCGGAATCTGCCCCATTCCACGGAGGTTCTACACCCCCAGCGAGAGCCTACCTCGCCATTTGCCTTAATTTTCGAGGGAGCCTGGCCCTCGTCATTTCCCCCGAGTCACCGCCGCCGGCCCGGGACCCCTTGTGATGTTATCCCCGGGCCGCGCTGGGATTGGCTGCCGGCCCGGGATTTGTTGCTGACGTCTCCCCGGGCCGCGCTGTGATTGGCCGGCGGCCCGAGGAGCTGGGGAGACGTCCGGAGAGAGCCGAGAAGGCAGGGGTTGGCGGGAGCCTACTCCGCGCCCCTGCGTCCCACCAGGACAACTGCCGCTTCCCCCCCGGGGCCTCCAGGAGCGAGAGGGAGCCCCGGAGAGCGAGGAGAGACCGCCGCAGGCCAGGTGAGTGCTGCACGCGGGAGGGGCATCGGGGCGCATTGCCGGTGCCCGCCCCTCCCCTCGAATGATCCTCCTGGTGTGATCCGAGGCCTTTGGGGCCCCCAGTGATGCCGGGTCCCCCGAGAGGGGACCCCGCCTGCCCACACCTTTGCCCCCTGAGCCCCGAGAGGCTCCACCATTGACCTTTGTCCCCTGAGCCCCGAGAGTCTCCACCATTGACCTTTGTCCCCTGAGCCCCGAGAGGCTCCACCATTGACCTTTGCCCCCTGAGCCCCGAGAGGCTCAACCATTGCCCCTTGACTCCTCGAGCCCGGAGAGGCTCCACCTCAGTCCCTTTGAGCCGAGCCCCGAGAGGCTCCAACGTATCCCCGAGCCCTGAGAGGCTCCACCATTGCCCCATGTCTTCTCGAGCCAGCGAGGCTCCGCCCAGCATCTTTGTCCTGGAGTCCTAAAGGCTCCATCATGGGGCAATTATTTCCCTGAGCCTGCGAGGCTCCCCCGATGCCCCTCAGCTGCCCAGCACTTCGTGGGCAGCTGCCACGTTTAGGTTTGCCCCTGGCTACTTGCAGCCTGCCCTGAACATCGAGACTCTTGGGCGCCCTTGCCCAAGGAAGGCCAGCTGGCCTGTGGAGTGCTACTGACTAATATCAATGTGATGCTGAGAGTTATTATGTGTTGCCCTGCTGATGGGGGCCTCTGTTGTGTTATGTACCTTGTCCCTTCCCTCCTGAATACCCGATGTCCCCTGTATGTGATTCCTGGTCAGAGTGAGTTCTACTGCTAGTTCTAGGAAGCTCCCAGTTGATATGTGTTCTAATGCCAGATCCAACATGTGCATACCCCTGGCAGGGGGCCCCTTGGCCCTGCCCTGTACCTTTTCCCTTGTAACCCCTGCCGTGCCTCTGGCACATTGTAAAGTGTGTGTTCCTATGTGTTCTTCTTAATACAAAGACTATTTTCCTATATACTTTGTGTGGAGTTCCTTTTGTGGGAGGCCCTGGATGTTGTTGTTGGTGGGTGCGTGCGCAAATGCTTCACACATGTCCTCCGAGATAGGCCTGACTGCTCGCGCCGCGTTACCTAGAGGGTGAGCAGGGGTTGTCGTTACATAGGAGTGGCGGTCTCTGACTGGCTGTGGCGCAAGCCCTGGCCGGCCGGGGGTCCCATTTCTTACACTGGTGGCTAGCGGTGGGATCCGGACTTGTGTTTGCGCAGTACCACAACGATAACTGGCCTCCCTACAAAACTCTGCATTGTAAATGGTCGCAAAGAAAGGAGATTATTGTTTTTAAGAGGTTACTTAAATGTCCGTTCTGTGAAAAATGTGTTCTGGTACACTATGAGTTAGGTGGCCCTAGCTCGGGTGGGTAGATCAACTCCCTAGTGCAATGTATTTTTCTGGATTCACCAGAAGGGTCGTATCCAGTGGTGGCAGCGTAATTGTGTTCAATGTGTATGGTCCCTGTCCTTTCCATGGAGTAATGGTACCTGTGCCACATGGGGTAGGGTCAGGTTGCTAAAAATGTCTGTTCTGTGGAAATGTTTAAAGATTAATAGAAATACCTGTTCTGTGGAAAGTTTTAAAGGTTACTTAAATGTCTGTTCTGTGGAAAAAAGTGTGCGTGTACACTGTGAGTTAGGTATCCCTAGCTTGGGAGGGTAAATCATCTCCCTAGTACAATATGGTTTTCTGGATTCACCAGAAGGGTAGGATCCAGTGGTGACTGCGTAATTGTGTTCAAATGTGTATGGTTCTTGTCCCTTCCCTAGAGTAATGGAACCTATGCCACAAGGGTCAGGTTGAGGAATCAGGGGCGGTAGAAAACTGTCTTACCAGTCTAGGGGACGGTGTGTGGATGAATGTTGAGGTGTGCTGAGTCATGGAGTGTAAGTTCTCTGGGATGGGGAGCTTGCTGAATCAACGATAATCCTGTCCTTACCCACCCCGCTGAATGTATTTGATGCATCATGTGTTCCGTACACCGCTAAATGTGTTTTATGCGTCAGGTGTCCTTCCTTACCCCGCTGAATGTGTTTGATGCATCATGTGTTCCGTACACCGCTGAATGTGTTTTATGCGTCAGGTGTCCCTCCTTACCCCGCTAAATGTGTTTGACGCATTATGTGTTCCGTACACCGCTGAATGTGTTTTAGGCGTCAGGTGTCGCCCTGGCTGAATGTATGTTAAGTTGTATCCCGGTCAAGGAAGACCTGCTGGCTTGGCCGCGGCTTGCCTTAGGGGAGAGCTGAACACTGGGGCCTGCTGACGCTGCCGCGGCTCATCTTGTTGAATTTATGGTAAGTTGTATCCCGGACAAGAAAGACCTGCTGGCGCTGCCGCGGCTTGCCTTGGGGAGAGCTGAACACTGAGACCTGCTGGCGCTGCCGCGGCTCATCTGGTTTCATTTATGTTAAGTTGTATCCTGGACAAGGAAGACCTGCTGGCGCTGCCGCGGCTTGCCTTGGGGAGAGCTGAACACTGAGACCTGCTGGCGCTGCTGCGGCTCATCTTGTTGAATGTATATTAAGTTGTATCCCGGACAAGGAAGACCTGCTGGCGCTGCCGCGGCTTGCCTTGGGGAGAGCTGAACACTGAGACCTGCTGGCGCTGCCGCGGCTCTTCTTGTTGAATGTATGTTAAGTTGTATCCCGGACAAGGAAGACCTGCTGGCTCGGCCGCGGCTTGCCTTGGGGAGAGCTGAACACTTAGTTCCCAGGTGGAAGACCAGTGGAGGGAGGAAGTTCCAAGACTGGTAGGAGAGTGTGTTCTGAGGGTGTTTCTCCTGGGAGAGCGCGGAACCTCAGAAGTAGAGGTAGGGTGGGGCATTCTTGCCTGTGACCTCTGGCAAGCCTGAGGGTGCGGACCCTAGGTGGAAGGAACAGTGGTAGTCGTGGCTACACTGAGAAAGGGAGTGGAGAATGGCTATTGTGGGCCAGGGGTTACCACCCCCCACTTCGGATTAGCAGGGACCAGTGGTATCTGGGTGGCTTAGGGCCTGTTCCTAGTCATGGACAACTAAGGAGTACCAGGTGGGTAGCCTGGTTGGGCCTATGTCTTCATTATTATTTTTTTTATTTTTTTTTATTTTTAGTCTGTGTATGTCTATCGGTCCATGTGGCGTAGAACTGGAGGGTGTCCCGGCAGTGCGGGCCCGCGTCCATGTTTTATCGCCCTACAGCAGGGAAGTCCATCACGGTAGTGATTGGTCTTGTCAGGATTCCCCGGCCGCTGGTAGATCACTGCCTGCAGTTCGAGTCCGTAATGGGCTTGAAAACTACAATACCCAGGATTCCTAGCGCGGCGCGGCGGAATGACGCTATGCGACCGGAAATGGGATAACACGGCACTCGCGGAGAGACGCGCTGCCGATTATTCCTCCCGGCGAGCAAGAGTGATTGCTCGAGTTCCCAGTACTTGTCGGTGCTTATTGCTGTGGGCTGAGGTAAGCTCACGCCGGCTGTCCGTAGGACTTTGTGGATTACTTTGGAGGGGCTTAGGAAGTGCCCGTGCTGTTGGTAGCAGTGTGCTCGCTACTTGGAGATTCGTGTCGCCTTCACTGGTGGGACACTTAACCTTGGATTACTTTGGAGGGGCTTAGGAAGCGCCCGCAGCTAGTGTTGGAAGCTTCGTATCAGGTTTACTCCGTGGGGGGTGCTTGTATTTGTGTACATTCTTGCAAACTACTTTTCCTCTACTCTGAAACCAGATTGGGGTTGGTTTCTATCCCTGCCGGACACCTAGGTTTTGGGTGCCTATCGACTTGGGAGGAAGTTTTGTCCCTGCTTTATATTGCAGAGACGTATCTGCATTGAAGCTGAGTTCTACTCCATTTGTTTTGTGCTGGGCAGCTTTTCTTTTTGTTGGTTGTTAAAAGGAACGTACATTACAGCCTCCATAATAAGGTGGTGTATGAAACGTGAAGGGTGTTTGACTCTTATGCACTTACTGTTCTGACCCCTGACTGTGCTGATCATTAATCCACCTCGGAGGGGAAATATTTCCGAGAACTGTATTAGTTACCTGGAGAAGAGTGATAGGTGATCATTATATTGATCCTTGGGCTTCCAGGTATTCCTCATTCCCATTTGGGTAGGTGTGCCTACATATCCTATTCTCTTGAAATACTGTCACCAGAGGTGGGGAGGAAGTTGCATATTTATGTTCTTCTTTGTTTATTTAAGTAGGAAAACCTGGGGATTGAGAAGACGCCTATTCTATTACTCTCTGCTTCAGTATTCCTGTAATATATTTCAGGTGAGGAAAGGCTTAGCATATTATGTAGATAGGTTATCAGCCTAGGGTTACAATTCCACTTATCCCATGCTTTATATATTTTCAGGTTTCCAGTTCCAGCCGCCCAGCTGTTCCCCTCCGGACCTATCTTTTTTCCCCCGCTTGATCTCCTTAACAGTCTGTGAGTCTGATAGCCAGACTTGGGATGATCTAGAGGAGGGCCCCCTTTATAGCATCAATCCAATCCTGAGGATCAACAACGAAAGACCTGACAGGTCTACCCTGCGTTTGGGCTGGGAGGGGCATGTGTTGGACTTGGCCCTTCTGGCAGGTCCACCCCTGAAGTTTTTATGGTATATGTAACCTGGGGATGGTGATTCCCCCTCTGAGTGCGTGTGAAGAGAGAGAGACCTACCCTTCCATACGAATGCATGGGGAATGAATGTGTCCTCGGTAGTTCCCGATGCGTAGGGTGTGCAGGGTCAAGTCTGGTATCGATGAACTCGTGAGATTGAATGCTGCGCAACGGTATATGTGGCATGAGTGTGTCTAGTGTAGAAGTCCCCCTTTTAGAAGTTGGCATATTTGTGGAATGTGTGCCTGGTGTATGATTGGCTGAGGCTGGCTGGTGAGCCTGGCTCCCAGAATCTGGGGGGTCTGCCCTGGTGGTGAATGGAGTGTTTAGCATGCTGATGTGAGGGGAGGAGTGAGCCTGGGTCTGCTTGTGGATTGACTGTCTGGTTTGAGTGTCATGAATGAGGCTGGGTTTTCCCCACACAATGCTGGCTCCACCCCCTGGGGTGCGTCTGATGTTCCTAGCCTGGCCAGTGTAAAGAATCCCCCCATAACCGGCTCCAGCTGGTTCTCTCCCTGCCTGCCCCTTCAGACCAAGAATGTGTGTATAAAAAGGGTGCTGTGCCACTCTGGAGTTGTTCTTGTTCTCAACTTGAATCTACCAGGGGCTGCTGCTGCTTGGGCTCAGGGTTGGCTTGCCTCCCTGGGCCCTGCCCTACTCCTGGACTGCTGATGGTCTTTTCCCTTCCAGGAGCTGCTGTGCTCCACCTGAGGTCCTGGACTACCTATGGACTTGGTCATTCTTCATCTAGCGCTTGGGAGCGCTTTCCTTTTGACCCCCCAGCTCTTGGGGAGTGCTGTCCCTTCTGCCCAGCGCCCGGAAGCACTGATCCCTGCCCTCTAGCGCTTTGGGGCGCTTCATTCATGTACTAGCGCTGGGAGCACTATATTCTACAAGCCGGTGCCCACCCGGCATCTGCCCCGTTCCACGGAGGTTCTACACCCCCAGCGAGAGCCTACCTCGCCATTTGCCTTAATTTTCGAGGGAGCCTGGCCCTCGTCATTTCCCCCGAGTCACCGCCGCCGGCCCGGGACCCCTCGTGATGTTATCCCCGGGCCGCGCTGAGATTGGCTGCCGGCCCGGGATTTGTTGCTGACGTCTCCCCGGGCCGCGCTGTGATTGGCCGGCGGCCCGAGGAGCTGGGGAGACGTCCGGAGAGAGCCGAGAAGGCAGGGGTTGCCGGAAGCCTACTCCGCGCCCCTGCGTCCCACCAGGACAACTGCCGCTTCCCACCCGGGGCCCCAAGGAGCGAGAGGGAGCCCCGGAGAGCGAGGAGAGACCGCCGCAGGTCCGGTGAGTGCTGCACGCAGGAGGGGCGTCGGGCGCATTGCCGGTGCCCGCCCCTCCCCTCGAATGATCCTCCTGGTGTGATCCGAGGCCCGTGGGGCCCCCAGTGATGCCGGGTCCCCTGAGAGGGGACCCCGCCTGCCCACACCTTTGCCCCCTGAGCCCCGAGAGGCTCCACCATTGACCTTTATCCCCTGAGCCCCGAGAGGCTCCACCATTGACCTTTGTCCCCTGAGCCCCGAGAGGCTCCACCATTGACCTTTGCCCCCTGAGCCCCGAGAGGCTCCACCATTGCCCCTTGTCCCCTCAAGCCCGGAGAGGCTCCACCTCAGTCCCTTTGAGCCGAGCCCCGAGAGGCTCCAGCGTATCCCCGAGCCCCGAGAGGCTCCACCATTGCCCCTGGTCTTCTCGAGCCAGCGAGGCTCCGCCCAGCATCTTTGTCCTGGAGTCCTAAAGGCTCCATCATGGCGCAATTATTTCCCTGAGCCTGCGAGGCTCCCCCGATGCCCCTCAGCTGCCCAGCACTTCGTGGGCAGCTGCCACGTTTAGGTTTGCCCCTGGCTACTTGCAGCCTGCCCTGAACATCGAGACTCTTGGGCGCCCTTGCCCCAGGAAGGCCAGCTGGCCTGTGGAGTGCTACTGACTAACATCAATGTGATGCTGAGAGTTATTATGTGTTGCCCTGCTGATGGGGGCCTCTGTTGTGTTATGTACCTTGTCCCTTCCCTCCTGAATACCCGATGTCCCCTGTATGTGATTCCTGGTCAGAGTGAGTTCTACTGCTAGTTCTAGGAAGCTCCCAGTTGATATGTGTTCTAATGCCAGATCCAACATGTGCATACACCTGGCAGGGGGCCCCTTGGCCCTGCCCTGTACCTTTTCCCTTGTAACCCCTGCCGTGCCTCTGGCACATTGTAAAGTGTGTGTTCCTATGTGTTCTTCTTAATACAAAGACTATTTTCCTATATACTTTGTGTGGAGTTCCTTTTGTGGGAGGCCCTGGACGTTGTTGTTGGTGGGTGCGTGCGCAAATGCTTCACACATGTCCTCCGAGATAGGCCTGACTGCTCGCGCCGCGTTACCTAGAGGGTGAGCAGGGGTTGTCGTTACATAGGAGTGGCGGTCTCTGACTGGCTGTGGCGCAAGCCCTGGCCGGTCGGGGGTCCCATTTCCTACAATACCACTCAGTGCCACATAATTACACACCACACAATTACACTCTACTGAATACAACATAACCATCCCATAATACCACTCAGTGCTACATAATTATATGCAACATAATTACACTGCACTCAATGCAACAGACACTCCAAATACCACTCAGTGCCACATAGTTACACACCACATAATTACACTCTACTGAATGCAACACATATTCCACACAATACCACTCAGTGCCACATAATGATATGCTACATAATTACACTGCACTCAATGTAACATACACTCCAAACAATACTACTCAGTGCCATATAATTATATGCTACATAATGACACTGTACTCAATGCAACAAACACTCCAAATACCACTCAGTGCCACATAATTACACGCCACAAAATTACACTCTACTGAATACGACATACACTCCCCCATATTACCACTCATTGCCACATATTTACACGCCACATAATTACACTCTTCTCAATGCAACATAAATACACTCCACATAATACCACTCAGTGCCATATCATTACACACCCCATACTTACACTCTACTCAATGCAACATAAATACACTTTATCTATCTGTCTATCTATCGCCCTCACTCTGTCTATCACCCTCACTCTATCTATCGCCCTCACTCTATCGCCCTCACTCTATCTATCGCCCTCACTCTATCTATCGCCCTCTATCTATCTATCGCCCTCACTCTATCTATCGCACTCATTCTATCTATCTATCGCATCACCATAGCATCACTCAGCACCACCACAGCATCACTCGGGGGCACCACACAATTACACTCTACTGAATACAACATACACTCCACACAATACCACTCATTGCCACATAATTACACACCATATAATTCCATGCTTCTCAATGCAATGTAAATACACTCCACATAATACCACTCAGTGCCATATAACTACACACCTCATACTTACACTGCTTAATGCAACATAAATACACTCGATATGTCTATCTATCTATCGCCCTTACTCTCTATCGCCATCACTCTATCGATCTATCTATCTATCTATCTATCTATCTATCTATCTATCGCTCTCATTCTATCTATCTATCTATCTTTTGCCCTCACTCACTCTATCTATTGATCTATAGGCCCTCACTCTACCTATCGCCCTCCCTCTATTTATCACCTTCCATCGATCTATCTATCGCCCTCCCTCTATTTATCGCCCTCCCTCGATCTATCTATTGCCCTCCCTCAATCTATCTATTGCCCTCCCTCGATCTATCGCCCTCCCTCTATCTATCGCCCATACTCACTCTATCTATCTATCGCCCATACTCACTCTATCTATCGCCCTCACTCACTCTATCTATCTATCGCCCTCACTCACTCTATCTATCTATCGCCCTTACTCTATCTATCTATCGCCCACTCTCTGTCTATCTGTCGCACTCACTCTATTTATCTATCACTTCACCACAGCATCACTCAGCACCACCACAGCATCACTCAGGGGAAATACAACATTACTAGGTGCTACCACAGCATCACTGAACGCCACAGCATCACTCGTCGCCGCCACATCACTCAGCACCACTACAGCATCAATCTGTGCAACCAATCAACAACAACTGGTTCAAATATGTTCTCTCAATGTTTCAAGCTTTATTACAAATGTCACAAAAAGATGTTTTTTACTTCTGTGCTTGGATTTTCGTCACAATAAAATACAATTAACAAAATCTTCACAAAAATTATTTACAAAAGTTTAAGCTATTGCCATTATAAATGACAATAACTTTTATTTAAGTATTAATTATTAAAAAATGTAAAAACCATTGTTATTTGTAATATCAATACATCTAAGTCACGTAAATACAACACATATTGCATTACAAATGCTATAGGTTTCACATTTGCAAAATTTAAAACTATTGGCATTGTAAATGACAAAGCTATTAATTTCGCTATTTTCAAAACCAACACATAAATAAAAAATGTGTCATTTACAATACCAATAGCTCAAACTTTCCTAATGCGAGACCTATTGCATTGCAAATGCTTGTTTCTTAATTTCATTATATTTTCTGGTGCACTGGTTTCTAAAGTTTACTGTGTGCCTCTGGCAATCAATCAATCAATCAAAACACTTGTATAGCGCGCTACTCACCCGGAAGGGTCTTAAGGCGCTTGGGGGAAGGGGGCCGCTACTGCTCGAACAGCCAGGTCTTGAGTTGTCTCCTGAAGGCGAGGTGGTCCTGGGTCAGCCGAAGGTGGATGGGGATGGAGTTCCATGTCTTGGCCGCCAGGTAGGAGAAGGATCTGCCTCCGGCGGTGGCTCTGCGGATGCGTGGTACTGCAGCGAGGGTGAGGCTGGTGGACCGTAGCTGGCGGGTGGGTGAGTGGAAGTTCAGGTGGTCGTTGAGGTACTTGGGGCCCAGGTTGTGAAGAGATGTGTGTGCGTGGGTGAGGAGCCTGAACCTGATCCTCTTCTTGACGGGGAGCCAGTGCAGGTTCCTCAGGTGGCCGTAGATGTGGCTGCGTCGAGGGATGCCCAGGATGAGTCGGGCGGAGGCGTTCTGGATGCGCTGTAGTCTTTTCTGTAGCTTGGCAGTGGTTCCGGCGTAGAGGGTGTTTCCGTAGTCCAGCCGGCTGGTGACGAGGGCCTGGGTGACCGTCTTCCTGGTTTCGATCTGGATCCATCGGAAGATCTTGCGGAGCATGCGGAGGGTGTGAAAGCATGAAGAGGAGACGGCGTTGACTTGTCTGGTCATTGAGAGGGAGGAGTCCAGGATGAAGCCCAGGTTGCGTGCGTGGTCTGTCGGCTTGGGGGCAGTGCCCAGGGCTGGGGACCACCAGGAGTCGTCCCAGGTGGAGGGTGATGGTCCGAGGATGAGGACTTCTGTCTTGTCTGAGTTCAGTTTCAAGCGGCTGTTCTTCATCCACTCGGCGACGTCTTTCATCCCTTCGTGGAGGCTGGTTCTGGCGGTGTCGGGGTCTCTGGTGAGGGAGAGGATCAGCTGGGTGTCGTCGGTGTATGAGATGATGTTGAGGTTGTGTTGGCGTACGATGGCTGCGAGAGGTCTCATGTAGACAAAGTGGCAAAGTATCTATTCAGGATAGATGTTTTGTCAGGCTAAGCAGAGGCCCTCTGCAACCTTCTGTATAGTGTCTGAATTATGATGGTGCTGTAATTGTTTTAGTAGTGGAGTCATCTTACAAAGACATTGTAGGTCTCTGACCTTCCATTTTAGGGGTATTGCTTTAGTTTCAAGAGGTTTTCGAGCTTCCCATTACTCAAAAACGTGTAAATTCTGCTATTTAGCTCTTTTCAAAGCACTTCATTGCTTGGTTTTCCTTGTGATAAAGTGTTGCTCTAAGTGTCATACTTTTGGCACTTCTTTAGTTTCTTGTTGATCAAATGTTTGTAATTTCTGATATTTATAAGTTCCCCCGTCCTCATTTGTTGATTTTTCTCGCGAGAATTAAGTGTCAATCATGGTTGTTGAATGTCACTCATAATTAGACTGAAATTAAAAAAAAAATCACATATAAGCGATCTACAACCTTGGCAGCTATGCACTAGTTACATTATCCAAGGAACACATTCATTTTGTTACACAGGGAGAGATTACGTCGTTTGCCCAGACTCAGAGGATGTTTAGGTGACGCCGAGACGCTAACCTGGTTACTCAGGTCCAATATTGGCGGCTCTGCCCGTTACGCCAGACCCCTTTGTTTGTTTCAGAGCGAGCATCCACGAGTCTGGCTAATGATGCACACGTTTCATTCGCTTGCTAAATGGGTCCCCAGTTTGCATGATAAAATACGGTAATTTCACTCCACTACGCAATGTTAAAACAAATAGTGTTTCTAAAGGCCTGCCCTTCTTAAAGATGGGGACCAGAAGTCACTCGTTGTCCTGTGCCCAGACTAGAAATGGCGGGCGGAAGTCGCTGCAGCGCTGTGCCTGGACTAGCAATGGCGTCAGCGGTCGCCCCGCTGCAGTGTTCCCCTCCAGCCGCGGGGGTCGCTGTCACGGTGACTGTAGTGGTTCCTGACAGTTCCATCTGGAGTCTGTGGCCGGCTTCTCCTCGGTACCGGCATCTGGACCAGCAGCATGGCGGAAACCGGAGCGGCGGAGGGGGCCGGAGGCAGCACCCCCGGGCGGGCAGCTTCATCCCGCGGTGAGAGGGCCGCACGTGCTGGGAGAGGAGGGCCCAAGGAAGGAGAGGCGGCACGGGGGCAGGAGGGCTGACAGCTGGGAGCAGGGGCAGCACAGGCAGACAGCGCTGAGGACAGGCAGGTGGAGGAGCACAGGCAGGAGATAGATCCGGGGGAAGGAAGAATGGAGGGTGAGGGTGACACTGAGAGCGACGGGGCGGGGAGGGCAGGGAGTGTAGAGCAGGAGTTACCAAGGCATCCTGGAAGGAAGCCACTGGGGCCAGGGAACTGGAGCAACCAGGGAGTCAGGGAGAACACAGCACAGAGTGAGAGACAGAGAAGTAATATACAGAGAGGGAGAAACATGTCCTGGAGGGAGCCAGGGACCCAGGGAGAACAGAGCACTGAGGGAGTCACAGAGAAGCATTGCACTGAGAGAGGTAGACAGAAGCATGTCCTGGAGGGAGCCAGGGAGAACAGAGCACAGAGAGAGAGACACTGGGAAGTAATGTGCAGAGAGGGAGAAGCATTTCATGGAGGGAGCCAGGGAGAACAGATCACTGTGGGAGCCACAGAGAAGCAATGTACTGAGAGGGAGAAGCATGTCATAGAGGGAGCCAATGAGAACAAAGCACAGAGAGAGAGACAGAAGTAATATACAGAGAGGGAGAAGCATGTCATGGAGAGAGCCATGGAGAACACAGCACCGTGAGAGGCACAGAGAAGCAATGTATTGAGAGGGAGAAGCATGTCATAGAGGGAGCCAATGAGAACAAACCACAGTGAGAGACACAAATAATATACAGAGAGGGAGAAGCATGTCATGGAGGGAGCCATGGAGAACAGAGCACCGTGGGAGCCACAGAGAAGCAATGTATTGAGAGGGAGAAGCATGTCATAGAGGGAGCCAATGAGAACAAACCACAGTGAGAGACACAAATAATATACAGAGAAGGAGAAGCATGTCATGGAGGGAGCCATGGAGAACAAAGCAGAGAGAGACAGAAGTAATATACAGAGAGGGAGAAGTATGTCATGGAGGGAGCCATGGAGAACATAGCACCGTGGGAGCCACAGAGAAGCAATGTATTGAGAGGGAGAAGCATGTCATAGAGGGAGCCAATGAGAACAAACCACAGTGAGAGACACACATAATATACAGAGAGGGAGAAGCATGTCATGGAGGGAGCCATTGAGAACAGAGCACTGAGGGAGCTACAGAGATGCAATGCACTGAAAGGTAGAAGAATGTCATGGAGGGAGCCAGGGATAACTTAGCATATTAGGTTATACTTTTATGCAAGTGCCCCACTTTCATCACTACTATAACTTCCATGGCGAGTGTTGCTGAAAGAGTGACCCCACTCCATAAAAGTTTAATCTGCGCTTCGGAGTTACATTGAGAAAATGCCATGCCATCACAATTTCAATGACACAGAATATGCACTATGCTACAGATCTGAGAGCTCCAGTGTTTGGTGCTGGGATCTGGTAGTCAAGAGGGCAACTGCTAATTCTGGAACCATTTAAGTATAAGTCCAACTCTTGTTGTTCCGGGGGAATCGCAGTTTTAAATTATGATTGCACTGTAAACGTGTAGTCCAGTTCCCACTTTGAATTGTGGACGCATTTGGGTACAGTGGGTGCCCACAGTCCCACCGGTACCCCATTCATTTGCAAATGTTGATTGATTTTTATTTACTTATTTTCCTTTTCAGGTTACTCCCCCATAAAGTTTATAAGCCCCCCACCATAGGATATCATAGTTAGACCGGTTTGTCATTCATTTGTTTTCTTAACAGGTAGCACATTTGAGCTGGAAACAGACTCCCCTGGAACCTTAAAACGTAACCATTTACTTTCATTTTGGTCTGCCCCTTCTTTGAATATGTCCCCCTGCCCCTCCCTCCAATCAATTTTTTTTGACCATTTATTACTTGAAATTAAGCAGTTGGTGCTTTGGTCCACTCAGTGTTGCAAATTTTCCTGTAAGGTGTTTTAACCTGACAGGGGAATCTATGTATTAAAGGTTTAAGCAATATCCCCTAATTGGTTTTAACTCACTCAACACCAACACTTCACACCACCCCACCAAGACATCTCTTGCACTCCTCAAACGACATAAACCAAAGATCTTTGCTAAAGTGACCCTGCATTTAACTGATGTAAGACCTTTTACATTGCAAATGCTTATACTGGAAACAATGCATGCTCTGGAGGCTGCGTACAGGCTGTGAGCTGAGTAAATGTAAATGTATTGGCATTTATATAGCGCACTACTTACCCGTAGGGTCCCAAGGCGCTTCGACCGCTGCGAAACCCTTCCTGGCTTCCCTGAGAGATGGTCCGTTAATGGGTATCTCCAGGGTGAGACCAGGCATCCCACGGCGGTCTGGTGGGGCCGTTAGTGAAGATGAGGCAAGCTAATGCCCAGAGTTGCCGAGTGTGATCGCTGATCAGAGTGGGCACCGAGGCGAGAGAATTATCGAGTCCGCTGACCCTGGTCCAGAAACCTGCAGCGCCGGGAATCGAACCCTGGTCCCGGGCCGCCCTCTGCTCTCGGGTCTGCCGCCTCTAACCAGTGAGCCACACTGGGAGAAGAGGAGCTGTGGGAGGGAGAAGGGGCATGAGGGAAACGGAGAGTAGGGGCAGGCAGCGAAAGTCAGACAAGGAGAGAAAATGATCAAATAAATAAATACCATATCTCGGAAAGCCGCGAGTGCTGTCTGGCAGGAAACAAAACAATAATTTGTAATGCAATAGGTCTCGCATTAGGAAAGTTTGAGCTATTGGTCTTGTAAATGACTATTTATTTATGTGTTGGTTTTGAAAATAGCTAAATTAATAGCTTTGTCCTTTACAATGCCAATAGTTATAACTTTCGCAAATGTGACACCTATAGCATTTGTAATGCAACATGTTTTGTATTTACGTGACTTAGATGTATTGATATTACAAATAATAATGGCTTTTAATTTTTTAAAATAATTAATACTTAAATAAAAGTGATTGTAATTTATAATGGCAATAGCTTAAACTTTTGTGGAGATTATGTTCAGTGTATTTTATTGTGACGAAAATGCTTGAACAGAAGTGAAATATTAAAATTTTTTTGTGACATTTGTAATAAAGCTTGAAACATTGAGAGAACATATTTGAACCAGTTGTTGAATGGTTGCACAGATTGATGCTGTGATGGCGCGGAGTGATGTTGTGGTGGCGACGAGTGATGCTGTGGCATTCAGTGATGCTGTGGTAGCGCATAGTGATGTTGTGGTGGCCCTGAGTGATGCTGCGGAGGCCCTGAGTGATGCTGTGGTGGCGCATAATGATGCTGTGGTGGCGCATAGTGGTGGTGCTGAGTGATGCTGTGGTGGTGCTGAGTGATGCAAAGTCAAAGTCAAAGTCAAAGTTTTTTATTTGCTTTGGTACTCAACTGAGGACCACAAATTTAAAAAAACAGTTTACAGAATATAAGCGTAATCAATATAGTTTTAGAAAAGATTTTAAAAATTTATAGAAATTATAGCAAACCCATTCGTCAGTTGGTCGTTTACATAATGCTAGTAAATTGTTTACTGTAGTAATATTGCATTTCTGATATATTGGCTTAAGATATCTAGCCCGCGCTTTGACTACATTTGCGTGAGGACAAACAAATAAAATATGCACAATGTCTTGATCACCACCTAAACAGAGTTTACAGATAGGGGAGTCTCCTGGTGACCATTTAGATGTGACGGTGGAAACTGGGAGAATGCCCAAGCGCAGCATAGTTATGGACCTTCTTGCTCCATGTGTAAGGCAAAGCCCCAGATATGGCCGTAATTGCTTATATTCCAACGACTCTATGTAAGTTTTATATGTAGATAACTTACTACAATGCATAAAATCAAGATCGTAACTTAGTCTTGGGGTAAAGCATTTCAAGAAAAGTTTTAACTGGGGTTTTGTCCATGATAACAGAATATCTTCAGTCAGGTTCGCTGTTTCAAAAGCTTCAGACATATTTTTGGAAAAGTTAAGTTGTCGAGAATCTGTTTTAAGTATCTCAGTCTTCAACAAGAATCTCAACGTTCCTTCCTTAGCATGCAAGATGTTGTAAGCCCATCGAATGACATTTGCCATAGCTGTTGCATATGAACTTGTCAATGCAAATTCCAGTCTGAGAGCCTGTACAGATGTTGATGTAGAAACCTTTAGTATTCTTTTCAAGATCTTTCCTTCAGTAATGTCCATGAAAGACCAATGTTTTGTAGGTAAATGTTCAGTTGCATAAGACAAAACCGAGGGTATTTTTACTTTATACACTTTGAGCAATGAGGAGAAATGCCTACTTCCTGTGGCAGTATACATTCTAGAGAGTGCCCCGGCATGGATATCAGATTTTTTCTTTAAATTGTTTATATGTTTAGAATTTTGTAAGTTCTTAGTAAAAATCCTGCCAAGGTAAGTATATTCATCTACTTCCTCTACTCTTGTCCCATCAAGGTTCCAGTGATATTTAGCGCTTTTTTTCCGGCCAGAAAACGCTACCACTTTTGTTTTTGTTAGATTAGGGATTAAAAAATGATCCTTCGAGTAGACATTTAAAGAATCCAATAAATTTTGAAGACCGAAAGGTGTGAGGTCTAACATAACTATATCGTCTGCGTATAGCAGCGCGTGTATGCTCTGAAAGGCAATCTTTGGTGGCAGGCTAGAGCATTTTTGTAAGTAAGATGGTAGATCGCTCAGATATAGTGAAAATAGAATTGGTGCAAGGAGGCATCCTTGTTTGAGACCATTCGAAGTATTAATTGATTTCGTCAGACCTTTTTCACTTCCCATTTGTACCTGGGACCAGGTATTCGTATGTAATTTGATTATAATTTGCAACAAATTTTCAGAAATCCCCAGTCTTCTCAATTTTTTCCAGAACGTTGGTCTATCTACGCGATCAAACGCGGTGGAATAATCTATAAAGGCAGCATACACTGGTTGTGATTTCCTCCCAATGTATTTATCGAGAATAGTTTGAAGTATTGAGATATTATCTGTTACTGAGTGATTAGGACGAAAGCCAGCTTGAAACATCGGTATTATTCCATTCGAGAAGCACCAGTGTTTTAATCTATCCAGTACCTCCGCTGCGAAAATTTTACCAGTAGCGTCCATTAATGCAATTTGGCGGTAATTACTAGCAACATTTTGATTCCCTTTTTTGTATATAGGGATTATTGTACTTCCCTGCCATGATTTTGGTATTCTCCTGGTACAAAAGATAAGATTAAAAAGTGATGTTAACATCTGACTCCATTCCTTAGGATTTGACTGCAGAACTTTAATCGGTATCAGGTCGGGGCCTGACGCTGAAGTATTCCTGGCATTTCTAATATGATTTTCAATAGAATATGCTGTACTTTTTTCTATTGGTATTAAGTTGCTTTCCAAACAAATTTCAGCAGCATTACTGTCAGTTTCAGTTGAGTTCGCTTTATATAGGTCAGTTAAATAGGCTTCCCATTCCTGGGGAGGTACTGGTATAGCATATAATTTCTTTTTTGTTCCAGTTATTTTGGCTATCAAAGACCAGTATTTTCTTTGATTGTATTGTTTCGCCGCCTCTTGAATGTCCACCCAATTTTTGTCTTGTAGTATTCTTTTTTTGCTAGTCTTCTCTCTTCTAAGTTGATTTTTTAACTTATTTATCTCTTGCTGTATAGCAGGTGAGTAATCTAAGAATTGCCCTCGTATAAGTTTATTTAGTTTCCTCCTGTGTATATTTTCATTAAAGTTCTTGTAGGCTTTGTTTTTGCGTGGTTTATCCCTGTTGAGAAGAAATCTTTTAAGAATTGTCATGATACATTCGAAGTTTATTATTTGATCTTCCGAGTGTATTTTGGTTAAAATGTTGTTTTGTAGAATCTTTCCGTTTATATAGTCTAGTGTCCCTGAATTCCAGAAGATTTGTCTCTGCTTATTATCAATTTCAATATTCCCATTAAGGTACTTAATTGGGTTCGACGAGGCTGGTTTTAGCGACCAACCAGTTTTTAGGCATAAAAGCGCATGGTCGCTGTCTTCTGTAAAATTAATTTTCAGATGATGGAATGTGTCCGATATCTCTATACTACATATTAGATAATCGATGGTAGAAGGGGATCCATTTCCACGCCTTGTGTAAGATGCTGGTCTATCGCCTTCTACGTAACCATTCAAGATTGAACCGTTTATACTTGGGAGTGATGCTAATAACATTTTCCCTCTTTTATCGGCGACTTTTCCTTTTGGGAATATTGGAATAGGTAAATCTATTGACTCATCCTCGTATGTTTTTGCCCATTTGCCAATTTCAGTATTAGAGAGTTTCCCGTTCACATCACCCATGATTAAGTACGGAGTATTAGCTCGTTCTTCGATTATCTTGGATATTAAATCTATGGTTTCTACAAAAGAGGCATCCTGAGATGTGCCTGGAGGATTGTACATGTTGAAAAACAAAAGGGCTTTTTTTTTTGGTCAGAAATATTTGTTTTTAGTATGACCTTGATGCATTGAAAATTGTCAGATTTGGAATCGATTATTTCTTGAGACCATTGATGTTCCTCGCTTAAAAGAATAGCCAAACCTCCCTTGGCATGACCTCTGCTAGTTGTTGTAGCTGGGATAGTATAGACATAGTAACCCTTCTGTTTGAATGATTTTATTGCCCATGTTTCCTGTATAGCTAGAATATCAGGGTTGTCTTTTAGTGCTGTGATCATTTTGTTGGATAGTTTTCCGGCCATATTCCACGAGGTGATCTTTAAGCTACTGTTAAACAGTGCATTGCAATCGATGTACTTGTTTGTTGCTATTTAAGGCCTCAGATATCCAGGCCCAAGATTCTGTTGTTTTTCTGGCCACTTTTTCTTCCTGATATTGGGTCCATACATTCCTTTGACCATTATTTACCTGAATTTTCAAAATATCCTTCCTAGAGCTGGTTCGCCCCAGATCGACATGATCAGAGATGTTTGTAGACCAATTGTTTGTGTGGGTATTGGTAATAGTGTTTTGAGGGCCAGTCAATTTGGTTGTAAAGTTCTTTGATGGAAATATTTCAATGACATCATATCCATATTTATGCAATATTTCTTTTTCCCTTACAATGACCCCGGGAACAACAGTTGACCAAAAGGCTACTTTCGCGATTTTTTTTATTTTCTTTTATAGGAAATGTGACTAAATCTATTTCTTTACTAGTGATGGATTGTAGCGTATAGAGTTGTTGCAGCAAATTGATTATCCTTTCTCGATTTAACGATAGATCATCAGTAGGAAAAAGTTCTTCAAATTGTAGATATTTGGTCGAAGGTTGGTCGCCACCGAGGGATAGCATCTTATTAGTTCTGCTTTCTTTATTTGTTTGATCAGTACTATTTCTGAGAGGTACATATTCAAGAGCTTTATGAGTCAGTTGTTTTGTGGGCAGTATGTTTATGGTTTCATTTTGTTCCTCTACCATAAATTGATTAGTTGTTACCTTTTCCAGAGATCCTTCCTCAATATTCTGATCAATGATTACGTTTTCAAATCTGATCTTTCTGGTTTTCTTTTTATTGATTCTTCTTAGTGGCCTCCTATTGCTAATTTTTCTTTTTGATCTTTTGTTACATTTCTTTTGGCAGGGTTTTTCATTTCCTGCCTCATCTGATACAGGTACTAGAGTAGTTTTTTCATTTCCTTCATCGGTATCTTTTTATCATTTTGGTATTCTTAATCGAAAAGATCGGATACTCTTTGGTTATCGATGAGGGATCCTCTCTAAACAGTTTCTTTAGAGAGTATATTCGGTCCCCATTAGGATTTTTCTGGGTCGTAGTGTTAAATAGATGTACTGATTTTTGATCAGATGTTTGAGTACTGTTGTCACGTTTATTTTGAGATTCAGGAGTTGGAATTTTTGTTGAAAGGAACAATTCAGAAAACTCTTTTCTTTCCTCTTGAGTCTGTGTACTTTTTGTTAATTCAATATGTTCTTTTTTTTCCTCTCTTCTTCTACCAAAAATTTCAGAATGCCAATTTGAACATCCAAAGTTTGATCTGAATTTTCTAAGATGTTACCTAAAAAAGAGAGGACAGATTCAAGTATTTCCTGTAAAGTATGTAGAGCCTTTGAAACAGGTGTCGCCATGTTAGTAGAGTTCATATTATTTGGAAGAAATGTGTCCAATGATGTATCCAAGTCTATTTTGTGATCAAATAGTTGATCGTGAGATTCAGTTTGCAGATCTACTGAATTTGGTAATATCTCAGAAATATTTTCTATCGGTTTTATACCGTTTTTGGGCAGAGATCCTCAATGTCAGAAGAGTGATTTATTTGTTTTACCGGTGTGATGGTAATTAGTTTTGAAGAGTCAAGAATCAATGTTTGAACCTCCTGTGTTGAACGAAATATCTGAGGTTTTGATTGAGAACCTTGATCACTTGAAATTGAGGTAGACTGTGCATCCGTAGGAGGCAACTCAAAAGCCTCTTTAGATGGAGTTTTTTCCATTGTTATAGGCGATTCACGATCAGGTAAACAAGATTGGTATTTAGGAGTAAGAGCTAAGAAGTATTTACTAATAGCAGGTGTGCCAATTAACCGACCTTGTTTTACTGCTTTTACTGAACTTTGCCTTACAGCTTCCTCTGTACCCATTCTCTTCATAAAAATGGTACGAGATCTTAGTTTTTTATATGCCATAAATAATTGTCACAGTCAAATATATAAAGTATATTGTCAATAGTTACCGTGATGTTATCAGATGTGTGATTTATCAGCGTCGGTAGTCAGCGACAGGTACTTTAAAAAGAAGAAGCTTTTCCACGGCTTAGCTGAATTCTCCTAGTAACAAAGACTGTATGACTATCGAACGTTTTAATCCAGGTATCAGTTTCACGACGATAAGCAAGGAGATGAAAAAGGGGTGGCCCGTCCCGTCCTTATGCGTCCTTGGACGGCCTTAGACGGCCCGCCCTTTGCCCGGGCTTCGCCCGGCGCCCTCCCGCGCAGCGGGACTCTATAGTTGATAATATACTGTCTGAGGAGGAAGGGGAGGGGCCTGCAGGGAGAGCGTCCCAGCTGCTGACGATTGGGAGTTGTGGGCGCTCCTGGGACTTTGAGTCCTGCGCCCACAACACGCTCGCAGCCCTGCAGGTCCCAGTGCCCAAATACAGAGTCCAGTAAGTAGCGCTGTCGAAGGGTGCCCTCTGGCGACGCGGGACCCGCGCAGCGGGTACCGCTAGCTGTGGTGGAAAAGGTGAAGGCAGAGTCTCTAAAGCACAGCGAAGACTCAGTGTCAGGACGGCAGCAACAGAGCAATTCAAAGCAGGAATCCCAGTGATGCTGAGTGGTGATGTGGTGGTGCTGAGTGGTGATGCTGAGTGGTGCTGTGGTGGTGCTGAGTGATGCTGGGGTGGTGCAATATCCAGTGCCACTTTGCTAGTGGCTGTTACCAATATCTGCTCATGGAGTATGCAAAATCGTGCCTTTGACTTTGAGAGGAAATTCTTGACCGGTGTTCGCCTAGTATGCCCGGCAATGCTGCAACACAATGCAGTTAATGCTTTTTTCACATTAACACGACATGACAGCTAAAATGATTCTTAACTACGTAGAATGTCGGAAATCATCACAAATTCACGGCTTGCAAATTGCAGCTGCAGTAGAAAAGATAAAAAATACGCCCTGAAGATCTTTGCTGGCTGTCTCCCCATTAACTGCAGCCGGCATGGTACAGTCCGTTGACAATAAAATCAGCTGTGTAACCTATAAGCGGTGACTCTTACCGACGGGGCTACTCCTCAGAATGGAAAGCCACGCGCACGCAGCACTGATGAGCGCACCGGTGTCTGCGCGCGGCGAGGCTCTGGCAGAAAGTGGCCGCCTCGGCCCTGCAGCAACTCATATTCCAGTGCATTTCCATAGGCAAAGAGGAGCTTCTAGAACTGTTCTGGCGCAGAGTCGTAAACCATTAACACGAGGAACTAAACGCTGAGCCTTAGGGAAGGTTA
The DNA here is from genome assembly GCF_964263255.1 of Lissotriton vulgaris. Taxonomy (NCBI): domain Eukaryota; kingdom Metazoa; phylum Chordata; class Amphibia; order Caudata; family Salamandridae; genus Lissotriton; species Lissotriton vulgaris. The sequence goes on along the minus strand of NC_141694.1, from coordinate 1,849,748,664 downwards.
GCTGCTCTCCGGGCTTGTAAGCTACAGGTAGGGTGGGTGGGACGAGTGTTGAACACAGCGCATGTAGTTTTCATAAGAGTGAATGGATATTTCATTGTTGGCCATTGTGCGTTTGTTACTGTAACGGGCTGCCACTGTCGACTTGCAGTTTAATTCAGATGTGCACTTATTTGCAAGTTGATAAGTGTGAAAAGGGTGCGTCATTTCTGTCTCGTCAAGCTGTTGGGTGGGGCGTTGTTAGGGGGGGAGGAGAAATGCGAGACACGGCCTGGCGGCCGTGAAAAGTGTGAAGCAGGGGGCGGGGGAGCGGATCCCTTTGAAGTGAAGCTCTCGGAGGCAGGCGGCTCGGGGAGCAAATGGCAAGCGCGTGCACGAGCACATGCACTTGACGTAATCCGCCTGGTGGTTTTAGAGCTTGGTTTGACCTCAATACTCTCGTCTATTTATCACTTACGTGATAGAATAGTCGAGACCTAAAAATGTGAGTGTTGCCATTATAGCTCAAACTCTCAAGACCTATTGTTGTGAGTGGCGCAGAAGAAAATAAAGACACGGCTCGCCAAATTCTCCCCCCCAAATATTTTATGCTTTTAGAAAGCAGCGTTGCCTGTGCTCTGCTGCTTATTAAAAGCATAAAATATTGAAAAAATAGAGCTCGAGAAGCGGTGCCTTTCGCTGGAGTAGTGCGAGGGGGGGCTTGCAGAATACCCAAACAGAGTGTTGAGCAGGGCGAAAGAAAATAAAGGTACGGCTTGCCAAACTTTCGTTGGAGTGGGTCGATGCTTACAGAGACGAAAAGAAAGCTTTAAGACACACTTTTGCTGCCCCCCCCCCAAGAAAACAATGGTGCAAAAATAGGGTTGGGCGAACTGCACACAAAACGAAAGTTGCACTGCCGCCATTGCTAAAGTCGAAGCATGCTTTATTTAAAAAAAATTAAAATTACATTGCGGGAGCAAGCAGCAGGCAGGCAAATGGGCCTGTAAGACAATAGTGCTAACAGATAGTAAATAAAGCATACTGAGTAACAGCACATGTAAAAGGGCCAGTCCTTCTGGGAGGTAACAAAAGAAGACAGGGAGGCACTAAGGCAGTACTAACAGGCTTATTAACATATCAAAAGCCAACATTTACAAAGTACGGTGACAGCAGCCAATTAAAAAGATGGTCAGAGAGTGGGAGGAACTTCAAGCCCATACCTGATTATAGCATGTGTCGTAGAGACAGCGCAAGTGCTACCTAGCCGTGACCTAAAAATCCTAGTTTTCAGAAAGTTTCTTATTTTACTGTGTCACGCTGTATGTGAGTTTCTGACCCTGCTGCACTGCTCATCTTTTCCACTGCTGAAGAGTTGAGCAAGTTGTATATTGACTTAGATCGCGATAGTAATGGTTCCCTGAGACATCTGTGGGAAGTGACATTACCCATGGAGGATGCTGGCAATACAATTTGACTGCCCAGAACCCAAAGAAAATGGCAAATACACAGTCCCATATATGAGGATAGGCAAGCACACCTATTACGGGGGCTGGGTAAAACTGTAGTGTTGGAGGAGTACACAGCCTCCCCACCAACCACTACTGCCAGTCACCTCATAGCCTTGTAAGATGGGAGGTAGTGACCCTTAATATGTTGTATACCCTCTTTTAACAGAGCTTCTCCAATGGGCTCACTGATGTTTGAACACAAAGTAGGTCAGAAGAAAATGGTTAGACATGATGGTGCTGGTCTACAAGCCATGGAGACGTGTTAATTTTTATTAACCGTTTTTACTAAGCATTCTAAGTGCTATAAAACTATCAACATAGCACAAAATGACATTTCTTTTGTCATAGTCAAAGTGTGGATATACAGAAGCCATGGAGCCGTCTTCTGTTAGCATGTGATAGGTCTTTAAGGTGTACAGCTTTGGGGAATCGGTGTTTCAGGATCACTGTTTCTGAAGATGGATACTTAAGAGTTGATGGGCATAATGAAGCCAGCCTACTGTTTAAAAAGAAACCCGCCCATTCCTTCGCCCCTCTTGGTTTGTGACCTTTGCTTGAAAATTAATCTTTTTTTTCTTCCTCTCCAACACTCTTCACCCACCAGCTTCCTGTCTCACCCTAATTCCGACTCTAGCGTTTTTAAAACATTCACACTTTGCACTCCACATTTGATCGGTCAGTAAAGAGGGCACAAAATGGCAGCAATGTACTCCATTGCTCTTCGGTTTAAACTTACTATTTATGGAGTCATTTGGCAGTCACTGATTCGGAGAAGAAAGGGAGAGTTTCAGGAGAAGATGCAGTGGTTTGTAGCTTAAAGGGACTCTGGGAGAAAACCGGTGAGAGCGGGATGCTAAAGTAAAGAGTTGTGGGTGGAGGAGACAAGTGACAAAGTGGCAAGGGATAGCAGATGCTCTTCAGGCAATGCATCTGGACCCAAAACAGTAAGCTGTTTCACCACAGAAGATTGTTCTCAGCATAACTTTAGACACCGTTCTTGAGATAGGAGGATCTATCATAGCGCCAAGACGCCCATGGGCATTCGCGCGCTCTACATGTTGACAAATCAAATCATTGACATTCGAAAGATGAAGTGCTCTACACCTCTGGGCTGGAATAGTGTTTACAACAGTTGTCTAGGAAAAGGGAACGGTAACACATGGTAGTCGTGTGTGATGGGAAGTACTTTTGTAAGGCAGTATTCCAGGCAGCATTAGAGACACAGGTGAGGCTGAATGTAATAGGCTGAAAATGTGTGGGAGCCAGACGCACAAAGACTTGGTTTCGTTCCAAAAACCAATAATGGATTCTTTTGTGGTATTCTAGGGAAGATATTAAGAAATTTAATATGTCGCTAAAAGTGTGTACATGGCAAGAGGGCTCCAGAATCAGTTCACTTGTACTGTGGAGAATTAGTTCTAGAAAAAGTGATAGATCTTTCATTCTCTTGATACACATCGAAACTGTACATATGTGGACATTGTGAACTTTATTCTACTTCAGACATCAAATGTGTATGTGTGTGTGTATATGTGTATATGTGTGTGTGTGTATGTATGTATATGTATATATATATATATATATATATATATATATATATATATATATATATATATATATATATATATATATATATATATATATATATATATATATATATATATATATATATATATATATATATATATATATTTGAGTGTTGCAGTGGTATACCAACATAAACATATTACACAGGGAACGCTGAAATGTAAACAGTATGTCATGGTTCTCTGTAAAAAACAAAACCATAAAACCTTTTTGATCATCATTATGACAACCCCCAAGCCACTCTGTAGAACTCTCCAATTGTCAGGGCTGGAGGACCGAAATATGTGGCAAAATTATCTAGGTTCTGTAACTAGAAGGGAAAATAATGTGGAACATTGGCAGTATTATTTGGGTACAGTTTATGCTTTACAATGTAGATCTAAGATGAAAGGTTGTATTTTAGAACACTGATGATAAAAGGCCAAAGTATTTTACCTTCCTGGACTTCTGTGGACGGTCAAGAGTTGAACGAGTCCGAAGAAGCAGTTCCGCATCTTGAACAGCATTTTTCAGCACAATATAGCATAATTGTTTTTTTTTTCTCCCTGAGAACAACGCACGGACTGGAGTGTGAAATCCTGGTTCACTTCACTTGGGATGTTGGTATCCTCTTGTGAATTTGAGATTTCACTAAGCAGTTGATTAGGAATTAGTTGTTGTTATAATACATTATTAGTATGTTATTATAATTTTAAAAACTCAGGAGCAGCTCTCTTCCTTGTAGAAATCATTGACCGTAGAATAAGACATTAGCGTACTTAGTATAGAATCATCCCTAGAAAAGGAGGAACTCTTTGCAAAATGCAAACTGGCTCCTTGCTCTTGTCAAGTCAAGCTCAGTGGCGTAGCGGGGTGCGATCCGCCCAGGGCAGCATGAGTTTTGGGGGTGCCCCCGTTCTTACCTGCAGCCTTCCAGGGGCGGCAAACGAATGCAGGAATCGCCAGCAGCCCTCCACCCCGCTTCTAACCCATAGCCGCAGGGCGGCATAGGGTCTAGCTACGCCACTGGTCAAGCTACAGCCAGAGGTCTTCAAACTGGGGGGCCGGGATCCTCTGTGGAGAGGGCTCAATTGATCTTGAGGGAGGGGGTGGTATGCTTGGCAAGCGTGCATTTGATTGCATTTTTACAAATGGGAACTGAATTTGACTGCACTGTATTGTACTTGTATGATTTTAATTAATCGAATAAAGTAGTCAGACTGACTGACTGCACTGTTTAAATATGTTTAGACATATTTAAACATTGCCTATTTGTTAGAATATTTGTAAAAACGTCTAGGGGGGGGAAGGCCAGATGTGTGTGTTTTTTTTTTTTTACACAGTGTTTGGGGTCACAGCATTAAAAAGTGTGTAGCCCACTGACCTACACCAATTCTAAATCTTTCTACACAGAAAGAAAGGACAATAATAGGTCACTATTGTAGAATACGACTGTAATAATTGTTACTGATGTGAGTCTTATCGCCCTTTGGCTTTGTTTAAGTGTTGTTCTGCTATTAAGAAATCACATAGCCATTTTGCTAGGGAATGCATGATCATCAGTTGAAAACCCAATGACAGTGCTGTGTCGTCTGATCAAAATGATTTACTAATCCATCTACAAAGTTATGTTCTGAAGGTCGATAATGCCTGGACACATTGTTGTAAAGATGTACTTAAGGGTCCAGTGTTTGGAGACCTATAACTTGATCCTATTGATTCAGTTGCACGCATCATAATAAGTTTTAACAACACGTTGGTGCAAATGAGATGTTATAAGAATATGATATCAGAATAGAAGTGTAGAAAGGAACCTAAATATCTGTCGTGATTTCTTTGGGTCTACCATTACTTTCAAGTGGTCAGTGATTTCTGGAAAGTTTGTGACCTTTAACAGCAAAAATATTCTTGGTTGGACACATCAAGGAATGCTTGACATTATGCTGTTACGTGGGAAAAATACAAGCCATTAGAAGGCTCTAGGAGTTATTTGATGGTGGTCTTCAAAGAATGTGTGTCACATCTTTTATATGCTGTTTGAATTTTCAGAGTGGTTGATAAAATTGAGGTTTAGACAGTGGTGTTCTCAGTTGATAATTTGATTGTCGGGCATAAGGACACTTTTTAAGATGTGTTGGGGATGCTGCAAGATTTTGAATTCACTGTTAAGCTGAGAATTACCCTTTTCCTATTGAACACAAGATGAGGACAGTATTCCTCTTAGTGTCAGGTAGGAGCTTGAAAAACATGAGTCAAAGGGATTTATCAGAGGCCTAGATAGCCCATTGTGCTTATCCCCTATTGGTATAGTGCACAAAAGGAACAAGGAGTTCAGACTGTGTGTTGATTTACACTTGCTTAGTCAGGCCATCTGGGCCAATGCCCCTCGGCTAACCAAAATTGATGATCTTTTCATCCATTTCAATGGAGCTAAATTGTTATGCATACTTGCTGTACATTCTGTCTACCATCCAAGTTTTTATACCCTACATTATCTCATCCCTTATGGTTCTTGCCACCCCAGATGACGTTTACCTTTAAAGACCTGTTCCATTCATGCTATCATCTGCCTTTGCTGTTTTTCAATGCTTGAGTCATTGTTTCAGTGTCTGATGGAAATCCTGGCGTTCAGGTCGACTTTCTCATGTTTGGCAGGAATTCAGGATAGCAAAATGTTATGGGGTGTTGTCATCTGGTTATGTCACTGTTGTCATTGTGCCCAGGAATGTGATGATGTATTAGAATCCTGGACACCGGCAACAGTGACAGTTGGAACGGGAAGGCAGGGAAGCCTCACAGATGTAGCTGGACTCAAATAAAACTTGCAAATTACAGCAAAGTGTCATGTATATTTATTCACAAAACAGTAGACTTGGCCTAATGTTGCATGTACTCTGAGCGAATTGTTTACTCCTTCGAGTTGATAAGTGCCTGTTTGCCAAAAAGCACATAGTGTGTAGGGCATGTAAACACTGCATGTGGAATTAAACCCAAGCCTGGTTTAGTAAGAACGACGGTAGATGCTTCATCTCCTCCTAGGGATAAGGAAAAAAATCTTTCTTTTCTCAGCCACTGTGACTTTCATTTTAAATGTAGTCCCAATTTCGCAATTTAACAAAACACACTTACTAGATTACTAAAGAAGAGAGTTGTATTTAAAGGGGGAAAAGAGCAAGGTGAGGATTTAAAAAAAAATCAAAATGGAGTTGGCTAATGCTCCGTTCCTTCTACCTTTTCCCCCTTGGTTTGACTGTGTGTTTACTGTGAATACTAAAGAATATGATTTGGGGGCTATTTTTACTTAAGAGTACAATCGTTGGATAAATTGTTGCTTTTGCTTGTCTAATTCTCAAGGAGATAGAGAAGCAAAACTGTCACTGAGAAGGAGATGCTCACCGGCCACATGGGTCACTTAAGAAATCAGAATGTTAGTTCACTCTTAAAATGGATCGTAAACCTTTGTTCTACAAGCTAGAAACTCCAGGATATCCTTGAAGCAGAACTACGGCTACATTGCCTAGATTGTGAACAAAGTTGCTGGAGCACAATTTTGATGTGATACACATCCCGGGAAGCAAAATGAAAGGGCTGATTTTCTTATCAAGGCTTCCAGTTGCAGATCTTGGGGGATCGGAGAGTGATTAAAACGACCTGGAATGGATGAACACCATATAGTCGCAACATTTCATTCATTCAATCCAGGTAAGTCAAGATTCTTCAATGGTTGAGTAGTAAAGTCTTTATTCTGTTAAAAAAAGCATGGATTCTATCTTCATAAAAACAATGTTGTAGCCGGTGCCTACGCGTTTCGTCCAAAAGGACTTCTTCAGGGCTACAAATAACACATATATACACATTAATTACAATTTATACATTTATACAATTTCAAAGTCTATTTTTACTATCAAATATTTTAAAAAAGGTCAAAAGGAAACGTTTTTTTATATATATACACTATTTACATACTTTACATTTGTATGACTTTTAGAGATCAAAAAAAGACTCCATTGAAGACCACTTTTCTTACAAAGTTTCCAGTTTGTTCTAATTTGGGACTAAAATATTTTTATATATGTCCTTTCCATTTGGGCACAACCATTTATCATAGACTTTACAGTACGGTGGGCAGAACAGAACTTATTGTCAAAGCTGGAATGAGCCGTAAGAACAACATCTGGGCAAAGATTATAACAAATACTAGGATAGGTACTTAAGAACACCATTAGGGTAACCATTATTTTCTTTGAGCAGGAGCACACTTTTTAAAGTAAGCTTGACATTTCCCTTAAAAAAAGATTTGTCCATGGCATTTTTTTCAAAGCATCAGAAAAGTCAAAGAAGCTCAAATCTGGACCAATGCCAGCTGGAACTATTCCAGACAAGCCAAGAGTTGTTTACAGGAGAGGAGAAACACTAAAGAAAAAAATTATGTCCAAGTTATGTAACCAATACCAATATCACACCCTCATCTAGAAACTGGCTACCAAGTAGGCCAGTAGGATTCCACATTTGTGGTTCATGTATTGTTTGCAAGATTGGACTCAATAAAAAGATTGAGTTCAAATACAATACTCAGAAAAGCTATACAATACGAACCTTCATAAATTGCAACACAACCCATACAGTATATGTTCTGGGATGTGCTTGCGGTAAAATCTATGTGGGCAGCAGTGTCAGAAGCCTAAAAATCAGGATACAAGAGCATGTACGAGCAATTAAAAACAGAGACATCAAATATCCAATAGCTGTTCACATCCAGGAACAACATCCTGAGAAAAGGGACATATGGTTCCATGCCTTGGAACACATAAAGAACCCACCTCGAGGAGGCAACAGAGAAGTGAACCTGAGAAAGGCAGAGGCAGGATGGATTTGTCGCCTACGGGCTACAACTTTGGGACTTAATATTAATAATGAGTTACATCACTTTTTATAAACAAGGTATATAATCTAAAAATATTCCCCCCTCCTAAGAAGTAGACAACGGAAATATGCTAGTTTGAGCAATATATCTAGGTACTATAGATACTCCTCCAATATATACCTGTATTCACACTGAATCAACAGCTAGCAGGTTGGAAGGAGCGTTATATAGATACTTAACTAGAAAACATAAATCCATCCATGCTCTATAAAAATATAGCATAAAATCAAAAAGTAAGGTTTATAAATAATTTGCCCATAAACAAACATGGCTAATATATTTAATGACCAAGACAAAACTCGCTAAAAAAGATCTTCGAATATAATACATGACAACATCTTCTTATTTATCGCGAAAGAAATATAAATAGCCACTGTTGGACATCGATGATACCATAACGTAAACCCTTCCAAGATGGCGTCAATCTAATCCGGCATGCAATACTAGTACATGCCCGGAACGCTCGTGACTCACCAGTGTTGCTTTTTTAAACAACTATCAACATTATCGATCGCTAATAAACACGGAAACATTAATAACTATTATCTCCAGCAACAAATGTAATCTTTCTATCACTTGCCGTTAAAATATGGGTAACTGCAAGGGAGGCTTCGACTCATTTCCATGCACGAAACGAGACCATCTCAAAATGGCGACCGTCATTTCATGCATCAAACCGAGTATAACACTGACGGTTTTAGATGCATGAATAAACAAACAATAAATTTTAAGACAAAACTGCATAAAATAATATTGTTTTGTCTTTTCTGGTAGAGCTATTTTTTACAAGGAATCGCCATACCCCCCTTGAATAACAAAGCAGTTGGCTACACTGTAAGATGGCGCCCATGCATTAATGCGAAGGGTGTCGTTCCTCCAAGAATACGATCAGCTGTGCTCTATTAAGAGATTAGAGCGTGCTATTTAAACCGAGGAGAAACCAGACCCATTTGTAAGTGGATGCGGTTATGATGCCATGAAGTTCGGGATCCACGTTTTCACAACAAGTAAGTGCGAGGGAAATACTTTGCTAGATGCGCTTAGCATTAGAACTAAATTCGTGACGCCATTTAATTTAATCTTTGAAACCTAAAAGACACGAGTCCGGGATTGCAACCTCGTCCCCATTGATAAAAAACACCTTAGACCGCGATATCTCTGGGAAATTAATTGGTTTCTTGATGCTAACTTTCAATTAATGAATGTTCAGGGATTGCAACCTTGTCCCCATTTATAAATAATGCCTTAGACAGCGATATCTCTAGGAAATGAATTGATTTCTTAAAACAACTGATGTTAACTCTCAATTAATGAATGCCTGAACTTTTACGGAATCAACAACAAATATGGCTTATCTAGCAAATAGAAACCTGCCAGGCATAGGCAATCCAATGGTGGCTACGCAACTATGTATTGTCTAGCTCCAAGCGCATTTTAAACTATGCAAATGCTTACAAATCTCGGTTTATAATACAAACTAAACGAAGTGCATATCATTTCCCTTAATAGTGAGTTGGACCTACGATAATCCGGCTCAGTAGAGACCTTTACTAAAGACAGCACGAAAATACTTTTCAAAGATACGGGACCCCCAACGAAAAGACTATACTTACCGATTACAAGGTAGGCTAATACTCAATGCAATAGCTGACAACTAATTGCCTAACAATAAATACTGTACTAGAGTTTGCTCATTTGTGCACCAGCTTTTAATTGAAACTAAGGAGGGACATTTCCAATCTAAACAAATTGTATACATATTTTTCTCAGATATTTAACATAATGTTTGTGAAACCATGCGGAGAAAGTAACTCGCAGACAACTCCTTAGATGAAGCGACAGATTAGATAAAGACTGTGACTTACCTGGTAAGACATATTGCAGATATTTATCTAATTTGTAATGAATAGAAAATCAAGGTATGCTGAAATGTTTAGAACGTAATGTGTACAGACATAGTGGCAGAGCTTCTTTGACTTTTCTGATGCTTTGAAAAAAATGCCATGGACAAATCTTTTTTTAAGGGAAATGTCAAGCTTACTTTAAAAAGTGCGCTCCTGCTCAAAGAAAATAATGGTTACCCTAATGGTGTTCTTAAGTGCCTATCCTAGTATTTGTTATAATCTTTGCCCAGATGTTGTTCTTACGGGTCATTCCAGCTTTGACAATAAGTTCTGTTCTGCCCACCGTACTGTAAAGTCTATGATAAATGGTTGTGCCCCAATGGAAAGGACATATATAAAAAATCTTTTAGTCCCGAATTAGAACAAACTGGAAACTTTGTAAGAAAAGTGGTCTTCAATGGAGTCTTTTTTTGATCTCTAAAAGTCATACAAATGTAAAGTATGTAAATAGTGTATATATATAAAAAAACGTTTCCTTTTGACCTTTTTTAAAATATTTGATAGTAAAAATAGACTTTGAAATTGTATAAATTGTAATTAATGTGTATATATGTGTTATTTGTAGCCCTGAAGAAGTCCTTTTGGACGAAACGCGTAGGCACCGGCTACAACATTGTTTTTATGAAGATAGAATCCATGCTTTTTTTAACAGAATAAAGACTTTACTACTCAACCATTGAAGAATCTTGACTTACCTGGATTGAATGAATGAAATGTTGCGACTATATGGTGTTCATCCATAAAGAATATTGTTGTTTTCTTGGTTATTATACCATATAGAAATAGATCATTTTCATACTTCTGTAGAGTGCTGGACATTGTGTCAAATTGTGTATGTATGAGATTTTTTAGTCTCAGGGAGACCTAGGGGTCTGGATCTCCTGTCCTTAGCACCTAAAAATTGCAGATATTAACGTGACGCTAGTGGATAGGTGCAATATCGTATAGCCTCAAACCCCTGTGCTCGGTGTATATAAAACGACCTGCAATGTTTGGTGGCAGCCATCAATGTTGAGGAAAGGAATTGTGACTCCGAGGTACAATGGAAATGCTGGCAGTGTCTGTGCACCAGAGAATCTTGAAGGTTGTAAGAAAGGTTTGGCATAAAGAAAGACATTTGAGTAGGGGTTTGCAACGTTTCAAAAAAGTTGCTGTTGAATTGTCTATTGAATATATCCTTTTAGGAGATTAAAACATTTTGGTTCCTCCAGCACATCTGACGAGCAAATTGGAGGATCTGGCTCATATTGGTCATATTGGCATCACCTTTAACAAGAGAATATATTTGCGAGACTGTGTACGAAGAATGCACAATGATGTGCAATACAAGATGTATGATGTGCCATCCCTTTTGAAATTCCAGGAAAGATCTAAGAGAAGTAGCTTTGCCTTTACATGGGTCTTGGATTTCCTCTGATTTTGATATATTACCAGTCTATATGGGTTGAAGTTAAATTTGTAAGACCGCCTGATATCCAGGAAGTCATACATTTTCTAAGAGAAGTGTTTGTGCTTGAAGGACTTGGGATGAAGCAGGTTTTACAGGAAACTGGGACAAAGTTGAAAAAGAAGTTTGTAGCATCCCTGTCGAATTGGCGTTTTCGGAAAGGGACAAAGGGTTGATAGGTGCGTGTGTCAGATTAGCTTTGTTAAGAAGGTTGTCAGTTTCTAAAGTCATTCAAGAAATGCTGTGGTCCTGTCATTCAACTCCGCACTACCACTGGCGTTGCACGCAACGGTTGAATCGTGTTAGAGCCGCAGTGGTTGAATCTCAATGTCCGGAAGCCTGGGGGTGATGTCTGCAAAGATTTGGTAGTTGATTCTGGGTGGGCCCAAGTCTGATCTCAATATGATGCCTTGTATGTGTTAAGAGAAGCCATTTTAAGTCAGGGTGATTAGTTTGGTTGAAGCATCCTCGTGGCATTAGAAGCTAATGGAAGAGGTCATGGAAGAGGTTCCTGTGTCTGTTCGAGGGAAGGTTGTCTTTATTTGTGTTCAACCGCTGTTATCTTAAAGTTGTTTCATTTGTTGTTGTGTGGCCCAGTGTTGTGTGTCTGTTGGTGGTCTGTTCGGGAGTGTCATTTGTCCTCTGTCTCCTGTGTGGTGTTGTCTGTCCCGCTGTCTCTTGCACTGATGTCTCCAGCCATGTTGTTATGTAGAATGTTGCTCCGGCTTGTTGACAGCGGAGATGAGCGCTTGAAAGAGATGGCTGTATTTCTCCTTTCCTACCTCCGTAGGTTGGAATAAGCAAGCATGACGCATTAGTGTCTTTGTAACATTTACTTGCTTAGTTGAAGTTCTCGTCAGCAATCTTGTTACTCTAGTGAGCAGGTAGTTGGCATTTTACCAGGTAACAATGAGCTCTGTGGTCGGGGTAGTGTACCCCAGAACAGAGGGGGCGGAGGGTACTTGTGCAGCATCTGCTGGTCCTAGGTAAGAACGGCTCCTCCTTGTGATTCCCTCAGTCACCGGGAGAAGTGTGTTGAATCAAGGAGTGATCGAGCCCTGGTCATGGCGCCTGTGCTCCCTCTGGCTGTCTCTCTGGTGACCTTGGGATGGTGTGCGCACACATGGTGCCTAAAGCACCTGTGCTCCCTCTGGCTGTCTCTCTGGTGACCTTGGGATGGTGTGCACCCACTACACCTAAAGCACCTGTGCTTCCTCTGTATGTCTCACTAGTGACCTCTTGAGTTGATGTGCACTCTTTGTACCAGAAGCACCTGTGCTCCCTCCGGCCATCTGTATGGTGACCTCTTGAGGTGCCGTACACCCAAAGTATGGGTCTCTGCGCTCCCTCCGGCTGTTTCTCTTGAGACTTCTTGAGGTGGTGTGCATGTCACTAGTACCGTGAGTTAGACTTTACAAGATAACTACTGTTGTATGGTCTGTGCTTCGCCTTAGGGTGGATCATGGGCTCTGTACTTCCCCGGAGAGCAGGAGCACACTGCTCTGCATGCACCCACCACTCCCAGAGGGAGGCGGGAGGGCTGTATGTGTGTCAGAGATGGCGAGCTTTATCTGTTCTGCTCACTCCAGTCCAGTGAGCTCGAATTCTGGAGCTGATGCAACGAGGGCTCAGGAATTGCATCATGTCAGCAGCTCTGCAGCAGACTGCAGTGAGCCTGCTGTTGTTTTCTATGACATGTTCATTCTGGGCCAGTGTTTCGTCTAAGCTTTGTTACATGGAGCGAGCCACGGGTTGGGTATGTCGGTGTTCCATAGGGCACTGACTTGCTCTCCCTTGGGCAGATTAAAGTCACATGACACATAACCCACTGAAATATTGTTGAGAATGCAGATGAGACATTAGAGGCAAGCAATGACCATTTGATGTGCAAGTAATCTAAGCCTATCTTTTGTACTCTCTTCATACCCTGGTGCACCTCCAACAACCCCATGCACCCTGGTCTCCAGCTTAACCTTGTTCTTCCCTCAAACAGCCCTTTAGTCTGTTTCTTTACAGCTCTGGGTTTCTCCTACTGCCCGGTGTCAGACAGGCCATTTTGGAGTAGATTTTCCAGCTATGTGCCACTGTATGCCCACCAAATGTGTGTAATCTTCTTGCGGCAGGTGGGTTGATTGACTCCATATGCGAAGGGAGGAGACCATCTACATTCTACCTGGAAAACCTAGACTGTGCCTAGAAAGTAGGATAGCTGATCCCCCCCAACCTAGAGATGTTCTACTATTGTAGTGTCGCATCACCAGAGAATCTTCACATATCCTTATAATCGTGCCTCAGTGACCCTATACCATTGACTGACATTTTCTGCATGTTTACTGGCCATAAATAGGCACAACAACAAGCTCCATACATAGCAAATTGGCAATAAGAGTAAGAGTACTGAGAATAAGTTTCCAAATATGAAAACTCTAGAAATATTTGTGTTCATCCTGAATTGTTCTATCCTGTTTAATTGGATGCTGTGGTTTTAGCAGTTTTAATACCACCCAGTTGGTAGTGACTATCATGCACTCCCAGAAATAAGTGCCTGAGCACTGCCAAGCCTCAAGTGCTCTGGTAACGTTTGTATTAAAAGTAAATGATGGTGTTGGGTGGCCATGCACATTAAGATAGATGCGATTGCTTTTCTACCCCGAAGGAAGCGGCATGATCTGATATAGTATATGTGGGTAGAGCAGGTATATGGCATGCATTGAACGGAGAAGAGGGGGCCCACTTCATTAGTCGCACACATATTCCTTGCACTTTTGTGGCACCGGAAGAGCGAATGGCCAAACACTGTTTGTAAGCCTAGTATTTAGGCAGTAACTGTGCAAACTTCCAGGTCCTCAAGGACACCCAGGCAGGCTGATTTGGTGTCTCGCATGGGCACGAGTCAAACCTCAGTAGAGTCCAGCACATCTCTGAGTAGTTGCAAACATGCAAGATAACTCATTTATCCGCAAGTACTGGAATAACTTTGGAAGCAGGTTTAGGAACTTTGTATAGCATAGGTGATCTAGTTGTCCAGTTTTATCTCTTAGTGCTTTTCGGTGTCTAATTATATCTCTTAGCACTTTGAGGTCCAGGTATTTCTTTTGGTGCTTTGCCAACATGTGTTTCAAGGCTTGTGTCACTTTCTCAGGACAAATGTCAACTGTGAACTATGATAAACAAAAGTGGTTCTGCATAATTTGTGAATGCTTCTGTTCTCACTTCACCTCTTGGCATTGGTCGGTAGCACTGGAATGGAACACAAATTGATATTTTTCAATGGAGTACAAGAATAAATACTATTTTATAATTACAGAGTCATAATTACAGAAGACATTCATGAACAACAGAAGGTCATTTAGCATTAGTCAACTTTCAAAAGAAAGAAACCTGTTCTTTCTCTCGTTCCGCCGCATTGTGTAAATGCTTCTCAACAGAGGTGCTACTTTCTGGGTGTTTCAGCACCTCTTGAAAGCCCTCGAATTGGGCCTCCCAAGTTCTCAGCTCTACCTTTCAGCATTGTAAGGATAATGCTGTGCACATGCAGCTCCCACTAGGGACCAGTGACCGGTCCAAGGCACCACCAAAGAATTCCTTTGTGAGCCTTTAATATAGTTTAGGCAGCCTTTGCTCTCCTAGCCTGAAATGTGATTGCATCAACTTTAACAACCCTGTAGAACTGTGGGCTTCTGGTCGTAAGTTGCTTATAAATACTAAATTGTCACTGGCATCTTGGTTCCATGTACCTCTTTGCACCTGGCTTCGGGTGGACACCAGACCATTTGATGTCTTTGCACTTCTGACCTCTCCTTAGTTGCTTCTGCCTAACAAAGGTTAGGCAGACGTGGCTGGTGAAAGTCAACAGGTGTCTGTGAACGGGGAAGGCCGCAAAGTGACTTTAGAGTTGGGAGAGGAAGGAGTCTTACAGGTTTTATTTATTTACTTTGGAAGCACCACTAAAAATTTAACTTAGACATGTTTTACAGCGGTGTTAGTAAACATGGCTAATGTCTGGTATGTGGTGGGTGACAGTAACCCAAAGACTGCATTTGACAATGGATTGCCAGCTTGCATCCGTAGCATAGGTAAAAACAAGGTGACACGACAAGTTGGTATACAGATATGCAATGTATTTGTTTACAGGGTTCTGAAGAGACGGAGCAGCGCTCGCTCTTCTTTCAAGTTGCAAGAGATGGCCCTTCAATTATTTCTTTAACTCTTGGGGATTGTCCAGATTTAGAACCATTGAAAAGTTTTTTGTGTTACTTTAACAAATTCGTTCCCTGTTGCAGTGCATGTTGACATAAATGTGGCAATAACACTTCTTTAATGGTAAAATAGTGATATTGAATCAAAAAGTGTACTTAATTTAAATATGCTGAGCGGTCTTAGTCCAGAACAAGTTCGCTCGGTGAGGGCTTTTTCCTGGGCCCTGATGCTGTCCCTGATCACCATGGGGTGCCCTCTGAGAAAACTGTAATTTAAAACCTGTGTACGAAACAAAATTATCTTCCAAATGGATGACCAAATAACTCCTTTTTGGCAATTGACTGAGTAGCGAGGGCCAGCAGGAAAGACTTCTGCAAGAGCTGGAGAGGTTAGAGACTCATCTTTGTATGATATATTCAAATACCTAAATGATATCAATGGCCAGTCATTGCTTTATTTAGATTTCTTTTTTCTTTTTAAATTAGCAAGTAAGTATTATGAGTTAAATTTGTACATATAAAATCAAAAGTTGTGAGCACCTTCTCAGACTGCGATAGGACCCCGCAATCTTATAGCGTCTTAGGCAAATATCAAAAACATAGCTCTTAACCTTGACAGCCACTGTTACGTATTGGGGAGGGGGGATTGTAATGATCAGCTTGGGCTTTTTGGAACCTTTTGGGTTCTGCTTTAGAAACCGCTAAATACTTGTAAAAAGGTCTAAAAGGTGGGTAAGGGCTATTAATGTAGGAACGGAGGACCCAGCTGTGGCCTGGGCCAGCCTTGGGCACCAAACAGTTACAAGTGCTGGTATAAAAAGCTGCCACCCCTAAAAACAAGATGGGCCTAGAGTGAAAAAAGTATCACCCCAATAATATCTATATATACCAAAACCAGGTCACTCCCACCACTAACATTTCAGGCGCTCTTGTTGCTTACAAACACCCACAGGAGTCAGTGATCCAACCACCTCCACAGCATAAACTGCAGGTACCACTGGGGGCTACAAAGATGGGTCAAATAGGCTACACGACTAGAATGACCGCCTCTATTCAGGGCAGCTCTTCAAACATTTGGTGGTGAGAAGACGGACTACCTGCTGTTCCTTTGTCCAGAATCCAAAGTCCGACCACTATTGTACCATGTAGGTATATTGGTCTCAGACTGAGGCTCATATCTGCTCCCTCTTCCAAGGGAGACCAGCACAACACAGAAAATGGGGGATGTTTTATCTTCGCTAGACAATGTAACGGGCTGGATACCTTCTTTAACCACCAGGCGTACAAGTTTTGTGACGGACTGGAAAGGGGAATATAGTACAAGAAGGTTGGGCTGTCAGAGATGGAACTCACCAACTCAAACACCATGGAGACCACCGCTTGTGCAGTGCACTCGGGGCCCAAATGCAGCACATATAAATCATCTCATTTCACTTCCCAGACCCGACGGGCATAAGGGAATCCACTTTTTGGAATGGAACGGACCTATACTTGCAGACTCCACATTGTGGGTAAGAGCAAAGAGGCTTTTGTCTTTGGCCATCATCTTCATTGTCTGTCACAACATAGCTTAGGTTGAGGGGTCAGGGACGATTTCCAAAAACAATGTTAAGTGCATCTGGTGGGCTCACATGATGCTCGCGACACTGTGACAAAACACAGGGAACATTTGGAAAAACATGAACGGGAATGTTTGTACAGCATTTTCAAGCCAGGCAGAGGGCTGTCCTCCTCGCTCTCATTTCCTGGTTTTGTATTCTTGCCTCCTGTATCCTGCCATACCTGGCATTGCCTCTATTTTCTCTCCTGCTAACCTTTGTTTTGTTCTCCTTCCACCCTATGTCCTTTTTAGGTCTTGCCTTCTCAGTTCGTGCGTTGTGCTGCGAGACATATGGTGCACAATTCGGTGGGTTTAAAACCCGCCCACAGCATTTCATCATTTGTTTTCGTTATGACTCTCATTTGAAGTCTTACGGTTACTTAGCTCCCCGATGCTTCACTTCCTTGCTTGTGTTCGCTCCTCTTTGGAGTATGGACCAAGTGCATTTGTTCTTCCTGAGCCAAGTACGTGTTTTTCATCGTCTTTGTTCTTCCTCGTCATTTTGCACCACACTTTTTTGTATTTAATTTTATAACTGTTTTGATCTTATTCCTGGATGTGCAATGTGTTTACCTACTTTTAACACAGGCATACAGCTTCCTATTTATGTCACTTTTACCCTATTTGTCATCTCTATTGACGCTTTAGCTACGTACAACCACAATTGTACTACTCTATGCTACTCCGCTCTATGCCACTCCACAACACTCTACACCACTCCACTTTATGCCACTCCACTTTACACCATTCTATTCCAAACTACTCTACTATAAGCCAAGCCACTCTACTCTACCATTACCCACTCCTTTCTACCCTACGTCGCTCCACTCCATGTCACTCTACTCCATGTCACTCTATTCTATGCCATGCCACTCCACACCATTCTACTCTACGCCATTCCACTCCACACTTTGCCACTCTACTTCGTCACTCTGATCCGCCGCCCTCTTTCTCTTTTAATAATCTAAAGGCTCGCACGTTAATCGATTTTACTGCCTTTCGACCCCTCTGTTCCAGATTCCAGCTTACCCCAAGATGCAAAAGTGACCATTTACCACAAGAACTACTCCTTGCCCTGACCATGGATTACCAGGAGTTGACTGATGCACTACAAGGCTCCACGTATGCAATAAATGGAAAGAAGCTCAAATTAACATACTGCACAATTACTGGTATGCAGAGTCAAAACTCATGCAGGCAACAAACTTGGACAGAGCAACCTCTGCCCATATGGCTTGAGAGCAATTCGTGAAAAAATTCTAGGATACCCGCACAGGCAAAGATGATTACCCTAAACACTATCAAAACACCTTTAGGCTGCCAGAAAACTAAGGCATTAAAACGAAGTCTGAACCAAGCACTATGACTGCACCAAAGACTCCCCAGTGACAAAGCTCTAAGAGCACATTTGCTCAAGTCCAGGACAGCATACAGGAAACGCCGGTGGGAACTGCAAAGAAAAGCCTTGGCTAGTCTTATCTGCTAAGCTTCTATGCAAACGTAGAGGGAACAGAGACACAAGGTTTTGGAAGCAGGTGAACAGTTTAAATAACCTTTCTCAATCAATAGCCACAGTCAACATCTCAGAGGCGACCTGGCACCAGTTCCTCACTCTTCACTTTGGTCACCTAAGCTCTGCATCAAGCCAGGACACGAGTCCCAGTGGACAGACAGCCATAACCGGACAAACTGAGGCATCAACATCATGCATGACATTCGTTCGGGCAATGGCAGTTGAAGGGCGAATATCCAAAAGTCGAAATAAATGGCCTCACTGACTAATGGCATGCCAGCTGCCCTTTTCAAAGATGATAAATCGTTCTGGGCAGCTCACCTGAAAACAGTCTATGAAGGCGTAATATCATTCAATTCCATCACCCATTCATGAAAAGGCTCAATTATTACCCCAATCTTTAGAGGGCGTTCAGCGAACGACCCAGCCAACTACTGGCTAAAAGCCCTCCTGTACATGGAGTCAAATTACTTTGCAGGTTCCTTCCTGGAGGAAATGAAGCCTGGGCATCAGATAACAACTTAATCTTGTTTAATCAAATGGGATTCTCCAAAGGTGCTGGTTCTTCTGACAATCTCCTGGCCATATCTTTCTTGTTTGATCACAGCAGGGGCACTAAACAACCTCTACATCCATCATTCATAACCGCAAGGCTCGCTTTTGATTGGGTAGACTGAGGCAAACTGTGGACCAAGCTAAGTAACTAGCATATTCCTAACCACTTGCTGAGAGCAATAATCCTTCTGCACACGGATACCTGGTCCAGCTGGTTCAGCTTGGGGGAGGTTCCTACCTCTCAAGAGATTCCGACTCACCAGGGCTTCTAAAGGGGCGAGTGTTAGCTCCAATTCTTTTCAACCTTTTCTTGGCTGACTTGCGAACCAGCCTAACACTCCTGAACTCCCATGCCCCAAAACTGGGGAACACCTAATTGCCTTGCTTAATGTATGCAGGCAAACTGATTCTTCTCAGTCGAACAAAATCGGACTTCAAGGGCTTCTGAACACTACAGCTGAATACTCCGCTGCCAATGCCCTGATTATTAACCTGAAAAAGTCAAAAACAATGTCTTTTAGAAACCTCAGCAGAGGCGAAACTTATTTGCTTTGCCAATGCTTGTTCTGTATTGTCTGCCCCACACCTCTACTCCATCCTTGCTCCTTTTACACAAATCCTGCTCTAACTTCCCACCAGACTTGATGCCTCTCTCCCTAGTGTCACCTTGGTAAGTTCATCATGTGTATTGGTCCAGCACGCAAGTCGTCAGCGCTGAAGCTGTACCAGGTCCTCTTATTTGACTGGACCTGTCTTGTCTTAGTTTCTTAAGCTTGTATCTGTGGTTTAAAAAGTTCAGGAGCTGTTATTTTTGTGTGTTTCGCATGCGCATTTGCAGAGCATGAGCCAGATTCTAAGGGAAGGAAAAAGGTCCTTTTGGAACAATGACTGCATTTTTAAGGCGGGTTTCAAGGTTTGAGGGTAACTCATTTGCTGCCCATTTTGCCTAGAACTGGCCTAAACAAGTCATGGCACAGTTTGGGCACAGTGAAGAGCATTGTGTATGAGAGAGGACTCCAACTTGTACCATGAACATAGATGGTACTCGTTGATGATACTGGGGAAAGGATCTTCAGTAGACAAAAGTGATATTTTGAGAACAGTCCTGGTTTCTGGAAGATGAAACTTCATTATGTTTACATTTGTTTTGCCTAAGGAGCAATCTAACTTCTAAAGGAAAAAAGGCAGTCAGGAGTGTTTGAGCAGTTAAAAGCAATTACAAGTCAGCAGCAGGACAGGTGTTTTCCTCGCAGAGCCTGATGACTTTGAGGAATACCCAAGAATCTCTGTAGATTATGGCCTAAGATGGGAGAAGTATGTGTTGAACTACTAATCGGATTGTGTTTGATGCAGTCCTTCCTTCACTGCCAAGGAAGACATCTTGGGCATTTGTGGGAATGTTTGGGGTCTTACAGTATCAACATAGAATCTAAGCAGAAAATCACAATACCCTGCTATAGGTTTTTAAAATATTCTGTCATAACATAAAATGGTACTCCATCAAACATGTGTAACTGGCATACCTCAAAATAAATCCTCTTTTTTTCTGTTTTTGTTTTTAGATGGGAGCAAAGGAAAGAAACATGAGACCCACCAGCCAAAGGTGAGCAGTGACTTGGCATTGTATGTAGATGTGAAGGTGCACAACGTTTAAGTTCCTTACTGCGGAGTTGTAACTCAGAGCATCAGTAAGTAGCCTCAGGGGTGTTCAGTGCTGCACTCCATCTCTGCTTTCGATAAACCAAGATGTTGGGGTGAAAACAAAGAGAATTCTCACACTCCTCCTTCTCCCAAACTTCTAGAGGTGGTCCTAACCTTCCAATAGCAACACTCCATTAGCCTCACCTTTAGAGTCCCCTACTCCTTAGGGGCCTCATTCTTGCTACCATGCTTTAGCTCTGAGTCCAACTTGGGGAATTTGGAGCTCAAACAAACCAGAAGGAATAGTCATTGGGGTGGGTGGGGGTTGCTACAAGGGAGAAGATTTGGGTCCTTAGATGCAAGACAGTTTATCCACACCTCAGTCAATCAGCAGGACGGTTTTATGCAGTTCTCAAATACTGTATTTTTTGAGGGCTTCAAAGTGGGTTCTCTTCCTTCTGGGATAATATCAGCCGGTCAATCTGGGAGGAGGGTTTCCTGACCATGAAACATTGGTGCGGGAAGTATGTGTGTGCCAGAAATTGAAAAGGGTAGTTCTTCTGTGAAAACAGAAGACGTGAACTAAAGGCATTAGAGAAGTATGTAGGGGTGGGCAGAATTTGCGGTATATTTTCTCCATATGTTGTTTTTTTTTTTGTTACAGGGTTTGACCTGAAAAGGTCTGGCCATTGTTTTGTTTTTTTATTTGAAGACCTGTTTGGATTAGAGAGCCTTGTTATTAACAGCAAACTGTCTCTTTTAGTCCCAGCTGGATGGACCTGAACTCTCAAAGGAAGAGAAGTTGCGCTTGAGGAAAGAGAAGAAGCAGCAGAGGAAGACTAAGAAGGAAGAGAAAGATCACAAGGAGCCAGAGAAAATAATTCCAGTTGCAGTCGTGGAAGTACAGCCACGAGGTCAGTCTGGAAGAAGAGGCCGATTGCATTAGGCGACAATCTGAGGTTTCTTCCATTGTATGAGAGGTTGGTGCAGAGAGAACTTGTGTGAGTAGTCACAGTATGCTTTCAACCTCACAGAAGGGTTGCAGTTTTCAACCTTTGCTAGGTCCCCTGTTTGAGATACATCTCCCTATGGCCACTGATTCCACCCACATGGGTTTGGCCAGTGAGCCTTGACTAGAGTTTGAATAGCATGTTGGCCAGTTTAACACCAAGCCAACAAAACATTTAACATGCACCTGATATCTTTGTGCAGCTGCCAAGTAAAGTTCAAAAAGACTTTAGTGAGCTTATAACATGTTTCTCATTTTGCAACTTCCTCATTCGAGTCTGAACAACCTTTTACAACCTTTTTAGGTGTCTTGGAGTGCTTGCCTGTTCACAATGATGTGATATAAAGAACCAGTTACCCTGTTACGGGTAGCCTCATTGAATTCATAAGCGCTAGAATACAGAATCTTTTGTTTGATCCCATAACGCATTTAAACTGAGAATGTGACATGGTCCTCTGCTCTCTCAAGAGAATGGTCACTCTGCTGCTTGAAGGCTCCAGGGGGCTTCACAGTGCTGAGTAGTGTCAGATGGACAGTTAATATTTCTGCCCTGTGGAGTGGATGTCTCGGATAGTGGCTTTTTTCACTCATATTTGTTGCACAAGTGTAGTCTTCTGGCACAATAGTCCACATGCTCTTACCTCCGTCTTTGGTTTGAAGGCTTTAAGTGGTTGTGATAAAAACTTTCCAGGTTCATTCCTTTCATTGCAGGTTTGGCTACTTGTTTTTTTTTTTGTTTTAAGGCTTCCAGGGCCCTCTGTTTAACAAAATATGGGCTAAAACATTACATAATTACTCGGCGTCAGTTTTGTATCCAGCTAGTGATCAACCATTTATTGTGGCCAGATGCTGCCTCCAGATGTAGTGCAACCTACTTCCATTAAAGACATGGGTACTCGCAAACATTTTCCCAGGGGCCAAAAATCTTGGTCGGTGGTGTAACCGAGGGTCGCGCTGATGCCAGCAGTGAGGTTGTTTGGGGTGGGAAGGGGGTGGAGGAGAGGGCACGGAAGGCGGGTGTAGGGGAAGCGAAGCAGGTGCATCTAGTGACCAAATTAAATTGCACAATGTGGAACCATAAAACCTGAAATCAATTCCAGCTTCCCCACTTGACCAAATTGTGTGATTCTAGGCAATTGTTTTAGTTCACTTTCTCTCTTTTTTCTTCATTATTACATATGAGGACTTCGAAATACATTACTTTAGGATATGTGCTGTACAAAAACTTCTATGTTTGATTTAATAAGCTATAATGTTGTCCATGTACAATAGCAACCCGGCCACCCAAAAAGTGCATATAACTGATTTGCCTCTTAGTTTACCTTTTGGCATTGTTGTCAATGTGTGTGGGTGGCTACGGGGTATGAAAACTATCACTTGAAAAAAAATACTTTTCAAATCACTGATAGAATCTGATGTACTAAGTTGAAAAGGTTCTGCATGTTAATGAAATACACTATTTTAATTTTGAAGAGAGTTTATCATAGTTTTACATGTTTACTGCAAGATGTCTTTATACATGAAGGGGTTCCTAAAGTTAAGCGGTGCAGGACACCCTAGTTACTTCCTTTCTTTAACTTCAATTAACCTTTAAATACACACTTGCCAGTTTGTTTAACAAATGTTTAATGTTGGTGCTGAGTCGAGTTAACAGCCCAGTGCTGCTGTTGACCAGGGTGCTGCATGTAAAGTACAGGAGGGCAGCAAGCTGCCCCTGGGCCGAACTTTACATTTCACTGATCTAAGAACTCTCCCTGGATCTAGTGGCTTAGTTTGCTCATATATTTACAAAGATTGTGATGTGGTGCATCAGATGCATAGGATGGCGTCTCGTGCCCAGGGGTAGTTAGTGGCACTCTGTATGACACAGCCTCATCATGCGAGGCGTGGTTCAAGCCTTGCCTCATTCCAGAGGTGGACCATACACTGGTAACTTGACGTTGATGGTAAATGCCTGATTTGTCTTAGTTATGATGACCTTCTCGTACATTGCTGTAGTAATACATTTTTACACTGTGATGCGAGTACGGAAAGACCACCTCGGAGCCCCCTTGGCTTCTTTCAGAATCCTTGAGAAGGGTTTTTGAGTCTTGCTGCCTGGCCCTGGAGAATATAGTTCCTTTCAGTGAAGGACGGTGTCACTCCCAGTCTGACAGGTGTTGTCATGGACAATGTTTTAGGTGGGAAGTTACAGAATTACATTTTTTTTTTGTACTTCCTTGACTTAACCATTCCTGTGGTCTGAGGACCTTGAGGCTTTAGTGGACTGGGTTGTTTTTTCAGCACTGGGTCCTTATTGTGATCAGGTTTCAAGGATGCTTTTTTGCTATGAACTGGACACTTTTGGATCACAGAAGCCTAGAGAAGGTTAGCTTCTGATCTGACTAGAATTTACTTTATTGTACTGGTATGTTTAATTGTGTCAAGGTATTAAAGCCAAATTGTAAGTAATGTTTGTGTTTTAACGCAGTGACCGCTCCAGCTGCCCCTCTCAATGATGTAATCAGCGGAGGCGAAAAGACGACAGGAGGCAAAAGCAAAGCCGAGATGCGAGCAGAACGTCGTGCTAAACAGGAGGCTGACAGAGCCACAAAGCAAGGAAAGAAAGTAGAAACTACTACTGCACCTGGTCCAGGCAAGCAGAAGCCTGTCACCAGTGACTCACAGTCAGGTACATGGCTGGTGATGTGATCTTTGTGATTCAATAATTTGTTTTAGTTCAAAGAATGACTAGCATCAGCACACACTGTGTCAACTCCCTGTATGCCATGCTGCTTGTTCGTGTCATGTTCCCTGTTCATGTGCTACAACACATATGAATTTGGTGAGAAATAGCATGAAAAACTGAGATACCAAGAATAGATTTTGAGGAAATGTGGAAATAGAACAGAGTGAAGATGAGCAACTTAAAATAACCCGCCAAATTGTCTGAAGGGATACTCCTGAAGAAGGACTTGTGTTGTGTGCAAGATGAAGCGTCTCCTATTTTATTATCTGATGTGTAGAACAGATCCAGAACCATAGCAGTATATGCAAGACATAGACCCAAATGCATTGATCATCACTTCTCGCTGCATAGCGAAGCAGAAGAAAGAGCCCGTGTCTTCAAAATCTGCAGTGACTAGTTGCGAAAATTACCTCTTCAGGTCACAATGGGAGCAAGATCCAGAGGCCGTCTTAGTCTGCAGCTGTTCATTCAAGGTTAGCAAAGTGGACTATCACAAATTCTATCTGTCCACGTCTATATGGGCAAGGAGTCAGAGCCGGTCCTAGGCCTTCTGAGGCCTTCTGAGGCCCCGGGCGAAAGGGAACATGTGAGGCCCCTGTAAGTGCCTTACTGCCTGCGCGAGTACGCTTTTCCCGCATTTCATATCGGGCCCCCTGCTCTGCGGTCTACTCTGCGGGCCGGCAGCGGGCCCCCTGAGTGCGAGGCCCTGGGCAGCTGCCCATACCGCCCATGCCTAGGACCGGCCCTGCAAGGAGTCTTGTGTGGCATTGGCTAAAAATGTTCAGAGTCTACAAATCACGAGATTGAAAGTAGATTATCAAAGCTTTAAGGTTGGTCAACTCAAGTTGCCTACTGGGACGATATTTGCAACCTTTCTGAGACATAGTTGGTGGGATCTTGCCAGCGTTCCCAGAAGAGTTTAGGGTCTCCCTGGCTTAGTCTATTCAAGATGGTTCGATACAGCCTTCACTGTGGCCTGAACACTATTGATTGTTAGGGGAAAGCAGTCTACACTAGCGTTGTGCTCCTTTGCTACATGGATGATATCCACAGGCTTTTTTGGTGCTGTGCAGGCATCCTTTATGGATCTGCCTTTTGAAGAAATCTACCTTGTTGGTGAAAAAGCAGATTCCGTCCTAGAGCGCTTTCAACACCTGCCATACAATTCCCTCATCCGTTTCGACTCTTCTGAGGCTACTTCACCATGTTTTGATGAACAGGCGTCAACCAACATCTCACACCTACCCACCCTGCCACCACCCCCCAATTTCCTTGCACCACCTGAAATCCAACTGCACAGCCCACTCTCCACCCCCCTCCAACCCCCTTCACCCCACCCCCCTGCTGCAGTCCTCTCAGCCTTCTCAGGCAGATATCTTACAGGTTACCAGGGACCTTCCCATCTACCCAACCCTGCAGCATAAGCCCCTAAGCAGCTTTAGTTTACCCTTTATTGCCTATGTCCACCATGTGGGAGGCAGAATCAAACTTTTTCTCCAAGGATGGTAAGCTATCACGTCTGACAGGCAGGTCCTCCAGAATGTTCAGCGGGGCTATGCCCTTCCATTCCTTTCTGACCCGCCGTATATTCTGCAAACATCAGCATAGTTTTTAGAGGAGAACATGCTCATCTTGGTGCAAGAGGTGCAGGCTCTGCTATCTAAAGGGGCTATTGAGAGGGTACTGGATTCGGAAATGGGGAGTGGTTGTTGCGAATACCCTTCTGCAGAACGACTAATTAAAGATGCTCACACTGGATCGGGTCGTGTCTGTCCTGATCCGGTGAGTGGACAGTAGCCTAAGACCTACGGAACTCCTAATTTCCTGTGCCCATCCTGCAGTCCCACCAGCGTTGCCTGAATTTCAAGGTAGGCCAGAAGAATTTTCAATCTACTATGCACGCCTCACTAGTGCCCCTCTAGTGTTCACAAAAGTGATGGAGGTGGTCGCAGCACACCTGGATAAAGAAAGATAAAGATTGTTTAGAAAATGACTTTGTCAAGGTGGATAGTCCTTTGCTTTTTAGCCAATACTTAGCTAAACGTGATGTAATCTCTGGAAGTATTGCGGGCCACAACTGCGTTGGCACAGAGTGCCAGCCCTTGACATCCAGACTTAGAAAAATTAGTGATCCACTTGGAGAGAGCTATTGCCTATTCTCTCTTGGCAATGCACAATACCAAAGAACTAACAAGACATTTAGTTCTATTCATACAAAAATGTTCCTGCTGTTTTGAAATAACAATAGTAGATAATAACAAGGAAGGCAGCAGAAGCTACAAAACACGGCACAGTGCACGTGAATTGTGACAAAAATTATCTTTGGTGCACTTGTGATATTAAAACCAACAAAGAATATATATGAATATATATATATATATATATATAACTGCTTAGCGAAATCGCCATTAATGAAATCATTCCATAATTAATTACATTTAAAAGGATGGATAGTCAACATTATCTTATCACTATACCCATCCATGTAGTGTGCAAAAAGGGATTTCTCAATGTCTCATTGGAAGAAAAGTTGGAGATTCTTTCCATTTCCATTGTAGTTTTTGGGAGCATATGAATGAACACTTTTTTTGTTTGCACCTTTCTGTTTTATTTTTTAAGTTTCTTGAGAGCACAACGCTAAAACCTTTGAGAGAGTACACTCTAATTTTTAAGCATCTAGCTGTAATTTTTTTTTTTTAACATACCGGCAGTGTGCATCCAACACCCATGAGGGAATCCTGATGATATTTAGAATGGCCCACACTGGCGGTCCTACCCTAACCAGACTTAAGCAGCCACGCATAAGTCTTCCTCTTGCCACTGGATCGCAATGCCGAACTATTTTCCGTTTTTTCTGTTGAAGTAGTTATTTCTTTATGACCGATATTGAAAGGCGTGCTGATTCTTTGGAAGTCGTTTTCGCTTTTTAAAGAAGCATTGTTTCCCAAATGGGTGAGCTGGTGTCTAGGCATGTAAACTTGATGATTTTGTGTTCTACATGTGGAAAATGTGGTGGTCTCTGAACCTTCTTGCTTTTTAGTTAAAAATGTTTTCCCTCTCTTTGGTTGTTAAAGTATTCCCTCTTTTAGGTTAATACATAATTACTTGCCATGCATTGTGCCATTATAAGGTGATTGCGCCTATTCAGTAACAGGTTGCATGCCACTATGCACACCGCTCGACCAATGCGCTGTTTACACCGCTGGTACGTTATATTCGTGATTTGGTGTATCGTATCTTTGCACTAGCTCTGCTACTGAGCATTGTATAGAACTCCACTGATATAAACAGTTGTACATTCTCAGACTCATTCCTTACATATTATAGGATAAAGCGTAAAATGATGAAAGGAAGCCACTCCTTATCGCCTTTGAATAATTGGTGATCTAGTAGCATTGGAACACCCCTTTTGGCAAACCAGCAACATGGAGAAATCCCTTTGCATACCACCGGGTAGGTATAGGGGTATGGTAATACTTGTCAAACCAAAAAAAGTTTTCAATTTTAGCTACTCTGACAGTCTTTAGTGGCTGATCTATTGAGTTTATTTGTTTTTAGGTTGCTAACATTTAGTAGTCTTTATGAACCTTTTAATGAAGTTGCAATAGGGACTCAAAATGTTGCCTATCCGGTTGACTGTAATTAATTATGGAATGAACAAATAGAAATTTCATTAATGGTTTTTTGTTGTACCTAAATGATTTTTCCAAACAGTCAACACTGTCTATATATTCTTGGTTGGTTTTATATCGCATGTGCACCAGTATTCACTTTTGTCACAATTCACGTTCACTGCGCCGTGTTTTGTAGTACCTACCTTCCTTGTTATTATCTTACCATTGTTATTTCAAAACAGTAGGAATACATTTGTATGAATATAACTAAATGTACTGTTTGTTCTTTGGTGTTGTGTATTGCCAAGAGAACATAGGCCAATAGCTCTCTCCAAGGGAATCACACATTTTTCTAAGTCTAGATTACGTACGCAGGATCCCAGGGATACAGGCTTGCCTCTTAACTATTTCAGATGTCCTTGACATCTGTCCGGCTGCAACATAGGCTTCAGTGCACCAGTTCCTGAATCTCTATTGGCTTCCCAGCCAGGTCTGACGGGAAACAGCATTTCGCTCTTCTGTCCTGCAAGACTTTCTGGTATGAAGCTACTCCACAGACCCTCCACCTTGGGATATACTGCTTTGGTATCGATTGTAAAGTTGAGTAATATCCGGTAAGAAGTATCCACCAAAAGAACAAGTTACTTACCTTCTAGAACACTCTTTCTAACCACAGATTCCTCACTGCGCTTCCACCTCACCATTCTATGTAGTGGTCTGTTCTTACCATTTAACAAGATCACAAATTGGAGATCTGCACATTGGTACCTGCTATTTTTTTGTGCTCCGCGTCCAAGGGCACTTAAGGAGTTCAGAAAAGAAACGGACGCTAGAGTGCAAGGGTTGTGCTCATATGCTCCTCCGCTTAGTTACGTCTGGGGTGGAATGAAGTAAACTTTGACCCACTATGTTCCACCTATAGTCGTTCTGGAGTACTAGTGGGAACCCTTTGGGATTCAGTCTGGCACATAGGAGCACTGGTGGGAAAGCTTTGGGATTCAGTCTGGCGCATGGGTATATTCAAAAGTGAGGAATCTGTGGTTAGATAAAGTATTCACCAGAAAGAGCATTACCGAAGGTAAGTAACTTGTTCTCAGCGGTCATCTGATATGGGAACTCACAGATGATCTAGCACAACGTTTGCAAGGCTGTGATCATTCATAACTATTCTTTATGAAACAAGTGCACATTATGTGTGGGTACGCACCTTTGGATGTGGCTGGGAGGCAAGTGCTGCTGCTTCTGGCCTTCATGCAACTTTTAATTCTGTCACAAGAGCTTTTTCTGCTGGTCACGTTGGATATGTGCTTTGTGCTAGGACGACTTGATAAAATATATTCACTAGAAAAAAAGCTTTATCCAGTTGGTTTTGTCCATGCTTTTTTGAATTAACAGTGGTGAAGAGACTTCCTGAGCACGTCCAAGTGGACGATCCTGCAGCACAAAAGAAATTGGCCAAAAAGCTGGAACGTCAGCAGGTAAGATACCTAGAGATGCAAACATGATTCCTTAATGCTTCGGAGTGTGGTGTTGCTGCCCATGTGCCCCAAAGGAGTCTAGGGCCCTGAGCAACATGATAGCATGACCACACAGGAGACGGGGATTGTAATAGTATTGTGCTGGGCAGCAGCCCAGCTACAGACAGTGGTTAAAAGCCGAAAAGCTCAGCATAATCATGGAGCTTGTAGCATGATGGCCTCATGTTGAGTGGCTTCTCCTGGCAGGCGGTGGGAGGAGGTACTTGAGAGGGAAAGAGTTGAGTAATCTTTAGCAGATGTACTAAAAAAAGTCTACACTCTGCATCAATTACTATGGGTATACACTCTCTCTAAGCATAAAAGTCTCTTTAGTAAGCCCCTACTTCTTTGAAATCCTGGACCTCCCCACCCCCCCATTCCACAGTCACCCTGCCATAAAAACATCACATGACCCTTCCTAAATCAACCCACCACCATTAAACGTGCTGACAGTAAGGGCTACAGAATTCGAACCAAAGCGCGCACAGTGCTGAATAATGTTGGTGCAAAGAGCTTAGCAGTATCATTAACTTCAAATATGGATCACTTGGAGACTTTATCACAGTAACAACCCCTTCGCTTCTGTTCAGCAAAACTTGCTTAGCTCAGTTGGATGAGCTGCCACACAAATCCGAGTATTTATTTATTTAGTTATTTGATAACAAGGTGTGTTTTACTGTGCATAGATTCAAGTCAAGTCAAGTCAAGATTTATATAGCGCGCTACATACCCATAGGGTCTTAAGGCGCTTGAGGAAGGGTGGGGAATTACTTGTGGAATATCCAAGTTTTAAGTTGCTTTCTGAATGCTAGGTGGTTCTGAGTAAGGCGAAGGTGAGTGGGAAGAGAGTTCCAAGTTTTAGCTGCCAGGTAGGAGAAGGATCTACCTCCCATGGTGGTTTTGTTGATGCGTGGTACAGTGGCAAGGGCTTGGTTGGAGGATCGTAGCTGACGGGAGGGGGTGTAGAAGGACAGTCGTGTGTTGAGGCATTCGGGTCCAAGTTCGTAAAGTGCTTTGTGTGCGTGGGTTAGGAGGCGGAAAGTAATCTGCTTATTTACGGGGAGCCAGTGGAGGTTTTTCAGGTGACCAGAGATGTGTTCTTTACGTGGGATGTCTAGTATGAGCCTGGCTGAAGCGTTCTGGATGCGTTGGAGTTTTTTCTGGAGTTTTGCAGTGGTACCGGCGTATAGGGTGTTTCCGTAGTCCAGGCGGCTCGTGACCAGTGCGCGAGTGACCGTTTTTCTAGTTTCGGTGGGGATCCAGCGAAATGTTTTTTTGAGCATGCGAAGAATGTTGAAGCAAGATGATGAAACGGCGTTGACTTGTCTGGTCATCGAGAGTGAGGAGTCCAGGATGACGCCCAGGTTCCGTGCGTGGTCCGTCGGGATGGGTGCTTTTCCAAGGGCCTCTGGCCACCAGGAGTCATCCCAGGCGGAGGGGGAGGTGCCTAAGATGAGGACTTCTGTTTTGTCTGAGTTCAGTTTCAGACGGCTGTGCTTCATCCACTCGCCTCTGCTGTTTTGTAATGTTTGGTCTCTGCACATTTAGCCCAAACCGCCATCCCATCAGACATTTACAACTCAAAAGGCCACCCATAGCCCACAACAAACTCTTGCATCCATTAGCATCAGACGCTGCGTTGTTTCTCACACACTTACTGGTGCCTTTCATTTCACTGACTTACTACAGTCCTCACAACCGTGTGTGCGGAGCATTGAGCTGCAGTGCATGGTCTTGATATGGGGAAGAGTAACGAACCTCACCCTGGGAGCCAGACCTGCAGGTGATGGTTTTGGCCCCATACCAGGGCAGGGGCCCTCCATCCAACTCTGGATGAACCGGTCTCCTTTCTGCACCCTCTGAAACAAGCCTGAGGTACTCAAGCCCCCCAGTTGAGGGATCCCAAAAGAAAAGTGCTTGTTTTCTTTGGATGTCACGCCATTCCACCTGCTTGTCTGTATTTTTCATGTGATACGTGTTGGTGGACAGTTCGTAACAACGGTCATTGTGACGGCTGAATGCATAAATGAAGAAACCATTATTTATGTGGAGTACCCTACACTAAATTGTCGTCTGCACTCAAACCATAGTTGAAGGTAATACCCAGTTCAGGGATAATCCCTTACTGATACCTTGAAAGTAAAGACTGCCCTGGAATTATTGATTGGCATTTGTTCAAATGTATCTACATCATTAAGGGGTTTATGGTCAGTGTTCTGGCATTGGGCCACCTTTGTTTATAATGCAAAGATAGACATTTATGGCGCCCAAGTTCTGTTTAGAATGCAGAGTTCACAGAGTTGTCTGGTATTTTCATCATGATTGAGGCCTTGCGTGGTGTCTGAGTTTCACATTAGAAATTGGTATCTGGCTGTCACTGAGCTAATTGGTGCCTGTTGGTTGCTGGTCTTGGTTTGGATTTGAGGGTGGTTGAGCTACTGTCCACATGGATTTTAGCTGAAGTTTTGGTCATTTCCATCACCGAGCTGTACTTGAGATTTCGGACCCCGGATAGTATTTGACATCTGAATGTCTTTAAGCTGTGTTTCGAAGGGGTGGATGCTGATAACAGAAATGTATTTGTATTCAAATCACTGAGACATGTTTGGCATCTTGCATAAAAAGCTGAGCAATATTATTAATACAGGAGCATACTGTTTTATTTTTAAACGCCGTATTAATCCCTTAAAATCTAGTGATTTCAAGCTCTGCTTAGATTGTAGATTTCAGGTATCTATGTTTGATTGCCTACCTGTGTTCATTGTGTTGTTTGTGTTATTCTTGTTTTACATGTTAGTAATGTGATGCTCTTGGTGAGCCAACCCTGCAGCAAAACTAGTGTGAACACTAGAATGGAACTTGCTGCCACACTAGTGTTTTCATGGACCGTAGCTGACTTGCAGAGTTACAGTAGTTTCCTGATCAGTCTTCAATTCTAAACTGCATTTTGAATCTGTATCTAGTGTCTCGGAGACTCCTATCCAACTCTGCTTCTGCAATATTAATTGAATCTCCCATTGTTGATCAGCTTTGATAGGAATCTGCTTGTGCTACTAAATTGTCCATGGAATCTGTCCTTATTTCGTAAGGTGCTGCCGCTGCTGCCTATTCAGGTTAGAGCAACGGTGGTTAGGAGTACCATCCTTAGCCGCCTGGATTACTGCAATGCTTTGCTTTTGGAATCCCCGGGGTATCTGATTACCAGACTACAAAGTATCCAGGCGGCAGCAGCGAAGCTAGCACTCTCCCGACCTCACGGCGCCTCAACAACACAAGCACTGGCGGATCTACATTGGCTCCCAGTAGCCCAACGGATCCCTTTTAAATCCTTGTGCATTGTGTATAAAGCACTTTATGAGCAAGGCCCTAAGCCACTTCAGGATAGATTTCAGTGGTACAAGCCTACCCGCAATCTCCGCTCCGCTACTACCAACTGCGTAAGCGTGCCCAAAATATGGAGGGTGACCCTGGGAGGAAGAGCCTTCAGCGTGGCAGCGGCTCGCCTTTGGAACAACCTCCCCTTAGAAATAAGGAGAACACAAGGCTTGCTGCTGTTCCGTAAGAAAATTAAGACCTGGTTATTCCCCAGGATATAATATGCCTCTCCGTGGGGGGTAGAAGTAGATTCTCTGGATAACATGAAGCTCTCTTATTGTGTAGCTAACAGCCTCTGGGCTGTATAATATAGTTCTCTTAGCGCCAGGATGCCCGTAGGGTTACAGTGCGCTCTACAAGTGTTTATAATAATAATAATAATTATTTAGAATCTGAGGTCTCTATAATACTGCAGTAACATTGAGCTGTCCTTGTCATTTGCCACAGTCGCTGAGCTTTGTGTGAAATTTTGAGGAGGTGTTGAGGTATTACTTTGCTTAAACTCCCCACTAAGCCATGGTTTGATTTATCAGTATCACTGAGCCCTCTTTAAAACTTCCTGGGTTGACAAAGCTATGCACCGGATCACTGAGCGTTGTTTGGAACAAGATAAGACACCTGAAACTTGTTAAGGAATTGTGATCTCATTGCACCCCTTTTAATATGTGGCTGCATCACTTTTTTTTGTTTTAGGTACACTAATTTATGGAATATAGCAGCTTTTTTGTTTACTGTAAGTGGAATTTGTGAAGCTTATTGAGCTGTGTTTGGAACTTGAAACATCATATCTTTTACATTGTCCTGCCTCACTGGACAGCATTTGGAATTGACCTGGAAACTTGAGCTGTTTGAAACTAGGAGGCATTGATGACCTATACTTTTTATGGGTTTAGAAATGTGGTGACTGTACTTTATTTTAAATTTGAGGCATCGCTGAGCTAGGTTTGGTATTTGTATGCACTGCTGAGCTTTGGTAATGTTTAGTAATATTTGAGCTGTGTTCGAAATTTGACTCCATTACTGATCCTTGTTGGGAATATGGTGCAGAGTTTGCTGAGCCATAGTTGACAGTCACTAAGTTTTATTTGTAATCTGGTGCCCTATCGGGGTCACTGAGCCCATGGCTTGACCTGTATTGGGGCATGCGAGTAGAAGATCCCTGAACTGAAGCAGACCAGGTGGATGTATGCGTTATCACCTGCTCCCGTTTGGAATTTCCTCGAAGTCCTGGTTGGAGCTTTGTGAGGTCCATGTTAATAGTTCGAAGGAGGTCACTAAGCAACTAGTGTGACGTATTGGTTACGGGTTCAGGATATGTTCATCTTGTCGCTGAGGATCCTTGTGCCATGAAGACAGTTGAGTCATTTGTTAGATCTAAAAGTTCAGCTTACCAACATTCATAACCGAGCTCCTTTCACAGTCACTATATGATTGTTCACTACAACTCTTTCTGTTTCTTTCAGGCTGTGTTTAGCAGTTGCTTTAAGCATGTCCACGCAATAAAGGTTTGCATGTTGCACTTTCTGAAATGCTACCTAGCTATTGCTTTTAATAGAGTTGTGTTTGTGTGAGTGGTGTATTGTCATTCATCCAGGGCCATTCTGGATTGTATTCCTTCTTTCTTTTTTGCAAATTAAATGCCGCCTTCCCATTCTGTGTTGGGTAACTCCAGCTTCCGGCCTGTGACCAAACTAGTGTTACACAGAGTGGGTAACGCTCATGTGGTGGGGAAGCACAGCTTTTGTTTCGTTTTTATTTGCTTGCTGTGATGTCCTAACAAGTGGTCATGTGTAGTTTACATTATTATTGAATTGTGCCTCTCCTGATCTAACCATTTCTTTGTCCGGACATTTGCCTTCCAGGTCCCTTTGAGGCCAGATTATGGAACGAAGGTCAACCTCTTCTCCCACCTGCATCAGTACAGCCGGAAGATTCCTCTGACACAGCAGATGAGGTGCGTAGAAGCAATTGTTTCTGTTGCTGAGCTGTTCTTGTTGTTACTCGTGTTGCAACCCACAGAGTTTACCCTCAAATCATGGTTTACATATTAGGTCAAGTCCCAAAAACAAAACCGGTTCATATATAGGAGTGAGGCAATCCCAGTAGCTGCTTGCAAGTATTTGCTTTACCACTGTGCCTTTTCATACATTACCATTCTGTGGCTGGACCTGAAAGCAGATTGTTCATTAGAACAGTGGAGAAGGTTTGAGGCAGGCACCAGTCCGCTGTTAGCGGATCTTTTAATGCTTCGCTAAATTAACAAATTAAGACATAGAGTAGTTGGCCATTTACTCCCACTGCCCCAGCAAAAATAGTTGTAAATGAAGCATAGTAGGAGAGGTGTAGAGCTGGGGAACACAGGCAGGAGTCTGACTGACCCTTTATAGGGTAGGTCACAGAGCTTGGGTCAGTGTCGATACTATTTCTGACCCACCAAAAACTCTTGCAGGGTCACTCATAAAAATGGGGCTTTGAAATCTGGGAAGTAAAGATAATACCTCAAATGTATAGTTAAACATTTGTATTACATAGCCTAGAGCATTGGAAAAGACAATTATGGTAATGTTTTTTTTTTTTTTTTTTTTTTGAAAACCTTTATTTATCTCAAACATAGTACACAGCGTCAGCCTACAACCACTGCTGGCCGGCCGCTATGACAATATATAACCTTCCAAAGTACCTTGCTTGCAACAGTTGGCAAAAAATAAGCAGCATTACAATAGACTGGCAAGGAAACACCGGAAAAGGATAAAGAGGGTTTCGTTTTGTAATTTTGACGAATCGTCCTAGAGTCAGACAGGGTAGCAGAGTGGGCGAACTATATAAGAGGATAACCACAAGTTAAACATCGTTATAAAAATACTGAAGTGGGTCATTACGACAAGGATAACTAAGCACAAAGGTAGATGTCGCCCTAATTAGCGCCCGCCCAATCAACATATCACATCAGGAATTGCAACCTAGCTCGACTACGATACGATAGGATATAGGAGGGACCACTACACACAAGCAATAAAAGGATCCGACGACGTATGGAGAGAGGCATTCATTACATGGGAAAATGCGTGATAGGATATGCGCCCTCAATTGGTAGCAGAAGAGGGAAGGAAAAACAGGATATGCAATCATTCAGTAGCTATGAATTAAAATCGACGTCTTGGTCATACTGTCAACAGAACATGTGGTAAAGACATAGGCACAAAGCGCAGAGAACATCCCGGAAAAAATAAAAAACCCAAAAACCCCACCTCCCGTCTGACCCAAGATATGAAGAAGAGAAAGAAAAGGAAATAAGAGAGAGAACAAGAAGAAAGGCCATAGAAACAAAAAAGGAAGAGAAATCAAGCCCGAACCCCCCCACCCTGCACGTCGAAGAGGCTACGGCCCTCCCCCCCCAAGAACGTGCCTGTCGCCCCAAGAATACCCACATAAGGGAAAAGATTTAGGGAGAAAGAACAGAAGAACCTGATCTATACCTCCCGGTGAAAGCGGAGGAGGACATAACAAGTATACATAGAGCAATCAGTATGCGCAACCACGATCGACCATCCCCGAGCCCCGAGACCTATACAAAACCAACACTCAAATTCCCGGCTCATACATTACAGTTCCAGCAATAAGAGTTTCAGCAGGCAAAGGAGAAAGAAGCAGCCTCAACCCAGCCCCTTACGGTCCAATGTGCCAACAGAGTCCAGCTGCAGGATAGCCAACCCGGACGGGGCAAGCAGACCAAACGGCCACGGCAGGGTAGAATGATGACCGCCATGGAATGTCCAACACGGAGTCCAGTATGCAAGAGGCGTATCAGAAGGAATGCCATGCAGCATTAGATCGCCAAAGAAAGTCAATCCGAGCAATAGTATCAGTCCCAGGGGAAGATAACAAGTTCCATCAGTGGACCACAGTGAAGTTGCCGGACGTGGCTCTCGTGGGAGAATCCCTCTCCGCCGCGTGGGACCATGAGTAGCAGACGTCTTCCGAGCTAGCGCATGTATTGACACGGCGGGGGTCGGATACTGCGCCAGTGGCGCAACTGTGGACAGCTGAATAGGCAATCCGTAGTAATAAGGCATAGGATGTGGCGCAGCGCCCAGCACTCGCGGACAAGTTTGGTCGGTCGGTTGCAAACTGGATGAAATGGCGGCCAGCCGATCCTCCAGGTCTCTAGCGGCAGCACATTGGGCAGCACGCAGATCACTCAGGGCTATTAGGACGTCAATAGTCCGCAGGGGCGTCTCAGGAAAGAAGGGTGCAGCACTACCCTGTACGTCGGGCAGGTCTTCAGAAGCCGTTATTCGAGATTAAACGCCATCATCCCAGGGGGCGAGTCGATCTCTGAGTCGCCACTGTACACATCGCTCACAGGCGTATGTCATGTCCTGAAGCCGGACGCCATCGCCCCTTACAATCAGCCGAGCACCCCGTCGGCACTCACAGCAACATAGCCAAACAGGGGATACAGGGGTAGTCCAGTCCATTTCTGCACCTCTCACGATGGCAGGCAATGTAAACAGTAAAAGGGCTCCAGCAGCACCGTGGGGTAGTCTCTCACCAGTAGCGAGTGGCAGCTCTCTAAGATGGCGTCCCACATGGAAGACGACACAATGTATCAAGGATTGCCGTCTGAGGGCCGGAATGACGATACACTGTGGCGTTCTCAGCCCCGAAGGCAGCCTAAGGGGAAAAGCAGCAAGTTGGGCTGCCGCGGCATGGAATTGAAGGCAGCAGTCGTTTCTTCGCGGTCAGCGCCGCCCAGCACGAGATGGCCGCCACTGCCGCTCTCGGGGCCGGCCACACACGCAGGACAAAGACCTAAGCTCCGTCGCGAGGCATCAGGGAAGGGCGAGGGCGCACCGTCACCGCCACTGCACGGAACACGAAGGTAAGCACACCCTGGGAACCGGGTTCGTCTCCCGACTCCGGAATCACCGCTGAAATTAAGGATCTTTGACAGGATAGGGCAGGAGACGGGAGGAAAGCGAGACGGTCAGCGGAGCCGAGGAATCAGGCGGCCATCGTGGTTGCTAGCTAGGCTCCTCCTCAATTATGGTAATGTTTATTCAAACCATCAGTAAAGATTAGAGAGGCAGAGGATAGTTCAGTTCTATAGTATATTTTATGCCACTTTCTAGACCTGTATCCTAATCCTCCACACCTTTCCTCTGGCTAGCCAGGGAGCGCACAGCCAGTCTGTTGCCAGCACTTAAGTTCATGCGCAGAGCGCCCATCATGCTAGCGTTGTGTCCCCCGACATCCTGTTTTCCTTTCCTTGAGTTGCTAAAACTCTGGGTTTTTATAGTGGAGGGGGGAAACCCTAGCTCGCTTTACCACCTTTATTTAGAAGGATGAGTAAATGTATGACTGAACGTTCTCACGGTTGCAAGAATGTACATGGGGAATGTACCTGCGTGATGCAATGGTGAAATAGCAGGGCCTTACATTGAAATATAATGTATGCAGTGCACCCTCAAGAGACAAGTAACAGTTATGAATTACTCATGTAAAATGTAGACTATAAGCACCAAGCATACTCCGAAGGTGTCCACATATACTTGCATGTAGACAGGCATATCGCACACAGCATTATCTGTTAACCACTGTTATATGTAATGTATCTATGAGTAAATCGTGAGCACTGTTAATGTGTCGTAACATTAGGCTACAAAATGTTCTAAATATATTAATAAAGTAACACTGTCACTTGCTCCACATCCCCAAAGCAGGTGACTTGAGACAACATAAATCTTTCAGTGTAAGCATCTGACAAATTTAACCAGGGGCCAAACATCATTACTAAATTATGAAACCAAAACTGTAAGAAATAATAGGTGTGTCTTGATATAATCATTATTTTATAGATTCTGTTTATGGGGTCCTCTGTGTCAGTACTGTGTTTAAAGCCCCCCTAATTTTGTAGTCTTGGGCAAATCATCTCTTGCATTTTAAATGAAAAGGACTTATTGGTGGGTGGGCGAAAGGAATAATACACCATAATGGCAAACCGCATATTTAACGCAAACTCCTTTTGGACAGTGTCTCAAGAAGCTACTACATGCAGTGGGTTTCTGCAAGGTTCTTTGTGTCATCTGTGCTATTGAATATTCACTTGCCCTCCCATTCCCCATTTGAATTATTTAAGGACACATAAGTGAGGGGGACAATTGGGCATTGGCGATATGCAATTCTCTCTCTATTTTTTTTTTAATGGAGTTTTATATAGCGGGAACTTGACCCGAAGGTATCAGGTATCGGAGTGATTTACACAAGCCCCAGTTGAGTTCCATGAGGACACATTAATTTTTGTTGTGCACAGGGAGATGACATGATTTGCCCAGAATCACAGGGTGTTGTGCGTCTTTGCAGAGACTCGAACATGGTTCCCCAGATTTGAGGTCGACCGTCCTAGCCGTTAGGCCAACTCCTCTCCCCTCTATTAGTTTGTTCTGGATGGTACCTTACTGATTGAACTCCAGAATTGACTGGAAAGCATTTGAAATTGAATGCACACTAATTAGTTAAGACTTTGCAATTGCAGGACTGACAGCATCCTGTTTGGTGATACAGTGAGCCTTGCCTTGGGGCCCTATTACAAGTTAGAAGGGACATGAGTGGAAATTCCAAGTAGCCAGAATTTCAGTTTTTTGCAGTTGGTATTTCTAAACATATAGAGTTCAAACCCACAGAATGGGAAATAACTGTGTGGAATTGAATTTCCCAGGGAATTCCAATTTGCAAGAGATTAATGCAGCATTTACCACTGGAAACGTCTACAAGGCAGCTGATGCAGCGTGGTGGGGATGGTTGAGGAGAGAACGCGAGGATGTTGTCTGGCGTGGGCACTATATACTACTCATGTGATGGACAGGAGCTTGACTAGACTACTGTCCTTTCCGAAAGCAAATTTGCAGGTCTGATTTTCCTGCCAGTACAATCTGGCACAGTGTATCTGCACCAGTGCGGAAACACCGTCCCACTTACTATTATTATGGGGATCGGAATGTCTCCAGGGAGACATTCCTTTAGGGTAAAAATCTTTGGCTTATTTTTGCTGAAGACTCTGAATGCCCAGTTAGGAAAGGTTGTAGGAAGCTGTTTTCAACTTCTGGCTGAAGTCCAGATTCTGCCCACAATGCTGACTGCCGCCCATAAAACCATAGGGGTAAGAGCAGCAATTAACGTGAGTGCAGACTATCTCAACAATCTTTATTTAGGTTTGCCAACCATCCCAATTGATTTCCTCTGAAGGGCTCAAGATGTGGCTTTTACAGTAGTCGCGGAGCTAGGCAGCTGAGATCATGGCTCCCAGGTAAGACCAGCAACACACTGGCTCTGGCACAAGGATCATATCTGCGTTAGGCTGAGCTGTTGATTGTTTACAAAATATAAAAACCTAGCTTCATTATGCTTGTTGTAGCAGATTTGCCTCTTCCATCTACAAGCTTGGAGAAAATAAAACACCCCTCCGCCACAGGTTGAATGTTGCGGACAGATGTGTTAATGTAACCATCTGATACGCAAAGAAAAAAGATCCTTCAACTTTCAGAAAATTCTTTTTTCTCCAGATAACTGCAGGAAACTTCTCGGAACAATGGGAACCATGTGTAATTCCCAACAGGGACGGATTACCTTGTCCGCTGGCGACAACTTATTTACAATCTTGGATCTTTCATTGAGGAGAAAATCCTTAAAATATTAAACGCCCTTTCTTGCATTATTCCACCATTACCCTCCCCTAGAGACGCCGATCCCTACAACTACAGACAAATGTTCTTTCACCACCCTTGTTGAGTTTTATCCCCATGTCTATTGAGTCCTGCTTTCAGCTCCTCCAGATGAGTAAAATATCAGGGTCATCCCGAGATATGTCCCCACCTGCTCCCCTTAAATGCAGTGGGACCGCTCTTGTCCCTCGGTTGACACAAATACTCATCGCTTCTTCAATTGATGGGGTTGTACCCACCAAATTAAAGTCATTGTGAGACCTTGGTTAAAAAACATGTCCTAGACTCAGACACCTTGGCACATTTTTAGGCCTACCTCACCTCGCCCATTCTTATAAAAATACTGAGAAAATCATGACTAAACAACGACAACAATTTGCATGTTTTGACATCCTTTTCAGATGTCACCAAGCAGGCTGGTTAATGTGTCAGCGGTGAACAATTTTCACAACCTGATAGATGGAGGTGGCTTAGGAATATTACTACTCCAAATCTCTACGCAGTATTTAGCACCATTGACCGTAGGATTCTCCTTGTCTCACTCATTCGGTAGTAAGGGCATGGCCCTTAAATGGATGTCCTCATTTCTGACAGGTGGATGCCAATCCTTCCAATCACGTGCCTTCACCTCCTTCTCATCCCATGTTAAGTGGCGTGTGCTTCAAGTATCCTCTCTGTTGCACTCCTGTTCAATCTATGCATGACCCCTCTGGTTGGCCAGCTTGGGTATTTTAGTACTAAATGTATCCTACTGAGTCTACGCCGATGATACACAACTTATCAACTTGCATAATGATCCCCAGAACCCCCAAAGGGGAGCCAACACAACCACGAACTTTGTGAGTTGGATGTGGGCAGCACTACCGCAAGATCAACCAATCCAAATTAAACATTGTACCGATCATGTGTACCTCAGTCTGTGGGACAACTGTCTTTGGCCCTCCAACCGAGGTTAATACCCATCCCGAATGCAGAATCTGGCTGGGTCTCTTGTTGCATATGAAAGTGGACTTTAAATTTCAGATCTTCCAAATAATGAAAATATGGCTACTTGGAAGAGTCAAGACAACAGCGGTCCTATGCAAGGAGGGATATAGTCAATAGGTAAATATAGACACAATGGAAACTATATTGTAAATTGACTTGCCCAGCCGGGCAGAGGTCTAATATTTAATTTAGAACCACAATATTAGGAGATACCTTCGCCCGCACTTGCAGTCGTCTGTTAAGGCTCGTGAGGAATCAGCCCATTGTTGGCGCCTCAACCACTCCACGGGGAGATTGATCTCCGTGGCTTACCTGCCTGAAACCCAACCCTGCCAGAAACGTAATCACCGTTTAAGCTGCCCGTTTAAATTGGGACTATCCGGTTCCTCCGCGGATAACGACTGCCCCCTACTCCCTGCCACCGGCCGGCACCCACTGTGTGCGCCTCGCCCAATGCGGCTATCATGGCTAGGAATGATTAGGCTTTACTCAGTCATCAAGTGAGAGAAATGGACACTTGTAACAATTCTAAACCATTAGTTTAAAATACTATGGTATCCTCAAAGGACCCAATGTCTACTGGTGTTGCGGTATATTTCTTTCATCCGCCCCTACATTGTGGTCTTCGGCAGTTATCATTGGATACCATAGAAAGTGTGGGTGCCTGCCTCATCCAGTGGCTCCTCTGGTCTAGATTGCAGTGTCCAGAGATGAAAAATAGGGTTAGTGCAAAAAAGGAAAAAAGGGGATAAAAATAAGGTCAGCACCTTAGTCTTATTCATCAAGAGACCTGCTTGCTAGGTAGTGTGTGCATTATAAATGTTTTAATTCATTTGTTATTTATGATTCTTTGGGACTTTCATCAGTTCCCTCTACCCCGCATTTCACTGCTTTGCTCCTCAGGAGAGAATTGAACTGAAGCCACTGTGTATCCTGTCAGTAGCGTTGCTTGTGTTTGTTCTACTGAGTTGCTAACATTGGTCCCTGTCTTTCTTCAGCATTCCTGCCACAGTCATTCATCCATCCGTGGTGCGGCTTGGGCTGCAATACTCAAACGGCATCATCACAGGATCCAATTCCCGTTGTATAGCTCTCCTGCATGCATTCAAACAGGTATGTGATGAAGCAAGAGCTAAGTTCATGAAAGACATTCAGTCCATCATTGTCTCTTGCTTTCAATTTATATTTCTTTACACAGGTCTATCCTGCACCGCGCTGCTGCCCTTATGTACACAGGGAACGGAGAGCAGCTCCAACCTGCCTCTCCTCACAATGTTCTCCTCTCATTTACTCCCATCTTTATATTCTGGGCTAGTGAGAAACATGATTTAATCCAACTGTTGGAACTACCGCCTCTGTGTTCCTGGTCACTGCCATTAAAGGAATGTTTTATTTACATTCAGGACCATTGTTCATAGAAATATGGTGATTGGAATTAAGGACTTTGTACCAGAATGTACGAACACCTTCTGGTCTTGGTGGTGTCTCCTAGATTTAATTGTACTGGTACCTGCTAGTTGAAGTTTATAGCTCTTGTTTACTAAACTACTGTAGTGTATGTGATGACCGTTCTCACAGTTCTCTGCCTTCATACCTCACGTTTTTGCTAGTGTAAGTCTCCCCCTGACTGTCCCATCACAAAGTGTGCTCATTACAAACCCTGATAAGCTATTTTTGCATTACTTTGATGCTTTTAATTGTCATGGTTTTGTAGGGAAGTGGGTTTCTGTTGCAGTAACCCCCCCTCCCAGCCCCCCCCCCCACTTTTTGCCTGATACCTGATGCACTTTTCCTTGGTGTGCCCTGGGTCCCTGCCAATCAGGTACCCAGGGCCTGTGTTCCTGCCCTAAAAGCTAGACTAAAGCCTAAACCCTAAACCCAATTGGCAT
The DNA here is from genome assembly GCF_964263255.1 of Lissotriton vulgaris. Classification (NCBI taxonomy): domain Eukaryota; kingdom Metazoa; phylum Chordata; class Amphibia; order Caudata; family Salamandridae; genus Lissotriton; species Lissotriton vulgaris. Next base: position 1,849,704,988 of record NC_141694.1, on the reverse strand, counting down.
CCCTGGCCACAGGTCCCCCCTGGTGGGGGCCACTTGCTGTACTCAGCAACTGGCCCCCACCAGTTCTGACCCCCACTCTGGTGGGAAGACTGGCGGGAAACCCTATTTTAGGGAAGGGGGTGTGCCAGCCTGTGCCAACTCCACCCATCAGGTGGGATAGGCGAGGTGAAGCACAACTCCGGGCTACCGCCATATTGAGGATGGGGAGCCCTACCCACTCACAGCTAGGCTCCTGCCCCCTCCCACAGGAGAGGAGCAGGTATACCCACCCCAGGAAAGGGACCGATTGGTCCCTGCCCTCACCCCTAAATTTAGTATTATGGGGCACCCTGAACGTTCCTTCCTCAGATCCTTATTCCGAAACAAGAAAGAAGAACAAGGAACAAGAAGACCTGCCGTGCAGCTGCTAAAAAGAGGAAGACACCAACTGATTTGGCCCCAACCCTACCGGCCTGTCGACCCTCGAACCTGCTAAACCCCGGCGTCTCCAGTGGTCAGCAATCTCAAAAACCCCGGTGGACTTGACTGCCTTGTGACTCTGACTACCTGGGTCTCCCATGAGCAGTGGTACTGCTCAAAGCAAGTAACAAAGCCCTGGCATCAGCCCAGAACCGCAAACCCTGCACACTCTGCACCCGCCAAGCCTGGCCTGTGCTGGAGTGAACCAAGACCACAAAGACGTCCCCCCGGCGACTGGGACCCGAAGTCCAGTGCCCAAAGACCACCCTCGACGAACCAGATGATGCCTGCAGCCTCAGAACCAGGGACCCCCCTACCGCGACCAGCTGAGGGTAAGATTTCCCGACGCCAAAAGACACCCCTGCGTCGACTGGAAACTTGCTTGAAACTAAATTCTGGAAGCTGGTGAGGATTGCGCGTCGAAGGAATTCTGTTCCAACATGGAGCGCTGGAAACACATCCGAGCCCGGTGGCGGAAAAAAACAATCTGGGGATGGAGCCGATGCACATGCGCAGTATCGTCCAAAGGAGGAGTCACCTATCCCGTGACTTTTCTACAACAAAAACAAACTGCAAACATCTGGGCCCAACACTAGGTGGCCATCTATGCACAGTGTGTGACCTGCTATCAGTCGAGATCCCAGTGCTGGATCTTGCCGCCCAGCATTGACCCTGAAAAGTAATTACAACCGTACTTACCGCTAACTTAATTTTCTTCCATAGGAAATCATTGACTGCTTTTCTGTGACATTTCTACTAAGTGTAGATTTTTGCAAATTACAAATATTCCTTTAAAATCGTACAAACTACAAAAACGTAATTACTTACCTGTTTAAGATAGATGTCCCAGTGCTGAACCTAGGAGCCCAGCATTGGATTACAAAAGTAACGCAAACATACTTTACCTGCAATCTGAATTTCCTTCCATAGGATTACATTGCCTGGTTTTTGCTGAAAACGTTTCTAAGTGTCGATTTTGCAAACTTACAACTATTCGCTAATAATCAACTGTATAACAAAAACACAATCCTTCAACTGTGTACAGGTGGTTCACCAGTGCTGGATCTAGGATCCATCCCTGAAGTAGAAAGAGTAACCATAACCCCACTTACCTGCTAAGTGAATTTCTTCCATAGGAAATCATTGAGTGTTTATCTTCGAAACTTCTTCTGTCAACTTTTAAAATACCGAAATATTACTTAAAAATCACTACTGTGACTTAAACGATTTTGCTCAACAGTTTACAGTACCTGTCTCAGGACTGAATCTACGATCCAGTCCTGCAGTTAGGAAAGTTATCCTGGAAGTAATCTATTGCCTTCTTTTAGAAATTCCCATTGAGCTCAGTGTCTTGTTGGGTTTGAAATTGTGTTGCCTATTGCAACAAACTGTAACTATTGCATTCCAAAAGTCTATTGCCAATTTGCAAAGTATTTACCTAAAGTAACTCATTCTGAGAAAGTATATTTTGATACCTTGTTGGTTCTAAAATAAAACAACTATATCTTTTGATATAAAACAGTTGGCGTAGAGTTCAGTTCTTGAGTGTGTGAGACCATTTGCTGACTGAGGGTTTACAACAAATGCTTTACACTGTCCTCTGATACTGCCTTACTGCTCGACCAAGCTACCACTTTAGAGAGTAAGGTTATATCTAACTTTAGCCTCTGCCAAACCTCTGGGGTCTGTGAACTCTGTGCACACTGTACCTATTTGGGAACAGTATATACAGAGCCACTTTCCTACATTGTTTGATACTTGCAAGACACTGGTCCTATGAAAAGTGCTCTGCAAACCATTGGGTCTTCTTCAGGCTGTATAAAGTTGTTAACAAACAAATCCTACCCCATGCATGAAATTACTTGGCAGATTCTGAATTGTAAACGGTTTTCTTGCCATATTTTAGGTCATTCACGACTACTCCACACCACCCAACGAAGAGCTCTCCCGTGACCTGGTGAACAAGCTGAAGCCCTCTATCAGGTGAGCGTCTACTGACAGGAGATGGGAAGCAATCGGGTGCAGTGGATGCTGGTCCTGGCCCAGAGTGAAGAAAGCTCTGTGCTGTGGAGCCGGTTGCTTATGAACTTTCAAAACAAAGTAAACTTGGTTTCAGCTCTCAGCTCCACAGATATTCCAAGAATCTCCTAATTCCGTAAAGATTTATTATTTATTTATTTTATTTGAAATTTTATATAGCGCGCAGTTACCCTCGGGCATCCCAGCGCTTGTCCAGACGCCAACAGTTAACCAAAGGCCAGTTCAGTGCAATCAAGCAGGAAACAAATAAGTTTTGAGACATTTACGAAACCGCACAGTGCAGGTCTCAGAGCTCAACTTTAAAGGGAGCGCGTTCCACAACATAGCTGTGTTGACCGAAACGCGCTCCCTTTAAAGTTGCGCTCTGAGACCTGCACTGTGCGGTTTCGTAAATGTCTCAAAACTTATTTGTTTCCTGCTTGATTGCACTGAACTGGCCTTTGGTTAACTGTTGGCGTCTGGACAAGCGCTGGGATGCCCAAGATGTTATGTTAAATGAAAAATACAGTTTATGACCCACTGTCCTTAGTCCCTTGGTGTAACTATCGGCACACAACTAGTAGGTGTACATATGGAACGTACAAAACTACTGCACGAGATGGGCTCTTGATCGTGTTTCAAAAGGGACTTGTGTGCCACAATATAATAATGATCTGTTGAGGACCATTAAAAGGCCAACTGTCTCTTCTTTTTCCATTTTGTGTCACTTTTCTTTACTTAAAAGAAGGCAGGTGCAACACCATACACTTGTCGAGACACATCACTGTTGCTGTCTGAGCAATGTGACCTAATGACTCACTTGGTTAAATGTGACCCCATCTAATCCTCTGTGTTGATATTAGCTTCCAGTTCCTTAGCGACGAAACTCATGTCTAACTAGGAATAATCGTTGATAGAAGAACTTGTGCTAGGATTGTAGCTGTGGATCTAATATGGAAAATGCCTATTTGTTCAAGTTTCTATTTTACCATTGCATGCTACCTTTACATCGACTCATTTGGTAATAAACTTTGTACATAATAATAATAATAAGTAACAGCTCTGATGAAAAACGTCTCCTAAACAGATCAAAAACAAGCTATGAAGTAACTGGATTGAAGATGAACCAGCTGTTAAAAATGGCAGATGAAGATAGGCATCTTGATTTTAGGATAGTGCAAAAGTCTAGATTTTGTGTTTGGAAGGGGGAGGGCATTTGGGATTTATGCATATTTTGAAAAGTTCTGATTTACATCAGAAGTGTATCAAAATCTCTTGGCAGCTGGGGCTCTGGAGCTGTATTTTCCAAAGAATGGAAATTACAGGATCTCAAAGAAGAAAAACTAAATTACATGTAGCTGATTAAGTGGCTGCCTGTGCCCAATCTCTGCATGCTTACTCTCCTGAGCTGGCCTGCTTCGACATCAGTGAAAGAGCCATTGGTCTCATCAAATAAGATCAAACATCTCAAACACTAGTGTGCCTTTCTGCAGGCATAATGTCACACTAATCTTTTTAAGATGATGTCAAAGACAGTTATAAGTGCCTTATAGCTTAACACAACAGATGAGATTACAGTAAACCTTAATGGGCAAGCCATAATAAAATATAACATTATAAATTCTTGCGATGCTTATTTTTGGGGGACAAAGTACGAAAAGAGGATGGCAACATAGTTTATCAAGTTGAATTTCAAAAGAAGTGGATAAATGAAAGGGCATGTGTAACCAGCACTGGGGAGGAACTGGACCCAGCAAATTGCTGATATGCAAGGTGTTAATGTACACCAGCAGGAGGTGGTGTGAGGGGAAAAAATTGAAATGGGGGGGGTGGAGGGTAATAACAATTTACAGAAAGCTTGCTGTGTACTATCCTATTTTTGACTTTTGGATATAATTCCAAGGTTAGTATAGGTGCACACTATTTGTGACGTAAGAAGTGGTGGCAGCTGCTCAAAAAGAAGGAACACATTTTTAGATTTGTATACATGAGTTTTATGTTTGTGCGTAAGTAAGCATTGTACCTTTCGCCATTCAGTCAAATTATCGTTGTCACCGTAACTCTTGAAGGCATTATGGGAATATAGATCAATCTATTAGGCTGGAAAAGCGAAATGCACTAACTAGAAAAAGAAAAGCTTTCAGTTTAAAACCTAATATAATCTATGGAATTAACAAGTAGTTTGAAATTCAAACATTCCATTTTTTACATTTCTCGAATACTGCATCTTCCTTTTGCAAGTATTCACCTATGTTGTAAATGACCTTAACGCTACTACTCACACCTCTTGATTTCATCACTTAACCATTGCTGCTGTGTTCCTTAACCCGCACACCATACCCTTTGCTTGCCCTACCCCTTTACCTAAAACTAAGACTCTCTCCACTCCATCAATACACATGACCTTTACCTCATTTTGAACCATTAACCTAATCTTCACCTCTAAGACTAACCCAATTTATATATGTTTTAAACTTTTTGGACCTTGTCTCATACAATCTGCTTTTTTCGAACTTGAAATGTATGTATTTCTTACAATTTTATTAGTTTTTTAAATCTAATACAAATGGATTTTTCTCTGTACCCCACCATTATTTCAGATAATTTATTTCATAGGTATTTCAAATTTCTCGAATTTTAAATATTTTCCTAAAATGTCAGTTTGCAAAGCAGTCCTCCAAGGTAGCTGTATGGTGTCTTGTGTTTGAGGCAAAACACCTTCTTTCTTAGCTTTAGTTTTTTTAGAGGGCATAAACACACTATCTCCATACTTAACACTTGTAGAATACTTCCATATTAATTGTCAAAACAGCACCTTTATTTCTGAAAATGAAAGGTATCAAAGTTTACATTTCGTCGAACATAAGTGCTATTAATCTTGGCTTGTATTTTAACTTGGGTAACCCGTGCTTGTTTGTGCAAGTCCTAAAATAACTGACCGTAGTCTATCTTGGCGTAAGTAAATATCCACTCAAGATGCAGTATTCTTCTTACATGAAGGCCTGTTATTATTCATAGACGTAGCATATTCTTGAACAGTTTGCATATTGTTTTACTCTAAAAATTATGGGGGAGTACCGATTGTGGTTTCTAATTGTAAACACATAAGAGGCCACCTGTTTTCAGTTTACGTTACAGATTGCATGCGTAGAAATGCTATAGTCTTCTTTCGTGAACGAAAATATGGATTGGTAGCTCTTCTCCCATGAATAAGATTTGAGTAGAGTTGTGCTTCCAATTGTGCGTGTTTTATGCCTCTTGTGTGAAGGCTGTGGTGTTTGAGTGAAGAGGAGCGCAAGTTGCTTTAGTTTGTATCTAATTAGTTTATGGACCATGTGTCTGTTCTGTTGTGCTTTTGAGGGTCAGGTGTGTGGAGTAACTGTTTTTTTTAAGTGGCAGTAATAGTTGTTTTCTCTTGACGTGTCATGATGTCTGAACCTAGGCTATGAAGTCTCTCTCTAGTCTAGGGTTGTAGACTTTTGCGTGGTCAACTACAGCTGTGTGTAGCCTGCAGCCTTTTAGGTATCTGTGGTGTCACTGTGTTACAGAGCCCGTTGACTGCTTTAGCGTGTTGGATGGTGTGTGCAGTTCCCAGACGGTTGGTGATTCCAAGGGGTTAGAGTGTTGTAAGACGTCAGGTGTAGGGAGCTACTAGACTTGTTCAAGTGTCTGTAGTGTTTACTGTCAATCTGGGGTACGAGGCCTCCAGACTGATGTAGCTTGACTTGGGTATGAGCCCAAGTCAAGACTATAAGGCATGGAAGACTTGTAGACTTCATCCTGTAGTTGTGCACATAAGTAATCTATTGTGTCAGACGTAGGGTATGAAGACCCTGATGTGATGCATCAGTTTCAAGGTCAGTCAACTTAATGGCACCCTTGTCGTATAATTCTTTGTGTTTATGTATAATGGTTGGATGGATTAATTGTTTGATGTTGCTGGTTGTGTAAGTAATGATAGGTGTGTAGTAGTGAATGCGCTGGAATCTGGTGATGACAGTAATTGGTCGTCAATGGATCTAAGTGAATGAGATGTTTGGAATGAAGTGCATCTTGCTTTTATTGAGAAGACATTTTTTGTTGTACAAAGGAAGTGCATGATGTCTAGGTGCGAGGTGTTTGCATGCTCGAGTAAGAAAACTGGAAGATGGAATGTGTGCTGCATAATTGCCAGTGTGTGTTTATCACCAGGAGTCAGCCAGGAACTTGATTAGGGGAAGGGTTAACCGTACTTTAACATTGAAATAGACTGGTGAACTGGACCGTCCTACGTGCAGACAGTGAATCTTCCATCGCCTAGTCATCTTGGCTGTGTACTACAAGAGTGTACCCCATGTGAATTGGAAATGGAGGTACAGGTGTTAAAGGTAATATATTTGTTATGCTTGGTCAGTCTGTGGAACATTGGGCAGATATGATGCAATAGAAGGCTGGGGTTGCACACATTGTATGTGGGTTGGAGGACACTAATCCACCTTCCCTGGATGTATACACAGCATTTTTGATCCTTTGTGTTATTATAGTATCGACAATGGCGATTGTGGAGTTCTGTATGGTTCAACTACATTTTCATTGATAATGTTATTAGGGCGAGGCCTCTCAGACAGCGCAGCTGTCTGGGTGCAAAGACATACTAGGGTCATGCTGTAAACTTCCCTAGAAATACATTCCACCCATTGCTTCCCGTTGGCTTGGTGTTTTTGTAACTCACATTTCCATGCTTCCTATTTGCTGGCTTTATTTGTTTTTGCTGTACATCATGTATTTGTTCCTCCCACCTCTCACGCTGGCACCTTGTATTCTTCCACGACTGCTTGCTTACTAGAAACTTTTTTTTTTCATGAGACACTCCAAGAGAGTACATGCATGTTTCAGTTGTCTCCTGTGTGGTAGTTCACAGCAGTAAATATTCTGTATTTCTTTGAAAAGATTTCCTAACTCCTGTCTTTCTGCTTGACTGATCCTGCTCATCTCTACGAGTAAATCAATCTGGAATGCCTGTGATGAACAATTTTATGTCTACAAGATTGTTTATTTTGGTCAGTGCTGTTTACTAATAGCATGACTTAAAAATTCCTCTTCCACAATTTCAGCCCATGCCGTTGTTATTGGACGTAGGGGAATGAAGGGTGCTGAAGCACCCCCAAAATAACAATGCTGGACTTCAAAGGTTAATGAGTAACAAATAGGCCTTTAACATTTTGTTTTTCTCTGGACACATTTGCTGTGCAAAGACCGGTCAAATGTTAGGCTATGTCTTCCAGGGAGCTTGGTGTTAACTTTTCTTTCTCTGACTGCAAGGGGAGAGGATTTATGTGATCATCTTGCTTGGTACTGGAGGTGTGAAAGGAAAGACTTTTGGATTTTGTTTTTTTTCTAGCGCACAGCAAATTGTTATATTTGTCAATGCTTAGTTTTTTTGGGCCCTGTTTGACAAATGTCCATGAGATTTGACACACATTTAGTGAAACTAGCTAAGTTTTGTCTTGCCAGCCTTCGTGCTGATCTGTGTATGGGGAAAATGTTAAGGGAAAAGGGGAGGCCAAAGATATGCATTTTCAATTTTAGCTTCTTGGGAAATTTATCTATCGGCTGCATTAAAAACCAGTAAACGGAATTACACAAATTTTGGCATAAAAGTAGAACTTTACTCAGAATTTTATATTTTATTTATTAAATTGGAGTAAATCCATGCAATAGTTTTTGAGATATTGGCATTTGAAAAAGAGGTTAGTGCACTTGAAAGGATTCATTCTATTGTGTATGTTGGCCGTTAATACTTTCAAGTAAACTCTTGACTTCTGTCAGTCACATTAAAATTTTTCATGAAATGTTAATGCGTGATAACAGGCTTGAATTTACTATTGATCATTTGAAATTCACAAATTCAGCCAAACTTGGAAGTTTTGCATGTGAAAAAAAGTTCCCATAGAAAAGAGAAGACTCCCATTATCCGTTCCAGGTTACAACGGGGAGCAGGCAGATAAGGGTGGAAAAACACCACAATACAGAGACCAAGCATTGGGTGAAAGAATTCCCCAAAACTGAGAACATTTAGCCACCATTTTGTGTTCAGAAACTGGTGCCATTTACCCAAGCTTGCAGTGAATTTGTGACTTTCACAAAGTCAAAAAAGAATACATATTTAGGAACCACTTGAGCAAGATTGTGCGGTAGGGTGGATAATGAAAAGAAGACATATGTCAATGGGATTCAATAAAAAACTCTTGCATGCAGTATGATGTTGTGAATAAATAAAATCTGAAAGCTTAAAAACAAGAATTTTAAGAAAATCACGAATTTCAAAAAGGGGAAAAAAGGCTGAGGTCATCAGGCTTGTGGTTGGCTGCAGGGCCTTGTTGGGTGTACTGACCTAAGACCAGACATGAGTGCAACTCCTGTTGTGCGCTGTAGACAGCAGTTCGCCATGGTGTTTGTGCACAGAGGCAGTGGCCCCACATTCAACCTCTAGAAACCCTATAAATTCACTGAAATCACAAATATAAAAGAACACACTGGTTCAGGCCGTGTAAACACTAACATTTGAAATCAAAATCTACACGCCTCAGAAATTCCTCACTTTTTTTGTTTTTTTTATAAACATTTTTTATTCTTTTCCAGTGTAGCAAACATACACGTTGACATGCAATACGACATTAGTGCTATGAAACTTTAGATGTACAGTTGTACATAATAATCGCAGTTCAAAATTACGTTTTCCGTTGCGGTACTCCACTGTGCACCCCCCTACGGTCAGTAACTCGTCTGTATCAGTCCCATTCCCCCTCCTCCTCTTCGTCAGAGCTGGCATCATCGTCTTCTGGCAACGAGTCACATATGTCCCCTCTATACACATTCCAAAAAGTCCAGACTTTGTTCCATTTACGAGGGCAAGCCCTAGTCACATACACTGCTCGTTCTGTCAACATCAATAAATCCATGTTCCTGCTCCATTGCGCCAATGTGGGTAACTCCGAAGCGCCCCATTTTTGTGCTATATCCCTCTTTGCCACCATAATAGCCAATATTCCCCATATTTGACCATACCTGGATAAGTCATTCGGAACCCAAATATTCAAAATACATTTACGTGGCTCTGGTATCAGTGAGACCTTCAGTACTTGTGAAACAGTGCACATCACCTGTCGCCAGTAGTTAGTTATGAATGGGCAGTCCCAGAGGGTATGGAGTAACGTACCTTCTTCACCACAGCCCCAAAGACAATAGGGATGTGGAGCTCTTTGCCTGTGTAGTGTAGTCCTAGTGTAGTAAATGCGGTGTAAAATCTTTAGCTGTACTATTCTGAACCTAGCCGAAATGCCCACTTCTCTTGGATGCCAGCGCTTCGTTCCATTCCTTATCCTCCATGTCGCCCAGTTCTTCCTCCCACCCTTCCTGCAATTTTAGTGTAGGGTCTACTAAGTTATATTTATTAATTTTTTGTAGGTAAGTGAAGTGGCACTGCGCTGCATGTAGTCAGTGAGCAACCTATCCTCTAGCGGAGAGGATTCCGGGACTTCGTTGTCTACCGGGATGGTCTGGAGTAATGCGTGCCTGATTTGCACGTACCTGTAGGTTTCGTTTGGCCCTAGATCGTATTGTTGCTGGAGCAGGGCGAACGGGATTACTGTCCCCTTGTCCCATAAGTCTCCCACCGCGGATATTCCAATATTATCCCATTCTGTAAACCCCTTACTCCTCCTCAACCGCCCCAATGCCTTGGTGTCCCAGAGTGGGGTGAGCTTAGTGATGGTTCCCCTCCAACCCAATTTCGTCTGTGCTGTGTGCCATATTGGGGCCATATGCTTTGCCGGTCCGAGCAATTTCGCTGCCTGGCTTCTGTTATAAAGCACTGAGAGCATGCTGTCTGTGCCTAATTGCGTCCTGTCAGCTCTGTAGGCTGGGTCATCCTGCGGAGCATGAATCCACTGGTTGACAATTTTGAGCTGGGCAGCCCAATAGTACAGTTGCAGGTTGGGCAATGCAATTCCCCTCTCATACCAACTTCTGTTCAGTTTGATATGGGCAATGCGTGCCAGTCGGTTACTCCATAGTAGATTGGATACCAGCGTTGTTACCTGCTGACAGTATCGTGGAGCGACCGGGTAGGGGGTGTTCTCAAGGGCGTAGAGAAACCGTGGAAGAGCCATCATCTTGTAGAGCGCTGCTCTACCGGGAGCGTTAATGGTAATAACGCCCAGTGCCTGAGATCATTGCGCAGCCCGTCCAGGGGTGGTTTCAAATTTTTTTTTCATGAATTCAGTCTGATCACCGGTGATATATATACCAAGATATTAGAAGGAGACCGTGTCTAGTATAAGCGGGCAGTCCACTGTGAGCCAGGGCGCTGGCCTCCTCAGAACGTACAATACGGATTTCGACCAATTCAGGGTGTACCCCGACGTTTTCCCATAGGCATCACAGAGTGTGAGGAGTGCTGGTATACTATTTTCCGGATCTGTCAAATACACCAACATGTCGGCGTAAAGTGACACACCATCCTCCCATCCTTCCTTCCAGCTAAGCCCTTTCAATAACGGCGTGGTTCTAATCAGTGTCGCTAGTGGTTCCAAGACGAGAGCAAATAATAAGGGTGTGAGGGGACATCCCTGCCGGGTCCGGGTCAACTGGATTGTGCGTGAGATATGGCCGTTGGCTGCGATATGAGCCACTGGGTTGGCGTATAGAAGGCGTATTCACGCTATGAACTTGGGGCCAAATCACATGTGGGACAGGACCGCGAAGAGGTGCCCCCATTCCACCATATCAAATGCCATTCTGGCATCTAGCGAAAGGATCACGGCCGGTTCTAGTAATAACGGGGCTCGCGCCAAAACTCCATGGACACGTCTGAGACTGAAAGCGGTGCTCCTATTCGGCATAAAACCCGATTGATCAGGGTGTATCAGTAGGGGGAGATGAGCCATTAATCTAGTGGCTAAAAGCTTCGCAGGGATTTTCGCTTCTGCATTGAGAAGCGGAATTGCGCGATAAGATGCGCAGTCTGTCGGCGGCTTACCAGTCTTCGGAATCGCCACTATCGTCGCTGTCCGCTGATCCAGCGGGAGTTCTGCTTTCGTTAGACTCTCCGTGTACATTGCTAGCAGTGGCGGGCTAAGTGTGTCAGACATGAGTTTGTACCATTCTATGGGGATCCCACTGGGGCCCAAGGCTTTCCCGGATTGTCTTGCGCGTATCGCCAGTTGTATTTCATAGATAGTGAGGTCTGCTTCTAGCTCTTGGACCGCTGCCTGTGTAAGTGTCTGTGTTGCGATGTGACTGAGGGAGTCCATGGCTGCACCCTCCGTGACTTCTCTGTCAGGGGTATATACCCTCTCGAAGTGATCTGCCAGCGCGTCTACAATCTCTTCGGGGTGTGTCTGGATTTGCCCCTCGCTAGTGTGCAATTGCTGTATGCCTCTATTGCACACCCCCTTTCTATCCAGCCAGGCTAACATTTTCCCGGCCTTGTCTCCCACATCGTATACTTTGTGGGCTGTTGCCGAGATGTCGCCTAGTACCTGCTGTCTGAGATGTTCCCTATGCTGCCGCTGGTGTAACTGCAAGGTGTGTGCTGATTCCGCAGTGGGAGCCGCCATATGGGCTATATTCGCTGCGTGTAAGGACAATTACAACTCTGAGAGTTCCCTTCATTGTGACTTTTTGTACCCCGCAATGGACGCCATTGCTTGCCCTCGGAGGACCGTTTTGTACGCTTCCCAAAGAATCGAGGGAGAGGTCACTGATGTTTCATTTTCGGTAAAGTAAAATTTAGTTTTTTTTTCAGATCTTTCTTTATCGTGGGGATCTTCAGAAAGTTAGGATATATGGGGTATATTCTCTTACGTGTCTTCTCTTGGCTGGAGAGAGTCAGTATTATCGGTGAGTGGTTGGATATTCCCCTGGGCAGGATCTCTATGGTGTCTACAGCGTGCATACCATTCCCAAGTAGTAAGAAATAGTCTATTCTAGATAAGCTGTTGTGTATTGCTGCATGGTGGGGTGTTTGTGTCGCCAGATATCTCCCAGGCCCAAGGCCTCTAGGAAGCCTTGGAAATTGGAAGGACCAGGTGCGTGAGCCTGTACCGGAAATTTATCCAACCCTGGGTCCACCACCGAGTTAGTCTCCCCTAATGATCGTGTCTCCCGCCGGGAGATAGTAGAAACTCTCCCAATGCCGGCAGGGCTACTGTTTGAAGCGCCGGTGGTATGTAAACTGATACTACATTTATGAATCGACCCTCCCACTGCCCATGTATTGCTGCGAAACGTCCTTGATCTTCTACTTTGTGCTGCAGAAAAATTAACAGGGAGGTTGAGTCTCGCCGGGAATAACATCGAGTAAGTCAGTTCTTTTGCTCGCAAGGCTTTCTTGACCTCTGTGAAGGTTTTCCGACGACGGGCCACTTCGGCTGTGTATTCCGGAAAGAAGGTAATCGTGGAGTTATGTATTTTGATTGGTGGCGAAGTCCAAGCTGATTGAAGCATGGCATCCCTGTCTCTGTCCCTGAAGTTGAACAGTCTTGCCAACACCGGCCGCGGGTACCCTGTGTGCTCTCTCAACTGAAAAGAAATGGGACAGCCCTTTGGTTTGCAGCTTGGTCTTGATTAGCTCTTCGACATACAGGTCCATCACCCGCTTGCCCTCCGATTCCGGCACTCCTAGGATGCGCATGTTGTTTTGTCTCGAGCGCCCTTCCTGATCGTCCAATTTCTCCTGAAGCTGTTTATTTGAGGCTTCCATGCGTTCCATTGGCAGCTGCAACTCTGAGGTGTCTTCTACCAGGGCCTTCGTGACCACCTCTACTTGTGTCACCCGCTCTGTTATTTTATTAAAGTCTGCTCGCAACAGACTAACATCAGTGGAGATCGATCCCACCGTCACTGTACATTGGACAACGTCTTCATTATGTCTTCCAACGTCACTTTTTTGGCTCCGGGCCTTTCCCTGAGAAGGCACATTGGTTTTTTAATTAATCAATATAACAACCGTTAATTAATAACATATATGGAGGGTTTTTAGGAGGATGTCCAAAAGTGAAAAACGATTCCCGTTTCAGGAAGGGTGAACAGGCGATTTTGCTTGACGCCATCGGGTATCGTCCCGATCTGGATGTTGCCATTGTGCAACCGCATAATTAAATTGAACATTCATATATTCAACTCGGCAGTGGACCACTAACATTAAAGAGCATACCTGTAATATCGGGTGCCGCCTTGACTGCCATATTGATGTATTCAGTACTCATCCTACTAGAGACTGTTTAATTACACCACTACAGTGTACCCGGCTGGGTCAACTGTAAGTGTATTTATTTATTTATTCCATCACATATGGTGTTCTATCCCTATCTTAATATCAGTTGGCCAACGTGCTTTGAAACAATCAGAAGTCCCCCACACCTCTCTAGTCCTGAAGAGACCCACTATACTAATTGGGTCGAAACGCCGTCGACGCCCTTAGAAAACGAACCCTAGAAACAGTGGATAGGATTCATGATAGTCATTGGGACATATATTCTTGTCTTTTTTTATCAAATAGCTGGTCGTTTTCTAATTCCTTTGTATAATAATCCCCTTAGAAACCCTACATAATTCACTTTGTAAATGGTATTTTATGTTTGTTTTTTGGTTCTGTTAATACACTTTGGGTCACATCTGCACTTTTTGTATTTAAAACACTATATGTATAAATGTAAATTGAATAATTCAAATGGTTTGAAAAAATGAAATATAAATGATGATTCAACATCTTACTGTGTAGAGTTTCTTTCACTTTTGGACATCCTCCTAAAAACCCTGAATATATGTTATTAATTAACGGTTGTTATATTGATTAATTAAACAACCAATGTGCCACGTGAACCATTGTTTCTGATACATAGTTCATACCCTGGTTCTCCTGTGAGTAGGGTTTCCTTGTCTCTGTTTGACTTTCCCTGTGGAGGGGCGTCCCTCTGTCTGCGACGTACCAGTCTTTTCATAGGCGTACTTGTCTAGTTTCGCCTGCGTCGCGGCGTTCCTCCGTCCCCTGCCCGCCATGGTTGTCGTAGTCTGTGTCGCAGGGTATGGGTACTCCTCCACCAGTTCGCGTCTTGTTCTAGGGAGCTTCTATCCTGTATCGTTGCGGATAGCACAGTGTAAGGGGGACCGTCCACGAGGTGGGTTATGACAGTATTTTGCACGGTACCTCAGTTTTTCTGGTCGCCAGTGATGTCAACGTCTTGTTGCTGCTTGGGGTTATTGATGTGGATTCGCCGTAGGTAGGCGCTGTTTGTTTATCTCCTTTTAGATAACTAGATATTGCGAGCCCACTGCACCTGGGCCGATTTACAGGCTGCGTCTTCCACTGGGTTTGTCACGTAAGTGCTGCCTCATGACACTATCATTCAAGATAATGGTGGCTAAGTGTGATTATAGTGATCCTTACCGCAAACTACAGCTCTCGATCAGAACAATGAGGCACTCCGCCAGCGGTGCTCCCGAGTCCGTCTGTGGGCCTCCCCACGCTGCCTTTCGAACCGGTATGTCAACCGGGCGCCACACGTCCCCCCCCTTGCGCCGTAATAGTTAGATGCGGTTCAGTTCGTCCGGTGCTGGCTGTCATACAGGTACTGCCACGATCCCGTAGAGCCCACACCTCCTCTGGACCTCCTGCGCGTGTTCAGGCTGTGGCCGCGCAGCGCCCGGTCACCGGCGATCGTTTTTCCTTGGGGGGGGGGGGGGAGGAGAGGGGGTGAAGCAGGCGTGCGTGACGATGTTCCCACCATGCGAGTGCCTTCGTTACGTATCCCCCCGCAAATAAGTCCGGCCGCCGAGTCTCTGACCCCGGGGCGCGATTTATGTCACCGCTGCGTGGTTCAGGTCCAATGTCAGCCAGAACTCCGGATTATTATTTGTGCGGGTCGCGTGAAGCTCGTGCCCCTAGCTCCGCTTCTTCGCAGGTCGTGCCGCTCCAAGGATCGCTATCGCCATCAGCACCAGCGCTGACTTCCGGTCTCCCTCCACTTCCGTTCGGGCAATTTGGCACCCGAGCCCGGCGTTGCTAGCGTGCGGACAGGCCCCCTCCGGACACCTGCAGTTTCGCCCTGCTCCCGGTATCGGTCGTGCACCGGAGTTACTTCGGACGGTGCCGCTTGGTCTCCCACCGCGGGATCTATCGCCAGAGGTAAGTTTGGGTCGGATCAGTGGTCGGATTTCTGTGACGGAGCCGCTTTGCCCACCGAGCTCCTACGCTACACAGCCACCATGTTTGGCTGCTAGCCACGCCCCCCGAAATTCCTCACTTTTAAGCCAGTTATGGTTCTGTATACTTGCTGTTATCTCAAGCTTCTGCCACAAACAATAACTCTCTCCTAAATGAGCTGCTTGTGAACTCACAATATGTATACCAATAAACAACTGGACGTATCAAAATATCATTGAATATAATCTATAATAAAATTGTACTGCATCCATGTCAAAAGTAAGGCGATATGTAATGTCACTAGTGATTTTAGTCAATATTAAAATGGTTCCTGGAGTGCAGCCAGACCCTAAGGTAGGCTGAGCAGGTAGGTTGTGCTGACCTTGATGGGACTCCTTATCTAGTTATTTAATTAGACAAACAGTAAAGCCCCTCTTTGTCCTGCCTGATTGAAAAACTAAGGAATTAATATTAAATATTTTACTTTTATCTTCAAGAGAGAGAGAGAATCAATAATATGCTATCTAGATCCTTTCAGAAAAGCAAGTATGAAATGCGAAGGTGATAGAAACCCTGGATGAAACCTAAATATCAGAGATAAGTGTCCAACCGATGGAGAATGCATCTGTAGCCAGAATAGATAGGTGGGCAACAGATACAGTGTAAGAAAAGGTTTTTAATCGGGGATTTTGGTTGTAACTTATCTACGCTGCAGACGTTGAGCACCCAATGTATGACTAGTAATTTTGTCTCACCCGCTCATTACTGCACTCATCTTGGTTGGTTTCGCTGATGTTTTTGTAAGGGCTTATTGTGTTTAACCTAATTAAAGAAGCAATGCTAAGAAAAACATCCTTTAATAGTCCTTTAGTAAGTATTGAATACCAAGCTGCAGAAAGTTGAAATAAAATTAATTGTAATCTATTGAACAAAAACATCTTCAGGAATATCTTGCTGGTATGAAAATTCTCTTCTATTTGTACCTTGCGTGCAGCTACCTGAACCAGTGCCGGCCACTGTCCGCCAGCATGGGGAATGCTATCAAATTTGTGAAGAAAGAAATTTCCAATATCCCGAGCACCATGAAGGAAGAGGAGGTAAAGTGGGCAGAGTATGCCGTGTGCATCCATACACTTCCAATAAAGGTAGCGATGAACTAGGCTGCGTTTAGGCTGATAGGCATGTGCATGTGCTGGATCATGGAGCTGTGAGCATGAATATAGTTCCTACCAGTTACAGGCCTCCTTGTAAGAGAAATCTCTTTACTAAAATGACTTTTTGCCCTGACTGTAAAATGCACATTTAAAAGGAATCACTCCACCCTCCGTTTCAGGGTCAATTTTCATCCAGAAATGACCTCCATCGACTCTCACCCTTTGTGGAGGAAAGACAAGTGTTAAAATAGAACGTGATATATTATGATAAACTTGTTTTAACTGAATGACTGGCAACTAGAAGAGCAACATAATCTGTCCACGTGCTTGCAGAACCTTGAGGACACACAGCAAAGGAAGGTGATCCAAAATACAAAAGCCACTTACCTTGAGTTGTGCTCAGTAAAATAACATATGGCTGCTGCAGAAACCTAGTGATGTTGTGAAACACAACCTATGATTGCTCAGGAATCAGGCATCCTCTTTCTACTCCACATTAGGGTTCCATACTGTCGGAATGCTTCGATTTTAATTCTTCACTTTTCCTGTTTAAGGGACATCACCAGAATTGAAATGCAAACTTTTGCATACCTCTAAAGACCAAGAAAGAAGCCTTTTTTAAAGTATGATCCCAGAGAGGTTTCCAAATGTCTAGAGGCAATGTGGAAATTGTCAGGGCTAGCATTAGTCCTTGATAGCTCTTAGATTTTTTATTCCTTTTTTTTGCAGGCAAAAAGAATACTTAAAGAATCAATCCAAGAGTACATCAGGGAGAAGATTGTTCTAGCATCAAAAGCCATCTCTAAATATGCCTTGGAGAAAATCAGTGACCAAGATGTAATCCTGGTGTTTGGGTGGTAAGTATTGTTAAATGTGTGGGGAATGGCTGCTCCAGCCCCTCAAGTGGCTTGCTGCTTTTTTTCGTAGGCGCTAGGCTTTCCTAGATGTAGGGTGAGGGATTGACTCAGATAAATATGGAAGCAAATGAAGAAGGGACATAGAGAAAGATTGAACGAACATGGAGTAAAAAACATGGGGTTTTTAATGTGCAGAGTGCCTCCGGGTATGGATCGGCACAGTAGTAAGATAGGAAGGGCTCAAACATGGACTGTGATGGAGCAACGATTGACGAGAAAGCTTACGCAGAGGTTTCAGTTGGGGGAACAGAGTAGGGACTGTTCACATGCCTGAGTTAGCATTACTTATCACAATAGAAGTGATAGCTGGATGAAATAAGTGCTGCAGGAGAATATATGGATTAGAGCTCTACTGTGAAGGGTGTGACGCGTGACGTGGCCGAGCATGCTATTAAGCAGGTAGGTAAAAGTGGGTAGAATGAAAGTGTAATGATGAAGCTCAATAAGATTTTAAAGAGTGAACACTCCTTTCACACTAATCTTGTCCTGCCCAGCTCATCCCTGGTGAACTATACATTGTGTGATGCTCATTCCCAAGGACGGAAATTCCGCGTGATTGTGGCAGACAGTCGGCCACGTTTGGAAGGGCGAGAAACGCTCCGCAGACTCGTGCGGCAAGGAATCCATTGCACCTATGTGATGATTACAGCCATATCATACATCCTGCCCGAGGTGAGTGCAATAATACAGGGCACATTCCATATGTGTTTCTGAACTGTGCACGGCAAGTTATGTTTAGGAGTTCTGTTAATGGTGAGGAAAATTGTAGTGGGGTGTGGAACTTTAGTGTGGGTGTTCTATTTCCTGAAAGTGCTTCTTTCACTCACAAGGACTAGAATACACTCTATTTTTGGACATGGCAGTTTTTCGCATTTAAAATAATGCATTGTCTACTGTCCCCAACCATGCCCTCCACATTCTTGTCCCAACAGTGAGATGGCTTGGGGCAGAGAAGGCCGTCAGTGTTGTTTCATGTGTTGTAGGTGAAATCTTTCCCAGTTCTGGTAGGGACAGAAGTATGTCGTGGCCACAGTCTGTGCTCATGTCTACGGGGTCAGAAGAACAAGCTACTTACTTTGGGAACTCATTTTCTGGTAGAAACACTAACTGCAGATTCCTCACATTGTGAATTTCCCCAGGTGCCAGACTGGATCTGTAAACCTTTTGGTAGCCGTTCCCTTGCACATCGGCAGGTGGCGTTGTGTGGCTCTGTATTGGATGCATCCCACCCCAGATGTGATGTCAGGCCCCCATATGTGCACCACCATCAATTTGTTTCTGATGTCTGCCTGTGCCGTCGTACATGGAGCCAATCGAATCAGAATATGATACACATTGCAGCCCCTGACAACAAGGCAACCCCGAGTTGAATTCGAAATACTTCCATTGAGCACCTGCAGCGACAGAAAATTAGTTTAAAAAGGAGCCTGTCTGCTCCAGAGTTCACTGAGTGTAAGAAAAGATACACTGTTACTTTGAGGAGCTAGGACCATCCCTTCCCAGCAAACACTGCACTGGCAGTTTGCCTCACAGCCTTAGTTCTTTTTGGAAAGCGGTACAATGTGTAGAAAAAGGTCCATATATAACAAGTGTATTGAAAACTGGGGAGGAGGGAGGGTTGTTTATAACTTTAGTGAAAATACCTACAATGCAGAACTAGGAATATAAGTAACTTTTCCTTCTGCATCGTAGGCTCCTCATTGATACTTATAAACACAGAATAGAATAGCAAGCATATCCCTGGCTCGCTGAAGTCAGTTTCAGTTTATAAACTTTATTCGACAGTTTAAAAAAACGTCATAAAAGTACACAAATAAAATCGTACATGTAACATTACACAGGGAAAATACATATCATCATGGGTTGATTTCAGGGCATACAGAAGTCAAGCAATAAAAAAAACAAAAAAATAGCTAAAAAACCATACATTTTCTTGCAGCAACAGATTTCAGGATAAAGGTCGCGATAAAAAAACACAGATCCGGGCTAGCAAGAGAAAATAATAATTTCATGGCATTTGAAGTAGAAGACACAGAATATTTTTTAAATAACGGTTTCAGATAAACAATACGTAGGGCTTTATAAAGGGGGCAGATTAACATGAAATGAAGGGTACTTTGTTTGGTTAGTCCATCACATGGACAAGCAGATGTTGGATAATTTTTCATTTTTGGAAAGGCCACAAGTTTGTGGACAATACCAAGTCTAAATCTGGATAGGACGAATTGGTGAGATTGCCTGTAGATTATTTTAAGATAGGTAGGCAGACCAGGACCCTCGTTTGCATTGGAGGAATAGAAAGCATGGGTTGAGTAGTTACTTGTATCTGCTTTCCGTTTATCGAATTTTACCCTCATAAATTCTTCTTTCACCTCCTTTTTGGATAAAGTAGTTACAATCTCGGGATCTTTACGTACATCCAAATCAAAGAGTTCTTTAAAAGTAGTGGTCACATACTTTATCCATGGTATATTCTTGAAATTATCCAAAAACAAACAATCTTTGATAATGCTCTTTGTGAAACTTGTTTCGTCCTTCAGCCAAATAGACCTCCATACCAGGAGAGGTCTCAATTCGATTAAATCGGCTATATGGTCCAACCTTAGTTCCTCGTGGACCAGGTAGTTAGATGCCGATGAAGGTAAACAAAGTAACCGTTTCAGAAACAAATTTTCCAGAATTTGCAAGTCTTTGTTAGACCCGTACCCCCATACCCCTGAACCATAAAGCGCTATTGATGAGCATCTGTGTCTATAAATATTTAACATTGCTGGAATCCGTCGGCTGCCCAGTTTATTGGCAAAACGGAAGACACCTAGTGAAGCCTTTCCCATCCTGGCTTTTATGTTAGTTTGTTCAGGTGTCCATGAGCCCCGACTGTTAAAAGTAATGCCCAGATAACAGAAGTTATCTACAACCTCAATTCTGTTATCTTTAAAATAGAAAGACTTAGGGTGATTCACCTTTTTGCCACAGACCATTATAAATGTTTTAGAGTTGTTAATTTTGAGTTTCTTGCCCTGAATAAAATCATAAAAACAGTTCACTAGCCGCTGGAGGCCGATTGGGGTTCTGGATAATAAAACAGTGTCGTCCGCATATAACAATACTGGAATTGGTAGGCCACCTGCTTGTGGTGCATCTGCTTGGACCTGTTTTAATTCTTGTTCCATGGAATTAATAAAAAGGGAAAAAAGCAAGGGGGCCAATACGCACCCCTGCCTAATGCCTGATTTTACCATAATCTTTCTCGTACACTCTCCTGCTGGTCCATATCGAATCTGTGTGGAAAGGTTGGAATATAACCTAGCTAAGAAATGGATAATAGCCGAGGGTGCTCCCATATCAAGAAGGGTTGTCCACAGCAGGGAATGATTCACCAGGTCGAAGGCACTAGAGAGGTCCGCAAAACAAAGGAATAAGGAGCCGGATTTGACCTTAGTATATTTACCTATTAAAAGGTTGAGGTTGACGCACTGGTCAATGGTCCCCAAACCCTTTCTAAAGCCATATTGGGATTGTGCCAGGCAAATTTTAACAGAAGACCATTAAGGGAAGTCCCATATGGGGAGTGTTGAAAATGTGCTAAATTCTCCCCCGAATCCCCATCAAACCCACAAACTGGGGTTTGAGAGTGCGGGCACGTTCTGATGTTGAAGTCCCCTCCCCATATGATGTCGTAAGATGTGTGGGATTTATTACAGATTTTATTTAAGAAGGCTTCCAGTTCGTCCACAACCAGGGTGCTGGTCGGATCAAATGTGTTATTGTAATGATTGATCAGTAAAGTGTTCCTACCCTTTTTGGCTTGTAATTCCAGAATTTGTGAATGTGTGCCAACAGTAGAATATGAACCTACAGTTATCGGGAGATCAACTGATATAAGAACAAGCAGGCCCCCCTTTGCCCTCCCCATAACAGATTCCTGGGCAACACAATTATAAGAAACAAAACCATCAAAATGAATGTCTATAGTGGACCATGTTTCCTGTAAACATAAAATATCAAACCCAAGAATAAGTTCCCTCCACCCTAGAGCCGAAGCTCTCTGACGCCAACCAGCAATATTCCAGCTCACCATGGAATACCCTTGATCACCTGAGGTAGATATCTCTTCTAAGGGAGAAATCATTGTACATCCCCTATCAGCAATAGCCTCATCGGGTGGTGAAAGGTGGACTTCAGATGGGTTATCGAGAGTTAAGGGGATCAGATCGGGTAGATCAGAAGTTATTTTGCCAACCGTTACTGGTAAGGTATGATACTCCACAGTAGCCCCGCTATCGACAGAATTAGTCTCGTTGGGTAGAGGGGGAACAGTGGTGTAAACACTGGGTAGTCAGTCGACTCCTTCAAGCCCATCAAGACAACTATATCGATTATAATCCCAGAAGGTGTTCTGCGGGGGCTGAAATGGGGGCAATCTGGTGTGTCTTGGGCGAAAAGGCCTTCCCCTACGTTCAACCCTAGTCCATTCATTGCTTCCATCACAGTACATGGGGTTAATAGGTGGTGGGAAGAAAAAGGAGACAGGGAGAGTCTGGATAGTAGAATCTAATGACCTATTAACACCCGCACATATGTAAGACACTGTACGTGGGTCTCTAAAACTGACAGTGATACAATCTCCCTTAATGGATTTAGGGGTTTTACCAATCCATGGTACCCTCCTCACCATGATAACTTCATTGTGCAGGTGTGCCGGTAAGGGTCGGTTCCAATTAAGCCATTTTATAACTTGGTTTTTGAGGGAGTTAAAGGTTTCAGTTTCACCCCTATCTAATGGAGGTGCTCCTGCCAGAATTACCATAAACCGGTTGGCCTCCGGTGGGAGGTCAGGCCGTCTAGTTCTTGGTGTTTTGAGATCTTCGGGTGGAGGCCCTTGGGTATCGATAGACATAAGTGCGGGTGGGATATGCAAACCTGGGGGGGGGGCCTTGGATATTCTGTGGGGCAACTAGGCTAACCGAGTTAGAAACTTGGGGAACAGGTTGGGTGCTTACGGTTGTTGAAACAGGAATTTGGGACACAGTAGCTGGTGGAATAATTTGGGGAGTAGGCATGCTAGGGGGGAGACCAGAACTATTAGGCTTGGAGGAGTTAGCTAAAAGTATAGCAGTTGATTTCTCTATATTAGACATTCTGAAATCAAGCCTATCTAGTTTGGCCTCTAGTGGAAAAATAATCGATTTTAGTAGGGTTGCTATTTTATCCATAGAAATATCGTTACTGGGTAAGCTCCCTTCACCGTTGGAATTCAACAATACAGATGCTCCATCTATTCTGGCTGTTTTAGATGCCCTCCCGGTATTTTTACCCTTACTGTTATATTGTCTCTTCGGTTTCTTAATAGCCCCTTCTTTCCCCCCCTGAGTTGTAAGGAGGGTAGAATTTCCATCATTAACAGAGGTAAAGGAAACATTTGCACAATCAGAGACATGGCTAGAATCAGCTACGACGATGGAGGGATTAGATATAACAACAAAATCTACACTATGCGCGGGGGCAGAATCGGGAAGTAAAAGTTGGGCATCCACCACAGGCAAGCAGTCAGTTGGTCTTTCAGGAGTTTTAGCATTAGCAAAAGGGCCCATACTAGAACGTTTAAGAGACATTAGTTCCTTGGACAGACGTTTCTCCAGTGTGACAATTTCTTTGTCAATAATGGTATTCGCCCTAGTAAGAAACTTCTCCATACCTCCTGCGGCAGATTGAGATCCTCCAGCCAACAGGGATTTGCTCCTGGTTTCGCGTCCGACCATGATCCACAAGAAATCAGGCAGCAGGAAGATTTAGGGGGGTAGTCCGGTCCGGTCACGAACGGGCACAAACGGGCCCGCTCTTGGCCCGGTCTTCGCCCGCTTCGTCGTCCGCGCGCGTCCCGCGTACGCGTTCCAGGCGTGGTAAAAATAGAGGAGGAGAGAAGGGGGCGGGAAGAGGAACCAGGTGCGCGCGGTGGACGGCGCTAGCACTTCTGGACCTCGCAGTCCCGCTCCCAAGGCAGATTGCAGTTCAGGCTCTCCCCCTGCCAAGGTGACCGAGCCGATGTGCTCCCAGGTCGCAGGATATGCAAATTAGAGGGCTCCGCTGCAGTTCTTGTCCCCGAAGCGTCCACAAGCACAGTACAACACTTCACACGCAGCTCGAGCGGCCCCCGCGCCAGCGGGGGCCGCGAGGAGTTTTAAAGGTATCCAGGCAGGTCGGAGGGAGAAGGGGGCGGGAAGAGGAACCAGGTGCGCGCGGTTGACGGCGCTAGCACTTCTGGACCTCGCAGTCCCGCTCCCAGGGCAGATTGCAGTTCAGGCTCTCCCCCTGCCGAGGTGACCGAGCCGATGTGCTCCCAGGTCACAGGATATGCAAATTAGAGGGCTCCGCTGCAGTTCTTGTCCCCGAAGCGTCCACAAGCACAGTACAACACTTCACACGCAGCTTGAGCGGCACCCGCGCCAGCGGGGGCCGCGAGGAGTTTTAAAGGTATCCAGGCAGGTCGGAGGGAGAAGGGGGCGGTAAGAGGAACCAGGTGCGCGCGGTGGACGGCGCTAGCACTTCTGGACCTCGCAGTCCCGCTCCCAAGGCAGATTGCAGTTCAGGCTCTCCCCCTGCCGAGGTGACCGAGTCGATGTGCTCCCAGGTCGCAGGATATGCAAATTAGAGGGCTCCGCTGCAGTTCTTGTCCCCGAAGCGTCCACAAGCACAGTACAACACTTCACACACAGCTCGAGCGGCTCCCGCGCCAGCGGGGGCCGCGAGGAGTTTTAAAGGTATCCAGGCAGGTCGGAGGGAGAAGGGGGCGGGAAGAGGAACCAGGTGCGCGCGGTGGACGGCGCTAGCACTTCTGGACCTCGCAGTCCCGCTCCCAAGGCAGATTGCAGTTCAGGCTCTCCCCCTGCCGAGGTGACCGAGCCGATGTGCTCCCAGGTCGCAGGATATGCAAATTAGAGGGCTCCGATGCAGTTCTTGTCCCCGAAGCGTCCACAAGCACAGTACAACACTTCACACGCAGCTCGAGCTGAAGTCAATACAATGTGATATGAAAGTTAACACCAATTATGGATGTAGAAATCAGGTGGAAAGAATTGCTCTAATTAAATAGATGTTCGAAGCTTGTGTGCTGTAGATGGATATGATTTGCATACTCCTGCCATCTATTGTTGGGTCCGGATGTTTGCAAGTTGTTTTTCTTCGAAGAAGTCTTTCCAGTCACAATTTAAGGGGACTCCTACTTTTGGTGATAGTGCACATGGGCATCAAATCCATTGTTAGATTGTTTTTTTCCGCCATTGGGTACGGATGTATATTTCTGCTCTCTGGTTTGAAAACTGTTCTTCGGGTTCCCCTCGGTGCGCAATCCACTCTACCCTCTATGGTATTGTTTCTGTATGCGTTTCCCTGTCCTCCACGTATCAAATCGTTCTACAAACTCCATTTTCAAGGGCAATCCGACTGGCGAGCTCATATTACACATGAATATGAAATTAAGAGAATGAAGGGATGCATGCTTACTGCCTGATGCCGAATATTGGTATCTAATGGCAGGACAAGGAAGATATCCATGTATTTATATATTACAAAAGGTCCTTAAGGGGGTTGCCTTCCCCCCCAGGTCGACCAATTGTTTCTGGTGTTGATATTCGATTACAAAGACATGTGAAAAACCTACCATCGTACATCAAGGATAGCTAGGACATACTAGTGAAATTTAAGGAATTTTCCTGGACTGATGAGTTACAGTTTGTGACATTTGATGTGACTAGTTTGTATGCATGTAAACAAAGATTTTTCATTACTGGCAGCTCATTACTTTTTGGATAAAGAGGGAGCTGACCATTATGAATATAACTGCATGATACTCGACATGGTGGACTTAATCCTCTCAAGAATTACTTTTTACATGACGGCCAGTGGTACCATCAGTTACAGGGGACAGCCATGTGATCCAGGTTTGCTCCTTCTTATGTCGGCCTGTAGGACTACCCTTAAGGAAGCAAGACGACCAGGCACAAGAACAACATATGCTTTTAGATGGAAAGATTTGTCATCTGGTGCCTTCAAAAAAATAATGATCCAGTTAAATGCCAAGAAAATGTAATCTTGCCTTTTTGTTTTATTTAATCCGTCTCGATTCAAACTACAATTCGACTCTATAAAAGTGTGTTGAGCGGTCATCCAACAACCTGCTCCTCCATGGAAATTAAACTTGGTGTTATCTAAATTAATGGCTTCTCATTTTGAGCCCATACATAAAGCCTCAATGCAGCATCTGACTTGAAAGTTAGCTTTTCTTGTAGCTATTAATCGGTGTGAAGAGTTAGCGAGCTGCAAGCTCTATCTTCTGTGGAACCATTTACTAGTTTTCACAAGAATAGAGTAGTTTTGAGAACCCGTCCTGCTTTTTTGGCAAAACTTGTCTCCGATTTTCACATTAATCAAACAATTTAACTCCCAACTTTTTTCACCAACCCTTCTTCACCAGCAGAAAGAACTCTGCATTGTTTAGATGTGCTGTGCGATCTAAAGTTTTATTTGGATAGAACTAAAGAAATCCGTAAAACTAATTTGTTGTTCAAAAAATTATGGACCCTTGAAAACTAGTATGACTTCATCAAAACAAATTATAGCCAGATGGATAGTATCCTGCATAACCTGTAGCTATCAATTAGCTAACAAACCTCTTACAGCTAAATCTAGAGCTTGTTCTACACGTAGTAAGACTACATCTGTCACCTTGATTAAAATGTTTCCAATTACAGAAATGTGTAATGCAACCACATGGAAATCAGTTCACATGTTTACTAAACACTACTGTTTGCATGAAAACGTAAGAGCAGATTATTTGCTAGGCCAGGCAGCTCTAAAAAATATTCTGTTACTTACCCAGTAAGCATCTTGTTCTTGACATGTAGAGCTGTAGATTCACATGCTTTGCTTACTCCTGCCATCTAGTGTTGGGACCCGGATGTTTGCAAGTTGGTTTTCTTCGAAGAAGTCTTTCCAGTCCAACACAATAAAAATCCAACACCAATTTATAACAATAGGAAATATTTTTATCTTTAAAATGATACCAATACGAAAAATATCCACTGTAGGGAACTAGAGAGAAGAATTTTTAAAGATTAAATACTTTCTAGTGCTTAGAAACCATTAGTAGACATTTGGTCGCCTCTGACCGGGACAAAGTTAAAGTTTGAGGCTGACTGCGATGGATCCCTGGTCGGATACACTAAGTGTGATCCCCGGTCAAGATTTTACCTTTTCTGGAGATTTTCTCACTAGATGTCGTGCAGCCTCCTCCAGCAGGCCGAATTTAGTGAGTATTCAGAGTGTCCATAACACAGTCCAAAGGTCTGAAATCTCCAAGATGGTCCTTGAAAGGTTGGGACCACAATTCTCACAATGCACCTACATAGCACCCTTAAACGTCCACTGGATACACTTGAGGCAGGAGACTCTTGGTGAAGTTGATGCAGGTGAACCCTGTTAACCTATGGCTTGCAGGGAGACCACTCTTTATTCCTGGAGATCCTGATGTTGCAAATCGAGTTTCCAGCTTGGTGTCCCCTCTTTCCTTTGAAGAACATTATTTACTACCTCTCGCCCTGGCATTCCTATACCTACCACTTTCTCCTCCCAGAATGGCTCCCTAACCCCAGGGATCATTTATCACCTCTTCAAAGCAGCCTGGCTAATCCACTTAACTCTGGCCAATCCGGTCCGAACACTAAAAGGCTGAATTTTGGTTTACAAACAAGAAAGTCTTATAACTTCCTGTCAATACATTTTAGGATGAATTCAACAAAAACATTTTGGATTTATCAATGCCATTCTACTGAGTCCTTGAATTGTATTTTAATGACACCTCTTCCTTTATTTATTACTCAATAACATGTTGTTTTTTTTTTAGCATTCTTATATAGTGCTCGAATCACCCTGGGGCATCTCTGCGCTGCTCAGATAAAACCGCAAGAAGACAGCTAGGAGTTGGTGGCCTTAGTACAGAAATGCCTTTAGATGTTTCCAGAATATTCGGTAAGATGGAATATCTCGCAGATTTGTAGGTAGGCTATTCCAGTATTTAGGGCCAAATATGAAAAAGCCATTCCCCCTGACCGTTTGAGTCTGATGCGGGGTATATGAAGCAACTGCCGAGAACTTGACCTCAAAGGACGACCAGGGGTATGTTTTTCCAATTTCTTTTGTAGGTATTTCGGACCCTGACCCTGTAGAGCGTTAAATGTCAGGCAGCAGACCTTAAAGAAAGATCTTTTTTATTATGGGTAGCCAATGTAGGTTTCTCAACAACTGCAACGATGAAGAGCCAGCCTGCATGTTCAGGATTATTCTGGCGGCTTTATTATGGATGACCTGCAGTTTGTTTAGGAATGTCACCCCAACCTCCGCTAATAGGGCGTTCCCGTAATCCAAGCGACTGATCACCATGGCTTGGGTCAATGTTCTGCGGTGCTCCGTCGGGATAAATGAAAACATTTTCCGAAGTAATCTTAACCTATAGTAGCAAGCCCCTGAGATGGATGCTACGTGGTCCTGCATGGAAAGGGATTGATTTATGTTTATGCCTAGGTTGTTAACACACTGTTTGGGAACAGGGGGGGTACCAAGCTGCGTTGGCCACCAGTCATTGGACCTAGCTGCTGCAGCCTTCCCGGATTCAGCTGGAGACAGTTGTTAGTCATCCAGTTTGATATTTCAAGTATACCCGTGGCAAAGCGTAGTCTGTCTGCTTTAATTTTTGTGCAATGTTGAACAGTAGCTTGGTGTCATCAGCGTACAAAATAGTTTTGAATCCCAGGGCTTCCACTACCTTAGTTAATGGTGCCATATAGATATTAAAAAGGGTAGGGCTAAGGCAGGAGCCCTGGGGGACACCTTTGTCCAATGGTGTTTTCTCGGACTGATAAGGGCCCAAGATGATAGTTTCAAATCTGTCCGTCGGGAAGTTCTGCAGCCATTTAAGAGCAACACCTTGAATGCTAAAAGATATTAACCTCTCCGCGAGCCTAGTGTGTAAGATGGTATCAAAGGCCGCGGAGAGGTCTTACCATGTCAACCTGTGTGGCCGGGGATCTGCAATAGGAAAATTGAGCTGGGAAATTTCTCCACTACCAGGGTTTATAAAACATCTTTTTATAAGGACCCTGCATAAATATACAGACCCCTTCCACCCCCCCCCCCACCCCTGGAACACCTAGAGGATACTTAAGGGGTTCTGAATATGTACAAATATTGCAGATCCTCACTCCACAGGCCTGCTAGCACAAAAGTTTGGAAAGCACTTTACCAAAATGTGGGGAGTGGGTTGTGGAATTTCACTAAATCCAGGGCATATATAACTTATTTTATTGGGGCCCTCCTTATAAATACCTGACCCCCCACTCCTGGGACACCTGGGGGTACCTAGTATGCCAAAACATTGTATTTTAAAAAAAATTAAGTGCCCTAAACACAAAAGTTGAGTTTGGCACAATTTGCATTTTAAAAGCAGTCCTCAAGGCAGCTTTTAATCTGACTTCAGGGCTCAGCAGTGCACACACGCAAGTGTAGAAAGGACTGCGGCCTCTAAACTGACATGCCCTATTCTATACTAGGGACTTAAAATAGTTTTGATCCCCCTGCCCTATTATGTACTAGGGCCTTATAGGTGAATTCATGCCAAGCATCGTGGTACCCTAACTCATAGTGTACCCTAGTGTATTTAGATGTTTTCAATGTATTCCAAGTGTCTTTTCAGTATAACACTGGCCCAGGGACAGTCCGTCAGTTACCACTAGAACCTGTCAGCAAAAACCGGGGGATGCCAAGGGCACAAGTATGACTTTTGACAAACTTGTTTGCCGGCCTTAGGTTGTGTATAGGCCTGAATTCCATTTGTTTACCTTTGTTGGGTACCAAATAATATCTGGAATAGGTACCTTTACCTCTTCATGAAAAAGTAACTGATCTATAGCTTGTTTTTGGAGTGAGGATAGCACCTCCTTTTTTAAATTGAGGCAATAAGTGTTTTGCTGCTGATTTTGGAAGTATTGCAGGAGGCTGATGTTTAAATTGGATGAAGTACCCATTTTGAATTTTTCCATGGTTATTAACTTCCACTCTGATAAGTGATGCGAGACACACCCTTCTACCGGAGCAGGATATGGAAGAGAGAGGGATAGTGATTCTCACTGTGTTGAAGCCGGTTTAGCTTTGGAGGATTATTGCCGGTGCGTTTGTTGTCCTCTGTGTATGTTATTTCTAGATTGGATTTGCTGTTGCTGATCTAGTTGTTGGCGACCTTGAGACTGGGAATGGAAAGACCATTGAGGGGATAGAACCCTCTGTCTGGATTGAACTCTGTAGTCCCAGCGATAGTAATGGGGACAGTAAAATCGTTTCCTCTCCTCCAAACCTAGTTTTTAGTGTTATTGCTTCTTTTTTCATTCTTTCTATTTTTTCTTCAGTGTGGACCAGAAAGAACAGCACCGGTGATAAGAGGTTCATAATTTTTGATTGTCTGGTTTAAGTGAAGTCAGTCTGAGCCATGATAATCTACGGAAAGATATTCAGTTACAGAATTGTATGCCCCCAAATCTGCCTCCTCAATGGCTGCACTGATGGATTGGTTTGAAACAGTTTGGCCACCTTGTACGATTTCCCTGAAATCCTGTTTCCTGTCCTTTGGTGGGTCATCTGCTAACACAATCAATGATTCGCTTAAGGCTCGGTCATATCTATGGCCTATAGGGCTGACGCACTGGAGTTTTTAAAAGTACCAGCTGCAGAGTTACACATTTTTCTCCCACCCACAACATCCAATCTTTTGCTTTCCTTTTCGGGAGTGACTTAAGTCTCTGGACCCAAAAGATGTTTCTTCCTAACTGCAGAAACTATGACTGAATCAAGCTTAGGGTCTTGCCTCGGATCTATTGGGTCTTGTTCTTAGGGTCTGTATTTCCTATGAAGCAGAGTAGTTGCCGCTTTAATGGTGAATGGAGAAAGGAATTTTTCTTCCACAAGCTCTGCAAAACCCGAAACCAAGGATAAGGTGGGTCTTGGTGAAACCCTTCGTTGTAGCATTTCCACTATAACAGAAACTGAGGCCTGTGGCGTTTGTAATTGTGTATTCATTTTATTAGATCCTCTGACTAAAACATCTTGAAATGTCAAAATGCCATCTACTGGAGATGTTCTTAAGGGTGATACTGCTGGAGACGCGTAGGTGGAGTATGAATGGGAGAAAGTTATAGTCTGCGATGGAGACTGAGAACGTGTTCTTCTTTTACGTTTCCTTAGCTTTGAATGTCTTGCTGTGGATGGCCTTCAGTACGAGAACCCTGTTAGTATAGGTCTTGGTTTTGATGTTACAGGACAAGGTATCATACACAAAAGGTGAAATAGGTCTTCGAGACAAGAACAGGATCATTCTGAGGAATTATCAAGGTAGGTCTAGTTCCTCAATCATCATCTGGCTAAAGCAAGTCAGAAAACCAAAACATTGAAAATTCTGATTGTCTCAACATCGATCTTCTTAACATCAAGTGTCTCGACGGCGACCCTGACGTCGACATCATAAAAACTGATCCTCTCGAAGTTGAACATTGCTACATCGGTGTTGAGTGCTCTGCAGTCGACAATCTCGCTGTCTGAACAGGAAGCGATGTTGAAGGTAAACTCAGTGGTACCTCAGGAGTCCTTGTCGGCGGGGCTGTCGTAGTGCTCCTTGACAGCGAGGAAGTTGGTGCTAGCGGCTGTCTCGATGTCGAACAGTGTTCTCTAGAAAGATGAGAATGACCAAAATGATGATGACTGTTTTTATGCCTTCTCTAACTGGATCTTCCTCTATCGGATTGTTTAGAGTGAGAAGGTCTTTTTTCAGAAGGAGGCCCTTCTCTGTTCTATTTTCTTTGTTTTCTGCTCTTCCTCCAGGCGTAAGTTCTCCAATTTGTCTCTGAAGCGGATGCCCTCTTGATCTTTTTGGGCTCGAAGACATTATTTTACATCATTCACACACTCTAACAGTGAGAGACCGGCAGGCTACACACACCGCATGTGGTTCTGAAGGCGCCTTTTTGCGCCCAAATGCAGGGCACTTCATGATGGGTGAAGTCATTCTGAAAAATAAATCGCCACTCGATGAAAAATTGTGACAATAAATCACTACTCTTGATGAAAAATGGTGAAAAAAATATAATATAACCTCAAAGCTGTTGCAAGAGGAATTAACTTTCAGACTGAAAAGTTAAAGAATAAACTGGATAAAGTAACTCAGAGAGTGTTCTCAGACACTTTAAGCGTGAGCCGTAAAATAGAATTGAGGATGTGACGCAAACTGCCATTACAGCATATGCTAGGAAGGGAGCTTCTGACTCCTTAAAGTAACGGTGTATTTTTTTTCTTGCATTCTGTGAACTCTTGACCCGACATGCTCTGTTTTTTACTTCAATTTGTGTCTCTGCTGGTGCTCAGTGGAAGTGTTTCTAATTCAGTTTAGGATTGCCTTGTTGTCTGGTGCTGCAATGTGTTTTTTTTTACATTGATCCGATACTTTTATAAGACCAAAAAATTCAGTCAAAAAGTAGGCCTGCCATTCCATATCGGAGGTAGCTCTACACTATGAAGACTGAGGTTTTACCTCCTACTAATGAGTTTTTCAAGATTTGAAGATAGTGTTTCGGCACCCCCATCGATGCATGGGAATATTCTGTATTTATGACTGTCAGCGAGGATCCTACCATGCTGAATTTTAGGTTCCCATTTCATAGCTAATCTGAAAAGGTGAGATACAAGTGGGTGGGATCTCCTGACACACAGTATCCTAGAAGGAGGTTCCTCCATAAATCTCTTTCCAAACACAAAACCAGCAAATGCTGGTTCTTTGCTATTCAAATATTTTCACTTGCATTGCAACGTGCATTGCCTAGAATATGAATCGAACCACTTTAATAGGAATAGCTGCATGCATATCCTAGAAAATGTTTTGAACAATTCAATTGCTTGTTTAGGAAAGGAGAGCACAGTTGTTCCCATTAGGAGATTATTTAAATAATGATCAATTTCTTTCTCTTTGTACAGGTTTCTAAGGTTCTCCTGGGAGCCCATGCACTGCTGGCCAATGGCTATGTTATGTCTCGACTGGGCACATCCCAGATTGCACTGGTGGCCAAAGCGCACAATGTCCCGGTCCTAGTGTGCTGTGAAACCTACAAGTTTTGTGAGCGAGTGCAGACGGATTCCTTCGTCTCCAATGAACTTGGTATGGGATCCGTGTGATTTTTCTATAACATTAATAGGGGAATGCAATGGGGCTAATTCACTAGGACTAATATTTATACGTTGTAGAGAATTGATGATGTAAGCGGAGCAGGTGCTCTGCATAGTTGTGTTGGGGCCTGTAGATGTTAAGATCTAGAACAACCAGCGAAATGTTTTAATGTTGCGGTGGCGACAGTCTCACATTTGTTCTATCTGCAGTAAGTGTGGATCCTTTTTGATACTATAAATGTGTCTGCTTTGTAATTTAAGGATGTGTCTCCTCATAATTTGTAGACCCCTGCACTCCTTGGCAGTTAAGTTGTGGCTGGACCTGGACAGGTTTCAGTTTTGCATGTTTCAACCTTTCGAACAAAGCAAACTTTCAAGTCACCAAGTTTTCAATTAATTTAATCAGTTTGTCTAAATGAATGGAGGGCCAAATGCATGTGCCCGAGAGAGAAGATTAGAGGGCTAATTTTATATGAGACAATCGTGAATTATTTTCCCATATGTCTACTCAACTTTGTATTTGGCGATGGACAAACACTGAAGTGTGGAACTTTAGGTCGTGATAGACTTTAATCTTGGGTCATCTGCTGGAAGTTTAAATGAACAGAAAATACAATTTAGTACGGGTTGGAATCGCAGGCTGATGACCAGTCTCTCCCAGTCCTTCACACAAGACTACTGACCGAATACATAAATGTGGGTCCTAGGAATAGTTTACTGTCGATCTTTCACAAAGTTAGATTTTCTTCAGCCCACAATATAAAAGTAAACTCTCCACATTTCTATGAGAATTATGGCTGTCATTTTGTGAGTCTCCTTCTAAAAGTGGAGGAAAGTTCTAATGGTATATTTCTTTTTTGTAGATGACCCCGATGACCTGGTTTTGACCCGGAATGGGAAAGCTCCTCTGGAAAGCTGGAACAGTAACACATCCTTGCACCTCCTGAATCTTGTTTATGACGTAACGCCACCCGATTTTGTAGACCTTGTCATTACAGACCTGGGGATGATTCCATGTACCTCGGTGCCAGTGATCCTGCGGGTTAAGAATGTCGAACAGTAGTAGGAATGATGGCAAGGGGAAGAGGAGTATTGTGTATTTTACCTGAATAAACTTATTGCATAAAGTTTCCTATCTGTCTGTTTAACATCAGTGAAGAGCTTGAGCTATTAATGTTCCCCACACATCTCTTTCAGCAAGAACGTTCATACCTATCCTTTTAGGTCTTGTACCCAATGAGCTATGACATTTACTACAAAGGTTTCTAATGCTCTGCCCACAGCAATCAAGATTTATTAGCAGGCTGCCTGCTGTACACAAAAGCAATGAGTGCAATGGAGTACTTTAGTGCGTGCAAGCTCATGTGCAAGGAGGAACCGACTGATTGAACTAATAGCTATGTACAAGTATCTAGGAGTATGATGCCGAACGCTCATTAACGTATTTGTAGTCAACACAAGAAAAAGGACAAATATTTTCCATTTGGAGAAAAAAAATATGGTATGCCTAAAAAGCAAGAAGGAACAATATAGACCTGATAGTTATGCTAGCAAGTAAAAATTATGGATGTATTTTTTTCGGTAAAGAAAGAAGGAATGAGCAGGATTGTGTTATTGCATTTAAATACAAAAACCTTCCTTGGTACATCATCAATCACATTTAAGTTTAAACGCTGAACTACTCAATACAGAAACAAAATATGGTACTAAGATGTTACGTTAAAAAAATATTTGTAGAGCGCACGTACACCATACGGTTTCTTAGCCCTCCTAAATTCAAGGTAATACAATGAGAATCTGATGTTGGAGGAGAGTGAGTTCCAAAAACGAGGGGCCAGAACAGCAAATGTGGATCCACCTAGTCTTTTCCTTTTAAAGGTGGGGATGACCAGGAGGTTAAGATGGGATGACCTCCAGTTCCGGGAAGGGTTATATCTCTGGATGAAGGTAGATACAAATTCCGGGCCGGGGCCATATAGGAATTTAAAGATGAAGCAACCAATCCTAAAAGCACTGCGTTGTTACTGGTAGCCAGTGCAGCTTCCTCATTAGAGGAGTGATGTGGCACTACCTCGGCTGCTGGTTGATCAGTCTAGCTGCCTGGTTTTGTACCATTTGCAATCTTCTTGTTAAGAGAACCGGAATGCCGAAGTAGGGCGAGTTTGCATAATGAATGTGAGAGATGACCACAGAAAGAACGACCTGGATAAGAGCTAGGAATCTACTGGTTTTCCTGATCTTCCGAAGCTGAACAAAACATGTGGAGACTACAGACCCGATCTGGGACTTCACAGAGAGCTCTCTATCGATTATGACTCTGAGGCTCTTTGCTGAGGTCGCGGGTGAACGTGACATCCCCAACTCGGCAGGCCAACATTTAGAGTTCCAAGGGTTTCAAGAACCACCGACTAAGACAAGTTCTGTTTTGTCTGGGTTTAATTTTAAATGGTTGTGATTCATCCAATACCTCATTAAGTGTACACGGTGTGCACAGGTATGGCATCACATTTCATTGACAGTAGGCAGAGGAGCAAAACCTCTGATCTCCTAGTCAGAGTAACTGCCTTCCCTCACGCAGCTCCGCCGTTAAGGCATTGCCCTTAGCGCCTTTGTGTTATCCAGGTAGGTGTTAGAGTCGTCCCTCCATCAACAGGCTCCTGCCTGCGCCTCATCCCTGCTGGTCCAGTGGAAGAGCCTGTTCTTCTGCTAGTTCCGCTCTGTGTGTCATCCTCTTTCTGTTTTTGCCTCTTTCTTTTTCCTGTTTTTGACTTTCTTTGTATTATCTGTTTTGCTTTCCTGTTTTTTGCCTTTTCCCCGGCGAGGTTGTAGGTATTGCAGTCTTTCAGATTCAGGGAGAGTAAAATCTTTGCCAAATTGCTAGAAGAGGATAACCCCAGTCTCATCCATCATTTTCCCCATCCCCCGACATTCTGATAGTCTCCAGTCCGTAAATACCTTGGGGTCCAGCCTGGGGTGAAGTCAGGATTATCAAATAGAGGGGACAGTGGTTAGGGGAAAGAGGTAAGACCACATTTGGTGTTTGTTTGATCCAGTGCTTAATTTGTAATACAGATACGAGCCAGGGTTCTCTCCAGGAGGCCTTGCAACTTGCCCCACCCACTGCCCCTTCCTGTCAATGACCGCACCAACACAACCACTAACCAATTACATTTCTACATGTGTGACAAACCAGACTGTCAGTTCCAGGGCCCCAAAGCCAAAAGAATAGTTTGGGCGGCAGGTATTAGTCATATTTAATGTATATTGAAATTGTAAACCACTGCTGTTTTGCTCACCTCGAAATCATACAAATATCGCTACCATGTGGCAGACTGTCAGAAGGGGCGGTGTTGACAATTAAGTGCTGGTGTCGAGCACTGGAAACTACCGGCCCAAATTAACAACTGGTTTAGTCCCATGCCTCCATACTCACTTGCGTGATAGATGCGAGATAGAGGTTTCTTGGTCTATTGGGTTTCTTAAGGAAGGGAACCTTTCATAGGGAGGTAACTGCCGCTGCTTTGTCTTGCAAAACCCAGTGTTTTTCCGATTCTGGTTGGTACTATTCCACTAAATACCGTATCTGTGCCACCTGGTAGTACTTTTGGAGATCAGGGATACCCAAACCTCCATATTTGGGTGGGGTGTAGCACAGTTCTTTTCCCATGCAGGGTTTCTTTCCGGACCAACAAATTGACAGATTTCTGCTTGTAAACTTGGCAAGCATTCTTTTGGGAGGGACTAAAGGCAGTGTTTAGAATAAATAAAGTATTTTGGGGAGTATTGTCATTTTGACCGCTGCAATTCAGCCTAACCAAGAAAACTGGTGGTGTTTCCAGTTAGTCATCTTGTGTCTGACCTGCTGTAAGAGATTTTTGTAGTTTATTGAGCAAGTCCTCTGACCCTCGGTCTGAGACCGCTCTCTCCCCAGCAGCTCCGCTCTGGTATGCTCCGCCGCTGATCTACTCTACCTCCCCAGGCAGGATTCGAGACCTCCCTGACTGCGCCTGTCCCCCGTGGGTATTTCCTCATTCTTGCTCGCTCCTTAATACTCCGTGCCCGCTTGTTGCCTGTTGTTGCTTGTGCTTTTTGTGCCCCACTATTGCAGTTTTCCTTATTTGACCCCCACTGTTGCTGTCTTCTTTATTTGGCCCCAATGTTTTTTTTTTCCCTTAATTGACCTTGTTCCGTGTTGTGCCCGTTCCAGCCACCACCGCCACCGCCCCCTTGACCGCCCCAGCACTCGCCTCCCAGCTGCTTGTTCCTCCCCCCCTCCCCTACTTAATGGCGGGCACTGCATGGTTGCGCCACTGGCGCGCCAAAGGCACGTCTAAGGCAAGCCCGACCGCGACCAGTGGCAGGAACCCTGGTCCATGACCTTACACCGCTATGACTTTGCCGCCCTCCTCGCACTCAACCTCGGAAAACTCAGAGACTGCCAACAGGCCTCGCCGAACTCTATCCACGGCCAATTCTCATGCCTCCACTGTTGTCAGACCTTCACCACAACCCCGACCTCCGACACCACCACCTACGACACCCTTAGATGCATCCTCCTCAACGTGCGGTCCGTACACAAACACTCCATGGAAATCTGGAACCCAACTCGAGTATCTCTCGCCCGACGTCGCCTTCTTCACGGAGACCTGGACCAACGCTCCCGACTTCAACACCGCCATCCCGGACGGATACAGGACCGCCCCAACCACCCGGGAGGGGGCCTCACCATCGCCCACAATAACACCCTCTGCCTCACCACCTCCAGCGATACCTTCCCCTCCGCAGAACAGCTGCACTTCTAGATCCAGAACACCCACAACACCACACTCCGAGGAACCCTCATCTATATACCCCCCGGTCCCGAACACCCTTCGCCACCACCATCACCAACTTCGTCGCAACCCATGCCGCCGCATCAATGAACAACATACTCATTGGAGACCTCAACTTCCACCTCGACAACACCAGCGACCCCAACTCCACCACTCTCGGTGAGAACCTCGCCAACATCGGACTCAACCAACTTGTCAGCACACCGACACACCGAGCAGGACACCTCCTCAACCCCATCTTCGTGGCAGGGAACAACATTCACTTCAGCCACACAACGCAACCGCCATGGATCGACCACCACAGCGTTCACTTCACCGTCGACAAACCCAAGGCACCAAAACCACCCCTCCTGCCCCGCCAATCACAAGGGAACTGGAGCAACGTTACCGACGAACAACTGCACTCCACCCTCACCTGAAACAACCCCACCTGGGCATCTGACGTAAACACCGCAGCCAAAGGACTCCACACTTGGATCTCCAACTGCGCAGACAAGCCTGCCCCACTACGCAACCCCGTCAAACAGCGCTCCAGGAAATCACACCTTCCCAAGACCTCTGCGACAAGCTTGGAACCTTCTTCCACTTCAAAATCAGAGCACTCTACGACCACTTCATCTGCCACCTACAAGACGCCGCAGCTGGCCCCCGGCCTCCCCAAGACACCAGCCAGCTCATCATCTAACTGGACACCTATCACGACCGAGGACACCACCACGACCATGAAAGGCATCCAATTG
Organism: Lissotriton vulgaris; assembly: GCF_964263255.1. Lineage (NCBI taxonomy): Eukaryota > Metazoa > Chordata > Amphibia > Caudata > Salamandridae > Lissotriton > Lissotriton vulgaris. Next base: position 1,849,666,426 of record NC_141694.1, on the reverse strand, counting down.
GGGGCACCCACCAACCCCTTCCCCCTGCACATCTATCACAGAGCAGCGGACACCATCGCACCTGAACTGCAATGGACCATCAACACCACCTTAACAACAGGCACCTTCCCAGACAACTGGAAAGGCGCAGAAGTCGGGCCTTTGCTCAAGAAGCCCACAGCCGACCCCACTGACCTCAAGAATTACCGGCCCATCTCGCTCCTCCTCTTCGCAGCCAAAGTAGCAGAGAAAGCAGTCAACAGGGAACTGACCCGATTCATCCATGAAAACCACAGCACCAAGACCACCTTACTCGCCACCACAGACGACATCCGCACCCTCCTGGACCAAGGCCACTCCTCGGCCCTCATCCTACCCGACCTGTCTGCAGCCTTCGACACTGTCTCTCACTGCACACTAGTCGCCAGACTACACCAAGCTGGCATACAAGGAACTGCCCTAGACTGGATCCGATCGTTCCTCAACAGAACAAGCCAAAGGATCAAACTTCCACCATTCCTCTCTGCCCCCATGGAAATCACCTGCAGAGACCCACAGGGGTCATCTCTGAGCACGACCCTCTTCAAGATGTACATGGCCCCCTTCGCAGCCATCGTCTGACAACACAACCTCAACATTGTATCCTACGCCAACGACACCCAGCTCATCTTCTCCCTCACTAGAGACCTCACCACCGCAAAACTCAACTTCCATTAGGGAATGCAAGAAGTTGCAGTCTGGATGACCAACATGTGCCAAAAACGTAACGCAGAGAAGACCGAAGTCCTCGTCCTTGGAACCACCCCCTCAGCATTGGACAACACCTGGGGGCTCACCGCCCTCAGAAGCCCACGTACCCCCACAAACCACACCAAAAATCTTCGCATCGTACTTGACTCATCACTCGACATGAACCAACAGGTCAACACTGTCACCTCCAGCTGCTTCAACACCCTCCGAAAGACTTTCAAATGGATCCTCCCGGATTCAGGGAAGATAGTCACCCACTCACTCATCACCAGCAGACTGTACTACGGAAACACGCTTTACGCCGGCATCAACAAGTCCCTACTCTGCTAACTCCAGACAATACAAAACACCGCGGCCAGACCTGTCCTCGGCATCCCCCAGCATGAACACATCAGCCAACTCCTGCGGAGACTCCACTAGCTCCCTGTGGAGAAAAGTCACCTTCAAAATCCTCACTCACGCCTACAAATGCCTACACAACAATGGACACAAATACCTCAACGACGGAATAAACTTCCACGCACCCAAAAAAAAATCTCTGATCTGCAAACCTCGCAGTGGCCAAAACCCCACGCATCCACAGAGCCAGAGCAGGTGGAAGATCATTCTCTGACATTGCAGTCACGACCTGGAATGAGCTACCAGCAGACATCAGGGGCGCCCCCTCCATGAACACTTCAGAAAGACTCTCAAGACCTGGCTATTCAGCTGAACGGACCTACGTTGCACCCCCCCCCCCCCAACCCCCAGATCCCTCCCCAGCTCTTTGAGACTCTCACGGGTGAGTAGTGCACTTACAATTCCCTGATTGATTGAATATTGAGGTTTGTTGGAGTGTTGGCACCAGTTTGATTCCCAAGTAAGGAAGCGCAGTGGGTAGCCATTGTATATGATATTTTGTTTGTAGTCTCATTACTAGTTCCTGGGGTATCGAGAGACCTAGTGCCTGCGACTTATCCATATTGATTCGAAAACCTGAAGCCCAGCAATATGCTTCAAGTTCTTCTAGAAGTACTGGTAAGATGTGGGCAGGGTTATCCAAAGTGAGCAGTATATCATCTGCATAAAGGCTTAATTTGTGATGCTCTCCCCCAAAGATCGCACTGTAATGTGAGGGTCCTCTCTTAGTCACTGGACTACGGTCTCCATGCAAAGAGCACATAAAAGGGGGTACAACAGGCAGACTTGTCTCGTGCCTCAACCTATCTCGAAGGAGTCTGAGATGTGGCCCTTCACCCACACTGATGCCATGTGGAGGTGATGATAGTTCATCATTCGCACTTTACATTTTTTGCGTAGGCCAAAAAAGTGTTATAACCTGTTCTAGGAAAGGCCAGTGCACCCTATCAAAGGCCTTTTCGGCATCTATAGCTAATGACATATTCTCCCTTGGGTTCTGTATGGTTTTCCGATAATGTGTAAAATATGTTTGGTGTTATCTCCCATTTGTCTGTGTGGGATACATCTGGCTTGGTCTGGATCTGTGATTGCGGGCAATAGTGGTCCCAATCTATGTGCTGAAATTTCGGTAAATAATTTAAAGGCAATGTTGAGCAAGGAGATAGGTCGATGGGAATTGCACTGCTGTTTATCCTTTCCTGGTTTGGGAACTGCCGAAATAGAAGCAGCTAGCATCGATGTGGGAATGGCACCAGGTTCTGTGAAGGAATTGAAGAGTCTTGTCAATATAGGGGCCAGGGCGTGACGGAATGTTTTATTGACGATAGAGGAATATCCATCCGGTTCTGGGGACTTGGAAATAGATGGGAAATAGCTGAAATGACCTCTTCAGAACTTATATCATCCTCCAGCTACACTGTCCGCTCCTGCGTGAAGCGAGAGGTATGCGCTTCTTGGAGTTGAGCAGTACTGTCTAAATGGTCCAGGTCTTGTCTTGTGTATAATTTTGCATAAAACTCCTTGCAGGAGTTTGCTATGTCATTAACCTCTGTGATAAGCTCATTCTCTTGGGATTGTAATGAAGGTACTCTCGTAGCCTTGCGTTTCATGCATAATTTATAGGCTAGGAGGCAGCCATACTTGTCCCCTCAACATAATAGACACGCCGTAGGCAGAGTCCTGCGTGTTCGGCTCGGTCAAGGTCTCGTCCAGCTAGCTGAGCTTAATATTTATTTATTTCACTTCTAGAGTGCACTATCACCTCCTATTAAATATTACGCCCAGATTCTGCACTACCTTCGCAGGCTTCACCAGTGGAGAAAAATCCACAGGCCAGAAGTTGCTGGGTAGAAGAGATTGTACCCTAGGCCTTGGGCGATATAACACCTCAGTCTTTCCTGTGTTAAATTGCAATGATTTGGCTTTCAACCAGTCCGCTGTATCTCGCAGGCAGTTCTGAAATACTTCCAAGGAGGTTGATTCATTTCCCTCCAAGGAGAGAATCAACTGCGTAGTTAACAATTTCGATCTTATATTGTTTGATGACCGTGATTAAAGGCTTCATATATATGTTAAATAATATCGGGCTAACTGCCGACCCTTGTGGGACGCCATGCGAAATGGTAGAGAAGGTGGATTGGAATGGAGGGAGGGACACAGCTTGTTCTCTACCCTGAAGGAAGGACTCAAACCACCCAAAGGCACTACCTGCAACCCCTACCTCTCTCAGCCTGTCCAGCAGAATACCATGGTTCACCTTTTCGAAGGTGGCAGACAGGTCAAGCAGGATCAAAACCCCTGCCTGTCCCCTGTCTGTCCGCCAACGAAGTTCATCCAGCATGGTCACCAGGGCCATCCCGGTGCCATGTGCTGACCGGAAGCCAAACTGAACGTCCCCCAGGAGCTTGTGCTGTTCTAGGTGTCTAGAGAGGGTGCCTGCCACCACCCGCTCTACAATTTTTGCTGGATAGGGTAGAAGCGAGATGGACCTGAAGTTCTTAAGGCATTCAGGATCAAGGGTGGGCTTCTTCAGTAAGGCGGTCACCACTGCTTGTTTCCACTGAGGTGGAACCACTCCAGTAGTAAGCGACTGGTTGCACACAAGACGGAGCGTAGGGAAAAACTCAAGCTCAAACTCCTTCCAGATTTTTGGTGGAATCGGGTCAAGCGGAGACGCAGATGTAATACCAAAGGCCACTTCCCTGAACTCCTCTGCAGACAGCTGCGCGAATTCCACAAGAGACTCGACTCCTCCCAGTTCATGAACGGCCCCAAGAGTCAACAGGCTGCCACAATCAGCTACTGCCAGGATTTGTTGCTGCTCCACCCCCAGATCATCAATAGTCAGTTTGATTTTATCCTGAAAGAACCTAGCTAGGTTCTCACAGAGTTCCTGGGAGGGGGGAATTCATTCTTGGCACAGTCTGGGCTAATAAGGCTATTCAAAATATTAAAAATGCTACGAGAGCTATTTGGGGCATCAAGAATCACACTAGAGGAGTACGCTGCCTTAACTCTATGGATCTCCATCTTATAGTCCACCCGCTTAGCTTTCCAAGCAAGCCTGTCCCTATCCAGGTATGCGTGCCTCCACCTCCTCTCCGCCTGTTTACATTCCAGTCTCAAATTATTGAGGCTGTCCGTAAACCAGGGGACTGAAGGTCTCCCCCTACTCCTATGATGTTTAAGAGGAGCAGAGGTATCTAAAACCGAAGTAATCTTCAAGCAGAGGGCAGCGTAATTCCCCTCATTCTGCAAGTCGGAGGCAAAGCATTCCTCAACCAAGAACGTGGATGAGGCGCCTTTTTTCCGAACAAGGGACTTCCAATCCCTGCTAACATACTCCCTCACTTGACTAGATGTCCCTGCAGTAGACGTGCCTGACTTCACAAAGAATTTAATCAGAGAGTGGTCCGTCTAGGCCATAGGTAGCACATCCCCAACAGTAAGGAGGTTGGTCTCAGAGAAAATCAGGTCCAACCGATGACCTCCTGTATGGGTTGCCTGCGAGACTCGCTGGGAGAGACCAAGGGCCTCACATGAATGAATCCTATTAAGAAATCCTGTGTTCATAGTGCCATTCAGCCACAGGTTAAAATCTCCAAGAATCACCAAATGGCTATGATTACCAGCCATGTTGGAAAACAATTCCAATAACGACTGCTGCCGGGCTAAAGTGAAGACCCCTGGGGTCTATAACAGATAATGCCAGTTAAGAAAAGCCTCTTTCGATAATATTCAAGTCCATTGTGTCTCTAAAAATCACCCCACCCCACCCCCCCCTCCCACTAGTTCTGGGCTTGTGGCGCATTTTAAACCCTGGTGGGCAAGCATTCCCAGCATCAACTTCACACTCCGGCGCAGTCCATGTTTCGGTCATACACAAGAAATCAAGTTCATGAGTCTCCAACACCAGTTGTTTCTTCAACACTGTGTTTAGGGAGAGACCTCACATTCAAAAGCCCACCGGCTATAGTGTCACTCCTCAGAAAATCAGACACAGGGAAGGCAGTGTTGGACAACATAAGGATGCCTCTATCACGCCCCCTCTCGCCAATGATATTAAGTTCTTTGCTGGTATAACGTCTGGGATCACCCTTTACAGCTGGCCCCAGTCCCAACCCAAAAGGAGCAGCATACCTGGCGCTGAGCGCGGATGGGCGCAGTCTGCTTTTGTGCCCGTGAGTCCTGGAGACTAGACCGCCACTCTGCTACTCCCAAGATGGCGGGTCCGCTCGCACGGACGGACCCCAACTTGAGGAGAGCAGTGGAAGTAAAACGCAGCTAGCCCGGGCCCCCTCTGCTCACAGGTAAGTGCAGAGTGAGATTGGAGACAATTTAAAAGTGTCCAGTGTAATTTAATACAAAATCCAATGAGCTACTAAAATGCCCCAAAATAAATATCACACTAAAGAAATATTTTTTAAAAGCAAGAGCCACAACCGTTAGCTCTTCAGCAGCAGCCTCCCACCTTCGAGCTGCCCTCACATCAGCTTGCAGTGCAGTTAGCTGGGGCTACACTCTTGGTGCACCAGTACAGTGGTGGATGCCTTTTAGTTCCTTGACCTGAGTGGAGAGGTTGTCTCTCTTTTCTATCCGTAGTGCATTGTCAGCAGCTGAGATAGAGATGAACTCCCTCCTTATTACTGTCTTCAGTGCATCCCACAGTGTTGCTGTAGATACATCAGGGGTGTCGTTGAGTGCTGGGTAATTAACAATAGCTGTTATGATTTGGGATATCACTGCGGGATGCTGCAGCATCGTTTCACACAGGCGCCATGTCCAACAGGGCGGAGCCATGATCAGGTTACTGACAGAGTTTCACCGCTGAATGGTCAGAGAGTACTGTTGGGTGAATGTCTGTTTCTGTTGTTAAGTATGGATAGTCTTCGTGCCCAAGAAGTAATCTAGTCTTTCATATGTTTTGTGTGCATGAGAGTGAAATGTGTATTCTCTTTATTCTGGGGGAACAGCCTTCCATATATCACAAAGACCCAGATCTCTCACACCTATACAGGCTCTTTGAGAGTCTCCCAGTCTGAACATGTTGTTGTGCTGATCTGTCAAGATCTATGTTAAACACTAGATGAAGGTCTCCCCCAAGAAGAACCTTAGTGTCTACTGTGAAAAGTGCCTCTGTTAATGCCTTATGTAAGGTTTGTGGCAGTCGTTAGGAGCTTGTAGTGATCCAATTAGGAAAGTGGTTTTCCCCAGTGTTATCTGGTATGTTAGTAATCTGCCTCCTTACGTCCAATTGTCCCCTTAAAAGAGTGCGCTATTAGTATAGCTACATCCGCTGTTTTGGAGGGAGCGGATGAGAATTGTTGTGGGAATGCCCACGACTAGAGACAGTGGCAGTCCCTGGATAGGAGATGTGTTTCTTGGACTAAACATATGTCTGCACCAGAATTCTTGAGGTAGGATAAAATTGCTTTACGTTTAACTGGGCCTTTTACATTTAGGGTTAATATTTTGAGGGTGCTACCTGGCATCACGTTGTAGGAAGGGGGTGAGTAGCGTTCGTATGGGCATGTGCATTACGGAAAGGTGAGATGATCATCTGGACAGGAGTATCGTGCGAAGTGTAAAGTGCAATCATGGTGAATCTAAATACAGTCCCCAACAAAAAGGTCTCCAACAAGGTGTAATCTAAAGTATATAGTGTTCGTGACATAGTTCCTGAGTCAGACTTCAGTTTTCCAGGTCTGAAGATCAAAGAAAAAGGGGTTCCAAAGTGTAGCTGGTGATCCCGTCCCTCACCCCATCCCTCTCAGGCCGATACACATTAGTTTAGATACTCATCTCTGCAAGGATCTTATGAGTCCTCTGTTTTGGCCAGGACCTCTGGGATAGATCGGAGTGCCGCCTGTTGCTCCTCTGCTATCTCGGCCCGGTCTGGGCATGTCAGACCGCTCTTCTTCCCGCTATTCTTGCTGTGGTTTCTGCGAAGCCTTGTATGGGAAGGAGATGTTGTTGATGGTTGATCCTCATTTTTGGGTTCAATGTTAAGGATTTGGAAGGTTTCGGTTAAAGAACGTTGTTGGTGAAGCTTGCCTCCTAGGCGCAATATTATACGAAAAGGGTGGCCCCGGGAGTAGGCCACTACCTTTTTCTCATAGGTGCCAGGTGACCGGCTTGAACTCACGTCTTTGTAATGTAATCGCTGCTAGGTCTTGAAATAGTATAGGTGTATGGCCTCGAAATTTAAGGGGGTGCTTCTCACGCGCTTTACAAAGTATGTCTTCTTTCTCAGGGACGTCAGGGAGGCACACCAAAATGTCCGCCGGGGGACCCCTTCTGGGCGTGCTCTCCCAACTGGATGGACATGGTCTATTTTGATAAGTCTCAGGGAGTTGTTCCCAGGATATGGCGGAAAAGGTCCCCTACATGTGCAAACCTGTCTCCTTCAGCCTTAGATGCCACTCATTGTATGCATATGTTGCTGCATCTAGACCTGTTTTCGAGGTCTTCAGTGTGAGCGACAATGGCCAGGTGTTGGTCTTGGAGTCTGACAACCTCCTGTTCTAGGGAGTGCATCTCCCCTTCAAAGCTGTCTCCATGTTCCTCTAGTGTTACAGCGCTGTCTCCCAGGAAATCTATGTTCCTTCGGACAACTCTTATATCCTGCGATAGGTCTCGCTTGATTTCCTGGAGATCTACTTTAAGGAAGGAGAACAAGGATTCCAGAAAAGCTCTGGTCAATGGCTCATCCGATGCAGCCTCGTCTAGGGCCTGAGACTTGTCTTGGGGGGGGTGAGTAACTTGAGCTCCAGCCGCTGTGCTCATGGGACCAGTGTGCATGTCCTTGATCGTGCGGTCTTTCTTGGAGCAAGGAGAGGCCATATTTTAGTGGGGGCTTGTCAAGTCTTTTGTTGCAGAAAAGCTACTATAGGACAGTCGTGTCAATGGGGCCTCCCTTCACTTGCTGTATTATCGGCTTGGAGTGCGCGCACTTCGGATGCTTCAAGAGGCCGTGTCCTCAGTTCGTGCGACAACCGGTATTGCAGCATCATGCTTGCAAGGGCTAGCGGTGATGGCAGGCAGCTGTGGGTCCCAACCACAATCGAGGTCTATCTCCATTGCGGTTGGGGGTAGCACCCTGTGCATTGATCAGTGTGGTGACTCCCACCTGTGTAGGGCACCGGTTCGAAAGAGTCTTGAATCAGGGGTCCCTCCTCTAGGCCCTCTCGGGAGAGGGCTCTGCACGGCTTACTTTGCCGCTGATTGTGGTCAGTCTCCTCCGGCTTCTAACCTTGGGGGCCATGTGACAGCTCTCCAGGCGGTCTGTTTGCTCTTGTTCTTCCTGATCTTCCGCCCTCAGAGGTAAGTTCATCCAGGGTAACCCTTTTAGGGATCTGCCGCTACTAGCGTCTTTGCGACTTCTTGGTGGGTCAGGGCCGCATGGGGGGGGGGGGGGGGGGGGGCGGGGTGGCGAATGTGTCTCTCTATGTTTACACTTTCCTCCTGTCGCAGACTGGTGGCAGGGTCGGGGCTAAGGTGTCAGGGTCCGTGAATGCACTTTTGTGCTTGTGGCCTAATTCAGGTCTCCAAGGCTCGCCCTATATGGGTCCGGCCTTCTTGTTGTAGCTCTGTCATCTCTGGGCCCAGGCATTGCAGTGGGCGGGGGGGCATCTACTCTCCGCCTCCACTGGTCAATGGAGTTGTAATCCAGCTGCTATAGCAAGCCTACCTGGATAAGTACCAGCCGATCCTCGCAAGTTAAAGTGCCTGGTCGGTCTGTAGCTCTCTTGGGCCCGGTTTAGTCTGTCGGAGACCTCCTCGGTTCTGCTCCTCCCTGTATCCAGTCGCTCTCAGCAGGAGGCCCTGGGCCTGCTCACTCAGTCTCCCAGGGCCCTCCTAGGTTTCGTCTCTGACGTGTGCTCTCTCCTGCCCTCTGTCGGTGTTCCGTCTTTCTCCTCCCCGGGGTGGCTGCTCTGCTCACTGTCACCAATTCTCCGGCACGTCTCTCTGCCCCAGGCCCCTCCTCCGTTGTTCCAGCCACTCCTCTCAGGTCGCTATGAGCGATCGTCTCTCTTTCCTCCGTGACCCCCACTCTGCTTGTCGGCTGCTCAGCTTGCTGGTGTCCGGTCCAGATTCACCAACTCTTCTGTTGTAGTGCGTCAGTCCAGGCCGTTCCGTCTCCGCTCCAGGGACTCACTTCGGTCCACTGCGATTGCTCGTCACGTCCATTTCATAGATTGCCGCCAGGCTCACCAGGAGCAGGATCACCAACACCTCCGATTTGGTTCACCGCTCTCAGAGGTATTTATGTTCTAAAACTGGCTAGATTGGTGACTGGGACGGAGAGACTGGATCAGGACATCTTACCCGTCTGCCATCTTCGCCATGCCCCCAACAATATGGCTTTAGAAGGGGCATGGCTACTTCCGAACAGTGCCTCAACTTGTCCTTGATTGCCAGTAAGCACATGAAGTCCAAGAAGAGCTTTGTACATCTGGCCTTCATTGACTTATCCAGTACCTTTGATACCATCAACCGGGACAAACTGTGGACCCTGATGGAAGATATGGGTGTAAAAAAAGTGGTAGTAGTCCTCCTACGGAGGCTTCACACAAGCGCATCGGTCATCATAATAAATGGTAGCAAGGGGACAAAAAATAAAACCCATTATCTACTGAAAGGGTTTGTTAAGGCTGCATCTTGGCTCCTTTCCGGGAATCGGCAGGACATGTGTACCTCTGCTCTCATATGCAGGTGATACAGTTTTGTTGTCAAAGAAAGCTATGGGTCTTCAGAAATCCCTTGATGCCTTTGAAAAAGTTATGACTTCCTTTGATTTAAAAGTTAATAGTAATAAATCATACTTCATGGTATGTGGTCCTCGTACCACAAAAAACAAAACGTTTGTGATGCATGGAAAGGTGATAGAAAAAGTTCAAAGTTGTTCTTACTTGGGTTATCTATTCAACACACACTCAGTTAAAATGGGATCCCCTCCTGAGTGCATCAGACAAGCAGGGCAGCGGAAGCCCTCTTGTGGTTTGCATTTAGGTTGGGGCAAAAACCAGTAAAAGAATGACTAACTCTATAAAGCTAAATGCCTCCCTATTGCCACCTATGGGCTAGGGATCTGGGGGTATAATATATGCCATCAGTTCAAGTAATAGAAAACAATTTCATTAAAAGACTTCTGATGGTACCAAAAAGCACCTCTACGATATTCTGTCATACAGAATTGTGCCTACATCTTATAGATAACCGTATTGGGCTTGCCCTGTTGTCCCTATGGGTTAGGATTTGGTGATCTGAGGATTTAGGGTTCTCAAGAGACGTCATTGTGGATTGCCTTGCGTCTCATAGAAATGATAAGATCCTCTGGCTTCACTTTCTGAAAGACCAATTATATGAGCTAGGAGTAGATCACTTCTTTGAAAAACCCCTTAACATTCCCCCATATGCTAAAGACCGTATTAAACAGGCTTCCTTCAATATGAGCAACTTATGTAAGCCACAACCTTCAGTTTGTTTGGGAGCCCCCCATCCCACTAAGGCCATCCTATAGTTTTATTTAACCTTTACCATTAATGTCAAGACTAGATTTCATCTTACTAGGTTTTGGGCAGGCACTGTGCACTTTTTGGTAGCGTTTTCAGTCAAGGAGGATGGTCAGATAAGCTCATGCCATGCCCCTGTGACAACTTACCCAAGCAAACCATGTTGTACTTTGTACTGTTCTGTGCACTTTACAAGTCTGTGAGAGTTAGATATCTACTCCTTTTATTTAGAAAGCTTCGACCATGCACATATAGCGAGGGTTTTTGCAATCTACTCTCCTTGGCCTATACCGATACCTGTGTCGCAGTAGAAAAAATGTTTTGGGGGCGCAGCTGTGATCAGAAAGCAATACAAGTAGAATCAGTTCTAGTTTTTTCTTTTTCACGCCTTTTAAAATTATGATGTCCCATGTGAGATGTAGGGGCAGAGAGGGAGATAAGGACTGGTCTAGCTGTTTTGATATCTATTGATGGCTTTAAGGTCTTTTATTGGTTCAGTTGTATTATTTTATTTATTTATTAATTTTATGTACCTTAACATCCCTTCAGAATCAGGCCAGGCTGGATATAGAATAGCAGCTCGGGTGACTGGGCGGACGCTATAATGGCATTCTTTTGGCTTTTACATTGAGATTCCTGTCCCCCAGGTGTAGGGTCTCATCATAAATAAGATGCACCTTATATCTCATGATGTTTTAAATGGTATAGAATGTCATTATGTTTAACAAGGTCTTTTCAGTGTATTGTAAACTTTATTATATGCGCTGTTATGGTTCATTGAATGGAAATAAAGCTTATTTGACATGACCTGAACAAGGAGGCTAGAAGACAGCTACATGAGCACTTGTAACTAAACCACCTCTTGCACGACCATCAATCCGAATTCAGACAAGGTAGTGGCACAAAGTTCCCTCCCCAGTATTCAAAACGGAAATACAGCTTTCCCCTGATGAAAACTGAAACTTTAAACATATCAGCAAGTTACAAAAACGTAAAACAAGACATCTTCCTAAGAAAACTTTAAGATCTAAGTGGACGGTCCAGAGCTGAGCTCGATTTGATCATTGTTTTCAAATCTCAACCAACAGTTGTGGATTAGATCCCCTGATTCCTCATCAAGCGCTTTATACTGCCTGAAGTTTAATGTGTAAGCCCACCAGCACAACTCTTCGAGCAACATCAAGTGACCTTAAAATGTATGCAAAAGACATACATTTTCCCCAGCTAAAAACTGAAGCACCCCTACTTGTTTGGATCACATTTTCCACTGGACAAAATAGATTCCTCTTCATGAATGGAGCACTCTACAAGATCCTACTATTAGAAGAAACAGTACACACCCCAATCCCCTTTGAATAGCCTTTAGTCTTGATGCACCACGATGCACAGCCCTGAAAATCTGGAACATGGAGATTATACTTAGCAATTTATTTTTCTCTCAAAGTCAACAAAGTGGACAATGACATCCATCAACGTCAATCCACCTGAAAAACCTTCCTGCAGGTCAGTGCAGACCCCCAAATACAGTCAACAAGAACTCTAGTGATGGCACACCTGGCAGATTACAACATCGCCTACACTGGGCTCTCTAAAAAGCTTGTTTAGAGACTACCAGAATTCCAAAAAGCAAGCAGCCAGATTATGTTTACATTTGCAAACTGTTGTTGACTATATCAAACCAGCCTTAAAAGGGCTTGAGTCACTCCCAGCAGACACAGTGATCCCATTCAAAACCCCGCGTACCGTACTCCAGTCCAACCGTGGACCAGGATACCTGAAATAAGTACTCCACATTAAACTCCCAACAAAAGTCTTCAATCTTGATCAACCCACGATCATTCAAGAGAGAGATTGCTGAGATTCCTGAGCCCCAGACCTACGGAATAGACTGAATCCGAGTCTGGAGGCTGGTTGAAACTCCTTCTGGTTTTGAAAATGAATTAAGATGGAATTGTTCCAGACCACCTTCATCTGAATTCCTTGCCACCGGGTGTAGCATCTGAAGAAGATTGGACTGAGGACTCACTGGTGCTGACTGGACTTGAACTTCACTGCAGGCTCAATATCCAGACACTTACTGCCCTGCAGACTTGCTCCTGTGTCCTCCACATGAGAGCAGTGACCATCTGAATGTTGACATGCATATAAAACTCAAAAAATGAATTAAGCCTTCATGGACGGATTCTGCGATGGAGCTGGATATCAAGAGCACAGTGGTGGATAGACACAGCCACTAACTTTCTTTTTTAATAACTATATTTTTATTTTTCTCTTTTAAAAGGCGCAGTTCATAGATGCACTGAACTAACTGGTATGCATTTACTAATATCCCAGAAATCCTATCTTGGCAATCCTCTTCCCCAGTGCAGTTGCAAGTATAAACTGCAACGTAAGTGTAATGAAGTATGAAGAATGACTGTTTAAAATTCTTTATACATAAGTTTTATTCATAAAACAAAGAATCACTCAACCTTCCCGGCCAGCCGCGATTACACAATTCTAACTGTCAAAGTATGGAACGTTCCACATGTCATATGGAATGCTGTCTATGTAATGTATAACCCATCTCCTTTTCACTGACATGAGAACACAATTAGAATTAAAATGATATTCAAGAACAATTAACACAGTACTCCGAGTGGGTGCATAATGAAGTGAAGGAGAGCAGAACATGGCAGGTAGGTGAGCAGGGGTGGATGGGAACAAACATCAGACAGGACACAGTAAAGGACACTGGGAGTTATAGACAGTGTTAGCTTTTAAGTTATCTGTTTTTAGAAAGCAAAATGCAAACCAATAACAATGCAAAAACTAAAAATGCAAACTGAAAATAATGCAACATACAAGACTCTGCTCATTTTCTTTACGCACAGAAAGGGGTTACTCGTGCAAAAGTTACATAGATATATAATCCTTCAAGTAGATAGGGGAGCTTTTCTCCTTTGCACCCCTTTCCACGGAACCGGTTGTTTCACATGGACCCTCCTTCGAGGACTTAGTAATACTGTTTATAATCCCTCTTTATGACATCATTGTTTGCTGATGACCATTGTGCAATTTTACCCAACTGCCACCGACAACTTTGACTTTGCAAAGACCCCTATCAACAATAGGCCTCCCACAGTGTCTGTGAATGGGGTCTCCTTGAAATTGAAGGGAGCGTCTCCCTCCCTCCCTTATGTATCCAGATACCATCCCTGAGAGGCCAAGGGAGGGGGCCCTTCCATTTCAAAGAAAGGTGACACCTTTCTATGTAATGGATCGCCAGGGACCCGACAGGACACATCACCAGTGCGTGGCCCCATGCTGGTGGGCTGAGTGCGAGGCCCTGGGCAGCTGCCCATGCCTAGCGCCGGCCCTGACTGCAATATTCAGCACTCTCAATCGCTATACAACACTTCAATAACACCCCAACATATTCAAAGGTTTATCCCCCTCCCTCCCCCAGATGGTGTGGGCATGTAAGTTCAAGAGAATACATCATGTGGTATGTGGTTGGCAGCGAAGAGTACGCATCTTAATAAGAACTGTAAACGTGAAGTGCGCTACCCGGTTCCCTAGTTCTCATCATCGTTCAGTGGGATTGATAGGGCCTGCACCAATACCTCCCATGCCCTCGCATACTCCAGCATCTTTTCCTGACCTGAACGTTGTGCCTGCCTCATCCGTACAGCGCTCTCACTCGTCGCCCATTTTCGAAGTTCCACCTTCCATCACTTATAGGACGGACCCTTCTTCGACTTCCAATGTAGGGTAATCTCTCTCTTCGCTAGTATGAGCCTCATATCTATAAACTTACTTGTTATTTTTGTTTTGGGCGTATGGGGGAACCAAAGTAACGGACACGTGGCCATATCATAAGTGAGCTCCCTACTTGTGACTTCATCCAACAGCTCTCCCACTTGTACCCAATAGCTCCCCAATCTCGGGCAGTTCCAGAGCATGTGTTCCAGATCCGCCCCCTCCTCTAAGCACCTGGGGCATGCCGCGTCCTGTACCTGGAAATATTTCTGAATCTTCCCTGGTTTCAGGTAGGCCCGGTGTAGGATAAAGAACTGTATTAATGGCAGCCTCGCGTTCCGTGTGCCCTTCCACGCCCATTGGATGATACACCCCCACGTCGTGTCCGTATAGGTCTTCCTATCCCCGCCTCCCATTTGGACTTCAAAGCTGCCAACGGCTGTATCCCCTCTTGCAGTATCCTGGAGTGGAGGCAGGTGACAGCCTTAACGGTCCCCGATGCCATTACCACATACTGGCATGCCATTGTCGTCTTTGGTTCCGTTTGGCCCCCCCGCCAATGCCTCCGAACCGCCACCACCACTGCGGCATGGACCAGGAAGTCACCCAATGGCAGGTCGTATCTGTCCCGTAGAGCCGCAAAGGTCAGCAATTCACCCTCTTCATACAGGTCTCCTACCATCTGAAGTCCTAACCGCTCCCATTCCTCAAGGGCAGACCAGTCACTCCTATGAGGAAGCGCAGTCAGCATCCCCAACGGGATCTCCAGAGCATATGGGTGCAAAACTCCTGCTTTACGCTGGCTACATCTCCGGCGTAACCCAGACGGGAGCGTCCGGAAGGAATAAAGGAGCCGTGGTAACGCCACCATTTTAAGTAGGGCTATTCTCCCCATGACTGATAGTGGGAGCGTGGACCAGAATGCCATGCTCCCCTTCAAGGCTCGTATGCACCGCCCCACATTCCCCTCCAGGACATCCACAGCATCATGGTATACTCAAACCCCGAGATAAGTGATGCATCGTGGTTCCCACTTTATTTCTCGGGGAGGGCCGGGGTCTCCGCATTTGGGCGGACTGGCAATAACCTCGTCTTCCTCCAGTTCACTCTGAGCCCCGACAGGTCCCCAAACCGGGTTAACAGGGTAATTGCCCCTCGCAATGCTTCTCCCGTGTTCTCCAGATATAGGAGTAGATCATCGGCATACAACAAGATGCGATGCGATATCTCATTTTCCCAGAGCCCATCAAAGCACTGTCCCGACCTTGCCCGCACAGCCAGTGGTTCTATCACTAGAGCAAACAGCGGGGACAGTGAACATCCCTGCCGTGTCCCTCTCCCAACTGGATACTGGTCAGATATCAGTCTCCCCAGCCGTACCCTAGCCACCGCCGACGAATAGAGGACTTTGACCCAAGTTCCAAAGTGCGGCCCCAAACCAAATCTGTTCAGCACTGCGTAAAGATATTTCCATTCCAGGGTATCAAAAGCCTTTTTTAAGTCTACTGAGAGCACCGCTGGCGTGTCCAGCCCGTGGTGGTCCGCGCCCATTAACCCCAGAAGCCGGCGTATATTCGTGGAAGTGTTTCTGGTTGGAATAAATCCGGCCTGGTCCGGGTGCACGAGGGTGGTCATGTATGGCAGGAGCCTAGTTGCTAATATCCTGCTCAGTATCTTATGTGAATGTATTTGAGCTTATATAGCGCACAGCTACCCGCAGTGGGTTTCCCGGCGCTTGCTTAGGGAACCCGTCCTGGTATTCCCCTGTGAGATAACCCCAGCAGGGTATCCACAAGGTGAAAGCCAGGCATCCCGCCGCGAGGGGCCGTTGTGGAGATTAAGCAAGCTATTGCCCAGAGTCGCAGAGTGTGAACCCGTGAGTCGAGAAGGCACCGGAGCGAGAATTATCGAGTCCGTGGAATTTTTTGGCCCAAGACCCGCCGAGGCGGGGAATTGAACCCTGGTCCAGGGCCGATCTCAGCTTCCGGGTCTGCCGTCTCTAACCCCTGAGCCACACTTCCCCAGTCATCAGCATAGATAACGGCCTGTACGATGTGACATCTACTCCGTTCCTGCCCGGTTTTAAAAGAGGGACAATGAGTGCTTCCCGCATGGAGGACGGCAGAGAACCCTGCACCTTAGCCTCCCTGTAGACTTCTAGGAGTCTTGGGGCAAGTAGATCAATGTACTGTGCATAAAATTTCACCGGCAGCCCGTCCACTCCCGGAGTTTTGTTCTGAGCCATAAATTGATTGCGCTTCGTACCTCAGCCAGCGTGATGTCCCCTCCCAGTAACTTAGCCTGTTCCTCTTCCAACTGTGGTATCTGAGACTCCTCCAGATATTCAACTAGTACGTCGCTTTCCGCCCGCAAACTACTTTCGTATAACACTTCATAATAACCCCGGAAGCGTGCCATGATCTCGTGTTGGGCATATACCACGGTGTCGGGTTCCGTCTCTATCGCTAGTATCGCATCCCCTCTGCATCGGGTCCGCCAGCCATGCCAACAACGCCCCTGTTTTGTCTCCCTCTGCATGTATCCTCTCCATATACTTTTTATAATCAAAGCTACGCAATATTTCCACCTCTACCGCCACTTGCTCCTTTGCTTCAAGCAATTGTGTTTGCAGTGCCAGCTGCTCTGGTCTCTGCTGTTCCAGTGTCCTCAGTTTCCCTTCAGCTTTGTCTATGTCGGCCAACAATACCTTCCTCATCCCTGCATATTTGCTAATATATACCCCTTGGACTACAACCTTAAAGGTGTCCCACTCTACCGCTCTGGATGACGCCGTTCCTGCATTTTCTGCAAAAAATTGCTCCACGCCTTCCCTTATCGCTGCCTGGTATGCCTGGTCCTCCAGGGCTTCCGGGCGCAGGCGCCATGTTGGAATGGACGATCTTGCTGACTCCCAGTTAAGAGAGATCAACAACAGGTTGTGGTCCGATATGGTCCTGGTCAGGTACTCTGATCTTCCCGCCAAGGAGGCTATCATTCCCGAGCACAGAATCGCATCTATGCGAACGTGGAGCTCATGGAGAGCCGAAAAAAAGGAATAGTCTCGGTCCCGGGGGTGCTGACTACGCCAGACGTCCACCAATCCCCACCTGTCCTGCCAGTTTACCCTGTTCTGTGTTAGCCGGCGCACCGGTGAGTCTGTCAGCGGAGGGTGAGATCTATCCAGGTCGACATCCGTGAGCGAGTTAAAATCTCCGCCTACTAATACCGGGTTAGTAAAGCAATGCGCTAGGGCTCCCGACAGGTGCTCAAAGAAGTGTGCCTGTTCAGTGTTTGGTGCATAGATACTGCAGAGTGTGATGTCCCTCCCATTCAGTCGGCCCTCCACCGCCACATATCTGCCCCCTGGATCCACCACTTGTCGTGTAGCCTGGAAAGGGACCCTAGCCCTGACCCATATTAAGGCACCTCTCGCGAATGCCGAGTACGACGTATAAAAGACCAAGCCCCTCCATCTACGCTGTAGCGCCTGCCCTTCCACTGTAGTTAGATGAGTTTCTTGGAGGAAGGCTATTTGAACTCCCCTCCTAACTAAATACGCGTGGGCCTTGTGCCGCCTTGTCATCGTGTGCAGGCCGCGCACATTCCAGGAAATGCAAATCAATTCAGGTAATGCTCCCATCGCTAATTAACCAACTCCCCTCAATCAGTGCCATGATTCCGCCCACACCAAACGTTCCCCTCTGTAAATCAACATTCCCAACTCTCCCCCCCCAGAACAGGACCTAACATCAAAGTATCAGCCCCCATCCAAACACAAGCAACAATTCAAACACTCAACTACGTTCCGCAGTAGCCACTGCAGATGTGCCTTAAGGGCTAGTGGGGTGTAACTCCGGCCCGACAGGCAGCAACGCCAGCCCTCCGTAGCGTAAGTTCGCAACATTCGACCCCCATCTTCAGTATTCAGGAATCATCAACCCTGTTTGTCCGGTAACCCCAACCTCCATCAGTTCAGGCGAGCTTCTCCATGTCAGGCATCCAGTACCCCATCTGCAGTGTTTGATGTGACCTTCGGTCCCTGGGCACTGTCCGTCTCTGATAACTCAGTTTCTGAGCACGTTTTGTGCCCCTCTGATTCGGTTCCCCGTATCGATGCACTGCGTTGCGTCCCAGAAAGTGCCTTCACCGCCTGCTTCTCCTCGCCCGTCTGGGAAGTCTAAGGTTTCTGTGAGCCCTGTCGCCGCCGGCGTATTCGCTGAGACTTTCAGACTTGTGTGGTCTCTTGAAGCTCCAAAGCACGGCACCCTCTGCGATCCGTTCCTGCTTTATAAGTTTCCAGCCACGCCCACGCCTCGTCGGGCGTTCCAAAGAAATGTGTTGTGCCGTCCAATATAACTCTCAACTTAGCTGGGAAAAGCAATGAATACTGTATTTCTTCTGCTCTGAGTTCCCGCTTGACTGGTAGAAAGGATGCTCGAAGCTTCTGAGTCTCGTAGGTGTAATCCGGGAATAAAGTCGCTTTACTGTTGTCCACTGTAAAGGGTCCATCTCGACGTGCCTTTTGGAGCAACAGATCTCTGTCCTTATAATGAAGTAGCTGAGCCACCACAGGTCTTGGCGGGCAGCCCGGCCACGGTCGCGCAGGGACACGGTGTGCCCGTTCGAGCGTGAAGAGAGTGGAGAGGCCTACGGGGGCCACTACTGTTTGCAGCCATGGTTCCAGGTATCCAATCATGTCACTCCCTTCTATTTTTTCGGGTAGGCCTACTTACGCGTATGTTGTTACGCCTATTCCTGCCCTCCGCTTCCTCAGCCCTTTTTTCCAGGGCCTGCATACGCTCCAACACGTTCGTCATCTTGCCCTCCAGGGCTGCATGGGCCGGGGCTAGATCCTGCAGCTTGTCCTCAGTGGATTTCACTCGGTCGGTGAGTTTGGAGTGGTCAGCACGCAACAGCCCAAGCCCCGTCGCCACCTGAGCAATATCCTGTCGTAATGCCTCTCGTGTCACTGCAATGGCCTCCAGTATGCGGTCTAGTTGAAGTTGCAAGTCCACAGGTCCATTCGGTGCCTGATCTTGTGTTTTGGGTTCGATGGTCCCCTCCTGCTTCCTCTTGGGCTTGGCCATACTCGAGTAGACTGCACCAGGCCTCCGCCGGGATTAACTGTGCACGTGAAAGTAATTGTCTGCAGTTCACTCCTCGGCACCCTGCACTTGTGTTATAGGTCCACAATGCCACCGATATTGTACTCTAAAGGAGTGGGGCGTAACAGCAAGAAGCCTTCCTCCCATCAATGCCCTAGCCGCAGGTATTAGCCACTGTCATCCGGCCGGCGGTCCAATTTCCTTCCCCTCCGTATGTTATTGTGCGCACCAACCAGCCTCATTCGTTCACCGTTGGTGCCTAGCGCTTTTAAACAGTGTCCCGCGGGCCAGCAGCCGCTCTCTCAGCTCCCCTCTGTGTGTTCACCCCTCCAATGCCACCTCCAGTGTCTTGATGTCCGTGTCCATGCCAGCAACTCAGCCCAACCCAGGGGTAGTCAAGCCCTGCACAACAGCCCGCCGCGTTCAGCCTCCCTGCATTGGTCCATTAGCCCGGTGTGATCTTCTGCTAGTGTGCCTCTGTCCGTGGCCTCTACCTCTATCGCACCTCTGCTGCAGTGATCTCCGTTATGCCTCCGTTCCCGTGAGGGTCACTCCAGGCCCTCACGAAGCATGGCGCTCACAGGTATGCTTTCCCACCGCACTCGTCCTCTCGCTTGCGGTTCACCTTCAGCTCCAGCCAGAGTCGCACCGTCACCATCACCACAGTTAGCCAAGGACCCCGCCTGGCGGTGGATATTTTTGTTCCGCTTCCCCCCGGTTCGCAGGACGCGGCCCGCCGGCCCCCCACCCCCACCACTACTGCGGAGGGCCCCAGGCTGGCGGCTGGAGTCCAGCCACCAGCAAAGCCTCCGTCACCACTCGTCTCCTCAACGATGATCCGGTAGTCTGACGCCTCCCGATCCCGAACCGAGGGTTCCACTGGGCGTTGCGCACTGCCAGCGCCACTTGTTCGGGTAAGCAGCGCCCGGCCTCACGTTTCATGCAGCGGTCTTCAGCTGTAGTCGGCTGACCGCCCGCTTGCAGCGGATCTCCTCCTGCACTCCAGGCTGTGCTGCTTCCCCCTCAGCGGTCACACTCACAGCCATGCCTCTGCCATTTTGAGGCCATAGCGCCCGGCCTTGCTCTGTTCTCCTGGGCCCGGCAGGAGTTGCCCCTCTCGCCACTTCCTCGGTGTCTTCGAGCGGGTGTCCCCCCGTACTGTTGCCGTTGTGCCCAAGAGGCCGCCGCCGTCACAGCGCCATCCGCTCGCTATTCGCGACTCCTCTTCCGCATCGTACCATGGGCGGCCGCCGTTTTACCCGGACTCGGTGGTGGAGCTCCAATGCTCGGCTCGCAGCTCTTAGCGGCTCCAGAGGGGTCCCCGGCTGCCCTCAGGTCTTCCAATTCTGTGCCCTGCTGCACCGGCCTCTAGTGGGTCTCGTTTTCGGGTCCAGTCAGTGACGGGAACAGGATAAATGCGAGGTCAGGCGCGGAGCTCCGAGCTCAAGCCGCCATCCCCTCCCATAACATTTCCTTAATGACCTTTTGTACTGATGATCTTGCTGCAACAGCTAACTGCGCTGTCCCCTTCACCAATCTGTTCACCCTCTCACACAACCCATTCCCTTGTGGATTATAAAGTGAGGTACATGCGTGCCTTAAACCAACTTTCCCAAAAACTCTTCCAACTCCTTTGTAGTTAGCTGGGTGCCGTTGTTTATAAGAATTACTGATGGACTACCTTCTCTAGTGAAAACCTCACTCAATACATTAATGGCTGACACTGTGGTAGTGCACTTCATGAAGACAACCTCCACCCATCTTGATCCACAATCAACCAAAAGAGCTGCAAACCTTTCATGCTCTTGCAATCCATAGAATGGTCCAATAAAATCTATACAGACCTTATCCAAAGGTACAACAGCCTCAATGACTTATTGCGCACCACTGCCTTTGCCCAAACCAACACGTAATCTCTTTTCAGACTCTCTACAACACTCACAATTCTCAATCAATTCCTTTATCTGTTTGCCCATGCTTGGCCACCAAAACATGTCCTTCACACTCCTTCCTGTTAACGTCTACCCCAGTGGACCCTCATGAGCATAGCCAATTAACCTACCCGTCATGGACTCTGGTGGCACAAACCTCTCAACACTAACCACCCATTTTGCATGGACACCTCGAGTCTAAGACCTTCCGGTAGCGTACTTTCTCTTGCCACGCCCTCCTTGACCATCTTCACAACACCCTTTAGAGTATCATCCTCTTGCGTGCCTACCATCCACTCTGCCCTAGTGATTGAACATCCCAGGCCCTCCGTGATGTCATCCAGAGTTGTTACAACCTCCTCAACTTCCAATTTCTCAAGCACCGCCTTAGTGTCTGGTAATCTCGACAAGCAGTCTGCAACTTTATTTCTCCAACCGGGAACATACTCCACGTGACAGGAGAAATCTTGTAACTTCACAACCAACAGTTATAGCCTCCCCAAGCAATTTTGTGTTCCATTTGGACCAAGCACTTTAAGAAGAGGCTGATGATCGGTCCTTAATGTAAAGGCCGCACCACACAAAAATACTCTGAAAACTCTGGTGGCCCATGAAGCTGCAAGTGCCTCACACTCATCACAGAATAATTCCTTTCAGCAACTGTCAGAGAACGTGAGGCAAAGGCAACAGTTTTCTCTTGCTTATCCTGTATTTGTGCCAGAACCGCACCAATACCCACCACACTACATACATACAAGGCGCCTTGATGCCTTCGGGTTTTAGTTGCGCATTATAAATTTTATTTCATTCATTCACTAGCATCAACAGATGCCTCAATATAACCCAACGCTCCAATGGTAGTACCCTGATATCCATTTAAGACTACATCAGAGGAGAATATCGCCATGTCTTTTCAGACCGCATCGAACATCTCCTTGGCAATAATGGTGTATGATGATCCAGTCTACCATTAAGGACAACACTTCACCATTAATATCAAAACCAGCCTTAGGTCGAATCCTATTCTTAGCCATATCGCCAGCGTATTCATCCCCCTTACCATGAGCACCCTGTGCTTGGTATCTTCATCCTCTATGACAGCTACTTTATTCGTGATGGCTTTGCACATGCATGCGTAGTGACACTTCTTCCCACATTTATGACATTTCTTCCTTTGGGCAAAACAATTCTTGGTGTCTGCAAGGTGAAATGTACTTCCACACCTATGACATGCTGGTATAGAGCCCTTTGCTGAAGTAAATGTATTTTTACTCTATTTAGCTTTACTTACGCTGGTACTGGTGCCACCTGGGTTTGTTCTGCTACTCACATTGACACACTTGCATAGTTGCTACCTCCATGCCCCTCTCCTGTTGAGAAGTCTTCATGTCCCTCATACACTTTTTAGATTCTTCTACTACTTTCCCTATGGCAAAAGCTTCCTTCAATGTTGGATTGCTTGCAGCCCATAACCATTCTTGTGTTTTTTTGCTGTTGCACTGTACAATCAGTCGATCTCTTATCATCTCCTCCTGCCTTTGTGCAAATTGGCATTTAGTCGACAGTCCCCCACTGTGCCTTTAAGACAGGTAAAGCCTGCTCAGCTTGCTGTAGGCTTCCTTGAAATACATGAGACTCCGCCCTTTGTCAAGGCTCCATGAGACTCTGCCCATGTCAAGGCTACTGCTGTTCACCTTCCTTTGTATGGTTCTAGGGCATGATTGAGCTGCAAGTATCTAAAGAATTGGGTTTTACAAAGGGCTAAGTCATCTGACAATTGTTTCTTTGATTTAATGTGGCTCTAAAGCCCAGAGGTCCCCCAATTTTGAGACGCTAACTAGATCCAAGGAGTGAAACCCTAGCAATCTCCCAGCCTGCATAAGCCACACCCCATGGCATAAAGGAATTTCATTAATTGGTTTCCCTTTTTGTCTGGCCTGCCACCTCCCTGAATGCAGTCTCTAGGGGCTATCTGTATCCATGGTGCCCTTGAAGCTCGAAGTTCCATCCGCATCACAAGATGTACCTTTGTTTCGGCAGGGTGCATTGGTTAGGCCAGCCACGTCAGATAATAGTAATGGCCCAATCCTGGTCTGCAAGAGAAAAAGGAGCGAGAGCTTGCTGGATGAGGCAGTTGTATTGGGTGCGGCTCCTATTTGAGCTGCGCCTACCATTCAGACACTGCTTGCTATTGCTCTCCTGAGCAGCCGCATCTTCAAGCAGTGGCTCCTGAATTTCTGTTCCCTTGCTGGCATCCTCTGGGCAGCCCTGCAAAAATAATACAAACATCTACAATTAATGGCGGTCGCATGCTTGTTAGGAAACAATTAGAGAGTGAGGGTAGGAGGCACTCCTAGTCCCCCGGGTTGAATATATCAAACAAAGAGAGAGTGTCATGCGCAAAGAGGTCTGTGTTAGAGCACAGAGGCAAAGACTGTAAGAAATTCCCTTTTATGGACACAGTAGAAACCTTTTAGGGATTTATTGGAAGCACTCGCTCACCAACCTGGTTGGTGACATGCTTCATCATCGGGCCCACCAGGAGAAGCCGAATGCCTCCCTGGTGTGCTACAACGCCAGATTACTGCGGAGCTGGATTTTGTGACAGTGATGTGAAAAGTGATGTTAAAAATGTCTAAGACTGTACCAACCAAAACATTTTTTATTCACTGGTCAGTTTAGACATGGTTAAAAGATATGTGTGGGAGAACTACCACAGATTATGATGGGAGTTTCCACTTATAGTAGGGTCAACATGTTTCTGCCCTTTTAAGTGTGTGATTTACATGGGCATTCGTCAGGACCGTGTATCGTGTACCTCAGCGGTATGGGCGCGCTAAGGCCCACCCTAACCAGAGGACGTGAAAGTTAAAAAATTGCTCTATGTGTAAAAATCCGTGCAAGAAAACAACACAAACCACAAGTTGTGGGAATTACCTCAATTCTGAGGAACCTGTGTAGTTTGTATTTTAAAAGATCCACACCCCATGGGTCCATGAGGTCCTGAGCAGGAGAAGCTGGGTGCCAAGCGGGTGCTAGGCGTTGGTGGCAGTGTGCCATAGTCTCCTCCACCCCCTCCCGAGACCCAGGTTGGTGAGTGAGGGCTTCCAATAAATCCCTAAAAGGTTTCCACTGTGTCCATAAAAGGGAATTTCTTACAGTCTTTGCCTCTGTGCTCTAACACGGTCGCATGCTTGTGCCACAAAGCTTCAAATTAATGATTGCTATGTACCTTGGAAACACAAGCGGTGAACCCTGCCAAGAAGGGTCAATGTGTAGTGTTAACGCTTGCTATTTGTTTTGGTAGCATTCACTTGAACGCTGCAAAAATCGGGAAACTTCATTTAAAGACAAGCTGCTAATGTGTATAAGTGTTTAAGTAAAAACTCTGGTACAAAAGTGTTTAGACATAGCACTTGTACCAAACCTGTGGCAGAAAAGTAACCAAATCCAGGATGTGAATTAAACATTTCTGGAACAACAGTTGTGTTTGTTTTGTGATGCATGCATAATCCTACTGCAGTACTGCTACACTTGTGTGACTTATGCAAACCAAATGAAAGTATTTTTGTAGGCTCATGTATTCCAGAGGAACGTATGTGTATTGATATATGCATGTTGTTAGAGGCTGGCTTGGTATATGATGCACACTTATGTAAGTGGGCACCCTGCACCAATCCAGACAACCCTTACGGTGATTTTAGTGATCTTAGACAATGTTAGAAAGCTCTCTCGGTGGTAGCTGTGGAGAGCAGCCTTCAGGCTTAGTCCAGAAGGAGTGTAAACAGCTTGTTTTACCAGAACATAATCTTATTGATGTAGATTAAGTGAAAAAGAACTACACAATGTATTTATAAAATATGTATTTATTATATAACACTCACTAACCCATACAGGTATCTCTTATCCAGAGATACA
Source organism: Lissotriton vulgaris (assembly GCF_964263255.1). Taxonomy (NCBI): domain Eukaryota; kingdom Metazoa; phylum Chordata; class Amphibia; order Caudata; family Salamandridae; genus Lissotriton; species Lissotriton vulgaris. The sequence continues at coordinate 1,849,641,088 of NC_141694.1, read as the reverse complement.
CACAATATTTTGAAATAGAAACCGGTAAGTAGCACATAATTACAGTGGTCACCAGGGTGGGACCAAACCATATACTAAATTAGTGAAATGCAAACAATTACTTGAGTCAAGACTGGGCCCAGAAGACGTAGTATTGTCTGGGACCCAAGGAACCACCCGAGGTAAGTAACTAGGAGCCCCACAGAGGTTGTGTGCTAAGTGGGAACACAACCATGTGATCAATACAAGTCAATGGGTAAGTCGCGGTTGTAATTTTAAAGAACAAGGACGCTTCCCAGCGGACCCTGAACAAAACCGCAGTGGAAGACAGAAGGTTGGAGAGCCACCCCACCTGGGGATACCTTAGGAACCATGATACCTGCCCCAGGGAAGCCAGTGCATAAGTGTAAAGTGGCGTCGGAAACCGCCGCCAATTCCAGTGTAGGACCTCAGAAAGATGCTGCTGCTGGAGAAGGTGAAAGTATCCGGTGGAACCCAAAGGTGGATTGAAATTGTGAAGAACCTGTAAGCAGAGGGGACAAAGTCCATGCCACTCAGGAGTGATCAGGAGGCATCGAAGACGAATACCCACTGATGTCGGGTGCTGCAGGGGAGCTGATGGTGACCTAAAAACTGCAGCTGTGTGAACTAGGTGACTGTAATGAATCTTCTTTTCACAAAAAGGACAGATCCTAACACCAACACTCCCTTAGGCCGAGGCAATACCCAGCACTCCCCCAAGGGGAGATAATAACACCAAACCTAACGTATGGAATATAACACATATACATTTATTAATACACTACTTCAACAAAGGCAGGCCAAATGCATTAGTCATCGCAGACTCCCAAGTAACAAATGGGTAACTTAAATAGACGGTCAAAATAAAATGCAATATATATATATATATATATCCAGAAAGCTGCTCCAAAGCCACCTCCAAAAATGCTCACAGCAAGCAGACACTGACCCGAAATAAGTGCATAAACTTCCAAGTTTATTTCAGTCGGCCATTACGCGTTTCATCACCAGAAGTGGCTTGATCACATGACATCACTAGATCGATGTTAGACCAATTATGAAGCTGCACCTTTGCACGTGATTAAGTGATACCAGTGAACATAAAGGAAATACTATGATTGACCGGCTGTTAAATTAAGCGGAGTTGAAAATGGGTTGTTAACATGATTCATACAAAATCGATATAATTACATTCAAATGCATTACGACAGGTTTATAATTTAAATAAATTGTATTATATATATACACAATTAAAATGTTGTACACAATAATACAAAAATATATATTAAAAAATCTTTAAAAACCTTAAAACCTCTATTAATTGAGAGGGTTATTAAATACGATAGTACAATTTATTTTCAATTGCCTATAATGTCATAAATATGTGCAAATCTTGTTATCCCAAAAAATTATTATCCTATAATAGGTTTATTCTATAATCATTGCATAAATGCATAGTCAACTCTAAATAATTAAAGACACATTATTAGTCATGTGCCTAATCTTTGAGAGCCAGGCCTATGTTTCCGAAAAAATTCTGAGAGACTAAAAAAGTCTCATGTGAATAAAGTGCATAAGGTGTACAAAACACAGTGTTTAAAAAACCAATATGATCTTTGGTTAAGAGAGGACTTGGCAGCTTGTGGAACTCAATCGTTATACTAAAAAAAGTCAGAAACTTTACCTCTGCCGATTGTAGTTTATTACACCCATCTCCTTGCTGCCTTATCTCTCCAAGGTAGCGGAGAAGGTGGCAAATAAACAGCTAATGACATATGTGGAGGAAGGCAACCATCTTCATCCTACCCAATTTGGGTTTCGGCCCGTCATTCGACGGAGTCCGCCCTTCTGAGGGCTACTGAAGCCCTCAGGCAGGGTGCTGACGAGGGACAAACAATGGCGCTAATTTTATTAGACCTTAGCGCCGCGTTCGACACTGTGGCACATTCCATCTTGCTACAGTGTCTGGACAAGGTCGGGGTGAAAGGGGCGGCGTTGAAATGGATTTATTCATTTCTCACTGGCCGGGGTTTCCAAGTGAGGCAGGGTGAACACTACTCGGAGCGAATTCCTTTGGATCAGGGGGTGCCGCAGGGCTCGTCCCTGAGTCCAACACTCTTTAATCTTTACATCGCTCCGATTGCCACCTTAGTAGAGAGTCACGGCCTCAGCTTGGTGTCGTATGCCGACGACACGCAGTTGGTCATCTCCCTATCGCGCGCACCCGGTCTTTCGGCGGACATCTTCAGAGCATGCATGCAAGACCTGGCTGCCTGGATGTCTGCCAATTGCCTCAAGCTTAATGGGGGCAAGACCGAGGTGCTGGTCGTGGGGGGCTGCCAGTCTGCGTGGACGTCGGCATGGTGGCCATCTTCCCTGGGCCCAACACCCATTCCTTGCCAAAAAGCGAGGAATCTGGGCATTTGGTTTGATGCCGCCCTCACCTTTGGCCCTCAGATCAATCAGGTGGTAGGACAATGCTTTGGGACCCTCAAAAGCCTCAGGAAGACGCTGAAGTTCTTGCCTGTGAGAGCCCGACAGACCTTGGTACATGCACTAGTCACATCGAGGATGGACTATGGCAACCTTCTCTATTTAGGAACCCTGGAGAAGAATCTCAGCCGCTTACAGGTCCTACAGAACGCTGCTGCACGATTGGTGCTTAGATTACCCAGAAGAGCTGCTTCTGTAGCGGCTCTCCGGTCCTTGCACTGGCTTCCGGTCAGAAGCAGGGTAGAATTTAAAGCACTTTGCACGTGCCATCGGATCATTCATGGGAAATCCCCTCTTCCTCTACAAGGACTCTTGACACCTTATGAGCCTCCCCGCTCTCTAAGATCTTCTGGCTCTGGACTCCTGGCTGTCCCTAAGGTATCCAGAGCTCGGATGGGGGGTAGATCTTTCAGATACCTTGCAGCCGCCAGATGGAACAAGCTGCCCATGGCGCTACGACTAGAGCCATCTGAGTCAATTTTTAGAGCTAAGCTCAAAACTGCTCTATTCGCCTAGTAGGTGTGCCGTTTTGCATGGCCCAGGAATAAAGTAGCTCCTCAGCGCGGGGACACGCCGTTGTTGCGTCACCATGCGCTTTACAAAACCCCCAAAATAGAAATAGAAATAGAAATAAAATGATATATTCAGTTAGAGGTTAGAGTCATTACATTATTCTATGAGGGTTACGGCAGAGAAGGACTTGCATGGTAAAACCAAATGGATGAGAGCCCAATATCAGCAATTCAACTATACTATAAACATGTATGTAAATCTTCTGTGTTGTTTAGGCCCCCAGGGTTTTTGCTGTTAAAATTGAGGATGTATCGGGTCTCTAATTTTCTCATCTTATGTTCCCTGTCGCCACCTTTCTTGGTTTTTGGGATGGTATATATGACATAATATGAGAGGTCCTGGAGATTGTTGTTATGGACCTCTCGAAAGTGTCTGGCGACAGGGTATGTCAGGTCATGATTAATGATAGCCTGAATGTGTTGTAAAACCCTTTTGCTGGCAAGTTATTTAGTACTGCCCACATATTTTAACGGACATGTGCACTCTAGAATATAGATGGCATATTCCGTTTTGCGATGAAGGGGCTTGGAGATTTTAACTTCTTTGTCACTGAAAGCCGTGCAATAACTTTTTTTGTTAATTCCATATTCTCACGCTTTGCATGTTCTGCATTTGGTGAATCCATTGGATGCCATTTGCCCGAAGAAGATGATTCCGGGCAGTTGGAAACCAATTCACTATACATGGAAGGTGCCCTTTTAAAAGCAATGCTAGGTTTTGCTGGCATTTCGGCACCTATCACAGGGTCACTCTTAACCAAAGCCCAGTTTTTATTTATGATCTTGGTGATGGTTTTTTCCTGGGCACTGTAAGGGATTATTAATCTTACTGGTTCAGGACTGATCACTTCCCTGTCTATTGTTTCTCTAGTTTTTCTGAGAACGAGGAGCGTGTCCCTATCTGACTCCAATGTTTTCATGATTGCAGCTTGTATTGTTTTAACGGGGTATCCTCTAGCAAGGGATCTCTCCTTACATTGGAGTTGGGCCTCTGCTAGATCTAGCGGATTGCTGCAGATTCTTTTGATACGTAACATTTCCCCATAGGGGATGTTATGTACCAAATGCCTCAGGTGAAATCTAGAAAAATGCAAAATAGAGTTCCCCGCTGTCTCCTTCCTATAAAGCTTAGTTTCCAACTTATTACTGGCCACATATATTTCAACATCCAAAAAATGTATTTTAGTCGCGCTGATGGTAAACGTAAAATGCAGATTGACAGTGTTGGCATTCAGGGACTCTACCCAGTTCATGGCCTCCTCCACTGTCCCATCCCACACAAAAAACAAGTCATCGATGTACCTGTAATACCATTTTACATGCTCCTCATATAATTTTGTATGTGTGCCTTTGAGCACCTGCTCCTCCCACCAGCCCATAAAAATACAGGCATAACATGGTGGAGAATCTGGCCCCCATAGCCACACCCCTCATTTGCTGATAAAACATTTGGTTAAAGGTAAACATATTGTTATTAAGACAAAAGTTAACCATGTTTAAGAGCATAATATCATGTTGGGGGCATGTGGCTTTTTTCTTATTTAGAAAAATTTCTAGGGCACGTAGACCATCCTTGTAGTCAATACAGGTGTACAAAGAAGATACATCTAAAGTCAAAAGATGGAAGCTTGGTCCCCATTCGAAATTTTTGATAATACTTAAAAAATCGCTTGTGTCTCTTAAGTATGATGGTAATCCCATGACACAGTCTTGCAAAAAGAAATCTCTATATCTTGAAGTATTTTCCAATAGGCTCATTTTAGCCGAGATTATAGGTCGCCCTGGGGATTTCATAGTATTTTTATGCACTTTCGGTATGAAATATATGTTCGGAATGTCCGGATGGTAATTTCTCATAAATTGATATTCATCCGTTGTTATGAGACCAGCGCTCTTCCAAGCAACCAATTTCATATAAAATGCATTGGCAGTTTCTTTGATGGCTGCTGCACTGCTAAGCCTGTAACAAGTTTGATCATTTAATTGGGACAATGCTTCAGCTATATATTCTCCTTTAGACCACAACACCACGTTTCCTCCTTTATCTGAGTTTCTCACAATTACGTTCTCATTTTGTTGTAGCTTTGCAACCAGATTGTGATATTGTCTGTTCCGATTTGATATTTTCTTTCTTGATGCACAAGTTCGGTAATTGAGTTTCTTAATTTCGTCTATCACATGTTCATTGAAGATATCAATGCCATCACGTAGCAGTATAGGGTTGAATTTCGATGTTTTCTTTAAAGGAGTGAGTTTGGCGTCAACTTTGCTGTGGATTGTTGTTTGGCTGGGGGACAAAGATTCAGATTCCTCAAGGCGGTTTTCATTGTGTAGATCCATCAGAACTGTAAGCAATGTTTGTTCCGTACCCACTGTTGGGGTGGGATCAGGTGACTGTGGATCTTGTACATTGATGACCATTCCTTCCGTGACTTTTTTGGACTTGTTTAAAGCATGGAATTTGTGTAATTTCAGTTTCCTTATGAACTGGTATATGTCCATACGAGTGTTTGGGTAATCAAAGTTGGACTCATTACAAAAAAATATATATATATATATACATATATATATATATATATATATACACATATACACACACACACACACACACACACACACACACATATACGTAGTAACGAATGAAAGGAATAAGAAATAATAGGAAAAAAAGAATAGCAAAGAATAGAAAGAAATAGCAAAGAAGAGTGGTTAGGAACACCTCACCGACTGATTCTTCCACAACATCTTGCCAACCAAGCTGAGGGGAGTACGTTACTGCAACCAGGCAAGAGTTCAGTCTGGACTCCAGTTCCTTCACCTTCCACAGCATTAAGTCTATTCTGTGGTGATCTTCCGTCAGGCCCGAGAAGGCCCCCCGATTTAATACTATTTCCAACGTAAAACAAAGGTTCTAGAAATCCTCGCCCCTTTCTCATCGGAGAAAACCAGGCTGGCTCTTACCAGTCCGCATCAAGGTCCAGACAGTGACTGGCCAAGCCCCTGTATTTTGGCTTTAAGGCGAAGTAGTACATTTCACAGATATCCAGTTCACTCTGCTCATTGAGGTGTGAAAAACAAGTGAGGAGCATAAGATGTCCCCACCCCCTTGTGAAGCACAGAAAAAGGTGACAGTCGAGAAAATGGAGTCAGTTATGCAAGCACTGTCATGCACATAAAGAAGCTTAAAGCAGAGTAAAATGAGTAAGCAAGATGGCATGAGGCCATGTCAAAGTCAATAGTAAGAGCTCATATGAAAGGGTACTGCCCTACTCCATAACTTTTCTCAGTAGGCAGGCAGATGTAAGATCGTTCTACATTAAGGCTAGAATAGCGTAACACACAAAAGTCAGTTAAAGATGGTGATACCCCATGACGGTCATCATGGGGTACTCCACCACAAGAGTGGCCCATTTATTACATTCCATCCCACAACCATAGACTAACACCATCAGCATATATCTAGAGTATAATATAAAATAAAAAAGCAAACATGTATAACAGTCCTTCCTTTGACCAATGGCTACTATAACATATTGGTCTAAAATCAAGTACCTGGGGACGGAACATAGATAAGAGATTAGGCACACACTGAATACAGCAACATAAAGATACTAGAATACATATGGCTAATACTATACCACCTAAAATAGAGCGAAGTATACCAAAATCTGTAAACCACCCAAACAACCAATCCCACCACCCTTTCTCGACATCCTGCTTGACATCTTTAGCCAACTTATGTAAAGCATCAATGTGGGACTGGATTGCTTTAGAATGATCTGAAAGGTTAAAGCCACACATTACCTCAAAATCTGAACATCCATGATCTTGTTTTAAAAGCAAGTAATCAATTGCAGCTCTATTCAGCAAAATAGATTTTCGTGCCCTTCCCACGTCTAATAAAATTTCTGTTAAAGCAATTGATGTATGGTTAATATTTTTAACCATAAGACACGCTAATTCACTAACAGCTCTAGAGTTATAAATCGCTAAGCCCGGAATTCCTACTATTGAAGCAGCTAAACGAATGTATTCAGATTTTGATAATAAATGCAATTCAGAGTTACTATATTCATAAAGCTGAACAGCTTCTCTCACAGTCCGAGCATGAGTGGATGGAACTAACGGGAACATCATCAGACTTAATATAGTAAAAGCATATGGTCGACCTGTGATATTTGCTGGAATGAATGTGTATGTGACATTTCCACAGGAAAAACAACAGTTGATGGACAGAATGCAGAACAATGTCATACATTCACCCCAGTACAGAGATCTTGGCCTAAATCCATCGTTTTTTTGCACTCCACACCACCCCAGTTCAGACATGGCCATAGGCAAATCAGTCTTGGCCCTGTGCCTCATGGGAACAGTCCAGCCCGAACTGCCAAGCCATGTCTTTACTGGACCGGAATAAAGCATCCTAGGACCGGTTTCTTGCTATCAGCCGTCTTCAGCCAGGATAGCTTGACTCCAGTGGTGTGGAGAGCATGGGACTCACGTCTGGGCATACCCATCCCACTCGGGGTGACAAATGCAAAAACAACAGTTGATTGACAGAATGCAGAACAATGTCATACATTCACGCCAGTACAGAGATCTGGGCCTAAATCCATCGTTTTTTTGCACTCCACACCACCCCAGTTCAGACATGGCCATATGCAAATCAGTCTTGGCCCTGTGCCTCATGGGAACAGTCCAGCCCGAACTGCCAAGCCATGTCTTTCCTGGACCGGAATCAAGCATCCTAGGACCGGTTTCTGGCTATCAGCCGTGTTCAGCCAGGATAGCTTGACTCCAGTGGTGTGGAGAGCATGGGACTCACGTCTGAGCATACCCATCCCACTCGGGGTGACAAATGCAAAAACAACAGTTGATGGACAGAATGCAGAACAATGTCATACATTCACCCCAGTACAGAGATCTGGGCCTAAATCCATCGTTTTTTACACTCCACACCACCCCAGTTCAGACATGGCCATATGCAAATCAGTCTTAGCCCTGTGCCTCATGGGAACAGTCCAGCCCGAACTGCCAAGCCATGTCTTTCCTGGACCGGAATCAAGCATCCTAGGACCGGTTTCTGGCTATCAGCCGTCTTCAGCCAAGATAGCTTGACTCCAGTGATGTGGAGAGCATGGGACTCACGTCTGAGCATACCCATCCCACTCGGGGTGACAAATGCAAAAACAACAGTTGATGGACAGAATGCAAAACAATGTCATACATTCACCCCAGTACAGAGATCTGGGCCTAAATCCATCGTTTTTTTGCACTCCACACCACCCCAGTTCAGACATGGCCATATGCAAATCAGTCTTGGCCCTGTGCCTCATGGGAACAGTCCAGCCCGAACTGCCAAGCCATGTCTTTCCTGAACCGGAATCAAGCATCCTAGGACCGGTTTCAGGCTATCAGCCGTCTTCAGCCAGGATAGCTTGACTCCAGTGGTGTGGAGTTCATGGAACTCACATCTGAGCATACACATCCCACTCGGGGTGACAAATGCAAAAACAACAGTTGATGGACAGAATGCAGAACAATGTCATACATTCACCCCAGTACGGAGGTCTGGGCCTAAATCCATCGTTTTTTTACACTCCACTCCACCCCAGTTCAGACATGGCCATATGCAAATCAGCCTTGACCCTGTGCCTCCTGGAAACAGTCCAGCCCGAACTGCCAAGCCATGTCTTTCCTAGACCGGAATCAAGCATCCTAGGACCGGTTTCTGGCTAACAGCCGTCTTCAGCCAGGATAGCTTGACTCCAGTGGTGTCTGAACTGGGGTGGTGTGGAGTGCAAAAAAACGATGGATGTAGGCCCAGATCTCTGTACTGGGGTGAATGTATGACATTGTTCTGCATTCTGTCCCTCAACTGTTGTTTTTGCATTTGTCACCCCGAGTGGGATGGGTATGCTCAGACGTGAGTCCCATGCTCTCCACACCACTAGAGTCAAGCTATCCTGGCAGAAGGTGGCTGATAGCCAGAAACCGGTCCTAGGATGCTTGATTCCGGTCCAGGAAAGACATGGCTTGGCAGTTCGGGCTGGACTGTTCCCATGAGGCACAGGGTCAAGGCTGATTTGCATATGGCCATGTCTGAACTGGGGTGGTGTGGAGTGCAAAAAAACGATGGATGTAGGCCCAGATCTCTGTACTGGGGTGAATGTATGACATTGGTCTTCATTCTGTCCATCAACTGTTGTTTTTGCATTTACACAGGAAAACAACCATCCTACAGGCAACTTGACATGCCTGAAATGACTAGTAACAGATACTACATTTTTGCACACCAGATCATTTTGCATATTAGCACAAATATTGTCATGTCTATATTGGCATAAAGTCTTTTCTTGCCAAGACATAGCTGATGAATTTCTACTAAGTAGAATTTGAGCACATTTGCCAATAAGAGCTGGGTTGCAAGTTAAATTGTAACAGACATCGTCTTCAGTAACGTTGTAGGTAAGGATCTGCGTCATACCTTTCTCACCATTGGCAGTAGCTTCAAGACAAAATTTACAAAACTCGAAAAGCGATAGATGGGATCTTACATCATGTTCTGCTACGGCCCGTCTGCATTTGTGACATTAAAAGTCTGCAATAAAACATTAACAGGGGTAGGCACCAATACAAGACATGTAGAAACCACATCAAGAGTGCTCCTCATGTTGGACATGCAGAAGTATGATCTGTTGAGCACCATCTGTGCCAGGTGCATCCAGATGTTAGTTCTCTGAGTTAGAATCGCTGTCAGTCTGCGCGGTCTGCTGGCCCCTTCGCGAAAAGGGGCATACGTGCCAAAAGGAGTCCAACGAGAGCACAAAGAACACAAACACGCCATACAGTGATCTAAAAGAATGGATCAAAAAACAGGTATTACTCATTCTCGCAAATAACATTTGTCAGCCGGCACATGTTCCCATTTTTCTTGCCCTGGTTTCATAATTAGGATGACATGTTCCTTTCCAGTTGCAATGATTTCTGCCTGTTCTGGGGGTCTATTTGGAAACTGTACCCACACCTTGGCTACTGGGTTTTTATTAGTCGATCCAAACCCTCCTTCCTCACGAACAGTGAGGAGGGCTGGGGCAGTCCCCTACTTTACTACCCCTCCATATACTGGCATGATCACCAATTGGGCAACTCTGTCTGCAGATTGTATCACTAAGTCAGCATCTCCACTATTAAGTAGGATGACTTTAATTTCTCCTTGATAGTCTGCATCAATTACACCTCCCAGCACTTGGATGCCCTTTACAGCCAATCCCGATCGAGGAGCAATTAAACCAAAGTGCTCTGGGGGTATCTGAATTCCCACTCCTGTCTCAATGACTGTAATGTCTCTCGGGTTTAATCTGTATAATTTCAAAGCATGCAGGTCAAGACCTGCAGCCTTCGGTGTCGCTCTGTACGGAGCCAAAGCTCCAGGAACTGTCTCCCAATAAAGGATGGTATTGGTGGCCACATGGGGCTGATTCTGCAAAGCTGGAGTTAGCATTCGCATTAAAGGTGTTTCTGCATTTGCTAAAGGTCTGTTATTTAATACTTGTAAAGCTTCACTCAAATATTCTCGCCAGTTCTTTAACAAACCGTCAGACAGCTTTTTAAGGTGGTCCTTCAACAGCCCATTCATACGCTCAATCAAACCCTAAGCCTGTGGGTAATACGGAATGTGAAAAATCCACTCAATATTGTGCTGTACATAATAATCCTGCACCAATCTACCTTTGAAATGAGATCCGTTGTCACTTTGAATCTGTAATGGAATTCCATAATATAAAAATCAGCAGGTCTAGCGTTTTTAGAGTATTCAACTGAGTAGCACGTTTACATGGAAAAGCTATCAAATATCCAGAGTATGTGTCCAACAGCCTTGCACACATATTGACATACTCTACTCAGAGGCAGCAGCCTGATGTGATCTATTTGCCTAATCTGCACTGTTAACGTTCCTCTGCCTAGCTGACCTCTCACTATCTGTGGAACTGATCTGTGTCGGGCATGCTGACTAACAGAACACTGCAAAATCACAGTTTTAATAAAATCTAAGGGAATGTGTATTGCTCTATTTTCTGCCCACCTGCTAGTAATCTGTTCTCCAAAGTGTCCACACTTCTGAGGTGCTCACTTTGCAATCCCAACCAAGTCGGAATCCTGCATTTCCACTTCTGCCTCTGAAATCTTAGCTTTCTTATCTGTGAGGGAATTAAACCAGCGGGCAAGTGAGTCGATAGAACAACGAGCTTCTACATGGTATACGGTACCTGTACTTTGTGTCAACATGGTCCAGATCTCTTTCCACAATTCCTTGCCCCACACCTCTTTTGCATTTATCATCCAACTATGAGCATGCCATGTGGAAACCCAAGTTGCTAGCCCATTGGCTGTGGACCACAAATCAGTGTAAATATGACATTTGTTAGAAATGGGATCCCTGGCTGGCCAGGGCTTGCGCCAAAGTTAGTCAGAGACCACCACTCCTAAGTCAGGGCAAGGGAGTTACACGCCAAGATAACCCCTTCTCACCCTCTAGGTAACGTGGCGTGAGTAGCAAGGCTAAACGTGGAGGCTATGTAGGTTGTTATTGCGCGCGCACCCAGCAACAACAACACCCAAGGCCCACCACAAAGGAAACTCCACACAAGGTTATATATAAAAATAGCCTTTGTATTATACCAAAACACATTAGATAAAAACACACACTTTACAATGTGCCAACAGGCACGGGCAGAATTTACAGGGGATATGTACAAGACAGGGCCACATGGACCACTGTCAGGAATAGGCACTTTTAGAACTTAGCACTGGGTAGAATTAGCACTTAGCACTGGGTAGAATTTGCACTTAGAACATAGAATATAAATCACTGTAGCACAAAATAGAACATAAAGCACCCACCCAGTAATCACTGGTAACCGCTAAGTACCACCTACGCAACCCTAACCACCTTAGGAGAATATTACGCAGGGAACCAGGACCTCACTAGCACCACCTGTACTAGCAAGAACAGCCACCTAAGTATCACAATACATGTAGGGGTATAGGCACCTTACACATGATGCATCACAACACATTCAGAGGTGTAGGGAAGGAAAACACATGATGCATAAACATACATTCAGCGGTGTAAGAACAAGGCACATGACGCATAATCAACACATTCAGAGGTGCAGCACAGGAGAACACATGATGTAAAACCAACACATTCAGAGATGTAGAAAGAACAATTGTGCCAAACTCACATAAGTCACCACCTGTGACTGTCCCTAGGCCCTCTGGCCTTGTTGGGGCTAGGACGCCCTGTGTCCCATTGTCACGGGGGCCTACACGTGGCAGCTGCCCACTAAGTGCTGGGCAGCTGTGTAGACAATGATGGGCCAACATTGGAGCCTCGTCGGCTCAAGAACACAATGGGGCCAAAACACAGCGTGGGAGCCTCAGGGCTCTAACCAACTGACTGTCCCCTAGGAGCCTCACTGGGCTCTAAACAACAGAATGGCACTCTGAGCCTCTCTCAGGGCCTAGGACAAATAATGTGGGCTGTGAGCCTCTCTGGGCTTGTAGCAAAGAATACCCCCAGAGCCTATCTAGGCTCTAAACAAAACTGGGGGGCGGGGAGCCTTCTCAGGGTTCTAAATCAACAATGCCCCCGGGTGCTGTGGAGCCTCGCAGGCTCTGAAGAACAAATGACCCCTCGAGCCTCGCAGGCTCGTAAATACGAAGGGGCGCACTAAGCCTCTCGGGGCTCCAGGTGCACAATACGCCCGGGAGCCTCTGGGGCCCTAACACAAGGGCACCCCAGTGACCTTGGAGTCCCGCTATGGGGGACTCGAAAAGAACCAACTGCCCCCGGAGCCTCAACAGGCTCTACACACTGGAGGGGAGGGGCGGGCACCGGCAATGTGCCCCGACGCCCTCCTCCCCGAAACTGCACTTCGGGCCCCACTCACCGGGTCTCGTGCAGTGGCAACTTCTCTGTGCGGCGGGGGCTCTGCTGGGGCCGCGGGTGGGGCTCCTCTTCCTCGGGGGAGCCTCGCTAGGCCCCGGACGGCTGCCGAAGACTCCTTCTCGCCCCGAGGCTGCGGGCGGGACTTCCGGCCAGGCCGCGCTACCATTGGCCGGCCGGCCAACCACTTCCGGGTCGTCGCAGGCAGTGCGGCGGCCCGGCGGCCTCTTTGTACAATCCTGGGCTGCGGAGGTGAATTGGAGGCAAATGCCGGGTGGGCACCGGCTTCTTTGAAATAATAAATCGAGGTAGGCCCTCGATCGGGCCACAAAAATAGCGGCAAGGTCTCTGGCGGGGTGGGAACCTGCCAGGGGACTTTAAAATCGGCCAGTGTGCGGGGCAAATGCCGGGTAGGCACCGGCTGTGAACAAAAGCGCTCCCCAGCGCTAGAACCAAAAATAAAGCGCTCTCAAGCGCTAAAGGAAAATAAAGCAATCCCGGGCCCTCCAAGCAAAATAGAGCTCCAGCAAAGGTCTGGAGGCAGGTAGGGGGGCAAGGCTGGACCCAGAGCCAGCTCACTGGGCCTCCAGGCAGGGAGGCAATCCAAGTGGCGGTCCTCCTGGCGCCCAACAACAGCAACAGCCCCCCTCAGACAGGTTCCTGGAACAGAACAGTTTGTAAGGGGACACAGACCCCTTTTTATACACAGTATTCCTTTGTCTTTGCTCCAGGGTGAGGGGAAAAACCAGTTGCAGCTGGTTCGTGAGCACCCTTGATGTGCTCAGCCCCTCACTCTATTCACTGGCAGGGCTAGGGTCATCAGTCGCACCACAGGGGGCGGAGCCAGCATTGTGTGGGGAAAGCCCAGCCCTATTCAGGATCCAGGTGCACTCCTCCCCAGCCATCAGCATGCTAATCTCAACACTCACCACCGGGCAGACCCATCATGACTCATGGAGCCTGGCACCCTAGCCAGCTCCAGCCAATCACATGCCAGCACCTTTACAGCACACGCACAGCCATGTCTAGAAGTGGCACTTCCACACTAGACACATACATGCCGCATACATCATTGCGCAGCATTCAATCACACGAGTCTGCACATACCAAACTCGAGCCTGCATACCTCACACATCAGAAACTACCAGGGACACAGACATTCCCCATGCATTCCTATGGGAGGGCAGGCCAACCTTACTCCACGCACTCAGAGTGCGCACGCACTTTCCACTGGGACACAGTGAAAGTACGCAGAAACCAAAAATCCTTACCACCAATTCACATATAAAAAGCTAAAAGTTTAGGGTGAACCTGCCAGAAGGGCCAAGTCCAACACAACCCCCTTCCAGCCAAACCGCAGGGGAGACTAATCACCACCGTTATGGACTTCCCTGCTTGGGGTGATAGAACACGGACGGGGCCTGCAACTGTAGGGACACCCTCCTGTTCTATGCCACGGTGAACCCCTGGGGTTCCTTCTAAAACTACTGTTGGGACTAACTGGGCTACCCCACTGGTACTCCCCAGCTGTCCTCGGCCAGGACCAGGCCCTAGGCCACCCAGGTGCCACCAGTCCTCGCCTATTCGCAGAGTGGGGGGTAGTAACCCCTGGCACATAGTAGCCATTCTCCACTCTTTCTGTCTGCAGAACAGGACTAGACTGCCACTGGTTCTCCAGCCTAGGGTCTACAACCTCAGGCGGACCAGGAGTCTCATGGAAGGCTCTCCTCCCCCTACCTCTTCTCCTAGGGTTCCTCCGCCTCCTGTGAGGGGTACCCTTAGAACACCATTCACCCAACCTAGGGTTTAACCCCTCAGGTTGCACCAGGGTCAGAGGTGGGCTCTCCCACCCTCTGCACCCCCTTCCAGAGTCCTGCTCCCTCCCAACCGGGGCGGTACCTCTGGAAGAAGAACTGGTCAGGACACTGATTACAGTAGTCCTACCCTTCAGGTCAGGCTGATCCTGAACCTGGCCTTACAACCTCTGGTCTTGAACCTTTGGAGGAATAACTGCCTGGCACTCCAGGACTTCTGGGGATTCACACACCACCCCCCTGAGGCTGACACATGACCCATGTGTCGTGTGACTGTCTGTCTGTCGCAGATCTCCCATCCCCTGTCCCTCTGACAGTGCGTGAAGATCCCCCAGAACAGAAGTGGTGTCACCCTGGTCACTACACGGGAAACTAGCCTAACTGGATAGTCCCTGACCCACTGGTTCTTCCACTGGGGAACTCATCCCCCAATCACTCCTCACTTCAGACTCCTGTGCCCTCCCAACTGGAGTAGCACTGCCGGACACTGGAACCCCTGGAGCTCTAGTTACAGATGCTCCAGGTTCCCTCGACACTAGGAGATCCTCCTCAAATGGACTAACAGGACAGCCTAGGTCCCCATCCTGGTGTTCCCTCATGAAACCATCCAAGTCCTGAGGCAGGGCTTTGTGCGTCTGGGGACCCTTGGTCTCCCACTCACTCCTGCTCCACTAAGCCAGGCAGTAAGCCCCTACACCCTCCTCGCTATCCTGGGACCTAGCTGGGCTACACTGAGCCTCTTCCACCACGCTGGGATGGGATTTACCTGAACCACTACTTTTGGAGTCACTCACTAATGACTCTAAAGAACCTCGGGTACTCTCCCAGCGGTCTGCTTCATCTGCAAGCTCACATGCCTCAGACAATCCACACCCCAACAGGTGTTGGCGCAACCCTGGTGAACAACAACTGAGCATGTGCTCTTTGAAAATCAGATCAAACAGTCTGTCAAAATCAGAGTCAGTGTGAACCAGTACCCAAGCCCACAGTGTTCCACAACATTCATCCTCAAACTCCTCCCAAGACTGGTGAGACAGTTTCTTACTGCCCTTGAACTTCAACCTTAACTCCTCCTCTTGGGAAACAGGTACCAGACTGGGGGAACTGGGACTGGGATTTCCTACACTGAAATCTATATAGCTGCCACCACTGGACTCAACCCGCCCTGGGGAGTCCAGAAAATTAAAACTGCGCGCAGGGGATAGTCTACCCTCCAGAGCTACTTTGCCACTGGTGCAGGCCCTCTCAGCCTCCTCTATCCTCTCCTGCGCCAAGACCCTCTGAGTTTCTAGCTGTTGCTTTCTAACGCCCAGCTGTGCCATAGCCTGGGCATGCTCTAGCCTGAGCTTTTCTAAAGCCAGCTGGTGCTCCCTTTCTCTCCTCCTATCCTCCAACTCCTCTGGGGACAGGGAAAGGGATAAGGCGCTGCCTCCTACGCTGGACCCAGCAAGGGACTCCCTATCTATGGGGTCCTCACTATCTGCTGGCGTCCCTGTACTCTCATTTTCTTCCTCCTCTTCAGACTCTTCAAGGCTCCCCCCTGACCCACCACCCTCATGGTGTGAGACCCGGGCCCTCTCCTCACTGTGCTCACTTTCCCAGTCATCCTTCTGCCATTGGATTAGGTTACCCCTACGTTGGGACTGGGTGTCTGACTCATTCACTGCAATTTCTCTCTCTTCGCAAAACTCTCTCAGCTCATGCATAAACAGACCCCAGACATTGAAAGCAGACTCCATCTTGGCAGGATGCTCACAGACACGTGCAACACAGGGGACGTAACTCTCAGAGCTGAAGCAAGAGTACCAAATTTACAAAGATTCTGTGAGCTCCCTAGAGAACTCACCCTTCACTTGTCTAGTGCCACACACCATTCATTCACACACAACCCCCCCTCGGACTGGTAAGGCAGTTTCTACCACCCCTGACTTCTCAACTTGACCACACGTGACACAGGTACCAAACTCTGGGCGCGGGGAACAAATGCACTGGACACTATTTGAAAATGACACTCTTAGGAGACGAAATAATGGAACTTCAAAAAAAACAATAATCCCCAAATTGTGGTCATCTAAAATGCAGAGTTTTGTAGTGCTTTTTTACAAAAACAAGGGGGACCCAATAAGTACCTAAGCACCTTGGGCAATCAACTATTAAGGAGAACAATGGTCCATAGGATTAGGTTTTTCACAAACACACATGAAAATATAGACTCCAATCAGTACTATATTAGTCAGTTTTTCAGTGCCCAGCCGGGCCTGAAATTTTATTTCAAGTATAAACAAATTTTGAAGACCATCAAAGAGGTCTAATGCAAAAGTTGATAGAGCACAAGCCTGTACCTATCCAAAGTACACTCGAAAAGAGTTCGAGGGTGAAAAGGTAAGCAAAGAAAAGAGGGTAAAGAATATCAGGCAAAAAGAACATGGGAGCCAATTGTCCCTTGCATCATTAGCATATTCGCAAAGCAAGTTCAGACAAACAGTTCCTGTAACAGTATTAACACAATGGGAAAGTTACAGAACTGAAAAAGTGTCGACGGCGTTTCGATCCCCGGCTCCTAGTGAACTGGGATCATCATCAGGACTTTAACAATATATTGCCTGTATGTGCTTTTTAAGAACCTGTTCGAGCGATCTTCAGAGACCTCCAATTAGTCTGGAAGAGACGATTGAGTGGAGGGCTGGTGCCTCGAGTTCCTAGTCCAGTTTTAGAATTGTTACTATTAGCTGCTGTCCTGCATGGAAGGGTATCCTGCTTGCAGCGATTCAACCGTCACGGAGGTCTACAGTCTCTTGAGAGTGTATACTCTATTTATTTCAGGATCTATGGTGCAGAAACAATGCTGCTTTACTCGGGATGCGAGCAAATCGCGGGCGGCACAATGGCAGTCAGCCGGCTTCACGCAAATCCGGAACTTTTATTTTTTTTTTTTAGGTGTCTCTTTACCACCTAAACCTGTAATGGTAAAATACTGTCCTTTAAACTTATTGGGATTTCCATATATCAAAGTGGCCTCCACTCCGATATCTACTAAGGCTCGGGCCCTTTGAACATTACGATGTTTCCAGTGAATTTATATATCAGCATATGGTCTATTATCTGTGCAAGCCCATCTCTGCACCGGAGCTTGACCTATTTCCTAATATTCCTTGTATCTGTTTTTTCCCAGGTCAAATCCAGATTAATTCCTTCATATCTTTTAGGGAGGAATTCCTCTTCTTTCCTTCCCCCAATGAGCCAATCACTTTCTGAGTCTCTCTCAAACTTCCTGCTTGAGCGGACAGCTTTCTCTCCCTCCTTCTCCTACGCTTCACTATCCCTCTCGTCTGACTGCCTTGCGCTTTATTTTGTTTATTCACTCTCCTCTTTCCTTCCTTCTTATCCAGACCTCTTTTTCAGTACATCTGCCACATACTTGTGGTAGTTATTCCATCTATTTGTTCTATCTCCACACCATCTATTAACAGAGTCATAAACATATCTCTTCTAGACAGCTTGTTATTGTCCATATGAGTGTCAGACCTGGAAGTTCTCTCAGTTTTCATCCATTGCCCCAATTCTCCTAATTCATGAACTGCCCCAACCACCTGTGCCAAAGTATTACCAGTCTGATTGATCAGCAAAGTCATCATCACCTGTTTGTATGCAGGAGGAGCAGTACAAATTATCCTGTTTCGCACAGATGCATTCAACAACCCATCCATTAATCTTTGTGTGCAATACAAGAAAATAGAGGTTTTCATTACCTCCTCTTTCACCCTCTGTATAGCATCTCTCAAAGTATACCAAGGTTTCTGATTCGCTGGCCAGCCTGACTCTGTCGGGTATTTAGGACTACATCCAATCACAGAATCAATGTGGAGGGAAAGAGGAATTAGTGATCCAACCAATTTCCTCGAGTTATATATTCTGATCAGGGGGGGAAGGATCACTTGTCCTGCATAACTTTGGGTATGCCGTAACTGTTCCGAGTAGTCCCAATGTTAACCCTCATGTACGTGCTGGTAAAAGGTATGGTATTGAGCGGTATATCTTATTCTCCGCCGTCCCTTGCACGTGTGTGCATAATCATCGGGTTGTTTTTTCATGCAACCTCCATCCAGGAGGCATTACCCATTGTTAAAAACAGTAGTGATAAGTGATGGTGAGGTGAAAAAGTGATGGAATATAATTGTCTCTCTTGATCAGAAAAATTATTTATTAGTTCTGTATTTAGAGGCAATGGAATTAAAATTAAGTCGGTGAACGTGAGTTATTATGACTCGTTCACACTATGTGAAAAAGGTCGACATGTTTCAGCCCTTTCTTATGCCTGATAGGTCATGTGGGCTTTCTTCAGGACCGTGGTGTGAAATAGAGACCTCTCACGTCTCTATTAGTGGTAGGAAAAAAGATTTTAATATTGGAACATGACGTTATGTTACTCCAAAGGAGGTCAAAATGTACCTGCAAAGAAAGAGGACATAGTAGACACAGGGTAAAGGTGAAGGGAAACATATAAGACTATACGACTGGTTAAATGCACCAGGAACACATAAATCGCACTGTGGCGTAGCAACTAAAAAATGGCAATACTTTGCACTGACTACCCCACTCAAAGAATAGGGTCAACTATCTCTTAATTGGCATGGGATTTCAAATGATTCAATTGGTTTTGCAGAAATGGCAAGTGGTGGGAGTTATGGTGAGAGTGGCGTATGGTTATAAGTGCCGGTTTACAAGCGTATTAGTGTAATTATCTCAAACGCGTTCATTCCACACCAAGCATGTTGTGTCATTCGGCAGCGTGATCAGGCTGTGCTGCATTACCTCAAGAGTTAAAACTAGAGAACATGTTATTTCCTCTGTACATAGTATCGTAACATACCTCCGTTCTTGGCTATATTAAGCCTCTTCGGTATCAGGGTGGGTCAGGGAGGCACGCTACAATGGTAAACAGTCGATCAGAACATGGTGTTCTATTTCATTAATACTTTACGGTTTCGCAGCGTTGTGGTCCTCGTGGTACCTCTGGCTCTCCATTCACTCCTTGTGCTGACTCTGCCACCTCTGTCCCGGGATACGAGAGGCGTTTCCGGGCTAGTGATTTTATAGGTAGCGCAGTAAAGGGGATAGTGGAAAGACTATGGTATATATTTAAATTGGAAGTTAACTGGATCTTATTTTATGATCTTTCATATACCTCATCCACTGAAAATTGTGCCCCACGGTATGTTATAGTTCAGACCATTAACATCAGTGCCGAGTCTGTGTACCCACCGTTGCTCTTTTTCAAAGAGGATTTTTTCTGCGTTGTGGTCTTTATTGTGCAATGTTTCTAAAATTACCCACTGTATATCTTTCACAGTGTGGCCAGCTTCCAAATAGTGGCTAGACATCTTTGTGGTCGCCTTTTTACATTTCACATTACTGCGATGCTCACACAGTCGTTGTTTTACCTTCCTACATGTCATGCCTATATAGTTTTTCTTGCAAGGGCATGTGATCATGTAGATGGCATGACTTGTGTTGCAGTTGGTGTGATGTAGAATTCTCCATTTGAAATCTGGGAGTAGTTGTATCTCTTTTGTCGCTTTTGTGAGGGGACAAACAGAACAGGATCCACATGGGTAATGACCAGTTACTGGGCTCATGTCCAGTGGTGAATTTACTGTTGTCGGTTGCTTGGCAGGTTGAGGTCTAGTATGGACCAAGATGTCCTTCAGGTTGCGGGTTCTCTTATTGGCAAAACGTGGTTTAGGCCATTGAATGTTGGCTGAAGTTAGGATCCTCCAGTTTTTATTGACTATCTTTTTTAGTCTATTCCTTGCTGGGCCATATGTGGTTACACAAGTTGTTATGTCAACTTCTGGTTCTTTTGGTGTGGATTCCAGGAGACTTTCTCGATGTTGGTTGCGGGCTCTTTTTTTGCATTTTTCAATAATTCTCTTGGGGTAATGTCTTTCTTCCAATTTTTCGCTCAGCTCATTGGCTTGTTCTTTGTACTCTGTCAATTTGCTGCAATTTCGTCGAAGTCTCAGAAATTGGCTGAAAGGGAGGTTTTCTCTTAGAGGTTTCGGGTGAAAACTCTGGTAGGAGAGTAAGCTGTTTTTGGATGTTGGTTTTGAATAAGTTTTTGTTTGCAAAGTTGAACCCTCAGAGTAGATGGTAATGTCAAGGAAATCAATTTGTTTTTTATTGGCTGTATAGGTGAAATTTAGCCATTCATCCCGGGTATTGATCCAGGTGTGGAAGTTGATGAGGCTAGACATATCTCCTTGCCAGATGAGGATCACATCATCGATGTAACGGTGCCAGAACAGAATCTGTTGATGAAAAGGGTTGACTGGATTATTGATGTGTGTTTCCTCAAATTGACTCACGTAGAGCCCCGCCACACTCGGCGCAAATGTACTTCCCATGGAAGTTCCATGGCATTGTTGAAACATGATGTCATTGTATTTAAAGTAGTTTTCAGTCAATGCCAGCCTGCAACATTCGAGAACAACATTTCTGGGGGTCTTATGCTCCCAGTCAATGTTGAAAACTATGGTCTCCAGTGTTTCCAGTGTTTTTTCTTGGGGTAGGCTCGTGTAGAGGCTTTCTACGTCCAATCCTACGAGTATCATGTTGTCTTCTGAATAAGTGAAATTCTGGAGCAGATTCAGGAGATCCCTAGTGTCCTTCAGGTAGGTAGGGGTCCTTTGGACTATTGGTTTGAGGTATTGGTCTGCAAACTGTGATAATGGTTCAAGGACCGAACCTATTCCTGACACAATGGGCCTTCCAGGCGGAGGTGAGCGTGGTTTGTGTATCTTTGGGAGCGAATAAAAATAAGGTATTCTAGGGTTGTTAGTCTCCAAAAATTGTGCTTCTTTTTTTGAGATCCAATTGTTTGTCTCAGCTTCTGTTACCATTAGTGTTATGGTCTTCTGTAGTCTGGGTGTTGGATCTACATCTATTCGCTTGTAGGATTTCTGGTCTGAGAGAAGTTCTTTGCATTGTCGATCATGACCTTCTTTTGAGAGGAGTACTACTCCGCCCCCTTTGTCCGCTTGCTTTATGACGATATTCTCATCGTCCTTTAGTTCTCTCAATGCCTGTTGTTCTGCTCTTGACAGGTTTTGGAAGGTACCTGTCAAGAGTTTCCATCGAACCCCCGGGGGAAATTCGGACTACCTTGTATTTTTTGACGATAAATAGGTTGCGTTTGAATCAATTTGCGTCCCACTGACTCACCCTGCTTCTCAACCTGGTCACGCTCGTCAACTTTATCACATTCTCCACTAGAGTCCGAAAACTCTGAGGAATCACAAATATTTCCATCCCACGTTTCAGGGTCCCAGTCAATTCCAACCTTTGCAATAGCTAAACGCACCTTTTTCTTATTAACTCTTCCTCTTCTGTTCCTATATTTATATTTCGCAATACGAACTGCAGCTTTTTCGTCTTCAGTCTGTTTTCAACTTATCTAACAATAATTTATTCAGACAAGTTAACATTGTAGAGGTATTCTCATTTTTACCCCACTGTTTCTCTAATTTCTCACACTCACTTTGCAACGGAACATATGTATCATGCATGATTCTATAAGCATTTAAGAGAATCCAACCCCTTCTTCGTAATGTAGAGAGTTCTCCTTTTTTCACAGGCACTTTTTGCAAACACGCAACCACTTGGTCTGGCTCAGTGTCAGCCAAGCATGCACTCCAGTTCTCACTCAATCCAGCGCAATTAGTCCACTTGTGGGCAAGCACCCGATATGGGGCCATTTCCAATCCGGGAATCTCAATTGGTATTTGGTAGTCTGCCTTTGATTTTCTAGAAAACATATTTCTTCCCCTTTAATCCACCCCTTCCAATCCTGTGAGAATGACGCCAAGATGTAATTAATCTGCTTTTCACAAAAAGGACAGATCCTAACTCCAACACTTCCTTAGGCCGAGGCAATACCCAGCACTCTCCCAAGGCGAGATAATAACACCAATCCAAACGTATGGAATACAACACATATACATTTATTAATACACTATTTCAACAAAGGTTGGCCAAATGCATTAGTCATGGCAGACTCCCAAGTAACAAATGAGTAATTAAAATAGACGGTCAAAATAAAATGAAAAATATATACATAGTAACGAATGAAAGGAATAAGAAATAATAGGAAAAAGAATAACAAAGAATAGAAAGAAATAGCAAAGAAAAGTGGTTAGGAACACCTCACCAACTTTTCAGTAGTTCTGTAAATCTTTATTTCAACGATTAAAAACCATCATAAAAATACATTATACAATACAAATTTCATTAAATTACATTTCTGAACTTATGACAAATTAAAACTACAGGGAGTAGAGGGTACAATTCATAAAGAGAGATAATTACTATGTACAAAAGTTGTTTAATTTCTTGTGTTTCTCAGTCTTACTGCTAGTTTTAAAAAACTTACAATAGAGCATAAGGTGTGCGTATCATTATCTCTCTGTAAAAAAAGCAGTGCAGCTCTTGCATGACGAAATTTCTGCTTCCTGAGGATGTCAACCAAAAATCTACACCTAGGGTTTCGATAAAATGAACATAAAAGTACAAAATGAAGGGTGTCCTGCGGAGACCTATTGTCGCAGCCGCAGGCACCCTTCTGCTCAATCGTTACAGTAAACCAAGAGGGATAAGCTAAGATCTTAGGTAACAGATTGAGCCTAAAACGACACATTAAAAATCGATCATGCTGGTTATACATCAAAAACAGATAGGGTTCCATGCCCTCCCCATTATTGACTAGACCGTGAGCTGCTATTGATCTCTTTAAGGGTCCAGAACCAAGTCTAACAGTTTCAAATTTTTCTATAAGCAACTTTTTGACTCTTGATTTACAGCTGATAGAAGTTGAGGAAGGGTCGCTAAAAAGGAGATGCTGGTCTATATTCTCTAAAGTGCTTTTCACGTATTTTAGCCAGGGAATGTGTAACCCCTTATCCCTTTGCAGACAGTCTGTGACAATTTCCCTGCTCAATGCTGCCTCTGGGTTGGTCCATATTCTGATCCATGCTATAATTGGCCTCATCTTGACATGGTCTAAAATATATGGAATCCCAAGTTCTGGGTGAGCAATTTTGGCAGAGGTGGAGTGTGGGATTTTCAGGATTCTGCGGAGAAATGTATCTTCCTCTAATTGTAGTTGTTTAGAGTCCCTGAAGCCCCACACCTCAGCACCGTACAGGGCCTTTGCCACAATAATTGAGCCATATAGAGTCATTATTTGTTCAGGGCACCATCGTCCCAGCCTACGAGCAAAGCTTAATATTGCACCATTTGAAGAGACCAGCTTTGTGCAGTGTTCCTCAACCAATGGGTTAAATTGAATTTCACCATCAAACAAAAGGCCCAGATAGGGAAAGGTATGTACTGTATCCAAGGTGTGTGTCCCTATTTTAAACACAAACTTATTAGAAGGTTTTTTGCCAGCCACCATAACAAAGGATTTCTTCAGATTTACAGACAGGTCTAAATTGGCCATGAACCTAACAAATCCGTCCACCAGTTGTTGTAGACTCCTTGGTGTTCGGGCAAGGGAACCGCTTCATCCGCGTACCAGAGTACTGGGATTTGAAGCGATCCTACTTTGGGACAGTCCACATTCAGGGAGATGAGGGTGCTCTCTAAACCGTTAATATAAAGTGAAAAGAGGAAAGGGGCGAGAATACACCCTTGCCTTACTCTTCCCGAGCACGGAAATGGGTCTGTACGCCCCCCCCTCTGGACTAAAGCGGACCCTACCAGTGGTGTTCCAGTGCAACTCTTTTAAGATGTTTATCAGCCCCACATCTATGCCCATCTTATACATCATGGCCCACAGTTTATTCCTGTACACATTGTCAAAGGCCGCAGCCAAGGCCATAAAACCCATGTAAACCGTGCCGTTACTGGCTTTGGTTTATTTGGCGATTAACAAGTACAGATTTAGACACTGATCACTGGTTGATTTACTGGCTCTAAAACCGTACTGTATGTCAACTATAGTGCGGTGCTCCTCTGTCCACTCCATAAGCCGATTCAGAATCACTCGACCTAATATTTTGGCAGAGACATCAATTAATGAGATCGGCCTATAACATTTTGGATCGTCCCTACTCCCTTTCTTAAAAATAGGTACAATCAATGCAGTGGACCAGGAGCGTGTTAGACCTGATCTAATAGCCACGTTTAGGACCCTAGTTAGGATTGGGCCCAAAGGTCTATGTTGCTTCTATATAAGTCTGGTGGGGTACCATCGGGCCCTGGTGCTTTGTTCGGGGTCAGACCTTGGATCGCCTTTGTTATCTCCTCTAATGAAAAATCTTTTTCGGAACTCCGGGTGCCCTCCCAGCCCCCTTCTTGGATTGCTACCTTTGAGTTGTTGCAAAGGCCCTCCAAGTGAATAACCCATTGCTCTGGGAGGATATTGGTGCTAATCACCTAGGCGGTGTTGTCTTGAAAACCGGGCCTATTTACAATCCTCCAAAACTCTGTAAAATCCCTGTTTTCTCCTGCCTCTCTCAAATCAGCCCATACTTCTGCTTGTAGGGTGGCCTTCCTCGCCTTTACCTTGGATTTGTAGATTTGTCTGCAGTTGGCCACTTCTACCTTATCCCTTGGGTTAGCTTTAAGGCATACTTTTAAGTTACTTAATGCTTTTGAGCAACTTGTATCAAACCATCTTGGTTGCTTAGTGCCCTTACTTGGACCTTTTGCTTCCAATAATTTGTCAGCCAGTTTGGTGAAAGATCCAAATGTTGCGACTAGCTCCGGGCCTTCTATTAGAGGGTCCAGGCAGTCTTCAACCTGTTTTCCGCCTTTTTGGATTAGAGTTTTAAAAAACTCCTGAGGGTTTATTTTTGCCCACCTTAGTCGCCTCCCCAGATCTGTGGGCTGTAGGCTAATGTTCCTTGTTTGTTCTTACCCCCCCAGCCAGTGTGTGTTATTTCCATAACTAAGGGGTTATGATCACTAAAGGTGCTCCATTCCGTTCTAACCTTTGTAATTCTGTTTTTAGCAAAGGTAGATATCATTATGTAATCTATGATGGAGGAGCAACCTCTTCCTTTAAACGTTGTGACATATGTGCCCCCAACCTCCGGGACTGTCAGATCAATGGTGTGTACTAGTGAATGGGTTTCTATCAGTGTAGTTAGAGCTGTGCCCTCGTGGCTATGTTCAAAATGCGGCCCATTTTTAAGCGGGCAAGTGTCCCAGTCTGTTAATATGGGGGACAAATTTGGACAGAGGTGGCAGTTGAGGTCATCCATTAATAGTACAATTGGTCCCCCCCCTTTCCTCTGTTCCGCCTCTTGTGTGAGTCTTTCATCTAACTCCCGTAGGACAGCATTCTTCCCATTTATTGGCCCTGAGTTATAAACATTAAACAGCTGTAACCTCAACCCTCTGCCTTGGAACGTTACTGCTTGAAGAGTATGTGACGTCCAGGCTGGAACTGACCATCTACCTTCTAGGCTTAGGTCGACATAAAGTGCTAACCCACCTCTCGCTCTTCCCACTCTGCTTTCTTGTGCGGGCACAAAGAAGCACTTATAACCCTCTATTTGGTAGGGCGAGGGGTTAACTGCCCATGTCTCCTGGAAAGCCAATATATGAAAGCCCTGAAGTTGATTCCTCCAATCTGTATTTTCAAATTTTCCGGCTAGGCCCGCTATGTTCCACAACATGATATTCAACTTTCCCCCTAGCTCATCCCCTTCTTTTGTACCCTGCTCACTTAGCCTAAATTTAACCCTCCTCTCTAGCCTACCCCCCTGTTTTTCTCTATCTTGGCTGAGTGGGTATTCTACGGGTTCCTTCCTTTGTTCATTCCCTTGGGCTTCTGTCTCACTCGCGACCGTTATCCCATTTCTATCCTTCTCCTCGCTTTATTTCCCTTCTTGCAATAGTTATTCATTCTCATCCAGGGACTGTAAGGGGCTAAATCTATTTGTCCACTGTAACCCACCCTGATGTAGTAAGGGCTGGGCGCCATGCTCATTGTGCCTTGCCCAGTATCCATCTGTGATTCTGCCCCTTCTAACCTGTTTGAAGTTTGGGGGATGTGTGACAAATTTCCTATGATAGAAGTACCCTAGTGGCATAGTCCTTATCGTACTAGTTGGGTTTCTGTTATAGTTATCCAATATGTACTCCACTAGGTTCGGGTTCCTAAAATTTGCAATGATACAATTCCCTTCTATGTCTTTCCTTCTACTGCCAACCCAATTTGGCCTCCTTATGTGTAAGATTTCCCCCACTTCCTCCCCCTGCAGTGGCCTGTGAGTATTTAGCCAATTGATAATCTTATTTTTAAGTTCCATGTGTGATTCTCTCTGCCACATTCTGAGTTTGGGTACCCCAGCAAAGATGACAACAAAGGGGCTCGCTTCTGGAGGTAGATTTACACATGGTAAGGGGCCTTGAAATCTATCATTTCGCTCTATGGTTGCTTGGGAGGTGTCTGTTTGTTTGGGGATAGCAGATGTCCCTGGCTGCGTTTGTATTGCATGTCCATGTCCCTGTGCTTTGTCTATGCCCATGTTTCCATGTGATTGCGTCCTTCTATCCCCCACCTCTTTTACCACTTTGGGCTCTGCATGCACCTGCGCAATGATGCACTGCTCCTTACTTACACAATTATCAGATACTGGGAGTTGTTGAGCTGGTAGAGTGACTACTGGCAATACATTACCCGATAGGTTGTCAATTAAAATCTCCTTAGCCTTGCCCTGTCTCTGCAATTCATTAGCTATTTTATCTAATTTGCTAACTAGTGGTTTAATTTGACTGGCTATAAAAGCCTCCAAGTGCTTTTGTCGATCTAAAATTACAGGATCGAGCCACTCCGGGGGGATTGAGGGAAATCTAGGTTCTATTATCGAGACCTCGTCCTCTCTATCTTTTGGCTTATTGCCCCTAGTGAGGTTTTTCCGGGTTTTTGTTTGTATATTCTTATTACCACGTTTTTTACTTCTTTTCCTAGGTGTTCTATTTTCCCCTCTACTTGTCAGTTCTTCGTCCTCTATTGCTAGCTGGGCACAAGGAACAGCGTCAGATGAATTATCCCGGCTGCAGTTGTCTGATATGTCACTAGGATTCAAATCCCCAGTTTGTGTAGGGGTCAGGGGCAAAGTTGTTAAAGTCATAGATAGGCGCCTCTCCGTGCGCTCTATCTCCCCGGCAACCTTCCTTAGCATTAAATCGATTACTGTCGGAGTGGCTTTATGAGCTACTGCATCACTAGTCTCGATCCCTGATTTTTTTGTTTTGAGGGGGGTTCCTAATTTGCCCTTAGTAGAGCGGGTTTTAGGTTTGGTAGCCATGATTTTTAAACCGTACTTTCCACAATTTCCTCCTTCCTCCCAGAGAACTAAATACAATGATGTTATAATTATCCTAGATGGCTGTATCGATTTGCACTAATGTTTCAGTCTTAGGACCTCATGTTGTATGGTTCACTTATATAAATGTTGTACAATGCCCAAGTCCTCCGGTGGGTAGTGTCTCTTTTCTAAATGAAGTTTTTAATGCCCCCCCTCCGCACTGCGGTCGCGGGAGATGACTACTGTGGCGGCGAGAGGGAGACAAATGGGCCGGGAGTCAAGAATGCAGTGCCCAGGGTCCAGGGTCCAGGAGCAAGGTAGGCAACACAGAAGCCCCTGAAAGCGTCCCCCGCTCCACCGGAGTGACGCCTGCTTTATGCGCCGCCCGGCGCGATGGTGTGTCGTCTGTCCGCCGCTGAGGGAGCCGGGAAATTAAGTTTTTAATGCCCCCCTCCGCACTGCGGCCGCGGGAGATGACTACTACTGCGGCGGCAGGAGGAAGACAAATGGCCCGGGAGTCAAGAATGCAGTGCCCAGGGTCCAGGGTCCAGGAGCAAGGTAGGCAACACCAGAAGCCCCTGAAAGCGTCCCCCGCTCCACCGGAGTGACACCTGCTTCATGCGCCGCCCGGCGCGATGGTGTGGTGTCTGTCCGCCGCTGAGGGAGCCGGGAAATGAAGTTTTTAATGTCCCCCTCCGCACTGCGGCCGCGGGAGATGACTACTGCGGCGGCGGGAGGGAGCCAAATGGGCCGGGAGTCAAGAATGCAGTGCCCAGGGTCCAGGAGCAAGGTAGGCAACACAGAAGCCCCTGAAAGCATCCCAACTGATTCTTCCACAACATCTTGCCAACCAAGCTGAGGGTAGTCTGGTACTGCAGCCAGGCAAGAGTTCAGTCTGGACTCAAGTTCCTTCACCGTCCACAGCAATACGTCTTTTCTGTGGTGAACTTCCGCCTGGCCCGCGGAGGCCCCCCGCTTTAATATTATTTCCAACGTAAAACGAAGCTTCTAGAAAGCCTCGCCCCTTTCTCATCGTAGAAAACCAGGCTGGCTCTTACCAGTCCTCTTCAAGGTCAAGACAGTGGCTGGCCAAGCCCCTGTATTTTGGCTTCGAGGCGGAGTTGTACATTCCACAGATAATATCCAGTTCACTCTGGTCAGTGAGGTGTGAAAACCAAGTGAGGAGCAAAACATGTCCTCTCCACCTTTTAAAGCACAGAAAATGGCGACAGTCGAGAAAATAGAGTCAGTCATGCAAGCACTGTCATGCACATAAAGAAGCTTAAAGCAGAGTAAAATGAGTAAGCAAGATGACATGAGGCCATGTCAAAGCCAATAGCAAGCACTGCTGTGAAGCAAGATAAAGTCAGAGAGCAAGATTGACATGAAACTATGTCAAAGTCAATGATAAGAGCTCATATGAAAGGGTAATGCCCTACTCCATAACTGTTCCCACTAGGCAGGCATATGTAAGATCGTTCTACGGTAAGGCTAGAATAGCATAACACACAAAAGTCAGTTAAAGATGGTGATAGTTGATGGTCATCATGGGGTACTCAACCACAAGAGTGGCCCATTCATTACAGTGACGCTATGGAAGACTTAGAGCTACATATGAGCTGTCCCATGTTAGATTTCGAGAGTTGAGGGTCCGTTGTCCGACGGAAGCACCAACAAGCCTTGGTAACTGCAACCAATATGGAAGTGGAGAAAGGTACAATGTTGGGACTGGCAAGGTTCAGGAGACTCACAACAAGCAGGGTAGTCAGGGCAAGCCCTGAGTAATCAGGGAAGCCCAAAGAATACAAAGATGACCCTTAAGAGGACCCACAGGCCGGAGGCACTAGAGTCGCAAGAGGACCTCGAGCAGCTCACCAAAGATGCAAGCTCACAATGCAAGAGATGCAGTGAGGATAAAGATCTTGGTCAGTAGAGATTCTTGAGTCCACGTGGTGCACAGGGGTTCGGTGCCGCGACTCCAACGAGGGATACTGGCCTCAAGCTTGGTGAGAGGACAGGGCAGGCCTCGAGGGATGTGAAGAACCACCTCCTGTGTTGCTGAGCCTTTCAGAGTCTGTGAAAGCTCAGGATCAGCAGACTGGTCAGCATAGTTGCGGTGCCTACAGATACAGGGAAGTGACTCCTTCACTTCAAGGTATATTCCTTCAGGTGTCTTGGATGCCCACAGGGCTCAGAAGGTTCATGTATGGTGCACAGGTACAAACGTTGCAGCAGTCAAGCAGGGCTATGAGATTGGGAGCAGCGGGAGTCCTCCTAGTTGCATCCACTGAAGTCCAGAGTGCCCAGACAGTAAAAGAAGAAGTGGTGTCTGAAATGAATCTTGTCCCACAACAAATCTAGGGACTCACTCACAAGTAAGCCCTTAAATGCCCTAATGAAAGGGTTGGAATGATTCAGGGGTCTCTCCCAAAGAAGAGGCTGGACAAGGTGGGAGGATACGCCCCTGTCATTTGTCCAGTTTCACCCCAGAGTGGGAGCCAACGGCTCTCTGAACTGGACTATGCATGGATGGCACCAAGTATGCCCTGCACGCAGACTTTGAGGCTCTGGCAAGCACTCCCACCCTGCCCCAATACACTAAATCCTGTCTAGAAGGTGGTCACACCTCCCTGTGACAGGATATCTATTGTTCTGCCTTCCCCTGCCCGCACTTGGCTCAGCACCAGGAGGCAGAAACGTGTCTGTGGCCGGCAGCAGCCCTGTCTTGCTGTCCGGATCTGGAAGACTGGTACCGGGAGTACTAAGGGCCTAACGAAGGGATTTCCAGTGCTTGGAATTATACCTCCGACATTGTTTATGATGTGGGGGGTATGATTAATTTACGGTGTGGGGGTATGATTCCAACATGTTTGATACCAAAGATTATAGGATTTGTTGCAGCCAGTTTCGAGATATCACCGTATAATGAAGCTGTGCCACTCTATATGTCATATGGCTGTCTCATTTACAACCTGGGAGAATAGACTCCGTAGGTCTTAAGGGTGTCCTGCTCATGCAAGGGCACCCTCATTCTTCAAACCAAGCACCCTGCCTTCAGGATTGTAAAGGCTGCCTGTAGGGGTGACTTATAGGTTTTAAGTGCAGTGACCTTAAATGTAGGGAAATCTATATGTAAATCCGTATTTGTAAAGTGTGATCTACTCACCCTTATGGGTCTCTAGGTGCTGGGGGCCATCGTGGAAATTAAGTGAGCTGTTGCCCAGAGTCACATGGTGCTGAGCTGCCGCCGGAGCTGGAGATCGAACCGTGAACCCTGCGCTCCGCAGGCAACTGCCTTGGCCGCTGCTCCACCCTCTCCACTCTTTCACAAGTGGTGCTAACACCAGCTTACACAGGCTACAATGGCTGGCCTGTAGTTACAAATTGAGTGGTCTTCCATGGCTGGCATAATACATGCTTCAGCCCGTGGAGGACCCCTGGTGTACCTATGGCCTGGGTACCTTAGTACCATATACTCGGGATGATAAGGTTGCACCAGTGTCCAATCTGGGATGTACCCAAGTACTTACCAAACCAATTTAGGGGAGAAAGCACGGAGACTGGGGTCCTGATTAGCAGGATCCCAGTCAGACTAGTAAGGAACAACATTACATCAAGCAAAAAGTGGGAATAACCATAAAAGCTGATCCTACTTCCCTACACATGTTTAGTCATAACTGATAGAGTGCAACAACACTGAGTACCCGATTCTCCATGAAAGGAGTTGGTGCCAAGACATATTGTCACCTAGATAAAACCACCTCATTAGCTAAGGTCCCGTTTTTTAATGACACTTACTTATCTGCTATCTAGATCGTATGACCAAGTAAGAACATGTACATTATTTATTCTTTTCATTTGAGGCCCTGGACCATGCCACAGAAATACACAAAAGAGAGGGAGCATCAAAGGCAGGAAAGGGGACACCAGAAGGTATTGAATCTGGCTGGGTGGAAGTTGTGGGGATGTAGAACTACTGTAGGGAACTACAGTATGGTGTGTTCAGTAGTATGGTTGCTCTCGCCCCTCTCCTTGCAGAAGGACCTAGGAAGCAGGACGGTTCCAAAGTCATGAAGGGAATCCCAGTTGCCTGAGAACCTCTTGTTCGTCTCCCTGTCTTATCATCCCATTCCCCTTTCCTCTCTGAGGCTGCAGACCTGGATGAGTTATCCGGTACTTGGGAGTAGCTGGGATCTAGCATCTGGACTCGCCTCGCCTCTGTAGGAAAGCAGGTTAGTGAGCAACACTAAGCATGACAGAATAGCAAGCCTACGTTTATTCACCTGCCTAGGCAACATGGATCCCTGGAATGCCACGCTGGCATATATAGCCAACGCCAACATGTTAGGCAATCTACGGAGAGAGATACAAGCTTTGGTTCAGAGAGTAGGTGATCTTCAGGGAAATATACCGATTGAAAGAGATTCATGGGGATAGGGAAAGCTGCAGGGGGTTTGGAACTACACCAGTCATGAGACCACCTACCTTGTTCCCTTTACCAGTTCCTAGTTCATCTGGAAATGGTTTTCCAATCTGGTGATCATGTAACATCTCCTCCTGTGGCTCTATTCGCTCCTCCGAGAGGTTCACAGTTGAACCCTCAAAATTTGTTTAGTTTCTTAACCAATGTAAGATGCAATTTTTGTGTAGGCCTGCATTCTTCCCAGACGAAGAGCCTAAACTAGCAATTGTTATTTCCTATCTTGGGGGGACAGCTGTGTCTTGGTCTATTCCCCTTGTAAAATGAAACAATCTACCATAATAATATTTTGAGGCCTTCCAAACTCAGAGAAATAAAGAATAAACAAGCGTATGTTTAAGCAGTCTGTTGACACTGAGCTCTAGCCTATAAGGCAACGGACCAAGGATTTACTGACTTATATAACCTAATTTAATCGCTTGGTGGCAGAGTCAGATTGGTCTGAGAGAAAAAGAAGTTATTCTACAGAGGGCTAAAAGGCAAATTACATTATTTACTAGCTCAAAAGGTGGATACACTGAGGAACAAATAGATTTAGGTGATAAACTAGATCATAGGCTCATGGACCGAAGATCTGACAGGGGGCAGTCCGAAAATAAATTATAGTGGTCAGGGAAAAAAGATCAGACAATACTAGGAAATTCAAAGACTTTGAACCAATGCAGATGGTGGGGGGGTTGAGAGTCCACTTAACCAAAGAAGAACAACAACGCTGAAGAGACCAGAAGTTATGCCTTTACTGCGGAAAGAAAGGACATTTTCTAAAAGACTGCAGTCTCAAACCTAAAAGTAAAGAAGGAGAGACTGATAAGAAACAATTGGGGAACTCAGAAACCTGATATTTTTGGGAACTAGTCTATCGCGTGTCCAAGTTCTTGAAGTCTCCAAGACTCAGGCTCTAACAAACTATAAAAACCAGGTTTAGGCATTTTATGTCCCTGTTTAGTTGCAGTGGAAGAATGAATTAGCTAGGATAAATACCAAAATGTTCTTAGATTCTGCGGCTATGGGTAATTATTTCCTGGATATCCTTAGCCAAAGAATTGGTAATTCCCATAATAGCTAAGAAAATTCCTGAATTACTGCGAACCATATATGGAAGTAAGCTGTCATCCAGGCCCATCATACATATCACTCAGGTGATAACAGTGATTATACAAGATATTCATTATGAAAAGGTGAAATTCGATCCAATTCAGGATCCTCAGTTCAAAGCCATTTTAGGGATACAATGGCTACAAAAAAACACAATCCTGACATTGAGTGGTCCATTTAACAATTGTTCTTACGATCACCGTTCTCTGTAAGAAAAACTGTTGGAGACACTCTGTAATAGAATCTAGTGCTGTTGATCGAATAGATCCTCTCTGTTACAAGGATTGTATAGATGGATTGATAAAGCTAAAACAACCACTCTTCATCCCCATCGGCCCTCTGATTGGTGAATTGATCTGCACCCAGGGTCTCAGATCCTGTGTAGCCGTATATATGCATTGACCGAGAAAGAGAATATTCAACTGCGGAAATACTTAGATGAAATGCAAGCAATAGGTTTCAAACAACTCTGGCTTCCTCACCCTTACTTTTTGTTCCCAAAAAGGGTGGGGTGGGGTAGTTTAGGACGTGCATTGATTATCGAGCCTTAAACTACATCATGGTGAAGAAGAGATACTCCTTGCCTTTGAATTCTAGCCTAATAGATCAAGTGGAAACAACTACTATTTATACAAAACTCAACCTGCATGTAGCCAATCATCTTGTGGGAGTCTGAGAGGGTGACGACTGGAAGATGACATTCCGAACAAAGTTTAGGCTTTACTACTATATCAGCAAGGACAGATGGTGTGGAAGGCCGAGGAGGTGAGGAGCAGAGCTGAGAACCACAAAACAACGAGACCGAGAGACCTGAAGAAGACGAAAACGAGGAGAAGGATTCACGAGGACCCAGAGACGACGACGGGAAAGTCCAGAGGGAGGCCAAGACGTGCCCCGAGGAAGGCCCTCCGGACGAGACGGCCAGGACCTTGTCATCGGGTCCCGGCTTCAGGCAAGTCATTGGGAAAACCGGGCACACTCTAGTAGGGTGGCTGCACGCGCAAGCAAGCTTTTCTGGCCTATGGGGGACTTACCAGACAGAGTACATGAAGGGAGAGGAGCGGGGAGCACTGTTAAAAAGATAGGAGAGGTAGGTGAAACCAAAAGGGGCTAAACCCAAACATATCCAACGGGAGGCTACCTTATCTTAAGGGCCCGGGGATTGCAGATGAAAATATGTTAAGCACCAACCCTCATCAAGGAGAACACTGGTTGGGTGGGAGCACAAGAAGGGGACGGCAATAAAAGTGCAAGAAGCGTAGGGATTCTTACAGAAAAAGGGGAACATGGCACTAAACATCTCTTGTCTTTTTACCAAGGGGACGATCAGACAGAGAACCCTCAGGAGAAGGAAAAAACCGATAGGACCAGACTGCGCCCCAAGCTCCGGACCAAGGCAAAGACAACCGTTTACCAGCATTGTCCTTAGTCTCTGGCCTGTGAACCCCAATAAAAGATACAAATAGCATACCTCTGCCTCTGCTGGTCTGTGGGCGTGTGACAGAAGGCCTCCAAGGGCTGCAGCACGTATTGTTCCACCCATAGAGGTACTGTACCCTGACACTCACACACTGCCTTTGCAGGCTGTGTGTCTTGGTGCAGAACAAAACAAAGAGTCGACATGGCACACATCCCTGTGTGCCATGCCCACAAACCACTGCCCTGGCATACATCAGTCACACCTTTAGCCTCTAGCTGGGTGCCCTATGCCAGTGGTGAGGGTACTGGTGCATGAGCCCTGCGCCCCTAGTGTGTCCAAGTCCATTCCTGGGCACTGTAAGTGCAGTGTTGCCTATAAGAGTATATGGTGCTGGGAGTTTGTCATTACGAACTCCCAAGCACCATGATGGCTACACTGAAGACTGGGAAGTTTGGTATCAAACTTCTCACCATATTAAACCCACACTAATGCCAGTGTGGGATTTAATGTAAAATGCACGACAGCAGGCATCTTACAGATGCCCCCTGTAACTCGACCAACTTATAGTGATCTGACTGATTGGCTGCTCAGGCTGCCACCACCAGACATGTTTCTGGACCCCTGGGAGCCTGCTGCTCTCGGGGGCCTAAAACAATGCACATCCGGGGACGAGGTGCCAAGCCTCCTCCCCCAGGATGAGCAGGGTTCATGAAGGAGTATCTTCAAAGGAATGCCACCTTTGTAAGCCTCTCCAGACCATTTGCTGCTTTCAGCAACCGGTCCCCACTGGTTCTACCAACCACTTTAGGCGGGAGAACCAGCGGGAAAAACAAGTGAGGAAGCGAGGTGTGCCCACTGTTGCCAACTCCACCCCTCAGGTGGGGGAGGCGAGGTGAAGCACAACCTCGAGTCCCCGCCATCTTGAGGATGGGGGACCTAGCCAACCAGGTACAGGCTCCTTCCCCCTTCCCACAGGAGAGTGGCAGAATAGGGGGTGTACCCACCCCAGGGAAGGGACCCAATGGTCCCTGCCGTTTACCTACCTGTAACACCCCTAAATTTAGTATTTAGGGGGCACCCTGAACCTTGCTTCCTCAGATTAGAAACGACAAGAAAAGAAGATAAGAAGGACCGAAGAGCCTGCAGAGCTAACAAGAGGATGATGCCTACTGACTTGGCCCCAGCCCTACAGGCCTGTCTCCCCTCGAACCTGCCTCCTACGAAATCCCGGTGTGTCCTGCAGTCAGCAACTTCACAAACCCCGGAGGACCTGCCTGCCTTCATTTCAAGGACACTATCTTCCGAGAACACTGGACGTGTTTAAACTGCAGCTTCTGGTGCCGGCCTGAAACCACAAATCCAGCCCACTCTGCACCCGCCGAATCCGGCCCAAACACAAGTGGAAAAACACCATGAGGAGGTCACCCCAGCAATCCTGACCCGAAATCCAGCGACCCCTGACCTTCCTCCAGTCGACGCCTGCAGCCTCAATCCAGAGGACCTCCTCTACAGCGACCAGAGCGGGTAAGAAAATCGGATGCGAAAAGGCACCTGTGCACCCGACGCCCCATGGCCTTGTGTGCCCAAATCAGCAGTGCCTAACCAACCCACGACATCCCAAGTTACCCCTGAAAGTGGTGGTCGCACCCAGAAGGTCTTCGTCCCCGAGCCTGCAGCGTTTCTTCAAACCGGAGAAGCTCCATAGAAAACCACAGGGCACCCGACATCGAGACAGCACCCTGAACCCGGCCGCCCCAGTTCCCCTGAGGGTGCAACTTCTGTGCCTACTTGTTTACCCTTTGCCCTGACCTAAACCCCAGGAGCTTTGCTCCAACAGCCGTGTGGCCAGCAGCCACCAACCGGAGACCCCCTATCCTCCATAGGATAACATTGGGCCTCAACACTCTGCATCGGCCGCCCTAGTGCCGCCTAGGGTGCAACCACAGTGCATCACTGACCCTGGGAGACCCATGAGACTAACCCCAGAACCATAACCCCCACAGTCGTTTACTTACCTGCAAACCGATAACTTGTTTTTCTTCCGGGAATAACATTGTCAATTCTTTTTCGAAAAAACAACTAAGTGTGGAGTTTTGAAAACTCTAAATATTCTTTAAAAATCGTAACAATAACCTAAATGCATTTTCTCAACTGTTTTCAGGAAATGTCCCAGTGCTGAATCTAGGCATCCAGCACTGAGTTAAAAAAGTATCGTAAAAAGTTCTGACCTGCAATTATTGAAAAAGCCCATTCATTTGAATGTACTATACCTGCTAAGTGTTGCAATCTGCTTCCTTAACTGTAACCAAAACCAGTACAATTCTACTGCATTCTTAAACTGTGTTCATACAAGTAAATTATTACTGCAAAGCACTTTTAGGCTTACCTGTTCCAGGCTTGCTTGGTTCTAAAAATTAACCACAGTATATATTTATACAAAAACAATTGGCCTGGAGTTCAGTTCTTGAGTGTATGAATTAATTTGCTAACTGAGTGGGTACATCAAATGCTTAACACTATCCTCTGATACTACCATACTGCTCGACCAAGCTACTACTTTAGAGAGTAAGGTTCTATCTATCTTTAACCTCTGCCTACCTCTGGAGACCCTTGGACTCTATACACACTGTACCTTACTTTTGTGCAGTATATATAGAACCAGTTTCTTACAATGTGTGCAAAAGACCAATTCCAAAAGTTGTCAGTGGGCCCAAGTCTAATAATAGAATTCTTGGTAAACATAACAGTGGGACCACAAAAGATACATTAATTGTGATCTGTGCGATGGCCACAAATGAGCTGTTAGAGGCAGTACGTTTGCTAGCCGCTGCTCCTTTAGAGAATCTTTGTGTTTTTTGTGGCAGCCCCAAACAAAATTCCAACTTTGCCCACAATAAAGACAGAGATGGTCGTGCCGCCTTTTTTCTTTTTGGGCTCTGGAAAGAGGTGGGCGAATCGCTCCGATATTCATTAGTTCTGGAGTACTTCTTGGTGCTGAGAATAGGAGCGCCCATCTGCCTGCTTTCTTTCACCCCTTCTTAAAGTTAACCCAATAGTGTCCAATCCGTGTGCCATGGCACCCCGGTGCACTGTCACCAGGGATGCCGGGAACCAAGCTGTCAGACAAAGGCAGACATAGGTGCCTTCAAGCTTTAATACGGCCCCAAGAAATCCACAGAACAAAGAATTCTTCTTATGTCCTCCATGTGTATATATATATATATATATATATATATATATATATATATATATATATATATATAATTTTACTGCAACTCCCAGGGTCCACCAGGAATAGCTGAACGAGTCATTAGGAGCTTGCCTATAGATAGGTGAACACACATCAACTGACATTCGTAAAACTATTCACTTGTTGAAGATTTTGTTTTTGAATCGAGCGCAGAGCTGGATGTTATCCTGTTTGTTCCCTGTGGAGGATTCCCGGTTTATTATTTAAACACACCGGCAGGTGCATTTCCCCTTCTGCAGCTCGAGGTGTGGTGTGAGAAGAGTTTGTTTGTTTGTTTTGGGAGTTCAGGACATCCTTTCACTTGACACGCCTTTCACCAGGAGCAGCTGTGTTGCTGTTATTTGGATTCTCAAGGCGGGGCGTACTAGGTAATTCTACGGCATTCAGATAAGTAACAAACTTTTTCCACTTTTTGTACAAGGATGCTGTGTTGTTGAGTCACTTAGTGTTTATTTTTTTTGTTTCCTTTTTTTCGTATTTTCATAAATCTAAGACGATCATTAAAACAGTAGCACAAGTTACGTACCTTCGGTAACGATATATCTGTAAGAAACAGTAGTTAGTATTAGATTCCTTACCTTAGAATAGCCCCAGGCGTCAGACTGGATCCGGAAACTTTTGCGTAGCAATACCCCTGCGCGTCGGTAGGCATCGTCTGCGGCTCCGCGTCTGTCGTCGTTGGTGCCGGGATGACGCCGCCGGAGTAGACACAATCGCAATGGACCGCACACAGCTAGCCCCTCCTCCGTATCGCCCCTAGGGACTCTGGTACATGGAGTTCTTGAGTGGTTCACCCCAGTGGGTGCAAGTAGGTACGTGTTGAACTGATGATCTCTAGACCCGATACATGTCACAGGTTTTTGGATATCGCCCGAGACATGGCTCGGGTTTCGGGATAACTTCTCTCATCAGTAGAGAAAATAGTTAGGGGTGGAAGCGAAGGCCGCCAAGCAACCGTCAAAGGCCTCGATGCCCGAACCGGCACACAGGTGCGTCGTCCAGGAGCCCGTCGGCTCAAAGCTCAAGGGAGCCAATTTGTAGACACTATGGCAATGGACCACACACCGCTAGTCCCTCCTCCGGATCGCCCCTAGGGACTCTGCTACATGGAGTTCTTAAGTGGTTCACCCCAGTGGGTGCAAGTAGGTACTTGTTGAACTGATGATCTCTAGACCCGATACATGTCCGGGTTTTGGATATCGCCCGAGTCATGGCTCGGGTTTCAGGATAACTTCCCTCATCAGTAGAGAAAATAGTTAGGGGTGGAAGAGAAGGCTGCCAAGCAACCGTCAAAGGCCTCGATGCCCGAACCGGCACGCAGGTGCGTCGTCCAGGAGCCCGTTGGCTCAAAGCTCAAGGGAACCTACCTCTAACACCCCTAAATTTGGTATTTAGGGGGCACCCTGAACCTTGCTTCCTCAGATTAGAAACCACAAGAAAAGAAGATAAGAAGGACCGAAGAGCCTGCAGAGCTAACAAGAGGACAATGCCTACTGACTTGGCCCCAGCCCTACAGGCCTGTCTCCCCTCGAACCTGCCTCCTACGAAATCCCGGTGTGTCCTGCAGTCAGCAACTTCACAAACCCCAGAGGACCTGCCTGCCTTCATTTCAAGGACACTAACTTCCGAGAACACTGGACGTGTTTAAACTGCAGCTTCTGGTGCCGGCCTGAAACCACAAATCCAGCCCACTCTGCACCCGCCGAATCCGGCCCAAACACAAGTGGAAAAACCCCACAAGGAGGTCACCCCAGCAATCCTGACCCAAAATCCAGCGACCCCTGACCTTCCTCCAGTCGACGCCTGCAGCCTCAATCCAGAGGACCCCCTCTACAGCGACCAGAGCGGGTAAGAAAATCGGATGCGAAAAGGCACCTGTGCACCCGACGCCCCATGGCCTTGTGTGCCCAAATCAGCAGTGCCTAACCAACCCACGACATCCCAAGTTACCCCTGGAAGTGGTGGTCGCACCCAGAAGGTCTTCGTCCCCGAGCCTGCAGCGTTTCTTCAAACCGGAGAAGCTCCATAGAAAACCACAGGGCACCCGACATCGAGACAGCACCCTGCACCCGGCCGCCCCAGTTCCCCTGAGGGTGCAACTTCTGTGCCTACTTGTTTACCCCTTTGCCCTGACCTAAACCCCAGGAGCTTTGCTCCAACAGCCGTGTGGCCAGCAGCCACCAACCGGAGACCCCCTATCCTCCATAGGATATGATTGGGCCTCAACGCTCTGCATCGGCCGCCCTAGTGCCGCCTAGGGTGCAATCACAGTGCATCAATGACCCTGGGAGACCCATGAGACTAACCCCAGAACCATAACCCCCACAGTCGTTTACTTATCTGCAAACCGATAACTTGTTTTTCTTCCGGGAATAACATTGTCAATTCTTTTTCGAAAAAACAACTAAGTGTGGAGTTTTGAAAACTCTAAATATTCTTTAAAAATCGTAACAATAACCTAAATGCATTTTCTCAACTGTTTTCAGGAAATGTCCCAGTGCTGAATCTAGGCATCCAGCACTGAGTTAGACAAAGTATCGTAAAAAGTTCTGACCTGCAATTATTGAAAAAGCCCATTCATTTGAATGTACTATACCTGCTAAGTGTTGCAATCTGCTTCCTTAACTGTAACCAAAACCAGTACAATTCTACTGCATTCTTGAACTGTGTTCATACAAGTAAATTATTACAGCAAAGCACTTTTAGGCTTACCTGTTCCAGGCTTGCTTGGTTCTAAAAATTAACCACAGTATATATTTATACAAAAACAATTGGCCTGTGTTAGACCTGTCTGGCTTTTTGCGTAGTCCCTCCAATTTATTATTTATTTTGTCCCCTTTTTGCCCCTCATAACCTTAATAATTTTTGTGTCCACTAACTTTTTCTAGGTGTTGGTCAAGGGGATAGGTGTTCTTTTTCCCCTCATAGTTTTTCACCTCAGGCCCAGAGGCCTGTTCTGACAGGAATAGTTGGAACCACAAAATGGTGGCTACCAACTGCCCTAACTGCCAAACCCAGAACTTGCCCATAGACTAGTATAGGGCGTTCCAGAACCTTCTGGTCCCTTCTGGACCACTGAGGGTCAGCCTATATAAGGCGGAATGCTGGGCAGCCATTTTGTCTACCTGAGAGAGTCAGCTGGAGGACAGGCTGTAGCTTAAGGTGGGGGTAGGGTAGTCAGAGGTTTGGCCCTATTGATTCACCTCCCTTCCTTTCTTGGGTTATTTGTCCTATCCCTGCTGCGTTGGATAACTGGAGACCCTGGGCGCCTGACCAACCCCTAGCTTGAGAATAGCGGGGTGTCAAAAGGAGAAGGAGACTGCAGCGCTGCGGAGCGCAGTCCTCTGCCCAGTGAGAGAGACCTTTGAAAAGGGGTATCCTACATTCCCAATCCCTGCCAGCACCAAGGGTTAAGAAGTCTCTGAAGGATAGAGACTGGGAGCTGATAAGTGAAGAGAAAGTTAGCTCAGGTCCCATTGCCTTGGGTGAATAGCAGACTTTGGCCAGTGTGTCCCTGTGGGACCTTACCTGAAACTCAGTCGACAGAACTCTATTCCTTCCCAGGAAACGGAGGAAGGAAAGGGGAGCCGGTTTATGTGGCAGCGCTAATCTCGCCGTGTGCAGGACCCCAGGGGCACCGGCCGCGTCATGGTGAATATGCCACTGTTTTGAAGCTCATTGAGCGCTACCGCGCATGCCCCAGGCGATCCAACTTCCTTATCGCAGGAGGGGCCTAGGACCGAGCAGGCCCGGAAGAAGAAGCGTCCCCCCACTGAGACAGCGCGACGAAGCAGCGTCTCTTCAGCGGAGCCAGCGCAGCGGAGGCGGGAGCAGAGGCGGGTCTGGAAGCGAGGTGAGAGGCGGTGCAGTGTGAGCGCCTCGCGCATGCCCAGAAGAATAGCGCGTCCCTTGCCCACAGCGAGGAGGAACTGAGGAGGAGCGCCAGGAGTCCCCCGGCGGCGGAGGCAAACAGGAACTTCTCTCCCCTGCTCGATCGCCCCACAGTGAGGCTGGCGTGAGCGGGAGGAGAGGTCTGTGGAGCCCAGAAGCGGCTCAGGAGATTCGGCGGAGACTGCCTCTTTGGTTTTGGCGCCACGCAGAGGGGAGCTGAGGGGCCCCAGAGGCTGGTGAATCTTACCAGCGTGTGGCTCCCTTTTGTCCTGCCCAGTGCTTTCCCCACCCTCTGGCGCAGCAAGACTATCACCGCCTGTTCTGGCACAAGTAAGGAGGTGTTCTGCAGGGGGAGAGTGGCGCTAGAGTACCAGGGATTAACTAAGACACTGGTCATTTCTTTTCCACAGCTGTGTTGTGCAAAGAGGGGAGTAACCTGAGGAAACTCTCAGTGACTGTATACTAGAAAGAGGGGGATATAGGCGCTGTGAGAGACAAGTATAGTGCACTGCAAAGTAACCATACCTAACTAAATTCTGGAGATTGATTGAATGCTCTATTGATATTGTCTATTGATTTAAGTTAGCAAATTTGAAAGTGCTAATACTGATTTCCTGACAAATGTAATGTACTGTGGAAACTAGTTGATAAATTGCTTAGCAGTCTAGAAGTATACTTGCTATTTCCAAGACAAACTGAAGTATATTTAGTTGTGAATACTGAAAGTAAAGAGCAAAGATATT
The DNA here is from genome assembly GCF_964263255.1 of Lissotriton vulgaris. Classification (NCBI taxonomy): domain Eukaryota; kingdom Metazoa; phylum Chordata; class Amphibia; order Caudata; family Salamandridae; genus Lissotriton; species Lissotriton vulgaris. The sequence goes on along the minus strand of NC_141694.1, from coordinate 1,849,598,059 downwards.
ATTTTTATAAACCAGTACATATTTTTCTAACAAAGTGGTGTAGTGTCCTTTTTAAGTGTTATTGCGTGGATTTACTGCTGGGTGGTTTGCAACCTTCACACTGTGCCTCTAGGATTGCATGTCTTACCCCTAGGCCAGGCTACCCTAGGTGACCTGACATCCCAGGTTCCAACAGATTGGTGCCTAGCGGTGGGATTCTGACTTGGTTGCAGCTACTCAATAGTAATTCAACGCAATACACTGACCTACACCAGGAGTTTTCTCCTTGCGGCCCTCCTAATTTGAATTTTGTTTTTTCCAAATTTATTTCTGGTGGTGGGTGGAGGTTAACCTCAGGTCACACTTCTTGGTTTTCTCCTGAGTGCTTATTTTATTCCATAGGGAAAGATGGAATTAAATTTTGAAGAGCTAGAGTCCTACACTGTGACCCAACTCAAGGAATGGTGTCAGCAACAGGGGGTATTCCTTAAAAAAGGTGCCAGGAAAAGCGAGTTGCTGACAAGCATAAGGGCATGGGTGGAAGCTCATTCAGGGGAGGAACCGGACACAGAAGGGAGTGACAGGGACACTGTCCTTGAGACTGCAATGTTGTACCAAGCTGGAGGGGGGAATCTGCTGACAGGTCCCAGGACACCTTCGAGGGTGGGCAGCAGCGTCTCAGAGAGGGGTTTAACTGACGCCGAGCTAGAGGATAGGAGGGAGGAGAGGAGAATGAGGTTGGAATTAGCTAGAATGGATATGGAAAGGGAGGACAAGAGGTTAGCCCATGAGCGAACCATAAAGGAGATGGACCTACAAGCTTTAACCCTAAGGTCTTCCAATCCAGATAATGGTGGCAGCGAAAATAAAGTGAATACCAGGGAACCCAGACCCTATCTACCCAAGGATGTCATTGCCAGTTACATCACAGGCGATGACATTGCCAAATGGTTAGCCGCATACGAAGTTTCTTTAAGGGCTCACGGGATCTTAGAAACTCACTGGGGGGGTGGGCTATATAAATACATGCCACCTGCTGGCAGGGACACCTTGTTGGCTCTTCAGCAGGATGAGCAAACCCACTACCCTACAATGAAGGTGGCACTGGTGAAGAAGTTTGGGCTTACCCCTGAAAGATACAGACAGAAATTCAGGGGAAGTCACAAACTGAGTACCCAGAATTGGGTAGATTTCTTAGACTACGCCAAGAAAGCTTTGGAGGGTTGGGTCAAGGGCAGCGACGTGAAGGATTATGAGGGGCTGTACAACCTATTTTTGAAAGAACACCTCCTCGAGAAATGTTTTGCCGAGCTGCGCCAACACCTGGTGGACAGCAAGCTGACCAATCCCCGGAAGCTTGCAGAGGAGGCGGATACCTGGGCAAGTACCCGGGTGTCCTCAAAGGGGACTGGAGGGGATTGTCAAAAAGCCGGACAGGGCGCCCCCCATAAGAAGGAGGGGGGAGATAAAAAGAAGGAGTTCTCCAAAGGTCCCCAAAATAATTTCCAAGGAAAGGGAGCAGGTTTCACCCCTAAGGCAAACCCGCCCAGATACCCTACTCCTGGCCAAAGCCAGCAGCTAAGGGTTCTCCACTGTTTTGAATGTGGTGGTGTTGGACATTATAAGGGAGATGTCAGATGCCCAAAGAGACCACCCCCTCCCACCGGAGGAAAGTCACCGGGAGTAGCTAGTGTAGCGCTCGGGGAGGAGTTGCCCTTAGATAAGGGGGGTGAGTGGGTGGGTGTCACCTTAGTGTCCCTGGGAGAGCGGGAGATGGTTCCAAAGATCCAGGTGCCCCCAAATACTACAAAGTATGGGCAATGGGTCACCATCAATGGCCAGAGAGGGGAGGCTCTGAGAGATACCGGAGCCAGTATGACTATGGTGAGAAGTCAACTGGTGTCTCCAGAGCAGGTGGTTCCTAATGTACTCCACCCCGCCGCGATGGCTGACGGCAGAATGGGCCACTATCCAGTGGCTGAGGTTCCCTTTGAGTGGGAGGGGGTTGCAGGTTAATTTCGAGTTGCCGTAAGCCCTGCCGTGCCAGTCGATTGTCTGTTGGGGAATGACATGGAGCACAACACTTGGAGAGAGGTGGAATACCGGACGCATTCTGCGATGCTGGGTACACCTGACTGGGCCTGTGTGAGCACACGGTCTGCGACTGCCCGGAGAGGGAGTTCGCCTGGGTTGGAGCCTGGAACAATGGCCCAACCCGCTGCTAAAAAGGGACAGACCCGGAGACAGGGAGAGTGTCCTGTATCACGAAGCTTGCCGACCGAGACAGCCGGCGGAACCCCCATCGAATGAAAACGACCGACTATTAGACGGAACCCGCGGATGCGGTCCCCCGCGATGGTTCTAAAACTCTGTCGGTGGAATCCATAAATTAAAGCCGGGCTCGATTTAACTCTAAGTTACGGAGATACCAGACGCACTATATATCTCTTTACCCGATCTATGGCATCGATAATAAAGGACTAAGAAAATACAGGAATATCTATCTATTATCCCTCATCCTGATGCCCGGCAGCATTTTAACGAAGAAGCTATAACTAACTAACTGAGCAACGAACCGAAAGATTTTTTACTCCTTACCCCTGCCCAGCATACTACCTTGGCCCTGACGAAGGTGTGGCCACATTGGCCTTCCACCGAAACGCGCGTCGGCACGTTGTCCCAGGAATACGGCAACCGTTCCAAGAAAACATCAGGACCCGTATTAATACCACCCTCCTGGTTTAACCCCCCGTTTTAGGCAACTTATTTAATACCTATTGTTGCCTGCGCCAGGACTATAAGAATGAATGAATGAGAGTCGAATGTCCCTATTGTAGCTAGGAAACTCCCTGTGTGAATGAGTGTGGTAGATTGATTGAAGTGTGGGCAGACCCTAATCCTGAAAAGAATTTTGCCTGTGTATTTTATGAAATATCACTGATTATTTAAATTTATATATGTATGTCTTTTGAACATATTTAAGAAGAAAGAAAATAATAAAAAAAATATGTATTTTTTCACAAACATGTTGTCTATTTTGGTTGGAATGACATAGTTTTGTCCTGTGCAGCCTCAGCCCCTGAGCTAATCACCCCCTCACTTTATCACAGTAGGATCCCCCAGTTGGGACCTCTATAAATAACTGGCAGGGTACCTTCTAACTTTCTTAATACCGGAGACAGGGAGAGCCTGCTCCGGCTTCCACACCCCATGTGACAGATCGGCCACCTGCGGTGGTGGACCAGGAGTCCGTGAAGGGGGAAGTAGACTCTCTGGAGGATTTACCCATCCCTGCTGAGTGGCATGTGGAGGGAGGTCCTACCAGAGAGGAATTCTGTAAGGGGCAGAGGGAGTGCCCTACCCTTGAGGGACTGAGGCGACAGGCTGAAGCCCAAGCAGCAGGTGATGTTACGGGACACTACCATATTTACTGGGAGGATGGACTCCTCTACAGTGAACCCAAGGTACCCTTACCTGGTTCATCAAGGGCCTTGGTAGTCCCGCAACAATACCGAGCCTTTCTTCTGGAATTGGCTCATGCTATACCCCTGGCAGGACACTTAGGCCAGGACAAGACCTTTGCTCGGCTTTCCTCCACTTTTACTGGCCTCAGATGAAAGTGGCGTCCAACACTTACTGTCGGACATGTGTATCCTGCCAGGCCAGTGGGAAAACAGGGGTGAAGCTGAAGGCTCCCCTGGAACCACTTCCAGTCGTTAGCACACCCTTTGAGAGGGTGGGCATCGACATTGTAGGGCCTTTAGATCCACCAACCACAGCTGGTCACAGGTTCATCCTGGTCCTGGTGGATCATGCCACACGGTACCCAGAGGCAATTCCTCTGAGGACAGTCACTGCACCTGTGGTGGCTAGAGCCCTAATGGGGATCTTTACCCGAGTGGGATTCCCCAAGGAAGTTGTGTCCGACAGGGGGACCAACTTCATGTCAGCTTACATGCGGGCAATGTGGAAGGAGTGTGGAGTGGCCTACCGGTTCACCACTCCTTATCACCCCCAGTCAAATGGACTGGTTGAGAGGTTTAATAAGACCTTGAAGGGCATGATCAGAAGTCTGCCCGAAAGCTTGCGGAGGAAATGGGACATCCTCCTACCCTGTTTGCTCTTTTCTTACAGGGAAGTGCCCCAGAAGGGAGTGGGCTTCAGCCCCTTTGAGCTTCTGTATGGGCACCCTGTACGCGGTCCTCTCAGCCTGGTGAAGGAAGGTTGGGAGAAGTCTCCCAGGAAACCCCCCCAGGATGTGGTGAGCTATATGCTGGCCTTCAGGAGCCAAATGGCGAAGTTGTGGAAGCAAGCTTCTGACAACTTGGAGGCCAGCCAGGCAGTCATGAAAGAGTGGTATGACCACAATGCTCACCAGGTGGAATTGGAGCCTGGCCAGAAAGTGTGGGTGATGGAGCCTGGAGAGCTTAGTGCCCTCCAGGACCCCTGGACAGGCCCCTTTGAAGTGTTGGAGAAGAAGGGTAAGGCCACATACCTGGTGGACCTTAAGACCCCTCGACAGCCCCTACGGGTGCTGTATGCCAACCGACTCAAACCCCACCATGAGAGGCCCGAAGTCATGTTGATGATGGTGACTGACGGGGAAGAGGAAGCGGAAAGCGAACCTCTCCCAGATCTATTCTCGTCTCAAGAGAAGGATGGGTCAGTAGAGGGAGTGATTCTCTCTCCCACTCTAACTCCTGAGCAACGGGAGGACTGCCGCCAGATCCTGGAGCAGTACTCTACGTTGTTCTCCCTTGTCCCGGGAAGGACTCACCTGTTTACCCATGATGTGGACACAGGGGACAGCCCACCAGTGAAGTCGAAGACCTACCGGCTGTCCGACAAGGGGAAGGCTAGCATCCATGGAGAGGTTGCCAAGATGCTAGAGCTGGGAGTTATTGAACCTTCCAACAGCCCTTGGTCCAGTCCGGTGGTGCTCGTGCCAAAAGTCGCGCCACCAGGCACCACACCCGAACTGAGGTTCTGTGTGGATTACCGAGGACTGAACTCAGTGACAAAGACTGATGCTCATCCGATCCCTAGGGCGGATGAATTAATTGACTGGCTAGGAGCTGCCCAATATCTGAGTACCTTTGACCTCACTTCGGGGTACTGGCAGATCTCCTTGACAGATGGAGCAAAGGAAAGGTCAGCCTTCTCCACGCCTGAGGGACACTTCCAGTTTTGCGTGATGCCCTTTGGGCTCAAAAATGCCCCTGCCACATTTCAGCGGCTGCTGAACCAGGTCCTCTCTGGAATGGAGAGTTTCTCTGCTGCTTACCTGGACGACATTGCTGTCTTCGGTAGCAGTTGGGAGGACCATTTGCAGCATTTGCAAGCAGTTCTCCAGGCCCTGAAACAAGCTGGATTGACAATCAAGGCCAGCAAATGCCAGATTGGGCAGGGGTCGGTTGTGTACCTTGGACACTTGGTGGGTAGGGGGACTGTGCAGCCTCGCTGGCGAAGATTGAGGCAATCATGGCCTGGGAACCCCCCAAGACACAGACTGAGGTCCGAGCTTTCCTGGGCCTCACAGGCTACTACCGTCGCTTTGTGAAGGGGTATGGCACTATTGTAGCGCCTCTCACAGAGCTCACCTCAAAGAAACAACCTCGACGGGTAGTTTGGATGGGAGCTTGTCAGCAAGCTTTTGAGAAATTAAAGCAGGCAATGTGTGCAGCACCGGTCCTGAAGGCCCCAGACTTCTCCAAGGAGTTCATTGTCCAGACAGATGCATCAGAACATGGCATTGGGGCAGTGTTATCGCAACTAAATGAAGAGGGCCTGGATCAGCCTGTAGTCTTCTTATCCAGGAGACTGCTTCCCCGGGAACAGAAGTGGAGTGCAATTGAGCGGGAAGCTTTTGCGGTGGTGTGGGCTCTGAAGAAGCTGCGGCCATACCTGTTTGGCTCGCACTTCCTGGTTCAGACTGACCACCGACCCCTTCGTTGGCTGATGCAAATGAAGGGGGAAAATCCCAAGCTGTTGAGGTGGTCCATCTCCCTACAGGGAATGGACTTCCGGGTGGAACATCGGCCTGGAGTGGACCACGCCAATGCAGACAGTCTCTCAAGGTATTTCCGCCTTAGTGATGAGGACTCCCAAGGGGTTGGGTAGTTCTCCCCACTTTCAGCTGGGGGGGACGCGTGCTAGACCTGTCTGGCTTTTTGCGTAGTCCTTCCAATTTATTATTTATTTTGTCCCCTTTTTGCCCCTCATAACCTTAATAATTTTTGTGTCCACTAACTTTTTCTAGGTGTTGGTCAAGGGGATAGGTGTTCTTTTCCCCCTCATAGTTTTTCACCTCAGGCCCAGAGGCCTGTTCTGACAGGAATAGTTGGAACCACAAAATGGTGGCTGCCAACTGCCCTAACTGCCAAACCCAGAACTTGCCCATAGACTAGTATAGTGCGTTCCAGAACCTTCTGGTCCCTTCTGGGCCACTGAGGGTCAGCCTATATAAAGCGGAATGCTGGGCAGCCATTTTGTCTACCTGAGAGAGTCAGCTGGAGGACAGGCTGTAGCTTAAGGTGGGGGTAGGGTAGTCAGAGGTTTGGCCCTATTGATTCACCTCCCTTCCTTTCTTGGGTTATTTGTCCTATCACTGCTGCGTTGGATAACTGGAGACCATGGGCGCCTGACCAACCCCTAGCTTGAGAATAGCGGGGTGTCAAAAGGAGAAGGAGACTGCAGCGCTGCGGAGCGCAGTCCTCTGCCCAGTGAGAGAGACCTTTGAAAAGGGGTATCCTACATTCCCAATCCCTGCCAGCACCAAGGGTTAAGAAGTCTCTGAAGGATAGAGACTGGGAGCTGATAAGTGAAGAGAAAGTTAGCTCAGGTCCCATTGCCTTGGGTGAATAGCAGACTTTGGCCAGTGTGTCCCTGTGGGACCTTACCTGAAACTCAGTCGACAGAACTCTATTCCTTCCCAGGAAACGGAGGAAGGAAAGGGGAGCCGGTTTATGTGGCAGCGCTAATCTCGCCGTGTGCAGGACCCCAGGGGCACCGGCGGCGTCATGGTGAATATGCCACTGTTTTGAAGCTCATTGAGCGCTACCGCGCATGCCCCAGGCGATCCCACTTCCTTATCGCAGGAGGGGCCTAGGACCGAGCAGGCCCGGAAGAAGAAGCGTCCCCCCACTGAGACAGCGCGACGAAGCAGCGTCTCTTCAGCGGAGCCAGCGCAGCGGAGCCAGCGCAGCGGAGGCGGGAGCAGAGGCAGGTCTGGAAGCGAGGTGAGAGGCGGTGCAGTGTGAGCGCCTCGCGCATGCCCAGAAGAATAGCGCGTCCCTTGCCCACAGCGAGGAGGAACTGAGGAGGAGCGCCAGGAGTCCCCCGGCGGCGGAGGCAAACGGGAACTTCTCTCCCCTGCTCGAGCGCCCCACAGTGAGGCTGGCGTGAGCAGGAGGAGAGGTCTGTGGAGCCCAGAAGCGGCTCAGGAGATTCGGCGGAGACTGCCTCTCTGGTTTTGGCGCCACATAGAGGGGAGCTGAGGGGCCCCAGAGGCTGGTGAATCTTACCAGCGTGTGGCTCCCTTTTTGTCCTGCCCAGTGCTTTCCCCACCCTCTGGCGCAGCAAGACTATCACCGCCTGTTCTGGCACAAGTAAGGAGGTGTTCTGCAGGGGGAGAGTGGCGCTAGAGTACCAGGGAGTAACTAAGACACTGGTCATTTCTTTTCCACAGCTGTGTTGTGCAAAGAGGGGAGTAACCTGAGGAAACTCTCAGTGACTGTATACTAGAAAGAGGGGGATATAGGCGCTGTGAGAGACAAGTATAGTGCACTGCAAAGTAACCATACCTAACTAAATTCTGGAGATTGATTGAATGCTCTATTGATATTGTCTATTGATTTAAGTTAGCAAATTTGAAAGTGCTAATACTGATTTCCTGACAAATGTAATGTACTGTGGAAACTAGTTGATAAATTGCTTAGCAGTCTAGAAGTATACTTGCTATTTCCAAGACAAACTGAAGTATATTTAGTTGTGAATACTGAAAGTAAAGAGCAAAGATATTATTTTTATAAACCAGTACATATTTTTCTAACAAAGTGGTGTAGTGTCCTTTTTAAGTGTTATTGCGTGGATTTACTGCTGGGTGGTTTGCAACCTTCACACTGTGCCTCTAGGATTGCATGTCTTACCCCTAGGCCAGGCTACCCTAGGTGACCTGACATCCCAGGTTCCAACAGCCTGGAGTTCAGTTCTTGAGTGTATGAATTAATTTGCTAACTGAGTGGGTACATCAAATGCTTAACACTATCCTCTGATACTACCATACTGCTCGACCAAGCTACTACTTTAGAGAGTAAGGTTCTATCTGTCTTTAACCTCTGCCTACCTCTGGAGACCCTTGGACTCTATACACACTGTACCTTACTTTGGTGCAGTATATATAGAACCAGTTTCTTACAATGTGTGCAAAAGACCAATTCCAAAAATTGTCAGTGGGCCCAAGTCTAATAATAGAATTCTTGGTAAACATAACAGTGTGACCACAAAAGATACATTGTGATGTGTGCGACGGCCACTAATGAGCTGTTAGAGGCAGTACGTTTGCTAGCCGCTGCTCCTTTAGAGAATCTTTGTGTTTTTTGTGGCAGCCCCAAACAAAAGTCCAACTTTGCCCACAATAAAGACAGAGATGGTCGTGCCGCCTTTTTTCTTTTTGGGCTCTGGAAAGAGGTGGGCGAATCGCTCCGATATTCATTAGTTCTGGAGTACTTCTTGGTGCTGAGAATAGGAGCGCCCATCTGCCCGCTTTCTTTCACCCCTTCTTAAAGTTAACCCAATAGTGTCCAATCCGTGTGCCATGGCACCCCGGTGCACTGTCACCAGGGATGCCGGGAACCAAGCTGTCAGACAAAGGCAGACATAGGTGCCTTCAAGCTTTAATACGGCCCCAAGAAATCCACAGAACAAAGAATTCTTCTTATGTCCTCCATGTGTATATATATATATCATTTTACTGCAACTCCCAGGGTCCACCAGGAATAGCTGAACAAGTCATTAGGAGCTTGCCTAAAGATAGGTGAACACACATCAACTGACGTTCGTAAAACTATTCACTTGTTGAAGATTTTGTTTTCGAATCGAGCGCAGAGCTGGATGTTATCCTGTTTGTTCCCTGTGGAGGCTTCCCGGTTTACTATTTAAACACAATGGTAGGTGCATTTTCCCTTTTGCAGCTCGAGGTGTGGTGTGAGAAAAGTTTGTTTGTTTGTCTTGGGAGTTCAGGACATCCTTTCACTTGACACGCCTTTCACCAGGAGCAGCTGTGTTGCTGTTATTTGGATTCTCAAGGCGGGGCGTACTAGGTAATTCTACGGCATTCAGATAAGTAACAAACTTTTTACACTTTTTGTACAAGGATGCCATGTTGTTGAGTCACTTAGTGTTTATTTTTTTTGTTTCCTGTTTTTATCGTATTTTCATAAATCTAAGACGATCATTAAAACAGTAGCACAAGTTACGTACCTTCGGTAAAGATATATCTGTAAGAAACAGTAGTTAGTATTAGATTCCTTACCTTAGAATATCCCCAGGCGTCAGACTGGATCCGGAAACTTTTGCGTAGCAATACCCCTGCGCGTCGGTAGGCGTCTTCTGCGGCTCTGCGTCCGTCGTCGTTGGTGCCGGGATGACGTCGCCGGAGTAGACACAATCGCAATAGACCGCACACAGCTAGCCCCTCCTCCGGATCGCCCCTAGGGACTCTGGTACATGGAGTTCTTGAGTGGTTCACCCCAGTGGGTGCAAGTAGGTACTTGTTGAACTGATGATCTCTAGACCCGATACATGTCCCGGGTTTTTGGATATCGCCCGAGACATGGCTCGGGTTTCGGGATAACTTCCCTCATCAGTAGAGAAAATAGTTAGGGGTGGAAGAGAAGGCCGCCAAGCAACCGTCAAAGGCCTCGATGCCCGAACCGGGACGCAGGTGCGTCGTCCAGGAGCCCGTCGGCTCAAAGCTCATGGGAGCCAATTTGTAGACACAATGCCAATGGACCGCACACCGATAGCCCCTCCTCCGGATCGCCCTTAGGGACTCTGGTACATGGAGTTCTTGAGTGGTTCACCCCAGTGGGTGCAAGTAGGTACTTGTTGAACTGATGATCTCTAGACCCGATACATGTCCCGGATTTTTGGATATCGCCCGAGACATGGCTCGGGTTTCGGGATAACTTCCCTCATCAGTAGAGAAAATAGTTAGGGGTGGAAGAGAAGGCCACCAAGCAACCGTCAAAGGCCTCAATGCCCGAACCGGCATGCAGATGCGTCGTCCAGGAGCTCGTCGGCTCAAAGCTCAAGGGAGCCAATTTGTAAACACAATCGCAATGGATCGCACACCGCTAGACCCTCCTCCAGATCGCCCCTAGGGACTCTGGTACATGGAGTTCTTGAGTGGTTCACCCCAGTGGGTGCAAGTAGGTACTTGTTGAACTGATGATCTCTAGACCCGATACATGTCCCGGGTTTTTGGATATCGCCCGAGACATGGCTCGGGTTTCGGGATAACTTCCTTCATCAGTAGAGAAAAAAGTTAGGGGTGGAAGAGAAGGCCGCCAAGCAACCGTCAAAGGCCTCGATGCCCGAACCGGGACGCAGGTGCGTTGTCCAGGAGCCCGTCGGCTCAAAGCTCATGGGAGGCAATTTGTAGACACAATGCCAATGGACCGCACACTGATAGCCCCTCCTCCGGATCGCCCTTAGGGACTCTGGTACATGGAGTTCTTTAGTGGTTCACCCCAGTGGGTGCAAGTAGGTACTTGTTGAACTGATGATCTCTAGACCCGATACATGTCCCGGGTTTTTGGAGATCGCCCGAGACATGGCTCGGGTTTCGGGATAACTTCCCTCATCAGTAGAGAAAATAGTTAGGGGTGGAAGAGAAGGCCACCAAGCAACCGTCAAAGGCCTCGATGCCCGAACTGGCACGCAGCTGCGTCGTCCAGGAGCCCGTCGGCTCAAAGCTCAAGGGAGCCAATTTGTAAACACAATCGCAATGGACCGCACACTGCTAGCCCCTCCTCCGGATCGCCCCTAGGGACTCTGGTACATGGAGTTCTTGAGTGGTACACCCCAGCGGGTGCAAGTAGGTACTTGTTGAACTGATGATCTCTAGACCCGATACATGTCCCGGGTTTTTGGATATCGCCCAAGACTTGGCTCGGGTTTCGGGATAACTTCCCTCATCAGTAGAGAAAATAGTTAGGGGTGGAAGAGAAGGCCGCCAAGCAACTGTCAAAGGCCTCGATGCCCGTACCGGCACGCAGGTGCGTCGTCCAGGAGCCCGTCGGCTCAAACTCAAGGGAGCCAATTTGTAGACACAATCGCAATGGACTGCAAACCGCTAGCCCCTCCTCCGGATCGTCTCTAGGGACTCTGGTACATGGAGTTCTTGAGTGGTTCACCGCAGTGGGTACAAATAGGTACTTGTTGAACTGATGATCTCTAGACCCGATACATGTCCTGGGTTTTTGGATATCGCCCGAGACATGGCTCGGGTTTCGGGATAACTTCCCTTATCAGTAGAGAAAATAGTTAGGGGTGGAAGAGAAGACCGCCAAGCAACCGTCAAAGGCCTCAATGCCCGAACCAGCACGCAGGTGCGTCGTCCAGGAGCCCGTCGGCTCAAAGCTCAAGGGAGCCGATTTGTAGACACAATCGCAATGGACCGCACACCACTAGCCCCTCCTCCGGATCGCCCCTAGGGACTCTGCTACATGGAGTTCTTGAGTGGTTCACCCCAGTGGGTGCAAGTAGGTACTTGTTGAACTGATGATCTCTAGACCCGATACATGTACCGGGTTTTTGGAAATCGCCCGAGACATGGCTCGGGTTTCGGGATAACTTCCCTCATCAGTAGAGAAAATAGGAGTACTTAGACGCAGCCCTCGCGTGCTGACGTCAGTTCTTATACACAGCTTTTCAGCGCCAGAAACGCAGAGCCATGATAAAAACCAACACTGGTGCCATGAAACTAGGGCCCTGAAAGGGGATGACCTAAACCCTAGATATCGGTTCGCAGAACGGGGAGGATAAGTGGGGCGGTAAGGAATCTAATGCTAACTCTTGTTTCTTACAGATATATCGTTACCGAAGGTAAGTAACTTGTGCATCTGAAAGAAACAGGTTAGTATTAGATTCCTTAGCTTAGAATAGATACCCCAGCAATAGCAACCCCGGTGGTGGGTCTGCGAACCAATGATCACACTAGAAAGTCCTGGAGGATGGAATGGCCAAAGAAGCCATCCCTCCGGACTTGGCTGTCCAGGCAGTAGTGTCTTGCGAACGTGTGCAACGAGGCCCAAGTAGCTGCCTGACAGATGTCCTGCAAGGGGACTCCCCGACCCAGGGCAGTAGTAGCCGCCGTGGCCCGAGTGGAATGGGCCCTCAGCCCAACTGGAGGCTCCTTCTTAGCTAAAGAGTAGCATGCCTTGATACACAAGACGATCCACCGAGAGATGGTCCGTTTGTGCACCGCCTGTCCCTTCTTAGCACCCACGTAACCAACAAAGAGTTGGTCATCCACCCGGAACTGGGGTGTGTGATCTAAATAGAAAGAGAGTGCACGTTTTGGGTTCAGATGGTGGAGATGCTCTTCCTCTTTAGAGGGATGTGGAGGCGGAAAGAAGGTGGGCAAGGTGATGGACTGCCCGATGTGGAAGGCTGTGACTACCTTGGGCAAAAAAGAGGGTCTTGTCCGCAACACAACCTTGTCCGGGTGGACAGAAAGGAAGGGAGGCTTAGATAAAAGAGCCTGGAGCTCACTCACTCTCCTGGCAGAGGTGATGGCAACCAGGAAAGCAGTCTTAAGGGTAAGAAGACGGAGAGGACAGTTATGAAGTGGGTCTAGGTGAGCGCACATCAGAAAAGTTAGTACAAGGTTCAAGTCCCACTGGGGCATCACTAAAGGAACAGGGGGGAACATATGAGTGATGCCCTTTAAGAATCTATTAACAACTGGGGACCTGAACAAAGAAGGCTGATCAGGTAGCCTTAAGAAGGCGGAAAGGGAAGAAAGGTAGCCCTTGATAGTGCCCAGATCAGAGCCCTGCTGGGCAAGAGAAAGAAGGAAGAGGAGAACCGCATAAAGAGGGGCAGAAAGGGGATCCACAGCCTTTGCTGTGCACCATGCCACAAACTTGTTCCACCTGCAGGCGTATACCGACTTTGTGGAGGGACGCCTGACTGCCAGAATCACATCACAAACATCAGGAGGCAAGTCAAATGGTCTCAACTGTCGCCGCTCAATCTCCAAGCATGGAGGTGGAGACTGGACAGGTTCGGTGGAGGACCGTCCCTTCCGCTGCTGCAACAGAAGGTCCTCCTGAAGAGGCAGACGAATCGGGGGATCGACAGACATGCTGAGTAGCTCGGGATACCAGTATCTTTGTGCCCAGTTCGGAGCCACAAGGATAACTTGGGCCCGGTCGCGCCTGATCTTCTTCAGCACTCTGGGCAGAAGTGGTATAGGCGGAAAGGCGTACAACAGACCGCAGCTCCACTCGCGACGAAAAGCGTCTCTGAGCGAGTGCCGCCTTGGAAATTCCAACACGCAGATTACATAGCGCGTTCTCTTCTGTGGCGAATAGATCTAACCAAGGCTCTCCCCACTGCTGAAAGAGGCCTTGCGCCACGTCCGAGTTCAGACGCCATTCATGATACATCATGCACCGATGGCTGAGTTCGTCCGCCCTGGCGTTCAGGGAACCTGCCAGGTGTTGAACCACCAGGGTCACGCCCTGATGTTCCAGCCACTGCCAGAGGCGTAGAGCCTCCTGGCATAGGGTCCACGACCGCACCCCGCCCTGTTTGTTGCAGTACCACATGGCGGTGGTGTTGTTCGTGAACACCTGCACCACACTCCCCCGAACAGAGGGGAGGAATGCCTTCAGTGTAAGCCGGATCGCCCGCAGCTCCAGAAGGTTGATGTGGAGCTGGGACTACGCGGAGACCAGAGACCTCTGATCTCCGCCTCTCCCATGTGGCTTTTGTGAGAAGTTGGCCTGGTATATGATGCTCACTAGTTCTAGTGATCACCTTGTACCATGCCAAGCAACCCTTATGATGATCGGTTGTAAGTCAACCTTATAGACCAGCTATCCTAGTAGCGTGGACAAAGCAGTCTTAGGCTAAACTCTGTAAAGGCATGTGAAGCAAGCTGTTTTACCATACACAATCCCCTTGAATACCAAATGAAAGGACACCACACAGATATATATTGAAAATATATATATATTTATTTACTACAAAATCCCCCTTTATGAGCACAGAAGCAAATGCGTTAAAACAAAACACAGTTTAAATATACAAAAGTTGCACAATATGGATGAGCCCTAGGGGCCACCTAAACCATATACTAAAATAGTGGTATAAGAACCACCTAGCTGAAAGGAAGTAGGTCTAGGACCTGGGGAATCACTGGAGCTGTTCGGGACTAACAGTGATGAAGTCGGGAAAGGCCCGCGGGACTCGGGTGCAGTGCGGAAAGTGCACACATATACCAATGTTAAGTCAATGGTGCGTAAAAGTTACAAAGTTATTTATTAAGGAACCTTCCGAGTGACCTAGAGGAGTGAAACTTTAGACACAGACACTAGAGGTGTGTACCAGTGTGGGAACACCGTCGTTGCTGAGTTACCTCACCCACAGGAAGCGGGTGCACAGGTGCGAAGTAGTGTCGGGTTTCGTCACGCAGGTCAATGGTGCTTGGAGCTGAAGATGCTGCAGGAGGCTCGATGTGAAGGGTTCCGGTGGATCCAAGGGTGGATCTGAAGTGGTGAAGACCTGAAAGCAGAGGGGACAATGTTCAAAGTCACTAGCCAGTGACTACCGTGGAACCAGGATGGAACCAGGCGATGTCGGGTGCAAACAGGCGGTGAGGTGTAGCTTCTCTCTGCAGCCACGTGGACACGAAGAGGTCGAGGACGTCCAGGCATCGGTCACGAGCTGTCCCACAAAGGCTCTAGCTGCTGGCGGTGTCGGCTTCTTGATCGGAGCAAACAGGCCTTGGCTAATGCAAGCCACGCAGGAAGTGAAAAAGGCTTATCACTCGGACCAGCACGGTCAGAGCAGGTGCTCCTTTTTACAGGAGCGAGGGCAAGTCTGGAGGAACCAGACCCGCAGTGTAGATTGTAGGTTTCGTTGCCAAGCTGGCCGCTGACCACGTGGCAAGTGGCTGGGATGGCGCATCGAGTGGCAAGATGCAAAAGGGCCCCACGCAGATCGTGGAGATGCTGGGGGGCTGATCTTCAGTGCAAGGGCTGCTCTGTTGTGGGGCTTCTCAATCCCTAAAGCACAGCATTGAGGGTACCTCGGGTGCTGCACAGTCAGCTTCTCAGGGGTCTTTCAAGATGTCCGGTCCCACGTCTCTCGGTACCTCCACGGGTCCCTTCTTTGCAAGGACTGTGGATCGGGCTGTGAGAAGTTTGGGAGTCTGGGTCTCGTCAGGCTCTGGGCTCGGGCTCCGGCGGGAGGCGGCGGCAAAGCAGATGTCGAGTTGCTGGATGGTGCCTGTGTTCACAGGGTGGCCACTCCTAGGCCACAAGGGAGATGCTCTTCAGTCTTCTGTGCAGCAGAATGTCGAAGTCCAGTCGTCTTCTTAGTTTCAAGTTGATTCAGGATGATCTGAGGTGCTATGGCACTGCTCCCACTCTTATTTCCAATCTGAGGGGTGGATCACCTGCTAGGTCCCTCCTCTGGGTGGGACCAGGAAGGGGGGCGGTTACACCCCCTTTTCTTTGTCCAGCTCCTCGCCAGGCCTGGGTCTGGAAAGTCCCAGGACCGGTTTGGACTGGCTTATGCATGAGGACACCTTGTGTGCCCCGGGCATGTCTGATTCTATTCAGCCCTGTCCTACCCAATACACAAAATCCTGTCTGGGGTGGTGCTCGCACCTCCCAAGGCAGGAAACCCTTTGTCCAAGCCTCCCTCGCTGGAAGGACTCCCAGCAGCAGCAGGTCAGACTTGTGTCTGTGGTGGCAGCATCCATTTTGTGATGCTGAGGCTCTGGTTAACTTTAACCGGGGTTAAGGCTAGGTACATGTCGTGTCCCTCTAGAAGGGTGGAATGCTATCCCCGTCGACAGAACTGTCAAGGGGATAGTATTCCAAATCGTATGACACCTTACTCGACATGTTTTGATAAAGCCAAACCAAAGTTAGCATATAACCGCGAGGATTATAATGCACTTAAGAGTATATGGTAGGGCAATATCCCTGAACAGCTAAGGGAGTTGTTCCCGACAGCTGCCGACAGGCTCAGCTCATGCTAGAGCACCATCTCACATGAAACCACGCACTCTGCCCCCAGGATTGCAGGAGCCTTCCATAGGAATGGCTTATAGGTTAACATGTGTCCAGTTAAGGTTAGATATAGGGATACTATAACTAAGTAAGAGGTGATTACACCAACTTACCCCAGCTGAGTGATCAGCCAGTTGTGTCAAATATGGAGGCCAGGCCAGGGGTGGCACAATACATACTGCAGCCCCTGGTAGGCCTTGGATACACCTATGCCCTGTGTACCTATGGTACATTGTTACAGAGGTCTATAAGGTGAACCAGTTCCAATTCGTAATGCACCTACAGTGCATTGCAGTAATTTAGAGAGAGAACAGCAGGCTGTGGGTCTGATCAGTAGGCCCACAGCCACATTAAGTCATAAACCAGTGAAGCAAAAAGCAAAAATTTGGGGTGACCATAGGATAGCAGACCCTACTCTCCTAAAGCCTCCCCAGTCCTTGAGGGACGCGTCCGTCACAAATACGTGCTCCGGTTGGGGTAGGGAGAGAGATCTGCAGCTGACCCAATCGCAGTCGGTGAGCCACCACTGCAACTGTCTTGCAGTGCCCTCCGAGATCAAGACATGGTCAGACAAGTTACCCTGAAGCTGGGCCCACTGAAACTTCAGGTCCCACTGCAGAGTCCGCATCTACCACCTGGCGTGATGCACCGCAGCTTCAACCTGACCGAGACTCGGGATGACGGCTGAAAGATCGGAATCAGAACCTGAATATCCCGAACCCGCTGCTCAAACTGCGCCGAGTCCAGAACCGCTCCGATGAAGAGGAGCTTCTGAAAGGGACACAGGTGCGACTTCGGCACATTGATGGAGAACCCCAGCTGGTGCAGGAGGTCGGCCGTAGTCTAGAGGTGGCTGACGACTGTCTGGGGCGAGCCCGCCTTGAACAACCAGTCGCCAGTCGCCGAGGTAGGGAAAGACTGAAACCCCTAACCTGAGCAGATGAGCTGCGACCACCGCCATCACTTTCGTGAACACCCGTGGGGCGCTGGTAAGGCTGAAGGGGAGCATGGTAAACTGAAAGTGCTTGTGGCCTACTGTGAACCGCAGGTAACGCCGGTGGGCCGGCAGGACAGGAATATGAAAATAAGCGTCCTGCAAGTCCAACGCTACCATCCAGTCTCCTGGGTCCAGGGCAGCTAGGTCCTGAGCTAGTGTCAGCATCTTGAAATTTTCCTGCCGGAAGAAGCCGTTGACGTTCCGCAGGTCCAAGATAGGGCATAGGTCCCCTTTGCCCTTCTTGGGTACCAGAAAGTAGTGGGAGTAAGAACCACACCCTACTTCTGGCCCAGGAACGCGCTTGATGGCCCCCTTGGCCCAGAGGGCCGTAACTTTCTCTCGTAGAAGTGCCAAGTGATCCCCCGACCCGTGGTGGTACTGCGGTGGCATGGCTGGAGGGGTCGCCTCGAAGGGGAGGGAAATGCCCCTTCAGACGATTTGCAGCACCCACCTGTCCGATGTGACAGTGCGCCAGTGGAGGTGGTGATGGCGAACCCTGCCCCCCACTGGTGTCACATGGGCCTGAAAGCTCGGACTAGGAAGGTTTTTGAGGCAGATGCTGCAGGGGCAGGTGTGGACTGGCCTCGCTGTTGTCCCCGACCGCCGCCACAGCGGTTTCCACATCCACTACCTCGCTGGACGGTAGTCTGCGGCCCTTGGCTGGCAGGACGTGTGGGGGCGCCCATTCCTTGGCCTCGAAAGGAGCGAAAAGCAGCCGTTTGCTTGCGCGGGGCCGAGAGGCCCAAGGACTTGGCCGTAACCCTGGAGTCCTTAAAACGCTCAAGCGCATGGTCTGCCTTGTTTCAAAAGAGGCGACGCCATCAAACGGCTTGTCCATAAGGGTGTTTTGGACATCAGCCGAAAAGTTGGCGGACCTCAACCAGACGTGGCGACGAATCGCCATCGTCGTTACCATGGCTCTGCCCAGTGAGTCTGTGGTATCCAGCCCACACAGGATGGAGTATCGTGCCCTATCTCGACCCTCGGCAAGGGCTTGGGTGAGTTCAGTCTGGACCTCCTCCGGACATTGTGGCAGCACGCCTGCGACGTGTCCCACAGAGAGTGGGTGTAACGGCCCAAGAGGCACGCGGTGTTGACTGGCCGCAGCCCTAAACTCAGGGAGGAGAATACCTTTTTCCCGTATTGCTCGTACCTCTTGGATTCCCGATCGGGGGAGCCATCGGGAATGCGGTCTGGGAGTTAGACTCTCGGGGTGGGGTGGGTGGACAGGAAGCAAGGGTCGCCCGGAGCCGGGCGGTGGTGTCTGGCCACATTCCTATCTACAGGCTGACCTGTAGTGGGCTTGGACCAAGTGCCCGGAAGAACGTCAGACAAGGCCTCATTAAACGGCAGCAGAGGCTCGGCCGAGCTTGCCTGTGGTTTAAGGACCTCAGTGAGGAGGTTAGTTCCTCACGGCCGTGACGGGGAGCTCCAGGCCCAAGGCCTTGGCCGCCCGCGTCAGCACCACACTATAGCAGCCCCCTCCTCCGTAGCCACGGTAGGAGGGGAGACAAAACCAGTGTCCGGCTAGGTGTCCAGACCACTGGCCTCCCCTAGCTCACCTGTCCAGTCCTAATAAGACTAGCACTCCTGTACCAGAGGGTCCTCAGACCCTTCCCAATCCCCCTCGCCACCCATCGCCTGAGACTCAGGACCAAAGGATGGGGTCGGGTCATAGAAGTAGAAATCTCCCATCGGCGTCGAGACCGGCGCCGGACCTGAATTGAGGGAGGGATCGGGGACGGCACCGCACAGAGGCGACGACCCGGATCCGGATCCTGCGGGGGCCTGCTGCGCCGGGACTGTAGTCACCAGCGTCGTCGGGACCGAAGCACCCAACGGCGTCCGGGCCGAAGCACCCGACCCGCTGGGACCCCCAGTCAGGGCCGCTGGGCCCGAAGGCGCCGTGAAGCCCGACGGAGGAGTGAGCGACCTCATGGCCGTGAGGAAGGACTCGATCTCCTCCGGCGTCACGTTCTGCCCAGGGAACGACGGGTATGAAGCAGGCCGCGACGCCCGCGGCTCTGGCGGAGTCATCCGAACCCCCGGCCGCGTCACGCGAACGTCGGGGGAAGTCGGAAGAGCGATGACGTCTCTTCGACTTCTTGTGCTTACCTGAGGACTTCGAGCCCGAAGACTGAGGACGACTCCCGGAGCTATGGCGGCTCCGACCCCGCGACCGGTCCCTCGACCTCCTCAGGGACCGGGACCTCGAGCAGCGCGGAGCCGACTGCAGGAGCTCGAGTCGCTTGCAGGACCGCTCCCGCCTAGCTTTAGACGTCATGGCCCGGCAGTCGGAGCAGGCCTTGTCGTCGTGGTCGAGGCCCAGGAAATGAATACACCGGCGATGGGGGTCGGTAACCGACATCAGTCGGTCGAAGTCGGCGCAGGTTTTAAACCCAGGCACCCCTACCGGCACCGTCGGAAAGGATCAAAAATGATCTTAAAAGTTTAGTCAAAAATTGACTAAGGGGTGCCACTTTTTCCGGATCTGCGCTTGCTGGCGCGGAAAAAGGAAGAACTGACGACAACGCGCGAGGGCGGCGTTTAAGTACTCCGGCGACGTCATCCGGGCGCCAACTACGACGGACGCGGAGCCGCAGACGACGCCTACTGACGCGCAGGGGTATTGCTACGCAAAAGTTTCCGGATCCAGTCTGACGCCTTGGGATATTCTAAGGTAAGGAATCTAATACTAACGTGTTTCTTTCAGATAGGGGAGTTACCTTGTGACATTTAACAAAGTATTTTATTTGAATCACCTCTCGAAGTTCATTTTGGAGTGGTTTTATATCCAAAGGATAGTCTGGATATTTCATGATCTGGGTCTATCTGCTGCAGTACTTTGTTCTTTTTCAGGTAAAGAAGGAGTTTCTGATTCTAGTCCGGTGGCAGTAAAGGTAAAGAGAAAATTCATTATTGACACCTTACGGTGGATTTTCAGTTTGTGCATGGTATGTATGAATTCTGCAGTACTCAGGGCACGCATTATACTAGCACTACAGAATTGCATGAGGATGTGTGCTTAACTGGGATTTGTTTGTATTACAGCACTTTTTGTAAATCTCCTCAAGGAAGATATCCTGAGATCAAACGCGGTGCATAAAGAAGTTGTTGGCTCCATAGGAATAACCTCAGTTGATAGGTACATCTTAAACAAGTACAATATATATGTTATCTTCTAATAGCAGAGAGAGTGGAAACAATAATTGTATTTAATTTTCTTTCACAGGTCTCCTTCTTTGCAGTTCCTTTTCCCCACTACACTTTCCCTCACTCAATCACTCCAAGCTTCTGTGCCTTTATGGTATGCAGAATTGGGGCTATTGAGGTGTGAACCCAATCTGAGCATCGTTCTCACCCCGAAGAGCTCATAGTGAAACCTTGATACAAGCACACAGTTTGGAAACCACGCATTCCTGGGTTGGTAAATGCTTTTGCATTTTAAAATAAATTGTTTTAACAGTCAAAAGTCTACAGGTCACTTGTCATTAAATTATTGGTGTACACTGCCATCTAGTGGTGGCTTTTCAAATAACAGTCTAGCCTCTATGTTTTTCCTGTGAGCGAAGTTTCAATTTCATTAAGTTTTGACATTCTCCCGAGTTGTAGGGGTGGTGACTTTTTTATTGTTTAAATGACAAATTCTGAACTCCTTGATTTTTTGAGGTGTTGACTGAACCCCGCAGTTTATTTTGCAATTTCATAAAGCAGTGCCTTATTCTGGAGCATGCTGCTCCCATTTTCATTGCGGTTCCAGGACAAAAATATATATGTTAAATGATCTTTCATGTGAAATCGAGTAGGACCCCAAGTCTAGGCTTTTCCCTGAAAGAAGTTAAACACCATTTGTGTGCTGTTGCTGTAATCCTTTGGGCTTTACACAGACGCAATAAGCGTTTGGTTTGTAAACATGAAAGGTTAGGAGCTCACAGGCTATTTGTCACATGATGAGACGTCACTCAGAAAAGTATCTCACCAGCATGGCAGAACACGGCAGCAATGCATGGTGGGTAATGAGCATTTTGTGTTAATTTTTTATAGAATTCCTTATATAGTGAATTGTTAATGTTATTTTCGTTCATGAAATCCTCCTATGTGCATAGTCTTCTTTGTAACTACGGTGGTCTAAGGAACCCACAGACAAAATGGTCAGTCACTTAACCAATATTGCATTTTGTTAATTTGAACAGTGTTCTACCACAGATTATACATTCATGAAATGTGTGCACAGACAGTCACTCTCAGCGGGGTTGCTAGCCCTTCCACTCTAGTCTGACTTTGCCACACCACATAGATTTGATTTCCTTCTCAGTCAGGCCTCTTGAGGATTCTTCAGGCAGTAATTATATCACCTCCCAATCTCACCAATCTAGTTTGAAGATGTTCAGTAAAAGCCAGTCTCCCCATCCCACCTACCTGCCAGGCCACTCGGCAGCTGCCTCCCCCTGGGCTGCCCCTGCCCGTCTCATCAGCTTTAGTGTAAGTTATGTTATTGCCATTTATAGCGCGCACAGCTAGTCAAGGAGTGTCCCGGCACGAGCCAAGTGGGGAGGAAATAGGAGGACCGCTTAAGGGATGTATAGGGTGAAGACATCCATCAGGATGAGCAGTATCCAGCTGCGATGCACCTCTGAACTTTTCCATCTCTTTAATGAGCTAGGACTTGACAAAAACGACACTCATAAGGAGTACTTATGAAACTTTTGCACTCCCCCACCTCTTTCTGGTATTCCCTCCTCTCACCTCTGCTCGATCAATGCAGTAAAGTCAGAAAGAAGGTAAAGGACAGACTCCTCTCCATGGAAACGAGACCCACTCTTATTTATGCCAGCCCCCATGCCTCAAATGAACACTTCCTATCTGCCTGCCCATCTATGTACATCCTCTGTAGAGATTATGGAAACTATCAACTGTGCTAAAAGCTGACTGTGCCCTCGTATTTTTGATCCATACAAGTCACATTTTTATGCATGACCTGATCTAGTACTGGCTGGCAACATCTCACCTAGTCACAAAAAATCACGTTGCTTGGATTCACCCTGGACACCTACCTCAGTCTCAGTGACCACACAGCCAAGGAAACAAGCACTGGCGTTGCCAATAGGTCTCGCATTAGGAAAGTTTGAGCTATTGATATTGTAAATGACACATTTTTTTATTTATATGTTGGTTCTGAAAATAGCGAAATTAATAGCTTTGTCATTTACAATGCCAATACTTTTAATTTTTGCAAATGTGACACCTATAACATTTGTAATGCAATATGTGTTGTATTTTCGTGACTTAGATGTATTGATATTACACATAACAATTGCTTTAAATTTTTTTAAATAATTAATACTTAAATAAGTTATTGTAAGTTATAATGGCAATAGATTAAACTTTTATAAATAACTTTTGTGAAGATTATGTTCAGTGTATTTTATTGTGACGAAAATCCAAGAACAGAAGTGAAATATTAACATATTTTTGTGACATTTGTAATAAAGTTTGAAACATTGAGAGAACATATTTGAATCAGTTGTTGTTGAATGGTTACACAGATTGATGCTGTGGTAGCGCTGAGTGATGTTGTGGTTGCGACGAGTGATGCTGTGGCGTTCAGTGATGCTGTGGGAGCGCATAGTGATGTTGTGGTGCCCCTGAGTGATGCTGTGGTGGTGCTGAGTGATGCTGTGGTGATGCGATAGATAGATAGAGTGTAATTATGTGGCGTGTAACTATGTGGCATTGAGTGGTATTTGGAGTGTATGTTGCATTGAGTGCATTGTAATTATGTAGCATATAATTATGTGGCACTTAGTGTAATTGTGTGGAGTGTGTGTTGCATTCAGTAGAGTGTAATTATGTGGTGTGTAATTATGTGGCACTGAGTGGTATTTGGAGTGTATGTTGCATTGAGGACAGTGTAATTATGTGGCATGTAACTATGTGGCACTGAGTTGTATTTGGTGTGTATGTTCAATTGAGTGCAGTGTAATTATGTGGTGTGTAACTATGGAACACTGAGTGGTATTTGGAGTGTATGTTGCATTGAGGGCAGTGTAATTATGTGGCGTGTAATTATGTGGCACTGAGTGGTATTTGAAGCGTATGTTGCATTGAGTGCAGTGTTATTATGCGGCGTGTAATTATGTGGCACTGAGTAGTATTTGGAGTGAATGTTGCAAGGAGTGCAGTGTAATTATGTGGCACTGAGTGGCATTATTTGGAGTGTATGTTACATTGAGTGCAGTGTAATTATGTGGCGTGTTATTCTGTGGTACTGAGAGGTATTTGGCGTGTATGTCGCATTGAGTGCAGTGTAATTATGTGGCGTGTAAATATGTGGCACTGAGTGGTATTGTCTGGAGTGTATGCCTGTATTGACAATGCCAATAACGATATATAAATATAAAATGTCATTTACAAAACCAATAGCTCCAACTTTCCAAATGCGAAACCTATTGGCAACGCCAGTGCTTGTTTTTTTGGCTTTCTCTTCCTCCAACCCACGCTACGTGCTGCATGCATTCTATACAAAATGTATTTTTTGCTACTTTATGCCAGTATTGCAAAAGCAAGCGGGCAGGCTTTATTGTGATAACCCCCATTTGCCCGTGCAATGCAAAAACAGCATTCGGGAATGGCCTTGCATGGAGGCGTTGGCTTGCATTAAGCCAGTCCTATTGGCTTTGCCAATGACTGTTGTTTACTGTGGCATTTTTCATCACAGGAAAGCACCCTTTAACAGGTAGTCCGATGTAAACACGGAACCCCGTGTTTAACTCAAGCGAGTCACTTTTGCACGTGATTGGGCACGCTCTGAATAAGCGGCCCATTTCATACACGAGCCCTTAGCTCGCGCTGCTCTAAGAGGCATTGCCTAATGTCATTGTGGTGACCGTAATTGAAGATTGCTTCGTGTGCTCGGGTGGAAAGTCTGACGCACACAATGGTAACGCAGAGAGTTACATGCTGTAACGACGAAAACTTCACGATATGTGGTTGTACGTGGGTGCAACACAGCTCTGCGACTCGAGCAATACCCAGGGCTGCATTGTATTGCTTTCATGATCTACCATGCGCCTTCTGTTCAGCTCATATAACTTCCTCGCATCTGGGCCTATCTTAACATGCCTACAGGCACGTTTGTGAAGTTCCATACCAGAGTGGATTATGTACATTAGACAGGAGGCAGGCAATGTTTGAAGCTCTTCAATGTAATTTTGCACTCACATTTTACACTGACATGTAAACAACCAGCTAGTGAAAACAACACTATTTGGTACGGGTCGTGTAATGTTGATCAAACACTGTTGCAAAACTGCCAAGCAGTAGTGCAAAATGTTTTTTTATAATCTGCCACTGGTGCATTTTAAATGATCTAGCACCACATTCATAAATATTTTTTCTGTGAGCAGGGGTGACCTTACTACTTACACTTGAAGATTTGGCAGGTGAAAACCACATCTACTTATGTAACAAGGCACTTTACTAAGTGCCTAACTTTTATTTTTTTATACCAGACATCTCATAAGTAGATGGCCAGACCTCAGAACCCAAACTGAGACCCCTTTGTCGCACTTAATGTTATTATAGTCGCTCCAGTGGGCATTCACTTTGTGAGCCTAAAAAAAGAGATCTTCCATAGATGGCTGCTATGTTTGTTCTATGACGAGATGTGTAACAGCGGATGTTGCGGCGCGCAACTGATATCTATCTCGGACAGTATAGAAAACGTTGGATATTTTAATAGCGTCTGGCATTAGCAAAAGCAGTTATCGCCATGACTTGGGAGATTAGCAGCAGGGGAGGGAAATACGTATTTACAAAAAATGACATCTGCATTGGACGGATAAGCTAGATAGTCAGGCATAAAGCATTGCATACGTGTGGTAGAAACGCGGAATAGAGAGGAAAGCAGCACACCATCAGAATACCATCAAAACGGACAATACGACTATCCAACAAAACAGTCCAAAGTAATCGCAAAGCATGGGATAAAACGCTACCTGCAACAGTCAGCAAAAGGCACACGTAACGAGACAGGACACACATCCAAGAAAGTGCTGGAGCTGGGGAACAGATGGCCGTGGGCAGTCACTTTGTGAGCCTAAAAAAAAAATACGTCTGGCATTAGCAAAAGCAGCTATCGCCATGACTTGGGAGATTAGCAGCAGGGGTGGGAAAAACGTATTTACAAAAAATGACATCTGCATTGGACGGATAAGCTAGATAGTCAGGCATAAAGCATTGCATACGTGTGGTAGAAACGCGGAATAGAGAGGAAAGCAGCACATCATCAGAATACCATCAAAACGGACAATACGGCTATCCAACAAAACAGTCCAAAGTAATCGCAAAGCATGGGATACAACGCTACCTGCAACAGTCAGCAAAAGGCACACGTAACAAGACAGGACACACATCCAAGAAAGTGCTGGAGCTGGGGAACAGATGGCCGTGGGCAGTCACTTTGTGAGCCTAAAAAAAAAGATCTTCCATAGATGGCTGCTATGTTTGTTCTATGACGAGATGTGTAGCAACAGTCAGCAAAAGGCACACGTAACGAGACAGGACACACATCCAAGAAAGTGCTGGAGCTGGGGAACAGATGGCCGTGGGCAGTCACTTTGTGAGCCTAAAAAAAAAGATCTTCCATAGATGGCTGCTATGTTTGTTCTATGACGAGATGTGTAACAGCGGATGTTGCGGCGCGCAACTGATATCTATCTCGAAAAGTATAGAAAACGTTGGATATTTTAAAAGCGTCTGGCATTAGCAAAAGCAGCTATCGCCATGACTTGGGAGATTAGCAGCAGGGGAGGGAAATACGTATTTACAAAAAAGACCTGAAAATATCGATTGTGAAATGGAAAACTCTGGTCTCGAACACGGCATCCCTGATGACAAGGAGTCACTGGTCACTTCAGAGAACGGGCAGTAATAGGTGGTGTGGAGATAGGTGAAAGAAAAACGAGACACGCTGGTGGGGGGTGCAAGAACTAGAGAAGCAGGGAGGGGTTGTGAAAGAGGGCGATGCAAACTAGAAAAACAAGCATTGGCGAACGGGAATGAAAATAAACAAGAGAGGCAGGGAAACTGAAAGTACGGCCGGCCAGCGGCCAGCCATGAATAATTAGGGGAGGAGAAGCCGCACAGCACACGCTGGGAGAAGCCCATTGATGTGCTGTGCGGCCGTGAAAAAAATACAATTAGGAGGGAGGGAGGCTGATGCGTGTGCTTGTTTGGTCACGTGATTCACGTGAACTCAAAGAAAACCGCACGAACGAAAGCCTTGGTTTCACGAGTATTTTGAGCACTTGAATTCTCGCTCCGCTCAATGCACTTGCGCGCATTGATAGGTCGCGAGACCTAAAAAGGACAGGCTGGTACCATAACCCAGGAGGCAATAATGGGCAAAACGAAAAAAAACATGACGGCAGACCTTCTCGATCAATGCACCCAGGAACTGAAACTACATTCCTGTATCTATCAGGGCCTCACAAATGCTGCTCGGGGATGAGCTAAAGACACACTTCTTTCAATAGCACTACATGAAAATGCAGTAACAGTTCACTTCTCTGAGAACCTTATGCCCCTCCAATCAGTCGATGACACTGCATGGGGCTCCAAAGTGGATAGGATAGGGTTAATTCTATGATTATATCTTCATATGCTTCATCCCAAATATTTTCAGTGAGGAAAAATAGAAGTACACTTGAGCCAGGTTTACCCCCCCCCCCCCCCCCCCCCCCCCCACCGCCTGCCCAAAAATAGTAACATATTGGGGAGCTGTGGGCATCGGACAATAGGTCAAGGGAGCCGGAGGTTAAAAATATTTGTGTACCACTGCGATAACTTGTGATCCAGCTGCAGGACAAGGATGAGAAGAGCATAAAAGTTGGTGGAATGATCCACCACCTGGGGCAGCATGTCCTTCAAGTCATCCCATAGCACTCTGCCTCGACCACAAGTTGGTTGAAGTGAGCTAAGTAGCTTAACAGGTCATGATTTCCCAGTTGCAACTCAAGTAGTTCGCTGTCAACTTTTTGGGTGGTGGTCTCATGTTAAAAAATCTGCCATAGTTCCATCACAAAACATTAAAAGAATAAAGGATGGGGTTATCATTAGCCACCAATGTGATGGACGAGCTGCTGTGTCTCCTGGTATGTATGATAAAACAAATGCCACATGTGACTCTGGGATGGGAACGCTAAGGGTCTGCAAAGAAAATGCAGTCTACATTGGGTCAGAAAGGTGTTAAGTTTCTGGGGATCCCTTCCATAGTGTTCTGGAGGGGCCAGTGGTACCGCTCATTGGTTCACCATGGTGGCTGCAGTGGAAGGCATACCTGCACTAACATTCCTGGACAATAAATTGGGTAGGAACTCCCAATTGGGGCTGTGCCTGTTCTGGACCATATGGTTTTGATTTTCCACATGCACCAACTCCACTGTAGGAAGCTAACTCTTTATATAGTATACCAAAAAGAGGTATACAGTGCAAAGAGTCCAGGTATTCCCTTATAAGCATATTGCAAGAATAGGGGACCCCCTCTATCGATTATTTCAGGCTAGGGAAACGAGGGGATAGAAATATACACAACACTAAATAAATTCCCTAATAGCCTATCAATTATTTACATTAGACCATTGTTCATATAAGATTTCTCAAACATTTACATACAACAGTGACACATAAGATTAGATTTATCCATTATTTTTATTATGTCAAAAATTTCATTTCTTTTCTCATTTCTATTTTTTTGTTTCTTTTTTTATATATATGTTTTTTCGTAAGAAACAATTTGTACAAAATACATAAAACAATTATTTTACATGATTATTAGAACCATTCCTATTAAAACAAATCTAATTCAAAAAAGTACACAAGAAAACAACACCCCTGGATTGACTTCAATAAATACAACCATACCACAACTACACAACACATACATTATCACACAAATCTTCATACACTCAGCATCTGTACACAGTAGAGGTTTATGTGTGACAAGAGAACCCCTGCAAAAAAATAGATCTAGAATTCAAAGCAGGAGGCTCAGCACAAGGTCGACGCGCGTTTCGGTAGAGTAAAGATGATAAGACCACCTTCCTCAGGACCTTTCCAAATACCCACTTCCAACTCTCAGCTACCATGGGACCTAAAAGTCATGAAAAAATAAACAATTTTGTATCTACAATTGAAACATCAAAATTATTGATAGGACCAAACATGAACACACAATAGGCACTGCAGGTCAGAAAGCCACCCCTACACTCCTCCTTCTCCCACTCATTAAAACAAAAAGACCCAAAACAGGTATTTCCAGCAGTTAGAAGACATACAATATGTTGAAGAAAAGTATTGATAAAACCTTAAGTACCAACCACCAACAGTAAAGCAACCATCACCATCTCCCTGTGAACAAGATAAGAAAAGAGTGAATCCTAGCCTATAAGTCACTGAAAACATGTGACAAATCACTTACAGAATCTGTAAGACAGTTATGGTCAGTCGTTAATTACCAAATATTGTTATCCTCTATATTTCCACAATCAGAATTCAGCTGGATCCTCAGTTGGAGTAGATTCTGTACTCCTAAAAACAAGTGGACATAGTTTTGAAGAAGAGGATATCTGGCATGCGGTTTTATGTTGTGATTATAACCTACAAGGCCTGGTGCCCTTACCACAAAAATGCTCCTTGATCGAGAAAGCTTTTTTACTTATTTTTTGACGCTATCATTTTTGTCCAATCACGAAAAAATGGGCAGTAATTGACCTAAGAAATAGTTTACTACTCTAACAAATACTACTACATATGTACAGAAAAGATCCATGAGTGAATACCCTCAATTTAAATGTTGAGATTAGTACTTGAGGCAATCTCTGCCATACAGAAATTAACTAGTGACAAACCAAGTAAGACTCTGGGTTGTCATGTAGTGCATGATGTGACAATGTTTTTATTTCTTAAGTCAATTACTGCCCATTTTTTAGTGATTGGACAAAAATTATAGCGGCAGTCTGTATGTGTATGGTGAGGGGTTCCATAGGGTGGCACAATTCGTTCTGCAGCCATTAAGGGCACTCTTTAGCCTCCTTGCTCTAGGTACCAGGGTTACCATTTACTAGAGACTTACAGGGAGGGCTAATGTTGTTGCCAATTGGGAAAACACTGAACAGTTTTAGGAAAGAGATCTGGCACTCGGGACCTGGTTAGCAGGAACCAAGTGCACTCTCAGTCAAAATCACATTAAATACCAGGCAAAAAGTGTAGGTGACCATGTCAAAAAGGGGCACTTTCCTACATCTACCTGTCCCTGGAGATCTCTTATGGTGAGGGTGGACACATCTAACAACCCTGACGCCATGCTCTCTGGGCAACTTTACTAATGTGGGCATCGCATTGTCAGCCTAAGTGAAACACATCGATCCCCTGAAAGCATTCGACAGCCAGTGGAAAGCATAATATTGATACTTTCAAGGGAAAGGGGTTTGGGAACAAACAACAAACTAACAAAAGAACCTAAAATAAAAATTAGATGGAGTGGTACGCGTTCATGTAGTCGAGAGGAGTCACAGCACACTTATTTGACCTTACCCTAGTGCCAGGAGGGACTCACGGTTTGCGGCCTCCTCTACAACATGTGGAGATACGACTCTCAAAATTAAATGGCAATAATGATTCCTTACCCAAATAAGGTCCTGCTTGTTAATAGAGAGGCTCCCTGTTAAGAGATACAAGGAGGGAGGAGGACGACACATGATTAGTCATGTGCAACATTGTGGCTTCTGTAGAATCACTCTGTACCCTAAGTCTTGCGCATGCGCCATTTCCCAACCCTATAGTGGAGGTATTGGGTGATGTGTGAGAGTTTTTGATGCCAAGCAGTGGACCAGGGAAACTGGAGGGGGAATGGGTGTGAAAACCTAACTCTCAGGCTACTCGCAGGGGGTGATGTGTGGAGGCCAGGAGGCTTGGGGGTGTTTGCCGACAATATCCCCCTCTTGAGGCCCAGACTCCGGGCCGGGTTTAGTGGGGTACCAGGCGTTGAACAGGCACATCAAACTGGGGGCATGAATGTGTGCAACTGGCTTCCAAGTTAATTCACCGGGACTGTATCCTTTCCAATTTATGAGGTAAAACAGATTTCTGCATACCCTCTGGGAGTTGACGATAGAACATCCTTCATGTTCCTGATGACCAAGGACTGTGAGTGGAGCTGGCGGATTCTTGAACCGTGTGGACAGGTTTCAATAAGGAAACATGGAAGGTTGGTTGATTGTTTATTGTGTTATGCAATAATAGGTGGGCTACTGGTTGGCTATGGAGATTCATGATTTGGAAAGGGCCAATAAAGCATGGTAAAAATGTACGAGGACCCTTGAGGTGCATATTGCGTGCAGATAACCATACTGTCTGATCTACAACAAAGTCCTGTTCTGGCTGTTGTTTGCTGTCTGCAAATCTTGTGTACGTGGCTTGGGCCTGGAACAAATGTCCATGCACAGAGGTTAGGGTAGTACACTTGGGCTACGCGCAGGTTGTGACATGGTGGAGGCCATGAGGCTCTGGTGTGTTTTCAGTTTTTCTATCCCCTCTCCGTGCAGAAGGTCCAAGGAAGCAGGAAGGTTCGGAAGTCAAGAAGGGAATCCCGGTTGTCAGAAATCCTCTTGTTCATCTCTCTCTAGTAATCCCATTTCCATTTTCCCCATGGGGTCGCAGACCCGATCGAGTTATGATTGTGATTAAATTGGGAGGCCCAGTAATACAGCAGCATGTCAGGTAATCCTTGTCTTCCATCATAAGAAGCCTGCATGCAGTCTGCGAAGGAATCTCCTGGGGTACCACTCGAGAATGTAAAAAAAAGTACAGAGCAGAGTGTAGGGACCCAAAGTATTGCGGTGCAGAATGTTTTTAATGATATACCAGAACTAGATTGGAAAGACCCTTTAAAAGAGTGCTCCCCTACAAATAATGGAAAGTGTTTTCCAGAATAACAGGGCGATGTTCAAGTTCCAGTTTCTCCTCTCGTCACTGTCTTATCGAAGTATTTAAAATAACCTTCTGCTATAAGCTGGGAACTTTTCAGCCCTACCTGCAATCTCCGCCCCCCTCCAGACTGGCATATATTGGTGGACTTTTTCCAGTTGACTAGGTTGTCTGCGTCCTGCATCACCCTGTCTTCAAGCTTATCATTCCACTGAAATTCTAGCAGCTGGGGATCTCAACAGAGCTATTCCTCCAGAGGTTCTATTACCAATGCAATAAGAGGTGAGAGCGGCAAACCATGGTGTGTGTCTCATTTTGTGGAGAAGGGCGTGGACCACACCCTGCGGGCCCATATATTTGCATGTGATATAGTGGTTGTAGGAAGCTGACTGTATATTCTATACCAAAGTAAGGTATAGTGAGACTGAATTAGATATATACTAACAGCTCTCTTTGTGGTAGTGTAGGTGAGCAGTTAGGCCTATCAGGAGGGTGTATTAAGAATTTATTGTATTCACTTAATCAAGGACTGATTACACACATTCAGAGACAGAATCCAGACCAATTGGGTAAGTAAAAAAAGGTATATTTACGTTTTATTTCTAGAACCAAGCAGGTAGGTAAAATGTACTTCAATTGTAAAACTTTACAAGGTAATACGATTGGGAATGGATTTGCAATCGTTACATGTTTGTATATGCTTTGAATACAGTTTAAATTACACAGTAATTACTTTTGAGTTACTTTTGGATTACATCGACTACTCTGGGTGGTATACCTAGATACCACATCCGTGGGTTCTACAATACAAGGTAAATAAGACTTTTTTAGGTTCGCAATATAGTTACTTTTCTTTTCATACAAAAAATTCAGCTCGACAAAACATTTTTAGGAACAAACTTATAACATTGGTTGCTATGGGGAAAAAAGGATTAACGGTTCACAGGTAAGTAAACAATTTACGAGTGGGAGTTTTGGAGGTTAGGACCAAGGTTCCCCAATGTTCAGTTGGGCACTCATTTTGCACCACCAGGGGCACTGGGGTGAGCAGGTACAGAGGCCAATGTTAGCCAATAGGGCTTTGGGGGCATTCGGTCAGGGACAGCTTACTTGCAGGCCACTTGGCTGGGGACGCAAAGCTCCTGGGGTTAGGATCAGCACACAAGGGGCCAACACTCAGCAGAGGAGCTGCACCACCAGTGACACAGGGGTGGCTGGGTGTAGTGTGCCAGTGCCAAGTGCCGAGGCGACGTTGTGGACCTTGTGAATTCTAATGGAGATCTCCGGTTCGGCAAAGATGCTGTAGGCTCGGGCAGGAAAGCTTCCTGAAGGCGACCACCAGCTGGAGTGGTAAGATGGGTTCTTAGGGGATACCTGAACACCGTTGGCTTGACCACTCCAGGCTGTGGGGAGTCAATGGCAGGGGTGACTTTTGGCGTTGAGTTCTTACCAGCTCCAGTTGCGGTCAGGGAGGGACCCTTCGGGTTGAGGCTGCATGCATCGGATCGGAGCTTGAGGGAGATCAGGGATCAAAGGTCGGGATCGCTGGGGACACCTCCTTGTGGTGTTGGGCCACTCGAACCCGGGCCATGGGCAATGGGTGCAGAGTGGTGCGAACCGTGGAGAAGCCTGGATCGGGGTTCTGTGTTGGAAGGCTTTGCTTGACCAAATCCAGTGCTCACAGGAGATAGAGTCTTTAAGATGGTTGCAGGGCAGGTCCTCCGGGCTCTGGGGGGCTGCTGGCTATGCTGGGGTTCTTGCTGTAGTCAGGTTGGAGTTGGGACAGGCCGACAGGGCTGGGGCCAAAGCAGTTGGTGTCCTCTTCTTTCTGGGTCAGCATGGCTCTTCGGTCCTTCTTTCTTTCTTGAATCTGATGAGGCAAGGTTTGGGGTCGCCTCTAAATACTAAATTTAGGGGCGTTACAGGAACGTGCAGGTCGGGACCAATGGGTCCCTTCCTTGGGGTGAGTACACCTCCTATTATGCCACCCTTCAGTGGGAGGGGGGCATGAGCCTCTTCCTGATTGGTTGGGTCCCCCTTATCTTCAAGATGTAGGGGACTGAGATGTGTGCTTCAACTCGCTGCCCCCACCTGAGGGGTGAGGTTGGCAAAGGTGGGCACACCTCTCCTACTAGCTCGGTTTTCCAGCCAATTCTCCTGTTCAAAGTGGGGGCCAGTACCGGTGGGAGCCAGTTGCTGGGGCAGCAAAAGGCAGGGAGAGCTTACAAAGGCAGTAGGCATTTGAAGCTTTATTTATTTATTTCATTTTAAAGGTTTTATATAGCGCTGGCTAGACCCGGAGGTATCAGAGCGTTTTACATGAGCATCAGATCATAGTTACAGGTGACATTGTTACAAAGGTTACACAGTTATTATAGCATGGCAATATAGTTACTTGTAAGGTCAAGATAAACAATAAGAACAAATACGTAGGGGGAAAAGCAGCCAAGGGGAAAGATTCAGGGGAGGGGGGAAGGAGAAGGACATCGCATGGAAAGAGGAGGGGAAGGGCGACGGGGACACAAACCGGTAGACGAGTCAAAGCAACGTCCAAAGTCCAGTTAGCTGTGATCCCAAGGGAAGTGGTATCACTTCCCTATCTCTGTTGCAGGAGGCTCCCTTTACGCAGTGGACTCTCTCAGAGGGGTCTCTGAGACTCCAAGGCCTACATACTGGATCCTTCCCCAAAAAGGGGAGAAGGAGTGCTTTGGCAAGGAGTGCCATACCATACCTTAGCTGTGAATGGCTCCCTTGGTACAGTGGACTCTCTCAGAGGGTACGCTGAAACTCCAGAGTATAAATATTGGATCTTTCCCCAATAAGGGAAGAAGGAGTGCTTAGTCAAAGGGCACAAAGGACAGGGGCTAGACAGACTAGCAGGCAAGGTGGGAGATTCAGGGGAGAGTGGATATGAGCTAGGAGGGTAGACAAAGGGAGAAAGAGTACTAAATGGGAACACATTTAATTTTTTGTTTGTTTTATAAATCTTTTTATTAGTTGCAAAATAAAGAAATAGACATATCAGGTGCCATACATTCAGACATAATAATAAGGCAAACAGATGTAGATACAGGATAGATACTAAGCAGCGAAGAAATGGTTGAGACGCCTACCCAATGTATGAGAGACAGGATGTGCCACAGTGCAATATACGATTCACATTAAGCGCAAGCTCTCAGAGTCTGTCCACCCATAAAATCAGGATAATACAAGAAGCATGAGCACCAGATACTGGAATACCAACAAAGTCAGGATGTTCCACCAACTATACTTATAAAAGGAAAGTGAAAGAGAGTGTGAAGAAAAAGAAACCATAAAAACAAAAAAGAAGACAAAACAATAAACCCATCCCCCCCACCCTGCACCCCTGCATATGGCTATCGCCTAACCCCAACTAGCAGTGTGCCTGTCGACCCGACTAAGTAAAATACTAAAAGTAGAAAATGGAGGAGGGCATCTTCATACATGCCCCTGGTCTCCGCTCCCCCCGCCAAAGCCAAGAATCCCCAGACTAAGGTCTCTAAATCTATTAAGTTGCAAATACGTAGCGCAACAGGGGAAACTCCAAACACCGCCCAACCTCCCGAAAGCATCATGGTTGCAAACCCCGTGTCCAATAATACCCGATGGCAAAATCAAGCACACAGTCTCATCCTTGACCCTTCCGATCAAACATGTGAGCCCCTTCCGGACAAACTGCCGCTTCCGCAGGATAGTCAATGCACGAGAAAGCTGTAGCAAAGTTCAAACCGAGACGTAGCAGAGAGATGAAAATGTTGAGAACTTCGCTAAGTCCAAAGACTCCCCACACTGTCATGGATTCCCAAGGTTGTTTCATCCGCCATCCTAGCGGTGCTGATATATAGGGGAGTGATGCAGTTTCAAACCAACAACAGTTTCCATATAAAGTCTCTGGAAAGGGAGCATCAAGTAGTCCATTCATAGTCGGCAACGATCGTAGGCCTGACAATCCAATTGCGGCATCAATCTTACTCTCATCGACCGAAACACTGGTCAGAGGCTCCAACGCCTCCCATAGTACGGGGTCTGCTTCCTCCATCGAAGTGGCCATCTTGGGTATCTTGAGTTGTTCCGTTTCTTGTAGTGAACCAGGGTCTGGTCCCATCCGCCCAGTTCCAGACAAAAACACTATCATTTTATGGATGTGGGCTTCAACGCAAACATGAAGTGACCCTATGGCTGCCAACACAGTTCATAGTGACGGGTCAATCTCGGTCCGCTCCACAACAGCTCGCTCGGTTTCGATCATATTCGCGTCCCCAGAGAGCCCGGTCTCCCCGGGGGGAACAGGTGGATGCGTAACGGACGACTTCAGAGGGGGACTTATCGTTGGGGACAATAACAATCCGAACTCAGTCACTGCAGGTGGAGATCCCAACCCAGCGAACACCGGCGGGGCCCTAACCGGGCCACCGGGCCAGGGACCCCTGTCCACCGCTCCAATTGTACGTCGTCACCCCTCCTTCGATATTTACCGATTCAGCCAACCAACGTCTACTTCGGTCCAAGAACATTTTTCTCCTCGGTAGACCGGACCCGGTCACACAACTGCAGCCGTTGTTGTTCAACTGAAACCGGGCTGGGCCAGTACTCGAGACCCCGGCTTCCAGGCTGGTCTAGGCCGCAAACTGCCACACAACGTATCTTTGTCTACCAAACTGGTAGAAACCTCGGGATTGCACCGTTAAGCTCCAGTCCGGTTCATACACACAGAGGCAGGGCGCAAGAACAGGATCTTCTGGCAGGAGTCGGAGGTCGGCGGAACCGAGAGCTCACGCGGCCATCTTGTTTGCTAGCGTAGCTCCTCGATGGGAACAAATTTAATTAATGAGTTATTATATAGTGCTGGCTAGACCCGATGGAATCAGAGTGCTTTACATGAGGGACAATAATGTTGCAAATTACATCACTTAAAAGTTACATAAGTATCAAGAAAAGCATTTAAAGAACATAGGGGACAAGGTGAATGGAGCAGGAATGGTAAGGGGATAGGCTAAAGGGGTAGGAGGAATACAGGATGTAGAGACGAAGGGAAAATCTGCCCAAGGTCCGGCTGGGTAGGCAACGGCAGCAGGAGGAGTTCACAACCCATCTTCTTTTTAGCTATATGGTAGCTCCACAGGGCATCAACCAAATCATTAGGTCTCCCCAGTCTGGGGTAAGTTCCGCAGGTTCAAAGTCCTGGTGTGTAGGCAGGTTAGGGGATAGGTTCAAGGTCTGGTCAATGTCCAATTTTTGTCCCAGGGAAGTAAAACAAGGTGTAGGAGACCACTATGGAAGCCATCTTGGGGTCAGGCAGGGGACTGTACTGTACACTGGTACACTGGTGGCCGTCTGAAGATTAGGCATCAGGCAGCTAAAGTCAATATCCAGGACAGCGGCCGCCAGAAAATGACAAATCCAGCGTGCCCACACCATCACACGCACAGACATGCACAAGCACACACCAATGTGAGCACACATTCTCATATGCGCACTGACGCACACAGACAAGCACATAGCCAGAAACATCCAAGAACACAAGCACACATAAAATTCCATGCTGTAATACAAAAACACCCAAATACATGCACACGCAAACACCATCACATGCACAGACATGCACAAGCACACACAAATGCGCTCACTCTCATATACACGCAGACACACACAATGCATTTGATTCTAGAGCTCACCACAATAGTTCTGTTTCTTCTTTTAGATGCCATATTTGTAGTCTAATTGTGTCCAGTTCTGGGTGCCGGTTCTAGAGAAATGGGTCTGATTCTAGAGGCCATATCAGAGTATTGTGTCATGTTCCTAAAGCCACATATGGGATACTGCGTCTTATTCTGGAGGCCACTTCTGGGGCATTATTCAACCATGTTCAGCATGCCGCATTTCAATAAAGATAGAAACGGATTCGAATAATCTTGGAAATAATCACTGACCCTATGTATGACAAGTAGGACTACATGAAAGAGACACTAAAAGGGGGCATGAAAGAGGCATTGAAATCCATACAAATATTAATCACTGCAGAGATTCTTTTGGGGGCTAAAATGGTACTGTGGGCTAGGGTTCGGGCGGACCGGAATAACAGGCGTGGAGGCCGAATATAGTGAGCTATCTCGTAGCTTGTTTTATTGTTGTACAGAAAGTCAGGGTTTTGGAATGGAAAGAAACAGGAATGGAGAATGTGGTAAAGTTCCTGGATGTAGAGCTGTCAGGAGAGGAGGGGTCCGAAAATGGTTCTGTAGCCTTGGACGTCTCAGGAGTAGATCCGTCTTTTCCACGACATGTCCGGTGATCCTCGGAGGTAAGGGGAGAGAGAGAAAACAGGGCGATTAGTCCTCAACACAGGACTGTCTGAGTACTGTCACCGACACCAGGGTTGTGTGAGGGAGGAAGCGAACGTGAGGAACGGGATATTACAGTCAGCTAGGGAAGAGGTAAGAAGGGGAAAGAGGGTGAAGTGATGAGGGTTCAAGTGTGGTTTTCTAAGCTACCGGGCTCGTGACGTGGTCTATACAAATATACAGTGCACTTAGTGTTTCAGCAAAAGTGAGGGGACACACTATCTACACTTCCACCTGGAAGCCAAGAGACAGGGTACTCTCATGCCCCGCCGCCACTCTCCCGCGAGTTGCGGCCGCTCTCCAGCCACCTCCTGGGGACTCCACCAGTCCTCGGTCCAAACATCTTCCTCCTCGTCTCCAACCTTCTCTTCTCCGTCACACCCGCTTCTTCCGTTCTCCAACTCGGGTTCTCCTGCCACGAGTCCGCCGCCTTGAGCGCTCTCTCCTCGCTTCTCTCGGCTTTTCTGTGTTCCGGATCCGGGTTGAAGGCGGGACTTCCGGGTTCAGAACAGGGCGGTTCCGGTCTCCGGTCAGTTCTGGTAGGTTCCTGCAAGGGAAGAGAAAGGGGAGGAGATCGTGTGGCCAGAGACGCGGTTTGGTCGGGTTTAGAGTCCATGGAATTAGTGCTAAGCCAGCGCCCAATAGAGGTAGGGGACGATTCCGTTCCACATCCCCTTCCCCTAGCTGTCTTTCTTGTAGGGGTTGGTGCGGAAGGGTACCGGGACAGGTAATCTGCGTTTCCCTGATCTGCTCCCTTTCGATGCAGGGTTTTGAACCTGTAGGGTTGTAGGGACAGGAACCATCGTAGGACACGGTAATTGTGTCCTTTGTTTCTGGCCATCCATTCTAATAGGGCATAGTCTGTATACAAGATGAATTCTCGACCCTCCAAATAATATCGGAGGCTTTCTACTTCCCATTTGATAGCCAATGCCTCTTTTTCGACCACTGCATAGTTCCTCTCCCTAGAGAAGTCAAGTCAAGTCAAGTCAAGTCAAGTCCAAGCGCTACGTCCACGCTGCGTTCACTTCACCTACAACAAGCCCACTTCCAACAACCACCCCCAACCCACTCTGCAAAGAAACTGGAACAAAATCACCATCGACCAGATCCACTCATCGCTTCTTCAAAACCCCCCAGCCCACTCCTCAAACCCAGACCAAGCAGCCACCAACCTCACCCAATGGTTATCCAACAGCGCCGACATCTTAGCACCACTGAAAAAACGACAAATCAAACTAGGCAGCAAGAAGGCCTCCTGGTTCAACGATGATCTTAAGAAATCCAAGAAACTCTGCCGCTCCCTTGAGAAGGCCTGGAAAAAAGACCCAACCACCAGCACCAAGGACGCCTTCAAAAACGCCACCCGCATACACCACCAACTGATCCGGAATGCTAAGAAAGCCGCTCTCAAGGACCGACTAGATAACAACGCCCACAACAGCAAGGAACTATTCAACATCGTCAAGGAATTTACCAACCCCTCGGCCAACTCCAACGACATCACCCCCTCTCAAGCCCTCTGCGACTCCTTAGCCTCATTCTTCCACAACAAAATTGCAGACATCCACAACAGCTTCGACAACCGACCCGAAGACCAACCCACCCAACCCTCTACAGGACCCCCACCCCCCCTGAACATCCTCAATGACTGGAAGCCAATCTCCACTGAGGACACCATCCGTCTGATGAACTCTATCCACTCAGGATCCCCCACAGACCCATGCCCTCACCACATCTTTAACAAAGCAGACTCCATTATAGCACCGCACCTCCGAGACGTCATCAACTGCTCCCTCAACTCCGCAACCTTCCCGGAAAGCTGGAAACATGCCGAACTCAGCGCCCTCCTGAAGAAACCCACAGCTGACCCCACCGAACTCAAAAACTACCGCCCTATCTCACTCCTTCCATTCCCGGCCAAAGTCATTGAGAAAGCGGTCAACAACCAGCTCGCCGCATTCCTCGAAACCAACAAATCCCTCGACTCCTCACAATCTGGCTTCCGAGCCAAGCACAGCACTGAAACCGCCCTTATCGCAGCAACAGACGACATTCAAACTCTACTGGACAATGGAGACACAGTCGCCCTCATCCTCCTCGACCTCTCCGCAGCCTTCGACACGGTCTGTCATAGCACCCTTTTACAACGCCTCAGAAACGTCGGAATCCATGGAAAAGCACTGGAATGGATCATCTCGTTCCCCACCGGAAGAACCCAGAGAGTCCGCCTCCCACCATTCAAGTCAGAGGCCACTGAAGTCATCTGCGGCGTACCCCAAGGGTCCTCACTCAGCCCCACCCTCTTCAACGTATACATGAGCCCCCTCGCGGCCATCGCACGCCAACACAACCTCAACATCATCTCCTACGCCAACGACACTCAACTGATCCTATCACTCACCAAAGACCCGAACACGGCCAAAACCAACCTGCATGAAGGAATGAAAGAAGTAGCCGAATGGATGAAGCACAGCCGTCTGAAACTGAACTCAGACAAAACAGAAGTCCTCATCCTAGGCACCTCCCCCTCCGCCTGGGATGACTCTTGGTGGCCAGAGGCCCTTGAAAAAGCACCTATCCCGACGGACCACGCACGCAACCTGGGCGTCATCCTGGATTCCTCACTCTCGATGAACAGACAAGTCAACGCCGTTTCTTCATCTTGCTTCAACATTCTTCGCATGCTCAAAAAAACATTTCGCTGGATCCCCACCGAAACTAGAAAAACAGTCACTCACGCTCTGGTCACGAGCCGACTGGACTACGGAAACACCCTCTACGCCGGTACCACCGCAAAAATCCAGAAAAAACTCCAACGCATCCAGAACGCCTCAGCCAGGCTCATATTAGACATACCGCGTAAAGAACACATCTCTGGCCACCTGAAAAACCTCCACTGGCTCCCCGTCAATAAGAGGATTACTTTCCGGCTCCTAACCCACGCACACAAAGCACTCTACGAAATCGGACCCGAATGCCTCAACACACGACTGTCCTTCTACACCCCCTCCCGCCAGCTACGATCCTCCAACCAAGCCCTCGCCACTGTACCTCGCATCAACAAAACCACCATGGGAGGTAGATCCTTCTCCTACCTGGCAGCTAAAACCTGGAACTCACTTCCCACTCATCTTTGCCTTACTCAGAACCACCTAGCATTCAGAAAGCAACTTAAAACGTGGATATTTGACAAGTAATTCACCACCCTTCCTCAAGCGCCTTGAGACCCTCTGGGTATGTAGCGCGCTATACAAATTTATTGACTTGACTTGACTTGACTAAAAAGGCCCGGAGTTCTTTTCGACTCTGTGGAAAGGGGATGGACTGTATGGCAGTTATTTTTTTGGCCTGAGGGCGAATCACACCTTCTCCTAGCAAGAATCCTAGGTACTTTACCGTTTGGGCTGCCAGGGTGGTCTTAGAGGGATTAATGGTAAAGCCATAGCATCCGAGGGATGATATGACCTTCTGTAGGTGATACAAGTGTTGATCCCAATCATCGCTATAGATGACAATATCATCTAGATAGGCTCCGGCGTATTGGGAATGGGGTTGTAGGACGTGGATCATGGCCCTCTGAAAGGTAGCTGGGGCTCCGTGAAGTCCGAAGGGCATGACTTTAAACTGAAACAGCCCATCGGGTGTCGAAAAGGCGGTTTTCTTTTTGTCTTCGGTTCTGAGAGGGATTTGCCAATAACCCTTACAGAGGTCAAGGGGACTTATGTATTTTGCCTTGCCTATAGGCTCCACTATCTCGTCTACGCGAGGTAAAGGGTAGGTGTCAAAACTTGAGATTTTGTTGACCTCTCTAAAATCTATACAAAATCTTATTGAGCCATCTGGTTTCGGCACCAGGACAATGGGTGAATTCCAGCTACTGATGGAGGGTTCTATGATACCCATTCTCAGCATTTGGTCTGTTTCTTCCTTGATAACTGCCCTGGGGGACTCAGGGACCCGATAGGGGCGTTGTCTCACTGTTTTTCCGGGATCAGTTCCGATGGCATGTTCTATGACAGTGGTATGGCCCGGTAGGGAGGAAAAGACTTGTCGTAGAGACGACAAGGCGTTCCGGAGGTCCAGTCTTTGCGGTTCCGG
The DNA here is from genome assembly GCF_964263255.1 of Lissotriton vulgaris. NCBI lineage: Eukaryota > Metazoa > Chordata > Amphibia > Caudata > Salamandridae > Lissotriton > Lissotriton vulgaris. The sequence continues at coordinate 1,849,556,324 of NC_141694.1, read as the reverse complement.
TAGGTCTGGATCAAAACAGACCTCATAAGAGAGGGGATTCTGAGCCTTCCCACTGGATAGTACAGGTCGGGGTACCTCCCATTTTTTAAGGAGGTTTAGGTGATAGATCTGGTTGATACCGCGTTTGGGATCTAATTCTACCTCATACGTTACAGGGGTTACTTGTCGTAGGACAGCAAATGGGCCCTGCCACTGACCCGGCAGTTTGTGATCCGAGGAGGGCATGAGGAAAAGCACAAGGTCACCAGGGACAAAGGCACGTGGCTTGGTCCCTTTGTCGTACTGATGTTTTTGGGAAGTCTGAGGGCCAACAAGTTTTGCCTAACGATTTCTCTAATCTGTCCTAAGTGTGTCTTGAGGTTCGCAACGTATTCCGGGAGTGATTTGGTTCTGTTGGGCTCGGCCTCCCAGGCTTCTCGAGCCATGTCCAACAGGGTTCGGGGAGCCCGTCCATATAATAGTTCGTAGGGGGAGTAACCAGTGTTGCTTTAGACTTTGCAGCGGATAGCAAACAGAGCTAGGGGTAACATTTCCTCCCATCTTTTACTCTCCAGTGCCAACAGTTTCTTCAAGGTGGTTTTTAAGGTGGCATTGTAGCGCTCAACCAGTCCGTCGGTCTGGGGATGATAAGCAGAGGTTCTTATTTGTTTAATACCAAGTTGGGAACATACTTGCTTCATTAGGGAGGAAACAAATGGGGTCCCTTTATCCGTTAGAATATCTCTAGGAAAACCCACACGTGAAAAGATTGAGATGAGAGCTTTAGCAATGTTCTGGGTGGTGGGTTGGCGCATGGGAACTGCTTCAGGGAAACGTGTGGCATAGTCGACCAACACTAGTGCGTATCTGCATCCTGTCTTAGAGGGAAGAAGGGGGCCTATTAGGTCCATGCCCACCCTGCTGAAGGGGACATCGATGAGGGGGAGGGGTTGTAGAGGTGCTCTAGGAGGTCGATAGCGGCTTTTCTTCTGGCATACCGGACACTCCCGACAATACCGTTTTACCTCTTGATATACCCCCGGCCAGTAGAATCTTTCGAGGATAGTTTGTCCCGTTTTTTCATCACCAAAATGGCCTTCAACAGATGGCTGTGGGCCAGGAACATCACCTTGTCCCGGAACAGACCGGGGATAACCAACTGGGAGGGTTGTTGAGGTCCACCCTTTCTATATAAGAGTCCATTCCGTTTAAAAAAATGGACCTACTTGGAGAGGGTCCTCGTTCTCTAGGGCACGAGCCCACGCATTCTGTAGGACAGGATCTTCTTGTTGGGCGGCGCGGAATTCCCTATCGGTCTCCCAAGGATGGTCGTCCAATTGTACGGGATAGGCAGTAGTATGGCTTCTTTTCTCTTTCTTCTTTTGGCTCTTGGTTTTGTGTGGTTTAGAAGGCACCTCCGGAGACGTACTGGTTTGGGGAAATGGCGCTTCGGCCCACCATTTTTCGAGGGAGTTGGTTGTTTCTTGGAGGAGCTGTGGAAGCCCGCTGTAGTCACTACCCAGTATCACTTGTTCCGGTAGATTGGGTATTAGGCCGACTGTCAGTAGGCTTCCTTGGTCTGTAGGATGTTGAACCCTCACCTTGGCAGTGGGATAGCATTTGGTATCACCATGGACGCATTCTATGGCTACGGTCCCGGTTACAGGTCCTATGGCGTTCGGCAACTCCTGGGGGCGCAATACGCTTTGTCGGCATCCTGTGTCGGCGACAGCCCGTAATGGATGTCCGTCGATCTTCACTGGACAGTGAAAACGGGGAGGGCCTGCGTCAGAGGTGACACAAACATAGTTGCGGGCTACTCCTACCTCCATTGGTTCTTCCTTCTTGGGGCACACCCAGGCAATATGTCCATAGCCTCCACAATGATAACACTGAGGACCGGGAGGTGGTGGTCGGGGTGGAATCTGGTATGGAAAAAGGGGAACAGGGTCTGGTTTCTTGGGTAAGGACGGTCTTTGTGCTCGGACGTGACTGATATGTTGGGATCGGGGTGGGTGTTCTTCTTTCGTCTTCTGAAGGTCCTGTGCTTGACTAAACGCACTAGCGATTTCCACCGCGCTTTCCAACGTCAGGCGGGCATGTTGTCGTACCCACTTCTGGATGGAGGGGTGTAATGAGGCCAAGAATTGTTCTAAATATATCTTCCCTAGGATGTCCTCCTTAGTGGAGGTAGCAGGTTTTAACCATCGGTTCGCCAGGTCTTGGATAGGGAAGGACAGAGCCCGAGGATTCTCCTGTGGACCTTCTTTTGCTTGTCTTAGTCGTATCCTATAGGTTTCATTGTCGATCCCTAAACGCTCCAGGATACAGGTCTTTATATCATTGTAAGGGGTTTTGTCCTTGTATGTTGGCCTGTTGATAGGCCGCCTGCAGTTCTCCAGTCAGTAGGGGGCCTAGATAGTGACCCCAGCGGTCGGGTGGCCACGCAGCGGCTTGGGCCAGGCGCTCAAATTTTGTGAAGAAGAAGTCCGGGTCCTCTCCCGGGACATACTTCTGTAGGACCACCAATGGAAGAGAGGCTACTGGTCGCTGTTGTCCCAAAACATCGGTAAGTCTCCCTATAGCCTGGTCTTGTGCTGTACCCTGGCCCTTCAAGACGTCATGTAACTGTCCCCGATCGTCTTCAGCGGTTCTGAGGAATTGTTCCATCAACTTCCCCATCAGTTCCTGAGATTCAGCCAGCTTCTTTACTGCCGCCTCCATGCTTCCGGTGTATCCCACTTCTGACACCACCTGTGGGCTAGGGGTTCGGGCGGACCGGAATAACAGGCTTGGAGGCCGAATATAGTGAGCTATCTCGTAGCTTGTTTTATTGTTGTATAGAAAGCCAGGGTTTTGGAAGGGAAAGAAACAGGAATGGAGAATGTGATAAAAGTTCCTGGATGTAGAGCTATCAGGAGAGGAGGGGTCCGAAAATGGTTCTGTAGACTTGAACGTCTCAGGAGTAGATCCGTCTTTTCCACGACGTGTCCGGTGATCCTCGGAGGTAAGGGGAGAGAGAGAAAACAGGGCGATTAGTCCTCAACACAGGACTGTCTGAGTACTGTCACCAACACCAGGGTTGTGTGAGGGAGGAAGCGAACGTGAGGAACGGGATATTACGGTCAGCTAGGGAAGAGGTAAGAAGGGGAGGAAAGAGGGTGAAGAGATGAGGGTTCAAGTGTGGTTTTCTAAGCTACCGGGCTTGTGACGTGGTCTATACAAATATACAGTGCACTTAGTGTTTCGGCAAAGTGAGGGGACATACTATCTACACTTATATACAAGTCCACCTGGAAGCCAGGAGACAGGGTACTCACATGCCCCGCCGCAACTCTCCCGTGAGTTGCGGACGCTCTCCAGCCACCTCCTGGGGACTCCACAAGTCCTCGGTCCAAACGTCGTCCTCCTCGTCTCCGACCTTCTCTTCTCCATCACACCCGCTTCTTCTGTTCTCCAACTCGGGTTCTCCGCACGCCGTTTCCTGCCACGAGTCCGCCGCCTTGAACGCTCTCTCCTCGCTTCTCTCGGCTTTTCTGTGTTCCGGGTCGAGGGCGGGACTTCCGGGTTCAGAACAGGGCGGTTCCGGTCTCCGGTCAGTTCTGGTAGGTTCCTGCAAGAAAAGAGAAAGGGGAGGAGATCGTGTGGCCAGAGACGCGGTTTGGTCGGGTTCAGAGTCCATGGAATTAGTGCTAAGCCAGCGCCCAATAGAGGTAGGGGACGATTCCGTTCCACAGGTACTTCTGAGAATCGGGCATGCATAAGTGTGTGATGTCATCACTGAGTGCTGAGTGTGTATGGTGATTGTGGGGTGGTACCATGAGTGTGTGTGGTGGGTGGGTGTTGTTCTAGATGGGTACTGGGTGTATGCGTGTGTAGTGTGTTGTGATCTGGGTTGGTGCTGAGTGTGGTGTTCCTGCTGGGAGACTTGTGTTTGGTGGCTATATGGCATTCTGTCTGGCTGTTGAGTGTGTTACGGTTGCTGGTTCTGGGTGCGTGTGAGCAACATTTACTAAGGGAGCTAAAATGGGAGGAAAAAAATGTCACTCTCCTAATTTTTACCCTGCACTGATCTGCATGGAACTTGGCATGCCAAAGCCAAGCTAACTAAACTAGTAGACTGCTAATTTTAGGTCAAATCCGTCCACATGGTCAAAAGTTATGGGCAAATCAAAAAATGCCTTTTGATTGCAAAATGTGTTGAATTAGAACTACACAGCTGCAACTGCCACCGGGTATCCCTCACTTGGTGTGAGTCTCACCTTCTGGAGCCCTGAACCCTTTCTCGGGTTTGTAGAAACCATCGCAATGTAGCGCACACCGCTAGCCCCTCCTCCGGATCGCCCCTAGGGACTCTGGTACATGGAGTTCTTGAGTGGTTCACACGCCTAGAAGGACTGCATCTACCATGATGCTCTTGGGTTACACCCACTGGTGAGGCCAGTAGTGAGCGACCCATTGACTGCATACTTATATATGGTTCCCTTGAACCATTTGAGCTGACGAGCTCGGACACCGCTCCTACGTGCCTTGAGTGGTACCATACCTGTGAATACTTTGGCAGCCTACCTAGCAAACCCTGAAGAAACCTACACTCTGCTGATGAGGAACAATAATTCCGAAACACCGGTGTACAGAGTTGGTGCTGCAACTTTGCTTTCTACACTTCCAGAGCTACGAAAGGCGCACACGCCTAGAAGGACTGCATCTACTGTGATGCTCTTGGGTTACACCCGCTGGTGAGGTCAGTAGTGAGCGACCCATTGACTGCATACTTATTTATGGTTCCCTTGAACCATTTGAGCTGACTAGCTCGGACATCGCTCCTACGTGCCTTGAGTGGTCCCATACCTGTGAATACTTTGGCAGCCTACCCAGCAAACCCTGAAGAAACCTACACTCTGCTGATGAGGAACAATAATTCCGAAACACCGGTGTACAGAGTTGGTGCTGCAACTTTGCTTTCTACACTTCCAGCGCTACGAAAGGCGCACACGCCTAGAAGGACTGCATCTACCGTGATGCTCTTGGGTTACACCCGCTGGTGAGGTCAGTAGTGAGCGACCCATTGACCGCATACTTATATATGGTTCCCTTGAACCATTTGAGCTGACGAGCTCGGACACCGCTCCTACGTGCCTTGAGTTGTACCATACCTGTGAATACTTTGGCAGCCTACCCAGCAAACCCTGAAGAAACCTACACTCTGCTGATGAGGAACAATAATTCCAAAACACCGGTGTACAGAGTTAGTAATGCAACTTTGCTTTCTACACTTCCAGAGCTACGAAAGGCGCACACGCCTAGAAGGACTGCATCTACCGTGATGCTCTAGGGTTACACCCGCTGGTGAGGTCAGTAGTGAGCGACCCATTGACTGCATACTTATATATGGTTCCCTTGAACCATTTGAGCTGACGAGCTCGGACACCGCTCCTACGTGCCTTGAGTGGTACCATACCTGTGAATACTTTGGCAGCCTACCCAGCAAACCCTGAAGAAACCTACACTCTGCTGATGAGGAACAATAATTCCGAAACACCGGTGTACAGAGTTGGTGCTGCAATTTTGCTTTCTACACTTCCAGAGCTACGAAAGGCGCACACGCCTAGAAGGACTGCATCTACCGTGATGCTCTTGGGTTACACCCGCTGGTGAGGTCAGTAGTGAGCGACCCATTGACTGCACCCTTTCTCGGGTTTGTCTCACTCTTTGAATACAGACTGTCAATTCACGATACCATCTGCTAACGATTTCTATATGAGCCAGTTCGTGGAGTACATTTTTAGGCACCAAAAACGACATGCGTTCAAGAGACTGAACGAAGGAAATTATACTAAAATACAAATATCATATAAACTACTGCTGCAATTTTGTAGCATCTTATAGCAAAAGATCTCACAGCTGCATTCACAACATTCTGTTTTAAAAACTAGCAGGTATCAAATTGTTTTTTTCGCAGCACTGACAAGCCACATATATAATAAGTATTTCGAATAGGTCAACTGAAATTTCCACCCGTTTAATTTAGTCTCCACGGAAAGAAATCATATTTTCGAGTGGCAACAATAGCTCCTGTTGCCAACCCCTGGCACCCCCGTCCTGCGGACTCATCAGGCCTGGCTGATGTTGGTCCTCGCTGCGCTGACGCCGCTCTTCCGCTCTGGGCCTCGCCTAACCATGGCGCCTCCAGGACTGGGCCCTGCAGAGGAAATAACAAGCCCGGCTGTCCACAGGGCGTGGTGCGGCTAGGGGTCCGCAGGTTCGAGCCAACCGGGGGACACTGGAAGGCCAATGTCGCCAGGCCAGAGCCTGGCCAGACCACACCCTGCACAGACATTTCCTGCAGGGACCCTTTCGTGGACCCAGCCCATCCTGGAGGAGGAGGAGGCATGACACCTCTGCCCAGGATGGGCATTGTTTATGGATCCAGAGAGCAGAGGCTCTCTGCCCAGGAGTTCAGAAACCTGTCTGGTGGTGGCAAATGGCGAGCAGCCATTCAGGAACCACACCAGGGCTGGTTGTTTTTCTGCATTTAACATTAAACACCACACTGGCATCTGTGCGGCTTTAATGTGCTGAGAAGTTTACTACCCAACTTCCCAGTTTTCAGTAAAGTCATTAGGGAGCTGTGAAGTTTGTAACAACCAACTCCCAGACCATATACTCTTTATGGCTTTACTGCACTTACAGTGTCTAAGAATGGACTTAGACACTGTAGGGATGCAGTGCTCATGCAACTGTACCCTGATCTGTGGTCTAATGCACCCTGCTAGAGCGGGGCTTACAGGTAGTGGATTGCAGGCATGGCACACACAGATGTGTGCCATGTTGACTCTTCACTTTTCTTTGCACCAAAACACGCAGCTTGCACTGGCAGTGTGTGGGTGTTACAGTACAGGGACCCTAAGAGTAGCAATAGGTGCTGCAGCCCTAAAAGGCCTTCGCTGGTCACAGTGCCCTTGGTACCCATGGTACCTTTTACTAGGGGCTTACCTGTTGCCAGAGATGTGCCAAGTGGAGGCGTTACTGTTGTTGTAGTTCAGCACAGTTCAGATGTGCAGCAGTAAAGGGCCTTGGAGGAGCCCCCGGAGAGTGGGGGGATTGGTGCCATGTGAGCATTGTAACTTGTGAATATGTAATATGGAACTATATTTTGCATGTGTTTGTTGCCGTGCTTGGTTCGTGCGGGCAACATATATTCTATGCCTACATTATTTGTAAGGGTGCATCTTCCGAGTTTCAAGCTTTGTTCTTCTGAATACAGACTTACCATTGCCAGTCGGTTGCAGGACAGCAGAGTTGGGTGGACGTGGGAGGATGGGCTCTCAGTCGGAACCTTAAGAAGAGAATACACTTTGTTGTGGATAATTCTCCTTGGATTGCTTTGTTTAGTTATGTTGAGTACATAACATATTTAGCGACAAGGGTGAGATTTACTCTTTTTTGAGCAAAGGGAGCCCATCGTCTGCAGTTCCCCTGGAGTGCTGGATTGTTGATACCAGGTATTCAGCTGCCCAAAGCAGGATTCTGGCTACTGTCTCTGGTGTAACCTTCCCAGATTAAAGATTCGTAAAGTGAAAATCTGTGCTGTAACTGGGTCTGTAGCGGCACTAATTGAAATCAGGCTGTTGTTGGGACCAATCACTGTGCGGCATTTGGATGACTCATTAATCAGGCTTTTGTCCTAAGAGTAACTGACAAGTCGTCCTTGTAGGTGTCAATACGCGTACAGCGGGCGTGTTGCCATGTTTGTTTTGATTATTAACACAAAAGCACAAAGAACTGTCAAGCGAGCTGTGCTCTTGCTCTGTGAACGTCAGTTTCTGCAGTTTTACACAGATTTAAGCTACAGACTGCTGATTTGAGCCAAATATTTGGGAGATTGGCCATTTTACAGCATTGTTATTTTTTAATGGAAAATAAATCATATAACAGGAATTGGAACACATTTTTCTGAGGTTGTTTCTAGTTCACTGTTCTCCAGCTTGGCATTTAGTAAATGAACAAGTTTTATCAAACTAAAATGTCAGGTGGCGGGGGGCGTGACCAAGCCGAGCTGCAAAATGGCCACTGCGTGAAGTGGCTCTGCCGTCTGAGCTCAAAAAATCCGACAGTTATCCAGATCATCAAAGCAATCTCGACCTGAAACGGGTGCGAGTGTCTGCGGCTTAACAGCGGGCATACAATCCTGCAGTTTTGACGTCGCGGAGCCGTGGATTGCCTGCCTGCCCGGCCTCGTGGTACTGCGGCCTGCTGGCAGCCTGGAGGGCACTTCCCTGTTGCTGCGGCTCGCCAGGCGCCCCGCCTTTCTATCTGGGCGCAGCTGCCGAGCCGCTGGAGACAAGATGTATTTATTTTTATTTTTGGAATTTTATATAACGCTGGCTGGACCCAAGGGTATCAGAGCGCTTCATAACATATACAATAATGTGCAGGTAGGCGATACAGGTAGTTGCTAGAAAAAGCTTCACAACAAAAACAATAATGTGCAGATAGTAGATTCAAGTAGTTGGTAGAACAAGGGGATTCTGGCTAGGAGATGAATAAACAATCAAGGGAGGGGGTAAACAAGGGGATTCTGGCTAGGAGATGACCAAATTTATTTATTTATTTATTTATTTATTTATTTAATGGCATTTGTAGAGCGCGTGCAATTACCCGTAGGCGTCTCGGCGCTGGTATGCAATGCTGTCTATCCCTGATCAGAAGGTTGGTGGCTGGGTTTACTGGTTGAATAACCACGTCTTCAGTTTCTTTCTGAACTGGAGGAGTGTGGAACTTATTTTAATGTGGTTCGGTAAGGAGTTCCAGATTTTAGGGGCTGCGATAGAAAAGCGGCGGTCACCCCATGAGACCAAACAATCAAGGGAGAGGGTAAAAGGGGGATGTGGGTGTAGGTTAAACCAGGCGAGCATCCAAGCGGATTCATAGTCCTGCTGTGCGGTTGCCGAGCGGATGACGCATTGACTGTCATGACCACCGCTGACTGAGAGGCAGAGTGTAGAGACTGGCGGGCCAGCTTGCGGACGGGCCGTCAGATGCCTCCGGTAAGGAGCGGGCCCCCACTGCGTCCCACTCTGCTTCCTACATCTCGCTGTCCGTGTTACCTTGGGGTCAAGAGGGGCTGATCATGCGGTCCTGCTGGTCGCAGATAGAGGCTAATGGACATCGCACAACACGCCAGTTGATGCGGATTTCTGCGGTGCAGCAGCGGAATACCGCAGAAGACCAAAAGGTATATTGAGAGCTATATTTAAATAAAATTCTGCACACAGTAAAAGCTGGAAGGAGAGGCGCCACGCGCAAATTCACAAAGTACAGCCAGTGACACGCTACAAACAGTGTTACCTTGGGGTCAAGAGGGGCTGATCATGCGGTCCTGCTGGTCGCAGATAGAGGCTAATGGACATCGCACAACACGCCAGTTGATGCGGATTTCTGCGGTGCAACAGCGGAATACCGCAGAAGACCAAAAGGTATATTGAGAGCTATATTTAAATAAAATTCTGCACACAGTAAAAGCTGGAAGGAGAGGCGCCACGCACAAAGTACAGCCAGTGACACGCTACAAACAGTGGTGCAGGAAGAGGGTTGGCTGTGAACATTCCTTATTAACAACAGACCTCTGAAAGTTGAGAGACTTGTGCGCCATTGAGTTGATAGTTTTGCAACCAGCTTTAAAGGACAGAGCATCGCCCTGCCTGACCCCGTGAGTGAAGGGGGAAAGGTGTTGGAACCTCTAAGGTGCAAGATTGCAAAAGGGTTACAGGCACTATCTGGAGAAACTGCATTAAAAACTTGCTGTGCGTGTTAAACACAGCCAGCTTACGACAAAGACACAATGTGTTGTTGGGCGCACTGGTGGATTGTGTAGCTTGCCAGGCAAATACAGAGGTTGTACTGTGCTGGATTTGCGCAAAGAATAAGAGATCATGGGAAAATCTGACATTAATCAGCCGAAATTAACCTTTGAAAAAAGGTCGACAAGACTACAGGAGGGTGGACCTGTGCCTTCCAATATAGTGCCGAAAACACAAATGGACTCTGATCAGAAGGATGACATTAGGTCCATAATGCATAAAGTCAGGTTCAGTTTGAGGCGATTGATGAGAAATTAGTTTCCATGGCGGCATAGATGGATCAAGTAACCCAAAAGGTGGACAAACAGGAGGCAAGAAACGACAAACTTGAAACTAGAGTTTTGGATACCGACGACGTCCAAACCAAAACACACGAACAACTACACCGCATGGATAAAGTCCTCAACATCATTAAAGTAAAGAACGAAGATCTTGAAGCGAGGTCGAGGAGAAACAATGTTCGCATCACAGGCATCCCGGAGTTAACGAACATGGAGAAGTATGTTGAAGCCATGCTGAAAGAACTATTCGGCAAAGATCTTTCTAAAATGTTTCTGGTCGAGCGCGCCCATTGAACACAGGGCCCAAGGCCGCCTCCTGGGGCTCAACCTCACCCGATCCTTGCTCGCCTTCTGAACTATAGAGATAGAGACACCGTCCTAAAAAGGACCCGCGAACAGGGATCAACTCAATACCAAGGCAACTCCATTGCCTTGTTTGCGGATTTCACCCAAGCCGTCCAAGCTGCGCGCAGGGAGTTTATCCCGGCCAACAAACTGTTGCAAAAAAACGGCACCAAATATGCATTGTTACGGCTAAGCTCCGTGTACATACTGGACGTAAACCTTTAATATTCACAGATGCTGGTGCAGCACTCATGTTTGCAAAGCAGGCGGCACAGGAACATCACAGTCTGTGTGGAGAGAAAGAGTCGACGACGAGCGGGCATTTAAGTGACAATGATTGAAGAGTAATGTGTATGGCGGTTTGATATGTCTGTTTTTGTAGCTCTCTAGATGATAACAGATTGTGGGGGGAAACATCCTTCACAACGCAACTTTTACCACGCAGTGCCTTTACAACGCAGGTTTTTCAACGCAAGTCATTACAACAAATTGCGCTGGGGGGCGCTCTAGGATAGGTAATAGTTTAATTTACTATCCAACACCTTCCCTACTATCCACGGGGACTGGAGTTGGAATAGTAAATTAAACTATTCACTATCCAGCACTCCCCAACGCAAGAAAAACCTGCGTTGCAAAGCATGCGTGGTAAAAGCATGCATTGTAACAACGTACATCCGATTGTGGGTGGGTTCACAAGATGATGTTTATGGAGGGTGGATACCCGTCCTTGTATTGCTGGTAATTCATATTTCCTTTCTAGAACTGTTAATGCGCTGTTTAAGCTTGCTCCCGTGTTACATATTGCAGATTATGACATTTAATTATTAGGCTAGAATATGAGCTCGACCACCCTTTTGTTTCCAACAGGGGTGTATGCCAGCGATCTCGCCCCCCCCCCTGGATTATTCCCAACAGCCCTAAATTACACAGGGCGCTTTTCATACTTGGGTTCGTTCAATGGGAGGGAGAGCACAACCTAATTGGGGGGTTGGTGTGGGAGGGGGGATGGTGGGAAATGTTAATGTTTAGTTTGCTATCGCAGAATACATTACTGATGGATCCATTGCGTTCAGATCACTGGATGAGTCTTTATAATTCACAAGAGTTGTGTATACAACATGTTGGGACGCTAGATATTAGGTCACAGTGCACTTTGTCCCATGCAGAACCTTACGTCCGCAACTTTCGCACAGGTATATATATTTGGGTCCCACAGACATAGATATCATCATTAAAATGTATTATTTGGAATGTACGTGGTCTGAACGACCATAGGAAATCCAGATTGGTACAGTCCTACCTAAACGGACACAATGTAGACATATGCCTGCTGCTGGAAACACATCTGAAAGATACAGCCCGTGCCAAACTAGCCTCAAGCGGATGGGTGCGATATATATGTCCAATTATTCAAGCTACGGTCGTGGAGTGGCAATTCTGGCAAAGAGAGGGATCCCCTGGAAAAAGCAGCAGGTGGTTGCGGACCCAGAGGGTTGCTTTATAGTCTTAACCACTTGGCTGCTAAGGTACAATTACTCCTCTGCTGTAATTTCCATTGAAATCAATGGAAAGTCCATGACGAGTTACCCTTGTCATTAGCGGCGAAGAGGTTAAGGGGTGTAATTTACGATCAACAGATCATCATCACTAACACTTATGGTCCCAACACTGACAACCCTGATTTTTTTCTATCATGTATGGCACAAGGTAGAAACAATGAGAGACGCAGCAATACTGTGGGGGAGTGACTTAATGTAGTGTCGTCGCCCACCGCAGATATGGCAGGCTCCTCTCGCACGCACCACCCACAGGCAGCCACTGCCCTGAAGGGACTAATGCAGGACCATCAACTGGTGGACGCATGGCGTACATTCCACCCAACAGCCTGTGAGGGTGCATGCATAACGCAACAACACCAAGCCTGGTCCTGGTAGATTACTGGGTAACTTCTACAGTCCTACACTCCTGAGCTACTGAGGTCACACACCACCCCTGCACGCTATCTGATCACGCTTCCGTCATGATTAAATTCTCAGTACCAAAACCTTACATTCAGCAATTCACTTGGCGGTTCCTCCCAAATGTGCTTCTTGATTCAGTGTTTAGGGAAGAGATAAGGAAACATATCACAGAATACTTTGAACACAGTATGGGTTTGGTTGACTCCATGGGGCAATATGGGAGGCCTTTGAGGTGATGATTTGGGGATCCTGCCTAGCCTTACAATCAAGAGACATCGGTCCAGGCTAGAAGCGGAAATTCGCATGTTGGATTTGCAATATTTTCACTCCCCCTCAACTTCGATACCTGGACAAATCCGTGGTATACTCACTGCTTTTCAGGAAGAGGCGGTCAGGGAGACGAGATTTTTACATAAGCACTCGCTGGCGCGTCGGTATGGGGAAGGTGATAGCCCTGGGAAGACATTAGCGAACCTCCTAAAACCGCCCAGAAGCTCCACATTTATAACAGAACTTTCCACACCCACACGTTCACCGGCACGTTCACCATCAGAGATCTGCTAGAGTACTTTGATTCAATAGAACTTCTATGGCTAAGTAGGGCAAATCGTGACTATCTTGACGTCCGCTAACCGCGGAGGACGTAAGGACGGTCATTCATAGCTTTCCGGCTGACAGGGCCCCAGGGTCCTATGGCCTAACGTCCAAATTCTATAAAGAATATTCAGAGCTGCTGGCACCTTATTTGCTAGCGGTATATGAAGAAGCCTCACAAACTGGGGTTCTACCAAAATCCATGCGTAAGGCCATTATCATAACGATCCCTTGAGATGTGACTCGTACCGACAGCTCTCACTTATGAATCTAGACGCTAAGATCTTTGACAAATTATTGGCAAATAAACTACAGCCGCTACTTCCATTGATCGTTCGGCCGGACCAATCAGGATTCGTGCCAGGTCGGTCCACCTCACATAATTTGAGGACAATTTTCGCCTTGAGGCATTATCTCGCCCCTCATGTCTCCGCAATAGCAGCTACTACTAGATGCCACGAAGGCTTTCGACTCTCTGGAGTGGAAGTTCTTGTTCACTTGTCTCCATAGATTGGGATTCATCCCGTTGTTTATTCAGCAGGTTCAGCTTCCATACACCTTGCCCACAGCCAAAATTAAAGTAAACGGGCTAATCTCTGAGCATATAAAAATCACCAGAGGAACTCGTCAAGGATGTCCTTTGTCACCCCTATTATTTGCGATAGTGACAAAGCAGCTAGCGGCCAGACTAAGACAACACCACGCTAACGGTGGGATAAGGTTCACAACCAGAAGCCTCAATGTGTCAATGTATGCAGATGACATCACCCTTTACATGACAAACCCAGGGGAACATTTTGTACCCATAATGAGAGTATTAGTGCGCTACGGAGGCATGTCAAGGATAGTGGTCAATTGGGGGAATTCATCATTATCCCATTAACATCATGTACACATGCTTTTGACACTGAAAATTCCATAGCATGGGTTGGCGGGCAGCCCAACGCGGTACTTGGGCGTCTGGATAAGCACGAACCTGCATGAGATCTGGATGGCCAATTACGGCAGAGCAGTGGACTGGATAGAAGATCGGGTTAAGAGATGGAAGACATTGCCTCTTTCCCTAGCAGGCCATATCATCATAACATAAATGATCATCCTGCCAAAATTACTGTATTTGTTTGTGAACATTCCAATGCCACTCACAGCACAATTTTTTAATCAACGCAGATCATTAATGATCGAGCTGGTGTGGGCAGGGAGACAGCCCTGGATATCTTGGGAGATACTCACTCTGCCGTTGGCAGAGGGGGGGCGTGGTGCTCCAGACTTTGCTCTTTATGCATACAGCACTCAGGCTCAATTCCTACATTGTTGGTTGCATCCCATAGCGTTCCATCCACATGTGGCAGTCAAAATGGACATAGTGGCACCACTCCCCTTGAATACAGCATTATATTAGAAATATAAACGTCCGAGGCAGGAAATTGGCACCACTGAAACTTTGCGTTAGGCCTTGGATGGGCTCCGCAGTCGTGCAGGAATTGATACACTATATGCTCCATCAATACCGCTAGCAAATAATCAGCTGTTCCCGCCACTCGTGGACAGTAGGGTGCAGGTACACGCACATTCACAGAAAATCCTTATAGGCAAGGACTTGTTTCCAGAAGAAACCTTTTTAACGCTCCAACAAATGTGCAGTTCAATACCTCCCACATCGCTAGATGCTCTCTTATACAACCAGCTACGTGCATCGTGTCGGAGCAGGTTCAGCTCATTCTCAGACGCTCCCCCGTCATTCGAAAACAGGATTGTAGTAGTATCGGGCCGCAAGCTGGTGACTCATATTTACACTAGCACACAAAAAAATTCTCCAATCATTATGCCACAATCACATAGGATAAGGGCGATGGAGATAGGTGAGGAACTCAAAGCTGACCAATGGGACTTCTGCTGCGGGCAAATGGAACAACTGTCTCCTAATTATCGTTTGAGGCTCATCCACTTTAAATACATACATCCCTTTACCGCACCCGAAACACTACAGCGCATGGGGTTGAAATTGGATGCAAACTGCTGGCCGAGTGGGTGCCCCAAGCCACTTTCTTACACCTAGCTTGGCAGTCTCGGTCAATAGCTTACTTTTGGTCGAAAACATTGTACCACATCAAGAATATCACTGGACAGAACTTGACTAGCACCCCACTGGTGGCGTTGTTGGGTTATGTTCAGGGTACTCCACCATCCGGCAAGGCTGTCACTGCAATGCTGCTGCTGTTGCCAAAAAGACAGGTGACCCTGCATTGGGGTGCTACCTCCCCCCAAATGCAAAATCTTGGGTAAAAGAAAGCACATACTTGCGGAGACAAATTAACCTGCCATTGGGACCTTCTACAGACACAGGCTCGCCCTAAAGATATATGGTCCCCCATTTACAAATTGGCTCTGTTCAGCTGCTGCGTATGACCCATGACTCTACCTGTACAAAGAGATAGTGCACATGGGCTACAATGTTAGAGTTCCAAGCTGGATAGAAAAGTTGTGTGGTATTGTATTGCTAAACGTGTGGTGTTTTTATCCTGTATGTGTACCAGCACAGTATTAAACCTCTCTTTCACAATGTTAACCAACTCAACTATGCTGCTCTGTGGATGTTGTGACTCTCCAGGCAAGTAATTGTATCAGTAGATACACAATGTAACTGCGGTAGCGTGTTTTACTGATAATGTTCTTCAATGAAAACTCAATAAAAAGAATTTAAAAAAAATGCCAGGTGGTGGAGGTGGAAATGTTCAACAACCCCTACCTTTTCTAGACACTCCTGAGAAACCCAAGTAAGAATGGAAACATTGGGTACGCATGTTCAAGATTTACTTGGTGGCTATTGATGAAGTCGCTTATAACCCTGAAAGGAAAATGGTAATATTGTACAATTGTTTGGGAACTGAAGGGCAGAACATTTTCGATCACTTACCGGAAGTTCAAGCACTGGGTGAGGATGCTGGATAAGGATGGAATGTGTGTATTGCGGCTGAGAAAGGATTAGCACAACACTTTTCTAAGGAACCTTGTGTGCTTTTAGAATGATTTACCTGTTATTCTAGGAATAATGGTAGCAGACGCATCTTGTGTGTATGGCGGTGTGTCGAGTGGTGTGGACAATACTAGTGTGAATTCTGTAAAGAATGTAAAAAGTGGTAGATTCAACAAATCCAATACATGTTTTAGATGCATATCCTACAGTCACATAGCTAATAATTCAAGTTGCCATGCACAAGGAAAGAGGTGAAGTAAATGTAAAAAAATTGACATTTTATGAAGGTGTGCACAAATTCTGGGGCTGTTGAGAACAACTGTGTGCCTGATGATGTACAACAGTACATACCTGAAGATGAGAGTGTCAATACTGTGACTATATTAACTTCAAGTGTGGGTCAGTCAGATAGTTGTATGCAAACCATTGGCTGTGATGCGGGCCCGATTGCTAGGAAAAATTGACCATTTTGTATGGTTGGGATTGGCAAAGTAGAAGTACGTATTATAGTGGATTTAGAATCACCCGTAACTATGCTGTCTGAGGGAACATTTAAGTTGCATTGGAGTTCAACCTTGCTCAAGACACCTGATATCAGAGCTGTTGCATATGGGGAATCGGAGATTATTACAAAAAGGTTTCGAGGATGTGTTGCAATTCTCAGGCAGATCAATATCAACCAAGATATATGTGGCAGTAAATGGATGTAACATAATGGGCTGGATGGCTAAAAGAAGGTTAGGCATAGTGTTCCGACCTGGGACCACTGTTCCTGTTATGTTACTGGAGATTTATTGTAGTAATGTGGAGCATATTTTACAGAAGTATCCCACTGTATTTTCAAATTGCATTGGCACAGTCAAGCGGTTTGAGCATGAAATAATTGTTAAAACCTAATGCCGTGCCTGTTAAACACAAAGTCAAGGACGTTCCACTATCCATTAGGAATGATTTAAGGAAACACTTAGCTAACTGAGTGTGGATAAAATAATTGAACCAAATAATGCAGCTGAATGGGTCAGTGATGGGTCATCGCAAAAAAGAAGGGTGGACAAATTCTTTTGTGTGCGGATTTACGCTCTTTAAACAGGAACATTGTAGTGGACTGCCATCCCCTTCCAAAAATTAAGGAATTGTTATCTACTCTGGAAGGTGCGAATGTATTTAGCAATACTGATCTAAAGGCAGCTTACCACCAAATCTTGCTTAAAAAAGAGTCTCAATCTTTGTGTGCTTTTATTACTCCTTTCAGAGCTTTTAAGTAAATGCGCACTTTCAATGATGAAGCACTGTGAAAGGTCCTCCGAAGGAATAAAGGTCTTTAGCCAGTTAGTGAGAAAGTTCTCATTGTTTATGCCTTCTGTTTCCTACAAAATGCCCAAAAGGCAGGAGAGCTGTAGTTGCCCTCATGAACCCCTTTTCGCATGGGTTCGACTGTGACTTGCCTTTGGTTCTTGTGACTGGTTGCTGGCGGTTCACCATGGCTGTGCGAATCTGGAGCCAGTGGACAGTTCTCCCCACTTTGCTGCCAGGTCCCATCTCTGGGGTCTATTAGGATGGCGGACGGACATTGTCCGTCCTCCATCCTGTCGTGGCAAGGGACCATCCGCCATAATGGCGCAGGTCCCGTACGCCGAATTAGGATGCACCCGCCAAAGTGGCGGGTGCATACCGCATCTTTAACATTGCGGCGGGTGGTGCTAAAAATGCATGTTGTGCGTTTCAAAGCACAACATGACAGGCACCGCGTGGTGCCTGCAATGCTGTACTTTGAAACGCAGGGGGGCACCATAGGTACCCCCCATGTGCATCCCCCTTCACCCTGAGGGCCCGCAACGGGCCCCCAAAGCAAAGACTGTATGCTTTTCCGTGGCGGCATTCCCCAAAGCCCATCCTAATATGGCTGGCCGTGTCTGATAGACACCGCCACCATATTAGACCTTTTCCGCCGCGGTCGCCATGCGACCATGGCGGAAAAGCAGCGGACGGTCTTTCCGTCCACCGCAGTCCCCGCCGCCATTGTAATATGGCGGGGGTGGGGGGAATAGGTGGCGGACGGATCGCCACCGCCTGCATGGCGGTGGTGATCCGTCCGCCATCCTAATCGGCCCCGTAGTTAGGAAGAAGAGAGCCAATCTAGCCTCTAGTGGGGGTGCGTTTCTGTTATCGGCTATTCCACTCACCCTGTTTGCCATCTTAGGCTCCGCATTGCCTCAGAGTTCATTTCTTCTTCAGGTCGGCTGCATTTGGGATGGGGGCTCTGGCGTTGTTGGGTCTTCGCTGCTTCCATCGCTCAAAGCACCCATGTTACAGCTTGGTGCAGTCTTTATCAGGATGGTGACGGACAGGAAGTGTCATGGAGAGACCTAATCAGGTGCCATCTTGGTTAGTTAGCCACGACCCGCCACCCTGTTTCTCAGGGGCATCATGTATATTTCAAAATATGTTTTAAATAAATGCACGGCCTTCATTTGAGCAGAGAAAGAACAAAAAGAAGTGCCATGTTGCTGACTGTGTCAAAGGCAGGAGAGATATAAAGAAGGATCAGCAGGCTAGCATCTCCACCTTCCAGCAATACACAAAGCCATCCTTGACAGGTGCGGCAGCTGTGTTAATGCTGCATCAAGGGAAGGATGTGTGATAGGAAAGTGACAAATTGTGTTCAGTGGCGTCATTCTGGAGTTGAAGATTATCAACGAGTTTATAAAACATACCGAAAAACACAGAGGAGCTGTAATATTTTTTTAAATTTTTATTTGACGAGTTTCATATAGCGCTGGCTAGACCCGGAGGTATCAGAGCGCTTTACATGTGGATCTATGTGTTACAAGTTACAAATTACATACGTTACAAGAGCATAGTAAAACAATAAGAAAAAGAAGCAAAGTTACGGTAATTCGTCGGAGGGGCGGGGGAGGGGACATAGCATGGAGATTGGAAGAACAGTGCCCAATGTCCGGCTGGGTAGGTGATGGCCAAGGAGGTGAACCAGGGATGATCGCCTCTAAAGCTGTCTAGGCAGCTCCACCGGACAATGGACATATTGCTCAGTGTAATAGGTTCAGTTTTAGCCGTATCATCAGCATACGTGTCAACCTCGTGACTAAAAATTGTGCGTGAAGTCAGGGGTTTAATAGGATAATCCCATTAAGGAATGGGGAATAAATATGATAAAAAGCATGTGACACCCGCCAAATTCCAAAAAGTACACGTCTTGCCTTCTACAAACTGGAGCAGTTCCCCAGTGCAAAAAGTAGTATTTATATTGGGAAGACAAATGTGGGTAGTCATGGAAATTTTCTTTGCAAACAAGTGTGACACATCACAAGCCATGTAATTTCAGGTATCTCTGAACGTCAGGGTTGGTTAGGCAGGTCGGCCAAAGGACCATTGCTCGAGGGACCTATGGCCGAGACAAGCTGGTAGGTCGGTTTTTATTCGCTGTGGATACAGTAGCTCCACGAACACGGGCTGACTTATCCCCAGGAGGTAACAAAGAGTCCTGGGGGAACCGTTGCTTTTGAGCAGCACAAATAACTATTATCCCATGGGCATACGGGGAGAAGGGGCTTTTGTCCCCCCAGCTAAGCACAGTGATCAGACAGGCGAGCTGCAGGTGCCTGCTGCCAGCCTTCTCATGTTAGAAAATAGCGGTGACTGTGTCGAGTTTCATTCCAATGTCGTTTCATCTAATTACCAAATGGGTAGAGTCCTGTGGACACCGGAAGGGCCATATAAAGACATAAAGACTGAAAAAAACACTACAGATCAAAAAGAGTATAAAATAACTTTATACCTGAAGAAAAAAGAAGTAGAAACGGATAAAAAGAATTCACCTTTTCAAAACATATTACTATAAAACATTCCTTCACCCTCCATCCTGGGAAAAAACAAGAAGGGAGGAGAGATGAAGATAGAAAAACGAAAGGGAACAGACAAAAATAAATGGGAGACAGGAAGAGAGGAGGACAGACACAGGAAGCAATTAAAAGAGAGAAGAGAAAAAAAGCGAGGAGATGAAGAGAGGAGGGCGGTAAGCCAAAGGGTAACGGCTGAAGTGAAGATCAAGTGGTGAAAAATTGAATGGAGAGAAGTATAGAATGAGAGATTGGTATTGTTAGAAATGTGATTTCTGGTTGGCTAAGGCTTGCGCCAAAGCCAGACAGAAACCCCCACTCTAGTCAGGGCAAGGGAGTTACATGCCAAAATAACCCCTGCTCACCCTCTTGGTAGCTTGACACGAGCAGTCAGCTTATCCCAGAGGCAATGTGTAAAGCGTTTGCGCAACACCCACACAGCAGCAACACACTAGGCACACCACAAAACCAACTCCACACAAGGTTATATCAAAAATAGCCTTTGTATTGTCATAAACACGAGATCATAATCACACAATGTACACTGTGCAAACTTGCACTAGGCAGTATTTACAGGTGACTATTTACACATGACAGGGCCAATGGGGCCACTGTCAAAACCACCACAAACCACCAATTGTAAATGTAGCACACATAGTAAATGTAGAGCACAACCTGTAACTACTGGCGAAATACTGAACTGAGAACTAGATCCTGTAACATAAAATATAGGATGCCTAAATCATGTCAGGCACGAATCACATTAGGATAGACCACATGAATCACCTTAGCATAGACCACATTAGCATACCCACAGTGTGCCCCAATCGGGGGCACCACACACTGGTACTGGTCCCAGGCCAACTGGCCTCTCTCAGGGGCTCCAACGCCCTTTGTCCAACAGTGCCAGGGCTGGCTGCAAAAGCAGCAAAGCAAAATGCGCAGATGCACAGCCTAAACGTGGCAGCTGCCCACAGCGTGCCCCCTGAGCCCCTCTCTGGGACTCTAAATTAAAATGCCCCCAAGGAAGAGAATGGGGCTGGCCCTACGGTGTTCCTGAACCCTCACTGGGGCTCCTAATAAACTATGGCCCCACGTGGCAGCTGCCCACTGCCAAACGAGGCAGCTGTAGGAGAATGGGCACTGGCACTCAGGGGCCCCCTCTCTGGGACTCCTTGAACAAAATCACCCCCAACGGTGGAGCGGCTCACTCTCCTGCGAGTCCGCTCAGCAGCTATGCCCAAACAAATTTAGCACTGGCATGAGTGGGCTGGTACCGGCAATGTGCCCTGACACACCCCCAACCCCTGGAAGTCTGAGCCCCCCCCACCGGGCACACGGGGCACCTCTGATCCTCCCCTCCAGTCTCACGGCGGCGGCTGTCCTATGCAGCGGGGGCAGGCGCCGACAATGCGCCTCAGGCCCCCCTCCGCATCACTGCTGGTCAGCTGCGCTGGCGGGGCTCTCTCCACTTATGGGAGCCCCGCACCGCCATCAAGTCTTGCTTCACCCGGGTCCCATTCTCAGAATCTGGACTTCGTTCCGGAGCCCGCGAGGCTCCGGGGACTACTTCCACCTCACTTTACGTGGCCCCGCCCTCAACCAGGCAGGGCCGCCTGGCTTCCGGGTTGCGTCGGCAGTGGCCCGGCAACGTTTCTTCAACTTCTGGGCTGCAGCGGTGACTCCACAGCAGAGATGCGGGGTGGGCACAAGCGCAATACACAGCAATGCGGGGTGGCACCCGCTCGTAAATAAAATACCGGCGGCTGCAATAATGCGGGGTGGGCTCCCGTTTCCCCCCACGCCAAGTAGGTGAATCCCACACAAGGCAGCTATGCGCTGCAGGCCACCAGCAGTCCTCTTGGGCAGAAATATAGCGCTCACAAGGACAAAAGTCCAGAGTAGGCCATTTAGGATGGAGGGGTGGGGGTCGAGGTGGGGGCAAAGGGCTGGGCCCAGGCAGGCCAGCTCACAGGGGCCTCCAGCAGGTAGGCAGTCCCCAGTGGCGGTTCCTCCTGGAGCCCAGCAGCAGCAGCAGGCCCCCCTCAAGTCAGGAACAGCACACACTTTTCCTGGGGTCAAAGCTCCTACATTTATAGGACATTTTCCTTTGTGTCACAGCACAGGGCTTGGGAAACCAGATGCAACTGGCTTTGGAGCACTCGCTTTACCAGGCTCCTCTTCCCTATTGTTAGGTGGGGGCTTGTCATCAGACACAACATAGTGGGGCGGGGCCAGCATTGTGGAAGGAAGGCACAGCCCTATTCAGGTCCCAGGCGCAACTCCTCCCTCCCATCTGCATGCAGATCTCTCTATTCATCACTGGGCTGACTCACCCTGTCTCCTGGAGCCATCCACACCCCTCAACCCCTGTCACTCACAAGCCAGGCATGCAATTCACTTCAGGCAGGCAGACACATAGCACACAGAAATGCCAACTTCTAAAAGTGGCATTTCTCCATCAGTCACCATAAATGTGCGCACATCATTGTGCAGCATTTATTCTCACGAGTTCATACATACTAAACTCGCACCTGCACTCCTCTCATACCAGGAATTACCATAGACACACATATCCCCCATGCATTCCTATGGGAGGGCAGGCCAATCTCACCACACGCACTCAGAGCGCACACACTTTACACTTGGCTACAGTGCTAAAGTGCCCAGAGGCCACAAACCACTACCACCAGGTCAGAGCTTAAGGCAAAAAGTTCAGCGGTGAACCTGCCAAAAAGGGCCTAGTCCAACAGGTATAAAGAAAAGGATAGGTGGGAAGAAAAAGTACAGAGAATAGAGAAGGCAAAGGGATAAAGAAAGAGAACAATGACAAAACAGAATGAGGGTGGAAGAGAGGAAGGAGGGTCAGTGTCAGAAATGTAAAGGTTGAAAAGAACAAGTAAGGATTGATAGTGCTTACCCAAATTACTTAGTTCTCTTACGGTTCTACTGTTTCATTTAGAGGTTGATGCGGTATCTGGAGGAAGTTCCAATTCCAGAGTGAAACCTACCAGTGGAATTTTCTTTTAGAAAGAGATAGCAAGTAGGAGAACATACTACAAGTGGATTCTCGTCTGGCTTTACAACTTCCACATGACCCAACTGTAAATCGGGGTCTCGAGCTGCCTTCCACCAGATGTACAACATGCCCTTTCACTTACCTGAATCAGCTTTGGAAGCATTTAGAACTTAAAGCACTCACAAGGGCAACAGGACATTGAAATTCAATGAGTAATGGCTGTCCTCTTTTAAAATCAGGTAGTTACCGACTGCAGCTACGCAAAAAATGGGAGACAATGGAATAAAACATTGGGTGTAGGACAGGACACAAAGGAGTTCAAAAGGTAGAAGGAAATGAGTGGGACTAACATGACACAACAGGATGACTCCTGGTGGCAGGCCTCGCTGGGAGCTGCGCCGACACCCACCGACCAGGCTCGCAACCTGGGGTTTATCCTGGACTCAACACTGTCAATGACCCAGCAAGTCAACGCCGTCTCCTCCTCCTGCTTCAACACCCTCCGAATGCTTCGCAAGATCTACAGATGGATCCTCACTGGTACCAGAAGGATGGTTGCCCAGAACCTCATCACCAGCAGGCTGGACTATGGCAACGCCCTCTACGTGGGAATTACGGCCAAACTCCAGAAGAGACTTCAACGCATACAGAACGCCTCCGAACGCCTCATCCTCGAAATCCCCCGCCACAGCCACATCACTGCCCATCTGAGGGACCTGCACTGGCTCCCCGTCAACAAGAGGATCACCTTCAAGCTCCTCACCCATGCTCACAAAACACTTCACGATGCCGGACCAGCATACCTCAACAAACAACTCACCTTCTACACTCCCAACCTTCAGCTTTGCTCACCTCGCCACCATTCCACGCATCCACCGAACGACCACCGGCGGCAGATCCATCTCCCACCTCGCCACCAAGACATGGAACACCCTCCCAATCCACCTGCGACAGACTCAGAACCTGCTGACCTTCAGGAGACTCCTCAAGACCTGGTTGTTCGAACAGTAGCAGTCCCCCCTCAGCGCCTTGAGACCCTCACAGGTGAGTAGTGCGCTCTACGAATGATTGATTGATTGATTGATGGATGAAGAAAAGGAGAATTTGCAAGAAAGAAAAATAACTGAGGTAAAAGTCAATTGAGAGCTAACAAATTGAGCAAGTGGGAAATAAGGACCCGGGAGGTAGGAAAAGAAGGTTCACAAAGGAATAAAACATTAAGTGTAGGACAGGACACAAAGGAGTTCTAAAGGTAGAGGGAAATGAGTGGGACTAACATGACTAAACAGGATTGAAGAAAAGGAGAATTTGCCTGAAAGAAAAATAACCGAGGTAAAAGTCAAATGAGAGCTAACAAATTGAGCAAGTGGGAAATATGGACCAGGAAGGTAGGAAAAGAAGGTGCACTACTGAATATTGCCCCCCATAATATCGACCTACAAAAATATTGTGGAATGAATATCTAACAAACAATCAAAACTAAGTGCATACAGTGAAGTATACATTTACTATCCCTAACTACACACCTACGCACCATTTTTGCTTTGTATGCAAATATATCTTTCTTTTTTAATATCCTTTTCATTTTAGATTAACAAGTCAGGCATAGCCAGTATATATCAATTAAACAGTGGTATCTTGAGACATTTGACCCACGTCTCTCACAAATCTCCTGCTCCAATCTATCTGGTCTGGTTCTCCTTCCCGTTACAGGAGAGGTCATTGATAGCCATTAAACAGGCATGCAGGGTAGACCCGCTATCCCTGGGTCTGAAGGTGGGGGGAGGGTTTCACTGTAACCTCCTTTCAATTCCACACATGCGGTATGATCACAGATCTACTGTGTGTATCTGGGAACAGTCTGCAATTTCCAGTGCATGGTCACCCTGCATTTGGCAAGCAAGAGAGACAGAGCTTCAAACTTGCTGCAAGGTTTCGGTACATCTTTGACATAACCTATCAAGGCCATCATTGGGGTTACGGCCTGGTCCAGAGAGGTCATTTCTCGAAATTCATTAGCAGGTTTCTGTCAGTAGGAGTAAATTCCTGGACATGACCAAACCATGTGGAAAAGTCCCACAGCTGGGGCAGTACATCACCAGCTTTCTGAATCCTTAGGTAGACTGTAGTGCAGGATAGATATGGAAGTATAGGACGCCCTATGAATGAAACAGCAGTGAATGGACCTGAAACGGACGTGTGTAGAGATATTTTTCATCTGTTAATAACAAAATATCCATTCTGCATTTGTTTTGGTGTGTCCTGGCTCAAGTTCCCACCCTTCCTTCATTGAGTTTGTTATGTTCGGCAGTGCTAGTGCAGCAGCATTATGCATACATGTGATCAGTTTGTTCGGCATGGGACTAGAGAGAAGCATTGTGAGCAGTGGCCATTTGGGTGCTTCTGCCAGGAAGGAGAATGGGTAGAGAGTAGCAAAGGCGATGGCAGAGTAAAGTCTGCTAAGAGTTGGAGGGAAAGCCCTGCAAGACATCCGTGTAGGAGATAAAATGTCAACAAACAAATCCCCAATGGTGCTCAGTGATTTTGCTCGTAGTTGACCGTGTACACCTGCTTCAGTTGTAAGTGAGAATAGGGGATTATTGTGAAGTGAGATATGTGGGGAACATCTTTCACTTACGCCAGAGAGTCTGAACCAGGCCCACCCTGTGCATTAAGAAGTATCTACTTCTTCTTCAGGTCATGAATGGTGCACAAGCACTGCGTTTCATAGGGGGACTGGGGTAATCAGACCTCGGTTCAGGTACTGGGTGTGTCGGGTATTATGTATCCAGTGGTGGGAAAGCTGAGCCTGGGCCACCAGACAGTAGAACTTGAAGTTGGGACAGCAAACCCTCCTAGTTTAATGGGCAGTTGTGTGAGAAGTTGGCCTGATATGCAGTGTTCACTATTCTAGTGATCACTATGTATCAGTCCAAACAACCCTTATTGATGATTGGTTGTAAGTCAACCTGATAGACCAGCTATCCTAGTAGCATGGACAAGAGCAGTCTTTAAGGCTAAACTCTAGAGGGCGTGTTAAGCCAGCTGTTATACCATCATATATACCCCTTGAACACCAAGTGAAAGGACACCACACAAGTTGTTATGAAAATAAAAGGATATTTATTTAGAATACAACAACCCTGGACTCTTTATGAGGACAGGGTGCTAAGCACAATACAAAGCTCTTAAAGAATTTCTGAAAGTCGCACAATTTACACAAATGCCCGAGGGGCACGAAAAACCATATACTCTAAAAGTGGAATGCGAAATACTAGCAGGTAAGTAACTAGTCTCAAAGGTTTTAGGATCGCTAGGACTGGACTACTGAACCTTCAGATTACGAGCAGGAGGCCTAGGGAGATCGGGTGCAGAGTGTGCACTCTCACGCGGGATGCGGGACAAAGTCTATGGATGCTAGATTTCGTAAAGTTAGTGTTATCGGACAAATCCGACTAGGTAGAGCTGAAACGAAAAAGGATCTGGACACTGAGATAGTTAAGCTATGCTGGAGCACCGAAATGCTCAGGTTACCTAGCCCAGGGGCTGCGGCTGCATAGGGCTGAAAAGACGTCAGGAATCCTCGTTGCAGTCTATGGAGCCTGAAAGAAGAAGTTGCTGGCAGGCGACCAGTGATGAAGTTCGATGTGATCCAAGCCTGGATCGGTGATGAAGGATACCTGTAAGCAGAGGGGACCAAGTTCTGAATCACTAGCCAGTGATTAGATGGGCACCAGGATGGCACCGGACGAAGTCACCTCGACCAGGTGAGTGGGCGATGCTGGGCTCTGCAGTCTCTCGGACCAGGAGGCGTTGTCGGCGACCAGGATGGAGGTGCGAGCGGTCCCGCGAAGGTATCTGCTGTCGACGTCGCTGGACCCAGGATTGGGGCAACAACTCTTGGCAAATGCAAGCCCATGCGGTGAACTCAAAATGGCATCTGGAGTGGACCAGGAGGGTCCGGGGTGCTCCTCTGTTGGAGGGGAGCAAGGGCCAGTCTGGAGCAACCAGACCAGCGATGAAAGTGTCGTCGTTCGTCGTCAAGAGGGCTACAAGCCAGCAGGCAAGTAGCCGGACAACGCGGTGAGCAGCAAAGAGCAGAAGGGCCCCACGCAGATCTGATGGATGCTGGGGGGCTGGACTTCGGTGCTGGAGCTG
Source organism: Lissotriton vulgaris (assembly GCF_964263255.1). Classification (NCBI taxonomy): domain Eukaryota; kingdom Metazoa; phylum Chordata; class Amphibia; order Caudata; family Salamandridae; genus Lissotriton; species Lissotriton vulgaris. The sequence continues at coordinate 1,849,529,290 of NC_141694.1, read as the reverse complement.
CTCAGGGTCAGGGCTTCTCGAACCCCAAAGCACTCACTCAAGGATCCCTCGGCGGTCGTGCTGGATAAGCGTAGTGCAGTTCTGAAGATGGCCGGTCCCTCGAGGTCTCGTCACACCCACGAATCTCAGCTGGGCTGATGATGCAGGTAGAGGTCAGAGGTGCCAGGGAAGCCGGGTCTCGTCGTGCTGGTCGGTCTGGTTCCGGAGGAAGGACATGCAGCAGACCGCAGTGTTCTTAGTTGGTGCCCGCAGATGCAGGGTGACTACTCCTTAGTCACAAGGGAGAAATCTTAGGAAGAAGTCTTGAGTTCCTTTCGTAGAAAGTAGTTTCAGGATTCAAAGATGATCTAATTTGGAAGGGTCCCCGCTCCCACCTTTATTCTAAAGAAAGAGGCTGGTACGGGACTAGGTCCTGCCCATGGGTGGGACCAGGAAGGGGGGTGGTTACACCCCTCTCCCATGCCGGACTTTCCCCAGCTCAGGGGCTGGTGTGCCCCTGGAACTGGTTCTAGCCGGCCTATGCATAGTGAGCACCGGGGTGCCACTTGCAGTCACCTTCCTATTCAGCCCTGCCTACCCAGGATACACAAAACCCTGTCTGTGATGGTGCTAGCACCGCCCCTGACAGGAAACCCTTTGTCCAAGCTCTCCCCGCTGGAAGGACTCCCAGCAGCAGGAGGTCAGACTGGTGTCTATGGTGGCAGCATCCATTTTGTGATGCTGAGGTTCGAGTTAACTTTAACCGGGGTTCACAGTTACACACATGTCGTGTCCCTCTAGAAGGGTGGAATGCTAACCCCGTCGCCAGAATTGGCGAGGGGTTAGTATTCCAATTCGTATGACACCTTACTCGACATGTTTTGATAAAGCGATACCAGAGTTGGCATATAACCGCGAGGATTATAATGCACTTAAGAGTATATGGTATGCGTTATCATGGAACAGCTATTAGGACTTGGTTCCGCAAGCTGCAAACGGGCTCAGCTCATGCCAGAGCACCATCTCACATGATTCCAAGCACTCTGCCTTCAGGATTGTTAAGGCCTGCCATAGGAGTGACTGATAGGAATCTATGTGTCCATTTTAGGGTTAGATATAGGTATACTATATCTAAAGCAAAGGGTGTTTACACCGCCTTGCCCCAGCTGTCGTGCAGCCAGTTGTCAGATTTAGGTGGCATAATACATGCTGCAGCCCCTGGTAGGCCCTGGGTACACCTATGCCCTGAGTTACAGGGTCTGATAAGGTGGCCCAGTACCAATTGGTAAATGCACCTAAGGTACATGGAATCCATTTTACAGAGAGAGCAGTAGGCCTGGGGTCCTGATTGGCAGGGTCCCAGGCCAACTATGTCAAAAACCAGCTAAAACACAAGGCAAAAAGTTGGGGGCAACCATAGTCAGGATCTACCTTCGTTATGTTATGTTATGTTATTAAATCATTTATTGAGCGCACTAACACTGACTAGTTTCTTGGCGCTAAAATTGACAGTAACACAATCGAAGGTAGGAAAAGTGGATTAAAAAGCTTGTCTAAAAAGCCAGGTCTTCAGTGCTTTCCGGAAAGGTAAGAGATCTTGGCAGGACCGGATTTCCAGGGGAAAGGTGTTCCATAAGCAGGGGGCCAATATTGCAAATCTACGTCCACCAGAACGTTTAAGTTTGAAGGGAGGGGTCTGGAGAAGGCCTAGGTGGAGTGAACGAAGGTTGCGGGAAGGAACGTATCTGGTGATTAATTGATTAATGCATTTAGGGCTTTTGCCATGTAGTTACTTAAAGATCATACAACCTGCTTTGAAGGAGCATCGTTGTATGACCGGAAGCCAGTGCAGCTTGATGAGAAGAGGAGTCGCCGCCTGCCACCTTGGTTGCTTCAGGATCAACCTAGCAGCATAGTTCTGTACCATCTGGAGACGCTTGAGTAAATAGTTTGGGAGACCCAGGTAGATGGCATTCGCGTAATCCAGATGGGACAGAACAGTGGCGATCACAACCTGGGTAATAGCTTCTGGCGTTAGTAGTCGCCTGACCTTCCTGATTTCTTTTAGCTGGTAAAAGCATTTGGAGACCACTTGTCCCACTTGTGCTTTTAGTGAAAGGTCACTGTCCACAATGACTCCAAGCGTTTTAGCCGATGGTGATGGTTGCGGAGCGTGACCCAGATCTGAAGGCCAATAGTGAGGACCCCAGTACTTAGCACTGTCCCCAGTCAGTTCCAGTTCGGTTTTACCTGGATTTAGTTTCAGCTGATTTTGATCCATCCAGGATTTAATAAACCTCATGGTTGACTGGAAATGACTCATAGATTTTTCGGAATTGTCAATGGTGAAGAGTAGCTGCAGGTCATCTGCATAATTAAAAACTCTCACCTGTTTGTCCCTCAAGGTTTGTATAAGGGGAAGTATGTATATGTTAAAAAGATGGGGTGACAGGGAGGAACCCTGTGGCACTCCACATGGGATGGACTGTTTAACACCGGTCAAGTACCCCAGACGCACCGCTTGGGAGCGATCCTCCAAGAAGGACCTCAACCAGCAGGCCGCCATGCCCTGTATGCCGGCCTGTCCGACACGGTCGACCAGGATGTTGTGGTCGACCGTGTCGAACGCGGCCGACAGGTCCAAAAGCACCAGGGCCTGGGGAGAACGTCTATCTGCGCAGTCTCGAAGTGTGTCCAAAACTGCAGTGACCACTGCCTCCGTAGAGTGTGCAGGCCGGAATCCAGCCTGATGAGGGTCAAAGCAGGAGGACTCCTCCAAAAAATTAGAGAGAGTTTTCGCCACGTGTGCCTCTAGAATTTTTGCCAAGTAAGGCAATAAGGAGATGGGCCTGTAGTTTGCCTTGCATCCAGGATCCGCCCCGGGTTTTTTTAATAGAGGTATGACCGTGGCTTCTTTGAAAGCGGACGGGACTATGCCCGACAAGAGGGAGTCATTTAGAAGGGCAAGAACAGGGGTTGGGTAGGTGGAAAAGCATTCTTTCAAGATACGAGGGGGACAGATATCCAGTGGGGAGCCAGATTTGACTCTCATCATTAATTCCGAGAGCTGGCCATGGGTTATTGGTTGAAAATTGGTAAGGGTGGCAGAGCCAGTCTTTATTGCCATGCCGGTCGTGATTGGGGTCTTTGATTGGGGAATGCTAGTTTTTATGTCTGTGATTTTGTCACTAAAGTAAGAATTGAGTGAGTCACACAGACACTGAGATGGGATAACTTTAGGACGGACATTCTCCAAGTTGGTCAGTTCATTAAAGACAGAGAAGATATCTTTAGATTTGTTTGACGAGTCTAGAATACGAGAAGAGAAATACTCCACCTTTGCTGCAGAGATGGCATTCATATATTCCTTCCTCGCCCTAGTATATTTAATTTTTCCCTCAATGTCATAATCACAGAGCCACAAGCCCTCAAGATGACGGAGAGCCAGTTTCCTGCTTTTCAAGTCGGCAGAAAACCATCTGTTGGCATCCGTGCGCCGTGCAAGTTTAATTCTCTTGTACGGGGCATGGAGATTGCTGGCCGCTTGTAGCCAGTCGGTTAGAAAAGAAACTGACAGATTTATGTCATTGTCCAAGGAGGGGACATCATTAGCTAATGACTGTAGAAAAGCAGTCTTATCCATAGCGTTCCAATTCCTGGCTAATCTGCCGGCAATTGGCACAGTGGTTCTGATGTGAGTAACACAAATCTTAAATTTAAGGATAAGATGGTCTGACCATAGGCAAGGCAAGGTTAGCGGGGAGGTCACGCAAGTGGTATTAGACCACACCTGATCCAATATGTGTCCTTTATCGTGAGTGGGGGAGAGCACCAGTTGCTTGAAGTTGAGGTTAGACAGAAGGTCAGTCAATTCCGCCGATTGAGAGCCCTCTGATGGATCTTTGTACCAGTAATTAAAATCACCTACTAACATAACTCTGGCGTGATCCAAAGCTAGGTTGGCAACTTGCTCACTAAAAGCCATGGGAAACAATGGCATTGAGGTGGGCGGTCTATACAAGAGGACACATGCTATAGTCATGTGAGGAGTGGCAATTTTTAGTACAAGATTATCTGTGTTGGCTAGCGTCAGACAGGTAAGATTAGTGACATCCGGCTAGAGTGGATAATCGCCGCAACTCCACCTCCTCCTTTCACGCTAGCGCGGTCTGCCTGGATAATATAGTAGTCAGGTGGTAGAGCTGCTATGATATCGGGTGCTGAGGTAGGAGATAGCCACGTTTCTGCCAGCAGAAGGATGTCAGGTTTCTCCGTGTCGAGTAACAGGAAGATGTCCATCTGATGCTTGACAAGGGAACGGGTGTTGAGGTAAAGGATAGCGAGCGAATTGGGGGGTGGATTGGACGGAGCCAAACATGCTGCACGAGTGGAAAGGTGACAGCCTTGGCTCAGGATACCATGCTTACAGAGCTGGTGGAGTGTATCCTTTGATAGAAGTAAATGATCATTATTCTTATTGCACTCCAAAAGGTCGGCCCTGGAGTAGTGGAAGGTTTGGGTATTGTGAGGTGCCCCTAGTCCCGGTCGGTCGCGGACGGGCGCAGACGGGCATTCCTTTGGCACGCCTTCGGCGCGCCTTCGGCGCGCAATCGTCGCGCCCGCTGCGCTCGTCCGCTGCGCTTCGAGGAAAGCACATGATTTATAGAAGAATGGACTGACGGTCGGTGGGCGTGGCCACTGTGAGGTTCCGTGAGAATCGTAATGACGTTTTGGAGTTGTTCAAATATGGACGAGTTTGGTATCTAAGAACCGCAAATGACGAGTATAGTGGGTGTACGCGTTTTCGCTACTCTACTTTGCAGCGTTCGTCCTATTCGTGGGTTTCTTCATCTGAACCCATGGGTTCCATTTTAGATACAGCATCCATTTTGTCTCTTGCCCTCACGTAGCCGGCGAACGGACAGTGTTCGCTTCATGACCCTGGGTTTCCCAAGCTCTTGCGGAAGACGCATATCCCTTTGAGTGTGTCTTTATGACCAGGGGGATGATACGGAAAAGGCAGATGGCTCCGCTCGAGGCGCATCTTGCCATGTTAGTCTATTGTTTCAGCCGTGCATGTGTTTAGGCACGAATCCTTTGATCCTGTGACCACGCTTCCGATATTGCCTCCTACACTCTTTTCAATCTGTTATCTGTCTTTGTCTCTCTTGCACCTGTTTCTGTCTCTTCACTTAACTCGTTTATGACTAGAGTGGAATGTGCTTAATGGTGAGATAACGTGCTTTTACAGTTGGGAACCGGTGATGTTACTGTAATTATGTTCTGGGCTCCTGAAAACAAGAATGCGACCCTTTTGAAGTTTACTATGGGAACTGAGTTGTAACCTTTTGTTCACTATGTTGTGCAATGACGAAATTATGTATAAAAGGAGCGATCCACTTTTTGCAATTCGAAGCAGACTCTCAGAACCTACACGTGGTTGTACTTCTTGCGATCTCTGTATCCCTGCAGTAAATAAACGCTGATCTTTGACGCCGAAGGAAGTGTCCTGTGTCTCTGTGATTTGTACGCCGGAACAGGTAACCCACGAAGGTTTCAGGTGTTGTCCCCTGGCACCGCTGGGCCTTAGAAATAGCCCAGTCCTTCAGTTGGCGCCCAACGTTCGGCGACATCAGCGGTACCGGTCCAAAGCCCGACGATCGTGAGGAACTTCGTGTGAAATCTCCAAGGGAAGGTGCACCCCGCTTCATCGATCCTGTTGTCGAAATAAGTGGTCCGAAGACTTTTCCCGCGAAGATTCCCGCCTCCTGACGGCTGCGACGGACTGATGCCCTGACTGTCGACCTGTTTTGGCGCCTGGCGTAGTCCTTTTGTACGGCGAGACGATTGACGGGCCTTCCTGGTGACGCCATTGTTCTCTCAGTTAAGTATTCGTGGGTCGCTCCCAGAAACCTTGGTTGTTGTCATTGTAACTTGGTTGTTTGCATGGTTCCATTGCATTTGTGGTTCTTAGTTGTTGGTTCTTAGTTGTTGGGTTTTTATTTTGACAATTGCAATTGCCAAAAACCGAGGGTCTCGTATTTTTGCGAGGACATCGTAATTCGATAACCCTTGAAGTTTGTAAGCTCGGTTAGTGTGCACGATGCCTGGCCGTAGCACTTTGTTTGGTTTCCTTAAATGTTGGGGCACGGATTCCCGGTTGGAGGACTCATGTCCGAAACCTCCAGTTGAAACTCCGGTTTATGAGCTCTATAGTCGACACGGAGTGGGTCCAATTGCTTATAATGACTGTTGGATCCGCTACACGAAAAACGATGGTGTTCTTAGTTGGCCACCTCATGGTAGTTTCGAAACTGAGATTTTAGATAATCTCGAAGCAAAATTGTTTAAGAAGAAAGCTAGGCCGGCCATGTTTGATTCCTTTCGGTTATGGCGTAAAGAGGCCAAACAGAAAGAAATCAAGCAAATAAAGAAAAATAAGAGAGATGGTATCATTACAATGATGCAAAGTGCAGAACAATATCAGCGAGACAAAGACGAGAAGGAAAAGGAAGTTTTTACTAGATTGCATCGTATGGCGGTGGATAAATGTTATCCGGTTTTACCATCAAGTTCTGATAAGAAGGGAGAGGAATCGACAGAGGATCCTTTATTATCCTATTTATTAAAATCACCACCTCCTTATGTACAGGGTACTGCAGCCCCTGTTGTTCCTCCTGTCCCTCAACCTGTTGTTCCGGCGGCTGCTGGTCAGCCTGTCGTTGGTCCTGTTCCTCTGAATCCTCTTGTTCCCCAAGTTGTCCCTGCTCCCTTACCTGCCCTTCTTCCTACTGCTCCTTTGCCTATACCTTCTCAGTCTATTGCTCCTGCTACTCCTGCTGTCCTGGCTACTCCTGCTGCACCAACGTTCAGTCCTCACGTTGTTGCTCCTGTACTTCCCTCCTCCTCTCCTTCTGTTCGTAGTCGTATACCTAATGCTGTTGCTAATCTCTATTCTCCACTTTTCAGACCGATACTTGGGTCCGATGTCTCTGATGCCTCTCAGAGACGGAGTCAAATTCCTGGTGGCAGGGAAAGTGAGACGTTAGTGACTATGGCACGCAAGTGGATTATACATCCTGCTAAGTACACTCCGCGCATAGTTTACGATACGTTCTCTCAGTTTAATGAGCCCACACAAAGATTCGTGTTCGAGGAAATGTGTAAATCCTTGAGAGAGGAGTGGGATAATGATGAGCTAGATAATGTACCGCCCGATATGACTGAACTACAGAATCAGTTCTCGAGCGGCATGATTGTAGGCGGTAATGTACGACGTGCATTAGAGCGTTTGTTAGCCCTTAGGACTACTGTGCCTCCTCGAGTGTCGTTTGATAACGACTCTGATGATTGGAAAGCACAACCTGGTCAGTATCCCATGCGAGAAGTTCCCCCAGTGTGGATGCCGGGTGATGCTGCCCAAGTTCCTCCCATATTGCCACACTTCCAGAGAGTTTGGATACACCTCCCATGGAAGCGATCCAAAGTTTTACAGGTGAAACAATCTTTGCCTGATCCACGGAAAATTCCGGCAGGTTATTATAAGGAGTTATCCCAACTTGTGGATGCTACTATTATGAACCTTGCCGATATTGACATGTTGTTTGGTAACGTAGTACCGCAACCGATTTGGGCGAAAATTCGTCAAGAGAATCACGCAGTTGAGTTAGGGGGTGATTGGGCTGCTCTTGCGGCGGCTGATGCACTACAAGTTGGTGGGGCTAAGCCTGAACAGTTAAATACGGCTCTGCCCCAAAGAATCATTACGCTCATGAAAACGCTTATGTCAGCAATGAGGGTAAACTGGGATAAATTGTCTGCTTGCAAGCAAAAGAAAGACGAGAGTGTCTCCGATTTCTTTACTAGATTTGAGGAAGCATTTATCGATCACAGTGGTCAGGATATGAGCACTGAGGGAGGTCAGCGGTTGTTTGTTGATAAGTTTGTGTTGAATCTGTTGCCTGAGCTATGCAACAAATTGAAAAATTCTGAAAGTTCATGGGCTGTTTCGACCACGGCTCAAATCTTAGCAACGGCTCAATACTATGAGAATAGGGAGAAAGAAGAAAATGATCGTGCATATAAGAAAACGAAGGAGCTTAAAACTAAGGTTTTGTTGCAGCAAGCGTATCCTCCGCGCTCGAATCAAAATGACTCGCAACAGCAAAATCGATCACAGTCGCAGTCTTCTAGGACTCAGTCACGTTCTGATTCTTCTACACCCAGATCTATGCTTGGGTATAATCAATGTGCATATTGTAGGGGTGAGGGCCATTTGAAGTTTAATTGTCTTGTTTTACGTGATCGAAATAATGGTGTTTCGGCCCGAGGGGGTCGTAGTGGTCCTCAGCAGGCATCTCGAGGTATAGGCCGTGGTACCTCTCAAAATCAGAATGAGCGTTCTACTTCTTCATCGGACTCGAACAATTGTTTTGATCAGCGCGATTCATCGTCCGGTAGATCTGCACAGTATCATGTAGATGACTATTACGTCGAGCATGACATTGATGCAGACGGTAATTACTAGGACAGCCATAGACAAAGAGAGGGAGTAGTATCAGTTCCGGTTGATCAGAGAGTGCCTTACGTCGCAGTTGCCACATCGGGCGTAGTTGAGCCTTTTCTGTTGGACACTGGTGCAGCGAAAAGTTCCATTATGCATTCGAAACTCCCTGGCGCACCTTTGTCTGGCTTAATGAATGTTTCCGTTGGATTCTCTGGCGCCCCGGTTAGCAAAGCAGTCTCTAGCCCTTTGCCCCTTACAATTGGGCCATGTGAGCTAGAGGCTCCTTTGATTTTGACTACTGGTTGTGGTGAGAATCTTTTGGGCCTGGATTTGTTGAAGCGGTTATATGCGACTTTGTACTGCTCTCCTACGGGAGTGGAGCTTACATTAGGTCAGAGGGTGATCTCTCCTATGTACTTGTCAACTGATAAGCTCCCGCCGGAATTGAGTTCTCTTCCTGAGTCTTTGTGGGCAACAGGTCCCAATGATGTGGGCCTGTTGGACATATCACCTTATGTCGTCCAATTGAAATTCTAATGTGCGATTACCACGCATTCCCCAGTATCGTATCTCTCTTGATGGTGAGTGAGCGCTATTAGCGATCATTTATGATTTGATCAAAAAGGAGGTTATCGAGGAAACTCGGGGAAATGTGTGTAACAGTCCTGTGTTACCTATTTTGAAACGAACTGATCCATCCAAGCCTCCTGTGTACCGTTTTGTCATTGATTTAAGAGAAGTAAACAAAATTGTGACCCCACAGTTTCCCGTGGTGCCTGACATTACAGCTTTGCTGACCCTGATTCCAGCCTCTGCCTGTTGTTTCTCGGTAATCGACCTGAAGGATGCTTTCTTTAGCATTCCGATTGCTGAGGAAAGCAGAGATCTATTCGGCTACTCATTAGGTGGTCGCAGCTTCAGGTTTAAACGCGCTCCTCAGGGCTACTGTGAGAGTCCATCGATTTACAGTCAAGCCCTTAAGAGTCAACTTGATGCGTTTGTGTTACCGGCTGGCGCGGCCTTGATTCAGTACGTTGACGATCTGTTAGTGGCTGCTGACACTGAGCAGATTTGCAAAACTGCTACAGTATCCCTGTTACAGCATTTATGTGACTTACATCACAAGGTGTCACCTTGTAAGCTACAGTATTGTTGTCAAGAAGTAACCTATTTAGGTCACTTATTGTCAAAGGAGGGAAGAAGGTTGACCCCAGAAATAATTGCAGCGATTGCTCGAATGACTGTGCCAACAACTCAGAGAGATGTACGTGCCTTTCTAGGTATTACGTCATACTGCAGACAATGGATTCCAAACTTTTCATTGTTAGCGAAGCCATTGTTAGCCCTCACGTACAAGGATGTTTCGACTCCTTTGCCTTGGACCGAAGAATGTCAGAAAAGTTTTTCTGAGCTGCGTGATGCGTTGTGTTCGGCTCCTGTGTTAGGTACTCCTGATTACAGTAAGCCGTTTACACTATATGTTGATTGATTGATTGATTGATTGATTTTAAAACTTATATAGCGCTTACTGTCACCCCACGGGTATCCTGGCGCTTTCGACTAAAAACTGAGTCACGATTAAATAGGTTACATCAGCCCTTACCTGTATAGAGGATTCCTGCTAGGCTTTGGGGAAAAGCCAGGTTTTCAGGTTCCTGCGAAATTCCAGCAGGGCGCTAATCTGTCTAAGGCTCTGGGGAAGTCCATTCCACAGCCGAGCGCCAACTACACTAAATGCTCTACCTCCTAACCTGGCCCGTTTGAACCTGGGCACCGTGAGTAGTGAGGCACTAGATGATCGCAGTTGCCTGGAAGGTTGATACCTAGAGAACCTTTCCTGCAAAGGGACTGGCCCTAACTCATGTATCGCTTTAAAAACCAAACACAGGGACTTAAAGCGAATACGTTCCGTCACCGGTAACCAGTGCAGCTCCCTCAGTGCCATTGTTGTCGAGGAGCGGCGTTGCCAACCAAGAGCAAGTTTAGCTGCCGCCGACTGGATTCTTTGGAGCCCTTGTAGAATATATAATGGGGCCCCTAGATACAACGAATTGCAGTAATCCAGTCTGCTACCCACTATGCTACTAACTACCAGTGGGCGAGTCTCTTTAGGCAGCAAGGGTAGAATTTTACGCAGCATGCGTAGCAACGCAAAACAGACATTGGCGGTCTTATTGGCCTGTGATTCCAACTGGAGGTCCTTGTCAATCAGCACGTTCACGAGAGGGAAGGTTGTGCGTTGAGTGTTTTGACGCAACAATTTGGTGGTAAACAGCGTCCATGTGCATATTTTTCTTCGACCTTAGACCCAGTAGCTAGAGCATTGCCGAGTTGTCTAAGAGCGACAGCGGCAGCTACGGTGTCCATTCGACAGTCCGCAGGTCTGGTCATGGATAATATGGTCACAGTGATGGTTCCGCATGCAGTTGACACTCTCTTAAATCGAACAAAAACTCAACACTTGACGAGCACAAGGTTGTCCGGTTATGAGTTGACGCTTTTGGCAAGTCATATACAGATTAAGCGTTGTAATGTGCTGAACCCAGCAACATTGTTGCCGACTAATATGGAATCAGATGATGTAGCACCACATAACTGTTATTTAAGAACTGAAGAAGAGATGAAGGGTCGTATTGACCTGAAAAACACTCCATTGGTAGATCCCGATGGTACTTTGTATGTTGATGGTTCATGCTTCAAGTTGCCGAATGGTGATGTGACGACCGCGTATGCTGTAGTGACGTTGAGTACGGTTATGGAAACTGCGAGATTGAGTCAGAATTCAGCACAAGCGGCAGAGTTGATTGCGTTAACGAGAGCGTGTGTTTTGTCTAAAGGGAAGCGAGTGAATGTGTTTACAGATAGTCAATATGCATTTGGCGTAGCCCATAGCTTTAGTCGATTGTGGAGAGAAAGAGGATTTATGACATCGCATGGTACGAAGATCCAACACGGACAGCTCGTGAACGATCTTTTGGATGCACTTATATTGCCTAAGCAGGTGGCAATCATTAAATGCAGCGCGCATCGAAAGGTTATGGATGATGTGGGTCGTGGTAACGCGTTTGCAGACGAGATTGCTAAGGAGACGGCGAAAAATCTGACAACTCGAATGTATGTTATGAGTTCAGTGAGATGGCCGTCGGAGACTGGTATGTGTGAGGACACCGTGGAGAGTGTTAAAGCGATTCAGAATGAGGCTACCGATATTGAAAAGACTAAGTGGAAAGAAAGCACGGGAAAGTTAGACGCGCATGGCTGTTGGGTTGACTTGTCGGAATGTCCGAGGTGGATAGTACCGGATGCATATGTGCTTGCCGTTGTTACTATGGCCCACGGCTTGTCACATATTAGCGCGAAAGGTATATGTAAGTTGTTGTCTCCTGTATGGAAGAATGATGGGATTGCTAAGTGTGCTGAGAAAGTTGTTAAGAACTGTATGGTATGTTTGATGTATAATCCTGGCAAGGGCACCCCCACTCCACCTGGTCATTTTGCTCCTCCTACATGTCCTTTTGAAGTTATCCAATTGGACTTCATCTTATGGAGAGATGCAATAAACTGAAATATGTTTTGGTTGTGGTTTGCGCGTTCTCCAGATGGATCGAGGCCTACCCTCTTATGGATAATACTGCCCTGTCTACAGCGAAAGTCCTACTGAAGGAATACTTTCCTTGGTATGGAATGCCACGGATTGTATGGTCAGATAACGGAAGTGAGTTTGTGGGAAGTGTAATGAAGAGTGTGTGTAAGGGCCTTGGAATACGTCAGAAATTCCATAGCGCTAATCATCCTCAATCGGCGGGTTTAGTGGAAGGGTACAATGGTACTCTGAAACTGAAACTTGCCAAAATTCAAGCCACGACTGGTCTGTCATGGCCTGATGCACTGCCTCTAGCTCTCTTATCGACCAGGGCGACTGTGCACTCTCGAGTAGGGCTTAGCCCATATGAGATTGTGTTCGGCCGCCCTGTGAACATTTGGGGAGTCCCGAGGCCTAAACATTTTGACAGTCTTGAATATCCAATGTTGATTGACTATCTTTATAATCTGACTGCTAAATTGAGTTTGATTCATCAACAGGTTTTTGAAGCACTACCGGCACAAACAGAGGGTCCTGGACATCGGCTCCAACCTGGTGACTGGGTTGTCACCAGGAATTTTGGGAGAAAACGAAATCTCGAGCCAAGATTTGTGGGACCTTATCAAGTTTTGCTGGCAACAAGGACTGCAGTTCGGTTGGAATGCAGGAAGAACTGGGTGCATGCCACCCATACGAAGAAGGTTCCACTTCCTTTGCCAGCAGAGAACTGGGTAAGAACTGGAGTTGCCCCAACGGAGACCGAGACCGTTCAACGCTGCGTGCCATTCAGTGATGCTCAACCTGTAGAGAACAATTCGGTTCAGTCAGATACACCTGTTGAATTGTCTGGAACTGTACCTTCGTCTTCAGCATTGGAGAATTCAAGTTCTGAACTGTTATCTGAACGATCGAACATCGTTTTGCCATCTGAACAGTTATTTGAAGAGCAAACTCGATACTTTCTTCGATCGCGTGACAAGGACTAATAAAGAATTCCTTTTTGTTTTTAAATTTTACATTCCCCTCACTGTTGCCACCAACATTGCGAACATTTGCATTTTTTCATTGATTTTGAGTTTTTCAATTCTTGTTCTATACATCATGTATGTTCCTTTCCTGTACAGCTAGGAGACTTGTATTAAAATTGAATGTTTATTTGATTAAAACCTATCATGCGGGTTGACCGTAGGGCCGTGCGGGTACCTCCTTCTGTTTAGCAGATTTCTGGCACTAGGTCGGTTACTTTTGTCGATTCCTGGGAACTCCTAGGAATTGATAATCGCTACTCAGAACGAAGTGCGTCAAGAACGTTACGGACGGTTTTTAGAGGATGGAGTTCTCTAAGCTGTGGGAAATAGAGAGGATGTCGGCGCAAAGATCCAAACTGCATAAAGTGTTGCGAACAAAATGTTTTCTGTTTCAGGTATTCCTGCTGTTCTTGACTGTTTCTATGCTACTGGTGGGTGGAGTGTATTTTGGAATCCAGTTATTATTGCCTTCTACTTCACCTACTTCTCCTTCTCATGATCTAAATTTTGTTTCTACTGTTTCTCCACATTCCTTTCATCTTCTGCCCCAACATGAACAGGTTAGACGTGCGGAATTTATGAACAACTCCTTTGTCCAACTTCTTCATCCACATCAGTTGGTGATGAACACTACCAACTGTTGGGTGTGTGGGTTAATGCCACATACCATGGATAAGGGTATTCCGTATTTGGTTCTTCCTTACAGCTCCCAGGGGTCAGCTCGAGCATTTCAAACCATGTTCCGTAGTGCACTAGATTCCTTCCCCCGTCGAGAGCCACGCTCTGCAGACCTTGGTCCCGGCCCGTACCACAAGTCTTTGGCGATAGCGATTGCTGACTTAGATAGAGATATTTTTGATGCATCGCTTATTCCAGAAGAAGAGGTGCGAGCATACAAGGATCTGAGTGAGGCTGAGTATAGTATGTCAGTGGGTGATAGACAGCTTAAGAGCTCGTCTCCGATCTGGATCGTACCCCACCTCGGTAACTTCTGCTTGAAAGGTCTTGGTTATAATCCGAGAGCTCAGCTTGGGAAGAGTGCTTGTACTGAGACGTACGTTTTACCGATGCTCTCTTCCCCTGTCCTCCTAACTGCCAAGGGTACCTACTTTGTATGTTATGATCGCGCATATACGTGGTTGCCCCGTGACTTTTCGGGCACCTGCTATATCGCGAATCTTTTGCCACCGACTTTCACAGTTGCCTCAGATTATCACAAGACTAGAGTTGTGAGAGGCGTTATTAGCAAAGAGGACACTGCCGGTCAAGAAGCAGGAGACTTCTTTAAGGGTTTCCTGCCGTTTTGGGGACCTATGATCAATAGTAGGAACCTGAGACAGTTGACTTGTGTGGTAGAATCGACTGCTAACATAACTGCAAGTGCTCTTGGTAACCTGACGGCAGAGCTTCAGGCGGATAGACTTATGATGTTGCAGAACCGTATGGTTTTAGACGTTGTACTCGCAGATAGAGGTGGTGTGTGCAAGGTGATCCATTCGAGCTGCTGTATTTTCATTCCTGATAACGCTCCAACTGTTTATCAAGCCATCTCGAAGTTGCACAAGATCTCCGAGTCCATACACGTGGACGAAGGTGATTGGACGCTTCTTGGATGGTTTTGGGGTCTGATGTCGACTTGGGGTTGGAAGATTCTGATGATCGTAGGGGTTGTTGTGACGTTTCTGTTCACGTGTTGTCTTTGCGTGCAGTGTGGTCCTGCCTTATGTGGCCTCTGTGCTACAACGTGTATAAGACGGCCATCTGTTACCAAAGAGACATTGATGGATAGAATAATGTTCCAGCAACAACTGACCGATCTGATGAATATCGAAATCGATTCTGATATCGACTAGTGCTTGCCTACATGAGGGCAAAAGGAGCGTCTGAGGTTCCGTGAGAATCGTAATGACGTTTTGGACTTGTTCAAATATGGACGAGTTTGGTATCTATGAACCGCAAATGACGAGTATAGTGGGTGTACGCGTTTTCGCTACTCTACTTTGCAGCGTTCGTCCTATTCGTGGGTTTCTTCATCTGAACCCACGGGTTCCATTTTAGATACGGCATCCATTTTGTCTCTTGCCCTCACGTAGCCGGCGAACGGACAGTGTTCGCTTCATGACCCTGGGTTTCCCAAGCTCTTGCGGAAGACGCATATCCCTTTGAGTGTGTCTTTATGACCAGGGGGATGATACGGAAAAGGCAGATGGCTCCGCTCGAGGCGCATCTTGCCATGTTAGTCTATTGTTTCAGCTGTGCATGTGTTTAGGCACGAATCCTTTGATCCTGTGACCACGCTTCCGATATTGCCCCCTACACTCTTTTCAATCTGTTATCTGACTTTGTCTCTCTTGCACCTGTTTCTGTCTCTTCACTTAACTCGTTTATGACTAGAGTGGAATGTGCTTAATGGTGAGATAACGTGCTTTTACAGTTCGGAACCGGTGATGTTACTGTAATTATGTTCTGGGCTCCTGAAAACATGAATGCGACCCTTTTGAAGTTTACTGTGGGAACTGAGTTGTAACCTTTTGTTCACTATGTTGTGCAATGACGAAATTGTGTATAAAAGGAGCGATCCACTTTTTGCAATTCGAAGCAGACTCTCAGAACCTACACGTGGTTGTACTTCTTGCGATCTCTGTATCCCTGCAGTAAATAAACGCTGATCTTTGACGCCGAAGGAAGTGTCCCGTGTCTCTGTGATTTGTACGCCGGAACAGGTAACCCACGAAGGTTTCAGGTGTTGTCCCCTGGCACCGCTGGGCCTTAGAAATAGCCCAGTCCTTCAACTGAAGGGGGCGTGGCCTGCGGGCTGAGCGAGGCGCTGGAAAGCGTTCCACGCCTAGTTACAGGACAGCGCTGAGTCCGCTTTTCAAGCGTGAGAAGTGAGGGTAAGTGAGTTTTAAAACAGCAAAAATAATAGCAACAACAATTTTTAAAATAAGCTGCCTCCCGGCTTTCCGCCTCAGGAGTGTGTCACGACAAATGGGAGCGCTCGCAATCAGCGTCCCCTTTATAGTGACGGTCGGTGGGCGTGGCCTCTGAAGGGGGCGTGGCCTGCGGGCTAAGCGAGGCGCTGGAAAGCGTTCCACGCCTAGTTACAGGACAGCGCTGAGTCCGCTTTTCAAGTGTGAGAAGTGAGGGTAAGTGAGGTTTAAAACAGCAAAAATAATAGCAACAACAATTTTTAAAATAAGCTGCCTCCCGGCTTTCCGCCTCAGGAGTGTGTCACGACAAATGGGAGCGCTCGCAATCAGCGTCCCCTTTATAGTGACGGCCGGTGGGCGTGGCCTCTGAAGGGGGCGTGGCCTGCGGGCTGAGCGAGGCGCTGGAAAGCGTTCCACGCCTAGTTACAGGACAGCACTGAGTCCGCTTTTTAACCCCCCCCCAAACGAAAGGAGATAAGGCTATCCTTGTCCAGGTAAGCCTCTATTGCCTAAGTGGCCATATAAGTAAGGACCAGCTCTGGCTTGGTTTCCCCCTGTGTCATGGTCCACTAAGCAACCCCTCACCCTAAGGGTATCTGAGGGTCTCCACCATAGGGAATCTCTGTCTTTGGTGTGTCTTGGGAAAGTAAAAGGCTGATGTTGGGCTGAGGTACTGAAGTGAGGCTCCTCTACCTTTGAGCTCAACTTCCTCCAATCACCATCCATCATGTGTGCCTTTCTTTCTGTAGCTGATATGCACTGTGCTCTCAGGGTCAACCTCTGGCTCCCTAAAGCTGGAGGCTGAGTCCCTCTGTTTGGCTTACTGGAGGGAGAGGTCAGGTTTGGGGTTTTTAGGCCCCAGGTTTGGCTGTGCCCAACAGTGTCCAGCTGTGGGAGGTCCCTAGCTAATTTTAAGGGGGATCCCTCAGGAGTTTGGTTTACTTTCACTGGGCTAGGATTACTAGCTTCAGTGCCCTTAATCTGTTGATTGGGAGGTTCTTGTGGACAGGGGGCCCTTTGGGGTCCACTGGCCTTCCTGACCTCTACAGCCCTGGGCTGACTGAGGCAGGGTAGAGAGGTGCAGGCTACCTGCTCCAGACTGGGTCCCACCTGGGAAGGGTCCACTGCCATCAGGGGCTCTGCCAGGCTAGGCCTGACTACCTCTGGGGCAGTTCCTTCACCAGGGGTAGAGTCAGTTCCCTGAGGAGGCTGGCTCTCACCTAGTGTCTGGGAGGGGGAAGACTTTTCTTCCTCCTCAATGCTCTCAGTTTGGGTGGAGTGATCCATTGTTTCAGGCTTCACAACCCCACTATCTGTCTGAGTAGAGGCTGAGACCATTTCAACCTTGCCAACCTTTTCAGGAGGGCACTCAGTCTGTGTGTGGGCTGTGACTGTCACAGCCCTCCTATCCTGTTCTGGAAAGTCTGTCTGAGCCTGGGCAGTGGCTACCACTGCCCTTCCAACCTTTTCAGGGAGGACTGGTGCTTGGACTGGGGCTGTAGCTATTACTGCCCCACTAACCTTTCTGGGTAGGCCTACCATCATGGAGTGGGTTTCTTGCTCCACCTCAGCCCATGCTGAGAGTTCCAGGTCATTCCCCAGTAGACAATCTACAGGTAGGTTGTCTGTCACTGCCACTCTCATGGGCCCTGTGACATTACCCCAACTGAGCTCGACTACTGCCAAGGGATGCCTTCTTTTCACTCCATGAACATCTGTCACCTGATAACTAAAACCAGGGGTCAGTTGAGCAGAGGGGACCAGATGGTCAATCACCATGGTGATGCTGGCCCCTGTGTCTCTGAATGCCTCAACTTTCTGACCATTGATAATGGCCTCTTGTCTATACTTTCCCAAAGTGTGGGAACCAGTAGTGAAGTTGGCAAACCCCATGCCAGTCTCACAGACAAGAGTTGTGTCAGGGGATCTGGCTAGGCCATGATCCACCTGGTTTCCCAAGGTAATGCCCACCACATTCTTGGGGGCACTCCCACCACCTGGGGGATTACCACTAGTGGTAACAGGAGGTCTGGGAGTAGTACCTGGGGGTATGTTCTCCTTGTTGCTATTTTTAGGGCAACTGCTATCAGTTTTCCAGTGGCCCACCTGTTTACAGGCATGGCAATAAGGCTTTTTCTGTTCTGAAGGAGTGTTCTGGGACCCACCACCCTTGTTGGAGTTTTGGGGCCCTTGGGAAGTCTTCTCTGTAGATTTATCCCCACCCTTCTCTTGAGGCTTGTTAGAATCTGTCTTTTGGTTGCCACCCTGGTTCTTAGGCCTAATCCTGGTTCTGACCCATTTGTCTGCCATCCTACCCAATTCTTGGGGTGTGGTCAGAGCAGAGTCAACCAGGTGCTGATGCTGATTTTGACAATTATTTAAGATTTGCTCTCTCATGATGAGATTGTACAATCCTGTGTAATCAGTAACCTTACTGCCCAGCAACCAGCCCTCCAAAGCCTTAGTGGCACAATCCACAAAGTCAGACCAATCCTGAGACTGAGTTTTCTGGGTATCTTTGAACAGCAACCTGTACTGCTCAGTGGTTAAGCCAACCCCATCTATCAGTGTATTTTTCAAGACTTGGTAATTGTTAGCATCCTCAGCTCTAGTAGTGAGGAGCTTATCTCTACCTTTGCCTTCAAAGGAGAGCCACAAGACAGCTGCCCACTGACTCTGGGGGACGCACTGGACAGTGCAGGCCCTCTCCAAAGCACTTATCCATTTGTGGATATCATCCCCTTGTTTAAAGGGGGGAACTATCTTACTCAGGTGTCTAGTGTCTAAACTCCTGTCCTTTTCTCTAGGTAAAATGCTGCCACCAGTGGGGTCTAGCCCACACAATTTCTGCTCTCTAGCAAGGGCAAGTCTCTCTTTGGCCAGGGCAAGTTCTTCCCTTTCAATCCTCAGAATGACTTCCCTCATCTTAGCTTCATGCTCTCTTCTCTGATCTGTTAGAGCCTCTGGATAGAGACCTAACTCGTCCACTCCCAATGTTAAGCCTGCCTGAGAGTGGCCCTGGGGGTCCCCCAAATCCATTCTTATGCCTGCTTAAGTTGGTCCTGGTGAGTCTACTGACTTCTACCTGACCCTTGTCTGCCTCATCCCCTGACACTTCCTGATCCTCCTCCTCTCCTTCACTAACTGTTCCATTGAGATGGAGGTCAGGGTCCCCAAGGATTCCCTCTAAGGGGGGCATGTTCCCATCTGGATTAGAAGGGTCTGTGTTAGCAGTCCTTCTGGCATCATAAGTCTCTAAGAGACCAATCAGAAATGGGATTGTAGGGTTAGAACCCTGTTTTAGCTTCCTGGAGGTACACACTTGTCTCATCTCCTGGAAGCTAAGAGCTGCATATCTTGAAGTGATCTGTGGAGGGTCCCCTGACACAAGGGGGGCCTCTGAGTTCCCTCCTTTGTCTGACATGCTTTTCTAGTGAGGTGTAAGTGGTGCACTTACCTACACTATTTGTTTGCCTACTGATCCCTTGCTAAGAGTTGTAGTCAGGGTGTGCTAGGCCCTGTTGAACTACAACGGCTGGTTCAGTAGAACTCAGAGTATTCTAAGCTAAGTTATATGTACCTTTGTACTTATGTGATCTTTCAAATGATATTCTTAGGATACGTGTGGTAAACCAACAGCAACCTCAAATCCCAACCGCTGCTCACCAATGTGAGAAGTTGGCCTGATATGCTGTGTTCACTATTCTAGTGATCACTATGTATCAGTCCAAACAACCTTTATTGATGATTGGTTGTAAGTCAACCTGATAGACCAGCTATCCTAGTAGCATGGACAAGAGCAGTCTTTAAGGCTAAACTCTAGAGGGCGTGTTAAGCCAGCTGTTATACCATCACATATACCCCTTGAACACCAAGTGAAAGGACACCACACAAGTTGTTATGAAAATAAAAGGATATTTATTTAGAACACAACAACCCTGGACTCTTTATGAGGACAGGGTGCTAAGCACAATACAAAGCTCTTAAAGAATTTCTGAAAGACGCACAATGTACACAAATGCCCGAGGGGCACGAAAAACCATATACTCTAAAAGTGGAATGCGAAATACTAGCAGGTAAGTAACTAGTCTCAAAGGCTTTAGGATCGCTAGGACTGGACTACTGAACCTTCAGATTACGAGCAGGAGGCCTAGGGAGATCGGGTGCAGAGTGTGCACTCTCACGCGGGATGCGAGACAAAGTCTATGGATGCTAGATTTCGTAAAGTTAGTGTTATCTGACGAATCCGACTAGGTAGAGCTGAAACGAAAAAGGATCTGGACACTTAGATAGTTAAGCTATGCTGGAGCACCGAAATGCTCAGGTTACCTAGCCCAGGGGCTGCGGCTGCATAGGGCTGAAAAGACGTCGGGAATCCTCGTTGCAGTCTATGGAGCCTGAAAGAAGAAGTTGCTGGCAGGCGACCAGTGATGAAGTTCGATGTGATCCAAGCCTGGATCGGTGATGAAGGATGCCTGTAAGCAGAGGGGACCAAGTTCTGAATCACTAGCCAGTGATTAGATGGGCACCAGGATGGCACCGGACGAAGTCACCTCGACCAGGTGAGTGGGCGACGCTGGGCTCTGCAGTCTCTCGGACCAGGAGGCGTTGTCGGCGACCAGGATGGAGGTGCGAGCGGTCCCACGAAGGTATCTGCTGTCGACGTCGCTGGACCCAGGATTGGGGCATCAACTCTTGGCAAATGCAAGCCCACGCGGTGGACTCAAAATGGCGTCTGGAGTGGACCAGGAGGGTCCGGGGTGCTCCTCTGTTGGAGGGGAGCAAGGGCCAGTCTGGAGCAACCAGACCAGCGATGAAAGTGTCGTCGTTCGTCGTCAAGAGGGCTACAAGCCAGCAGGCAGGTAGCCGGACAACGCGGTGAGCAGCAAAGAGCAGAAGGGCCCCACGCAGATCTGATGGATGCTGGGGGGCTGGACTTCGGTGCTGGAGCTGCTCAGGGTCCGGGCTTCTCGAACCCCAAAGCACTCACTCGAGGATCCCTCGGCGGTCGTGCTGGATAAGCGTAGTGCAGTTCTGAAGATGGCCGGTCCCTCGAGGTCTCATCACACCCACGAATCTCAGCTGGGCTGATGATGCAGGTAGAGGTCAGAGGTGCCAGGGAAGCCGGGTCTCGTCGTGCTGGTCGGTCTGGTTCCGGAGGAAGGACGTGCAGCAAACCGCAGTGTTCTTAGTTGGTGCCCGCAGATGCAGGGTGACTACTCCTTAGTCACAAGGGAGAAATCTTAGGAAGAAGTCTTGAGTTCCTTTCGTAGAAAGTAGTTTCTGGATTCAAAGATGATCTAATTTGGAAGGGTCTCGGCTCCCACCTTTATACTAAAGAAAGGGGCTGGTACGGGACTAGGTCCTGCCCATGGGTGGGACCAGGAAGGGGGGTGGTTACACCCCTCTCCCATGCCGGACTTTCCCCAGCTCAGGGGCTGGTGTGCCCCTGGAACTGGTTCTAGCCGGCCTATGCATAGTGAGCACCGGGGTGCCACTTGCAGTCACCTTCCTATTCAGCCCTGCCTACCCAGGATACACAAAACCCTGTCTGGGATGGTGCTAGCACCGCCCCTGACAGGAAACCCTTTGTCCAAGCTCTCCTCGCTGGAAGGACTCCCAGCAGCAGGAGGTCAGACTTGCATCTGTGGTGGCAGCATCCATTTTGTGATGCTGAGGCTCGAGTTACCTTTAACCGGGGTTCATAGTTACACACGTCGTGTCCCTCTAGAAGGGTGGAATGCTAACCCCGTCGCCAGAATTGGCGAGGGGTTAGTATTCCAATTCGTATGACACCTTACTCGACATGTTGTGATAAAGCGATACCAGAGTTGGCATATAACCGCGAGGATTATAATGCACTTAAGAGTATATGGTATGCGTTATCATGGAACAGCTATTAGGACTTGGTTCCGCAAGCTGCAAACGGGCTCAGCTCATGCCAGAGCACCATCTCACATGATTCCAAGCACTCTGCCTTCAGGATTGTTAAGGCCTGCCATAGGAGTGACTGATAAGAATCTATGTGTCCATTTTAGGGTTAGATATAGGTATACTATATCTAAAGCAAAGGGTTTTTACACCACCTTGCCCCAGCTGTCGTGCAGCCAGTTGTCAGATTTAGATGGCCAGCCAGGGGTGGCATAATACATGCTGCATCCCCTGGTAGGCCCTGGGTACACCTATGCCCTGAGTTACAGGGTCTGATAAGGTGTCCCAGTACCAATTGGTAAATGCACCTAAGGTACATGGAATCCATTTTACAGAGAGAGCAGTAGGCCTGGGGTCCTGATTGGCAGGGTCCCAGGCCAACTATGTCAAAAACCAGCTACAACACAAGGCAAAAAGTTGGGGGCAACCATAGTCAGGATCTACCTTCCTACAAGTTGCATCTTGGACCAGGCTATTCTAGGGTGACTGGCGACCCATGCCAGTTGAACCATAAGGGATTCGAGTTGAGCAAAGAATGATTTGTTTAGTGCAATTGGGATGTTTTGAAATAGATAGAGGAATTTAGACAGGATTACCATCTTCAGGAGTTCGGTCCTGCCCACCACGGAGATCGGGAGTGTAAATCATCTTTCGATAAGAATGGAAATGTTGGAGATACAACGGCCATAGTTTTCCTGGAGTATAGGTGTGATGTCCGTGTGGTATCGGACGCCCAGATATCTCACCGCCTCCATCCGCCACTTTAACTGGCAGGATAGAACGGGCTGACTCGTGACCGGCGTCAGGGGCATTCAAATGGATATATCCTATTTAGTAGCAACCCAGACCATTTACCAAATGTTATTATTTCGTCAATGTTTGGGGCAAAGTTTGACTTTTTTTTTTACAATGAGCAGAATATCATGCACATACATCTACAAAATGGTATGTGAACTCAGTTGCATGCCTTGGTGATGGTAAAATTCCTGAAGTATGCAAGCCAGAGGCTCCATTGCAATGACAACAAGCATTTGAAATGCAACAGGTCTCGCATTAGTTAGAGTTAGAGAATTCGGCATTGTTTATATTTAGCTGGATATGTTTGCTGGTTTGTGTACTGTGTGTGTTAGGGAATGGCAGGTTTGTATGTATTTGTGGAGTAAGTATGTGTATTATAGCGTTCCCATGCCATGTTCACATTGCCAGTGAGGCTAACAGTAGACATATACACAGAGACAAACATACAGAGAGACACATGCACCTATACACACAGAGAGACAAACACACACAAACGCACACAGAGAGACAGACAGGCACATAGAAACATAAACACAGAGACACACATACAGTCACGCACACATAGAGACTGACACACGAATAGAGACGCACACAAAGAGACACACACAAAAAAAATGCGCACACAGAGAAGAGACGTACTTACAGAGACAAATGCACATATAGAGACTCACACACAGAGATAGAGACGCACACACAGAAAAATACCCGCAGAGACACGAACACCGAGACAGAGATGTGCACCGAGAGACAGAAACACTCACATAGAGATGCACACACAAATACAGAAACGCGCACACAGCAAAAAACACACACAGAGATATGCACACAAGACAGAGACATGCACACAAACACTGAAACGCACACACAGAGACAGAGGCACATATATAAAGAGAGATGCACACACAGAGACAGACACGCACACACAGAGACAGACACACACACAAACAGAGACTGCGACACACACACACAGACTGAGACACACAGAGTTACACAGATACAGACACACAGATAGTTTGGTAGCTAAATGGGCTAAGGCATCCGCTACAGGGGCTTGTGCTTAACCTTATGTTTACAGTTGTTTTTAACTGTATCCCCACCCCTTACTGACCTTGCTCCCACAGGTGCAGATATGTTGCCCCTCTGTGTTTAACTACAATACAAGGCAATAAAAGATAGTTGTCTTGTAGGAGTAATAAAAGGTCACGGTATGTGGGGCCTGGAATGTCTAGAGATAGTGTGAAATGTGTGGCTGTTTGCAAAGGATGCGTAAAAAGTTTTAGGCAAACATGAAATGGATATGCAAAAGTGAATTGTATTGCGTGTGAAATGGTATTTGTTAGTTTTAATAAAAACTATTATCTGAATGAGCTAAAAAGGTGTTTTAAACACATTGTAAAAAAATATTGCAACACCAATTGCAACAAAAGTCTATAAATTGTAGGCCCAAAACATTTGTATTTATTTTTGTAGCAATGGTGGCATGCTGCGCTTTAAATGTATATGTTTAAAAGTAAAGTGCCCCATACTGCGATTGCCACAATAGTTAATTGTGGATGCGTTAACAATTGATGTGTGCACTGATGGCTGGTGGTGTGTGTGCCTGTAGAAATTGTGCACTGATGCTGTGTGGTTGTGTGTGTGTGTGTGTGGTTTTGTGTGTGTGGTTGTGTGTGTGTGTGTGGTTGTGGGTGTGTGCTTGTGGGTGTGTGTGTGCTTGTGGGTGTGGTGTGTGTTTGTGTGGTTGTGTGTATTTGTGTGTGTGTGGTTGTATGCGTGTGGTTGTGTGTGTATTTATTGTATTGTATTGTATTGTAATTGCATTTATATAGCGCTTACTACCCCTGACGAGGCGTCGAAGCGCTTTTTCGGCGGGTAGCACGCTACTCCGGGACCCACAGAGGATTAGTTTTGAATTAGTATAGTGAAACATGCAAGTACATTTTAAGTGGTGGATATGTTAGTCAGTTATTTGGATTTGGAATGATAGCAGAAGGATAGAGTAGGACAAAGGTTAGTATTTATTTATCGCTCGCTTGTTTACGCATGCTATTCAGGGAGCCTATAAAGGATTAGTGGTGAATTAATATGGTGAAATATGAGGTAATTTCAGTGGTGGATATTAGTGTGTTACTTGGCGTGAGAAGGATAGAGGATGGATAAAAGGGAAGAAAGATTTGTATTCATATAGCACTTGTTACCCCTGAAGGGTGTTGAAGCGCTTTTTTGGCGAGTAGCACGCCACTCCTGAACCCATAAAGGATTAGTGTTGAAAATTAGTATAGTATAAATATGAAGTAATTAAGTAATTTGAGTAGTAGATATGTTATTCAGTTATTTGGGCAGTATATTAGTATAGTTGAATATGGAACATGGAATTTGAGAAGTGAACATGTTATTCTGTTAATTTTGATAGAAAAAGGATAGTGGAGGGCTAAAAGAGTGAAGGATTTTTTTTTTTTTTTTAAGAGAAAAAGGGCAGCATTTCAGGCCCTAGTCCTGACCAGTCTCGAACAGGCCCAAACAGGCAACTACCCTTGTCCTCTCCACCCTTAGCCTTGACGCCCGGGCTGAGACGCCCTAAGACTGGCCCTTTTTGTAGCCCTAATAATCAGGTGACCCCTTCAGCCAATGGGAACCCTAGCCCTAACACTATCCAATCACAACACTAGCCCTAACAGCTAATGGTACAAGTAGCCCTAGTCCCTACTTCCAATAGAAAGCCTAACCCTACTCTTAGTCCCACAACTGGTCCAAAAACCAATCACACCAGAAGCACTAAATCGCTACTTCCAATTAAAGGTCTAACCGTAGCCCTAGTCCCACCCTACTCCCAACAACCAATAACATAGGAAGCCCTAGTCCCTACTTCCTATAGAAATCCGAACCCTAGCCCTAGTCCCAACCCTGCAATGATTGAATCACAGACCGAGAAACCAATCAGAACCCTCAAATACCCAGCCAATGAGGACATTAACCCTAACCCAATAGAAACACCAGATACAACCACCAATCAGTGTACACATGTGCCAACCATCATCACACTATATAAGGTCCCAGCAACCTCAGACAAGGTTTGCTGGTCAGGGAGTTGGAAGCTGCTTGCTCCTGTTCAGAATCTCCTAGGAGACAGACAGGCTCAATCCACAACTTTGGACTTCAGCAGGTAAAGGCTTCACTAACTCGAAATCTAACAATACTGTTTGAATAAAGCTTTACTCCCCCTGCTGGCCAAAAAACGAAGTGCACAGGCCCCAGTAAATACAGTTTCAACAGCTCACAGAAGCACCCTCTGATGTAGAAAATCCCTGTTGCTGGGGGAGGGGGGGCAGGGGGCTGGCCTCACTGGCTTGTGGACACAAAATGGTGGCTGGGGCTGCACTGTTTCAGCACACAGGCCTAAGCACAGAGCAAAGGAGAAATTTGGAGGGAAAACAGATTTGTCACCAAGGAATGAGAGGGACAAACTACAGAAATTGGACTGCAAATCCCACAATTCAACACACTAAATGAAGGCAATCATGGGCAGGGAAAACCACGCATTTAAAACACAACACAGGTGATAAAATATGCAATTACAGGCAGGCTAAAACTACAATTTTTAACTGTAACAACCACAGGCATAGACAGTAAACACAGAAAGTGAAAATCGTTTTTTAAATAACTTTTTGTCTTGGGAAGAGACAGCACTAGTCTGTCTCCTTACCACTTCCTGGACTCTGCTCAAAGCAATCTGGGGCACATGTGGGCTGCAACTCACAAGATGGAGGAGACTGATTTGGGGTTCACCCAGCAAGGCCTTCAGGGGCCTGGGCAGATGTGAGAGGAGGGCTCAGGCTTGCCTGGTAGCTGAATAGCCAATGGTCTGTTGGCCTGGGGGTGGGGTCTGGGATAGCTGCTTGCTCCTGTTCAGAATCTCCTAGGAGACAGACAGGCTCAATCCACAACTTTGGACTTCAGCAGGTAAAGGCTTCACTAACTCGAAATCTAACAATACTGTTTGAATAAAGCTTTACTCCCCCTGCTGGCCAAAAAACGAAGTGCACAGGCCCCAGTAAATACAGTTTCAACAGCTCACAGAAGCACCCTCTGATGTAGAAAATCCCTGTTGCTGGGGGAGGGGGGGCAGGGGGGCTGGCCTCACTGGCTTGTGGACACAAAATGGTGGCTGGGGCTGCACTGTTTCAGCACACAGGCCTAAGCACAGAGCAAAGGAGAAATTTGGAGGGAAAACAGATTTGTCACCAAGGAATGAGAGGGACAAACTACAGAAATTGGACTGCAAATCCCACAATTCAACACACTAAATGAAGGCAATCATGGGCAGGGAAAACCACGCATTTAAAACACAACACAGGTGATAAAATATGCAATTACAGGCAGGCTAAAACTACAATTTTTAACTGTAACAACCACAGGCATAGACAGTAAACACAGAAAGTGAAAATCGTTTTTTAAATAACTTTTTGTCTTGGGAAGAGACAGCACTAGTCTGTCTCCTTACCACTTCCTGGACTCTGCTCAAAGCAATCTGGGGCACATGTGGGCTGCAACTCACAAGATGGAGGAGACTGATTTGGGGTTCACCCAGCAAGGCCTTCAGGGGCCTGGGCAGATGTGAGAGGAGGGCTCAGGCTTGCCTGGTAGCTGAATAGCCAATGGTCTGTTGGCCTGGGGGTGGGGTCTGGGATAGCTGCTTGCTCCTGTTCAGAATCTCCTAGGAGACAGACAGGCTCAATGTGGCTGTGTGTGTGTGGCTGTGTGTGTGTGGTTAGGTGTGGTTGTGTGTATTTATGTGTGTGTTGTTCTGTGTGTGGGTGGTTTTGTGTGTGTGTGTGGTTGTGTGTGCTTGTGTGTGTGGTTGGGTGTGGTTCCCTCTCCCTCCCACACCATAATTTAACAAGCCACTAATTATAAGCGGCTAAGTCTTCTCTGCTCACTTCTTTCCTGGCACTTCTGGGAGATGCAAAGAAGAACGAGGCCCCTGGTCATCTGGGATAAAAGGCAATACTTGGAACATGGCTCAGCAGCAGCCGCCACATGCAACAAGCGCTAACGGAATCAACTGCCTTATCTAAGAACAAAAAATGACAGCATGTATAATTTAATATTTTTAATTTGCAAGCTGTTTCCTTCGTCTTCTTAAATTGTTCTGTGGCTTTATAAGTAAAATATCTGCATTAGACAGTGCTTTTCAGTTTTCATTCCTTCCAAAATACACAGTATATAATTTAGAGTACAAAAAATATGGCAATTGACCTTCAAAAGCAGGTTTGTGAAGATAAAATGTACCGCACTAGTGAAATGGCTATGTCTCTATAACGAGATTAAAGAAACAACGGCGGCCAAGTCACTAGATCTTGACTCTGTGTCTTCTTGGATTGTGAATGGTTTTGGCCATGCTATGCAGCATGGCAAAAAAACAAGGAATACAAAATAGCCTATGATGCAACTACAACGTTGTTTTGGAGGCATTTGCACCACAAACGCATGGTCCTATAAATTATGCCGGCACCTTTTGTCTTATTTAGCGCTCCAAGTTGGATAGGTAAATAAAAATAAAAATAACGTGCAAAAGCTTTTTTAAGAGTAGGTGAGGGAGGCAGCAAGTTGAGGGGGACTATAAAAACAAGAGCTATGCTATATTTTACTACTAAACAGGCAGCCACAAGTGCAGTTACCTTGCAGACAACAGGGTCATGATTTGAATGGTGCAGCAGGAGCAGTGGCAACGGTCCAAAAAGTTGTCATAACTCCTCTAAACACCTAATATTGCTATATTGACTACTAAACCAGCAGTCAAAATTGAAGTTACCTTTCAGTTACCTGGGACTTTATTTTAAAGGAGCAGCAGGTGCAATGGCACCAGGGCCAAAACGTGTAGTGACCCCACCAAAACCAGATCACTGCTAAATGTTACTACTAAACAAGGCAGTTACAAATGCATTTATCTAGCACACAATAGGGTCATGATATGAATGGTGCAGTAGCACCAGAACCAAAAGCTCTAGGGACCACGTTATGTTATGTTAAAAATAATTTATTTAGCGCACTGCCACCAATTGGTTTCCTGGCGCTGATAAGAGACAGAGAGCGATGCCTCAAGTCATGAAGTGTGCTGGGATTATTGATATGCTTGTATGAAGAGCCAGGTCTTTAATGCTTTCCTAAATGACATGAGATCCGGACAAGTCTGGATCTCAAGGGGGAAGGTATTCCACAGACGGGGTGCCAAAATAGCAAATCTGCAACCCCCAGCACGCTTGCGTTTAAAAGCAGGTATCTGGAGGAGGGCCAGATGGGCTGAGCGCAAATTACGGGAAGGAATGTGTTTCGTGATGAGTTTACCAATAAATTTAGGGCTTTTGCAGTGGAGGGATTTAAAAATCATGCAGCCAGTTTTGAAGGAGCAACGTTGGGCCATGGGGAGCCAGTGAAGGTTCCTAAGCAATGGAGTGGCTGATTGCCATCTAGGTTGCGCCGTGATCAATCTAGCCGCATAGTTCTGCACCATCTGAAAGCGCCTCAGCAGATAGAGGGGTAGGCCTAAATAAATGGAGTTTGCATAATCCAGGTGGGAGAGCACAGTGGCGATCACCACCTGGATGATGGCCTGTGGGGTGAAAAAGCGTCGCACCTTCCGGATTTTCCTGAGCTGGAAAAACCACTTGGAGACCACCTGACCCACTTGAGCTTTTAGTGAGAGATCACTATTCAGGGTGACTCCAAGTGTCTTTGCTGAGGAGGAGGAGGTTGGGGCTTGGCCCATATCTGATGGCCAATAATGCGAGCCCCAATGTTTAGCGCGGTCTCCTGTAAGCACCAGCTCATTTTTTCCATGGTTTAATTTTAAATGGTTTCGGTTCATCCATGCTTGGATGAACCTCATAGTGGCCTGAAAGTGGGAAATGGAAGATTCAGACTTATCGATGGTGAAGAGTAATTGCAGGTCATCTGCATAATTGAACACCATCACCTGTTTGTCTCTTAGGGCCTGGATTAAAGGGAGAATGTAGAGATTAAACAGGTGGGGTGACAGCGAGGAGCCCTGTGGTACTCCGCATGTGATAGTCTGTTTAGTTCCGGCCAGATCTCCAAGACGGACTTGCCTGGGATCGGTTCTCCAAGAAGGACTTCAGCCAACAGGCAGCTACGCTCCAATGCCGGCCCGGTTGACACAGTCGATCAGGATGTTGTGGTCGACTGTGTCAAACGCGGCCGACAGATTGAGCAGCACCAAGGCCTGTGGGGAACGTCTGTCAGCGCAATCCCGGAGTATCTAGAACGTTGACTACCACTGCCTCTGTTGAGTGGGCAGGGCGAAATCCTGCCTGATGGGGTTCCAGGCAATTTGATACCTCCAAAAAATTGGACAGGCATCTCATGACGTGGGCCTCCATTACTTTTGCTAAGAAGGGAAGCAAAGAGATAGGGCGATAATTTGCCATGCAAGTTAGATCAGCCCCAGATTTCTTCAGGAGCGGTTTGACCGTTGCTTCCTTAAAAGCAAGGGGTACTAGACCAGAGGTAAGGGAGTCATTCAGCAGAGCGTAGGCCGGGGTCGGGAGAGCGGAAAAGCACTCTTTAAGAATGTATGGGGGACATTTGTCCGAGGGGGCACTAGATTTAACTCTTACTAGTAGCTTTTGGAATTGCTCTGGGGTAATAGTGGGAAAACTATTAAGTAAGACGGTGTTGGTAGTGATATGAATTTCAGAGGAGGCATTAGTGAGGGATTTTGGGATACTATCTAGGATGTCCGCAATTTTATCGATAAAATAGGCATTAAGTGCATCACAAAAGGTCTGGGTTGGAGTCACACTAGGACGGACACTGTCTAAGTTAGTCAGCTCATTCAGAATTGAAAAAATGTCCTTAGGTCTATCAGACGAGTTGAGGATGCAGGAGGAAAAATAAGCAGCTTTTGTGGAAAGGATGGCCGTCATGTAATCTTTCCTGGCCATGATAAATCTAGATTTTAAGTCAGAGGAATAGCTATGACGCCAATGTCGCTCCAATTGGCGCAAGGCCAGTTTCTTTGCTTTTAATTCTTGCGAAAACCATGGTTGGGCGTCTGCGCGCCGAGCCAACTTGATTTCCTTAAAAGGTACATGAGTATCGCTTGCTGCTTGAAGCCAACCAGCAAGGTTGGATTTGAATAGATTAATGTCGGGGTGAGGGAGTGGGACAGTGTTAGCTAATGTATGTAGAAACTCTGTTCTATCTAATGTATTCCATTTCCTTGCTCTACTGCCAGCTGGAGTGGCGGTTGACTTAATGGGGAAGCAAGTAAGCTTAAATTTGAGAAGAAAGTGGTCAGACCAAAGGCAAGGAATAGTTGCCGGGATTGTGGTTAAGGAAAAATTGGACCGAATCTGGTCCAAGATATGTCCTTTGCAAGGAGTTGGCGAGGGCACTTGTAGTGAAAAGTTCAAGTTCATAAGAAGCTCTGTGAGCTCACTTGAGTGGGGTCCTTCCATGGGGTCATTAAACCAATAATTAAAATCGCCTACCAGAAAGATCCTGGCATGTTCCATCGCCAAATTAGCAATTTGCTCACTAAACATTAAAGGGAAGGATGGCATGGAATTAGGGGGTCTGTACAGCAGAACACAAGAAATGGTAGTATTAACAGTTTCAAGTTTTAGTACTAAATTTTCCGTGTCCGGCAAATTGAGGCAAATTGAGGCATGTGAGGGTGGTAAGGTAGAATGAATGATTGCTGCCAGCCCCCCCGCCAGGTTTGCCTAATGCGCGGTCCGGGAATATGATGTAGTAATTTGGGGGAAGTGCTGCTATTATATCAGAACAAGGGGTGGTGAGGGACAGAGTCTCTGAATTAAACAGAATACTCTCACCCAGTCAAGAGATCAGGGCTAGATCCAACACCGTTTTTTAGCTCACTGCACCATCCCAGTTTCAGAACCTGGCTGTATGCAAATTAGTCTGTTCCTGTCCCAGTGCATGATGGGAACAGGGCAAACCAAACTACAAAAGCCAATTCTTACACTGGGAAGGAAACAAGCTACCGGGGACCGGTTTCTGGCATTTCAGCCTCTTCGGCCCGGCTTGCTTGAATCCTGATGGTGCAATGAGCAAGGGACTCACATCTGAGTATACCCTTCCACGCTTAGGGTGGACAAAAATATTTACAACAAGGGGTGGTGAGGGACAGAGTCTCTGAATTAAACAGAATACTCTCACCCAGTCAAGAGATCAGGGCTAGATCCAACACCGTTTTTTAGCTCACTGCACCATCCCAGTTTCAGAACCTGGCTGTATGCAAATTAGTCTGTTCCTGTCCCAGTGCATGATGGGAACAGGGCAAACCAAACTACAAAAGCCAATTCTTACACTGGGAAGGAAACAAGCTACCGGGGACCGGTTTCTGGCATTTCAGCCTCTTCGGCCCGGCTTGCTTGAATCCTGATGGTGCAATGAGCAAGGGACTCACATCTGAGTATACCCTTCCACGCTTAGGGTGGACAAAAATATTTACAACAAGGGGTGGTGAGGGACAGAGTCTCTGAATTAAACAGAATACTCTCACCCAGTCAAGAGATCAGGGCTAGATCCAACACCGTTTTTAAGCTCACTGCACCATCCCAGTTTCAGAACCTGGCTGTATGCAAATTAGTCTGTTCCTGTCCCAGTGCATGATGGGAACAGGGCAAACCAAACTACAAAAGCCAATTCTTACACTGGGAAGGAAACAAGCTACCGGGGACCGGTTTCTGGCATTTCAGCCTCTTCGGCCCGGCTTGCTTGAATCCTGATGGTGCAATGAGCAAGGGACTCACATCTGAGTATACCCTTCCACGCTTAGGGTGGACAAAAATATTTACAACAAGGGGTGGTGAGGGACAGAGTCTCTGAATTAAACAGAATACTCTCACCCAGTCAAGAGATCAGGGCTAGATCCAACACCGTTTTTTAGCTCACTGCACCATCCCAGTTTCAGAACCTGGCTGTATGCAAATTAGTCTGTTCCTGTCCCAGTGCATGATGGGAACAGGGCAAACCAAACTACAAAAGCCAATTCTTACACTGGGAAGGAAACAAGCTACCGGGGACCGGTTTCTGGCATTTCAGCCTCTTCGGCCCGGCTTGCTTGAATCCTGATGGTGCAATGAGCAAGGGACTCACATCTGAGTATACCCTTCCACGCTTAGGGTGGACAAAAATATTTACAACAAGGGGTGGTGAGGGACAGAGTCTCTGAATTAAACAGAATACTCTCACCCAGTCAAGAGATCAGGGCTAGATCCAACACCGTTTTTAAGCTCACTGCACCATCCCAGTTTCAGAACCTGGCTGTATGCAAATTAGTCTGTTCCTGTCCCAGTGCATGATGGGAACAGGGCAAACCAAACTACAAAAGCCAATTCTTACACTGGGAAGGAAACAAGCTACCGGGGACCGGTTTCTGGCATTTCAGCCTCTTCGGCCCGGCTTGCTTGAATCCTGATGGTGCAATGAGCAAGGGACTCACATCTGAGTATACCCTTCCACGCTTAGGGTGGACAAAAATATTTACAACAAGGGGTGGTGAGGGACAGAGTCTCTGAATTAAACAGAATACTCTCACCCAGTCAAGAGATCAGGGCTAGATCCAACACCGTTTTTTAGCTCACTGCACCATCCCAGTTTCAGAACCTGGCTGTATGCAAATTAGTCTGTTCCTGTCCCAGTGCATGATGGGAACAGGGCAAACCAAACTACAAAAGCCAATTCTTACACTGGGAAGGAAACAAGCTACCGGGGACCGGTTTCTGGCATTTCAGCCTCTTCGGCCCGGCTTGCTTGAATCCTGATGGTGCAATGAGCAAGGGACTCACATCTGAGTATACCCTTCCACGCTTAGGGTGGACAAAAATATTTACAACAAGGGGTGGTGAGGGACAGAGTCTCTGAATTAAACAGAATACTCTCACCCAGTCAAGAGATCAGGGCTAGATCCAACACCGTTTTTTAGCTCACTGCACCATCCCAGTTTCAGAACCTGGCTGTATGCAAATTAGTCTGTTCCTGTCCCAGTGCATGATGGGAACAGGGCAAACCAAACTACAAAAGCCAATTCTTACACTGGGAAGGAAACAAGCTACCGGGGACCGGTTTCTGGCATTTCAGCCTCTTCGGCCCGGGACAGACTGATTTGCATATAGCCAGGTTCTGAGCTGGGATGGGGCAGTGAGATAAATAACGGTGATGGATCAAGCCCTGATCTTTGGACTGGGTAAGAGTGGTCTGCTCAATTCAGACACTCTGTTCATCACCACCCCCTTTTGTAAATCGCTATTATATCAGAGGCAAAGTCTGGGGTCAGCCAGGTTTCAGTTAATAAAAGAATATCAGAATGATCAGTGACCAACAATAAAAAAATGTCCTGCTGATGTTTCACGAGAGAGCGGGTGTTTAAATAAAAGATAATCAAGGAGTGAGGGTGGGGAGCAGGCTCCACCTGGCTGTAGGGGCCAGTGCGCGGTGTAGTCGAGATTTCTCCAAGGGTAATGCAGTCTGCCAAGATCCCTTGTCTCCTAGCCCTACTGCACATATCCCTTGATATGTGACCAAGGCCTTCATTGTAATTCAGAAGATCATGACGGGAGTATGAGATCAGACGGCCAGCATGCCTGGCCCCGGGTCCCGTCCGGTCGCAAACGGGCTCGCCTTTGGCGCGCCCGCTGCGCTTCCGAAACGGGAGGACCATTTTATGCCTGTGAGGGCGGGAGGGGCCGAGCACTAGACCGCTCGCCTGCTCCTCACCACACCCAAAATGGCGCCTGAAATGATAGACCCCAAGCAGCACCTAATCGGCTGCAATGGGGAAGAACACACTGTCAAGGTGGGTAGTTAAGATTTACAGCGGTCAATGCCAGAGCAAGGAGCACAATCACCCAATTTGAACAATTCAGCAATATAATGCTAGATACGATAGCAAGTGCAATTAAAATTATGGTTAGAATGTCGTAAGCTCAACACACGCTCACATACAGGTCCCGGCTTCCGCCTCAGGACATCCACGTTCACACTGTCAATCGGTAAACACCTAATATTGGTATATTTTACTACTAAGTCACAAGTGCACTCGCCTTGCAGACAACAGGGTCATGACTTGAATGGCACAGCAAATGCAGTGGCACGGGGCCCAAAAGCTGTCAGAAGGCCTCTAAACACCTAATATTGCAATATTTTACTACTTTAAAGGCAGTTACATTGCAGATAAAAGGTGCTTGATTTGAATGATGCAGCAGGTGAAGTGGCACCGGGGCCAAAGCTCTAAGGACTCCGATAAACGCAGAATACTGCTACATATTACTACTAAACAGACAGTCACAAGTGCAGTTATCTAGCAAGCACTAGGTCCATGATTTAAATGGTGCTGCAGGTGCAGTGGCACCAGGGCCAAACGTTGTCAGAACTCCCCTAAACACATATTGTTATTACATCAAATTATTCTATTTCCCTCTTTCATTTTTCAAAATGCTGCTATTACTTACCCACACTATACCACTAGTAACAGCACAATATATTGCCTTTTTGGACATAAACAAGTCACAACACTAACAGATTTTCTGTAACTTATATTTTACATCTAGTCAGCAAGCTACAGCGTACAACAAAAAACAGCTTATTATTAAACATATAGGCAAAACGTGATGCATTTACCATTGCTTGTTACTGTTACCTTACATAACATTGGACACAAGCTCTTCAAAAACAATTGCTTTTCTACCAGTCCCACTTGACAGATCCTTTTGAAACTTGGAGGGACACAAATCCCACCTGTTCCCAACATTCTTATCCAGCTGCACCCCGTTCCCATCACTGGAATGGATACAACTTTTACACCAAACACCTTTGGTGAACATTTATCTTAATTCTTAGAGGTCAGGAGTTTATCGTGTTTAGAAAAAATTTACGATGTTTAATTTTCTAATGGTTAAAACAAAAATACGTTATTCCTGTGTTGTGAGTAGATATAATATTATATTTAGTTGCAGAAATATGTGATCTATCAGGGTTTGGAGATGGGGGGGATTATATGACCAATCAAATCCAAACTCATCAGTTAAACGATATTTGCTGAGAACACTTGAATGCTACCATGGGTTTTTACTAAGTATCTATTGCCAGAACTAAAGCACAAATAAAACACGTTAGTGTTCATCCGCTATGCAAGTATACAGTAGTAAAATAGGGTTGAGTTTATATAATCTTAATTACAACTAAGCAACGCTCGTGTGCTTTTGGATTCCATATTCAGGTTCCTGATTCTCAAATGAGGATCTGCAAACTGTGTACACCTACAATATAAGCTGCAGCACTTTATTTATTCAGCTTGAGTTCTGCTCTGTGGCGTGGGTCGAGACATTCTGTATTGTACCTTTTATATATCACTTACTA
This sequence comes from Lissotriton vulgaris, assembly GCF_964263255.1. Classification (NCBI taxonomy): domain Eukaryota; kingdom Metazoa; phylum Chordata; class Amphibia; order Caudata; family Salamandridae; genus Lissotriton; species Lissotriton vulgaris. The sequence continues at coordinate 1,849,493,131 of NC_141694.1, read as the reverse complement.
CACTTATACTGGGCGCTGAAGTGCCTGTTAATGCTACACCGTGCGGGGTGGGTGGTTTGTATATTCTGCTACTTTTGAGCCTATGTGGGAAACATTTTTGTCTAGTGCCTGAGAGGTCCTCTTAACATGTCTTGCAAGTGATGGTGGAAAAAAGTGTGAGAAAAATCATGCACAGTATAAAATGACTCGACAACCCTTTTAGGAACTGTTAAAGAAACTATGCACTCCATATGTGTCCTATACAGCAGTAAAGCAAGCACAGAGGCACTGTTAATCAGGCATAGGTTAGTCTGAGGGGGGGCGGCTGTACGGGGGAATATACTTAAACCTGCATCACACCATCCTACTGGGCAGTGGTCTCTAAGGCACGTGAAGTAGTTCATCCAAGGGGTTCGCCTTATTGTAATCCAGCTAGTCATTAGAGCAGTCTCAGCTCCTCGGAGGCTCCATGCAAGGGCCTCTGTGCCACCCCATGGTTTAGGCCTCCTTGGTGGACTCACTATTTGATGTGCAGTCATGCATCGAATCTGCCGCCTCAGGGCAGCCAGCAACCACTGGAGTATGCAGCACACACAGCAAGCATCCGGAAGGCGCTGTGTTACACTCTCCTGGCCCCGGATAGCCCACGGCCCTAGCTCCAAGTCAGCAGAGCGCGAGGGTTGCGGTCACCATCTTGCCGCACTGGGTTGATTCTTGAGCCCCTGTGAGCGCTGCGACGCTCCAGCAGTGGGTCGCCACGTGTGCTGCAGCAGCAATACCCCCTTCCAGGGGCTAGCTAGTAACTGCAGGGCCACTAATGTCGGTGGGCCCAGTCGGAGCATAGAGACCTGCTCAAAATAACATCTTGACTCCTTCCCACACTTTTCAATATTTAGTAACTAGATTTTTTAAGCCACTAAGCCTTGATTGTATAGGTTATTTATGTGAGCACAGAGATGAGAAAAAAAATTGTCTTGTTAATTCCCCGAGCGCACAAAACACCTGCGTGGCATGACACACAGAATGACACACACATCACCCATGCTCTGAAAATGGTCCCATTACACTGTTTATAAAGAGTCTCCCTCAGACCACGTGTCCTAAAATGCGCTTCCTGGAATATGTCATTTATAGCGCATTGAAGCCAGGCGCGCCTACAATGCAGAAACTTGTGGTAAGGTGGAGTCCCCTTTCCGAGAGCTGGTTTATGTTCTGTATGGAGAGCGTGATTTGTCGGAGTGTGCTCTGAGGGCAGCGGACAGGCACCTATAACTGAAGGTTGTAAAACCGTCCAAATAGGTTTCCTTGGCAGCCCTATTTTACTTCCTTAATCCTGCACAACCTATCACAGATATAAGAAGCAGCCGTTCTTGTTCTTTGCACATTGTGTTAATTCTTGCTGTGTTGTGTTCGTGTTGTGGGTCTGGGGTGGGCGCATCACTCTTGTTCTACGCGCTTCCCTTTGTTTTCGTTTTTAAGGCGATGAACAAAGACGAGAGCTGTGCCTGCTGTGCTCCGTATCGCTGTTAATTAAGGAAGCTGACATTTGTTGACAGATCCCAAGCGTGGACACGGGGTGTGCGTTCAACAACACGCCACCCTCTTTACAGACAGAGTGTCCGCTCATGTTTAAGGTACAGGGAAAATGCTGGTTCCTTCAGGAGAAAATCCCTGGTATCTGCTTGGGACTAACATGCAGTCAAAACATACCCTTGCCCTGCCTGGTATAACAAGCATTGGAAAGGGCATTAGATCTGCTCTCCACAAAAAAAAAAAAAAAAAAAAAAAAAAAAAAACAGCACTGAAAGCGATTGCGTAAAAAAAAAAAAAAGCCCGCGAGTGGTGCGCGCGTGCGCCACTGCAGGCATATGTCTTCAATTATCGCGCCCGTGTCGTCACGATAATTGAAGACACATGGGCTTTGGTGCGCGTAACAGACACCAATAGGCCATGGGCAGAGCTATGCGACCGCCTATGGCCTATTGCGTGTTCTTTTAAAAAACAGCACGCACGCAAAGCCCAATCAAAATGGACCTAGGAAATAACACGCACGAGCTGTGTGGAATTTCCAGGTCCATTTTTTAAACCCCTAGAAAAGGGCTTTTCGCTTCGCTTGCGAGCCCTAAAAAGGATGAGTGATGGGGGAGAACTCCTGGCATGTCCCTCTTCTTATCAGGAAAAAAAGGGGTCAACATTGAATTCACTTTTATCCTGGCTTACAGGCATTCCCATTCTTTCAAGTACTGTAAACATATAGGGCCATTCGAAAGAGTCAAATGCTTTCGCCATGTCCAGAAACGCACATCTACTTTCCTTGAAATGTTGTGTCCCTAGTAGGTACATATATGTGGAGTTAAGTATGGAAAATTTTGACTTTATCTTAATATTTCAGTGTTGATATTTTGTCCTCAAAATTCTTCTTTCGCTATTCAGGGTGCACGCCACAAAAGTAGATAAGAGCTTACTAGGGAGAATGAAAAGTGGGAGGATTGATATAAAATAAAGACAGAGAGAATGGGAGAGGGATTAGGGAAATGGTGGAAAATGAGAAACATGAAACCAGAGTCAAGGAAAGGAGTTGGAAAACGAGAAAAAGAGGGGAAATGAGTGGGAAAGAAAATGGTAGAGGGAGAAAGAGAACATTTTGTGGAGTGGGAGAAAAAGGCAGAGAGTAAATAAAAAGCTGGTATGATACATGGGCAGCCACAGAGAAACCAAAATTATGATATATGCACTAGGTTAGAATGTAAGAGTGGAAGTGAAACGGACTAAAGAAAGGGGGGAGGATGAGTGCCAAAGAGAGAAGCTAGTTGATATGTATGGGGACTGAAAGAGATAGCAAGGGCACATATATATACAGGAGATTAAAGGAAAGTCTGCACTTAGAGGGATTTCCTGTAGCATGTCAAGCAGATTCAGGGCACATTTGCGTTCACAATATAAAAGTCAAGTGCCAAGCTGTTGTGGACTCTCAAAACATCACAGGCAGAGAGGTTTCTGTGTAATAACAGAAGGGGGAAATCTGTGAAAGACTTGGTGTGTAGAGCCACAGATAACTGTGGTTTAACTGAGTTTTCAGATGACCTAAGGATGGACAGAAACCCAAGGTGACCAGGTAAGTCTGTGATTTGAAAGTATGCAAGAACTTCATAGATGTGCAATTTATTGGGATTTTCATTGACCTGAAAATGATGTAGAGCCTCAGGGTCCTACAGTGATCAGGAACTTCAATGACAAATATCCCTGAGAAAGAGCCTTGTTGGCACCTGAGCATAATAAATAAATAAATGACAGCAGGAACATACATACCACAGGCTGAGCAAGAACCCTGGAAGCAAACACAACGCCTTGAAGACTGAAGCTAAGTAAGCGATATGCAAAGGAAGTGAGGGTGAGCAAGGAACCCCAAGTACCGGAAGACGTAACGTATGCTCAGGAACCTAAATTGAGCTATGTCCTTAAAGCACGTGCTCAACACCAACCACCCCCTCTTGTGATCATTGAGGGTAAGCTGCAGCTTTACAGGTTTGGTGGTGACTGTGAACCTCATTCACAGGGTGAATAGAGCACCAAGAGAATAAAGGATAAAGATAAGCTATGTGAAATTTCAAGGTGAACATTGTGCTGCAGCAACTGAATGTGTTGGTGACCTTTCGGGTAAGAGTGAACAAGAGTGGATAAAGATATCACGACCAGACGATGAGCTGCGTTTCAAAGGCACCTGAGCCACAATTCAGAGAGGGAATGATCCCCACTGGTAAGTGGGCAGTTTAGAGACCTTGAATCAGCAGCACCCATGGCTCCCTGGAGGGTAAGCAGAAGCCTCCAACCCTGAGGACGATCATGATCCTCTGGGATCATGTTGCTTAGTGGCAAGTAGGATTCCTAAGAATGACCACCAGTAGTTTTAGGACTTGACTGCGAACAAGGGGATCCAGACATCAAAATGTGAGCAAGAGCTTGGTGATACATGAGTGAGCACAAGTTTTAGGAACGTGAAGATGAGGAGATTTTTAGCGAGCGTCAGTCCACATGGACGAATCCTACAGAGACTCAGTGAGTGTGGCTTTGGGGGCACGGTTCTCAGGTGGTTTTGTTCTTTTTTGGAAGGCCGTCAGCAATCTGTTTGGTCCCCACCCTTCTCAGCGGATATTCCATTGCTGAATGTTGGAGTGCCTCAGGGCTCAGTTTTGAGCCCAACTCTTTTTAATATTTATATGGCACAATTTGCATCCCTAGCAGAGAAACACAGGGCTAAAGTTATAACCTATGCCGATGACTCCCAATTGTTGTTGACGAATGAAAAGGATGAGCCAACCAACTGTCATGCAATACCGCCAAAACTGAAATTATTTTTTGGGGACACTTGTGATGAATGGCGGAATTGGTGGCCACAGGATCATGCAAATACAAAAGAGTAACTGTGGGTCTAGGCTGAAAAAGGCCTTAAAGTATGTCTTGTGTGTTATAAACCCTCACCTAAGTGCATCCAAAATATCAGTGTGGTATGCAACAGGACATCTGCACAGCGTGTCAGGTTACCATCAGTTAACTAACCTGTACCGCCCTTTCCATAATTTGGACCACCACACAGAGTGGAGAGTCCTCGTTGTAACCACTTCACCTAAATCTGGTCGTGAAGTGAGTAGGACCCGCTAAGATGTTGTGTAGGCAAGGTATTGTTACTAGAAACAGTGCATAAAGAAAGATGAGTGAGAAAAAGTGCTCAGTTAAAATTGGACGCAAAAATTACTTTATTCTATGATCGTACACTTCCACAGGTAAAAACATGGTTAGTGCAAAGAGCCAGTGGATTCAACAAATAACTACTGGCTGGATGCATCGGTCGACATGTTTCTGCAGATTAGTGATCCTAAAAGGTATCTACTGCTTCATCAGGACCAATTAGAACTTTGCTACTGTTTCAAAAAATGTGTGAGAGTGAAAAAACGAAAATAAGAGAAAGATATCACCTGATTCTTCCTCTCACTCCTCCTGTGTAGAAGATTGTCGTCCAAATGCAAGAGACATCCGGACAGAAACAAGAGAGACATACAAGGGTGGAGATAACAGCAGACAATTAGTACCGTGATCTCACATGCAGCCATTCACACGTCATGGCTCATATACAAATCATTTGGACATTTAGTTATTCCTCCTCCCGCTCACCTTGGATGCGAGAGGAACGTGCTTCTCCTCACCTGGCTACAGCTCAGGTTCTAGGGGCACCGCTCTGTTGATAGAGAAATGAATGTAACAAAAGAGAAATGCTCCCTGACAGCTAAGAAGATATACAGTGACTTGACTCTGTGGTGTGTCAACTTTGATAGTGCTCGCTTATGAAGATGAAATGATCGCGAGCACAACAACCAACTCTTAAACATGGTATGGGTTGACCAAGTTGCATTCAAGGATCAGCCTCCACCATCCAGTCCTGTTTCCACTGTGAAGAATCTGAGTCATGCTTGACTCTCATCTTTCCCTGAAGTTGCAGGTTCAATCTGTAGCCGGCCCGTGTTTCAGACTTTTAAAAATGATGAGGAACTTGTTACATTCTCCTGTTTTTACATTATTACTGTCCCTTTAATCCTAGTGGAATGTTGGTGACTCCACTGTGTGTACATAGGAATGTAAGAGTCAGTTGCAGCTGAGCTTCTCTACCAGTGACATCTTAGGGTCTAATCTACAAATAAACTACAAAGCTACTTCTGCTTCCTGTGCTTCTTACTTACAAAAGTGGCGACGAGGGAGAAAACAACCCATCTGACCCTTTGATGTTCTCATCATTATAAAAAAAAAAAATTCTACAAGGAAAAAGAAAACCAGAGAAACGTTTCTACAGCAAAAGAACCAAATAACTTCTTCAAAACGATTTCCAGGAAAAGCAGCGTCTCATGCAGTGAGTGTTGCACTTAAACCTTATGATCCCAGCAAGAGGTCGATCATCGTGGTGGATGCGAGTGCATATGGGCTTGGAGCTGTTTTGATGCAAGGAAAAGACAAATTTGAGTGGGTGGTAGCCTTTGCCTCACGAACATTGAAAGGTGCTGAACCTTCTTACTCTGTCATCGAGAAAGAGGCTTTAGCTTGCTTTTGGGGTGTGAATTATTTCAGGAACTATGTCTGGGGCACTAACTTTGAGTTGAGAACAGATCATAAACCCCTTGTTGATATTTTTTCCACTAAGGGTGCAGGGAAAGCCACGCCTAGAATTGCCAAGTGGATTTATAAGTTACAAGAATATGACTTTTCAATGGAATACGTACCTGGAATCAAAAATGTCAATGCTGATTGCCTATCTCGACTTCCTATTGGAGGTGAAGATGTTGTGGTTGAACAAGATGAAGATTGGTCAATTGCTTCTGTGGATGAAGCTTGCAGTGGTGCTATAAGTTTGGAAGTATGGAGACAAGCTGTTCAGGATGATGTGGTATTGAAGGAGGTAATTGCACGCTTAGCATCACCATGCAATAATTTTTCTTGGAGTGATTCTGACTTGTCCGAATATAAAACCGTTTGGCCTGAACTTTCTTATGACCTTGTGGTGGGTGTGGTTAGAAGAGCTGACAAACTTGTCGTACCGTCTTCGTTACGAAATAGGTTACTGGATCTTATGCACGAAGGGCACTCAGGCATGTCTGGCATGAAAAGAAGATGTAGGTGTGATTTCTGGTGGCCAGGTATTGCCCAAGGGAGAACGGCATGGTAGAAAGGTTCAACCGTGTTTTAAAAGATTGTATACAATTAGCTGTGTCAGGTGGCAATGATTGCAAAGTTGCTGTCAAAATTTTGGTTTGGAGTTATAGGAATACTCCACATTCTGCTACCATGGTATCTCCATTTCATCTTTTGAAGGGGCGCTCTGCTGGTAATAAGGTGACTCCTGCATGGATGCTCAAGATTTCTGCAGGTCGCAATTATAAAGAAAATCTCAACAGTAGGATGAGCTCTTACCAAAAGAAGTATGTGGACAGGCATAATGATAAAATTATGAAACGTGTATGTAGTTTTCAAGTTGGTGATTTGGTGAGATCTTCTCGTTTTGGGTTATCCAAGGATGGTTCTTCCAGATGGTCTCGTCCCAAGAAGGTGTTGAAGGTATTAGGTAATTGCGTTCTGCTGGATGATGGACAAAAATGGAATGTATGTAATGTTGTTAAGTGCAATGATTTAGAACGTGATCTTTGGTTGGAAAAGGGGTCTGGTTCTAGTTCTGTTCCAAGTTCTGTTCATTCTCCTCATGTTCAACCCACGTCATCTGATCTTCCAAAGGTGGATGTTTCCAGCTCCAGAAGATTGTCAGGACGTATCATTGTGAAACCTGTCAAGCTTAAAGATTATTTGATGTGACTCTGTATATATATAGAATGATCCTGTATGTCATTGCAATGTATATAGTTTTTTTTTATTATTTGTTTTTTTTATTTAAGAAGAAGGATGTGTTACATACATTCTCCTGTTTTTACATTATTACTGTCCCTTTAATCCTAGTGGAATGTTGGTGACTCCACTGTGTGTACATAGGAATGTAAGAGTCAGTTGCAGCTGAGCTTCTCTACCAGTGACATCTTAGGGTCTAATCTACAAATAAACTACAAAGCTACTTCTGCTTCCTGTGCTTCTTACTTACAAAAGAACTTCCTACCTCTGTTGCCATTGTCCCATAGGAAGACAGTAATCCAAGCCTTGATTATGTCAAGGCTGGATTATGCCAATGTATTATACCTGGGCATCCCAAATTATTTATTGGGACGTCTTCAGGTTGTTCAAAATGCGGCAGCCAGAGTGGTCTCTTTGGTAGGGCCTAGGACCCATATGGCAAGTCATTTAAAAACCTTACACTGGATTTCAGTGAAAAATAGGATTGACTTTAAGTCTCTGGTGCTGGCCTTTAAGGCTCTCCATAACAGCGGGGCTCAGTACATCAGAAAGAGAATTACACCCTATATTCCAGCCAGGACGTTGAGGTCATCGGTACATCTGTTAGTGATGCCAAATTGTTGTAATCTCACCAGTTGAACCCGTCCGCACCCACCCCCCTCCCTCCCTCCTCCTTGGTATGCCCCGCACTGCTTCTTAGCGTGCGAGTTAGAATGTTCATGAGGTGAGAGTTTTACCGCCAAGCTGGAAGCACCTATTACTTGTATCTTGAATAAAATCGTACTTTACAACTTATATGTGTAGTGGCTCGTTACAACATTTTCTGGCGACGAGGACGAGGAGCTGAGCCAGGGTCAGTTGGTGTTTTCCCCCTGGATGAATTTGAAGCTTGTGCGGAGTTGTGAAGTCATAAGAAGGACTCTCAAGTGTGCTGGAAGATCACTGGGCAGCAGACATACCGGTATCCGGGCTGAACTCAACGAGGTGTCCCCTAGGGGGGGGGACGTGTGATTCTCGACTCCGGAAAGAAAAAGGTAGTCGGTGTGAAGCCTCGGTGGACGAGCTGGTGCCGTGTTGAGAAGAGAAACGTTTCTTCCTGAATTGAGGTCTGCTGGTGTTGGTGGATCGTGAAACCAGTTTCCACGGGGAACGTGGAAGTAAACGGAGCTGAGCCAGGGCAAAGGGTGTGCTCTCCCCTGGGATTGTTTGAAGATATGATGAAACGAAGTAATGACCTGCTCCGGGCGTTCGTTAGAGTTTGAGTTTGAGAAGAGGAATTAAGCCTGAGTCTAGGTGATTTGAAAGAGGCAGAAGTCCGCGAGGTTAGCAGCCGAAGCCTATTAAGTGAGCGGAGCGGAGGGGGAACGAAATTCCTTGGTAACTGTTCCCACCGCGTTGAGAAGTTGACGTAATGTGCCGTGGTGGCAAAGAAGAATTTTGAGCACGGAAAAAACGCGGAAGTCCTTACCTGACGTGAGAAACCTCTGCCCGACAGCATCGCCGTGATCCCTCCCGGCATCGCGTCACTCGCATGCAACACGAAGCAGGACAAAGACAAAGAAAGAGGACAACTGGAAATGTCCTTGAGGGTTCCGCAGACTGAGTCGAAGCTGGTGGAGGTGGCGGAGTATCCTGTGTGTGAACCGAACCTTGGATAAAGGAGGCACAACGTCGTGGGAGAAGGCACTAAGAAGAGGTGAGAAGTGACAAGCGGAGAGGCGTGTGTGGCAAGCTGTGGCAGTCCCCAGCCGTGTGGGCATGAAGTGCTAGCTGAGATTCAGGGAGAAGAAACGGCGGGGGGAAATCGACAGAGGAAAAAGAAAGGTTGAAACACGGCCCCTGCTGTTAGCTGCGCTGAGGAGACGGAGGGTTTGTGTTTCACCGAAAGGTGTTCACTGACAGAATCTGTCCCGAGTAGAGAGCCTGTCGGTTGGACTACTCACCCGTGAAGAAGTTGAGGTATGACATTGCGAGGTGTTGTATTTCACAAGAGGAAAATGTGAGATAAGAAAAGTAAAGTGTTAAAAAGATGAAATCTGAGAGAGTTATTCCTGCACTTCCTGGAGATATAAGGAAACAAAGGCATCCAAGTAATTAACTGCGTAATGTGGAGTGTACCCGCGTGAAAAGCATTGGATGAAAGCATTTCCCAACTGGGAGTATTGTGACGTTTCTTGGAATTTGAGAGGTGAGCCCCTGAGAAATTGACTGTGAGGAAAAGTTGAGAAGGGATTTGTGTCTTCTGGTCTCCTAAACAGCGAAGTAATATCTTGTAGTTGGACTGGCGTTAGTGTCGGTTGCTACGGTTAGTAATCTGAACAGGAGCTTGAGTGCACTGCCACCTTGTGGGCCATTCTTTAAAACGCACGCTCGTCACTATCACAGATCGGAGGAAATAAGTAAATAAATAATAAATAAAGGAAAAAAAATAAATAAAAGGATAGGACTGTAACTATTGAAAGACGTGGGGTGGTTTTGGAAAGGATAAAGGAGAACCAATAAACTCATTTAGTTTGTTTGAGGAGAGAATTAACTTCGGAGGAAATCGGAGTGGCTGAAAGTGGCACCACCGCCAGTCTGAGAAATCTACATTCCTGGTACTGAGACAATTGGAAACAGTCAAGTAGGAGGATCTCTCCACATATGCATGCGTGTAGGTGCAAGTTTACAGAGAGTAAAGATAGCACCACGAGAGGTATTAATCAACGGTGAAGAGCAGGGGAGGCAGTTTACTCGTGCCATTCGTGAAACGGAGATGAGGCGGTGTTTTTCAGCTGTGTGAGGGAGTGTGGAAAACTTTTGTGTCCTGAGCTGGAAACCGAACGAAGGCAGCGTGGTGAAGCTGTGTGAGGACATCTCCGAGGGGCTAGGCGCGCAGTGAACTCTAAGTGGAAAGTCTTACCCAGATTTGAGGAAGAGCATCTCATGTGAGTCACTATATATTTTTCGTGGATCCCTAACTTGTGCGGGTCAAGGATCAGTAAGCCACAGCAGTTGTGAACAAAGCACATTGAGGGATCTCAGAGTAGTGCAAGTAACTTGACCTTCCCACCAGAGCCTCGATAGAAAAGCTCTAAACATAAGGAGGATAGTAGGATCAAAGCATAAAGAAGTCATCAGAAGAGGCACTATGGGAAAATTATCGCATCATATGCTATTAACAAAAAGGGAGAAAAAATTGGTACCGCAGATAAGGAGGAGAGGGAGATGGTACGAGAAAAAATGCATAGTTTTTGTCATAACCATTTCTGAGGAGAAGGAGGAACCCGTGGAAAGAGAGAAAGTGGAAGAAAAATGGACTATCTGTGGCGAAGGTGGAGAATGGATGGCGAATATTAAAAGAGAAGGGAGAGACTGTAAGGACGCAGAAACGAAAGGTCGGCAAAAGGTCTTGAATTATGCAAATGTACAAAACAAAAGAGAAAGAAGTGCCAAAGTACAAAGGATGAAAATATGCCGAGAGAGGGGAGATAACGAAGTGGTGAGAAACAAAAACGAAGCAAGACTGAGGCATACCATCAATAGAAGTGGAGAATTAAAGGGAGCTGTCGCAGATTCAGAGTCACAAAGTACAGTGATGGACAAATACAAGTGGAAGAACGATTTGTCTTTAACCATAGGAAATGAAGTGAAAGCGGCAGACGCAGGAGGAAACTTGATATTGAAAGGAAAAGAAGAGACAGAGTGGTATTACATGAAGAGAAGTATGAAATTTAAAGTGAATAACGCAGAAGAGGTGATTGCAGCACAAGAGGAGATGGAACGAGGGAGAATAAGTAGAAACAAAAATCTGAAAAGTTCTGAGTCCAAGATAAGGTTGGCTGTAAACAAAAGTAACCCACTCACCAGATTGGAGTATTTGAAGGTCAACACGTATCCATCCTTAGGCCTGGAAGTAAGAAGAAGAAAAGCCTGGAGGAACAAAAAGAAGACAGAAACCGCGAGGGTCAAGAGCAAAATAAAGCGGAATATGTCTGAGGAAAAGGATGTTGGAAAAAGGATGAGAGAAAACTTTGGGAGAATGAACAGGGAACATGATATACTGGAAGCAAAGGAGGTGGTTAAGGAGAAAACGTACGGGGTTGCACAGTACACAAGAGGAGTGGACGAACTGTCCAAACCAAAATGCCAAAGGGGTAAGATAGCGCGGAGCAATGCCGCTAGGGTTGTTTACCAACTTAGACCGTATAAGAGATCTGACCCTCACTCGAACCTGGACAGAGGAAATCGTCAAAGAGGGAGTGAGAATTCACTCAAAAACGGACCTAGCCAGCACCCTGAAGGTCTGGATGGAAGAGTCCATTGGCTCCCAGAAGGCTGGGAAGAAGTTGGGTTAGGGCTTACCAAGGACAAGGCCAGATTTACTAAGTTTATCCCGGGGGCGAAGTTGAAGGGAAGTCCAGTTCCCGAGGAGGCTGGTACAGGTGAAAGTGCGAGAAGCACAGGCACGACGTTCCACAGGAGAAATTATGAGAGACACAACGACAAGGAGAATAATGAGAAAGTAACCGTTCACAGGGGCAAGGTCAGAAGCAGTGAAATATGGTCCAGGAAACTTCCTAAGAAAAAAAAAAAATAAATAAATAATAATAAGCATATATTAAAAGGAACAAACGGTTCAAGGGATCTATGCTTGCCAGCAAGGTGAGGAGGTATGGGTAACGGAGGACTTCAGCAAGTCAGTAGAGAACATTTTGGTCGAGCGGTTCCTGAGGACATTAATTCAGAGTACCATTAGGCAACAGTTCCTCTTCCTTACCCTCAATTTAAAACCAAACAAGGTTGTGACACAAGGAAAAAAAAAAAAAAAAAAAAAGGGGAACGCAAAGGAGGGCAAATGTTGTGCTCTCAGTTCGTACAAAAGCATCTTATGGAACAGAACAGTCACCCACTCCGTGAAGAAAGGAAAAAAAAAAAAAAAAAAAAAAAGAACGTGGCTAGGGACCACGTGGAACTATCTGCCCCATCTCTCAGCATCTTGGCCGCCAGATGCGGTGGTGAGCATCACCTTGATGACGGAAGTAGCCAAATTCAGAAGAGTATGGGGAGACTGTTACCTTTTCTCGGGAAGACTGGGTCGCTAAAACAACTAACTTTTGTAGTGCAAGTATCTCCTACCTTACTAGACTGGCGCCCAGCTGGATCTCCACCCTCCCTTCCAGGGTAATGTGAAGAGAGCCTCCTGTCTCCTGATTTGGGGGGTCCAAGTCTCAGCGTCTATGTTGTTCTTTATTTGCAAGTTTATGGGGGTCGCTTCACCCTGTCTCCTTTCTCCACTTCTCAGTCCTCCCTGTTCTGGTCCCTGGTGCTTATCTTCTCTCCCCCCCCCCCCCTTGTCAACCCTTCCGTTCCCTCCTTGTCTCTTCTCTGGGGTCCTTTCCTTCTCTCTCTTCTTCCTTCCCTTCCCTAGCCCGGGGCTTTGGGATCTCTTTCCTTTGCTCTCCTTAGGGGGGAAGGTGTGTTGTAATCTCACCAGTTGAACCCGTCCGCACCCACCCCCCTCCCTCCCTCCTCCTTGGTATGCCCCGCACTGCTTCTTAGCGTGCGAGTTAGAATGTTCATGAGGTGAGAGTTTTACCGCCAAGCTGGAAGCACCTATTACTTGTATCTTGAATAAAATCGTACTTTACAACTTATATGTGTAGTGGCTCGTTACAACAGGGTGACGTTCCTTTCAGGTGGTAGTGGGAAGACTATGGAACTCGCTGCCTCTTTCCCTCAGACAAGAGCGAAAGCTTCTTAGCTTCAGACCCCAACTCAAGACCTGGCTGTTCCTTCAGTAATTTTGCTGTGCAGGATTGTGAGTGCCAACTGTCTCTCTTTTCAATGGGGGACCTCTTAGCGCCGGGACACTCCTTGGAGTAGCCGAGCGCTTTACAAATTCCCCATAACATTAACACATTGGAGTTGCAAAGAAATAATGTTCTTTTCAAGTCTTGGCCAATGCTACAAGCCCAGCACACTTTAAATATTGTAGTTTACCACAAACATCTCCCCAAGATAGCCCCTCTGATACTAACCAAGTAATGAAGGATGAAAGTTTGATATTCGCACGTGAGACACTTTTTAATGTTTCATTCCAATTCAATCTCGCTGAAAGTTGATGTGAGAATGCAGCAGCTGATCCGGTAAGGAGCTTCCCATCTCACGGACAAGCAAAGTCACAGCAAACTGAGATGAAAATGCGAGCACAGGCAACATGATCCCATTGGAGCCAACGAAGTCCCCACCTAAGGGGGAGGGGCGTCACAATAACGAACGTTTTCATTTTCCCATTTACTTGCATTGAAGTACAGAGGAGGAAAGGAACTCCGGTGTTTACGCCACTCGTACAGCTTTTCAGATGGGGAGAGGGCCTTCTAATCCTGGCACCCTCTCTGCCCCCGTCACCTGTGGTGCTGACACCTGCAGCCCTGAACTACAACTCTGTGAGGCAGGCAAGCAGCGGGAAACCGCTCGCTGCCTGAACTGTAAAGTGCGCATGCGCATTGGGTGGGCTCGTGCGCTGCGGGGCGGCGCGCGCCTGAAGTCACTGTGACCCTCCCAATGAGGAGAGACCAGGCAGCTCGGGGCCCCATTGAGTGCCACAGCCGCCTTCAGCTCTCCAGCGGCCCCGGCGCGTGCGCTGCCGCTGAGGTGCGTTGCGTGACGTCAGCGCGTATCGCGCGCACGTCTCGCGGCCCCAGCGCCTCGTTAGTGCTGGATACCTTGGCCGTTTTCTTTGCAGTTGGGAGCGAACAAGTGACAGCGGCGGTGGCGGCAGGTACTGGGGGCGGAGCCACGACTGGGGTACGGGAGGGCAGGGCTGGGAGCAGAGAGGTGATGTTTGAGGGGGCTCTGAGGAAGGTGGAGCAGCCCAGGAAGAAGAAAGTGGGGGAGAGTGGGAGCATTGTGGAGGGAAAGGAGGTGGGCGGAGTCTGTGGCAGGGGTAACACCCCCTAACTGGAGCAGTACCCTTCTCGGATGTGAGGGGTGGCATCACTCCTATATTGCTCATAAATTGACCAGAGTTAACACCAACGTTTATGGCTTACACTCACACACTAATTTGCAGCATGTCCTGATCCAGGTTTTCCACTGTGTCAGGGTTGTGCATCCGTGCACTTACAGGAGTAGTACCACCGTGCACTGCAAGTGTTGAGGACTCGCTCACTGCCAGGATCTGTACACTTGTGTGCAACAGTCCCCGCACACTGCCAAAGTTTTCACACACATACACTGCATGGCTAGCTCAACCCTGCATTGTTAGCCCTCTACACCAGCAGAATGCAAAAAGTTCCACCACTTACATACCCCCAGTTGCTAGTCCTGCACACTCTAGCTCTACCAGGATCCGCAAACCCATGCACTGCCAGGTCCAGCACTGTTGTTTTACTGAGAGGATCTGCATGTCCATGCACTGCCAGACTAGCACTACCCTGCATTACTAGTCCTGCACACCCGTACATTGAAAGAAATCCCATGCCCCCTGCATTGATTGCTAGCACTGCATTATACCAGATCCCTACTGTCATACACTGAGAGGACCAGCACAATGCACAGGATGTACACGTCCATATTCTGCCTGAAGTAACACCAGTACCGCGAGTGCTACCACAGTACATCGCAGCGGTCTGCATCCTCGGACACTATCATGGGCTTCACCTTTCCTCCATGTACACACACGCACTACAAGTAGCAACCCCCCCCCGTACACAAGCGCCATCCCTCCACACTATCGTGATCTGTACCCTCCATAGACGGCTAAGACCAGCCAGAATATCTGCATCTATTTACAGTGCCATTAGTCATCCCATTACTGAGCCAACATGTATATGCCTATCCATACCTTTGGCAGGATCTCATACTTGCTTCAGATAATGCCAGGGGCATACCCATAGCCATTATAGAATTTCAGGATCTCTGCTACCTCCACTCTCCCAGCAGCAATATGTTTTACAGTGAAGTAGTGTGGCTCACTGGTTAGAGGCGGCAGACCCGAGAGCAGAGGACGGCCCGGGACCAGGGTTCGATTCCCGGCGCAGCAGGTTTCTGGACCAGGGTCAGCAGACTCGATATTTCTCTCGCCTCGGTGCCCACTCCGATCAGCGATCACACTCGGCAACTCTGGTCATTAGCTTGCCTCATCTTCACTAACGGCCCCACCAGACCGCCGGGGATGCCTGGTCTCACCCTGGAGATACCCATTAAGGGACCATCTCTCAGGGAAGCCAGGAAGGGTTTCGCAGCGGTCGAAGCGCCTTGGGACCCTCCGGGTAAGTAGTGCGCTATATAAATGCCTATACATTTACATTTAAATTTACACTGCTAGAATATATAGATGCCCTGTGATATGTCTGGGTCAGCACCCCATAGACCAGAGGTCCTCAAACTGGGGGGACGCCCCCCCCCCCTCACCCCCCGGGGCTTTAGTTTTCCCATGGGGAGCGCAAGACTCTGGCCAAAAGGAAAAGTATGCTAATAAAGGTGCTTTGTTTTAAGTGGAAAACAAACGAGCGGCAGTAAGCTGCTCTGTAATGAGTGATCACCAACATGTTTTGTCATTTATATCCAAGCTGTGAGTATGTGTCAAAAGGGAAGGGACTCCAAATATTCTTCAAAAACCCCACCCCCAAGTCTGATAATCACTCTATGGAAACTTTTACATGTTAGGCCTGGTTGACCAAAATAGTATGTTTGGCAATCATGTATTTGATTGCATTTTTAAATGCTTAACAACCCTTAGGGCAATGTTTAATTAAGTCTAGACATAGTTAAACATTATCAATTTGAAGGAAAAATTGTGAATAATTCGGAGGTTGGTCGGACCATGTTTTGTTTACACTGAGGGGCGTGGGATTAAACAGTTTGAATACCACTGCCATAGACTGTCAGGAGCAGATCTGGCTGCACAGGGCAGTACTATCCTCTCTTATGTTGCAGGTACTCTTCGCTTAGTTCATTCTCAGTCGGGATCTCCAGCTATACATTCAAGTAGCTATCCCACGCTGCACGTGGCTGGAAAATCCAGTATCATTATCACCCTCCCATACATTTTAAAGACTAGCATCTTATTCACTGACAAGATCTGCACACCCATAAACCAACGGGAAATGCCTCACTGTGCATTGCAAGAGACCGGACCCTGGCACGCTCTAGGTATTGGACCCAACTCTTGTATAATCTCAGGATTTATATCACTATTTATTACAAGGGTCAGCATCCTCTCCCTTCAATCCGCTGCCAGTACCCTGCACTCTGACAGGATCGTAACACTCATACACTGTTACGTGCAATATGTCCCATACACTGCCAAGCCATTTTTCCTTATGCAGTTCCAGTATCACTAAGAAGATGTGCTCCCTCTAAACTTCACATTGGTAATCCGATTTCCACAGTCTGCTAGTAGCTGCATTGCCAGGAGCTGCCTAGGGTAGAACCAGTACCCTGTCAGAGTTTGCATCTACATGATGGAGTTGTTAATATGCTCCTGCTCCCTCCTCCTATCTTAATGTAAGGTGCGAGAAGTTTGGAGAGGGCTAGTTAACAGCCCCCACAGCAGCATGTATTTCGCTCTGCTCAGTGATGCAGGTGTTCGTGGGAAGTAGAAAGGGGAATAGAGAGCTGAAAAGGAAAGGATGAGGAGAGCTAGGGATATATGTGGGGTTGGGGGTGGGAAGGCCAGGAAGGTCTTTACCAGACAGAAGGTTGGAGGACCAAGGAGAAAGACCGCCAAATGAGAGGCCGCTCAGATACACGCAGTGCCCTAATCTGCAGCAGTCTTTTCCTGCCGTTTGGCAGGCATGGCACTACTTGTTTTGAGGTTTTTGGAGGCAGGCTAGGTCTCCAGGAAGCCCATAGTGATGTCCCAGAGCAGGGGAAAAAGAATGAAAATACCTCTCTCCTGAGGCTGTGCGGGTACAACAAAAAGAGGGTCAAATAGGATTCCTACTTTTTTAAAAATAAATTTTGCAGGGGCTTTTGGAAAAATCACACAATTTTTCCAAAAATCCCAACTGTGTGAATTTTTTAGAAACTAGCAAAAACCGTAAAATGCTAGCGGGTGCAATGCATATGTTTATTGAAAAAAAACAGGTTACCATAACTACACAATGAACAGGGTGACGTTCTTCACTGCGTAGTTGGATTTAGAACATAGTTTTCATGGGAAGAGCATTGTTTTTGTTTTGCTAATAACTTTGGTGCTATTTGAATAATCTTCACAAAACTTTCCAATAAAAAAATAATCTACAACGCCTACCTGGACAGTTTTTGGACGATCTGTCAGTGGGGCTGAGTAAAAGGGGAGGGGGGTCCCAAAACACATATACACACACCCATTTTACTTGCTGCTGCCCCCCCCCAGCACCCACGCACAGCTGAAGAACACTTAGAATGCAAATACGATCTTGCTCAATGTTAAAAAACAATTCACTGAGAAAAACAAAGGATAAAATGGTGTTATATGTTGGTCTGTAATAATATACAAACTAACGTTTAAAAACCAATGTAACGGAAGGCTTCAAAAAGTCATACAATTTTTACTAGACCTGCAGGATTTGTAACTTGAACTATCGAATCAATCTAACTGTAATGTACTTGACCCATAAATTGGTCTCATTATGTCATCCTAGGCAAATATTTTGTTTTGCTGAGTTACCCTTTTCTTCATTATCACTTATAAGAGAACACCTTCCAAAATGAGAGTTGAGCATTCCTGCTTTACAAAAACACCTACTTGGTTTGATTTAATAGGCTAAACGTTTGCTCCATGCATATTAAGAATCCATCCCACTTATAGGGTACACATGACCCCTGACTTGCCTCTTAGTACACAAATAGCATTGCCATCAGTGCAGGGGCAGGAATGGTTCTCAGTTCATCTTTAAAAACTCAATTTTAGTAAATCTATCACTAAAACATGAGGTGGTAGTTCACTGTCATTTACAGACAGGACATTTTTAATTCAAATGGCATTAAACATTCCCACTAACATGCAGTTTTACTTATAACACTATACGCAACATGGGTGCAATTTTGTAACTTTCTTTAAAAAATGGGCCCTTAATTAGGTCTGGAGTTAACCAATTTTTTATTAAAATTCTCTCTCTATCTGTCTGTCCATTGACTGGCTTCCGCTCTTTCACAAGGAGCACACAAAGTAGTTCTGTTCAGTGCCAGAGACTACTGTGGAGTTTGTGCTTTTTGAGACCAAACATATTATTGCTTTTTGCCATTGTTATAATGGTGAGGGCCTGGCAGCTCCCACACCGTTTTACAAAAACCATATGCATTGACAAAGCCAAAAGGCTGTCCACCAATGTCAGACTTATTGGATAATTTAATGTTTCCCATTATCTTGTTAAAACTGGGTGCACTGATTTTCCTTTATGAATATTTTTGGGAAATACTAGCATGCATTAACGCATTTTACTAAATGATGCCTCAAAGAAATATTACCTACAATTTCGCTGTTATTTAGCAAAAAAAAAAATCCCTACCTGCTTATTTTTTGTGAACATTTTATTTTGAAAGCAACGGATCCTAAATCTTGCTTTAAAGCTGCTGCAGATATTTGTATCTAATTAGAGAGCATTGCGGGAATATTGTATGTAGCCTCAAATTGGTAAACTGTGCAAACTGGTATACACGTTTTTACACTTGAACCACTGGCAGTAGTGCAGTCCGAGCTTACAACATTTCCTAAAAGTGCTCACACTAATAAGAAAGGCTTTTTTATTAATGAACCATAGGTACACGTTCGAACATTATTAACATATGGACACAAATAGTACCTTAACGGCAGACCTCGCCCTTCCCTGATCCATAATGTGGTACTGTAAACTGGCAGCCACAGGGTTTGTGCTGAAGGGGGTTGAGCAGACATGTCCCAAGGAAAAAGAATACTCGAAAACATGTTGTCCTTGACCCAAACAATATGTCCTGGGTGTCGGACTATAGGAATTCCACACCCCTGGCTGTTTATGGTAGATGAAATGCAAACACGTTTGAAGATCTGATTAATTATTGAATGAAGTCTCTCTTGTAATATTGTTTTTCCTTAAGGAGATGGGACTTGGAGTAAAGATCATGTATGAAAAATAGTTGTAATCTTTTGTGGCTGCTTATTGGAGAGCTTCATTTAAAAACGTTATAATTCTTTATATTTATGCATTAGAGGCCTTTCTCCTGATGTCTTTTGATACTATAGCAAATGACAGCTTGTCAGATTTGTAAAAAGGTTTCTACAAGTGAAAATCTGTGGTGATACAGCAAGGTCTCCTTTTGGTCTAACTTGCAGTAGCTTCAGTGTAAAATACAAACTGATCCTGTGGAGCTATGGTCCTGCTTATCCTCTCGGAGGATATTTCTTGCTGCATGTGGATAATAGCTTTTAGGTTAGCAATACTGTTCTTGGATAAACCGTAGAGTAGGGTGTTTTCTCGATTGAGGTTATTAACTCTTTAGGGTTTGTACTGGGAGGCACATGAACATTGGAAATTGGGGTATTTATTTTCTGTTGAAACTTAGTAAATGCTGTTGTGAACTTAGTTTTGTATTATATGTGAGAATCAAATGCCGCTAAAGGACTTGGTGTATGTGTCCAGCATGGGTTACCTTCAAGTAATAACCCGTGTTGGACATGAATTAATGATTCTTTATGATGGAAGAAAATAAATTCTGTTTTCGCTCCATCTGCTTCAAAAAAGGCTAAAGACATTGTTGGTTTCTAGAGATTAAGGACTTGAGAGCCTTTCTGTCTTTAGTGGATGAGGCTATTGAATCGAGCGGGAGCCAGTCTCTTGTTAATGAAGTGGAATTTCAGACCAGGTACTAAGATTTCTAGGAGAACTCTACCAAAAATAAGTCATATTGGTTATAAGTCCATTCCTCAGAAACTTCACAGACTGAGCGGAAAGCTAGGAGAACCTGAAAACATTCAGACCGTATGACAATTGACTGTCATGGTGCTGAGAGATAATGATGGATAACCAGTAAAAAGGAGCCACTACCATCAGCAATAAGTACAGCATCTCTCAACACACCTACATGGTCACTGATTGATTAACTGACTTTGATTGCGACCATGAATGAACTTTGTTCCTCAAATGCCTTTGAATTGTAGGTGAGTAGGAAGGGCTGCGGAAACTGCCCAATTCAGGTGTTTTGCAATTAAGGCATAACTTTCATCAGAAGACAATTTGATGTTTTTGATTGTCTTGCCAGTTCTCCAGGGCCTGCACATGTGCAGGCACACCTTGTATCAAGCATTGCCGTTGTCTCTGGAAAAACAGCAACCAGATACTTAGAACAAACAGTCCAGGATTTCCCTTGGATGCGGTTGTTGGTTTGAATGTGTATATCAGTCTGCACATCTATATCTTGTAATAAAATGATTTGCAATGCAGGGTTACGATCTTCGTAAAAGATTTAAGTTTGTTGAGTTTTGCTACGTGGAACTCCGCGAAGTTACAAAAAAACGCTGCGAAGTTCCACAAGTGGCGGAGTGTAGTGCAAACTGCTGTTCGCGCTGGTCTTCCTGCCGCTCGAGTAGAAATTCAGTGGATGTACAGAATCGCACAGGGCATCCCAAACCTGCCACACCAGCTTTCCACCTACTTCAGTCCCTGTATGTAGATATGTGGGAAAATCAGAGCCTTGATTGAATCCAAACCCTGATAGAATATGAGCATAATCAGAGAGGTTGTCATCAGAGCCCCCAAATGAGAACACTGCTCTAATTTGTCCCCTCACTGCATTGGGTCAAAAGTGACACATTGATTAAAAAAAAAAAATCCGGGCAAGTAGATTTCTGAATCCTCGTTTCCCTTGGACAAGTAGATTATGTTTTTTAAAATTCAATACCCCTCTTAAGGCCTTAACAGTATTGTTTGACTGTATAACCCATGTTACTCTATAACTGAACTGTGTTGCAGATTTAAATACACCAACAAGGTTTACTTTCACACTGCTAAATCCCAATCAGTAGCCAGACACAGCAGCTGATTGCACGTGTTTGATTTGTCTGTTATTGCTAAGGGTGGCGATGGCTGCACATTGGGACCCTGCTGCCGGGGGATGATTGCACGTTTGCGAGAGGTTACAAAATGAGGGGGCAGAGGCAGTCGCAGTTTGGGCTTCATGGGGAAACTAGGTGCCACCAACATTTTCAGAACAAAGATAAAAAAGAATACATTGCCTTGAGCCTTGGTACTAAGGGTGGACATCCATCAAGACGTACCAAAACAGGATGTCCACTGGGTGATCCACTCCCGCTATCTGTTATGTTACGTTAATAATTCTTATAATGCACTCTGGAACTTAAAAAGGTATTGTGGCGCAAGGTAAATAAATATTGGGGAAACCCATGGGTCTCGCCTATGCAAGAGCTACTGGATTTGCCAATATGTTTTAGTCATGTTTTACACCATCATTGTTCAGCATTGCTAAGAATTTGTGTGGTAACGGAGTGATGTGGAGTAAGGTAGAGCAGAGTGGCATAGATTGGTGTAGAGTTGAGTGCTGTGGTGTGGAGTGCCCTGGAGTAAGTAAAGTGGAAAGGTATAGCGTGCAGGGTATTAACATATGTGTTTCCACAATACTTCAGAATGACTAAAAATTTGCTTTATTTGTGCTTTTCTAATTCTGATATATATTGACATATCTGCATAGTTAATTTACAGACATTTAAACTTTGTTCTGTGCTAGAAAAAAAATAACCTTGTACATCCTTCCTTAATCGCACCCCCAGTAGCCAACATGATTGTCACATAAACCTTCACACTTTGAAGTCAGAAAAAGAAAAGTAAGCACCAAGCTCCCTGGAAGACAGAGCCTGATATTTGACCTCTGTCTTTGAATGCACAGAAAATGTGACAAGATAAGAACAAAATGTAAAGGCCTGTTTACAGATATCCAGTACCAGTGAAATATTACAGTAAATAAGGTTTGGGCTATTGAATAGATGAACTCAAGCTGTACAGTCTAAAACAAAGCCAGCAAATAGAAGCCAAGCAAATGTGAGATACAAACCACAAAGCCAATGGTAAGCAGTGGGTGGAATGCACTCCTAGGGAAGCTTTGCGAATGTCTCCAAGATGTCATTAGCAAACCAGAGAGGTAGACTTCGACCCAAAAAGGTCTAACTCCATGCCCCGGGCAACTTTTTGGGTGGAAAGTCAAGTCTTTAACCCCTTCCGTGCGGGCGGTTTTCCCCGCCCATGCTGACTCCGCCTTGCGCGGGCGGAGTCATGACGGAACGGTTCCGTCATCCGCACAGCTCACCCGTAGTGCATGACGGAACCGTTCCGTCAGCAGCATGGAAGGGGTTAAGGCTTTTTTACAAGGCAGTCGTATCAACATTCATTAGAGAGGTCGCAAATAATTCAAAAGCTGGGCTGCTTGAACTGAAAAAGTCCTGCTGCCCAATTTTACAAGGCGGAACTTGGTAACAGTGACCAAATGGACATCAGAGGATTTTAGTTTCCTATATGGAGAATAATGTTGGAACTGACTTTGCAAATAGTGAGGGCCACAAAGCACTAGGCAAGGCGATTTTAAAGTTGCCCTGTGTGGAGACTTGGAGACAATGCAAGGTATTCGTTAGGAGCCACCAAAGAAAAAGTTAACTGAGACGGACGATAACTGATACTACTAGAAGGCCAGTCTTTCAAATGTGCTGAAGCAGTTTGAATATCTCAGAAGATTATTAAATAAATGACGAATTTCAGTAGTTCAGGTGACTAATAATTGTCATTGTCACTTGAACCATTAAAGGCCTATGGGAAAGTGGAGGAGAGTTTGTAGTTAGAAAGCAAAATAGGTTTTTGCAGCATGTCTATTTTTTGAAAGGCGGTATTACTTCAAATGTATTTTTCTTTTCAAAGGCTGGAATGAGGAAGTGAATGCGCAGGTAATTGCTGTTACTCCTCAAGTTTCCCCCAGCTATGGCACTGTCATTGCCATATCATATGGATGGGCAGTCACTCAGAGTAAAAGGAGTTCTACATTTGGCGAACCCCCCATCACAGTGTAGCACTTTGTTGGTGAGAAACACATCATTATTATGTACAGCTATGGCCAAGTAACTTGTGACATAGATCTCTTGTAACAGGAACGTGCTAGCATGATAAAACAAAGAGCAGGTTGTTAGGTCGTGGCTTCACCCAGGGAATTTGCACCCTACAGTATTCTTGATTTCAGAAATATCTGAAATATTGAATACGTCCTATAGCTGTAATGTAATCAGAATGGTTCTGTGCTGATGCTCAAACATTTGCTTGGAAGGTGGAGAGCATTTTCGACTATCTCTAGAGAGCGAGTTTTTGCCGGTTAGCAGGACTCTCACAGCAATTCATGATTTTAAATAGGGTTCTGTAATGTACCAGATATGACTTAATCTACGCCATATAGTACAAGATTGTACACCTGAACGAATGTACAGCAATCTGTTGCCTCCCCTGCTAGTTTCATGTTATATAAATACTATTACAGACAGTAGGTACTTCGAAGTTTGGGTTTGAAGATTTATCAACTGTTTTAACATTTTTTTAATCTTTGCCTTTTTTTGGCTTGAAAAGGGTGCACAACTTTCAAAACTTAATTATTCAACTTTTGTGGTCCCTCTTTAACTCCAACCCCCCCAACAGTAATCAAACCCTTCCCTCTAACTTCACTCACCTTCCCCGCTCCTCTTTATTTCTCAATTACCTTGGCTTCCGGCCTAAGTTTATATGTCTGCTTCTCCATTGCTCAGAATTGACACCGCTTTAGGAACTGTTGTGTTATAATATAATATAGGATCCCTTTACTCCATTGAGAGGCAGTTAGGACTATTGAAGCTCTAACCAATTGGAGGCAGATTCCCCTAAGCAATATACTAATTGTGTGGTATTGCCTCAGAGACCCAGAAGTATGTGCCCTGGGGCAGTTACCATCTGGTACCTCCATATCTCTTAAATGTGGTTTAGGATTTCTTGCCAGAATACGGAAACATTTTGCCCCCCCAAACAAAATGTGCATGACTGTTTGGGTTGCATTTTTGCCCCCCTCCCTGTGGGTGCTTGTGTCCTTGGGGAAAATGAGTCTTTCAGGAGTCATTTACCATCGGAAAAGCATTTTATAAGTTGTTTTTCTTGGTGTGCTTGCCTTAATTGACTTAAAATACTTTTGATTACCTCGCCGTACATTTACCAAGTCTTTGCCTTTAATTTCCCTCTGAACAATGCTATACTACTTAATCTGGTACTCCCATGTCTATTTTCGTGTTCCTTCTCTTAATATTCTTTTTTATTTTATTTTTTTAAAAAAATTTTTGGGAAGACCTTTATTGATAAAAGTTACACTTACATTCAAGCACATAGCCCAAGGGCTCAAAAACGTATTGCATATCAATAAGGCAAGTCCGTCGGGATCCAGTATAGGAGCAATGAGGTCTAATTTTTAAATGAAATCCGAAGGATAAATGACATCAGGATAACAGAAGGCAACATATCGGTTCCGGTCACATGAAATCAGGAGAGAACAGTGTGCAATACGAAACATTCCCAGAACCAATCGCGCCGCGATCGAAAATTATCCTAAGGCGCACAATTCGGGAAGGATGGCGAGCAGCAAGCAATTAGCAAAACACAGTGCCCCGTCCATAAGAAGCGAGAGTCTGTAACCAGGACGATAAAGGACACAATATGCAGACAATCCCCAAATCGCGCAGAATCCCCAAACCCAGAGAAGAGAAAGATATATAAAAGAAAGAAAAATAGAAAAGGAGAAGAAGATAGAAGGCCATGGAGACACAGAGGCACAAACAACACATCCCATCCCCCACCCTGCATACCAGCGGAAGGCCACGGCCCCCCCCCCCCCCCCCCCCATTAGGCATGCCTGTCGCCCCAAGAAACCCCACAAGAGGGAGAAACGGAGGAGGGCCTTAGCACCAGCCCCTTGTGCACCCCCAACCCCAGAAGCAAGGGCCCACTTAAATAGTACGCGGGCATCAATATATAATCACCCCATCCACCCGCGGTCACCAGTGCAATCCATAAACCACTCCAGCATCCAATTCACGAATAAGCGACATGAGTGAGCAAAAGTCAGCCCTGGCCAGTACGGAAAAGAGTCAAAACTGAGTCCCAGTTGCACACAGGTGGTATCTGCAAACACGTAGTACCCGGAGGGGCAATCTCAGATCGAGCCAAGAACCAAAGGAATAGTCCAGGAGGGTCCCCCCGAGGTAGAATCACATTCCACACAAAGGCAGGGTGTTGGCATTCAGGCAGGTAGGCTGGCAATAGGAAGGAAAAGGGATAAACAGAGTCACTGGTCTTGTCGTTGTGCTCCCCGGACCCTCCAACATGCTTCCTGCCCACCTGGGAGACCTCGGCCATGACAACCGGGGAGCATTCGGGCTCGCAGTCCACAGTGCACGGTACCGTATCCAAGTCTTTCACAGCAGGAGAGATGGTAGGGTGAGAAACATGTGCAGCCGCCCGCAGATCTTGCCACTCAATGCGCCAGTCTCGGAGGGCCAGCCAAACATCCATTAGCGTGGGCGCCATGTTTGCACCTCCAACGCCCAAGGACTTCAAGCCACACACACCAAAGAAAGTCGTTCTTACCGGTGTCACGGCAACATCAGCAAATCGCGGTGTGTGGAGAAATAAAATGAGGCACACGCAGGCTCCTTCAGATGCGCAGCGCTACACGCCTCTCACCACGGTGCAATCAGAGTCCGGTCAGGCAAGCCAATCCGCCGTCCGATCATATGCTCGAGGTTGCCGTGGCCAGCAGAATGTTCTCACCGCGTTAGCCAGTGCTGCGTTGCGGCGACAATCCCAGGATTACAGGAGAGCGGTTTCGGTTTCACCACTCGGGTCGCCGGGAATCAATGGCCAATGGAGGCCGGTGTTGACGCTGTGCGGGGCGGCTACTTCGCTACGTGAGGTCCCGGCTCGCGCTGGAGGAAAGGCCAGAAATTTGCAGGCGGTCTTACTCGGCCGTCAGAGGCCGCAAAAAGATCGGAATAACGCGGTCAAGCTCCGCCAAGATTCTGCTGCACTGGGCCGTGGCTGGGGTGCAGGATCATCGCCAGGATAGTTCCGGAGGTGAGGGCGAGCCGAGGATCCGGGCTTCTATGCGGCCATTTTGGCCGCCGTCTTGGCTCCCCCCCCCCCCCCTCTTAATATTCTTAAATACCTGTGATTAGACTATTGGAGCCAAAATGTTTAACATACATTTGTTAAAAATGTGGTTGACTCCTTTGTGACTGCTTCTTTTATTATGTGGAAATAGGGCTAAGTGTCTCTACTGCATGTACTAAAGCCTATTTGTTTCTTGTAAATTGTAGTCGGATTTATATTGTGTGAATGCTTTTATTCGCTTTTAATGAAATCAATCTGAAAGGGTTACAGTTTCCCTCTTTCTACCTCTTAAAGTATTTCCTATGTATTCCTGTAGAGAAGTGCATGTTGTTGTGTATTGGAGTGTTGGATGATGGGTAAAGTGGTTAGACCTCCAGATGTAGTGACTTAGTCCCAGATATCTAACACTGTTTTGGTGGGTGCCGAGATTTATCTATTATTGAGCCTTTGGCCTTTAGCTGACCATTCAAGGTCCCCTCTGTGATCTATCCACAACCACAGTGTCCATAAACAGACATTTTTTATCTGACTCTTTAGCTGTCCATTCGATGATTGTGGAGGTATTATGCAAAGTAGTCCTATAAGGGGTTAAGTCATTGTAGATTTCTGTTTCTGCCATTATCAATCTTTTACGAACTCATGCTTATCATTTTCCTTCGTACATTTTCTAACTCCTCTCTCGGTTATGTTATGTTATGTTAGTATGAATTTGTAGAGCGCACGTTCACCCCGGGGTTTCTTGGTGCTGTGTACCGCTGGGGAACCCGTCCTGGCTTTCCCTGTGAGATGGTCCCTATTGGGCATCCCCAAGGTGAAGCCAGGCATCCCCGGCAGCGAGGGGGCCGTTGTGGAGATTAAGCAAGCTATTGCCCAGAGTTGCAGCGTGGGACCCATGATTAGAGAGGCACCGAGGCGAGATTTATCGAGCCCACTGACATTGGTTCCGTACCCTGCCGCGTCGGGAATCTGCTTCTGGGTCTGCCGCCTCTAACCGGTGAGCCACACTTCTCCACAGTTAGGGGAGTGGGAATAGCCTGAAAGAGATATAGTAACCTAGGAAGCTACCTGTATGTTACATTTAACTATCAAGGAGATTGCTAACTTAAGCCATTTTTGAGATCTTCTAGAATTTGGTTTCTTAAGGACTACCAGTTTTTCCTTGGCCATTTTATCCAGGTCACTCGTGATTTTGCCTTCTAAATATGTAATCGGTTCTGAAGCCCATCGAAATGCGCTTAGTTTATCGATATCGTTCTGAAGTTCATTTGAGATGGGTAACATCTCACAATTGTGCTTGCTAATCTTGAAATCTGATACTTTTTCCAAAAGTTCTAGTTAGGTCACAATTGCCCAAATTTGGTCTGTTATAGCCAACAACACATTGGTGGCGAATAAGCAGAGCTTGTACTTCTGCAGAGCCAAACTAGATGCTTTAGATACCCACACTTCCTTGAAACCTAAGTGCCAGTGTCTCTACCATCAGTGCAAATTGGAGTGGGCAGAACGTGCTTCTCTGTTTTGTGCTCCTATCTCCTTCTGTTGACTCTGACTTTTCCCTTTAGGCCTTTTAGTTTGACAAGTTCAGTTTGTAGATGTCGCTAACAGGTAGAACAAGCTGTTTGATTTTGAAAGACCTATTCTAAACTTATGAATGGGCTTATATCTGGCCCACTGCTTACCATTGGATTTGTGGCCCCCCTCATTTGCTTGCTACTTATTTAAGGACAGGCCTTAGCCGCCTTGTGTTTGTTCCTCTCCTGAACAGTGTCTTTTCCTTGTTCATTCAGCAGTCCAGGAGAGTGCATGTGTTTTCTAGCTCTCACCGTTGTGTACTGCCCTTCAAATGATCTCCCCCCGCTGTGTTGCTCCCCACCCCTCTAAGCTTGACTGTAAAAGCAGAGCAACTGAGATTTTTTTCTGGTGTATGGCTGAAAAGCACTTTAAGAATTGATTTTGTTTTTCCCCCTGCATTCCACATACTGTGTGAAAATGCATGTTTTGTCACACAAAGGCTTAAATGATGCTGGGCGAAGGGCCATATGTACAACTCAATCTGCTGGTGTCTGAGGCAGAAGTTGTACTAAGCATGACTACTCTCATGGTTGCCCATAAATCTGGCCCCCTGGGCTTCTAAAGATAACCAAATGGCTTCATCTTCGGAAAGTAGAGTAGGCCATGGCAAGCATTTCCCTTTACATCATGACACTTTTATATATTTTCTTTAAACTCTTTTTATCTATACTACTATTATAAAGCGAGAACTGTGAACCTTTGAGGCGGGTAAACTCGGGAACCACGGCGCCAATCCAAACACCCAATACATCATTGGAATTGTCAGGGTCTGCAGAGTGACATAGGCTATATACCACCCCAAAAAATATATACGTTCCTTAAAAAATATACGTTCCAAAAAAAAGTAGTCCCTTGGAAGTAGCGCCGGTCATGTGCGCTAATGACGTGCGTGCTGACATCATTCGGAGCTCTAGGAGGAGCGGCGGACAGGAGCGCGGGGAGGAGCGGTCATCTTTGGCGGACTGGAGCGGGCTGAGGTAGGTCAAGCAAGGGGAGGAGCGGTAAACTTTGGCGGACTGCCTGCGTGATACCTGATTGACTCCGGAGGGTCAAACAAGGGGAGGAGCGGTAAACTTTGGCGGATTGGAGCGGGCCGTTTGGAGCGCGGGGAGGAGCCGTAAAGTTTGGCGGACTGCCTGTGCGAAGCCTGATTGCCCCCAGAGGGTCAAGCAAGGGGTGGAGCGGTAAACTTTGGCGGACTGGAGCGGGCCGTTTATAGCGCGGGGAGGAGCGGTAAAGTTTGGCGGACTGCCTGCGCGAAGCCTGATTGCCCCCGGACAATGTCGGGGCGGGCTGCTAGTTAGTATATAATTGTCACATGTCTGCAACATTGGAAACATCATAACATTACAGTATGTTATTTAACCACAGTCACGGCTCAAACATCATAGCAGCAGTTTGGAGACTTATTCTTCCCCATTCTCCCACCCACCCCTCACGAGCCCCCCATCAAGCATGTGAGTTTCCTGTGTGAAAAGAAGTTGAAAAATAACCCAGACCATTTATAAAGATTGAAAACATTAAATTCAATTTACAGATTTGGAATGACATACATTGTTAGCTTTTCCTTCAGCTTTTTTAAGTATTTAATTCATTTACTTTTTTAAATAATACACCCAAAAATTGACAAAACCAAGAGCTTGGCATTATAAATGCAGGCCATGCTGGTTTGTGATTGCTTGCTTCATGTTTGGATGTAGTCCTATATGTTTGAGAACTTCCCGATAGGAGCATCAGCGAACACAACCGCACTGCTTCTTTGTGCCTAAATTTAGGAAGATGTCCAATTCTCTGGTTGTTGCCAGATCTCTGTCTCTCTCTCTCTCTGGCAAAGCCTACCTGATCCAAACAAATTTGATAAATCACCTATTTGTTGAGTCTATTTCTAAAGATTTTGGTGACATTTTTTGTCTGTTTAACCCCTTCGATGCTGATGACGAGCTCAGCTCGTCATCAGCTACGGGTGGCGTGTGCTGATGACGAGCTCAGCTCGTCATGTATCGCGGTAATAAGAAAATGCAGCACAGCACAAAAATCACCGCAGCAGCGATGCGGTTAATACGCAGTCGGCCTGAAGGAAGCTTAGTGCGTTAGGTGTTTTCCTTTGCCTAGTACTCAGAAGATTTCTTCTTCCGGCATCGATGGGGGAATGCTTTCAGCCTTAGAAAAAGAGTTGAAAACATTTATTTGGTGATTTTGTTTTGTGAGTAGAAGTCTACTGCTATGGCATCTGAGACTTTAGTTTTATTGGGCTTCAAACCTTTTAACAAGTTTAATCATTTGCTTTAATCATTTCATTCTGAAGCTCCATTTTGGCACACATGTGACCATTGTTGGATGGGAGTGATCCATATATCGGTTGCTGAAAATAAAAACTAGTAATTTAAAAATTGAATGAGGTCTTACTCTGCCGCTTTATTCCCTATTTTGAAATCTGGCATTTGTCATTAGAGGGATACTGCATCCTATATCATTTGGATCTTTGGAATACCATTTTTTGCCTTGGGTTTGAGTGTACAGCTGTCCTGTGGCTCCGATTGATAAAACTATCAATGAAGCTAGAACTCCGCAGTGCCAACACTTTAGTCCTAAGGATGGTCCTTCTGACTTTCTAACTGGACCGAAATGTAAACACTATCATCAATTGGACATATTCATAAGATTTATTTAGAGAACCTTTGTTCTGTGATGAGGTGCACTACTGCTCCAAAGTTGTTTTTAAGTTTCGCCTAGACAGCTCATGCGATGTCTCTGCATGACGTTTGTTTACAAACAGTGGGTTTACAGCCCACCCATAGCTTACAATTTGTTAGCTTCACCATCGCTCCTGTTGTCATGGCATGCAGGCGTCATAGCCTCTTCTTGTGTTTGGCCCTTCTCTGGAGCATGGGCGAAGTACTTGTGTTCTTCCACTGCTCAAGTTACTAGAGCTGCTACTTTTTTGTGTAGCACTCCATATGCACGCTTGTGCTTTCAGTCCTCCCATATCCCTGTAGCGTAAATTCCCGACCATTCCCCCTTAAATGTTGATGCTTTTCCCTCCTACCCACCTACCCTGCACTCTACTCTGCACCACTGCAAACTACTCTACTGCACCCTATACCACTGCACTTGATGCTGCTATGCTCTTTGCCACTGCATTCTAAGCCACTGCATTCTATACCGCTGTACTCTGCGCCACTGCACTCCAGTCTGCACTACTCTGCGCAACTGCACTTTACACCATTCTACTCTATTCAGTACCACTCTACTCTATGCTACTGTACTCTACTTTAAAGCAAACACAAGAAGATGATGGACTAGATGCAGAAACATTTCGAAGTTTCACCCTCAGTCACAGATCTGGGTTTAATCCATCATTGTTCTTCCGAACGATGATGGATTCAACCCAGATCTGTGTCTGGGAGTGAGTGTTTGAAAAGTTTCAGCACTCCGTCCATCTCCTTGTGTTTGCTTTATTTGCCCTAAGTTGGCAGGGCATGGCTAGGCGTAGGTTGCTTGTTCACTTTGCCACTGGATTCAAGATAGCCTGATGAGGGGTGTTACCCTGAAACCAGTCCCAGGATGATTGTTTCTGGTCCAGGGAAGACCTGGCTTGGCAATTCGGGCTGGACTGTTCCCATGAGGCACAGGGTCAAGACTGATTTGCATATGGCTGGGTCTGAACTGGGGTGGCAAAGTGAGCTAAAGAACGATGATGAATTAAACCCAGATCTGTGACTGGTAAGGAGTGTTCGAAAAGTTTCAGCGCTCCGTCCATCATCTCCTTGTGTTTGCATTGGACTCTACTCTGCACCACTCTTTGCCATTACACTCTACAACACTACACTCTACTCTGCACCACTATAGTCTACGCCACTGCACCCTTTGCCACTGCATTCTACATCAATGCACTGTATGCCCCTGAGGTGCCGGGTTTTTAGGGACCCGGTGGTGCCATGGGACCACACCCGAAGACCTCTGAGTTCTCCCTGTTCTGGACTTACAGAAACACAGAGTCTTCTAGTTGAAGTCAGAGATCGAGTTTTATTGGCTGCAACCAAGTAACATGTGTCCTAGAAGTACGACAGCACGGGCCGTAAGTTCTCAGGAGACTGTTCGTTTTTACAGAACCAGCCTTCTCCTTATATACATAAATAACAGCTGCAGGCAAGGATTCTTGAGTTTATGATATGGCTATACACATATTTCTACAATAATACAAAGAGCGAAGTCATGCTGGTCAGCACATATTTTAGATGTCCAGTTTGTGATGGATTACCCCGCCAGATCCAGAATTCCCATCAGATATCGATGAAACACCAATAAGGTCGGGCACCCTCCCATCATAAAACGGGTCATAAACAAGAATCATGGACAGGTGTATGTGTATGGAAAACAGGGTCTGTATGTAGTGAATGGTTTATGACATGTTGTGCCTTGATGATATCTTGCTCGGCCACTGGGCGAGGAGCTGCCCAAACAGGCTTGGCTGGAGGCAATGGAGTCAGCTCGGCCAGGTCATGGGGAAGTCAGCTACGGTGGACGTGTCCTTTCAGATCAAACTTGGTCTTAATCAATTGACTATATGAGGGCAAGTCATAAGATGGATGCCGCTTACAAAATGGAGTCTGAGGGTTCGGGACGGAAACCATGATTTAAGGGTGCTAGCATCACTCAATCATGACGCAAATGCATAGGGATAATGTCCTAATCGTTACCGGTCCGTAAATACCAAATTCGTCATGGTACGACGATATTTTGTGACACGAGTGTTGGACCCCGGAACCGGTGGAACCGCAGGGTCCGGAATTACAGTACCACAGACCCTCCTTTTGCCCTCATATTAGGCATTAACTCACGCTAATCTGAGTCCAAATCTGTATTGATGAATTCATGGAGATGCTGCTGTAGCATCATTCTGTTGCTCAATTCGTCCCTTGATACAGGCTTCCTTACACATGAAGTAGCGCAGAGGCCACATATTGCAGGAGCGCACTGCACAAACAGGCGGAACATAAACAGAACGGCTAAGATCATCCCGATGAAGATCAGAGTTTTCCATCCCCAAGCAGAGATCAGTTCCCAGACCCACCCTAGCAGAGACCAATCCCCTTTCTCCATGTGAAGGGAATCAGAGATTTTGTGTAATTTGGAGATGGCCTGGTACACTGTCGGAGCATTATCGGGGATGAAAATGCAGCAACTAGTTTGGATCACTCTACATACACCACCACGGTCTGCAAGTATGACATCTAGGGCAACCCTGTTCTGAAGGGTCATAAGTCGATCCGACTGAAACTCAGCTGTCAAGTTGCTAAGGGCACCGGCCGTTTCAGTCACGGCGGACTCAACTATCCTCGTCAATTGTCGAATGTTCCTGCTGTTCACCATAGGCCCCCAAAATGGCAGAAAACCCTTTGCGAAGTCTCCAAACTCCTGACCCGCGGTGTCGTCTTGACTCACGACACCCCTAACTGTCCTTGTCCGATGGTAATCTGCCCCGGCCGTGTAGGTGGGTGGCAGCAGAAACGAGATAAAGCATGTGCCCGAGAAGTCGGGGGGCAACCATGTGTAGGCTCTGTTATGGCAGACGAAATAGGTGCCTTTAGCGCCAAGAATGGAGGGGAAGTTCGGGAGGCAAATACGTATGTTTCCGTACATGTGCTCTTCCCCAACTGTGCTTTGGGATCCCTGCCAATACCTTGCAGACATAAGTGACCTCGGTGGGGCACTATCCAGACTGGGGAGGATTTCTTTGTTTTCTGGCTTTTATTCAAAGAGATCCCGTATTTAGTCACGTTCCAACGGCCGGAGGGAGTGAGTTCATCTTTAGGAATCATTTGATACGTATCAACATCCCTACTCATATTTCTTATTCCTACCACTAGTGCCTTGTTGCTGGAATCGCTCTCCGCGGAACGGGGCGGGTATGGTTCTAGGGCGAACAGGAACATGGTCTGGAAAGCCCACAGTGAACCGTAATAACTGAATGGTAGGATGAAGTATGGAATGCCCTTATCTGTCGTGTGCGGCATGAGTCCGCAGATCCAACAATTCGATGTGTTCATTATGGACTGGTGCTGGTGTAGGAGCTGGATAAAGGAGTTATTTACGAACTCTAGTCTTCTGGCAGACTCGTGTTCAGGAAGAGGGTGAAAGGAGTGTAAAGAAGCAGTCGGAGAAGGCGTGGGCTGAGTGTTGTTTACAAAGGTGATTTGAAACGTGGATAAGGTGTAACCAATCAAGAACATCATTATGCTACATATCATCAAAATACATATTATCAGGAATTTCTTCCTGGCCATTACAGTGCATATTCTTGTTTTAAAGTTCATGTGTCTAGCAGGTCTCTCTACCCTCGGAAACTCCATCCTCTGGTTGCTGCCCGCGGTGGGAGGTTGCTTCTGCCAAGATGTGCGCTCTGTCCAGTCCGGGGTAATTCCCTCAGACTGACCAGAACCGTTGACCTAGGCGTCCCCGGCTGCACTCCTCAGACTTCAACCGCGGCCCTAGCAGCAGAACCGGATGGCGGTTCGAAAATCAAAAATGAGCTAGTTCCCTGGGCGAGAGAGATGTGAAATCAAAAATAGTTCATGGGGAAAAAGGGAAAATCATATTAATTCGATTATGTCAGTTCCTTGGTCTTGACCTCAGATTATATCGTTCTTTTCCAGGCACGGTGTGATCTTCAAACAATGTTTCAGGTTCTGTAGTGTCCAACTGTATCGACAGATCCTTGCAAAATACAATTGCTCTCTTTGTCGGTACCAGTTCCTTTTAGTCGTGCATCGCTAAAGGGGATAAAACGAGGTATAAACTCAGTTTCGGAGTCAGCGACTCCTTGCTGGACCCATCGGTCATATGGAAGGGGGAGCGGGACCCTTTTGCAATGGGCGCCGTGCACCCAGTGTTTCTTCCCGTGGACACGTACTGCAGAGCGGGTGGACAGCAAAACCTGGAAAGGTCCGGTCCAGCGAGGCTCCTCGTTCTTTGTTCGTCTGAAGTTCCGAACCAGGATCCAGGAGCCAGGTTCGATGGCGTGGCCTGGATCGTCAGACACCGGTGGAGAGGAGCTGTGGACCTGTTGATGTAAAGCATGCAGTTTAGTTGTCAGTTCGTGCAAATAGTCAAACAGTGCAGGGTACTCTATCTCCCTGAGCTTTCTGGGCCTCGGTACTCCCCATATATTTGCTGGGCGCCCGAACACGATCTTGTGTGGGCTAAGTCCTAATCTGGAGTGGACAATCATCCTGGTAGACAGGAGTGCTAAATGCAGGGCGTCTGGCCACTTGAGACCTGTGCTGGCTTGGATCTTGGCCAGTTTCAATTTTAACGTGCCGTTATAGCACTCTACCAATCCTGCCGATTGGGGATGATTCGCAGCATGAAATTTCTTGTGGATGCCTAGACACTCGCACACTCTCTTCATCACTCGTCCCACGAATTCACTTCCATTATCACTCCAGACAATTCTGGGCATGCCAAATCTGGGGAAGAATTCCTTGACAAGGGCTTTGGCAGTTGACAATGCAGTGTTGTTCTTAAGGGGGTACGCTTCTACCCACCTGGAGAAGGCGCAAACGACAACAAGGACATATTTTAGGTTATTGCACCTCTCCATGTGAATGAAATCGAGTTGCAGGACCTCGAACGGATACGTTGGAGGTGCAAAATGACCAGCTGGGGTTGGGGTTCCCTTACCGGGATTGTGCTTCAAACACACCATACAATTTCTGACCAGATTCTCTGCACATTTTGGGATACCACCATTCTGCCATACTGGGACCAACAGCTTACATATTCCTTTCACACTGATGTGTGCCATTCCATGGGCCATCGTTAACACTGCAAGCACATAGGCGTTAGGTAACAACCATCGCTGATGTTCTGACAGTTCGACCCAACAACCATTCGCATCTAACCTACCCTTGCTTTCTCTCCATTCATTCACCTCTTTCTCAGTAGCATCAGCTTGTATAGACTTCACGCTTTCGATGGTGTCCTCACACATACCCACATCAGGGGTCCATCTAGCAGGACCTATGACATACATCCGACTCATTGTGTTCCTTGCAGTCTCTTTCGCGACCTCATCGGCAAATGCATTCCCTCGACCAACATCATCTCGGATCTTTCTATGCGCGCTGCACTTCACAATCGCAACCTGTAGGGGCAAGGTCAGTGACTCGAGAAGGTCGTGTACTAGCTCCCATCTTCCCCAAACTTCAAAACAGTACTATGCAAAACTAGTAATTTCCACCCAGTAGGGTAAGTTACAGTAAAAAAGTAGATGATGAACAGTAAAGGGGATCTCCCATAAGGGGCGCCAGTGGGCTACAACAGACCTTCCCAAGTTCCAACTCTACTGCATTGCAGTTCCCTTATTTCCCGTTGTAATGGGGGGGACAGAGTGGTAAGGGAAGGGTGCTTGACGAAGTCTATTGCAGTCCTACCATTACATGAACAAGAATAGCATATAAGAAAAATCAAGAGGGATAGCCCTCGGTCTTCAATCATGAGCATATGCAGTATGTAAAGCCCATAGGGGCACTTAGCTGTCCGTGTTCATCTTGTAGGCGAGGCAATGCAGCATGAGGGTCGGCTGGTAAGGAGCACAGTTTGTAATCAATTTAATCTGAAGTTGGAGATGGAGATCTGGAGAGACGTTGCTTACGCAGTGATTTACGCTGCGTTGATTTCAGAAAATCTTCCACTTGCTGCGGGGTACTGTAGAAGATGTGTTTGCCATTATGCGTAATCCGGAGCCGTGCGGGGTACATGAGGGCATATTCGACCTGAGCCTTCAGAAGTTTAGCTTTATTGGCAGGAATTTCCGTCGTGCCTCCTGCACCGCCAGAGTAAAGTCGGGTAGATGGTAAACTCATTCCTCTCGACGTGTTTTAGTTCATGAGCTTTTCCTGAGGGCCTCATCTCGATCCCGATAATTTAAACGCTGGGCTATTATGGGGCGTGAACGTCCTCCCAGCCCAGGGAGCGATGCGACCGCTTCACCACCATGTGCACTGAGAAGGATTCCGCTCCGAAGGTAGTGGTCAGTTGGCGCTCTATATAATCCTCCATACGCCCGGTGTTGGTGCTTTCTGGTATGCCAATAATTTGGATGTTGTTGCGATGGCTTCTGGCCTCTAAATCTTAATTTTTGGCAGCAATAACTTTCAGTACTTTATCCATCTGCGACATCTGCTTCTGCATTTGGGATATGACATGCTCATTATCTGATATCCGTCGTTCTGCCTCTTTTATTTGCCCATCATGTTTGTCCACTTTCTGCACAAGAAAATTCAGTCTGTTGTTCATAGTGAATAAAAAACAAAAATATCCACGGGTGTATTAAGCAATAAAACTGCAAAGGAGCTAACAACTAGACTTATCTGACTATTACAGAACAATGAAGGAAAAATCCTTAAATAGGACCTGTGGTGACATGCTTCATCATCCGGGTCTCCTCCTAATGCCACACTAGTGACACTAAGGGCTACGACCTTTGTTTAAGGAAAGGGGAGCTCACACAACGCCGGGATCCAAGGTAAAGCCCTGGACTGGATCACCTCGTTCCTCTCCGACAGAACCAAGAGAGTCCGCCTCCCTCCCTTCCGCTCCGTGGCCACCAAGATCTGCGGCGTACCCCAAGGCTCG
Organism: Lissotriton vulgaris; assembly: GCF_964263255.1. Lineage (NCBI taxonomy): Eukaryota > Metazoa > Chordata > Amphibia > Caudata > Salamandridae > Lissotriton > Lissotriton vulgaris. The sequence goes on along the minus strand of NC_141694.1, from coordinate 1,849,455,443 downwards.
TCACTCAGCCCAACCCTCTTCATTATCTACATGAGCCCCTTGCCACCATCGCACGCAAACACAACCTCAACATCATCTCATACGCCGACGACACCCAGCTGATACTCTCCCTCAATAAGACCCAGCCACCGCCAAGCTCAACCTCCAGGAAGGAATTAAAAACGTTGCTGGATGGATGAAACTCAGCCGTCTGAAACTGAACTCTGACAAGACGGCATCCACTGACCACGCACGCAACCTGGGATTCATCCTGGACTCCTCTCTCACGATGACAAAGCAAGTCAACCCCATCTCATGTTCATGCTTCAACACCCTGCGCATGCTTCGTAATATCTTCCGGTGGATCCCTACCGGAACTAGAAAGACGGTCATCCAGGCCTTAGTCACAAGCCGACTAGACTACGGGATCGCCCTATACGCAGGAACCACAGTCAAACTTCAGAAAAGACTCCCAACGCATACAGAACGCATCCGCACGACTTATCCTCGACATCCCCCGCCACAAACCCATATCAGCCCACCTGAGAGACCGGCACTGGCTCCCCTTCAACAAAAGGATCACGTTCAGGCTCCTCACCCACACACACAAAGCGCTCCACAACCTGGGTCCCGAATACCTCAACAACCGCCTCACTTTCTACACTCCAGCACGCAAACTCCGCTCCACCAGCCTCGTCCTCGCCACCGTCCCACGGATCCGCAGAACCACTGCCGGAGGAAGATCCTTCTCCTACCTGGTGCCAAAGACGTGGAACTCCCTCCCCGCCCACCTACGACTGCCCCAGGACCACCTCGCATTTAGGAAACACCTCAAGACCTGGCTCTTCGAGCAGTAGCGGCTCCCCAGCCCCCCAGCACCTTGAGACCCTCTCGGGTGAGTAGCGCGCTCTCAAGTGTATTGATTAATTGATTGATTGAGATGTTTTAACCTATTGCGATGAAACACGCTGTGTTTGGACCTCTAGATGTGAGAACTCTATGTGGGAATTATAAGTGCAGTTGTGTCTGTGAAACGTGAATTAAAATTGACCGATGGGAGGAAAAATTATTTGTTAATACCTCTCAAGGATCAAAAGTAAAAACAGTGCAAAACGACAGTTTTAAACAAATAACTGTCTAGATGTTAAGGTTCATAGTGTCCATTTTCCCCGAAAGATCACTGAGGCTATGTTTCATAGGCAGGAGTAGCGTTTTAACATCATCTTCCGGGGTCGGCGATGGGGTGTGAGACTGGTCCGTGCCGGTTTGTCCAGAGTCCGCCGAGGTGGATCGAGTAGAGGCTTTTTTGCTTTCAAAGGTGAGACTGGGCTGGCGGCCATCAGGTTTCCCCATTGTGAATTGTGGTGTCAGGGTTACTGTTCTGCTTCCCTTTTCTACACTTGTTGCGTTTGCTTCCTCCTTTCGTTCGTTCCTTGCATTTTCCCGCTTTCTCCTTGTTGTTTTCCTTTCAGTCTTGTTCAGATTCTTATCTTATTCTCGCATTCTGCGACAAGTAGCAGATCAGTGCGAGGTGCCCAGTGAGAAGCCAGGTATAGGTAGATCCAAGTCAGGGAGGAAGGGATCTTGCAGTAAACCACATGGGGGTGATTACAAGTCGTGCCAGGTTAATCCTGTGAGACTCGTGTGCCAGGGTTACCAGGAATGCGCAAGCATGCCACCTTTGGACACAGCAGCTGGTTCGCGAAGCGGGGAGCAGGCCGGTCAGATCAAAAACAGCCCTGTAAGACTGTGAAGTCCATGTGTTGCTGTATCTCAGGAAGATACCCCCTCAACAGATTCCGCCGAGCTGGTGGGCCCACGCCTGTGAGGCTAGCCAGCAAAGTACTAGGTCGCACCAGTACAGTACCTCAGATGATCAAAGCGGAGGGAAAGGATATGTCGTATTGTGGATTGTTGTCCAGTCCCTGTCAGCTCACCAGTTGGGCGGACACATATAAAACTGCACGACGTCCGAGCACCTCGGATCCCCCACGTATCTCTGAGTGATTTCAAGGCAGTCTCCAATGGTCTCTGCCCGCCGCCGCCTGTGCAGTCAGAAGCAGGTCCGAGACAGTTGTGGTGGTTGCGCGCAACTCCTATGCAGGCCGTTACACCTGGGGCCCAGCCCAGCAGCGCTAATTGCCAGCCCCGCAGCAGTATTGGAGGGGCAAGCAGGCACGGGATGGAGACGCCGTTGCAGGGGCAGGTTTGCTGGCAGAATGCAGGATTCCTCTCGTTCAAGACCCCCCTGGTCACTGCCACAGGTTGCTCACAGCGTATTAATGATGGCGGCAGCCCGTCCGGGGTGGACCGCCCGTGTTCGCCAATATACACCAATCCCGACGGTAGCAGGCAGCATTAGGCACAAACGGTGGGCTCACAGGGGGTCCGAACCCCGAGCTGAAAGGGTGTCCACTTAATCCCCCGCAGTATCAGTTGCACGTGCCAGGAGCGGCAGGAAAATGGCGCAGATGCTTGCGCCTCCCTTCACCGTCTTACCGCCACAGCTGCAGGGTGTCCATCCGCATTTAATTTCCCCCAGGTAATCATGCCGTTCCTCATATCCGCTCACAGCAATATTCACAATGGTGAGCTGGGAAGGACAGCCTACAGTTCAGGGCCTACCGCCACGTGAGATCCCCGGGGCTCTGTTAGTATCGCCCGCCGCCCTATGGAACCAGAGCAGTGGTGCCTCGGTTTTCTGCAGCCAGGATTCCGCTCCAGCGGCGCCACCGTACACTGGACAGGCTAGATTTTTATACCATTTGTGTTGCAGCTCTCGAGGGATAACCACTGTCGCTTCGCAGCGCGATCTGCAATGGTAGTGTAGGATAAATGCCAGGTTTAGGTCGCCAAGCCTCCAGAGCCTCACAGGTGTGCGACCATTTTCGATGTGCGCTACCTAGCGCCCCCCAACTCATTACAGCTTTAACAACATTAACAACAAATTATGAGTTGGTTTGTATCTGAATCCTGCCTTGTGGTTCTATGTTGCTTAAAAATATTCCTCCTTGGCACAATTTTTGTGTTATCTGCCACCATGGAGAGTCCACAATGCAGTGTAGATCCAGTTCAGCAGCTCTTGTATTACCTGCTCCAGCCTGCACATTTTCAATGAGATTGTGATGTGTCGGCTGCAATCCTCTCCCGCCTATGGCTGCTGCAGCTACTGAGCATGCTGCACAAGACATTCAAAAGTGGCCTGGTACACTTCCATTCTCACGGCTCCTCCTTTTCATCCATCTCTTCCTCTCTGCCGCTATATCAATGAAATTTGCAATGTTTGATCGACTGGAAGAAGGGGACTATGAGGACCTCCCTTTGGTCACACATATCATCCAGTTACACAGACACCCCCAAGGCCTGTGTCCCCAATTAATCCAGGCGGGGTTTCAAGTCCAGCATTGCCACCATCAGCCTCAGCAGTGCGCTTGACACCACATCGTCCATCCCAGGAACCTCCAACATGGTAATTGAGTCTCCTCACAGGTGCAGCATTGTGCCTGCTCCCCGGGACACACTCCCTCCTGCAGTTCCAAGTAGTCTGACCCAGCAGGCTGCAATATGACAACTGTCACTCAGCCTGAGAAAGAAGCGGACCTTTTGGATGATGATAGGCTCCAAGCACCCCTGCCAGTCTGTTCGATACATGCATCTTGCTTTAGTTGGTACCATTTGACATTAGGAGAATGAGGCTGAGGGGGTAAAAAAAAGCATTTCTCACTCCCACACTAAGTAGGCTGCGGCTTGCAAGGCAGCCCTCATGAAACTAGGTGCTCCTGGTGTGTATGTCCATAAGTGTGGAGTTTCTGAAATCCAATAGTAGCAAAACTAAGGGTCAAACGATTTTGTTCTGGGATAAATTGTTATCCCTCACAAGACTGTTTGAAACTGAGCCCTCCGTCCTATTCTTTGTCAGCAGGAGAGTTTAGTCGCTCAGTGTGTGAATCCAAGATTTATTTTGTATTCTGTGATCTCCTGTTTGTGATGGAGTATGTTGAGAGAATCAAACCTTTTATTGAACATGATTGTTCGTGTGGGGGAAATTAGAAAAGATTCTATGTTAATGTTGATTCAGTTTTAGATGGTGAGACGTAATTGAGGCCTGCCTCCATGATATCCAGAGCCATGTTTAGATATGTAACATCATCTGGAGTTAAGACTTTCATACATGACACTGTATTCTGGTTTTTGCCAGTGTCTCCATGATGTTTGAAGTATACGTTCAAAAGAGTGGGGTAGAGAATGGATCTTTAGGGGATCCCTGTTGTGAGTGGTTGCTTAAATACAAGGCAAACTTGTGTTCTACTTTTTCTTTAGTTATTTAACATGCATAAGATTTCGACCTGAAAAGTTTTTAACAGTTTGATAATGAAAGGAAAAAAAACAAACTGAGAAGGATAAAGACCAAGCAGAACAGTTATGGTGTGCATTATTCTTAGAAAAGAGAGGGTGACAACTGAAGACAGAGGTATGTAAGAGTTTATAACATGCCTTCTAGTTTTCGGTCAACAATATTGGGTGGCTGCTGTTGTGGAATTATAAATTTAAAAGTAAAACGAAATCGCATGTTCTACATCCTGTGCATGGCTGTGTAATCATACTGGAACTGGCCATGTGCTTCTTTTTTCCCCAATAGTGCTCTGCATTTGCTAAAACCAGTTTTTTTTCTTACTGTCAAAATGCAAATGTACAGCTGATGCCTGTAAAGAGTGAGACATATTATCTTTGCAAATGCTAGTTTTTGTTATGGTGGCTAGGGTGTCTAAAATGTAATTCATGGACTCTTATTGGGTTGTAGGGGGATTAACCTGATTGGTATATTTAAATCGAGGTCCCTATAAATGCTCAGCAGTAAACGGTTAAGGTTGATATTTTTTATTGTCCTCCTCTACCCATGTGTGCTGCTTTTTGGCTTGACTCATCACCATACTTTTCAGAATTGCCCGAACAAACCCCGTTTTATTCATGTTTTAATTCTGCTGCATTTGCACGATCTTTGAAATTGGCACAACACTTATTCTCTAATACTTTTTAGACATTGTAAAGACTGTTTTTACCTATTGACAGACTCCCTCTCTGCTGGTTCTTGTGACGTCCCGTTTGAGTGGAGGGAGGATTAGGCGACTTCCGGTCCAAGGGAGAATAGCGGCCTAGTGGCCACTTTCCCCCTGAATAAAAACCGGATGCCCTGCTCGACGCGCAGCGGACGGGTTCAGCGGGCGCGCCGAAGGCAAGCCCGTCTGAGCCTGGAACACGGCCAGGGCCAGAAACACTGCCGGTTTAGGACCAGACCGACGTACATACACTAGAGAAGCACTTATAGCACTCAACACAATAGCTACTATCTGCCAACCCCCTACACCTGCACATAAATATACGTGCAATTACATAGCTGAAGAGATTATACAGAACAAGGGGGAAATACAATCTAAGCATCTACGTTGTGGCCTGATAAACGCTAGATCTCTAGCGAAAAACGCTTTGCATATCGAAGACATGCTGAATGTTTGGAACTTTTATTGCCTATTTGTAACAGAAACATGGCTAACGACATGTTCCAACCCTGATATAGCGCAAACGCTTCCTTTTTAGGTTTCGCCTCGCCGAAGGCTGCGCTCTGCGCATCTTTTCGGCGCAGGCGAAATCTATTGCTTACTATAAGGGCTACAGGAACGTCCCCTGGCTCCCATTGGCTAGCTCCATAAATGGAGGCTAGCCATTGGGAGCCGGATCTGTCCGTCAAGGCTGGACCAGATTCGGGGGCGTTCCCGTGATTTTTTCCGTCTCCGCCCCTCTGTGCGCGTCATCTCGGCGGTGGGCGTGTTGTTTTTTTTTTTTTCTGTCAAGGTGTGTTTTCTCATTCCGCCGAAGATGGCGCCGGGGCCCGTCGACCACTGTTTCCCCTGCTCAATGCTCAGGTAAGCAGCATTTTTTTAAAATTGTGTTTTTATCCCGTTCCCCCCTCCCGCTCTCCGTGTGCCCGTTCCCGCCCCTGTCCCCCCTCCCGCTCTCTGTGTGCCCGTTCCCGCACCACTTTCAAATGCTTGTTTTATTATTGTTATTGCCTTTCTCTGGATCTTTTCTCTTCTGCCGACTACGTGCTCTCCCAGAGAGGCCTAAAGAACTCCTCCTTTTAACCCCCCTCCTCTTTTTCTGCATCTAGGACTTCTAGTGCCTAGACGCCCTCGGGTGGACGTGCTGGTTTATAAATAACGTACTTTTATTTGTTTGCGGTTCTTGCCTGTAAAGCGCCACGCCCTCGCACGTCACGCCGTGTTTACTATAGATCGAATGTCCCTGGGGGTGGGGGGAGGTGCGGGGGGGCTGTCTTTGGTGCTCTTCACTCCATAGCTGTGTGCACCAGTATGGTTTGCTTATCTCACACCCGGGTTCCAGAGTATTTTCAGCAGACAGCATTTCGTGGGGATTGAATTAATGCCCCTCTCCTGATCTCTACAGGCATCCTGTGCTCCGGGCCATCCGTGCAGCGCTGTCCCCCACCCACCCATAGCAGGGTGCACCTGCGCTACAGTAATGACATAATTTGTCGAGCGCCATGAAACGGGTCTCACGGTGCTGTTTGTAGTGCATAAACGGAAGGAGAGCAGTCGTTACTCTTTAATTCCCCTTGGATGTTTGACTGTCTCCGGATCTAGTTGGTGTAGATTACCCTGCCCCCCAACCCCCTTTCTCAGGCTGAGGTATGTGTCTTGCCCAGACTTGTCCTCAGTGCCGTTCACGGCACATGCTGAACTGAACCCATCCCTGCCTCGAAGCGCTGTGCACTTCTAGTGCTTCCACTTGCAAGGCTTTCAACCTGTACCCGTTCCGCAGGGGCGGGATCCCTCCGGCCGCCCTTGTAAATATGCGTGCCAAAGCCTGGTGCCTTAAGCTGGCAGACACCGGCGCCCTGTGCCATCTCCCCTCCCGCCCCCTCCCCCGGGACTGCTGCCCCGCACATGAACCTGCCCGCCTCGCGCCTGTCTGTGGTTCCACCCCCGGGGCTCTGAGCTGATGTGGATGCAGAGTCCCTCCCCACCTCCCCCCCCTCTCGAGGCTGCACATGGCAAAAATTCAAGGAGTCTAAAACTGGAGCACCGGGGATAGAGAGGCGAGAATGTGTTCACAGCATGTGTGATGGAAGTAGGACGGCGGGGAGGGGGGCCCGGCGGCATGTGTACGCAGCATGCATGGACGCAGGACTGCAGAGAGAGGAGGGAGGGGCTGAGCATGGGTGCACAGTATGTATGGAAGCAGGACTGCAGAGAGAGGAGGGAGGGGCTGAGCATGGGTGCACAGTATGTATGGAAGCAGGACTGCAGAGAGAGGAGGGGAGGGGCTGAGAATGTGTGCACAGCATGTGTGATGGTAGTAGGACGGCGGGGAGGGGGGGGGGCTAGCGACATTTGTACGCAGAATGGAAGCAGGACTGCAGAGAGAGGAGGGGGGTGAGAATGTGTGCACAGCATGTGTGATGGAAGTAGGACGGCGGGGAGGGGGTCCGGCAACATGTGTACGCAGTATGCATGGAAGCAGGACTGCAGAGAGGAGGGGGGGCTGAGCATGGGTGTACAGTATGTATGGAAGCAGGACTGCAGAGAGAGGAGGGGGGCTGAGCATGGGTGCACAGTATGTATGGAAGCAGGACTGCAGAGAGAGGAGGGGGGCTGAGCATGGGTGCACAGTATGTATGGAAGCAGGACTGTAGAGAGAGGAGGGGGCTGAGCATGGGTGCACAGCATGTGTGATGGTAGTAGGACGGCGGGGAGGGGGGGGCGGCGACATTTGTACGCAGCATGGAAGCAGGACTGCAGAGAGAGGAGGGGGGGGGTGAGAATGTGTGCACAGCATGTGTGATGGAAGTAGGACGGCGGGGAGGGGGGCCGGCAACATGTGTACGCAGTATGCATGGAAGCAGGACTGCAGAGAGGAGGGGGGCTGAGCATGGGTGTACAGTATGTATGGAAGCAGGACTGCAGAGAGAGGTGGGGGGCTGAGCATGGGTGCACAGTATGTATGGAAGCAGGACTGCAGAGAGAGGAGGGGGCTGAGCATGGGTGCACAGTATGTATGGAAGCAGGACTGCAGAGTGAGGAGGGGAGGGGCTGAGCATGGGTGCACAGTATGTATGGAAGCAGGACTGCAGAGAGGAGGAGGGGGAGGTGAGGATAGGTGCACAGTATGTATGGAAGCAGGACTGTAGAGAGGAGGGGGCTGAGCATGGGTGTACAGTATGTATGGAAGCAGGACTGCAGAGAGAGGATGCCAATAGCCAATAGAGAGACAATGCCAATAGCTCTAACTTTTCCAAAGGCGAAACCATTGCATTGTAAATGCTTGTTGGTTATACCATCTCCCGACTGGATAGAAATGGGCAGAAAGGAGGGGGCATAGCCATAATATGCAAGGACCACCTGAAGTGCTCCATCTCTGATACCATGGAACTAAAGGAAGCAGAAAGCTTCTGTTTTAGTTTCCAATTAGATAGCTGTACCACGTTTGCAGGGACCCTGATTTACAGGCCTCCGGGCTCTGCCTGCAAGTTTTTAGATACGTTGGGCGAAAGCATAAGTTCCTTAGTGGTCAGGTATTCAAACTTCACCTTGCTAGGTGATTTTAATCTACATCTTGAAGCAGCAGATATACCGAACACCAACTCCTTCTTAGAAACTATGAATATACTAGGGCTAAAACAGAAGGGGCCACTCATCAAGCGGGGCACAACCTGGAGGGAATATGCACCAACGGAGCCAACCTAATCACCTCTCCTCCAGTGGCAATTACTTGGTCAGATCATAAATTAATCCCTTTTAAGTTTTGACTTTAAAAATGTCCAACTAGAAAAAAAAACTTGAGAAACCAGGTTTCACACGGAAATGGAAAAATTTGCTCTCTAATCCCAATCTGCAGAACATAGCAGAAGCTTAGAAACCTACTCTCACTGGGGACCCTGAAATAGACAATAATCTATTTAATGAATGGATGCTATCATTGACCAACACTCTGGCTCCCCTAAAGAAAAACAGTAGAAATCAAAGATCAGCTTCATGGTTTAGCCATAGTATGAAAGCCTTGCAGGGACAATGTAGAATACTAGAGAAGCAATGGCAGAAAAACTACAAAACAGAAGATCAGGTGATTTTCAAATCAGTAATAAACAAATTGAATTTACCCACAAGAGATTGGTGACAGAAGATGGATGGTCTTGGGTTGGATGTGTTTCCTACATGGGTGGGAAGCACATTGTGTTCTTTAAATACCCTTCACACATCAAAAGGGCCATTGTTGTCATGCTTCATCATAGGAGTCTTTGCGCCCCTCGACAGAACGCGGCGTGCTCAGTCGAGGGGCGCGAAGACCCCTTTGATGAAGCATGACACCAAAGGCCCTTTTGGTGTGTTAGGGGTATTTAAAGCGCACAATGTGCTTCCTACCCATGTAGGAAACACACCCAACCCATGACCATCTATCTTCCATCGCCAATCTCTTGTGAGTGGATTCAATTTGTTTATTAGTTAAAGCTAGGGGAGGTCGAATTCACTCCCTATGTCTTTCCGGACACACTATCTCTCCACTCCCTCCTTTGGTATTTATGATTTTTAAATCCGCTCTGAGATCCTACCACCAGCATATTCAACTACAAAAAAAGACATACTACTCAAATGTAACAAGTAAAGCAGATAATCAAAAGACCATTTTCAATATAGTAAAAACATTTACTAATCCTAAAAACTTAGAACAGGAAACCCCTCCCTCACTAGATCTATGCGATCGTATGGCCCACTTCTTCGATACTAAAATTCTTGACTTAAAGAACGATTTTACTAGAACACTCCCCCAAATGCAAAACGTTCAGACCACAGGAAAAAGAAGGAAGATTAACCTAGAACAGTCTAGGCAAGCTATTCTCTCATGTAAATCTGGCTCGCCTTTCGATCCTTGTCCCCAAGATTTTTTACTTGCACTGGTGGATACTATCAACGTTGACATTAATCAGATTATTAATGCTACTTTCAGAGTAGCCAAAATTCTGACAGCTGGAAAACTGCTGCTGTGAAACCGCTTAAAAAAAGAAACTTTCAGAACCCACAACCCGTTCCAATTTCAGGCCCATCTCACTGCTGCCATGTTTGAGTAAAATTGCAGAGAAACTTGTTAACATCCAACTTAATGATTTCACGCAAGAAGCCAACATCTTACATCCCAAGCGATCTGGCTTTCGACCGGGCCACTCAACAGAACCAGTACTACTGCACCCCACTGAATCTCTAAAACTTGCCATGGATCAGGGAAAGGATGTGGTACTCGTTCTGTTAGATTTGTCAGCGGCGTTTGACACGGTCTCTCATGCTATTCTGAGGGACAGACCTGCATGCAGTGGAATCACTAACAATGCATTGGCCTGGATTACATCCTTTTTAGAAAACGGGCATCATATTTTAACACTGGGATGCTATAGATCGCAAGAAAAAGGGCTGGCATCAGGGGTCCCTCAAGGCTTGGCCCTGACCCCAACTCTCTTTAATCTCTATACGGCACCACTGCTTTTTCTGATGGACTTTTACGATGTTGAGTGCATCGCTTATGCAGATGACACTCTACTGATCCTTACCCTCGATAATAATTCGACAGTGGCTGAAGAAAAATGTCACCACTGTCTAACAGCAGTGATGGATTGGATGAAGCCTAACCTTCTGAAATGTAATGGCTCCAAAACAAAGATCATGCTGTTTGGCAAGACCAATGTTTTCAGACCAGACCAATGGTGGCCGTCAAATTTGGCTCCACCTTCTACTACAGTAGACACTGTAAGAAATCTGGGAATAAAATGTGATCACACATTATCCTTCCACAAGCAAGCCCTTGCTGTGGCAGGTACTTGTTTTGAAGTAATAAAAATCCTCAGAAAATTCTTCGATTCACTCCAAATGCCGGCCATGAAGACGGTGGTAGCAGCCTTAATTATATCCCGTCTGGACAACGGTAATAGTGTCTATGCAGGAACTAACAAAAAAGTCCCGCGAAGACTACAGGTGGTCCAGAACGCTGCAGCGAGGCTGGTACTCAATTTGCCTAGAGAACCCTCCTCAGCAACAGCACTAAAAACCCTCCATTGGCTGCCAGTCCTTAAGAAGATTCTTTTTAAGGTCCTGACCATCATTAATAAAACAACAAATAATACTGGACCAGAATATCTAAATGTCAGAACTAAGCCATATACCACTCAAACTATTCTACGGTCATCTTAGAGAACTTTTTAACAACACCCAATTTTAAGCTTAAAACCAGGGGTGGAAAGACACTGGCGGCCATAGGGACCAAAGCCTGGAACTCCTTGCCAACTCAACTTGGACAGACACACACACAAACTGAACTCAACTTTAGGAAGTCCTTAAAAACATGGATTTTTGGTATCTCAGATAATACTGCTTGGTCTCTTATCTGAATTTCTATCATCTGAGTTTGTGCCAGCTCTTTCTCCTGGTAGGTGCCCTCTATCTCTGCATACAGTGCCAAGATACTCCTAGGAGTAAACCTTGTGCTATATAAAAGCTCTTTCATTCATTCATATTTTTAGTTTGTAGATTTCAAAAACAAATCCTGAAAGCCTACTGACAATCTATTCAGGATTAGATCAGGAGACCGGAGACTACCAACTTGGGAAACAGTGAGATCTAGAATGAATCTCTTCTTGAGGTTGGGTTTGGTTCGTTGTTTCACGGAGAGTGAATTTTGAGATGGAAGAGTCTTTAAGCATATCCTAGGGCATTGTCTCCGGTTCTAGCGAGGAAGGGTTTTTTTTAGTCAAAGGGACTGATGCTGGATGTTTCCTTTGCTGGTGGCAAACCTTTTTCTTACTTGGAGCTGTACCCCAACATTAAGTAATTTCTTTGTTTCTAGCTTGCCATCGATTAAGGTTCAGTGATGGGAATCCAAATGACAGGGGTAGAAGACTTGAGTAATCATTAGAGCGACATCAAGTTTTATGTTCAGAAAAATGACGTAGAGAGGGTCTTTTGATTGAGTCTTAAAACCTGCCGAGTGTCCACTGTTTTTCGGTTTAGAATGTCTATTGTGTCAATTTCTTGCCTGAGGAGTTTTGAGAAAGTTAAGAATAAGGTCTTTGGTCTGAAACCTTTCACAAGTTACTACTTTTTGTACTGATATGTAACCCTTTTTTTTCCTAACTGTTCTTTTTCTCTTGGACAGATGTTTACCAGGTGAGCTATGTGGGAGGGGGACGCATTCCCTAGCCTCACCAGCAATTTTGATGGACCCATCTGACCAGGACGGCAGTGCAAGAGCAAATGTTTATGTCATGGGAATAGCTACTGAAATTGAGGACCCTGAGAATCCTCCTCATGGCATTCTATCTCATCCCAATATGATGGAGGCAGGGAGCATCCTCGAGGTGGCAGAATCCAGTGCAGGAAATGTACATAGTATCCAAGTAGCCCCATTGGACACCGTGGCTTATCAGGATGTATATTATGAAGAAGTACTTACAACATCTCCTACAATGGTTGTCCATGTGCAGCTTGAGGGCCATACAATACAGACCGAGGACCTAGAGTACAGCACAATACAGGCTGAGAACTACCCGTTGCGACCAGAGGCTATCACAGTGCAAGTCAATGACCTCACTGTTGATGCTAAGGACAATGCAATACAGATAGAGGAAAATATAGTAAAGAATGAGCAGCACACAATGCAGACAGAAGATTACAACATACAGACCAGCAACCACATCATACCGGCTGAGGACAACATGATGCAAGCAGAGATCATAATGATGCAGACTGAGGATGGAATGATGCCAGCTGGAGATGAAACAATGCAGACGGATGATGGCATGGTTCAGGCTGATGAGGGCAGGGCGTTGCAGGCTGATGAGGGCGGGGCGTGGCAGGCTGAAGAGGGCGGGGCGTGGCAGGCTGAAGAGGGCGGGGCGTGGCAGGCTGAAGAGGGCGGGGCGATGCAGGCTGATGAGGGCGGTGCGATGCAGGGTGATGAGGGCGGTGCGATGCATTCTGATGAGGGCAGGACGATGCATTCTGATGAGGGCGGGACGATGCATTCTGATGAGGGCGGGACGATGCAGGCTTATGAGGGCGGGACTTTACAGGGACAGACGATACAGTCTATAGATGGGGTTATGCAGGTTGTTGATGGGGCAATGCAGGTGGAGGATGGGACGATACAGGCTGATTATATGATACATACAGACTATAGGACCATATTAGCTGAGGGTGGAACAATAGTGGCTGAAGGCGGTACTATATTGGCGGAGGGCGGGGCAGTCCAGGCAGATGATGGAGCAGTGACCATACTAGCTGAGTGTGGGACGATATTGGCTCATGGTGGATTAGTTCAGGCCGAGGATGGGGCAGTGACGATACTGGAAAGGGTGGTACAGGATGAGGACAGGGCACTGCAGGCAGAGGATGGGATGGTGCAGCCTGAGGAGATTGCTGTGCAGCCTGAGGAGGTCGCTGTGCAGCCTGAGGAGGTCGCTGTGCAGCCTGAGGAGGTCGCTGTGCAGCCTGAGGAGGTCGCTGTGCAGCCTGAGGAGGTCGCTGTGCAGCCTGAGGAGGTCGCTGTGCAGCCTGAGGAGGTCGCTGTGCTGCCTGAGGAGGTCGCTGTGCTGCCTGAGGAGGTCGCTGTGCTGCCTGAGGAGGTCGCTGTGCTGCCTGAGGAGGTCGCTGTGCTGCCTGAGGCTATTAACATGCAGCTCAGGGATGGCAGCCTACAGACAGAGGGCAACACAATACAGATTGTGGACAATGACGTGGTCACTAATGTGCCTGAGAACGATACTATTCTGGCTGAGGACAATGCAATACCAGCTGAGGAAATTACAATAGAAACCGTAGACAATGCGATCCAAAACAAAAGAAAACTACCAATATCGCCTGGTGATGAGCCCACAGTGAAGCGTAAAAAGGGTCGGAAAAAGAAGGTTGCATCGGGTCTCTCTCATGGTAAGCAAGTTTACTTTGTTTTGATGTGTAAGCGCAATACTGCTCTGTATATTATGCTTTTTGCGCCAATAGACTCTAAATGTAAGATTTCTTGTTACCATCTAGAGCCTTTTAAACCTGGCTAAAGATTTCAGTGCTCTGACCTTTAACAAATATGTAACATATGAGATGTCCAGAAGGGTTCTTTATGACCCATTAATGAAACCGAGACGTTAGACATTCATTTCAAAGGCCCAAGTGTTTTATTTCACTCTTATTTCAGAATTTTATAAGAACAAGATTAAACCATTATTTTCATGTCATCTTGTTGGGCAACTCTTTATTTAAATAACATTTTCATAATTACAAAGAAATCATGCATAAGTCAAGTCAAAAGTCTAAATCCACTTTATTCGATTATTTAAAATCATAAAAGTATGCTATTCAATCACATGTTAAAATCAGAAATACAAGGATAAATACAAATATTTACATAATATACAATTCATATGTACATAACACCCAGAATTTATCAAGTGCAAAAATTTCCAGGTTATCATACAAAATGTACACGCTTTCTATAGGTCAACATGTAGTAACCGGGGGTTAATAATCATATATATACTCAATAAAGTCTTTAAAATTTCTTCAGTCGATAAAAATTGCTTTTAGTCAGAATATGTTTCCTCTAATTGCCTAGCTTTTTTATTCCGGATGGATGCTACCAGGAAGTTTGCTACCTCAAACATAACAGCAGAGGATTCCTGTGAGAAGTTGGCCCGATATGCAGTGTTCACTATTCTAGCGACCACTATGCATCGGTCCAAACGACCCTTATGGTGATTGGTTGTAAGTCAACCTTAGACCAGCTATCCTAGTAGCGTGGATACGAGCAGTCTTCGGGCTAAACTCTAGAGGGCGTGTTAAGCCAGCTGTTATACCATCACATACCCCTTGAACACCAAGTGAAAGGACACCGCACAAGTGTTATGAAAATAAACAGTATATTTATTAGAATCACAACAGCCCTGTACTCTTTATGAGGACAGGGTACTAAGCACAGAACAAAACTCTTAGGAAAATACTTCAAGTGCACAATCAATACAAGTGCCCGAGGGCACGGAAAGTTTAGAGGTCTCGGGCGGACCCGATAAGGCAAGTCGGAAGCGAGGGACTCGGGACCCTTAAGTAAGGAGGCTATGCGGGCACCGAAATGCCGAAGTTACCTAGCCACAAGGGCTGCGGCTGCACAAGTCTTACAGGTGTCGGGGGTCTTCGCTGACGAGCCAGGAGCCGGAAGGAAGGAGTTGCTGGCCGGCGACCAGTGAAGATTAGTTTGTAGAGATCCAAGCCTGGATCAGTGATAGATGATACCTGAAAGCAGAGGGGACCAAGTTCGTACTACTAGCCAGTAGTCAGAGGGTACCAGGAGGGCACCGGATGGCAGTCACCTCGACTAGGTGAGTGGGCGACGCTAGGCTCTGCAGTCTCACGGACCAGGAGGCGTTGTCGGCGACCAGGATGGAGGTGCGAGCTGTCCCACGAAGGTTGATGCTGTCGGCGTAGCTGGGCCCAGGATTGGGGCAACAAGCCTTGGCAGATTTCAGGGCCACGTGGTGGGCCTAAAATGGCGTCTTGAGTGGACCAGGAGGGTCCGGGGTGCTCCTCTCGTAAAAGGGAGCAAAGGCCGGTCTGGAGCAACCAGACCAACAGCGTTGGTTGGCTGATGTCGTCAAGGAGGTCACAAGCCAGCGGCTAGTAACCAGACAACGTGCTGAGCGGCAAAGCAGAAGGACCCCACGCAGATCGTGGAGATGCTGGGAGACTGCACTTCGATGCTGGAGCTGCTCAGGGTCGGGGCTTCTCGGACCCCAGAGCACTCACCAGAGGATCCCTTCGGTGATCGTGCTGGTTTAAGAAAGCGTGCAGGTTTTGATGATGGCCGGTCCCTCGAGGTCTCGTCACACCCACAGATCTCAGCTGAGCTGACGATGTGGGTAGAGGTCAGAGGTGCCAGGGAAGCCGGTTCTCGTCGAGCTGGGTCGTCGGATTCCTGAGGAAGGACTTGCAGCAAACCGCAGAGTTCTTAGATGGTGCCTGCGGATGCAGGGTGACTACTCCTTAGCCACAAGGGAGAAATCTTGAGAAGAGTCTTGAATGTCCTTTCGTAGAAAGTAGTTCTTGATTCAAAGATGATCTAATTTGGAAGGGTCCCCGCTCCTGCCTTTATCCTAAAGAAAGGGGTGGGTACATGACTAGGTCCTGCCCTAGGGGTGGGACCAGGAAGGGGGGCAGTTACACCCCTCTCCCCTGCCGGGCTTTCCCCAGGTCAGGGGCTGCGCGCCCCTGGAACTGGTTCTAGCCGGCAGATGCGTAGTGAGCACCGGGGTGCCACTCCGCAGTCACCTTCTTGCAAAGCCCTACCTACCCAGGATACACAAAACCCTGTCTGGGATGGTGCGAACACCGCCCCTGACAGGAAACCCTTTGTCCAAGCTCTCCTCGCTGGAAGGACTCCCAGCAGCAGGAGGTCAGACTCGTGTCTGTGGTGGCAGCATCCATTTTGTGGAGCTGAGGCTTCAGTTAACTTTAACCGGAGTTCACAGTTACGTACATGTCGTGTCCCTGTAGAAGGGCGGAATGCTAACCTCGTCGCCAGAATTGGTGAGGGGGCAGCATCCCGATTCGTATGACACCTTACTCGACATGTCTTGATAACGCGATACCGAAGTTACCGATATGGTACGCGCTATCATGGAACAGCCATTAGGTCTTGGTTCCGCAACCTGCAACCGGGCTCGGCTTGTGCCAGAGCCCAATTCACACGGTTCCGTGCACTCTGCCTTCAGGATTGTCAAGGCCTGCCATAGGAGTGACTGATAGGAACTCGGTGTCCATTTTAAGGTTAGATATAGGGATACTATACCTAAAGCAACGAGCGAGTACGCCACGTTGCCCCAGCTGTCGTGCAGCCAGTTGTGTCAGATTTAGATGGCCATCCAGGGGTGGCACAATACATGCTTCAGCTCCTGGTAGGCCCTGGGTACACCGATGCCCTGAGTTACAGGGTCTGACAAGGTGGCCCAGTTCCAATTGGGTTATGCACCTAAGGTACACACATCAATTTAGCGAGAGAACAGCTAGGCTGTGGGTCTGATTGGCAGGCCCACAGCCCGAGAAAGTCGTAAACCAGTGAAACAAAAGCAAAAAGTCCGGGTGATCATAGGATTGCAGACCCTACTCTCCTACAATTCCATTAACTGTAAGTATAGTAAAGCGGGTTTTACTTGTATAAAACCCCTGTTTATCAGCAATGGTGTAATACACTTTTTCCTTCCCTCCGTATAAAAAGGACAGAAAAACACAAAATGCACCGTGTCCTGGTATGAATGATAGTCACAT
This sequence comes from Lissotriton vulgaris, assembly GCF_964263255.1. Classification (NCBI taxonomy): domain Eukaryota; kingdom Metazoa; phylum Chordata; class Amphibia; order Caudata; family Salamandridae; genus Lissotriton; species Lissotriton vulgaris. Next base: position 1,849,438,098 of record NC_141694.1, on the reverse strand, counting down.
TTGCAGGGAGCGGCTTCCTCTGGTTTACTCCACTCCCTATAGTTACCCAGTAACACATGCGATTGATTGAAACGGAATTTGGTAAGCAGCCAACGATGAAAGGGTTTGGTGACAATTGTCAAGTATGGTTGGATAGACATTGTCACTTTCAACAGATAATGAGCCCTCACTGTAGGTTTACATAGTTCTAATGCTTCGCGATCCAATTCCCTTGATTTTATAAAATTGGTTTTTACCCAGTTAATATCAGCTTTAATTAGACTTTCTGGGTTGCAATAGATCTCAGGGCGCCCAAGATAATTGGATATCGATTTAATATAAAACAACCATTTTATTTCTGCCACTTTGTCAAGGGCCATACAATCCTTAATAATCTTGTGATTCAGAGTTAGGTTGGGGTTTATCCAAGTTCTTATCCATTGCAGGATAGGTGCCATGTTCAAGTAATCTGAGATATATCCCATCCCTAGTTCAAGGTGTACAGCAAAACTAGCGGTTGACTGGGGGAGACCCAAAAGAGCTCGCAAAAATGTATTTTCCTCCCTCTGTATGAGGGTTGAGTCCTTATAGCCCCATATTGCGGCCCTGTACCTAGCAATTGCCACAGATTTTGCTTTGTAGATGGACAGAATTGCTTCCCCCAGTTTGCCTCCCAGTCTCTTTGCAAAGCCAAGAATAGCAGATGTTGATCTTCTTATGCTAGCTGCTTTATTTATTAATTGGGGAGCCCAGGAGCCTACATCATCAAACACAACTCCTAAATAGGTGAAGACTCTAACCTTGGTTATTGTAAAGTCATTACAGGAAACTGTTTTGAAATAGTTTCTTCTTTTCCCTAGTGATATGACATGGGATTTGTCTGTATTGACCACCAGGTCTAACTTTTCCATAAACTCCCCAAATGAGTCAAGCAAACGTTGTAAGGCGTTAGGTGTTCTTGCCAACAGTACTGTGTCGTCCGCGTATAGGAGTACAGGGATGGACGTTCCTCCCATACGCGGAATATCGGATGTTACAGTTGCCAGGACCTTTTCCAGTGAGTTGATGTAAAGTGTGAACAACATTGGGGCCAGTATGCATCCTTGACGCACCCCTCTGCCAGATTTAAACTTAGCAGTGCATTTTCCCCCTTGCGTCATTCTAATTGATGCCGACAAGTCCCTATGTAGCTCAGCTAGAAAGTTCACCAGAGTCTGGTCTAGTCCCAGCTCCAGGAGCATCTTCCACAGCTTTGACCTGTTGACTAAGTCAAAAGCTGTGGATAGGTCCATAAATGCCAAGAAGATTGAGCCTTTAGACGCTACTGTGTATTTATTTATTATTAGATGTAGGTTCAGGCATTGATCTTATGTGCCTCTTCCCCCTCTAAACCCATATTGGGCATCACATAGGATAGCTTTATCTATAGCCCAGGTGTTTATTCTGGCCAGAATTACTTTTCTCAATATTTTGATTGATGAGTCAATCAAGGAGATAGGACGATAACATCTTGGGTCCACCCTTTGTCCCTTCTTAAATATTGGTATTATAATACAACTAAACCAAGTCTTAGGGAGATTGGCCGGGATGGTATTTGCTGCTAGATTAAAAACATTAGTGAGTATTATTGACCAGAGGTCAGGATTAGCTTTATACATATCAGACGGTACCCCATCTGGGCCTGGTGCTTTCTGCTCCGATGTTTCAGCTATTGCTAACTGTACCTCAATAAAAGTAAAACTCTGTACAGGCCCCACTAGTTCTTTAGAATGTATCTCATAAGTTTCAAGTTCCAAATTACTCCCATATACATTCTCAAAATGGTTTAACCATTCCTGTTCTGTAATATTAACTTCTAGCGGGGCATTTTCCATCCCGTTAAACAAGGGAGAGTTTACGATAGTCCAAAATTTCGAACTATTCCTTAGGGTAGCTTTATCATATAGTGAGTCCCAAGCCTCTTGTTTTATTTAATTTTTTCGTATTTGTAATGTAGTTTTATATAATCTCCTTAAAGAGGAAACCTCGCTCTTATCTCTGGGCTTCTTATTTAGAGCATACAGGAGCTCACTATGGATTTTTTCACAACAAATTTTATTGATTGATCAGGTAAAAGCATATATACAGCTCTCCACAGTCAGGAGATCACTGCCAAATAGCAAGACATGTCTCAGTATTATTACAAACCTAATCAATAAAAAAGAACAACCCCCCCAGTCTCCCCCCACCCCCCCTAGCTACCCAACATTCCCGCTACCCACCCCTTATCCCACCCTAACCCGGTGCACGTGATCACAATAAGTCTTCATCACTTGATTGTATTGTATTAGGCATCATGCGCCTCTCTAGGCCTGAAGGTCCTCATCTATATGTAGCCCATCTTCCGGTTCTGCTGGAGGCTCCAGAGTCAAACCCCTATAGTCTGCCCACCTTTTCCATATTTTGTAATGTTTTCGGGGGCATCCTCTGGCCTCAAACACCGGACGCTCCAACCCCATGAAGTAATCTAGTCCGGCCTTCCAGGCGCCCAGTAGGGGAGCTCGCTCACCCTTCCATGCCTGTGTCAGATCCCGCTTGGCGACCACCAGACCCAATAACAAAAGGTGACGCTTGTAGATGTTCCCACCCACACCCTCTAATACATGGAGAAGTCCCAAACGGGGCGTGCGGGGTAGATCCCATCCCAGTACCTCCGACAGACAGCTCCAAACACCATTCCAGAACCGAGTCAGGCCAACACAAGACCATACTGTATGCAACAGCGTACCCCTCTCAGTTCCACAGCGCAGGCACTCCGGGGACACAATCAGGCCCGCCTTCCACAACCGCTCCCGGGTATAGTAAGCCCTGTGCAGATATTTGAACTGGATCAATCGGAGTCGCACCGCAATAGCAGCCCCACGCGGGGACTCCAAGGCCGCCTTCCAATCATCTTCGTCCATGGGTCCAACGTCCTTCTCCCAGGTATCCTTTAATGGAAGCAAGGAAGAGGAGCAGTGAGTGACTAGTGTTTGGTAGATTCGGGACACCTTCTTATCCCCAAGGTCCCCCATGAAAACTTTCGCTTCCACTGGGCTGAACTCCGGCAGCGACTCCAAGCCAGCTAGGCTAGGGGCGAGCGTGTGGCGAAACTGCAGGTACTTAAAGAATTGGGTCTTAGGCATATGGAATTCGGTCCTAAGCTCCTGGAAGGACTTGAGATTTACCCCGGTCAGAACGCGCCCAAGCGAAGAAATCCCGACAGAATCCCAGCCGCCAAACCCCGCCAGCGAGGCCAGTGCGGGGAGCCGCCCGTTCTCCCACAACGGGGTCACTGCTGTCAGTCTACCCCACCAGCCCATGCGACGCAGTACTTGTCGCCAAATCACAAAGACCATCTGAGTGGCACATGGCAACTTCCTCCGCAGCCTGGCCGAGTACAGGAGCGTGTGCAGCGTGTTGTCTCCCATCAGCGAACGCTCGAGGGCGTATGATGGGTCTCCTCTATTGCCATACCACCCTTCGTTTAGTACTAGCAGATGGGAGGCCTGATAATAGGACAGGAGATCTGTTGTGGCAAGACCACCACAATACATGGACAGAAAGCATGTTCGCAGCGCCACCCTGGCGGCACCTCCAGCCCACAAGAAGCGGCCTAGAACCGAGTTGACCTGCCGAAACCACCGGGGTGCGATCTCGTGTGGGTAATTCTGCAGTTGGTATAATAGGCGCGGAAGAGCGACCATTTTAAAGATCGCAGACCTACCGAATATGGTGAGAGGCATTCGGGACCATGTTTTAATGTCCGTCTGGACCCTCTCCCACACCGGTATCACGTTGCGCTCCCATGCAATGTCTGCGGACTCGGACAGGAACACTCCCAGGTACTTCAGTCCCCCGGCCGCCACCTGCAAGGCCGACGCCCAGGAGTACGCACTTGCCCCGTCACCCAGTACCCATAGGGTGGACTTGCGCGGGTTAAGACAAAGGCCAGACACCTCGCCAAATATACGCATAATTTCCAAGACTCGGGGGCCCTATTGATTTAAATCCGTAAGGAAGAAGAGGACTTCGTCCGCATAGAGTGTGATCCTGTCGGTGAGTCCCTCGCCCCGCAGCTGCGCATCAATACGTACCCAAGAGGCAAGAGGCTCCATGGCCAGCGCAAAGAGATTTGGGGACAGTGGGCATCCCTGCCGGGTCGCCCGACCGACTGGAAACCTCTCCGAGACTGCCCCAGATACACGCACGGACGCAGTGATATCTGTATATAGCAGTTTGATGTATGAAATAAACACCGGGCCCAGATTAAGATATGGCAGGAGCATGAACAAATATGTCCAACTTACAGAGTCAAAGGCTCTATCTATATCTGCTAACAATAAGGCCGCCCGCTCTCCAGTGGCCCCCATGGCATCGGCAGCCGCCTGCGCCCGTCTGATGTTGTGCTGCGTCGCCCTATGTGGCATGAAGCCAGCCTGGTCCGGGTGGACCAGATCGGCCACGTATGGGAGAAGGCGATTCGCCAACGCCTTAGCCAGCAGTTTAGCCTCGATATTGAGCAGGGATATGGGGCGATATGAGTCATGCCGGTCCGGGGGTCTACCCGGCTTCTGGAACACTACAACCTCGTCGTGTCGCCAGTCAGCTGGCAGTCTACCCCGTTCCCGCGCTGCCTCTAGCGCAGTCCTGTAGTGGGACCCCGATTGGAGTTGGAATTTCTTATAGAATTGACACGGAAAGCCACTCGGCCCGGGTGCCTTCCCTGTGTTGAGCTGCCCTAATGCGTCTCCCAACTCTTCCGCCGTTAGAGGGAGGTCTAGAGCTGTTTTCGTCTCATCGGAGACTGCCCTCGGGGCAGGTCTGCAATGAATTTATCGATCGCATCCGCCGGAAGACAGTCCTGCCGTGCATATTGCTCCATATAATAACGGGCAAAACTCGCTGCTAGTTCAGCTGGGTCTGTTATAGCTACGCCTACTCCATCTGTGAGGCATGGTATGTTGACATAGCCTATGGAGCATAGTACAGGACTTATCTCCCCACTGATATACTCTACTCCCCGTGGCCAGCCATGCTTGTCTAGCCTCATCAATTAATACAGATGCATAAGACTGCTGCGCCTGCAGGAGCAACCGCACCGCCACATCATCTCCCCTTCTCTGGCACCGCTGTTCTAGAATTTCTACCCACGCCGCAGCCACAACGATGGCCTCTCGACGTCGGCGACGGGCAGCCGCGCATCATGCTATGTCTATTCCCCTCAACGTGGGCTTCATGGCTTCCCAGACCACCACTGCATCTATGTTCTCTACCAGGTTTTCCTGCCAATAGTGGGCGATTGCACCCCGCATGTGTTGGATATAGTCAGCCTGCTGGAGGTGCCACGAGGACATCCTCCATCGGAACGGTTGACGTTTCCTATGCAATTCAATCCTGACGGACTCCGGGGAGTGGTCAGACAATCCTCTAGGCAAGATCCCCGCCTCCCTCACCCTATTCAGAAACGCACTGGGCACAAAAACATAATCTAGCCGCGAAAAGGAGCCATGTACAGCAGAAACATAGGTGTACTCTCGCACTTTAGCATGCATGTGTCTCCAAACATCCACCCAGCCCAATCCCTCCACCATCGCATTCAGTCGGGTAGGGGCAGCAGCCGCCTGTGTCCCCTGCAGTCTCCTGCGGTCCATACGCACATCCATTACGTCATTCCAATCACCTCCCAGCACAGCCAAGGACTCCGGGATGTCCGCCCACACCGCAAACAGCCTCTCAGCCAGGGACCACTGTAGCGGGGGAGGGGCATATACACTCCCAAACACCACTGGTTCAGTACCCACCATTCCCTTGATAAAAACGTATCGGCCCTGTGGGTCAATCCAATGTCGCTCATGAATGTAGGCCAACCTGCGATGGACCTGAGGTGGTGCGTGGACCATCACGCACCACCTCAGGCAGCCGGGGACCGCCGAACTCGAGGCCCCTCCCTCTGGGTCTCAGCGCAGGCCATAATCCTCCTCCAGTGCTCCCGCAGTGCCTGCAACCACGCCTTTATTGTAGGGCACAGCCTCGCTCCCGCTTTCCACTCCGCTGCCGGTCTAGACCCCAAAGCGCGGGCCCCGCCGCCGCTACAGCCAGCCAACTCCGGGAGCTCCCGGCCGGGGATCACCAAAATCGAGGCCCCGGCTGTCCACGCCGTGACTAGGCCCCGGATCGCCTCCACTGCTCTCTCCGCCACCGAAGGTCCGGGAGCCCAGATTTCTGCACTGGAGGGCACCCCCCGCCAATCGCCACCTCAGCCGCAAGCGTGAGTTAGGATGCGGGTCCAGGGACCAGGATAAGTAGTTGGATTAGGATCGGGCTGGTGGGAGCTCTAGCAAGCTGCGTCCACCATCTTCGCCCTCGAAGCTACGTCCGCCCCCTATGGATTTTAGTACATTTATGGTCAAACCATCTATGCACCGGAATGGGTTTCTGTTGTAGCTTCACCGTGAGTTCCAATGAGACCTGTTGGCAGATTGTGTCAAAGGATGTTATAAGATCACCCCCAAACTTGAGTGGGTCTCTACAGGTGTTAATTTCATTCCCCACCTTAGATTTAGTTATAGACAGGAACTCCTCGGGTATAATTTTGTTCCATTCTAATCTCCCCTGGTCCTTGGGTACAACCTCAGTAATTACTTTAAGGAACTCTGTTTTATTAAAAGAAAGTGTTGTATTATCCAGTTCCAACACCACTGGCATTATAGAATAAAACGGAATTTAATAGTCCAGGAGATAAAAACATATAATCTATGATACTTTCGCTTTCCTTTGCATTATATGTGGGAACCCGATCCTTTACATCAGCGAACCCAGGTTCGAACAGGTCTACCTCTGTGAGTAGATCCTCCAGGGCAGATCCCTTTACAGTGTGTTCGAAATGCTGATAACTTGAATAGGCCGGGTAATCTATATCTAGATACTGACAATTTAAGTCACATAAGTGAAAGTTAAAATCACCCATTAAGATGAGAGAGAGAAAAGTGGTTTGAGCTTCTTTATATGTGGATAAAAATATCAGTAGTGAATGGATATGCTCATTTGGGTTCTCTCCCTGTATTGCGTTATAGAAGTTAATATATACCACTTTATTGTTATTTGGCATTAAAACTTCTATAGCTAGGATGTTAGGAGAGGTAGTGTTGACCTCTTTCACTATGCCTAGTATGTTAACCGAAATTAAAAACATCAGTCCTCCTTTATCCCTTCCTGATTTGGATGTACGTGAAGCTACAGTGTAGGAGGTAAACCCATTCACCCAAAAATTGCACTCCCTATCCCATGTTTCCTGCAGCGCCACTATATCATACTGCCTCAAAAATTCGATCCAAACTTATCATCCCTCTTGGAGCGTAATCCTGCAATGTTCCAGCTCATAAGCTTTAACAGTTAGTAATGCAGCACAATAGAATGCAAAACACTTTAAATATAACAGTAAGCAAATTAAATAATCATAAATTGTGAAATCAATTCCAACTGACCAGTCCTTATGTGTAATATGCACTGGGCGGACACTAAAAGTTTGTTGATGGAGGCTTTTGCCTACTATGCTGCCCGTGTCTGATGCTTAAGGAATAGTAATTTTAAGGGGTGTTGTCCTAGCAGCAAAAAAGGATGGAAATTATTCCCTCGTGGCACACCCAATGGATCTTATCGCTTAAGCTCGAGTCAACGCGTTTCAAACCCCATCATGCTGGGGGGGGTTCTCCTCAGGACCTGGACTTGGTCTTGAACATTGTTTATCGGAGTGCCAATCAGTTGATTTTCAATAGTAAAATATTCTTTTGGGATTTGTCACTCAGTCCGTTACATGGTACCGGAATGTGATGGAGATTAACAAGTCTCTGTTGTTATTTTCCTTCTTCTATTAGAAGCATTCCAACACAACACTGCTCCTGGGTCTCTGCTCCGGCTCGAACAAGGCATATAAATAATTCTGTCATGGGATTCTTTGATGTTCATAAGCATTTTCTTAAAAGAAAAAGACATGAGAAAATGTTACCTTTTTTGGCTGCAGACATAGTCTGAAAGTAATCGTTCCCCTTTAAGAATTTCAGAAGCCGGTGCCATCGTGAGCATGCTCTGCAGTGTCATTCAGCCAGTTTTTTTCTCTGGCATTTTGAGAAGGAACCCCTTAAACAGTTTGCTTTTATGAGTCTGTTTGTTATCAATAACTTTATTTTTGGGGAATTTTTGATTTTCAATCTTTTGACGTTTTCTCGGTTGAAATAATTTTATTTTTGAATCAGATGGCTTCCCCCCCCCAATTTTTGCTGAAGATGAAACCTCTAACGTGCTTTTCTGATGAGCCACCATTTCCTCTCTTATTGATAATGCTGCTTGAGTGGGAAAATATATTCTCGAAATACTAGCATGATTTCTATGATATCTTGGTCAACCTTTCCTTGTGGTAGAGAATATGTAACAAATGGGATACAGATTGGTTACAAAATCGGGTAGATTTAATGACATCCATAGATCTGCTAGACACCTATTGTCACAGTCCAGTATGCAAACATTACATGAGGTTTTGAATCGAGAGCTTCCACTATCAGTATAAGGTCTTGCCATATTGTGCAAGCGCAGCACCTCTGGCATTCTATATGGGCATGGTAGTGCTGACTGTATGGGAGACAACATATTTATATATTTGTACCTAGATGGGTGGGTGTGAAAGCTCACTCAGTCCCAATACTACAACAGGACCTCTAACCCACTGTGGATCTACGTCTGGACTTCAGTCTGCCCATCAACTTTTCAGATCGATTGTCCATCCTGTTCAGGCAGTGTGAGGAAAGTGGTTTATTATATGGTGCAGTGGGGAATCCTTACAGTGTAGTAAACAAGCTACCTGTACTGCTCCAGTCAGGTTTGTTTGAAAAACCTTAGCTCAACCCTGGGTAGGTGTGGCTCTGAGAAGTCGGGCTTCATCAAATGAACAAGAGTAATGCATTAAGAAGTACCAGAACAGTCAAACAAGAAACAACCTGGACACAGTAAAAATCAGACACCAATTTAAAGCAAGCATTGGAAATCCAATAGGTTTTGCCTTTAGAATTACCCCCAGGCGTCAGACAGGATCTGGAGATTTTTTCTTTAGCAGTACCCCTGCACGTTAGTAGGTGGCGTTGGTTGCCTCTGCGTACCGCGTTGGCGTAGTGGTCGCCGGAATGAAGTTGCGGTGTCTACTTAGGTGCCTCCAGCCTGCGCAGATCTGGAGAAAGCTACCCCTTGGTCGATTATGGACTAACTTTTTTCGACTTCTTTTCTGAGTTTGTCGACTCCTGGTGTACGAGGGATGTCCCGTCGTCGGACCGGGTTTAAACCGTGCAAGGCTTGTACCCGCCTGATGTCGGTTACGGTCCCCCAACTTGTGTGACTTTGGTGCCTGGAGCGCGACCACGACCCAAAGTCGTGCTCCGACTGTAGGGCCATGAATCCAAAGTCTTTGCAGGAGTGGTACCGAAAGCCCTTGGAGGCCCAGCTGTCAGCTCCGCGTCGCTCGAGGCCCCGGACGAGAGGAAGATCTCGAGACTGGTCTTGAGGCCACCATCACCATTCGTCATCCAAGTCTTCGCACTCCTTGAGCAAGTCAAAGCACAGGAAGAAGGTAAAGAAGCATTGCCGCTCTTTGCCTTTGTCCCGTCCGTCGGCCGACACAACGCAGGACCCTCAGCGTCGTCGGTCCTCCGCTCCATCTTTGGAGCCTGCTCCTGGGACGGCTCCACGCTTCACTCCTTTTCCCGGTGCCGGAGCGCCCCCTACCCAGCTTTGAGCTTTCTACGAAGCGCTTCACAGCATCTTTGGGCAGCCTCACTCCGCCAGCGCGCCTTCTGGCCCTGCGGACTCGACTGGGGGCACTGGGCCTTTAATGCCAGTGGCTCCGGCCCTGATGCCAGAGGGCCCGAGGATCCAGGGCTGGATCCGGATCGACGCTGGCCGACCTCACAGTACCTTCCCCGGCGCCGATTCCAGTGACTACTACCCCGGAGCTGGTTGTGCCCCCGACAGGCGCCAACCTCAACCTCCCCCACGCCTTGGCCACTGCGCCGGACCGACGTTGGTACTGGTGCCGGAAGGTATGTTTGTGCCTCTGTTCATTCCTAGTGTTCCTTTTAGGCTTGAGTGGCAACCAGAGGAGGGTGAGGAGGACTGGGAGGAGTCTGTGGACCCTTTGGGTGACCAGCTTGAAGAGCTGGACTAGCGAGAGTACATGGGTGATGCCAGTGGTTTGGATACCTCCCCAGACGTTGTCATACTCTTCCCCCTCTACCGTGGCTACCGAGGAGGAAACTTCACACGCAGTGGTGTTGCATAGGGCGAATGAGGCCTTGGGCCTGGAGCTCCCTACGGTGGCAATCAGAACTAACCTCCTGAAAGTGGTGCTTCAACCGGCAGCAGCCTTTTCGGAACCCCTGTGGACAGGATAATTGCCCGACGCCACCGCCTGGCCCCGAACGACCCACCCACTTTCCCAGCACCCGACCCCCAGAGCTTGGTGGTCTAAGCCTCGTCCTCTAAGGGCACATTTCCTATTGCTCCTCCAGATAGGTAATCTAAAAAGCTGGACCACCTTGGGAAGAAGATGTTTTGTTCCGCCAGCTTAGCGCTGCAGTTGGTGAACACTGCATGCTTCTTGGGCCATTATACCCATACAGTGTGGGATACGATTGCTCAAGTGCTGTCACAGTGCCCGGAGGGAGGCCCGGTCCGTTCTCACCCGCTCAGTGGCAGAGGGTAGAGACTCAGCTAAGTTCACCATCAGATGTGGGCTGGATACCGCTGACTCTCTGGGCAGAACGGTTTCTATGTCAGTAGCCTTTAGGTGCTACGCCTGGTTGAGGATGTCTGGTTTCTCGGGGGATGTCATATCCAGCTTACTGGACATGTCCTTTCATGGCCGTCACCTTTTTGGTGATGAGGCGGACTCGGTGCTTGAGCGCTTCAAAGATTCTACAGCTACCGCCAGATCCTTGGGCCTCACGGCAACCTCTCGTCCCACGTTGTCTGCTCTTTGCTCCTTTTGGGGTTACGGAAGGGGTGCATCACCACGTTCGACCCAGTCTAGCCACCGGGTTACACAAGCTGCCCAGTCTGTGAGTGGCCAGGGACGTGGGATCGAGTGACACGGGTCGGTGTGGCCAGCAGGCGGGCAAGTCAACCCATAACCCCCCTGCAGCAGCCTCCAAACCCTCCTAGTCTGACCTTTCAGGGCTACAAGAGGCCAGTAGGTGGCAGGATTCTCCATCACCCCCCCACTGGCAAAACATCACGTCGGAAAGTTGGGTTTTGCAGATAGTCGAAGGGGCTACTCTCTCCCCTTCGAGACTCCCCCTCCCTCAATGCCACCATCCTTCCATCGCATGTCGGAGCATCACTTGGCACTTCTCTGCCAGGAAGTTGCAGCTCTGTTAGCCAAGGGAGCTATCGAAAGGGTCCCTGTGCCAGAAGTAGGTCGTGGCTGCTACTCCCGCTACTTTCTGGTACCCAAGAAGGACAAAGGCCTGCGTTCTATCTTGGACCTCAGGGTCCTCAACTGTTTCCTCCGGAAGGGGAAGGTTCGAGGCATGTGGGCTGCTGAATTCATATCTGTGCATAGATCGCCGCCTAGTGTTGGGTCCGGATGATTGCACATTGTTGTCCTGGAAGAGTCTTCGAAGTATCACGAGATAGGTGGCTCCTCCCCTGGACTACAGTGCGCATGGGCATCGACTCCATCCCCAGATTGTTTTTTTCCGCCATTGGGTTCGGATGTGTTTCGGTTCCCTCTGTCGGAATCGATAGTTGTTTAACTTTCCTTCTTTGAGACCAAAAGGTCTTTAGGACTCGCGTCGGTATTGTTTATCGTTCGGGTTGGTTTATTCATCGGCTCCGAACACTTGCTGCCCTTCCGCGTGCTGTCTGCGCGGACGGGCCTACACAACGCTCCAGACTACTTCAACATGGAACGAACTCCGTTTAAGAGGTGCTCAGTGTGCGCCTCAAAGTATTCACACCTCGACGTGCACCCAGTGTGCAACAGATGCTTGTCGCTGGACCACGACGAGGCCAGGTGCATGGCCTGCTCCAAGTTCCGGTCGAAGAAGACTCTCAAGCTACGTCGGGCCGCAAGACTGCAGGCCCAGTTATCGGCACCCCCACCGGCCAACATCTTTGAAGAAGATGTTGAAGACGACACCGTCCTACAGATTTCGGACTCTACCCCGGCGTCGGAGAATGAAAACTACGACGCGGGAGACGAAGAGTTCGAAGAAGTCGTCGAGGAGGTAGAGGACGACGACGGGGCCATTGCCACCGTGGAGGATAGCTCAGAGGAGGAGCATCCTCAGACTGACTCCGGGGTCACTCCCCATCATAAGGCCCAGGTCGAGGGATCGCCTTCGGGCCTTACCCAAGACCTCAATACTCGTCCCACGGCCCCGCCTTCTGGCCCGGCCACGGACATTGTTGATGCGCCACTCCCGGTCCAGAAACCGAAAGTGAAGCCATCGGGGTCAACACCATCAGGATCGAAACCGAAAGTGCAAGTCGCACTGGTTGGGTCAAAGGCGCCAGAGACCTCGGCGCCGAAGAAATCCAAGATGGCTGTCGAGCCTCGGAGCCACGCCAAAATGGCTGATCCGAAGACCACGGTGCCGAAGCCTAAGGCTAAGACCCCCGACGCCGCGGCGTCGACGCCGAAGCTGGTCGACGCTTTAAAGAGTCGCGTCGACGACAAGAAGGTCGATGACCATAAGAGGGCCCCGAAGAAGCGTCAGGACGACCCCAAGCCTATGACTGCACCAATCCCAGTCGATAAGGCGAAGGCAGGTGCCGCGTCGGCTCCGAAGACGGCTGCGTTGGTCGCCGACCCAAATCAGGATTCGGAGGACTCGCTCGAGCCGATCCGGCCCTCCCCATCCCTCACCAAGAAGGTCTCGGAGTCCCTGCAACGGATTCGGGACGAAGCCGCGGCCATCGAGCCAAAGGACGCTGTGCCGCACAGGCCTCCACAGAAGCCGGCAAAAGCGCAGAAGCCGATTCACTTCACGCTACCGCCGAAAACGGCGCCGAAGGCCTTCGCTCCGAAACAGGGGGCCGGGGTGCCTTTAAAGCTGGTTTCAACGCCGAAGGCATCATTGGTGGTGCCGAAGACACGGCATCAACCACTGGCAGACGAAGAGCGTCGAGAGGTCATCATCGACGCCAACACAGGCAAGCTCTCTCTCCTCAAAAGGAAAATCACTCCGGAGCCTGCGTTGGAACATTTCCATATTCCCCTTAAAAAGAAGTTGGACTCTGCCGGTGCATCTGCCCCTATGGAGCCGACATCTCCACAGGGTCTGGACCTCTCACCCACTCACTCTAACGCTGGGGAGGGTGACGGAGACGAGGAGGACGAGTATAATTATCCAGCATACTCGGACCCGGAGGATGTCCATGAGCCATGGTCTGCGGGAGGCGACCCCGAGGACCCTCAGTCGGGACACGAGCCGCAGCTTTTTGCTGCAAAAACTTCGCCAACGGAGGACTCTGCAGCCTTCAACGCTTTGATTGAAAGAGCTGCGGCCAACCATGATGTCGACCTCCACGCCGACCCAGTGGATGTCGATTTTCTTTTTGACACTTTCTCAGTGGCTGAAAAGACCGTCAAGACATTGCCAATGCTCAAAGGTGTGCTAAAGCATGCGCCAGAGGTTTTCAAGGAGCCCACCCGGGCGAGAGTCATCAATCCTCGCATTGATAAAAAATACAAGGCAGCGCCCACTGACCCAACATACATCAAGGGACAGTTGCCACTGGACTCTTTGGTTGTCTCCAACGCACGAAAACGAGCCAATTCACAGACCACGGGTGATGCTCCTCCCCCTGACAAGGAATCAAAGGTGTTTGAGGCATCAGGGAAACGTATTGCTGCTCAGGCAGCCAATATATGGCGCATATCAAACACGCAGGCGCTACTTGCACGCTACGATAGGGTACACTATGACACCCTAAAAAACACTTCTACAGCACTTACCAGATCAGTATAAGGAAGGTGCGGAGATGCTGATTCAGGAGGGTAAACTCATTACCAATGCCTCCATCAAGTGTGCTCTAGATGTGGCTGATACCGCCTCGCGAGCCATCAATACTAGCGTTCTGCTGCGCAGGCATGCATGGCTCAGTTTATCAGGCTTTAAACCAGACATTCAGACCACCATCCTCAACCAAACAGTAAATCCAGACCACCTGTTTGGACCTGAAGTAGATGCCACACTCGAAAAGATGAAGAAGGACACCGACACCGCTAAATCTATGGGTGCCCTTCAGTCCCAGCAGTTTCGGGGTGGTTCCTTTCGCCGCTCCAATAACAGAGGCGCCTCAAGGGGTCAAGCGTCACAATCCACACAATTCTATAAGACTAACACCCAAACCTCATATACCAACAAAGGCAGGGGTGGATACCGTGGCAACAACGTTAAGGGCAGAGGATGTGGAAATAACCACTCCAGGTCCTCCACCGCCAGCAAACAGTGACGCCTTGTCACTGCCCCCCGACCACACAACACCGGTCGGGGGGAGACTCCAGCAGTTCCTGCCCGTGTGGAGGTCCATCACCACGGACAGGTGGGTCAAATCTCTTATTCAGTACGGTTATTGTCTGGAACTCACTTCCATCCCACCAAACATACCTCCAGAAAACCGTCCTATGTCCGGCGAGCACTTGCACTTGTTGCAGCAAGAAGTTCAGGTCATGCTGCAAAAAGGGGCAATAGAGCTCGTTCCACTGCAAGAAAGGGGAACAGGGGTTTACTCCCTGTACTTTCTAATCCCAAAAAAGGACGGATCTCTCAGGCCCATCCTGGACCTCAGACCTCTCAACATGTACATTCTGTCAGAGCATTTTCACATGCATACCCTACAACAGGTTCTCCCACTGCTTCAGCAAGGGGACTTCCTGGCAACTCTGGACCTCAAGGATGCATACTTTCACATTCCCCTGCATCCTTCACACAGAAAGTATCTAAGGTTCACCATTCAAGGCCAGCACTACCAGTTCAAGGTTCTGCCCTTTGGGGTCACCACGGCGCCAAGGGTCTTCACAAAGTGCCTGGCGACCGTGGCGGCGCACCTAAGACGTCAGAACATCCACGTATACCCCTATCTGGACGACTGGCTCATTCAAGCAAAGTCGCACAGACAGTGCGCCGACCACATGTCCCAAACCATTCACCTTCTGCACGATCTGGGATTCTCACTGAATTACCCAAAGTCCCATCTCCAGCCCGCTCACATACGGCAGTATCTGGGCGCGACCATAAATACTCTGTTGGCTACAGCACAGCCAAATTCAGTGAGGATCAACAGCATTCAATCGCTGATTCAAAAATTCAGACCTCAACACTCACTTCCAGCACGAGTGTTCATGCAGTTGATCGGCATGATGGCCTCCTGCATCTCCGTTGTCCCGCACGCGAGACTACATATGCGCCCGCTTCAGGAGTGCTTAGCACGTCAGTGGACTCAGGCTCATGGGCAATTGAAAGACCTAGTGTTGGTGAGCGGTCGGGCATACAACTCTCTGCATTGGTGGAATCCACAAAACCTTTGCAAGGGCCGACCGTTCCAGGAGCCTGTACCACAGATTGTCCTGACGACGGACGCTTCTCTCCAGGGTTGGGGAGCGCATGTACTCCACTACACAGTGCAGGGACTATGGACACTACAGCAAAAGAAGATGCACATCAATGTGTTGGAACTGATGGCAATCTTCATGGCCTTAAAGGCGTTCAAAGTACATCTGTGCAACAAGGTCGTGTTGATCCGGACGGACAACATGACGGCCATGTACTACATTCAGAAACAGGGAGGGACACACTCTCCACAGCTGTCTCATCAGGCTCAGAGCATGTGGAAGTGGGCCATTCAGAGGAACATCTTTCTCATGGCAGAACACCTCCCAGGCAAGGACAACCAGATGGCGGACCTGCTCAGCAGGCACAGCCACCAGATGCACGAGTGGGAGATACACCCATCAGTACTCCAGCCGTACTTTCAGACCTGTTCGCCACAAGGGAGAACGCAAAATGCCGAAGCTTCGCCGCCAGGTTCCCACACCCGCAATCGCTGGGCAATGCGATATGGATGAACTGGTCAGGCAGATTTGCGTACGCTTTTCCCCCAGCACCCCTGATACCGCTGGTGGCACGCAAGCTCAGGCAGCACTCAATGACCCTCATCCTGGTTGCTCCAACGTGGGCTCGCCAACCATGGTACACCACGTTTCTGGAACTGTCCGTGGTACCGCATCAAAGGCTTCGCCTCACACCCAGCCTTCTGACGCAGAGCCATGGCGACATTCAGCACCCAGATCCGCAACAGCTCAACCTGGCGATCTGGCTCCTGAAGTCCTAGAGTTTGGCTACCTTAACCTTCCTCCGAATTGCATGGACATCATTCGGGAGGCAAGAAAGCCCACTACTAGAGCCTGTTATGCGGCCAAATGGAAGCGGTTTGTCATCTATTGTGCAAACCACAACATCAATCCACTAGATGCTTCCATTCAAAACATCATATGTTACCTGTTTCATCTGTACCAGTGTAATTTGGCATATACTTCCACCCGCATTCACCTGTCTGCGATGGCCGCATACCTCCAGAATAGACAGCACCTTTCACTTTTCAAGGTTCCTGCTATCAAAGCTTTTCTGGAAGGCCTCAAAAGGGTCATTCCACCACGGGCCCCTCCAGCTCCAGAATGGAACCTCAATGTGGTTCTTACAAGGCTGATGGGTCCTCCATTTGAGCCACTACATTCCTGCGAACTCCAATTCTTGACTTGGAAGGTGGCTTTCCTAGTAGCAATTACATCGCTACGGAGGGTTAGTGAGCTGCAAGCCCTCACGATTCAGGAACCTTTCTTCCAGGTCCATGCTAACAGGGTAGTGCTCCGCACTAATCCTAAATTTCTACCCAAGGTTGTGTCTCAATTCCACATGAACCAAACAATTGAGTTGCCAGTGTTTTTCCAAAATCCTGAGTCGCTGGCAGAGCGGATGCTCCACACCCTTGACGTCAAGAGGGCACTAATGTATTACATTGACAGAACCAAAGATTTTAGAAAGACTAAGCAGCTTTTCGTTGCCTTTGCGTCACACCACAAAGGTAACGCTATTTCCAAGGCTGGTATTGCTAGGTGGATTGTGAAATGTACTCAGATCTGTTACGTAAAAGCTAAACGTACTCTTACAATCCCACCAAGAGCCCACTCCACCAGAAAGTTGGGGGCCTCTATGGCCTTCCTTGGAAACATTCCCTTAGAGGACATATGTAGAGCAGCCACATGGTCTACCACACATACATTTACAAAACATTACTGTGTAGACGTGCACTCTAAACAGCAGGCAGCTGTAGGGCAGGCTGTTCTCAAGACACTTTTCCAAACTGCTGCAGCTGGCACGGGCGGCCGCCGCTAATGGAGGGACTGCTATGTATTCTATGCACAGATATGAATTCAGCAGCCCACATGCCTCGAACTGCAAATGCTACTTACCAGTATGCATCTGTTCTTGGCATGTAGGGCTGCTGACATTCATATCGCCCGCCCTCCTCCCCGGCGCCTGTAGCAGCTGCAGTATTTACATGCATTTCATGCCATGGTCATCACTCACAAAGTTCACTCCATCTCGGCCACAATGGCTAAAAACAATCTGGGGATGGAGTCGATGCCCATGCGCACTGTAGTCCAGGGGAGGAGCCACCTATCTCGTGATACTTCGAAGACTCTTCCAGGACAACAATGTGCAATCATCCGGACCCAACACTAGGCGGCGATCTATGCACAGATATGAATGTCAGCAGCCCTACATGCCAAGAACAGATGCATACTGGTAAGTAGCATTTGCATTCAAGTTGCTCACGTTGGCTCGGGTTCTGTCTGTCCTCGACCCCGGAGATTGGATGGTAGCGATGGACTTGCAGGATGCATACTTCCATATCCCTGTCCTGCCAGCCCTCAGGGGTTACCTATGGTTCACGGTAGGCCACGAGCATTTTCAGTTTACTGTGCTCCCCTTTGACCTTATCAGCACCTCTTGGGTGTTCACGAAAGTGATGCCGGTGGTCTCAACTTATCTGCGTAGATCAGGGGTTCCAGTCTTCCCCTATCTCGACCACTGGCTATTGAAGGCGGGTTCGCCCTAGGCTGTCTTCTTCCCGCCTCCAGACTACGGGGGACCTCCCGCTCTTGCTGGGGTTCACTATCAACGTGCCGAAGTCACACCGCACTCCCTCTCAGATGCTACTTTTCATCAGAGCAGTTCTGGATACAGTGCAGTTTCAGGCTTATCCTCCCTAGCAGCTAGTCCGGGATATTTGGGCTATGATACCGATGTTTCAGCCTCTATCCCGGATTTCGGTGAGAATGACCTTGAGGCTGCTAGGCCTCATGGCCGCCTGCATCCTGCTGTTGGATCATGCTGCGAGATGTTAGCCTGGCATATGATGTCCACTAGTTCTAGTGGGCACCTTGCACCATTCTAATCGACCCTTATTGATGGTGGTTGTAAAGTCAACTTTATAGAAAGCTATCCTAGTAGTAGCATGGACCAGCAGTCATCAGGCTAAGACTTCAAAGAGCGTATTAAGCAAGTTGTTTTACCAATTATAATCCCTTGAGTACCAAGTGAAAGTACACCACACAAGGTACATATCAAATATATATGTATTTATTCTAAACACAACCCCTCTGCACTCTTTATGAGGTCAGAGGTAAAAGTACAATACAAGGATCTCAATTAGCATACGATAAGTTCCACTGTATACATTTTGCCCTAGGGGCCTCACAAACCATATACTAAAATAGTGGTATAAGAAGCACGTCTGAGATAGAAAGCAGGCCTAGGGAATCGCTGGGGCTTCTAGGAACAACAAAGGGTTAGGAAGTAGGAAGCCCACGGGAGATGCGTGCGGTGTCTAAACACAGCCGCGGGTTAGCATTGACTTTCTATGGGAAACGAGCAACTTACCATTTTACAATTTAAGGATACTTCCGAATGGACTACGATGGAACCCTTTTAGACTTAGACACTAGGAGGGCCAATACCCTTGAGACTACCAGAGTACTCGCGTTACCTCACCCACGGAAGCCGGGTGCATAGGTGTCTGGTTTTGTCATCGATTTCAATGGATATCTGCAAAGAAGTGCTGCAGGCGACAAGAGGAAAAGTGTCCGGGTGGATCCAAGGGTGGATCGAAGATGTGAAGAACCTGAAAGCAGAAGGGACGGAGTCTGGGTCACTTTCCAGTGACCAGGATGGCGATGGAAAGCTGCCAGTCAATGTCGGGTGATTTCAGGTGAAAAGATGAAGCTTGTCTCTTCAGCCACAAGGTCCAGGAGGCGTCGACGACGACCAGGAGCTGGATTCAAGCTGTCCCACGAAGAATCTAGGTGACTGCGGTGTCGGTATCCGGATTGGACCCAACAAGCCTTCGCAAACGCAATCCACGCAGGATGTCGAGATTGGCTTTGTTGCAGTCCAGCAAAGTCTGTGGCGCTTCTCCTTTGTAGGGAAGCTGGAACAAGCCTGGAACAACCAGGAAAGCAAGTTAGATTAAAAAGTAAGTCTTCAGGGGGCTCATTAGCCAACGGACTAGGAACCGGGAAGATACGTCAAGCTGAAATGCAAAAGCGGGGCCCACGGGACACTTGCGGAATGTGGGGGCCTGAGCTTCGGTGCAAATGGTGCTCGGGCTGGGGCTTCAAGTACCCGAATGCACAACTGCGAGAAACCTCTAGAGTAGATGCAGTTAGCAAAATGCAGGATGTCCAGGAGTTCCGGTCCCACGTCTCTTGTGTCCGCCACGGGTCTCTGCTTTGCTGTAAACTAAGGTCGGGGTCAGAGATATCTGGAAGTCCGTGTCCTGTGTCGCAGATTGTTCGGGATCTGGCGGGAGCCTCGAAAATACAGACCGGCAAAGTTGCTGCTGTTGTCTGTTTGAACAGGGTGGTCACTCCTTCACCACAAGGGAGAGGTCTTCTGTCTTCCAGTCAAAATGGAATGTTGAAGGTCCAGGATTTATGTTTCAGAGTTTCGTACAGGGTAATCTAAAGTCCTGGGGACACATCACCTATACTCATACTAAGTTTAGGGGTTGGACTACCTGTCAGGTCCCTCCTATGGGTGGACCTGGGAAGTGGGTGGTTACACCCCTTTCCCTTTGTCCAGTTTTGCGCCAGCGCTGGGGCTGAGTGCCCCAGCTACCGGTTTGAACTGGGAAATGCATGGAGCACCTTGCTGAATGCAGCCCTCCCTGCCCCAATACACTAAAGCCTGTCTGGGGAGGTGCTAGCACCTCCCTGGACAGGAAACCTATTGTCCTGGCCTCCCCTTCCAGAGTTTCGTCCAGCATCAGGTGGGCAGACTTGTGTCTATGGCAGCAGCATCCTTTTTGTGATGCTGAGGCTCTGTTTAAGTTTAACTTTAACTGGGTTTACCAGTAACTACTTGTCTTCTCCCTCTAGAAGGGTGGAATGCTACCCTAACTTTACACAACATGTTTTGATAAGGCCAAACCAAAGTTAGCATTAACCGCGAGGATTATAATGCACTTAAGAGTTCATGGTATGGCTATATCATAGAACAGCTATAAGGAGATGGTTCCGAAAGCTGCAGAGGGGCTCAGCTCATGCTAGGGCACCCTCTCACATAAAACCAAGCACTCTGCCTCCAGGAATGTCAAGGACTGCCATAGGAGTGACTTATAGGTGATCAGTTTGCCTGTAAATCTTAGTTTTAACAGGCAAACTGTCCCCAGTGTCCACTTCATGAGTGCACCAGGAAGTCTGACTTGGAGTCAGTGAAAATGTATGTCTGTAGGCTTGCAGAACTTGTCTGCAGTCCTTCTGCTGTTAATCAGTGAGGATGCCTGCCAAGGCTACACCATCAACTGACCCATCGTCCGTGTTCTGAGAGAGCAGGTCTGGGAGAGGGTCACTCTCTTCCACCTGTCCTTCATCAGTAGCCATGAGCAAGCCCATGTCTGCCCTGTCAACTTATGGTTTCAGTCTGTTGACATAAAAACCCTGTGGGGGCTCCTGGGAGTGCCAAGGTCAACCAGATAGGTGACTGCTCCCTTCTGTTCAACAATAGTGTGGGGGCCACTCCACTTGTCTTGGAGAGCTGCTGGGTTCACAGGCTCCAACACCCACACTTTCTGTCCTGGCTGGTAAACAGTCAGCACAGCCTTTTGGTCATGCCACGCCTTTTGCAATTCTTGACTAGCCTCAAGGTTTTTGGATGCCTTTTTCATGTACTTTGCCATCCGGGAGTGGAGACCAAGTACATAGTCCACAATGTCTTGCTTGGGAAGTTTGAGAGGTAACTCCAATCCTTCCTTCACCAGACAAAGGGGTCCTCTTACAGGATGCCCAAACAAAAGTTCAAAAGGGCTGTAGCCAACCCCCTTTTGTGGGACCTCTCTATAAGCAAACAAAAGGCAGGGCAGCAGGATGTCCCATCTCCGCCTGCGCTTTTCAGGGAGACACTTAATCATGCCCTTTAAGGTCTTGTTGAATCTTTCGAATAGACCATAACATTGTGGGTGATAGGTGTGGTGAACTTATAGTTCAGTCCACACTCCTTCCACATTGCTGTCAGGTAACTAGACATGAAGTTTGCACCTCTGTCTGATACAACCTCCTTAGGGTAACCCACTCTTGAGAACTCCCAAAAGGGCTCTTGCCACAACAGGTGCTGTAGTGGTCCTAAGTGGAATAGCTTTCGATCTCAATTAGCATAAGATATGTTGCACAGTATACATTTTGCCCTAGGGGCCTCACAAACCATATACTAAAATAGTGGTATAAGACCACGTCTGAGATAGAACCTTAGCGATTCCCTAGGCCTGCTTTCTAAGAACAACCAAGGGTTAGGATGTAGGAGGCCCACGGGAGACGCATGCAGTGTCTAAACATCCATGGGTTACCATTAACTTTCTATGGGAAACAAACAAGTTACAATTTTACAATTTAAGGATACTTCCGAATGGACTACGATGCAACCCTTTTAGACTTAGACACTTGGAGTGCCAATACCCTTGAGACTACCAGAGTACTCTTGTTATCTCACCCACGGAAGCCGGGTGCATAGGTTTCTTTTGGTGTCGGGTTTCGTCCTCCATTCCAATGGAGACCTGCAAAGAAGTGCTGCAGGCGACCAGAGGAAAAGTGTCCGGGTGGATCCAAGGATGGATCGAAGATCTGAAGAACCTGAAAGCAGAAGGGACAGAGTCTTGGTCACTTGCCAGTGACCAGGATGGCGATGAAAAGCTGCCAGCCAATGTCAGGTGATTTCAGGTGAAAAGGTGAAGTTTGTCTCTTCAGCCACGAGGTCCAGGAGGCGTCGACGACGACCAGGAGCTGGATTCGAGCTGTCCCACAAAGGATCTAGTTGACTGCTGGTGTCAATATCCGGATTGGACCCAACAAGCCTTGGCAAACACAATCCACCTAGGATGTCGAGATTGGCTTTGTTGCAGACCAGCAAGGTCTGTGGCGCTTCTCCTTTGTAGGGAGCAAGCCTGGAGCAACCAGGAAAGCAAGTTAAATTCAAAAGTAAGTCTTCAGGGCGCTCACTAGCTAACGGACCAGGAACCGGGAAGACGCGTCGAGCTGAAATGCAAAAGCGGGGCCCACGGGACACTCGCGGAGTGTGGGGGCCTGAGCTTCGGTGCAAATGGTGCTCGGGCAGGGGCTTCAAGTACTCCAATGCACAACTGCGAGAAACCTCGGGAGTCGATGCAGTAAGCAAAATGCAGGATGTCCAGGAGTTCCGGTCCCACGTCTCTTGTGTCCGCCACGGGTCTCAGCTTTGCTGTGAACGAAGGTCTGGGTCAGAGATGTCTGGAAGTCCGTGTCCTGTGTCGCAGATTCTTCGGGATCCGGCGGGAGCCTAAAAAATGCAGACCGGCAAAGTTGCTGTTGGTGCCTGTTTGAACAAGGTGATCACTCCTTGACCGCAAGGGAGATGTCTTCTGTCTTCCAGTCGAAATGGAATGTGGAAGGTCCAGGATTTATGTTTCAGAGTTTCGTCCAGGGTAATCTAAAGTCCTAGGGACACAGCTCCTATACTTATACTAAGTTTAGGGGTTGGACTACCTGTAAGGTCCCTCCTATGGGTGGACCTCGGAAGGGTGTGGTTACACCCCTTTCCCCAGTTTCGCGTCAGATCTGGGGCTGAGTGCCCCAGTAACCGGTTTGAACTGGGAAATGCATGGAGCACCTTGTGTGCCCCAGGCAGTGTCTGGAAAGCATTCACTGAATGCAGCCCTCCCTGCCCCAATACACTAAAGCCTGTCTGGGGAGGTGCTAGCACCTCTCTGGACAGGAAACCTATTGTCTAGGCCTCCCCTGCCAGAGTTTCGTCCAGCAGCAGGAGGGCAGACTGGTGTCTGTGGCAGCAGCATCCATTTTGTGATGCTGGGGCTCTGTTTAACTTTAACCGGGTTTACCAGTAACTACATGTCTTCTCCCTCTAGAAGGGTGAAATGCTACCCCCGCCACCAGGACTGGTGGAGGGGTAGTATTCTAAAGTGTTTGACACCTTACACAACATGTTTTGATAAAGCCAAACCAAAGTTAGCATTAACCGCGAGGATTATAATGCACTTAAGAGTATATGGTATGGCTATATCATAGAACAGCTGTAAGGAGATGGTTCTGAAAGCTGCAGAGGGGCTCAGCTCATGCTAGTGCACCCTCTCAAATGAAACCAAGCACTCTGCCTCCAGGATTGTCAAGGCCTGCCATCGGAGTGACTTATAGGTGTTCTTTGTGTGTATATATATATATATATATATATATATATATATATATATATATATATATATAGATATAGATGTAGATATGTATATAGATGTAGATAGATGTAGATAGATGTATATAGATATGTATATAGATATGTATATAGATATGTATATAGATATGTATATAGATATGTATATAGATATGTATATAGATATGTATATAGATATATAGATATATAGATATATAGATATATAGATATATAGATATATAGATAGATATAGGTATACTATATCTAAGTAAGGGGTGATCACACCACCTTACCTAGGCTGTGGGAACAGAACTGTGGTGTCAGTTTGGAAGGCAAACCAGGGGTGGCACAATACATGCTGCAGCCCCTGGTAGGCCTAGGGTGCACCTATGCCCTGGGTACCTAGGATACACTATACAGGGGCTCACAAGGGCGACCCAGTAACCAATCTGGTATGTACCTAAAGTACATGGTATCAATTTAGAGAGAGAACAGCTAGGCTGTGGGCCTGATTAGCTGGGCCACAGCCAGACTAAAGTCGAAAAATCTGAGAATCACAGCAAAAAGTGGGGGTAACCATGGGAAGCAGACCCTACTCTACTACATATGCCACATGGCATATGCGGGCTCTGCAGTGGGACCTGAATTTCCAGTGGGTGCAGCATCTGGGGAATCTTTCCAACTACCTCTAAATCTCAGACGGCACTGCGCGTCAGCCGCAGTGGTGGCTAACGAACCAAGCCTGGGTCAGAGGCAGATCCCTCTCCCATCTCCAACCAGATCTCACAGTGGTGACAGATGTGTCACTCCTGACATGGGGCGGCCATCTGGGAGAGGCGGAGATCAGAGGCAACTGGTCTCCGGTGGAGTTCAGGCTCATATCAACCTGATGGAGCTCTGGACGATTCGTCTGGCACTGAAGGCATTCCTTTCCTCTCTTAAAGGGAAGGTGGTGCACGTCTTCACAGACAAAACCACTGCCATGTGGTACTGCAACAAGCGGGGGTAGGGTCGTGGACCGTGTGTCAAGACGCTCTTCATCTCTGGACAGGGCTGGAACATCAAGGCATGTCTCTTGCAGGTTCTCTGAACGCCAGGGCGGACGAACTCAGCTGCCGGTGCTGGTAGATCACGAATGGTGTCTTCACTTGGAGGTGGGGCAAGGTCTCTTTCAGCGGTGGGGAGAGCCTTGGTTAGATGTGTTTACCAGCGAAGAGAACGCGCAATGTCAGCAATTCTGTGCGTTGAGTTTCCAAGGCACCTCTCGCTCTGCGACGCTTTTCCACCTGTACCACATTTGCTCAGAGTGCTGAAGAAGATCAAGCGTAACCTGGCCCAAGTCGTTCTTGTGGCTCCGGACTGGGAACCCAGAGCTCTTGAGCATGGCCATCGATCCTCCGATCAGACTGCCTCTTCGGGAGGATCTTCTGTTGCAGCAGGTGGGGAGGGTCCGCCACCCGAACCTGTCCAGCCTCCACCTCCTTGCGTGGAGATTGAGCGGCGACAGTTGACAGCTTTTGACTTTCCTCCTGAAGTCTGTAATGTCTTCTTGGCAGCCAGGCGTCCCTTCAAAAAGACTGTATATGCCTGCAGATAAAACAAGTTTGTGGCAAGGTGTACAGCAAAGGCTGTGGATCCTCTTTCAGCCCCTCTGTCGGAGGTTCTCTTGTAAATACTTTCTTTGCCCCAACAGGGCTCTTTCCTGGGCACTCTTAACGGCTACCTTTTGGCCATATCTGCCTTTTGGCCATATCTGCCTTTCTTCGACTTCCTGATCAGCCTTCTCTTTTGAAGACCCCTATTGTAAATAGATTTCGAAAGAGTATTACTCAACTCTTTCCTCGTTCTCTGTTCATAATACCCCTGTGGGACTTGAACCTGGTCTTAACCTATTGTAAGTGCGCTCCCTTCGACCCTCTTCACAATTTTCCTGTCAGGCTCCTCACTCTGAAGACAGCTTTACTTGTTCCCATCATCTCTGCTCGCAGAGTGAGTGAGCTTCAGGCTTTGTCTTCCAAACCTCCTTTTCTTGCTGTTCATCTGGACAAAGTAGTCCTTCGCACAAGGCCCTCTATTCTTCCCTAAGTGGTTTCCTCTTTCCATATAGGACAGACCATCACTTTGCCCATCTTCTTCCCACCTCCGCATCCTTATAAGGAGGAGAGACTTCACCGCCTGGACCCAAAACGTACACTGTCCTATCCTGACCGCATAAAAGAGTTCCTGGTGGATGATTAACTCTTTGGTGGGTATGTGGGGGCCAAGAAAGGTCGCACCATCTCTTGATGCGTTGTCCTATGTATTAAAATCTGCTAGTCCTTGGCAAAGATGGAATCCCGAGCGGGACTGCGTGCCCAGTCCACCAGGGCAACGCCAGCTACTATGCCTTGGGGCGTGGAGTTCCACTCCCTGACATCTGTCAGGCGGCCATGTGGGCATCTCTGCACACGTTCACCAAACATTATTGCCTGGACAGCCAAGTCTGGAGAGATGGTCACTTTGGCCGTTCTGTTCTCCAGGATTTTCTGGTGTGAACTTGGTTCGCGGACCCACCTCCGGGATTGGCATTGCTGGGTTGTCTATTCTAAAGGTAAGTAGTCTATAACTACAGTCTCTTTCAGATGAACAAGTTACTTACCTTCGGTAACGATGTATCTGTAACAGACATATGTAGTTGTATGTTTCTTACCACCCCACCCATCCTCCCTGTTCTGCGAACTGACTTCTAGGGATAGGGACTCTCTTCCAGGACCCTAGTTATGTGCACCAGTGGTCAGTGTTTTGCCAGGCTCTGCGCTTCTGGTATGGAAAGTCATGTCAGAACTGAAGTCAGAGTCAGGCGTGGCGTCTAAATGGACACTGCAACGTTATTCCGGTGCCCACAATGCCAATGACTGACGTGGATTCGACCGACGCTCAGGGGTACGGCTATAGAAAAAATCTACTGATCCAGTCTGACGCCTGGGGGTAATTCTAAAGGTAAGGAATCTATAACTATATATGTCTCTTACAGATACATTGTTACCAAAGGTACGGTTTTTTTTTTTGCTGAGTTTTATATAGCGCGAACTTAACCCGAATCGGGTATCCGAGCGCTTTACATAGCACCAGGCACGGGGAGGGTAAGTGATTTGCCCAGAATAACAGGATGTTTAGCGTCGTTACTGAGACTCGAACCCAGGTTCGAGGTCTAGCGCCCTAGCATAGGCGAAACCTATTTTCTTTGCTAATGTTTTCTACAAAAACACTCCCTAAATCATGTTCCTAAATGTTAGATGTAAGGTAGCGTACAGACAGATAGCCTAGTGAAGTTGTGTCATCCTGCACGATTCATTTTTTCTTGTCTGCCTTAGGTTTTTATATAGTGAAATAGAGGATATTTAGGTCCACCGAAGGTGCTCCACATTTTGACAGATGTTCAACAAGAGTTTACACTCTACTCAAACATACAGAATCAATCTGTTCATATTAGTGGGAGTTGAGATTTTTTAAAGCATTTCCCAAAAGAGAAAGCAGATGTGGCTCCAGGTACAACACCAAGTGAACTGTGAGCACATTCACACATCCAGAGTTCCTCTCAGTAGCACAAATCCCACTGATTGGCAAGAGCCTAAAACCACGAAGCCTAATCTGAATCTCCTCACAGCCCATACAATTTAATGAGTCTAGATATGTGTGCGGTTTTAAAGAATACGTTTTCTTAAACTGTAGAGGCCACTATGTAAATGAAATTGAAACTTGCAGCCTGAAATGCTTTCTCGTCCCTGTGTTGTGTGCTTGGACATGGCTGCGCGCGTACACACTTGGCCCTCAAGCACCGACCCTACCCTTGCACATAACCCCAGCAATTAATGTTACTTCAGAGTTAGAAACGACTTGAAGCACAGCATAAACACAGGCAGGGAAAAACTGTGTAATTCTACAGCAGAATCAGCAGTCAGAAAACTGCAGCAAGGCAGGAGGGGTTGGGGGATGGGCTAGCTAGTAGGAGAGAGGGAAGGAATCGTAATGGGCCGAGGTTAAAACATTTGCAAACTTTGGAAAACATTTATAATGCTGTATACTACTCCTCCGGGTACCTTTGGGTGACCAACTCTGGCAGGGAGCAAGTCCCTGAGGCTTCTTTGAACATTTACCTCACAGCAATAACAGTCTTTAGTCCGGTTCCAGGCTTTATGGACGAAACGGCATGAGCTTCAATGGAGTGGTCCTGCTGCAAGGGATACAGGATGCTGACGATGCTGATCCGTTGGTGGGGGCTTTCCTGAGGCTACTCCTTAGTTCGTGAACACTGTGACTCGACTTTGGCCACAGATGTTGATGCTCCTTGAAGTCCAGCCAAAAAGTAGTTGCCATTGGTCTATTGGTCTCTGTTTAAAGTGAAACCAATGGTTCGCTTTTGGATGGGGATAACTTCCATCTTGGATGACTAGATTGCACGCCAACGAGTCTCCTGGTCCGGCAGACTTGAGTGAAACTTTTGAGGGTTGAGGGTTGGGTCTTGGTCTACCAAGCTGGATGTTGGCAGTCCGCGGCGGTCAGGCTTTCTTGAGTACCAACTCACCAAGGCAGGCGTCTTCAGATTTTGTGGTCCTGTAGCTCTAACAGGAAGTCAACCAACTGATTCTTGGAGTTACTTCTTCTTTCTGAGGCTCAGGGATGACTTCTCCCCGAGCAGGGCACCACAGCCACAGTCCTGTCTTTGTTAGCCCAAGGAGTAGCAAGTTGAATCCAGTCTTTGTGCAGGTTCTCTTTGCTAGTTCCAGGGAACAGCAGTGTAGTCCTTCTTCGGTCCACTCTTCAGTACAGACATGATCTGACGTCTGGGTGCAAGGTGTTCCACTTTTATGCCCAGTTTGTACCTTCAGGGGATGTGGTGAAAACTAACCAGATCCCCTTCCTCTCAGTGACGACATCCTGCCTACTGTGGCATACAGCTAGCCCAGAATGCACTATTCTGTCCACACCCAAGATAGCAGAACCCCTCTCTTGGTGTGTGAAGCTGCTTAGCTCAACTCAGAGGGGTGACTACCTGTTGCCTACATGCCCATGGGAAAAGCGGTTTGACAATGGCATGTCCCTCTCTGTCATCAACACCAACCTGTCTGTAAAAACAAAAAAAGCAGCCCCTTATGTATGTCCAATATTTGCCCTTCAAAGATGGTTTCCCCTTTTGAAGGTGTCCTTTTGGGCTCACACCCTGTTTGGCCTTCCTGCCAGGGGAAGGTCACACCCCTTTCCAATGGCAGGCCCTTAGTGTTCCTTTCTGAGAATTGTTCACATCTCCCTCCAGGAGGGCAGAAGACTGGCTCATGGCCAGCTACTGCAAGCGGTCACTGGAAAACTTTGAGCAACAAAATGGCTACTTAATAAAGTTGTGACTAGTGCAAAAGTTACATTAAATTCGACTTTACCATCGAGTTGGATTTAATGCAGCGATTCCTTTGATACCTTGAAGTATCATATTTAGTAGTCCCATTCAGAAGTTAGCACTGCTGAGTTTCATATGTGTTAACGACTTCACCTTTCTCAAGAGCCTCATTTAGGGTGGGAAACGGATTGACTTGTCAATCATCAGTTGCCTAGTCCCTTGCATCTCTTTTGAAAATGTGTGTACTTTGGGGCAGTTCCGTGCTAGATGGAAAAAGTCTGTTCCCTCTGCCCTATATATCACACCAGGAGTCCTTCCTCTGGCCCTATTTGTGCAATGATACTAGAGTGTGCTGTGCTCTATGGAAAATTTCTAAGATTAATAAGGCAGAACCTGCTGCTATGTATTATTTCTCCCGTCTGGGAGCTGCAGTGCCTCAGACTTTTGGAGTGCCTAGGTCTTTGCCCCATTTGCTCTTGGCTGACACCGGGTAGCGCTTTGCATCTCACGGTACAAAGTAGTTATCACTCGCTTATGTGTGTTACTGGTTACCACTCTCCTGAGTGGCTTGAGGGGAGGAGTTCCCATGGAGAAGTCAGAAGTGACCTGTTTACTTGTCAATTTGAATCTGTGGTACAGGAACTTGTCCAATGGGGCCATTGTGGTGTTGGCCTTAAAGATATTAAATGGGATACAAGTACCTTCCTAATAGACCTATCCCCATTTTTTAAGGGGTATCCTTGTGAGTTGAATACCTTCCTTATTTGACTTGTGTTTGGTTCTAAGAAATTTCAAGGCTCTGAAGGTGCACTGTACAGTGTTAATGATTTTGGACTTATGAAGAGTTTCATGCTTAGAGCTGATGTTAGCAAGGTAAAGTTAGATAAGATATTATTAATAGGGTTCACAATTAAATGTAATCAAGCAGTGCCCGTTGCAGAGATAAAATCCAGCAATAGAAGCATGCTCTTTCCCACCCGGGTTTGTTTTATTGAAGACTTTATATCAAATATACCATTAAGTAAATGTAGTTGGTCTAAAAATCTTCCTCTCTCTGTTGAATGCGCACACAAACCTGTGGAGAAATTGTTGGTAGTTTAAATGTTTTATGTTGGACAAAACTCATATTTTAGTAAGACAAACAGGCATAAAAATCTCCCAAAGTAATAATATAATCTGAGGAAAATTATTATCTTTCATGTAATGGTCTTCAAATGTATAATGGACAACTGCCTTCCAACATTTCTTTCAGACAATTTGACATAAATTAATCATAGATGTATTAATATTTTCAGGAGCACTTGTTTGAACTAATGTAAAATAAATTGTTAGCATTGTCTGTATTTTCATCGGCTTAGTACATTTGGCGAGATATCAAAGTAACCTAACAAGAGGTAAAGCCCACCCCTGGTTTGCTTCTTGATAAACTTTTTTTTTTAAATTATCATTAAACTTAACCAGTGAGGATTTGTTTTGTGGATGTGGTTAAAGTCGTGCAGTATTCCAGCACATCATTTTGAATCTAGACACCCTTTTTTGCCGCTGCTGCTACTGCTGCACTGCTCGTGGGGGGAGCAGGACCACAGCCCCTAGCATTCCCTGCGGCTCTTACGCCGCCGACAGCAATTCCTGCACGCCAGGAGGCGCTCAAAAGCAGTCTGGGGCTCCCTCGGCGCAGAACGCAGTCTTTGCCGCCATTGCTGCTACACTGCTCTTGGGGGGAGCAGGACCGCAAGCCCCAGCGTTCCCTGCGGCTCCTTGACAACTGGTTGGTAAATGCGGGCTCACCTTCAGATGATGGCCAACCTGTTGACATCCCTGGTATTTTCCGTTAACGTGCCAAAACCACACATTACTTTTCTCAGAGACTCCCCTTTATCAGAGCCCTCCTGGACACTGTGCTATTTTGTGCCTTTCCTCCGTCTCAAAGTTCAGGACATTTGGGCTGTAATCCTTATGTTGCCACCCATGACCTGGGTCTCAATGAGAGCGGTTCTGGGGCATCTTGGCCTCCTGCATCTAGCTTGTGGATCACGCCAGGTGCACATGCGGACTCTGCAATTAAATCTCAGTGGGCTCAGCATCAAGGTAACCTTTCAGATTCCATCCTGTTGTTGAAGGGGATTGCAAAAGACTGCAAAGATCTGAAGTGGTGGCTGCAATTAGAATGGTGGTAGACCCCTCTTCCTACCCCATCCAGAGTGAACAGTCATGACAAATGCATTGCTACAGGGTTGAGGAGGTAATCCAAAAGAGATTGAGATGAGAGGACTCTGGTCTCTGGTGGAAACCCACCTCCATATCAACCTGTTGGGATTGCTGGTGATTCACTTGGCACTGAAGGCATTCCTTTAGTCCATCAAGGGGGGATGCTGCAGGTTTCCACCATATGGTACTGCAACAAACAGGGCTGAGTCGCGAGTCCTGTGCCAGGAGCTCCTGCGCCTCTAGAACTGGTTGAATCGTCATAGAATTTTCCTGGTCGTGCTGCACCTAACAGGATATTTAAATACCAGTGAGGAACAACTCAACCGGCATTGCCTTAACATCATGAGTTGTGGCTGCACGCTAATGTAGTGGAGGGCGTCTTCCGGCGATGTTCAGTAACCTGGCTCGATCTATAGCTACCGCAGAAAACGTGCACTTTTTTTGTTTTGCCTTGAGTGCACCTTCCCTCCTCTACAGAGTTCTGGAGAAGATCGCAAATTATCGACCCAAACCCAGAACTCCCGGCCATGAGCATTTATCCTCCAATCCAGCTGCCCATTTGGAAGGACCTCCTGTTCCAGCAGCAGGGCTTGCCCAACTTACAACTCTGTACAGGTTGAGCGGTAACATTTGGCGGCCTTTGATCTCTTTCTCGAAGTAGTAAATGTTATTTTGGCAGCCCGGCATCACTTGACTAAGGCTATCTATACAGGAGGTTGGAAGAAGTTTCGTTGTTTGGTGTTCCTTCCGACATATCCCACCTTTGCAAGCTCACATGTCTGATATACTACCCATTCGTTTATCCTTAGCCCAACAAGGCCGTGCTGTGGCAACAGTAAAAGGCGCTATTGCCCTTTCTATGGTTACCTTTGTAGTGTAGTTCCTATTTTCCCAATAGGCCCTGCGCATTGGAATAACATAAACAGTAGTATCGACGTAGAAGTGCGGATCTTCCAGGCCTCTACTGACTATGCTAAACTTAATTGGGGTTGTTACCAACTAGCTCAGAGGTCACTGGAAACTTTCTTGACTGAATAGGAAGTGATCAGCTTCCCTGGCACAGCCAAGAAGGGATTCAGTTTTCCAACAACCGTGCAACATGACAACTTTGCTCCTCTGATCAAGAGTCAATCTCTAGGGTCGTGTGAAACAATAGACAGTTATTTTACTCAGTCAGTGGTTGTGCAGTTTACTTTCACAATATGTAGAGAATAGAGAGACGGGCGTTTTCAATAAAGGGTAACATTTATTGAACAGTCTTTCTTCTCGTACAAGAGAAATGAATGGCCACGATTGCAAGACTTGTTATTATAAAAAGTACGTACAGTAAGATAAGTATTGCGAAATAATACTGTAAAAGCATTGATATGGTTTCTTAGCCATACAATGGTTTAAAAGGAATAAAACATATATACATTCATATATACATTAGGCTAAAATACTCAACTGGTGCTTCTAACTACGCCTACCCCAGTGTACCTGACCTAAGCCTAATACTTGGGAGGGGAGTAAGTAAGTAGCTTTAAGTTAAGTTGGTTTTTGCCAAGGTTTGCTTCAAGAATTCTCTCTAAGGGTTTAGTCAACACCATACCTCTGGAATAGAATGATGGAGGTCTGGTATCTCCTTCAGGGGGTCGATATCCCAGTCACCCGCAAGGGTAGACTAGAAACGCCGGAGCTGGATTTCTCTGCAGGAGAAAGACAGCGTCTCTTCTCAGCGCGTCGAGGAGGAGGGGCAGCGTCCGCGGGCAGCTTGCATCTGCTGGGCTCTTTGCAGGGGACGGCTGTTCAGCTCCTAAGTTCACCACACCATCGTTCGCTAGTTAGCAGCGATAGCAGTAGCGATAGCAGCTATGGTATCCTCAGCATGACAGCTTCTTCAGCAGCAGCGAGACAGCTAGCAGCATCAGCGATGGCATTAGCGTAAACAGCAGCAACATCAGCATTTGCTTAAGGCAACGTTGGTAATATTTATACCTGAAAGGTGCCTTGTTTGACGTAAGTTTTTGGACATAAGACGTCAATAAAGATCTCACTAGGAACTGATCGTCTATCAGTGCTCATTAGAGTTCTATTACTAATCAAAACACAGCAAGCAGGGATTTCCAGGTTGCTGAGTTTTTATCTTGTTGAAGAACTCGGAGTGTTAATCTAGGAATCTCAGATAGTAACTTCTGCTATGTCATTGCACTAATTGGTTGCAAAGGAAGTGGCAGAGAAAGCTATTCTGAAATGTGGCTCTGTTCGTGTGAGGCCAGAGACGAGTTTCTGAATATTGCACTTGAACGGTTATGCCAATATAGGGAATAAATGGATTTATAGCCGAATAGGGGCATAAGGTCACCGTATCGATCAGGGTCCTAGATTAGAACGCAACACCTTGTCAGCCATCTTTATCCAAATCACCTATTGTGATGTCTTTTCTAAAACAGCCGACCCCTTTTCCTGGCAACTACATGTGATTCCTCCATAGGACCCAGTCTGTTTCTCATGTTCCTGATGTGCACTCTGTTAGCGACCATGCATAGCTGTCCTCTTTGTTAACTTTGAAGACATAGTTCCCCATAGCTCTAAAAAATCAGCTTGTCGCATAAGTGAGTTTCTAGCGCTCTTGGTCTTGGGTTTTTTCTTCCAGACAAGTTAGCTCTATCAACCAAAGCAGTGTTCCTCCTGAAATTTGTTACGCCTTTACTCCTAGAACAGTCTGTTATCCTGACCGATTTCTCCGCCCCTCCTCATTCATCCAAAAAGGAAGAGATTTCATCACCTAGAGTCAAAGAGCATTCTGTCCTTTTACGGCGATCGAACTAAGAACTACCTTGTGGACGATCAACTTTGTGATGTTTCTTAGGAGGCGAAGTTGGAAAATCTGTGCAAAAGCAGACGATATCTGGTGGTTCTTGGAGGCAAAGTAGGGAAAGCTGTGCAAAAGCAGACTATCTCTGTATGGATTGTCCTGCACATCAAAATCTGAAACGATTGGCCAGAAACAGCCTTCTGAAGTGCAAGTGCTCACTCTACTCTGGCAAAAGATGCTACCACTGCTCTGGTGCAGCATGTGGCAGGCTGTGACGTTATTCTCAGTCAATACGTTCACAAAGCTTTATGAACATATGGACTGACAACCACGTTAAAGCATAGCAGCCAGGTCCGGCGGGAGGGATACTTTACCCTTTTTCTATACTTTAGGATTTCCTGAAATAAGTCATTCCACAGATGCATCACCTGGGGAGGGCTACTGCCTTAGTTTTTATTCACAAGGTGCGGACTCTGCAGTTAGAAGCATCCTGCAGAAGACCAAGTTACTTATCTTCCGTAATGCTCTTTATAGTGAATATTCTGCCTAACCGCAGATTCACCATAGAGCCTCCTCTCCTCCCTGTTCTGTGGGATGTACTCTGATGGTCTATGTTAATAAGATTCAATGTTGGAGATTTGCACACTGGCACAATTTGATTGCTAAAGCTCCATGCCATACTGTGCAGACAGATATCAGAAAGAAATTGACATGTTTGCACACAGAGATGACTGCTATGTAGGGGCCTGATATCCTTTCCAGGTGGCTCTGATGTAGAGCTCCACAATGCCTCCTACTGAAGTATGAGAGAATTGCTGAGAAAATTCTCTAGATCCAGTCTGGTGCGGGTATGGGATATTCAATTGGTGAGGCATCTGATGTTAGAGTATCCACCAAAAAGAGTTACCAAAGGTAATTTGTTTGTTTCTGTCATCTGAAAGTGTGGCTCCTAATATAGTTTAGCGGTATCTGCAGGATGCTGCATCAGTCCCACCCTTAATTGTGCCTGTGTTTTACATTTTGATTTCCTGTATGTTTATTTATCTTCTACATTGGACTCCCCTGACACAGTTCATTTTTAGCAACTGGTATGCTCATATACCACCTTCTCTCTGTGGTTAGCGTTTCACTTCTCTTGCAAGATATATTGAGGGTTGTATTATTTGCTAATGTTTCTCCTCATCTTGGAGCTGCAAATGTTCAGCTGTTAGTAGCTACGAAAATTGATTAGATTTCTTTCCTTCTTTCTCTGTAGGTGGAGTTTCTGAAGATATCACCCTACCTTTGGAAGCTTTAACTGATCCAGATGTAGAATTAGGATTAGTGAAGCCTAAAAAGAAAGATGGCCAAGCTCAAAAAACTGTCCTATCAACGTTGTCCTCCATGTCCTTAGAAATTGCTCCACCTAATTCTCAGGAAACTCCAGCACAGGATGATGCATCAGCAGCATCTAGGACTACAGAGCTTGGCTCGGAGTCTGCTGACCCTGCTACACCTCCGCCTGTAAAAGTTTACAAGAAACGTGGAAGGAAGTCCAAAGCAGAGTTAATGATGATTCGGCTTGCACAGGGTTTGGACAATCAGCCGGAAAAGCCAACTTACATAAAGAAACTTCTAGAAGAGCCAGATGTCCTGGAGATGACGCCTGGCGGACGCCCACAGCGAAGAGCTGCTAAAGCGTGAGTTAAATAATGAACTATGCAAAGATTTCCATTTCCTACAATGGATTTTTTGGAGCTGTGCAACAAATGCTATTCCTAATTTTTTATATTTTTTATTTACCCTATATCCTTGTACGTTAGTTGCCAGGTTAATCTATAGCTTTTCCTCCTGTTATGTTTTGGTCAATGGTCAAGTTTAATTAATGCGTTTTTTATAATGCTTTATACTGCACTTCTTCTGTGTCTAAGCACTGTAAATGACAGATGTTTCTAATCGGCACATTATGACACTGAAATAGCTGTCCTTTTGAAGGATGGAATACTGAGTTCATTTGACCACATTGGTCAGCAGTGAGCATTCAGCTTTGAAGCATTTTCTCAGCACTAGAAATACGGGTAAAAGACTCTTGTTGGCCTTTTTCTCTTTTATGCAGCCAGTAAAAATGTGAAAATCCATCAACTGTATTGTATAGTTGGTATGTGCGAGCGATAAGCGCCTTAATTTATGCATATGGTTTTATCCAGTGATCAAGATAATTACAAATGCTATCATTTTTTTTTCTTTTAAACCGTTTTTATTGCAGGAAAAAGGTGCAGTTCACATATGTACAATGTTTCTTCCCCGCGGGCGTCGCCTCGCCCCCCTCCTTCAGTTTCAAAGTATACACAGCCATTAAGCCCACAACCCGGGGGTCGGGCGGCGTCAGTCAGTGGGTCGACCTGCTTGCCATCTTGCACATATGACTGCCGTTGTATTCGGAGTAGTCGAACCTGCTTTTAACATTTTCGCCTCGCACCCCACTAATCACCCCTCCCCCCCCCGACCCCCCTCCCTTCTACCCAACTCCCCACCTACTAACCCCCCCCCCCAAACCCTCCCCCGAGTGCTCGACCCTGCGCCTAAGCTCTGCCATAAAGTACATGTGTGTGTGCAATCACGAGTGGTGATGTCGTGTTGGGAATGTGCAACTGGTTAGTGATGGGGTACTACTTCACTCGACTCAGAGAGGCTGTCCTCTTCTTCTAGCGTGCTGTCCCTGAGAGCCTGCACTAGCATCTCCCATTCCTTGGCCGCTTCCAGTGCCCTGTCGTCTGATCTGCGGCGGGCCAATTGGTACCTGAGCGTGCTTTCGCTCGCTGCCCACTTAAGCATTTCATTGGTCCACCTTCGTAGCGTTGGGCATCGTTTTGACTTCCAGTTCCTCGTCAGTTCTCTTTTAGCTAAAATCAGACCCATATCCACAAACTTGCTCGAGATCCTGTTTTTGGGTGTATGCGGGAACCAGTGTAGCAAGCCCACAGCCTTGGAGATTTGTAATTCCCTTTCGGTAACTGTATTCAAGGTCTCAATAACCTCCCTCCAGTAGTCCCGCAAGTATGTGCAATCCCAGAGCATATGGCCCAGGTCTGCCCCCACTGTGTTGCATCTGGGGCACGCCGCATCTGCCACTCCAAAGTACTTTTCAATCCTCCTGGGTGTGAGAAAGGCCCTACGCAGTATATAGAATGAATCAGCTGAAAGCGGGCATTTCTTGTACTCTTTCTCGCCCGCCGCATTATCTGTGCCCATGTGGTATCCGGGATCTCAGTCCTCAGTTCCATCTCCCAAGCCTCTTTCAGCGTGGTTAGGGGTTGCAACGTTTCGCGTGACATTCGCAAGTAGAGGCATGTCTTTATAAGTACCGGCCGCCATCATTGTATATTGACAAGCCATTGATGTCGGGGACTCTTTAGTCCCCTCCCCCCAGTGTGCTTGCATCGCGCGTGTTACAGCTGCATGCATTAAAAAGTCCCCCCTCGCGAGGTCGAAGTGATCCTGCAGCATTTGGTAGGGGATCAGTTCCCCGTTCTCATATAGGTCCCCCAGTATCTGCAGTCCCGCCTCTTCCCATCCCTGTAGCCTCGACCAGTCGCCACCATGCGGGAGTGCCGTTATCATACCGAGGGGTATCTCAGGCGCATACATGCGTCGCACCCCAGCCTGTTTCTGCGCCCGGTTCCAGCAGAGTCTGTATGTCTGTTCCTCCAGCGACAGATCCCTAAGATACAGCTTCTGTTGTAAAGTGATGAATGCCAGCACATGGCGGGGGTGCCCGTTTCTCTGTCCTGCTCTGGTCCTCGGTACGCCCGCGCCACCTCCTGTGTGAAGGTCTGCAGCTGCGCCGCCAGATAATATAACTCAAAATCAGGGACCGCCAGGCCCCCATCATCCTTCGGTCGGAGCAGCGTTGCAAAAGCGATTCTGCGCCTGCCCGTACCCCAGAGGAAGGAGATCAATAAAGATCTCAGCTGCCGGAAGATTGACCTGGGTATTCAGATATGCAGCGTGTGGAAGTAATAGAGGAGGCGCGGCAAAGCTATCATTTTCACCAGGGATATACGTCCTGTGACTGATAGCGGGAGAGTAGACCAGAAGGTCAAATTACCACGTAGCGCCCGTATACAGCGACCCACGTTGCCCTCCAGCAGGTCCGTAGCCTTGTGGTATATATACACTCCCAGATACTTCAGGCAGTCCGGCGCCCAGGCAAGCTGCGTTCGGATAGTAGGTCCCGGTTCGCCGTGACGTAACGGGAACAGGCATGATTTAGGCCAATTCACCCGCAGCCCAGACAATCTGCCAAAGGCCACCAGGAGTCTCTCCGCCCCCTCCAGTGCTTCCATCGGACAAATGCTATCATTATGTGGTTCTATTCCACTGATAGGTAGTGATAGGACCAGTTCCTGTAGACTTCTCATGTGATCTGCATGGGCAGAAGGGAATATGCTCTTGTCACACTGAACAGTGCTGGTTGGATAATCCTAGTTTTGTTTTCCTCTTCTATGTCTGTACATGTGAATATTGAACTTATAAAGTATAATATTTTTTCTCATATTTCAATAAAATTGAAGGACAAGAATTGGGTGGGTAGTCTACATGTCCAGTCTTAGTTATTAAGTATGAGTACAGTACTTCTCTAAGCTATCTGAACGGCAGAATAATATGTAAGATATAGTCTTATATTGTTTATGTATCTCACCGAAAGGGAGGGAAGTTGGGACTGCCATCCATCATTTGTATCACCTTAACCATTGTATTAACTGTGACTCCTTGCTGGAATATAAAAGTTATTCATATTGTAGGACTTCTTCTCTCCCTCGCCCCCCCCCCCCCCTTTACATGTCACCACCTTCTTTGCTTCATCGGAGCATTAAGACTCCATGGTATGTGGAGAACAGTCAGCTTGATCAAAGTTGGAGGATGTTTTGTACTTGGAAAGTTGCTTAAGGGGTGCAATAGACTATCTTAGATTGAACTATAAAAAGACTGGAAACAAAATATTCACACCTCTTATTCTGTAAACCGACTAAACGGGAACTTCACATCACCAGAAACTGTATTAAATAGCTACATCCTGAGACTTGCCACCAGCTGTCGCTGCACAGTGTGTGATCCCATGCACAGCCTGTGATATTTTGCTGCTTGAATGATCACTGAGTCTAACTAAGGGCCAGGCCCTGTGGCCAACAATTTGCTGCACATGACTAAAGACTTTGCACAGCAGGGGTTGCTGTACAGGACATGATAATATAGGTACAAATATTTTATAATAACACCAGAGAATGTTCAATAAGTTAAGGTTTGTTATGTTGTGAAACAAAGCAAATAAAACACCTCCATGTTCTTCTAGTAACCTCTCTAATGGTATAACAGATGGCATCACTGATGATATCAAATATGACATTGCCACTGATTTCCCAGCTTCCTTCTCGACAGGATGTCACATCGCAAAACTATCTTCAAAAGAAGCGGTACAAAAGGGGGTGGTGATGGACGGAGCATCTGAACCAATCAAACACTCACATCCAGTCAATAGATCTGAGTTTAATCCATCACCGTTCTTTTATTTTTAATTTTTTTATTTTATTTCCACGCACTTCAGATACACAGCTCCAGGCCTACAACCTCAGGGGCCGGCCGCATTATACATATTTCAAGTAAACAATTGACACTTGCAGACACAGCCCATCAGCCGACAACCCAGGGGTCCGGCGGCGTATTCTACTAAGGCGCTAGCGGATTCACCATTTTCCCCATCAACCTAAAGAACCAGAGCGCAGTTATCGTGCGTGTTTTTCTCTTTTTCTCAACTCCAATTGTTCGTCCCCGCCGTCCCTCCCCCCAGTGCTACAGCTTGGATTAGCGACCAGTGCGTTAGCAACACAACTTAACTAATACTAAATCCCCACTCAACTACTGATCCTACACCCTCCCGCCCCTCCCGCCTTGTCTTCACAGTGTATGCTAAAGGTGTATGTGCCTTAATGATGCCTTGTCTATCCTGCCTCCGCACTCCCTCCAAATGTGCTCCCGCGCTAAGTCTGCTTCTCGACTAATCTGTCCTAGCCAGGGTGTATGTCCCGATTGCAATGCCCCTGCCAGCCTGAGAATAAGCAGTATGTCTGCGTTGCCATCCTGCCCATCTAGCCAGGACCCGCGTCGCTCTGCGCCACCGTCTGTCTCCGTAGTGGCATTTCTGAGTCGTGTGGCTCCGGATTGTCATATTCCTCTTGCGCCTTTCCATTGAGGTAAGTGCGGTATAGTGCCCAAAAGTTTTTAGGGCGGCTCTTGGGGGCCAGCAATTCGCTATAGTTCTCCACCTGGGTGCTACAGAACAGCATGTCTCGCGCCCATCTAGCTTTGGTTGGGAGCGGTCCTCTCATCCAACAGTGTGCTACCACTCTCTTGGCCATTAGCATCCCATATCCGCAAGTCTGCGCATCGAGACTGGGAGTCGCTTGGAATTTCCTATGAGAACCAATCCTGGTTCCGGGGTCATGTCCACCTCCAAGATTTTGCTCATTTCCGAGAAGTTGTCACACCAGTAAGACTGGATGCCCGGGCAGTGCCACGCCAAGTGCCTGAAGTCAGCGTTTGCAGTGTGACATCGTTTGCATTCTGCCGATTGCCGTAGACCGTATATGTGAAGTCTCTCCGGAGTGTAATACACCCTTTGCAGAAACTCAAAGTGGATCAACCTGTGCCGACCATTGAGCGATATCCGCTTCATACTCACAGCAGTACCACCATATAGCGTCATCCAGCGTAGTATCCAGATCTTTTTGCCATGCGAGTCTTGCTTTCATAGGTTGATGTACTCCTTGCGTCCTGGCCACCCTATACAAATTCGTGAGTAGCTTCCGGGGCTCCTTAGCCTTGATAACATATGTCAATTCAGGAACGTCTGGAGGCTCCGCCATGTCTGGTCCGAGCAGCTCCAGGAGTGCACTTCGCATTCTGTGAAATTGAAAGCGTTGCAACATAGGGGCCTCACCGCGGTCTCCCCGCACCTGATCCCAGGTTTTGGCAATGCCATCCTGGAACAAGTCGCTTGCTCGATGAAGCCCAAGATTCGCCAGTTCTCTAGTGACACCCTTCTCTCCCATAGGTGGGAGCCAGATCATCCACTCCAGTGGCATATCTGGTGAGTACAGCAACGCTCCTCCCTGTCGCTGCAAGAGCGAGTGCCATGCATGGTTGGTAGCAGTTATGGAGTCCAGCACTCCCGTTCTGCGATCCAGAGGCTTGCATATCGTGGCCGGTAGCAGCTGCGGGTGTGCAAAGAGTCGCTCCATGAGGACATGCGGGATCAACTTGCCTCCGTGTATCAACGTGTGCAGGTGCGACGCTTGTGCCACTCTGTAATAAAGCTCAAGGTCCGGGGCTGCCTGACCTCCCATGTTGTAGGGCAGACCTCCCATGTTGTAGGGCAGGGTAAGGGTCGACCACTTGACCCTGGGCTGCTTTCACGCCCACGCCAGGCTAATCATAAGACTCGTCAGCCGTTGGAAAAAAACTTTAGATAGGACTATTGAAAGGGCATTAAAGAGGAATAGGAACCGCGGCAGAACTACCATTTTCATAATGGCTATGCGGCTCATCAAAGTGAGAGGGAGTTTGCTCCAGAGCACTATATCGTCTTCCAGCTTGCTGATTGCCCTCACATAGTTTTGGCTAATGAGCAGGTCCGGGTCCATGTGGAGTTGTATCCAGAGATACCTAATCGGGTCTTCAGACCACTTTAGGCGGTATTCCATTTCCACCTGCCCAGTCACAGGTGTGAGGGGAAATACTATGGATTTCGCCCAATTGACTTTAAGGCCGAAGAGTGCGCCAAAGTGGACCACCTCCCTTATCAGCAGAGGAAGGTTTGCCACGGGATCATGCACATAAAGTAGCGTGTCATCCGCATGCATAGACAGTACTATTTTGTAGGTCGGGAATCATATGCCCTCATTGCCGTGGTATTCTCTCAGTGCGCAGGCTAGAGTTTCTGCAGTCAGTGCATATAGCAATGGGGATAAGGGGCATCCCTGTCGCGTCCCCCTATCGATGGTGAGAGGTTGTGAGACTGCATTACCAACGCGCACTCTTGCCAAGGGCCCTTTGTAAAGTGCGCCAATCATTTGCAGAAAGGGCTCACCAATTCCCATAATCCATCACCGTTCTTTAGCCCACTCCGCCACCCCAGTTCAGACATGGCCATATGCAAATCAGTCTGACCCTGTGCCTCATGGGAACAGTCCAGCCCGAACTGCCAAGCCATGCCTTCGCTGGACCGGAAACCAGCTTCCTAGGACCGGTTTCTGGCATTACAGCCGTCTTCAGCCAGGCTTGCTTGAATCCAGTGGCAAAGTGAGCAAGGCACTCACGTCTGAGCATACACTGCCAACTTATAGCGAACAAAGCGATACAAAAGGGGGTGGTGGTGGACGGAGCATCTGAACCAATCAAACACTCACACCCAGTCAACAGATCTGGGTTTAATCCATCACCGTTCTTTAGCACACTCCGCCACCCCATTTTTGGCATTGTGCAACATTCTGTCCATCATCTTGTGTGTTTTGCTGTTCACCCTATATGGGAAGGGTATGCCCAGACGTGGGTCCCGTGCTCACTAAGTCACTGGAGTCAAGCTATCCTGGCTGAAGACGGCTGATAGCCAGAAACCGGTCCTAGGATGCTTGATTCTGGTCCAGGGAAGACCTGGCCTGGCAGTTCAAGCTGGACTGTTCCCATGAGGCACAGGGTCAAATTAATTCGCACAAACACTGTACCCCCCAATCACAGTCCCATAAACTTACATAAGCGAAATTTGGAATCTGGTTAATCAGGACCCTCCACATTCCCCTACTACTTCCCCCACACTCTACGATATTTCTTGACGCACCCCTTAGCTTTGTAAAGGGCTTTTTCCTGGGTCGCACACCAGTCTATCCCTCTTTGCCACCTCTCTAGATTTGGTGGGTCGGGGTTTATCCAGGCCGCCGCAATGTCCCTTTTAGCCGTGTTGAAAAACAGCTTCTCATTCCTGCACCCATGTGACATGGATCGTGAGGGACCTCCCAGCCCAATACCTCCATTAGCTCCACTTCAGTGGATCCCCAGAACTGCCCCAAGCGGGGGCACAACCAAATCATATGGACGAAGTCGGCCGGGGCATGGTTACATCTGGCACACAACGCGTATGGGCGCAAACCCGCCTGATGCAGGGGAGTGAGGTAGCATGCATGTCTTCCGCCCGTGCCTGGAACGCCAGGGGCTCCATCGCCAGGACGAACAGCAACAGAGAAAGGGGACATCCCTGCCTAGTGCCCCTGGCGATGGGGAAGGCCTCCGACAGTACCCCGTTAACCAAGACTCGCGCTCTTGGGTGGGGAATCAGTGACCGGAAGTGTGGCCCAAACCCCATCTCGGTCAGCACGCCCTGTAGGTATGTCCAATCCACAGAATCGAAAGCTTTTTTGAAGTCTATATGCAGAAGTGTCAAATACGGGGTAAGCAGGTGCTGATTTGCCAAAGCCAGCTGCAGCCTTCGGAGGCAGTGGCGGGTCCCTCGCATAGGCATGAACCTGCATTGATCCGGGTGCACCAATGAGGCCAAGTAGGGTTTCAGCCGTTGGGCTAGCATGGTGGCATAAAGTTTAATTTAGTTGTTAAGGAGTGATATAGGGCGATACTCCGCACACAGTCGGGAGGGAGGCTG
Source organism: Lissotriton vulgaris (assembly GCF_964263255.1). NCBI lineage: Eukaryota > Metazoa > Chordata > Amphibia > Caudata > Salamandridae > Lissotriton > Lissotriton vulgaris. The sequence continues at coordinate 1,849,394,236 of NC_141694.1, read as the reverse complement.
AGACTTCGGGAGAACCACGATGGTGGCGATGTCCGCCTCCGGCGGGAACGAACCTCTTTCCACGGTTTCTTTAAATAAGTTAGCTAGGTGGGGCGCTAGGGTGCTTCGGTATGCGGCATAATACTCCAGCGGAAGAGACCAGAGTGATCGCCACCTCAATTTCCTTCAAGGAGATGTGGCGCTCCAGGTCCTTCGGGCCGCTGGCTCCAGCCTAGGGAGGCACACCCCACCCTGTTCAAGGAGAGCAGCAACGGTCAGCCCGGGAGTTTGTGCAGTGTACAGTCTCCGATAGTATGCAGCAAAGGCATTTGCTATTGCCCCGGGATCGCATTGCACCACTCCAGCTGAGTCCACCACCTCTGAGTTGATGCGGTTCGCCCTGGGATATGTGGCCAACCTGTGCAAGATCGTACCATTCTTGTCCCCCCAGCCGTAAAAGAGGGGGTAGAGACCCAAGATCTCTACCCCCTCTCCAGGAAGTCCACCGTACGTGTTAGTCCCCCTCCGGAAAACCCACCAGGCGGAGGTTATTACGTCTAGACCTGTTTTCCGCGTTCTCTGCCTAGCGGTGTAACTCCTGAGTATGCGAATGAAGACCGGCCACCTGCCCCTTAAGTTTATGCACGTCGTCTCGCCACCACCGGCCTCACCCCCCCCCCTCAACCCCCCCCCCCCCCTGCTCAGGCAGGGATGTTCTGGCTTAGACCTTGGGTTCCCTACGCTGTTGCTGAGGTTGCTCTTGATGACAACTGGTATGTCCTGGAGGGCTGTCTAATTTGGTTCTTGCCCCTTGAAGAGTCACCGCCGCCCGAAATGGCGGCCGCGGCAGTCCCAACACCCCTCAGGTCCCGGGGAGGAGAGCACAGCAGGCCAGAGCGCAGGGGCATGGCCTCCCCAACTGCAGGGTATCACCAGACGAGTGGGGGGGGGGGGGAAGGCGGGGGGAGAGGAGCCGTGCCAACCAGTGCCCCCCCGCCCACCCCCCTTGCCTTTCCGCCCGACCGACGGCCGACACCTGGGCCCAGACCCAGGCGCAGCAGCGCCTCCGCTCCCCACCTCCACTCAGGGCCCTGCAGCAGGCCTCTAACCGGATGATGGCCCACGCAACAAGGGCAGCAGGGCTGATCTGGTTACCTCCAGGCCTCTGCACGAGCTCCGCAGGGCCCCCGCTCGCAGCAGGCGACCCACGGCGTTAACCCAGGCCTCCAGGCAGCAGGGATGGCCCAGGCACTTCCAGGCCTCTCGTACAGGCCCGCAGGGTCACTACTCGCAGCCGGCGGGCTGAGGGAACCCCAGCCGCACCGCCGCTACAGAGCAGAGGAAGGCATCGAAGGGGCGAACCAGGTATCCCAATCAGCCTGTGCAACACTAGGAGCCTCCGCCCCACAGGCAAGACCGGCCAGGCTCACAGGGCCGGCGAGGGTTCCGAGGATTTCTCCGGCGGCCGCCGCCATTTTGGGGGATGACGTGTGGCGGGTTCGGGAATCTAGGGCGGGCCGCACAGCTCGGAAATCTCCTCACGTTTCCACAGATGACGCCCCAGGGGCCCCCATGCAGCAGGATATTCGATGTGGGGCACAAGAGGATCCCGATGACGGCGAATGGCAGAACTCATGACGGAGGGGTCCGGAGCACACCTAAGGTGCGACCTCCATCTTGACGTTCCTGGCCACGCCAACAAGACGTTTTTTAATGTGTACGCTAGCTTTTATGTGTGGCCATCACCCCCAACTGAAAAGTCAGTAATATCTATGTATTCTCCACCAGAAAACCAGGTTTCATGCGGGACTGATGATGCTCAAGATATCCTGCCTTGTCCATGTATTTTGTCAAACTAGAGATGCCTTTGGGAAAAGCCCTTCACACATGGGTGGGAAAGGGTGATATGATGTTACAAATCATTCAACAAACAAATCAACTGTATATTTGTTGCATTTATTTAGTGGAAATGAGATCAATTTCTAAACAAACCTGTCTTGGTGGATAACTGCTTCTATGCAGTGCCTTTATCAGAATGTGCATTATGCATACCGCCTATTCCTTTAAAAAGAGAAAGCTAGTGACTGGACCCCTTGTGAGTAACATACGCCTAGCTGCAATATGCAGCGTGACTACAAAGACTTCGTACACCCAGGCAACCTTGCCTGGAAGCTGATGCTTACAATTGGCACATATCTGTTTCTTTTCACATAACAAATCCTTAGTATGCCCCTTCTTTTAATGTTTAATATTCATCATAGACCATCTAAGAGCATCTAGATACTTTAGCTAGTCAACCGTTGGTATATCCAAACAGCTATTAGTTTACTTTAAAGTTTGACAGGTTTTTTCGAGTATGCATCAGTGTATGTGTGAAAGGCAGGCCTGATATATGATATCCACTAATGTAAATGGGCACCTTGCACCAATCTAGACACCCTTATGGCGATTTAAGAGGTCTTAGACAACCTTACAAAGCTCTCTAAGTTTTTACTGTGGAGAGCAGGTTCAGGCTTCGTCCAGAAAGAGTGTAAAACAGCTTGTTTCACCAGAATGCAATCTTGGAGCATAGATTAAGTGTAAAAGAACAGCACCAAGTATTTACGAAAATAAGTATTTATTATAGAATACTGTTGGGTACATTCCAATATCTCCAACACAGAGATAAACTCAATGCATACAATACTTTAGCACAGAAACCCAGTAAATAGCACAAAATACACAGTGTGGGGTGGGGGGGGGGGGACCAAACCATATACTAAGAAAGTGGTATAAGATCTATGACTTGAGTCAAGACAGTGTCGTGAGGTCGTAGAAGTGCTAGGATTCCACGTAACCACCCAAGGTGAGTAGATAGGAATCCCTGGGAGAACTAGTGCAGTGTGGAAACACGCTGCGTGCTCCGTACAACTTGCAGTTGGATTTTTAAAGATTAAGGAACCATCCCAGTGGACTCTGAAGAAACCACTTGAAAGACAGAAGGTTGGAGAGCCACCCACCCGTGGATACCCTGTTACCTACACCATGAAAGCAGGGTGCATACGTGTGAATTGGTGTCGGAAACCGCTGTCGAACCCAATGGAGGACCTTGGAAAAGTGCCCGCTGCTGGAAGAGAAAAAAGTGTCTGTGGGAAACCAAACATGGATTTTGGAAGAGGAGTACCTGAAAGCATAGGGGTCAGAGTCTGGGTCACTTGGGAGTGGCCAGGGGCTCGGTAGACGAATGCCCTCCGATGTTGGGTGAGTCAGGGAAGATGACAATGACCTTGACTCTACAACTGTGAGGACCAGGAGACGCTGAGGAAGACCAGGAACAGGATACCACCGGTCCCACGAAGAATGTTGAGTGCTGAGCGTTCGGTGTCTCGCGGGAGCACCAACAATCCTTGGCAAAGGTAAGCCATGCAGAAGGAACAACGTCTGGTCCAGAAAGGTCCAGGGGACTCACCAAAGGCAGGGGTTGTCAGGGCAGGCCCAGAGCAATCAGGGGAGCCCAAAAGGAACTAGTGTGACCCTCAAGTGGACCCACAGGCCGGAAGCACTGGAGTTGCCAGAGGGCCTCAAGCAGCTCACCAAAAGATGCAGGCTAAGATGCACACAATGCTGTGTGGCTGAAGATTCTGGTCACAGGAGGTGCTCGAGGTTGGGGCTACTTGGAGCCCGAAGATCTGTTTGCAAAGAAGCCAACAAGCCTTTGCAACTGCAAGCTTGATGCAGTGCAAAGGGGTTCAGTTAGTGCAACCCCCACAAGGGATACTGGACTCAAGCTTTGCTATTGGGTAGAGCAGGCCTCGGGAGCTGTGGAAAACCACCACCTGTGTTGCAGAGTGTTGGATTTGGCCTTATTGGCTAAAGTTCACTTAAACTTTTTGCTTTTCCCCTATACCGAGAGCTGTGAAGTTAGATGCTGTAGGTACTTGCCACTGCTAATCAGTGTGCAAGCACAGATGTTCCCTGTATAAATCGTAGTGGTGTTTGGTTTTCTCTGATTGGTATGTTTGCCTTACTAGCAAGATCCCTAAGTGATGTGCACTGTGTGCACCAGAGCTAGTACTAAAGAAATGAGCAGAGGGAACACAGGTCTTCAGTGTAGGGCCTGCACGCATTGTGCTAAATTAGCATGTTGTCCTGACAAGTGCTACCACTTACTTGTCAGGCTTTACTTTCCCTTTTACATACACATGGGGCACCACTGTAGGACGTACTGGGTAACCTCTAGGCAGGATGCAGTGTAGGTAAAAAACCGGTCCTGTGCCAGTGAGAGTGCAAGGCCTGACAGTGAAAAATGCTCAATTTCATTTCCCCTGGTGAAAGGCCATCCTACCCATAGGACAGAATGGGGGAGGCTAGGTGTAGTATTGTTAGCCTAGTTTCCCAAGAATTGGAAATGGAACAGTGAAGTTTGGTATGTCTTAACTCACAGCATCATAACTCATCTTTTTGGGTAGATGGTTTTGTCGCTTTGTGTCCAGAAACCGCTGTTTGAGAAAATAGCTGAGTATGTGCTTTAGACCATTTTTTACGTGTCCCAGCAGAATGTGAATTGCCTGCCTGTTAGAGGTGAGAGAGGCTGAGGGAGGTCGTGCCCCAGGGGAGGGGTGGAGACGGCGCCAGGCTCCCCTGCACCTGGAGCGGGGAGAAGAAGAGGCTTTGCGAGGTGAAGAGGCCTTGTTCAGAGCCATAAAACAATAGACCCATCTCCCTATGAGTGATTAAAGATACAGGCCCCCAGTATCAAAGAGAGGACGGTGACACTGGGGGAAGATACGCAAGACTGATTTAGGAAGGGGTCGGGGAACCCTGAGCTCTAGAAAACTTCATAGACAATGAGGGGTATAACTGGAAGAACTGTAACCTCAAGACTTTGGTTTTGGTCATGTTGATGTCGTTGAGAACGGTCTCTGTATCGTTCAGAGAAGTGCTGAGAGCGCTTTGAAGACTCTGTGGACTGGTCGAGCCTCTGGCGGTTTTGACCTGTCCGCGATTGGGAAGAAAACCTCTGCCTCAGGAAGAGTTGCTGAATAGGCTGCGGGAGACACTTGACCCTTGATTCGTGATCTGGGGCTTGTGGGCAGTTTGTAGCTCTTGACCGAGGAAAGACTGAAGGGGCGCTGCAGTGGGTTGCGCCCCCCCCCCTTTCCTGTATTTTACAAACAAACAAGGGAACCCGATGAGTAGATAAGGGCCCTGGGTATTAATTATTTGCGCAAACAATGGTCCTTAGAGCGATAATAGTTAAAGTATAGACCTCAATAAGTGCTATATGTATTGTCAATGTCTAGCGGGACAAAGAATTTTAATATGCGGTGTAATTGGAATAACAATTAATACAGAAGGAAGAAATTATATACAACGGGACACAATCCTGCACCCGATACAGAGGGCAAACAAACAATGAACAAAACAGGTTTCAGGCAAAATTGGAGCTAAGGTAGCTTGTACTGGTCAGAGGATAAAACAAGCTAGCAAAAATAGTAACCACATTATTTATACACAATGGATCAAGGTGGTACTATTTTCAATTGTCAACGACGTTTCGATCCCAAGCTCATTAGTTAAAGGGATCATCATCAGGACAGAACAATTAGAATTGCCTGGTATATACCACAATGCATGTTGGGTTAAAGGGGAAAACAAACAACGGGGAGCCTGTCAAGGTTTTAGGTAAGTAACAACATTTAAAACATGTCAGCACCTGTTTAAAATCCTTAATCCGGTGAGCACTTATATTCAGAAACGTCGAGTAAAAAGAATTGGTAAGTGAATAAAAAGAAGGATTGATAATAAAGGGAATCTGAGTCCTATGTGAGGCCCAGTCTCACAGTATATTTTAACCAGGGTGGCATTGTAAATGTTGTGACTGGTGACAGAGAATTAACCTATGAAATGCAACGGATGGCGAAGCTGAGGTTTATGAGGGAGGACTGATTCTTATATGAAACCAGTGGCAAGGTGTGTTTTAGCCAAGGAAGCGTTGACTAGAGATGAAGATAATCGCTTACAGTTGCAGTGAACACGAAGGACACCGCTTAAATTAGCGGATGAAAATAGGCAAAAACCGCGTTGGCGCAGAGATTACATACGATGATGGAGTGGTATCAGGTGCCAGGATGTCGTCATGGTGCTAGTCACGGTGGTTATGTGACAAACATGCGGTATTGCCCAAATAAACAGTTGTGGACATACAGGGATGTCGTTCATGCCGAGTGGTTATAAGGGTTGAAATGTTTGCTGACGACACCCTCCTGCTTTCCAAAAGTCCAATGGGGATCCAGAGGATTTTGGATGGATTTGGTCTTTTCTGTAGACAACACGGTCTAGAGATCAATACAGAGAAGACCAAATTCATGATTTTTAATCCCTCACCTAAGAGCAGACCAAATCCCACGCTGGGTACGGCCAGCTTAGAAAGGGTCACAACTTTTCAGTATCTGTGGGTGACTCTGCACGAGAATTTATCCTGGGAACCCCAGACAGTGAAATCTCGGCTAAAGCTGACCCAATTATCTGGTGCAATCCTGAAGGTTGCAAATACATCAACCTATAAACCCATAAGTCCGGCCCTAGAACTGTACAAAACGCAAGCCAAGGCGGCTGCAATGTACGGCAGTGAGCTCTGGGGGTACAGAGCAGGTCGGGATCTCGCAAGAGTAGAAAATATCTTTCTCAGACACCTACTGGCTCTCCCCCGTGGCACACCCCTGATTCCCCTGAGAGTGGACGTGGGTCTACCCCCTATCGCTGCTGAGCTGGAGTCTAAACCAGTAAGATTCTGGCACAGGCTCTGGTCCACCAGCGAGCTTGAACATTACAGGAGTGACCTCACCCATGTATTGGGCCTGAACCAACGAGATAGAATCCCCTGGCTGGCCTTTGTTAAGAAGGAATTGTATCGGCTAAACCTGTCTGAACTCTGGGAAGCCCCTGAAGCAGGCTGCCAAAGGTTATCCCGGAAACGACTTGTTCAAATATACAAGCAAAAAAGCCTCGATTTACTTATGACATCGACCAATAACGGCACCCTAACTGAACGGTTCCTGCAATCCAAAAATTCTTATGAGTTTGAGGATTTTATGGACATTATTTTCCCAATCCTTGCTAGGAAGCTGTTTATACAGTGGAGGGTTGGTACTCTACCGATCAAAACTTTTACCTCCAAATGGCTTCAGAGGGATGATAAATCCTGTCCTGGCTGTAATTCTCACGATGAGGAAGAAACCCATCTTTTTTTCTTCTGTCCTGCATATTATAGACCCAGGAAGTACTGGTTGGTCCCTCTTTGCAGAAATTTGGGTTTCAGGAGCTACATAGATGCCTATAGAGTTTTAAAAACCAGTACTCTGCCTCATGTAATTTTTGCTGTGGCGAAATTTATTATGGCTATGTGGCTCATCAGGAAAAAACTGTTAATTGCACAAAACCCCCAAGTGTGAACTCGTCGTTATATTCATGGACTGTGCTTTTATCAATTTATGTCTATTTTATTCCTGATTATGAAAGACTTCTTCCCTCATCGTTCCTAGAATGACGCGTTATTCCTTTTTAATGTAAATGTGTTTTTATAAATGTAACTCTTTTTTTCCTTTTTAAATGTTGTCAGCTTGTATAGAACATGTATCTTTTATGGTCTTATAGACCAAAATAAAGAATTTTTGGATTGGATTGGATTGGTTATAAGGGTTGAAATTAACCAGTGAGCTTACCGCAAAGGCAACCTTCTACACATGGATATATGATTAAATAACTACTGCCTAAACCACGAATTCCTTAACCACGAAAGGCTAAACAACTAGCAATGCCAAACCACTAAATTTTTTACAACGAGTTCCTAAACCACGAAAAATATTTAAATTGCTCATTACCCATTTACACCACGTTGTTCTTTTTAATCTGCATGCTTTTGACATTTAAAAAAAAAAGGAATGTAATTAGTGATGAATTTTTATTGTCTGCCCTCTCAACTGAAAAGGAAAGCAAGAAACCCCAACCCGCTGCAGGATGCTGCTTGCATGCGAAGCAGACAAGAATGCGCGCGAGTGCCTGGCACATCCTGCCCAGGGATACGTGTGGAATGATTGTTTGGGGGCTGGCCAGAGCCTGCTTCTCTCTGTAGTAGCTGCTAGAACCGGAATCTGGCTAGTGTCAGCAGTGAATCGGACGCTGGATCTCCCGACTGCAATTTTTGGCTTCTGTAGTCTATAGGTTCACGGTTGATACACATCTTGGAGTTTTCGCAAAAATGCTAATTTTCACAGTAGTTTTTTCAAAGTTCTTTCATTGATTTAATGTAAATTGATATTTCCCTCCGTAGTGTCAGTACTATATCCATCAAATGTAAATCTTCCTGAAACATTTCTTCTAACCTGTTTTATAAATAATCTTGGGTAGTTATTGGTAGTGTTGTTCTCTGAAGTGTTTCAACTGTATGCTTTAAATACGGGTGCTTTGCATTAAAGACAGCATATGAATATACAGACATTCACATCACATTGAGAAATGCTCCATGTTTCTGGAGTTTACATGCAGCCTCTTCACACATTCTTAGCACCACCCGGTGCAACCTGCCCTCTGTAACGTGACGGGCACTGCAGTCATGGGTTTGTACTAACATATCCTGCTTCAGCTAGTACACAGGAGATTATGACGTACAAAGCATATGAGGCAATTTCGTCCGTGGTAAATGAAGCACCAACAAGTGTCAGATCACGCAACTGGAAATGTTTTAAAAAAATGCATGCTGGAAATAAATCAAAAGAGAATATTTTGAAATTGAGCTAACATGAAAAGAAAAAAAAAGAGCTGTTTAGCACCTGTTTACGGCACAATCAATACCACAGACACATCCTCGGGCGACAACAATGATCGTAATTGTCTTTACAGACAACACATATCCATTTAAATACTGCGCTATACTTTAGCAACATTATGAAAGGCAGTTCAGGCAGCCTGAGGGGCTGCTTTCCCGCGCTCAGCTTTGCCAAGTGAGTCATACCTGGGGGCGAAGATCGTGTCAGGTCAAGAGGGGAGAGACTCATGGTTTATGAAAGTCGTGCTTAAGGAAAGTCCTGGTTTATAATTGTCGTTGTTAAGGATTGGTCGTTGTTCAGGAATCGTTGTTCAGGTAAGTCGTTTCAAAAACTTCGTTGTTGAGGATGTTTCCCTCTACACATATGGCAAAGAAGGTTTGGAGTGGCTCCGTGGAGCAGATAAATCAGGATGGAAGCGTGGGTTTAAGCGCGCTAAAAGAAGGGCATTAATAGCTGTATTAGTCTGTAATACTTCCAATCGGTTTACGTGAAAGTAATTGCTGGCCAAGTGCCTTACATACCGTACGTTTGGCCAGTCAACGAGTGGGAGAGGGTTTGAATTTATTTTCAGCCGTGGCCGGAATGGTACGCCCGCTCCTTCGATCTTCGGCAGGGTCTGGAAGCCACGTTTGGCTGGGAGGTTGCTGGGAGGAGAGAAAGAGACCCAAGCGGGGCATTTAGGGACTCTGACTTAGCGGATAAGGTACGGGGCAGCCGATCCAGACGATGTCTCTTACCTTAATTACGGCAACAGTCTTCCTGAGCAGGACTTTACTGTGTGCTGCGTCCTGTACCCCAAGTGCCCGAGGTAAGCTGGCTCCCTGTTCGGAAACACAGGAACATAAAAAATTTCCAGGAAGTCTCAAGTGACGCTGTGGTGGGACCGTGTCGTGGCAGCCTGAGACCTCCGAAGGGGTGCCTAAGGTGATCGTGGGCACCCGGAGCGAATCAAGACTCTGACACGCAGGGTGTGTGTCTTGGTGCGGCTACAGGTGTTGGAGCGCCTGTGGAATGTTGGCATCGTGGAAGAGAGCAGAGATTCGGGAAGCGCTGGGGGGTGCGTGTCGCAGTGCAGTCCAGGCACTGGTGGAGAGTGCCGGAACATTGTGGGCACTAAGGAGGAGTGAAACTCCGACACGCGGGTCGGCGTGTGGTGGAGAGGTGAGACTCAGACGCACAGTGTGCGTGTCGTGTTGCGACCCGGGCCCTAGTGGAAAGCGCCGGAAGACTGTGTGCACCAGGAGACGGACTGAGTCTCGGACGTGCCGGGTGTGTGTGTGTCGAAGGTGCCACCAAAGGTGCTGGTGAGGAGTACTGGTGAGCGGTAAGCACCAGGGAAGGATTCCTAACAGTGCTGGAGAGGAGGGCTAAGTGATCGGGCCCTTTAAGGCTATGCGAGGTAGCATCAGTGTCGTGTGGAAGGCTTCGTGGAAGGAGTTTGTGCTGAAATTTGGCGGCCCGGACCGGCAGCCCTGCTGGAGCTGAACTACCGGCCCAAGCGCGCCTTGCCCGTGGTGACGAAGGTTCGGGAGTAAGGCCAAGCCGCTGCAGCAGGAGAGGAGAGTGGGGTCGCGCTTTCCCAGGTAAAGTGGATCATCGCCTGGGGCGGTGTGCAAGCCCGGAGGGATACTCTCTCGGCCTCTCCCTGCTGGCAACTGGGTGCATGTGTTCCTCTGGCTCAGATCTCAGTCTGTGCTGGTCCCGGACGTGGCAGTACAGGGGCCAGGGCCCGGAGTGGAACTTGGGTGTCATGTCCGTGTTGGGGGCAACCGGTCGCATGCTTCTAAAAACAGTCGTATAACACTTTGCATATTTGCTGCTAACGCACTATTGAACAACGGCTGACACTAGAGTGGCTTAACAAGCTCAGGGGTTAGTGCGCTACGCACTACGTTAGGTTTCCCTTGCAGGATACAGGATCATAGCGAAGCGCACTGCATTGATTGATTACTGCACTGTACTGAATTGCACTGTGACGCATTACCTTATTCCTTCCGTTCACAGGGCATGCTGGTGGTGATAACGCATTGAATTGTTTCCTATAGCACTGTATATAATTGCAGCGTGACGCATTGCTGTATTCCTTCCTTGAACAGGGCATGCTGGTAGCGAACTGAGTTGCATTATCTTGTGTTGACTCAGTACATGATCTTGACGCTACGCATTGCATTGTTTCACTGTCGTACTGTACAGGAACCAATCGTTAAGTAGTGCAGTATTCCTTGTATTTTGCAACATGTGTGAATCTAGTGATACGAAGTACCTGGCCTGTTGAGAATGGTTAAAAGTCAGCGTTACTGTTGGTTAGAAGCAGTGGTTGGGGATTAGGACCGCCCAACCCACCGGAAACCATATTACCCAGTGTATATATGTGGGAGTTGTATTGTGTGGTCATTTTGTATATCTTTTTATACAAACTTGTGTGGAGTGCATTTGTGGTGACATCATTGGGATTGCTGTGGGCGTGGTTGCACATACTGAACACTCGTGCCTTGGAGAGAAGCTTGGCTGCTCGTGTCAAGCTACTAAGGGGGTTAGCAGGACTGTCTCGGACGGTGTCCTTTCTTTGCCTAACGTGGGAGCAGGGGAGGGGGGGTTCGGGTCGCGCACTTGACAACAACGGTGCGAGCGGGAACTCCGGCTTCTAACACAAAGCCCACGGAGTCCAGAGGAGTTCAGGATCTGCAGACTGGTTGACCTAGTTGTTGTGCCTGCAAATGCAGGGGAGTGACTCCTTTACTCCAAGGGAGATTACTTCAGGTGTCTTTGATGCTTCACAGGCCTTGGAAGGTTCATGTATGATGCACAGGCACAGACGATGCAGCAGAATGGAAGGGAGACGAAGTCCGGCCCAAATGAAGTCCAGTGTGCCCAGATGGTAGAGGTGCAGTGGTGTCTGATCTGAATCTTATCCCACGACGATTCTAGGGACATACCCCCAGGTAAGCCCTTAAGTTCCCTAGGGAAATGGTTGGGAAGATTCAGGGGACCCTCCCAGGGGGGAGGTTACTACCATGTCCTTTGTCCAATTTCGCACCAGAGAGGGAGCCAATGGCTCCCAGAACTGGTTTGAATTGGACTATGCAAGGGGACATTAAGTATGCCCCGCGACTTTCTGGTGTTGGCAATACACTAAATCCTGTCTGGGAGGTGGTCACACCTCCCTGTGGCAGCATGCCTATTGTTCCACCTTCCTCTGCTCGAGCTTGACTCAGCAGCAGGAGTGCAAAAATGTGTCACTGGTCGGCAGCAACCATTTGGTCGAGAAGACTGGTACAGGGAACACCGAGAGCCTAACGGAGGGCTCTTCCAGTGCTGGAATCATACCTCCCACACCATTTACAGTGTGGGCTATCATTCAAACATGTTTGATACCAAACATGATAGGATTCGTTGCAGCTGTTTTCGAGATGGTCATTACGTAATTACGCGATGTCACTCTATATAGTATATTGGTGCTTCAGTGACAACCGGGGAGAATGGACTCCGTAGGCTGTAGGGGTGTCCTGCTTATTCAAGGACACCCTCTCACTTAGAACCAAGCACCCTGCCTTCAGGATTGTAAATGCCTTCTATAGGGCTGACTTATAGGTTTTAAGTGCAGTGGCCCTTAGATATAGTAAACCTATATCTTTAGTAAGTGGTGCATACACCAACTTACACAGGCTGCAATGGCGGGTCTGTAGTTCCATTTTGCATGGTCTCCCATGGGTGGCATAATGCTTGCTTCAGCCCATGAGACCTCCGGGGTACCAGTGCCCTGGGTACCTTAGTACCATATACTAGGAACTGATGAGGGTACCCCAGTTGACAATCTGGAGTGTACCTAAGTACCCAACACAACAATTTAGGAGAGAAAGCTGATAGACTTGGGTCCTGATTAGCAGGATCGCAGTCATACTAGTCAAAATACAGCTTAGCACCAGGCAAAAAGTGGGAGTAACCATGCAGAAGGATCCTACCTTCCTATAGTATGTTACTAACTTTATAAGGCATTCACTCTGTTCTTGTTTGATATTCAGCAGTGGTAACCTGCATGTATCTTGAGGCTTGGAACTAGTGGCTTGTCCTTAGACGTAATTGTGTTTATAGGTTGAATGAAATCAAACGTAGATGGACATCTTTTCTTAACTGTTAACATTGGGCTAGCTGTGAAATGATGTGCTGTGCTCGTAGAACTCACCCTTACTGTCGATTTGTGTTGATTTCTCACTGCTTTGGCCTTAGCTTGTGGTTTCTTTTCATGAACAGGGCTATGGTGTACCTTCAAGAATTGGCAGCAGAGCTCACGTCATCATGTCCACCTCCAGCCACTGCCAAGGAGCCTGACAAAGATGGGACACCGGAGGTGGAGGCGGAGCCAGAGCCTGAAGCTGAGGCTGAGGCTGAGGCTGAGCCCGATCCCGACCCTGAACCAAGGAGTCCAGTCCAAAAGAAACGAGGGCGGAAGAAGAAAAAGACTGACTGGGATGAGGATGATGTGTCTCAGGACGCAGACTTTGTATTGTCTGAGGAGTTACTAAAACGGGATAATGATGAGATACTTGAGGATGAGCGAGATTTGTTTAATGATGGGCATGATCCTGAGATGAAGAGTTTACGAAGAGGTTTGGGACGGTCTAGCCTCACAGTAAGTTATCATACTATCTTTTTATTTCTAGTTGCGTTTTTAATTCCTTGTTTAGTAAGATAAGTGATCTGTCCATTTCCACTTGCACTGCTTCAGGTTCTATAATATACTGATCTCTGTAGCTCACCTTTCTATATCTGCTCCCTCTCTTCTTATTTTATGTTCTTCCTTCCGTTTTCCATATGGTTTGGGCATGCTTCCACCACAGTCCGTATACAAAAAGATTTCTTACTTTAAATTTTGGATCAGGGATCCAGAGAGCACTTCCCCTTCACGTGCTGGTCACACCCTTGCCTTTTGTCTCATGATCTAGATGTTGCTGAGAAACAAGAGCTGCCTTTATTCCATTAGGAACCTGGGCAAGTATCATAAAGCAACAACAATGGTTCACTCTGAACCCATTTCAGTAGACTATTTTTTATTCTCAGTTAAACATTTCAACGTATACAGTTAATGTAAAGCATGTGATTACTGTCTAGCCTTGGTTTTGATATGCACAGGGCATGTCAAAGATGGCAACAGTGTAAGCTGCACTTTCACAGAGCCTGGGGGTTTCACCACGCCGAGCAAGAATCTGTCTGCATTCTGTATACTGGACCACATCTTAAGGGGGTGGCGCCATGGCTACTCACTCCTGAGGCAAGGGGAGACCCAACTGAGCTGGCTGCAATGTAGTGCAGAGAGAGCCAGGTGTCCTGGAGCAGGCCAAGTGTGGGTGTGAGGCCTATCATGTACTGAGGATAGAGCCGCCCATGAACCCCGTGGGAAGCTTGAGCTGTGCCGCTTGTGCCCCATCGGACTGCGTTAGGCTCTTTACTAGTACAGCAAAATAAGGCGGCAACAGAAGGATCCCACCCCTCCCTCCAGGCCTTGCTATGAGAAAGGGCCTTCCTAATTCCCCGTGGTGGGTGAAGGTATTGTGGAGGTGGTGCAGTGCGGCGCCTGCATCTAGAGTCTGGGGCACTGCTGGCAACACAGCACCTGGAGGAGACCATGGGGTGTCGAGGAGACTTCAGAGAGTTACTGTGTGCACTTTCCTGTAGGTAGTGGCCGGTACCCACATGCAATGCGAAGCCCAGATCAGCTCCTGTAGAGACACGACCCAATTTGGGTAAGATTAGGATCACCTCCCTCTCTGTATAACCACCAGTCAGGAGTACAATCACATGGGCCACACTGAGGTCTACAGAACCTAGTCACGAGGTTTGAAAACTTAACGAACCATGCAGCCTATTCAAAACAGTTAAGGAAATAATGGAACCATAGAGGGGCGCTAATTCCTCCAACAGGTTTTAAGCACTCTGTGTTGATGAGACCTCAAATACTAAATGCTCCATGAATCTTGATTGGTTTTGTATCAATTCTTTAAACACAGTTGTTTATTTCATTGAACACAGGTGTTTTTTTCATTGACACCTGCTTAAGAAGGGGATTTTGTGTGTAATCCATGTAATTTAAGGATACCTGTACATTTTACATCTGTAGTTCTGGAGATTACAGATTCCCTTTCAAAAGTGATCATTTTTTTAATCTCTTCCTGATGCTGCGACATATCAACACGAGTCTAACATTGTTATAGTACTAGATCTGTTCAGCCTGTGGAGCAACTTGTAGGTCAAGTTGAAATTCTGCCCATGGGCACTAAAGTGGAAATTACTACTGTGTGTGACGCAGACTGATTGTTCTCACCATTGACATCTTATATCTGCCTTCTGCCTTTCATACATGGTGATTTACATTAAAGTCCCTCTCTCTCTCTCTCTCTCTCTCTCTCTCTATATATATATATATATATATATAGAGAGAGAGAGAGAAGGAGAGACACACACACATAGAGACACAGAGAGAGAGAGAGACACACACATACACACACACACACACACACACACACAGAAGAGAGACACACAGAGAGACACTATCACTGACCGACCATTCATTACAGGTACAAGTTGACACTAGCTGGGACCTTCCAGAATCTGAATATACTATTTAAACACTCAGCAAACCACTCTTAAGATCGTGGTATCAGTAGTTTTGTTCTTCATTTTCATATCTAGTAAATCACACTTCGCCCTTGCCAACTCGTGTTTTGTCTACACTGACAATGTTGCAGCAGACTTGTTCACTGCTGCAATTGTAATTAATAATTTGTATTACAGAGGAGTACTGAGATTTGATGATCCATCACCTGGGTGAGGGGCCCAAATTACAACACGTGCCCGAAAAGTTAACTTGCGGAAACAGACTATGAGCTAGAAAAAACAGAGGATACCAGTCAACCCTCACTGACCGGTCACTAGTTAGTTGGTACCAATCAAAAGTAATTAGCACATCATATCAAGTGCCCATGTGTCTCACATAGGAGCAGTCCCCCTATAGCCTGGTTCCACCTTACACACTAAAGCTGCATTCTGATAGATACATCTGCCAGTGGATTCCTCACCTTGTGAATATCCCCTGCGCAGCAGCCAATCGGAAACTTTTGTAGCTCTCCACGCCGGCGAGGTCATGGACGACGTCACAGAGTGTACGACTCCGCTCGCGACCCCGCTGACGTCACTGGATCCATAATAGGGCCTCGTTGGCGTGATGACGTCAGTTCCCTTTTTTCCGCGCTGTCGACGCCAACGTTTTTTTGGGACTCTCTGTAGTTACTTTGTAATTTCTAGTGTTCTCGTCTGTTCTCATCACTTCCTTTGTAAAATGTCGGGAAGAAAGTCCGATTTCAAGCCCTGTAGAGAGTGCGGGAAGAAAATGTCTATCACTGACCCGCATCAGGACTTTGTTTGGTGCTTATCTTCCGATCACGACGTCGAAGAATGTGCGTGCTGTAGGAAGATGAACCTGAAGGCATTGAAGGAAAGGGAGGCGAAATTGTTTATGGCCAAGATGAAGAAAAAAGAGAAGAAGGTGAGTAAAAGAAAATCAAGATCAAGATCGAGATCGAGGTCGAGGTCTCAATCCGAATCCAGGTCGGGTTCGAAGTCGGCTTCGGGGCATTCGAAGTCGAAGAGGCATAAGAAGAAGAAGCATTCTTCATGGCGCCACTCTGATAAAGAATTGGCGCCAAAGTCCTCTTCTCCTCGGCGTCGCAGAGATGACGTCGATCCATTGCCTTCGAATCCGACTTCACCAGTGAAGGTTGTGACTCCTGAAGTCGAGGTCTCTTGATCTCTGACGCCGGCTCTCTCTGATTCGGTTCACTCTCCGGATCTTGGTGAGGTTGAGCCAGAGCATGAGGATCAGGAGCAGCCTGAGGAGGTTCCTTTATCTGCGCCGGCTGGCCCGACTCCAGGAGCACCGGCTTCAGAGACGACACGGTGTAATTATCCTTCATTCCCGGCTCCAGGTCAGGACCCATCACATTACCTTAACGCAATGTATGCCGTCTGTGCGAGGGCAATGTACCCATCTTGTGCACCTGCCGGTCCTATGGGTCCTTCTGCATTTAATTTGGGTGTTCCCCAAAATCATGCCCAGGCTCCGTTTATGCCAGCGACGCCGTCCTGGAACTTTCCGGCGCCGTGAGCCCCAACGCCGTATCGAATCTCCGACGCCGTATCGAGATTCTCCGGCGCCGTCTGGTCGTCCTCGTTTGGAGTCGGTGGTGCCGTCTGATCCGCGTTTGACGCCGATCCCGAGGCCTACGGAGTCGGTCGTGGAGCCATCGACTCCAGCCCCCAGGATCCGCACAAGGAGGGAAGCCCAGAGGGCTGTAGAGGAGGAACGCTATCGGCAAGAGATGGAGGAAGGTGAACTTCCTGAATCGGAGGACTATTTTGCGGAATTAAAGGACTCGAGTGGCCTTGATGTCTCGCCTGAGTGGGATTTTTCTCCTGGCCCGGATGCTCCCTCTAAGGATGCAGCTACCTATCATATGGTGGTGAGAAAAGCTGCGGAGTTATTGTACATTACATACAGCTTGCATGAAAGCCCGAGCCCTGTATGTATCCAACACCATTATGGAAGCAACAAACAGACCCAAAACTCTGTTCAACACGGTTAAGGAATTAGCAGGTACGCAAACCACAGCAACTGCCCGTCCGCTAAATGAACGACAATGTCAAGATCTTGCTGAATTCTTCACCGACAAAATTGATGAACTAATTATTGATATCAATAGCAATAAAAATGATACTCCCTCGCAGGCGGACACGGACTATGTCCCCATAGTTAAGAATACCTTAGAATACTGGCCTCACATTACGTTAGACACACTGAAAGCCATCCTCAAGACCATTAAATCTGGCTCCCCTCGTGACCCTATTCCCATTAACCCCTTAAGTGCTGCCTCGGTGCATTGGCTGACGGCAGCACTACCTCCCCAGTGCTGCGCACGACCATTGGACGTCCATTCAGCACTAGTTCCAATGGACAGCGCAGCACTGGGGAGGGATGTTTACGAGCATCTATGAGGTTAATGTACTCAAACAACTGGATGCCCCTTCTCTTGAAATCATTGTCGACATGTTGAATTCCTCCTTTGAATTTTTCTATAGTTCCCACACTTTGGAAACACGCCATGATAAGCCCACTGCTGAAAAAGCCCACAGCAAACCCCGAAATATTGTCTAACTATAGACCTATATCTCTGCTCCCCGCCTTTTCGAAATTACTGGAAAGACACTTAACCCATTTCACTGAAGAAAATTCTCTCCTCCATCCGTCACAATCAGGATTTCGAGCTGGTTTCTCCACAGAAACTGCTCTGTTGGGAGTCACTGAAAACCTCTGGACACTCCTTGACGGCGGTCAAACGGTTGCCCTCATCCTCTTAGACTTGAGTGCGGCCTTTGACACCATATCGCACGAAAGGCTATTAACCACGTTAAGAAAAAATGGAATCTGTGGTGTGGCACTTGAGTGGATCAGGTCCTTTCTGTATCAACGAACGTTCCAAATTACATCCTCTTCAGCATGTTCCGGAATGTTCAGTGCCCCACATGGAGTGCCCCAGGGCTCTATTTTGAGTCCACTGTGCTTTAATCTATACCTTAGACCACTGGCCGACCTAGCGGACAGATCAGGACTCACTCTCATAACCTACGCTGACGACTAACAGATTATCTTTTCTCTGTCAGAATCCAACCCATCATCTCCGTCTCCCCTCAAACAAGGTCTCCACAACATTTTCAGCTGGATGACAAAAAAACAGTTGAAACTTAACAGAGAAAAAACGTAGATCCTCCTTCTGGGGAAACAGGACCTGTGGAACCCCTCCCACTGGCCTTCCCAGATGGGGAACCTCCCAGTACCAGCCACCCAGGTACGCAACCTGGGGGTCATTGTGGATAGCTCCCTCTCCATGAAACAACAGCCCAGAAAAGTTGTTGGCCTATGTTTCACCATCATGAAGTGTCTTAGAAAAATCCTCTGGATGCTGCCCATCTCCACCCAAAAAACTGTAGTCAATGCCCTGATTACATTTCGGCTTGACTACGGTAACATCCTGTACCTGGGCTCGAATAAAGCTGTAGTACGGCGGCTGCAGCTTGTCCAGAACTCAGCTGCCAGGCTGCTGTGTAGGATTCCTAAAACCGCCAGTGTCTCTAATCACTTACGTGACCTGCATTGGCTCAGGGTAGAACATCGGATTAGATTTAAAGCCCTGAGCTATATGTTCAAGATAAAAGCTGGCACTGCACCAAAATACCTACTTGCACTAGCCCATCCATACACTCCCAAACGTAACCTACGGTCACATTCAGCAGCCAACTTTTGTGTGCCTAGGTTCAAACTCTCAAGAATGGGAGGCAGATCCTTTTCATACCTAGGACCAACTCTTTGGAATGCACTCCCTCCCTAAATTCGCAAAGAGGAAAACTACGCTAGGTTCAGAAAAAACATCAAAACCTGGTTTTTCGAGCAATAACGAGAACAACCCTGCGAACCCCATGCCACTCTTCTGTGCTGTGTCTCGGCATCGGGAAACCCTTTTTGGGTAGCTGTTGCGCCTTACAAGTTTAATAAATAAATAAATTAATTACTCAGCCTTCCACTGAGTTTAAATCCAATCTTCTGACTGAAGTGTTGCATTCTCCCTCATCTGTGTCTGAACCTCTATTACCATTTAATGAGGCAATTTTGGAGCCAGTGTTGGAGGTTTGGAAGAAGCCTTCGTCTGCTCCTGCGGTCTCCAGGACTGTGGCACGGAGGTATAGGGTGGCACCTGAAGATCCAGAGTTTTTGTCAGCTCATCCTTGGCCGAGAGCCTAGTAGTGCAGGCGGCTTGTTCAAAGAAATCTTCAGGGGCTTTTCCTCAGGTTCCGTCTGACAGGGATTCAAATCGCATTGACCAGTCTGCCAAAAAGGTATTCTCATCTGCAAACATGGCGCTAAAATCTACAAATGCTACTTGCTTGATGGGAAGATATATCCATGCCTTGATGGATTCTTCTAAGCAGTTGCTACCAAAACTGTCTGATGAAGATAAGAAAAATTTTCAGGAAGTTTTGGATGACACCCAGGCTGCTGCTCGTCAAGTTATCCAGAGCGGCCTAGATACTGCTGACTCCGTGGCAAGGATTATGGGCCCTGCAGTAGCTACGAGAAGGGGGGCTTGGTTGAAGTCTTCAGACTTTTCTTCTGATGTGCAAGCTACTCTGTTGGACTTACCATTCGATGGCACAGGACTCTTTGGTAAGAAGGCGGATGCCGCTCCTGAGAGATTCAAAGATTGTAAGGCCACAGCAAGATCACTTGGCTTACAAACTCAATCTAGAGGATCTTTCAGAAGGTATAGAGGATTTGGAAAGTCGTCCTTTCGTCCGCAAGGACAGCCTCGACAGCAGCAACAGCAGCAACAGAACACGCTGTACAAGTCCTATAGGGGAAAAGGCAGAGTTCGTCAATCCTCCTCTTCTTCTACCTCACCCCCTATCACTGCAGCAAAGCAGCCCTAGATTCCCCATTCTCAATCATATTGGTCCTGTGGGGGGTCGGCTTACCCATTTTCTGCAGGATTGGGAATCGGTCACTACAGACCAATGGGTTCTTAATCTTGTGGCAAATAGGTATGCTCTTCCCTTTTCGGGAATTTCATCCAAATTACTCTTCTTGCCAAGGGGCTTGCTCAGAAGAACATCTCCGTCTCCTACAGGAGGCAGTTCTGACCTTGTTAAAGAAAGGCGCGATAGAGGTGGTTCCAGAGCAAGAAAGGGGTCAGGGATGCTACTTCCGGTATTTCCTGATTCCCAAGAAGGATGGCAGGTTGCGTCCAATCCTTGATCTCAGGATCTTGAACCTTTATCTGAAACAAGAAAAGTTCAAGATGCTCACCCTTGCGCAGGTTCTTCAAGCGCTGTTGGAAGAAGACTGGATGGTGTCGCTCGACTTGCAGGACGTGTATTTTCATATTCCGATCCTGGAGTCGCACAGGAAGTATCTCCGCTTCACGATGGGTTTGCAGCACTACCAGTTTGCGGTCCTTCCATTTGGAATTACTACTGCACCTCGAGTCTTTACTAAGGTGATGGCAGTGGTGGCAGCACATCTCAGAAGGTCGGGGATTCCGGTTTTCCCCTATACGGACGACTGGCTGATCAAAGCAGAGTCTCCAGAGAAGGTGCTACATCATCTGCAAGAGACAACTCGGTTGTTGTACAGATTGGGTTTTTCGATAAATGTACCCAAGTCTCACCTGGTGCCCTCCCAGCGCAACTTGTTCATAGGTGCGGTACTGGACACAACTGTATGTCGTGCATTCCCTCCTTCTCAAAGGATTCACGACATACAGGAAATGATTCCCTTATTAACAATGGAGCAGTTGTTCCAGTCCTAAAGGTCCTTCGCTTGCTCGTTCTGTTTGCTACCTGTATTCTCGGGGTTAACCATGCACGCTGGCACATGAGGGCACTCCAGTGGTGCCTCCGCAGGCAGTGGTATCAACACAACCGGGATCTCAGGGAGTCTGTGAGGATCTCCAGAAAAACTGCAGCGGATCTGTCTTGGTGGAGCGTGGAGGGCAATCTGTCTCAAGGAAAGGCCTTTCATCCGTATCCATCGGTTGCCACGGTGATAACGGATGCATCCACTCTAGGGTGGGTACCCATCTGGGGGATCTGGAGAACAAGGGTCTTTGGTCTCCGGAAGAAAGGTTGTTTCACATCAACCTTCTGGAGTTAAGAGCGATTCGTTTGGCACTCAAGGCCTTCCTCCCTTCCCTTCGCGGTCTGTCAGTTCAGGTTCTGACGGACAACATGACCGCGATGTGGTATATCAACAAGCAGGGAGGAGTGGGGTCGCAACTTCTCTGCAGAGAAGATCTGCATCTCTGGTCCTGGGTTCAGGACCACCAGATTTGTCTGATGGCAAATCATCTGGCCGGAGTTCTGAACGTGCGTTCGGACAATCTCAGTCGGCAGTTCTCAGCCGACCACGAGTGGAGGCTTCATCCGGAGGTAGTTCGTCACGTCTTTCGGATGTGGGGAACTCCTCGGGTGGACCTGTTCGCCACTCACGAGAACGCCCACTGCCTGTCCTTCTGCAGCCTCCAGTATCCGATGCAGGGAGCCTTGGGGGACACGTTTCAGTTGAGTTGGGACTCCTTTACGCGTTTCATCCCATACCCTTGATTCCTCGAGTTCTGAGGAAGATTCGACAAGACCGGGCCCAAGTAATATTGATTTCTGCGGATTGGCCAAGAAGGGTGTGGTAGACAGATCTTCTCCACCTCTCCTCGTGCCCGCCGCTCCGTTTCTCTCTCAGGGCAGATCTCCTCTCTCAGATGGAGGGGCAGGATCTACACCCCCACCTACAGACCTTACATCTTCATGCCTGGAGATTGAACGGGGCAACCTGAATTCTTTTTCTCTCCCACACGATGTGGTGGATGTCATATTATCGGCTAGGCGTGACTCCACAAAGTCGATCTATTCCTATAGGTGGTCCAAATTTGTTTCCTGGTGTGGAGAGAAGTCTATTGACCCCTTGAGGTCTCGTTTGTCCAACATTCTTCAATTTGCTCTTTCTTTGGCCCAGCAGGGTTTTGCTGTGGCAACTGTAAAAGGCTATTTGTCGGCCTTGTCGGCATTCCTTTGTTTGCCGGACCAGCCGTCTTTATTCAAGTCACCTATTGTTTTACGTTTTATCAAAGGTCTTACCAACAAATTCCCTCCAACTCCATTTATTGTACCTCAGTGGTACTTGAATCATGTTTTGACTTACTTGATGGGTTCACCCTTTGAACCTTTAAACAAGTGTCCCATGAGACTTCTGTCTTTCAAGACTGTTTTTCTTGTAGCAATTAACTCGGCAAGGAGGGTAAGTGAGCTTCAAGCTCTAAGTTCGAAACCCCCATTCCTGACCATTCATGCTGAGAGAATGGTTCTTAGGACCAGGGCTGCTTTTCTGCCTAAGGTGGTAACTCCCTTCCATCTGGGGCAGTCCATTACCCTCCCTATCTTTTATCCTCCCTGTTGGACCTAGAGTTGTCAGGTCACCTAGGGTAGCCTGGCCTAGGGTAAGACAGTCATCTATGAGAGGCACATGTGTAAAGGTTGCACACCACCCAGCAGTAACTCCAAGCAATTCCACTCAAAAATGACACTACACCAATCTTTGTGTAAAAATCCGAGCTGGTTTATAAAAAAAATTTTGTTGACTTTTTCTCTCTCTCTCTCTCTCTCTCTCTCTCTCTCTCTCTCTCTCTCTCTCTCTCTCTCTCTCTCTCTCTCTCTCTCTCTCTCTCTCTCTCTCTCTCTCTCTCTCTCTCTCTCTCTCTCTCTCTCTCTCTCTCTCTCTCTCTCTCTCTCTCTCTCTCTCTCTCTCTCTCTCTCTCTCTCTCTCTCTCTCTCTCTCTCTCTCTCTCTCTCTCTCTCTCTCTCTCTCTCTCTCTCTCTCTCTCTCTCTCTCTCTCTCTCTCTCTCTCTCTCTCTCTCTCTCTCTCTCTCTCTCTCTTTTTTTTTTTTTACACAATTAGGTACACTGTACAATTTTTATCAATTCTTTCCACGTACTCGCAGTGTTAAATCCTTCAGCATAGAATTATTCTTAGGAAATACTTTCTTAACAGACTCTAATAGCCCCGTTTACAGTGATGGATTGTCCACCCCAAGCTGAGGTCTCCTGGTTACACCAAAAGAACAATTACACTTTTATATTTCACCTAATTCAGCCTATTGCTTTGGGAATATCAAGGTCATAGGACTCTGGTAGATTTCCTCTTCCCCCACTGTGTGGCACCTTCCTCCCAATCAGTGAATATTCCCAATATTACAGTTCACAACTACTACATAACAGCTCTGTTAACACTTATTCGCAATAAAGCACAGGTTGAGGTCACAACGTCTTCTTCCCTTCCTCCCCTGTAAGAAAATTCCAAAATATACACCACTCTCAATTCCCGGTATCCTCAGTGTCTCGGGTCACTTTCCCAACACCGAGGTGATTCTCTGCTTTACTTATCCCTCTGAGCTTTTATCACAGCAGGATTTCTGAACAGACCTCCTTTTCCCTGACAGAGTTGGTTACAGAGTTAACCGATGAATATAAAGGTGTGGGGAACCTCCAACAGTTATTCCTGAGGGAAATGACGTGACAGAACTCCTTCCCAGTGTCTTAGCGGTTTCCCCGGACTCTTGTTACTCTTCCCCCTCTCACCGCACCTTACTTGTGATAAATTGAAGGCCGCTGAATTAAAGCTCCAGCTCTCCCTTCCTCCAGCTACTCCCTGGTCGGTAGCCGTCCCTTCGCTCCAGAGCCCACCAGGAGACGGTATCAAACTGGGGTGACTGGAGTCGTAGTCACCCGCGGGAGCCTCGCGGCTCTCTCCCAGACCAAGCAGCAGCGCAGGCGCGGGTGAGCAGTGTTCCTGCTAGGCGCCGCCTCCCTCGTGTGGCGATCCGCTCACCGCTACAGAACCTGCGCTGGGGATCAGTGCTTCGCCGGCTCTCCGCCTCTCCTACCGTCGCACCACTGGGCCTGCGCAGAGATTAGCGCTACTTCCCTCAGTCGCTCAGCCCCGCAACACCTACGCCAACACGCGCCTTCGATTCAGTGGCTCTTCGGCGGCGTAGGGTGACAGATGTTGCCCTGGTCTTCTCTCCTGAAATACTGGTAGGCTGGGTCCTCGAAGGGAAATGAAGGGAGCAAGTTCCCAGTTAGTAGTTAGGAAACTGAGGGAGAGGGTCAAAGGGGCTCAGGGGGCCAACCGCCACAGCTGCACCGGTTCCCACAGAAAGTGAAGTCCGATGGGAGGGTTTGGTCAGGGGCCAGAGGGGGAACGTCTTCCTGAAGAGGTTGACTATTACTCAGACAACTACTGCTTCCAGTGCGTCGTCGTCCTCACACCACTGCCTCTCTCCTCCAACTCCCTGTACTGCACAAAATGGCTTCCTGACCTCTGGCCTTATATAGCCTGACCACACGGAGTCCAGTAGGGTCCAGAAGGTTCTGGAAGGCCTTAATGTTAACCTATGGGGCATTCAAGGATATGACAGTTGTGGCAGTTAGTAGCCACCATTTTGTGGAACTGGGGGAATTCTAGTCATGAAAGGCACCTAGGCCTGAGGTGAAAAATCATGAGGGCAAAAGAACATCTATCCCCCAGACCAACACCATAAAAATCTAGTGGACCCAAAAAGTTATAAAGGGGGATGAGGGGCAAAAAGGGAACAAAATAAATAGGAGGGGCTACGCAAAAGGCCAGACAGGTCTAACACTCCCCCTCACCCTTCCAAGGAGGAGGAGCGGCTTCACCGTCTAGACCCTAAGAGGGCGGTGAGTTTCTACCTCAATAGGACTAAAGACTATCGTGTGGACGACCAGCATTTCGTTGGATTTGCTGGCTGTAAGAGAGGAAAAGCGGTGCAGAAGCGCACTCTGTCGAGATGGATAATACTGTGTATAAAGATCTGCTACGCCCTTGCTGGTAACGAACCTCCTGAGGGTATACGGGCTCACTCTACTAGAGCAAAGTCATCAACGTCTGCTTTATCTAGGGGTGTACCTGGTGAGGATATTTGTAGAGCCGTGACTTGGGCCTCCCTCCACACTTTCGCGAAGCATTACTGCTTGGATTCCGAGGTGAGGAGGGATGGCCACTTTGCGCGCTCTGTCCTCCAAGATTTCTTGGTATAGCAGAGTGGACACCCTCCTCGGGGAGTGGGGACTGCTGTGGGATTCTATTCACAAGGTGAGGAATCCACTGGCAGATGTATCTATCAGAAGAACAAGTTACTTACCTTCGGTAACGCTTTTTCTGGTAGATACAGTATGTGCCTGTGGATTCCTCACTGACCCACCCGCCTCCCCGATGTCCACTATTCTATACCTACTGAGTGTATATTTCTTTAAAATTTTAAAATAGATGTATTTATATGTTCATGCATATTGCATCGGTTTCACACTGTGTGTGCTGTTTTAAATACTGGTTACTATGTATACTATTACTATTGTGTCGGTCCGTCTGTGTGCCTCGGGGGCACGGAAAAAAGGGCGGAACTGACGTCATCACGCCGACGAGGCCCTATTATGGATCCAGTGACGTCAGTGGGGTCGCGAGCGGAGTCGTACCCTCTGTGACGTCATCCATGACCTCGCCGACGTGGAGAGCTACAAAAGTTTCCCGATTGGCTGCTGCGCAGGGGATATTCACAAGGTGAGGAATCCACAGGCAGATACTTTATCTACCAGAAAAAGTGTTACCGAAGGTACGTAACTTGTTCTTTTTAACGGTAGCTGTGACGAATGGCACACACTCGTTATGTTGCATATAGGGGAGATGCAAAAACCACAGTTGATGGACAGAATGCAGAACAATGTCATACATTTACCCCAGTACAGAGATCTGGGCCAAAATCCATCGTTTTTTTGCACTCCACACCACACATTCTGTCCATCAACTGTGGTTTTTGCATTTGTCACCCCGAGTGTGATGGGTATGCTCAGACATGAGTCCCATGCACTCCACACCACTGGATTCAAGCAAGCCGTGCTGAAGACGGCTGGAATGCCAGAAACTGGTCCTCGGAAGCTTGTTTCCGGTCCAGGGAAGGCATGGCTTGGCAGTTCGAGCTGGACTGTTCCCATGAGGCACAGGGTCAGACAGATTTGCATATGGCCATGTCTGAACTGGGGTGGTGTGGAGTGCAATAAAACGATGGATATAGTCCAAGATCTCTGTACTGGGGTGAATGTATGACATTGTTCTACATTCTGTCCATCAACTGTGGTTTTTGCATATAGGGGAGAAGCATGTATTCAAGCACCATAAGTATACACTCATTTTTTAAACCTATCAAATGTCAGTCACAAGACAAAAATATTCTAACTATTAACAAGCATCTCACAAACTTGACAAACTAAGATAAATCTTTCCTGGCCCATTTCCTTACCAAACCTTTTCTTAGCGGGGACCCTCGTTAACACAGGCGTGCTGATGGAGAATTTAATATACCTGTTATCCTCTAGTACTAAAATCGCTTACGTAGAGGAAGATTACATGGCTGAGTTCCTATAGCAGTGACTAGACCACCCTGAAGAAGCTAATATTGCTGCAGTGCTCAAGACGACAGAAGGCAAAACTGGTAGAACTGGATGCCCAAACTTCTGAAGCCCTCTAGTGCTGAGTAGATACTGCTAGGGGAAACTTTAGTAGCATTAAAAGGGCACTCCTGAATAAAGCTTGTATTGTGTAGTGGTCCAGCAATATATTTAATGAGAGTTACACACCTAAAGTCCTCGGGAGCACAGAGAACTGTACTGGAAGAAATGTGACGCTAACACTGTGGGAATTCTCTTTCACTGAGACAGTCTTGCTTTTATTCCCCCAGCTGCTGTTAATTGTTGAGAGCTATGTTACATTATCTGTCCCTCTGCTGCTGGACCGACCTGTTTCACAATGTTTGGTATAGTCTGTGCTTCAGCCATTGATATAAATGCAGACAGACCACAATTTTTTCTCAAAATATATTTTGAGTCTAAACTCAATGAAAAATTCTGCTTGGCTTCTTTTTTCTGCAGAAAAGGCATTGCTGCATTTGATTCCATGAAGATCCTCTGTTTACTCTTCCAAGAAAAGCACAGTCTGGCCGGGTAGAGCAGGGCATACTTTATGCGCCTTTCCTGAAGCTTCTGTTTGACTGGAAGACACTTCCTGGGTGCATCTTGTATAGCCTGAGTAAAGTGCGGGGACAAAATGAGGTGCATCATTTCCTTTCATTTCATAAAAGTACAAGCCAAATACAATAAATACAATCTACTACGTGGTAAGATCAATTGCAAAGCAGATCATACAAAATACATCCGTTAATAGGTAAAATCTATACATCAAAATATGTTTGTAGTTGAATTTCCAATAAAAAGATATCATTAAAACAAAATAGTATTGTTTGTGTAAAACAAGCAAAGAAGAGATGCACTCAAATAATACATGTCCGGTCTGAGGGCGGCAGAGTGCTTTACCACTAATCGCCTAAATAGCACTTAGAAATTTTGCAACAGAAATGGCCATTACTGGATGAGAATCTGATTTAAGGATGCGCAAGGCTTCCTGATATTCCTTACACCTATTAGCCTACAGATTGATACAAGCCAGATATGCCAAGGAGATGAATAGCCTGGTCATGCAAACAAAACACTTTCTCTTTGGTGATCACAAGTCGGCACAAGTTGCCTCCTTTCCCAGCCACACTCTGAAAGTAAAGCTTCCTGTGGAGTGGTACAAGCACTATATCCCAAAATAGCTCCGACCCACTGATAGGTTTAAATTCCATAAAATCACTGGTTTGCTTGATGGTGGAAGCCTCTGCAAATTCTCAGATATCATAAAGGTCCAGTATAGCTTTTTCATTGCGGCCTTTGAAGAAAAGACAGATGCGTCTGGATGTACTCACAAGTCATGGAGCCCTAACAAGTATAGGGCTGTCTTCATATTTTTAAACCAAAGGATTTTGTTGAAATGGTTGGCCTTCATAACATCCTGCAGTCACTCAGCGTAGCGGGCAAGTTCGGGGGTAGTCCACACGTCTCCAAAACAGCACTGGCTGTCAACGTATTTTATCCGAAACCTTGGAGACCCCTAGGTCGCTAAACAGAAGAAATAATGGGGTACTTACTGGGAGAGATACAAGATTCCTAAGGAATTTGTTCTCAGCTCTTCTAATATTGTCTTGTTTTGAGAACCCCCACAGTTAGGCCCCATACAGGGCTGACCATAGATCTTTAGTGTGGGAGAAATGGGTTTAGTGTAGGATGTCAAACTCCTAAAGTATTACTGCTGTGATCTGCTTCGTTGTCGCCTTATCAATATGGAGATGCCAAGGCATCCCCCCTGCAAATGTCAACCCCAGGTATACAAAGGAATCTACCTTCTCTAAGGAACACTTCTTAAGGTTAATTTGCCCATAAAAGATCTGTGCTGATTGAAAAATATCACCTTGGTTTTGGAGTTGTTGATTTCCAAACCCCGATCCTCACAGAACTCGTTAAAGCGAGTCAGAAGTTTCTGAAGGCCTGACTAAGTCTTAGAAATAAACAAGGTGTTGTCAGCAAACAAAAGGATCAGTGTCTTAAGTCTAGGCAAGGAAGGATCATCCGCTTCTACATGAGACAAAAAAGATACAATGTCTTTCATGAATAGTGAGAACAGGGTGGTTGCCAATACACCGCCTTGGCGGACACCTTTAGACATAGGTACCCTTTCCATCAACTGAGCCTGTTCCCCCTCCCCATCGCATTCGTGCCTGGGTATCTCTATGCAGGCGGATTAGAAGCAATAAGATATCAAGAGGCATTCCTAGGGCAGCTAGGCACTCCAGAGTTTGGGTCTCGG
Source organism: Lissotriton vulgaris (assembly GCF_964263255.1). Taxonomy (NCBI): domain Eukaryota; kingdom Metazoa; phylum Chordata; class Amphibia; order Caudata; family Salamandridae; genus Lissotriton; species Lissotriton vulgaris. The sequence continues at coordinate 1,849,365,048 of NC_141694.1, read as the reverse complement.
GATCAGGTCGAAAGCCGATTTTAAATTGACAAATGCGACCTAAAGGCTGCCTCTGCCAATCAAAGCGGTTCTCCAGTAGATAAAAATTAAACTAAAAACCTGGTCAATCGTTGAAACCCTTGATTGAAAGCATGCTTCAAATGGGCTTAGAATGTTGGTCTTCTTCATCCAGTTTTGTATTTTATAGAGGAGGCAACGTCCAAAGATTTTCCGAATGTAAACAATAAGGCTTATTGACCTGTAATGAACGGCCGCCTTTTTATATATTGTTGAGACTATGGCACCCTTCCATGAGTCGGGTATGGATGACCTCACTGCGATTGCATTGGCCAATGCTAGGATATAATGAGACCAGGGTTCAATGTCGGCTAAAAAAATATCTGCTGGAATGCCGTCAAGCAGAACTGCGTTCAAGGGCTGTAAAATATCTATAATTTCAAACAATGACATGGGGTTGATGCCAGTCTGGAGAGCTGAATAATCTTTTGATACTATGGTGTCATTGGGATTGCCAGAATATAAATTTCCAAAGTATTTCACCTAGTCAGAAGCGGCCACATTTAGGGCCACGTTTTGAGCAACACTAGAGCGATCCTATGCCACCAGTGCCCAGAATTTAAATGAGCACGTATCCAAAACCGCCCTCCACCTCCGTTCGTACCAGTCTGTTTTAGCATGCGTAATATAGCCTTTGTATATGCCTTCCTAAGAACTGGGATGCTGGCCATATCTTTGATTTTCATGGCCTTGACTAGTTAACAATTTGCTGCTTGACATTATTTGTTGTACCATGACTACTGCTTGGTTTTGGCCTGTCGAAGTGTTGCATTTGAAATTGTAGAAAGGGATAAATCCTGTACAAAAAAATGCCTCATGAATCAAGATCAATTGATCAGATGTCCTAGATTGTCCCCACTCTACCTGCATGAGTACTGAGTTCAGATCTTCCTGAATCGCTGCAAGTATTTCTGGGCATGTAGCAGTCTGAGGCTATTTCAGATGTCATTTATCTGCTGTCAAAAAAGCCTCTCTAGTAAGTGACGGTAAATAGGAATCGGACTGAACTCACAAAAGGGCTTAAACAGTGAAGATAAGGTATTGTGGTCACTATTGATTGTTTCTAACACAGTCATAACAATGACTGTAGGCCATAATCTCAAGTCAACCAAGATGTAGTCTATATGACTTGTGTGAGAGGGTTTGTTATAGGTGTGGGCACCCATGATGTCCGATTTGGTACGACCGTTGAGTGTCCTCAAGCCATATTAAATGGTAAGTGCCTTTAAATAAATTGCTGAATGTACCTCGGTATGAATTACTTGAATTTCTAAAAGCGGAACTGCCCAAGTGGCGTCTTTGTCATCTGTCATGTACACATATTGATCATCCAGTGGCTCAAATGTGAGATTTAAATCCCCCCCCTAAAATAAGAAAATATTGTTGGGGGAAGTGAGTCCAGGACCTGGTCAAGAGTTTGTAAAGTGCTTGATACTGAGCCCTGTCTAGCACCACTTACATCGATATTAAAAATAGTAAGCCGAGTATGGTTGCCACTGTCCGGTTGAAAGCTCAGTACGTCTAGGGAGTCAATTTTAAGTTGGTGAATAGTACAGTTTAAGGAATTTGTAACCAGCAATACCAAAACCCCTGCGGCCCTTCCCCTTGAGCTAGGAATAACAGGGAGAAACAAATTAAGATAGCCTGGTCTATGGACAGAGTCCACAGACCAGGTTTCTTGCAAGAGACAGATGTCGTTATTGTTTATTAAACCATTCCAAGCTGGAAGGGAGGTTTTAGATTTTTCCCGCCACGTTCCATGAAATAATTTGTAGTTTTGTGAAGTCAGTATGTTCTTTAGCCTGATTGGAAATTATGGGTTCGCGCAGAGAGTACGTGGAACTTCCAGATAAGCCGGTAGGTATGGTTTTGTTAGAGTTAGAGCTAGACTCATTTGTTGGCGGGGAATCCGAGGCAAGAGTATACTGAACTTGAGTAAGGGGATAGAGAGTGGCAGTGCTCATACTCGTAAGCTGACAGCTTGAGTAGATGTTTGAGTTAGATGGTTGAACCCGCCACTTTAGCCTACAGGACTTGTTATGCTAGGGGTGGTTGTTTGCAAACAGGATGGGGAGAAGGGAGGGACATACTGCCTTTCAAGTCAGTCTATGTCACTAAGTCTTTGACTGAAGGGAGCTGCCGACCTAAAATGCATCCATTCATGCGAAGCACCTGGTCTCTATCCTTGTAATTTAAAAACTTAACGATAAGATGTCTAGGGGAAGCTGCTGGGATAGGTCGAGGTGCCGGAGAATCATTACCTCTTTCTATCATGAAAGACTAGTAGAAATGTTCAGCCCCAAAGAGAGTATAAAGCAGTTTTCCCACATAATCAACTCGCCCCATCGCAGTAGTTCCAGGGATTCAAGGATTTCAAGTATGCATACATTTGTTCATTCTGGATCTAGCTTCTAAATCTTCATTCTTCATTTTCACTTTGTGCAGTTCTTCTTTCAACTCCTCTAGAGTTTTAGCCTGTTGGGTGTGCACATCTTCTACATCAGAAATACGCTGTTCGGCATCACTCAACCGCTTCTGCTGTTTATGCAATTATTCATAGTGTCCATGTGCCTGGTCAACAAATCTAGTTTATGTCAATAGCCGAGAGGCTTGTTTACAACTCCTGAAGGATTGACTTCTAATATTTTCAGCAGGAGGAGAGTCTTCCCCTCCGGCCACTAGGGTCCGACTGCTGAGTTGTAGGCATTACTGTTGTGATTGATGTTTATTTTCAAACGTGAGAGACTGTTGTTTGGCGTCCGTTTTACCCATTGTATGACCAGCAAAGGCTGGATATTAATTTGAAGTTAAAGCGGATTATTAAGGGCTAGTAGTCCAGCTCATAATCCTGCCAAACAGGCCTGAATGGGATGCAGTGTTGCGGGCACTGGTGAAAGCGTGGAAAACAGGATGTACAGCAATAATGTCCAGTGGTCAACAAGAGCACACCGTAGCAATGTAGGATTATGTGTAATTTCGCCCCCTCCACATCCGTGGTGTATATACACAAGTGCCTGTGTTTATTACCAGAGAGCTGAAATGGGTGGGCAGAGTCAAAGAAGGGGGCACGTAGGGTATAGTGGTACAAGGGCCTCTGACTGCAACTCTCCCCACAAAGCAGGCCATATATATCTGGGCGCGTTGCACCAACAGTTTGAAGGCTTGTCACTACTGCGGGGGAATACTTGCACAAATGGGCCGTAGTCAGGCCACATGTGTGCTGGCGGGCTCCGCTGGCTGTCTCCGGCTCGTCCTGAAACCTCATGCAGTTGCGCGGATTCATCAATGGCCCCTGCCAGGCTCACTGCACACACCACCCTGGTAGACCCCGGTCAGCGCCGCGTCACAGGAACAAGGAGTTCTGGGTGGTGACTGGGCAAGTGCCGGCCATACACAGGCAGTTATCCTCCTTCTCATGCCCACCAAGTGCCGGGGCGAACACCGACTACATCCGCTTCAAACTATAGTGCTGGTGAATATTTTGCATCCCATAACCAGGCAACGTCAGGTGCCGGTAAGGGATAAATTGCCGGTGATTTACTCCAGCTCTCAGAGCCGAGTTTGTGTGCCGCCATCCTAGAGCAGTGCCAGGTCACACCCTTCCTTGGTTTCTTTTTTGACCAAGTCTTATATTTGGCAGTACTCAATTGATTGCCTGAAGTTCTCGAAGCCCTGCCATATTGAATTGTGTTCTGCAGAAAAGTACACTGAGTGTGGTTATATAACTATTATCAGTTGATCGAATATGTTTCACTAGCCTCATTTGAGAACATGAATAGTACCGCCAACCTATTTCTTTCCATTTCCACACTCAGTTGTGTATATTGCAAAGGTACTAAGGCAATTCATGAACTTCGCTCTATTATTTAAGTATTTGTATAGCACTCCTTGCAAGGGAACGTATTTCAATCAATCAATCAGGACTTGTAAAGCGTGCCTAAGAATGAGTGAGGTTTTCCAGGTGCTGCGGCAGAGGGAGGATTCATTTGAACTGTCTGCTCTGGAGTCCCTTCTTGAATTCCAGCAAAGAGGGTGAGGTTTGAGGGTGAAGGGGGAGGGTTGAGGACTGGGCAGCGAGGTATGAGAGAGTTTTTCTCCACTGTTGCTTCAGCGGTTGTGAGGGAGGTGGAGCGCAGGTGCCTTGAGGGTAGGTAGAAGTTCAGACGGTGGTTGATGTATGCTGATGCTTGGTTTTGTAGGGCTAAGTAGGTGTCGAGCAGCATCTTGAATTGACAGTGACTATACGAAAAGAAGCCATTAAGAAGAGGGGGAGCCAGGTTCTCATTTGGTTACCTTTTGTTCGCAGAATAGCCAATGCAAAAAATGTACCTTAAACTTGGTAACTTGTCATTTGTCATAGCAGAATAATGATAATCGGGTACTTTTAAATACTTATTTTGAGTTAACACATGGCAATGTTTATTGATGATTTTTTTGTAATTTCCTGGCGATACATCCCTATATAATCCACACATTCACTTACACAAACAGTTCGCTAATACCTAGGACATGACAGTTGTGTCCGGAACAGCGCGAGGCTCATCAAGACCTCAGCCAGTTAGACTGTTTAACAAAGTGACTCCGGGTAGGTAGAGGGTCAAATGACTTGCACCATGACTCTGGGTTGGCCAGCAGGTCCCATTTACTCCACCCTTCTCCCTTTGAAATGCACCTGCAGAGAAAACTTAGCTTTAGCATGCAATACATTGAGACTTACTGTGTTGTGTTGGGCCTGTTTACAATCCGCCCCCAGGGATGACCCTCTGAGAGTAAACCCACAATTGCAGATGCATACTCTTGTTAGAAAAGGCCAGAAGGGCCCAAGTAATAGGTTGGATTGTACTATATAAAAACATCATACAATTGCACTACATAACAATAAGTGCCGTTTGAAAACTGGAGAGGCTGCAAAGCTGCCGAAAAAATGCTAATTTCAAAGGTAAATACTTCCACCATTATTGTTTAATTTTGAAGCAGTTAATTGCTCACTGTGGATGAGGACTTCTATTTCCTTGCTCTCTACATTTGCATTTAACTAGGGCTCAAGACAGTCATTGATATTGCTTTAGTTTAGGACTGTTCCTTTTACACATGGGGCAGCAATTTTTCAGAACCTTCCTGTGGCTCTAGACACAAATAGGAGGCCAGAACCCAATTAAAATGAAAACGAATGCCCCTACCTCTAACAGCAGCCCATACTCCAGCCTTCAGTACTAGTGAAAGCATGATACAACAGCAGCAGGCAAGGAGTCTGCTCTCATAAAAACTATGGGGTTTGCATGCCAGTACCCCAGTTTCTTTAAGAGGGATTGGGCCAAAAACGGGCAGCTGGCCAGTTCCTTTTTAATTTTTTTAATTTTTTTTATTAAAAAGCTTCAAAGCATACAGAAACTAAACACAGAAAAAAAGAAAAGAAAAACAAAAGCAAACAACTACATCATGGCGATCTAATACAGCTTGTCACAAATCATCATATAAATTTAAAAAACATAATATCAAAGTATAATATGACACAAATCAGAAAATTCAAGAAAAAAGAAACGAATCATTCAACCATTGCCTAAATGGTGCCCATATTTTCAAGCCCCTCTCACTTCTTTTCCTGCCACTTCTCAGAAACACGGCTGATTCCAAGTTGTGAATAGCCAGTATCCTTGCTCTCCTATTCAGAAAGGTAGGAGGGACTGTATTAATCCACTCTGAGGTTATACACAACCGCAATAATGCCATTGCAATAGAGAGAAAGGCGGATTCAAAAGCTGATCTAACCCTGTGCGTTTCAGACCCATTATTACCAGCTCCGCTGTGAGTACAACCAACTTTTTAAAAGAATTATTGATGAATGACTGTACATCTTGAATAAATTCATCCAAATTAACACATGAAAAGAACATATGTACGTCGTTAACAGCTGGCAAAGCACACCTTGGACAGCACTGAACCCCACCGTCTCCCCATTTAATTTCTGGCCTTCCGATCCTGCCGAATGTCCGTCATCTAAGGATTTCTCCGAAACCCTCCACTCCCTTAACTTCACACCCCATGTTCACTCCCCTACTCACATCAAGGGTCACCAGCTTGACCAAATCTGGTCCCTGAACTGCCCTGTGGAATCCTTATCTATCTCCCCTTGCACCTGGTCCGACCATCATTTGATTTCATTTTTCCTTCCCATTCTCCCCCCAGCTATGCCCCCCCGACCCAAAAACACCTGGGTCCGATCATGGGGACGGGTCAATCTTGAGAACCTCTCCTCTCTCCTCGCTGGTTCTCTCCCGCCTCTCCAGGGCCTCACCACCGTCTCCCAGGCTGACGCTATAGACCAGTGGCTCTCCCGCAGCTGCGACTCCGTCGCCCCACTCAAGCGCATTACCTCAAAACGCGACAAAGATGCCAACCGGTGGTTTAACCAAGAGCTTAAAGCCACCAAACTTACAGTTCGCCGCGCAGAGCGGGCCTGGAGGAGAAACTACTGCCCCACCTTGAAGCTGGAATATATCAATATCCTTAACCAGTACAAAAAAAGCATCCTGGAGGCCAAAACAGCTTATTTCTCCTCTAAAATCTTAGCAGCGGAGAATCAGTCTAAAGAGATCTTCTCCATCGTCCACAACCTGGCATTCTCGGACAGAACTACGCTTAAACCTGCCCCGTCTAATGATCTCTGTCTTTCTCTTAACAATTATTTCATCCAGAAAATCATCACCATCAAGGCCAACATCCCCCCACCCCCCCTTCTTTTGTGGACCCCCAATGTCCCCCTCCCAAAGGCAAACTATCCACCTTTCCCCCTATCACTCGGGAAAACCTGACTTCACTTGTGCCTTTGATCAAATCTGGCTCCCCTCTTGACCCTTGTCCTGCCCTTATCCTCCGCCACATCTTTGTCTCCTGCCCAGATCCCCCCCTTCACCTCCTCAACAGTTCCCTTGCGCAAGGCATTGTTCCTAGTTCCTTGAAGTCTGCGGTAATCGTGCCTATCTTAAAAAAACCTGGGGCAGATCCTTCTGTCCCCGCCAATTTCCGCCCCATCTCCCTCCTGCCATTCCTAGCTAAGGTGCTCGAGCGCCACGTCACCTGCGCTCTGAGCTCCTTTGTGGAGAAACATGGAGCCCTTGCCCCCCGCCAAGCTGGTTTCCGCCCCGCACACTCCACGGAGTCCGTGGTCATGTCGGTCCTAGACACCCTCAGGGAGGGTATGGACACCAATCATCACCAGGCCCTTGTGCTCCTCGACCTCTCAGCCGCCTTCGATACGGTGGACCACAACATCTTACTCTCCCGTGTCAGGGCGGCGGGGATCGAGGGGACTGCCCTGGTCTGGTTGTCCTCCTTCCTGAGCGACCGCACCCAGGCTGTTCGCCTGGGTGACTTCACAGCGGACTTCCGGAAAGTTCAGTGCGGGGTCCCTCAAGGTTCATCTCTTTCCCCTCTTTTGTTTAATCTATATATCGCCCCCCTTATCTTCTCTCTCCAACAGATGGAGGTCGCCGTATTTAATTATGCGGATGACCTCCAGCTGGTCTTTGATCTTTCCTCTCCTTCTGCTGTCCTCAACTTTCAAACTGTCATGTTTCACATCAGGGACTGGATGAGCCACAATCACCTCAAACTTAACCCAGACAAAACCGAGTTGGTATTGACGGGTGGTTCATCCAGCCCCTGGTCCCCCCTTTTCTGGCCTCCCTCTCTTGGTTCTCCCCCTGTCCCCTCCTCCTCAGTTAAAACACTAGGCATTAAGCTCAATTCCCAACTCACCCTCCACTCCCAGGTTAGCTCTGTGGTTTCTTCTTCTTTCCTCTCACAGCGTACCATTCGCAAGGTGTCCCGCTTCTTTACTTTTTCCGCTCTCAAACTTATCATTTTGGCCATGGTGGTGTCCCGCCTGGACTACGGGAACGCTCTGTATGCCGGTATTCCTGCATACAGCTTGCGCCGCCTACAACAGATCCAAAACCAGGCGGCCCGCCTAGCCTTCAACCTTCCTAAATTCCACCACTCCACCCCACTTCTGAAATCTCTCCACTGGCTTCCTGTGCAGGATAGGATCCAATTCAAGCTCGCGTCCATCACTTTCCTGGCTCGATTGGACCTTGCACCGGCCTTCATCTCCTCTGAGATTGTTCCCTATGTCCCCTCCAGGGACCTGCGCTCTTCTTCTCAGTCTCTGCTCACCATCCCTCGCTTCCGAAGAAAGAAGTGGGGCGGCTCCAAATTTGCCACTCTAGCACCAACCCTCTGGAATGCCCTCCCCCTTCATCTCCGGGCCATCACCCTCTATCCCCAATTCCGCAAGAGTCTCAAAACCTACCTATTCACTAAATCCTTTGAATAAATGCCCATTCCTCTCTCCCTGCTTTTAACCCTCAGTCCCCACTAGCTTCAGCGCCAAGAAACCGCCGGTATACGTGCGCTTTAAAAGTATTTTTAAACTCAAACTTTTTTTAAACTCAAACTCATATTTTATTGGGGGTATTATATAAATCGAATAGTGCCATATAACTTTGGGGGCGAAGGCTCCCTGATATTAAGGCTGAGTTTGAAAGCTCCAGAGCCTGACCAATGTCTGTTCCAGCTGTTCCAAATTTCAAATCCAATTCCAAATTCTGGGAGGAAAGGTCATCAGGGAGACCCAACAACAGATTTTGATAAAGGGCCCCAATACGGGCCTTCCTCAAGATCAAATTCATGAGTGAATTTCTCACTAATGCGGTTGGAGAATTTTGAAGGAGATTGCCTATATAACTGCGCAGTTATAAATATTTTAGAAATTCATGCGTGCCCAAACCAAACTTGTCTTTCAAGAAGGTAAAAGAAGCCATATTACCATCATAAGCTAAATCCCCCAGCGTAAGGATACCATGGGATCTCCACCTAATTATAACTGAGGGCATAAACCTGGCGGCAGCAAGAGGTGTAAAAAAATTATTTTTAGGGATCAGCCATTTCCGTCGCACCTTCTTCCAAACTGAGTACAATGCTTTAACTACCTTGAACTTAGTCTTTTTGTACTAACTGGGCTCTAAGACTGAAGAGAGAATCCCCTTAGCCTCCTCCCCTAACCCAATCTCAAATATAGAGGGACTAAGTGCCGGTGGAAGAGGGGATCGTAGACCAAAGAGAGGCTGGGCAAGATGTTGCACAAACGCAGCCCAATTATACAACAAAAGACTGGGAACTGCCCACCCGCCCCTTTCCAATGGCAGACACATCCATTTAGCAGCCCTTCGAGGAAGGCGGTAGCTCCAGAAGAACCTGTTACAGCATCTTTCTGCGCTGTTGAGACTGGCCTGGGCAAATTCCAACGGAATAGTCCTGAAAATATACAGGAATTTCGGCAGAATCAGCATTTTTAAAACATTCCTCCTGCCAAATAATGACAGGTGCAAATTGTCCAACCTGCGGAGTGTAGAATTAGCAGTCCCTATTATAGGTAAGATGTTCATCTCCGGTATCTGCTCTACTGCAGCCGTAATTTTAACACCCAAATAGGTTGTAGTTTGGACAATTGGTGCATCAGAAGGACCCATGGTGGTTGACAGGATCACCTGTGTTTTCTGGACATTAAGTTTGTACCCCGATTTGCGACCGAAGGATTCAGCCTGTTTCTTAATATCTGAGAAAGCCGATGAAACATTACTAATTAAGACGATAAGATCATCTGCATATGCCAGAACTTTACATTCGACCAGGTTTACCCTTACCGGAATAATATTAAGAGAATGCTCCAATTTATTAATAAACACATCAATATAGAGAGCAAATAAGAGGCAAACAGGGGCAACCCTGGCGGGTGCACCTATTGATGTCAAACGGCCTCGATTGCAAGCCAGAAATAGACAAAATTGCTTGCAGGGCAATATAGAGCGATTGTAAAGCAAAAATAAAACTATGACAAAACCCCTTCCAACACAGAACCCTCCATAGAAATCCCCTTGCAACCCTGTCAAACGCCTTCTCGGCGTCTAACAGGATTGCGCCAAGGGTGGATCACGTAGCTTGAGCCCAGTCCAGGAGAGCTATAACATGGCGGACATGATGCGCCGTGTCTCTTCTAGGGATAAAACCGTGTTGCAGGATAGAAACTATAGGGGATATCGCTTTTGCCAATCTAGCCGTTAATATCTTAGAAAAAAGCTTGCTGTCCGCGTTGATAAGCGAGATTGGATGAAATGAAGCAGGTTCCAGCTCCGGCTTATCCTTTTTTTTCAGCAAAATGATCGTTGTAAACCGCCAGGAGTCTGGAGTCCTGCCCTGCTGCGCATCTCTCAGAGTTATTAAAAGATCCTCCCTGAGCTCCATCCAAAATATGCTATAGAACTCCAACGGAATAGAGTCAGGGCCAGCAGCCTTGTCGCTAGCTAATGAATTTAGAGCTTCCTCTACTTCTTCCCACTCAATGGGTGCTGCAAGTATCACATTTTGGTGATCCAAGATTCTTAAAGTACTAAGTTCCTCAGTAAAAGAACCGAACTCCGATTCCATCACTTGCGCACTGACTTTCCCAGTACATAGAGAAGGATAAAATTCTGAAAAAACTGACAAAACACCCTCTGGGGTATCTTGAATAACTCCCTGCACATCCTGGATCTTAACAATACGATTAGACAGGCCTCGCTGATAAAACCGCTTGGCCAGTACCCTGCCAGATCTTTCACCGTGCTCAAACATAGCCAATCTATACTGTAGATATTTAGCAGCAAGGTCCTGGCCGAGGAACTCAAGCAGAGAGGCTTTAATGCATGCGACCTGTATCTGCACCTGAGATGTATCCAAGCCCCCGGTAATAGCTGCCGTAAGCTGAACCTCTGCCTGACGTAGTTCATTCATGCGCAGCTTAATAGTTTCCTTGATTTGCTTCTGATGAAAAAGTGAAAAGCTTTTAGTTTCGCCGCTGACAGCAGCCTTCAACGAGTCCCAGGCTATGTTGCTAGGATCTGAGCCTCTGTTAATATTAAAAAATTCAATAACCCAGGGCCTCATATGGTCTAAATACGGTGCATCTAGCAACAACTTCCTCTCGAATGCGCACGGTCTAGGAATTCTAGCAGAGCCTGTCAAAAAGCAATTAATGGTCAATAAGTTATGGTCCGAAATAATTCTAGGGGACATAGAAATTGATGTGGTATCTGCCAGTTGATTTGAATGAAAAAGTAATCAAGACAGACTATTTTTTTTGTAAGGGGCAGAGAAATATGTGGTGCCATCTATATTCTTGCAGTGGTGAAATCAAAGATCAGTCATAAGATGTTCTTGAACTAGGCCTTGTAAAGCTCTACATACTCTGGGTTTCTGTCCAACATAAATCTGCCCCCCCACCACATTGAAATTTGCAGGTAGATTGATATTAAAGTCCCCACACAGGCATACGGGCTGGGGCCATAAAGCCAATTCAACATTTAAATGCTCTAATACCGCAGGATCATCCAGGTTGGAACAATACACTGCACAAAGCGTCAGGGGTGAGCCATTAACCCATAGCTCAGCTATTGCCAATCTCCCTTGGAGTCTTGACTAGATCTGACACAAGAGCCCAACCCACGTTTCATCAAAATTGCAACACCTCGTATCATAGAGGACTGCTGCGAACATACTATTAAATCAAACCCAGGAATTTTAAGACATTCCCTCTTATTCCAGGGAACATGGGTTTCCTGCAGACACAACACTTCTAAATGCAGCGCTTGGATTACCCGTGCAAACAAAGCACGCTTTTTCCTGTTATTTAAACCACATACATTCCATGAGGCTATATTTGCCCCAGTATTGGAACTTTCATAGATTCCCATGCTTTGTATCATTCCCCGTTGTCGGAATGGGAGCCTGGGTAAATAGAAAATACCTTAGTAGTAAGCATAAAGTGAAAAAATAGGCCTAGGCCTCATCTCATTTTGTAGATTATCCACCTCTTTTTGTAAAAGAGACCAAATTCTTGCAGTAGCCAATCAGAGCAGCTTCACCCCATAGAACCTTCCTGAGAGAACCTCAGAGCCTCAGATTTTCTACCGCACGTTGTGCAAGGGAGTCTCCATTGAGCTCTGCTCATTTTCTTCAATTCCAAGCTATTTTTTCTTCAACTTGTATCTCTTTTTTGTCATGTCTGACAAGGAGAAGAAAGCACTTTTCAGAGCCTGTGCTACTTGCTCAAAGAAGAGATTGTTTGTCGAGGACAAACATGAGGACTGCATATACTGCCTATATCCGGACCATAAAGCCACGGACTGCAAGATTTGCAGAACCTTCTCCACCAAGACCTTGAGGGATAGGGAAGGACGTCTCCTCACATGGCTTCAAAAGATGAAGGACCGCAAGGAACTTATGTCTTCAGACAGTGAGGGCTCCTCGTCGATGGTGTCATCTAAGAAGTCTAAGAAGAGGGGTAGGTCTCCCCCTTCTACTTCTGACGAGCCCCTTGTCAAGGCCTTACCAGGAACCTCTGATAGGTCTGACAGGCCTGCTTCCCTAAAATCTCCTCACCACGGTGAAAAGGAGAGGCAGGGAAAGCCTGAGGAGTCACAACCCTCTAAGAAGGCGAAGAAAGTTGCTCCTGTCACTTCACCACCCTCTGAAAGGGATAGAGGGGTGAAAAAGCCATCAACTGCAACTCAGGAGGTCGTTTCTGACAAAAAACAGCGTTCATCGATGGTGAAAACCACAGGTACGCCAACGATTTCTGTAAAAAAGGACTTTTCTGTGAAATTAGCCTCGTCGACGGGCTCGTCGACGACGACGGCACCTGCGCCGTCGACGTTGTGCAAGACACCTGATGCCAGTTTGTCGTCGACGAAAATCACTTTCTCCACGTCGACGACGACCAGAATCGCTTCGGCGACGACGACCGTGTCGACGACTCCTGTAACCTTGCTGCTGACGACCAGTTCGTCGACGATCCCGTCGACGCTCCATCCATCGTCGACGATGAGCTTCTCCTCGTCGACGGCACAATCCTCGACGACGAGCGCAGTTTCTTCGTCGGCGCTTCCGTCGACGACACAATCCATAAAGGCATTACCGTCGACGATGACCCCGTCGACGATGTCGTCGACGACTGAAAAATTCTGATGAAGACGCTTATAGCGACTATGGCCAAGCTTATAGCCCTTCTGACCTACAAGTTAAAGTTCAGGATATCAGTTCTAGGGAAGGAGAGATGGAACACCGACAATATGTTCCAGAGGATTATTATGGAGGACAGGAAATGCCTAGCATGCAAATCCCTTTGCAGAAACCTTCGCGTCAATCTCAACAAGAGATGGTGGCGATGCCAACCACTCTCATCTCGGATCTACAACTTATGTTGCAGGACTACCGAAGGCGATTTCCTACTCCTCAGGAGGTTCAACAGGTGCGCCCGCCGACACCTCCGCCTCAGCTATCACAGCCTGTGGCAGGACACTCTTTGCCTTCGAGGGGGCGTGAAACTGAGCCTGCAGAACATCCACAAGAGCTAGTGCCTGTTCATGATACAGATGATGATACTGCCTTGTCAGATGCGGACCAACAGGTGGACCCTGACCAAGACCAGAAAGTGGATTGGAATCCAGATGACCCTCGTGATCCGGACATCACAGAGCCTGATAATGCTACCTCTCCTCCAGCGGATGTTGGAGGTTTTCACAACTTAATGGAACGGGCTTCCAAGAGGTTGGGTCTCCCAGTTACCACGGTTCAGTCCGAATGTTTTTGTACGATTTCAAAGAACCATTCAGGAAATCCGTACGTTCAATCCCCATCATTGAACATGTTTGGTCTGAAGGCCTGAAGGCTATGCAAAATTCAGCCGCAGTCCTCCCGGTGCTTCCAAGACTGGAGAAAAAGTATAAGGCACCAGATGGCAGCCCGGTGTGTCTACTGGGTCAACCAAAACCGGACTCGGTCATTTCTCAGGCCGCACAGAGCAAATCAAAAAACCCATCCACGCCGCTAACTACGCCTCTGGATAAAGAGGGCAGGCGTTTAGACAATGTGGGTAAAAGATTCTCCACAATGGCCAGTCTTCTCGTTAGAGCGGCTAATGCTTTGGCGATTCTGCGGCTTTACGATCGCCAGATGTGGTGCGACCTCTCTCCGTTTGTGGAAGAACTGCAGGATTCCTCTAAGGAAGAGGTAAAGAAGATATTGCTGGAGGGAGAGCGAGCCTCTTCGGAGGTGATCGACTGCGCTATGGATATAGCAACCACAGCATTTTGAGCGCTGGCCGGCTCGGCGGTTCTGAAACGCCAAGGATGGTTGAGAGCCACGTGGTTCAGACAGGAGGTGCAGAATAAGATTTTTGATCTGCCATACGATGGAGAGATGCTATTTGGCAAACACGTGGATGACGCCCTCAGGGCATAAAGAAAGATACTGATACGGCCAAATCCTTAGGAACTTTACAATATCGCAAAGTACCCTTCAGAGGAGCAAGAGGTAGAGGATTCTCCACCTATAGAGGCGGCAATCAGCACCGCTACTCTTCTGGCTCACAACCTAGCCAAACATACAAACCCCAATACTCTCAGAGGGGTTCTTTCTCTCGCCAACAGCCGAGAGGACGACAAGGGCAACAAAGGAGAGACAATACCAGGAAACAATAGCGGTCAGGTGGCTCTTTCCACTGTTCCTGTGCTCTCATTAACACCAGTGCGGGGCAGGATTGCCCATTGCCTCAACAACTGGATGGTCCTAACAACAGACCAGTGGGTCCTACAGATTATCAAGGAAGGACACATGTTGGAGTTCCAAGATCTTCCTCCAACAAGAGCTCCAGACGCCTTTCCATCCAAACATCTCAAACTCCTTCATCTCGAGGCCCACCAACTCTTCACCAAGGGGGCAATAGAACCTGTACCCCTCTCCCAAAAGGGGAAAGGGTTCTATTCCAGGTTCTTCCTGGTTCGGAAGATGAGGGACAAGTGGCGTCCGATCTTAGATCTACGGCAGCTCAACACTTCTCATCAAGTTGTCCTTCAGGATGATCACTCTTCAGGACATCCTCCGCCTTCTCAATCCAGGGGACTACATGGCGACCCTAGATTTGGAAGACGCTTACTTCCACGTACCCATTCATCCAGCTCACAGGCAATACCTTCGGTTTACAGTAGGCAAGAGCCATTTTCAATTCAAAGTACTGCCTTTTGGTCTTTTTAAGGAGACCACAAGGGCAAGGGTGATAAACCCCAGAATTGAGAAGAAATACAAACCGGCACCTGGAGATCCTACGTATATCAAGGGGCAGTTGCCGTTGGACTCTTCGGTTTTTTCCAATGCCCGGAAGAGGGCGAACTCGCAAACAACAGCTGATGCTCCTCCCCCTGACAAGTAATCTAAAGTGCTAGAAGCATCAGGGAAAAGGGTGACAGCTCAAGCAGCCAATATCTGGCGCACCTCCAACACACAGGCACTCTTCGCCAGATGACAGGGCTCATTACGATACACTTGAAACCCTGTTACAACACTTGCCAGATGAGTATAAGGAGGCGGCAGAGATGCTAATACAAGAAGGCAAACTTATATCAAATGCATCTATCAAGTGTGCGCTGGACGCAGCAGACACCGCGGCCAGGGCTATTAATACAAGTGTGATGTTACGGAGACATGCCTGGCTAAGAATCTCCGGATTCAAGCCAGAGATACAAACCACCATACTGAATCAGCCTGTTAACCCTGATCACTTATTTGACCCTGGAGGTGGCCACCACCTTAGAGAAGATCAAAAAGGACACTGAGACTGCAAAGTCTATGGGGGCTCTACAGTCCCAGCAGTTCAGGGGTGGTTCTTTTCGTCGCTCCAACAATAGAGGAACTTCCAGAGTCCAGCTGTCCCAGCAGACACAATACAGTAAAGGAGGCACGCAGACCACCTACACCAAACAGAGTAGGGGTGGCTATCGTGGAAACAGCACCAAGGGCAGAGGTCGTGGTAACAACAGCTCCCGATCCTCCACCACTAACAAACAGTGACGTCTTGTCACTGCCCCCCGACCATTCCACACCGGTCGGGGGGAGACTGCAACAGTTCCTGCCGGTCTGGAAATCCATCACCACAGACAGGTGGGTGAGACAACTTATCCAGTACGGTTATTGTCTGGCGTTAACATCCACTCCACCCAACATACCCCCAAGACACCAACCTATGTCCACAGAGCATTTGCAATTATTGCACAGGAGGTACTCGTAATGCTGCAAAAAGGGGCCATAGAGCTCGTGCCTTCTGGAAGAAAAAGGTACAGGGGTGTACTCGCTGTACTTCTTGATCCCAAAAAAGGACGGGTCCCTCAGACCCATACTGGACCTCAGGCCCCTAAACCAGTACATTCTATCAGAACACTTTCACATGCTCACATTACAGCAGGTTCTACCGTTAGTCAGGGAGATTTCCTCGCAACATTAGATCTGAAGGATGCATATTTCCATATTCCACTACACCCGTCACACAGAAAATACCTCAGGTTCACCATTCAGGATCAGCATTATCAGTTCAGGGTCCTCCCTTTCGGAGTGACGACAGCACCCAGGGTGTTTACCAAGTGCCTGGCAACAGTGGCTGCACACCTACGGAGACAGAACGTTCATGTCTACCCGTATCTGGACGACTGGCTTATCCAGGCAAAGTCGGCCCAGCAGTTTGCCTCCCACATGTCCCACACCATTCACCTTCTTCACGATCCGGGGTTTTCACTGAATTATCCAAAGTCCCACCTTCAGCCCGCCCACGTACGGCAGTATTTGGGCGCGACAATAGATACTCTGGCAGCCAAAGCACAGCCAAATTCGGTGAGAATCAACAGCATGCAATTGCTGATACGACAATTCAAACCACAACACTCGCTTCCAGCACAAGTGTTCATGCAGTTGATAGGCATGATGGCCTCCTGCATCTTCATAGTCCCGCACGCGAGACTACACATGCGTCCGCTTCAGGAGTGCTTAGCACGTAAGTGGAATCAGGCTCACGGACAGTTGAAAGACTTAGTGGTTGGTGACCGGTCGTGCATACAACTCTCTGCATTGGTGGCATCCACAAAATCTTTGCAGGGGCCGACCGTTCCAGGAGCCTGTGCCACAGATTATTCTGACGACGGACGCATCTCTCCAAGGATGGGGAGCTCATGTACTCCATTACACAGTGCAGGGACTGTGGACACCGCAACAAAGGAAGATGCACATCAACCTTCTAGAACTGATGGCTATCTTCATGGCGATGAAAGCATTCAAAGTACATCTGTGCAACAAGGTTGTGTTGATCCGGACGGACAACATGACGGCCATGTACTACATATAGAAGCAGGGAGGTACACACTCTCCACAGTTGTCTCATCTGGCTCAGAGCATGTGGAAGTGGGCCATTCAGAGGAACATCTTCCTCATGGCAGAGCACCTCCCAGGCAAGGACAATCAGATGGCGGACCTGCTCAGCAGGTACAGCCACCAAATGCACGAGTGGGAGATACTTCCATCAGTACTCCAGCCGTACTTCCAGCAGTGGGGTCATCCAGAGATAGACCTGCTCGCCACAAAGGAAAACGCCAAATGCCAAAGATTTGCCGCCAGGTTTCCACACCCACAGTCGCAAGGCAATGCGATATGGATGAACTGGTCAGGCATATTTGCGTACGCTTTCCCCCCAGCACCTCTAATACCGCTGGTGGCACGCAAGCTGAAGCAACACTCGATGACGCTCATCCTGGTTGCTCCAACGTGGGCACGCCAACCATGGTACACCACGTTTCTAGAACTATCTGTGGTACCGCATCAAAGGCTGCACCTCACACCCAGGCTTTCGACGCAGAGCCATGGCGACATTCAGCATCCAGATCCGCAACAGCTCAACCTGGCGATCTGACACCTGAGGTCCTAGAATTTGGCTACCTCAACTTGCCTCCTGACTGTATGGATATCATAAGGGAGGCAAGAAAGCCCACCACCAGAGCATGTTATGCGGCAAAATGGAAGCGGTTTGTGCCGACCACAACATCAACCCGCTAGATGCATCTACTCACAACATCATTTGTTATCTGTTACATCTATACAAATGCAATTTGGCCTATGCTTCCATTCGTATACATTTGTCCGCAATAGCAGCTTATCTCCAAAACAGGCAGTATCTCTCGCTTTTCAGAGTGCCTGCCATTAAAGCCTTTCTGGAGGGACTCAAACGAGTTATTCCTCCCCGACACCCACCAGCTCCTGAATGGAACCTAAATGTGGTCCTCACCAGACCGATGGGTCCATCTTTTGAGCCTCTACACTCATGCGAGATTCAATTCTTGATGTGGAAAGTGGCTTTCCTAATAGCAATCACATCGCTACGACGAGTTAGTGAACTTCAGGCACTAACTATCCAGGAGCCATTCATACAGATTCACTCCAATAGGGTGGTACTCCGCACTAACCCTAAGTTTCTGCCTAAAGTGGTTTGGCAGTTCCATATCAATCAGACTATAGAACTTCCAGTGTTCTTCCAAAATCCTGAGTCAGTGGCGGAGAGAATGCTCCACACACTAGACGTCAACAGAGCTCTAATGTACTACATGGATAGGACCAAAGATTTTCGGAAAACAAAAAAACTATTTGTTGCCTTTTCGCCACAACACAAAGGCAACCCCATTTCCAAGGCAGGTATTGCCAGGTGGATTGTTAAGTGCATTCAGATTTGCTATCAAAAAGCCAAGCGCACATTACCGGTTCCCCCAAGGGCCCACTCCACGCGAAAGTTGGGGGCCTCCATGGCTTTCCTTGGAAATATTCCTTTAGAAGACATATGTAGAGCAGCCACATGGTCTACCACACACACATTTACAAAACACTACTGCGTAGATGTGCACTCCAAACAGCAAGCCGCTGTAGGGCAGGCTGGTCTAAAAACACTTTTTCAAACTGCTGCAGCTGGCACAGGCAGCCGCCGCTAATGGAGGGACTGCTATGTATTTTATGCACAGATATGAATTCAGCAGCCCACATGCCTCGAACCGAATATGCTACTTACCAGTATGCATCTGTTCTTGGCATGTAGGGCTGCTGACATTCATATCGCCCGCCCTCCTCCCCGGCGCCTGTAGCGGCTGCAGCACTTAGAATTCATCTTAGCATGGTCATCACTTACGGTGTTACACTCCATCTTTGCCACAATGGCTAAAAACAATCTGAGGATGGAGTCGATGCCCATGCGCACTGTAGTCCAGGGGAGGAGCCACCTATCTCGTGATACTTCGAAGACTCTTCCAGGACAACAGTGTGCAATCATCCGGACCCAATACTAGGCGGCGATCTATGCACAGATATGAATGTCAGCAGCCCTACATGCCAAGAACAGATGCATACTGGTAAGTAGCATATATTCGTTCAAGCATGTAACTCTATAAAAGATCCAGTCCTGGGAAAGATACAATTACTTGCATGTAAACACGGTTCTCCAAGCATTGATATTTTTCATTGATTCATAGCTGGCCACCCCTCAGCTGTGTTCATGAGGCCACTTTTAACTTGATGATGCAAGCTACAGAATTCAGACAGTTGATGCCTCTGGGAAGTGTTGTAACTCCTAACTTCTCACCTGATTGGCAGGACTTGATATTACCTCTGCCGGGTAAGGTCTAAACAGATCTTTAAGAAGTTAAAAACGTGGCTCTTTGCTCATACTGAAGGTCCTACCTGTGAGGACTAGTGCTGGGATACTCTTTGGAGCATCTGAACGCTTTATAAATACTGTTTTATCCTCGACATCGTAGAGGGAGGTGTCTTGGCTGCTTGCACTCACTAACTATTTCCAGTTGGTATTCATTGTCAGTTGATCTGTTTGAATTCTGCTCTGTTAACATAGTCTTTTGAGAGCTCTCTGCCTGATGTAGGAAAATATTTCAAGTTTATGAATTTATAAAGGATCCAGTGATGGAGAACTGTATGTACAGATAAGTAACTTCTTTTCACTACATCAGATTAACATTTTCAGACAAACGCTCCTTATTTTTCTGAATACAAGACAATTCTGTTTTCTTTTACTGAAAAACTAATATCCTTAAAACCCCCTGTCCCCAATAATTTTGGCCTTTTTCATAGTAACACCTTATTAAATTCTGGCTTCTCATTTAGTGTCTTCATGATTCCACCCTCAAATACCAGAAAATTAATTTGACCAAGTACTCCTATCTGGTACCCGCACAAATGGACAGAGCCAAACTCTTATACCTATGTCATGATTTTATAATAGAGAAGCTGACCATATGCCAATAGTAGTCAACAAATCTTCGAGACACCTACTGTATACCAGGATGACTTTCAGAAGCCAGGCCTGGCCACAACATTCTAGGAATAACACAATCCTGTGGGAACATAATGCTGCAATAAGGAAAGTAAGTCCACTTTACTGCAGGGCTGAATGGGGAAAATGTAGGTGGTTACCTGTTGACATTGGGTTTCAGCTACCTGCACACCAGGGCAATACAACAAAACTCATACACACACTTTCTCAAGGCAAAACCCGTGCTCACTCACTGTTCTTTTTCCTTGCTCCCCACCTCAAACTTTTCCGGCCCACAAATGAACATATCGGCCCAATCATGCTGTAAAACCCAAACACTGCTATCTCCTCTTCCACCTTCCTTCAAGTCAGTGACGCCAAGGATTGCTGAACAGGTGTCTGCCTTTTCCAGACTCCAGAGCAGGTTACGATATCAGAAAAGGGTCAGTGATTGTCAGACTTTGACCCTTGGAGGACAGGGTGGGTGTGGCAGAATCTCTCCCACTCACAATATGTTTCCTTAATGTGGCTGTAAGGGATTTTGCCCAGAGAGCTGGAACCCCACTTCATTTATCTGTAGACGTTTTGTATGCTAACAAGCATAATACCTGGAGTCTAGTGGGACTTTCCAGTCTTCATGGGTGAAGATTGGGTTGAACACTCGAATATGCCCACAGAAGGATGGAAAAGTGTTTTGCCCAAAGAGATGGGGGGCAGGTGATGCCCCATACCAGAAATAGCTGACATCCTACTTCATTATTTGTAATATTTTGTGATGTCTTTCAGCACCCCCCCCCCTCTGCCCTCCCCAGTAAGAAAGATATAGGCAAAACAGCACTCAGTTGCCCCCAAGATGGCTGATGGTAGAAAGAGGGGTTATCCCCCCAGCTTCATTGATCAGACAGAATTCCAAATATTTTAATCCCCATTCTGGTCTTAACCCTTCAGAAATCCTGATGGTATCTCCCAGTTTTGGGGAGCTAAGTCCTTTTGAATTGGAGGCAGCTCTCCACCAACAAATAATCCCTGGTGGTCTGTAGCTGAATCTTGCTTGGTAATAGTAAATACCTGAGCACAAATTATTTGCAGGCAGTATTACTGGAGATAAGAGTGTATCCTCTTTCCAGCGCTACCTTTCCTTTGTCTTCGGACCTAGCTACAGGTCAAAATGCAGCAGCTCTTTTCCAACTTCCTTCAGTAGCTTGTGAGTAATCCACTTGTTGACGTACGTAGTGCATGTGTGGTGTCCTAAGTTGAAATCAATACCAGTTGTGGCAGCAGAAGTGCTTCCTCTGCCAGTCTACCCGAGGCATTTAGTAGGGAACCGTCTGGTGAGATTAAATTGATGTGTGTTGAGCCACCATCAAGGGAGTGAAAAGTGGTTTACTGCTACAACATAAAAAGTTTCATTTGGGAATTTCCATGTTAAATGTAAAAACACCTTATTTGAGCCCTTTACCTTTTTACTTTGTCCTCCTTCACTACTGTGCATCATTTTAGGATTTATTAAAGTCAGAATGTTTTTTGGTTGTTGAGGAGTGGAAGAGACAAACCTATAAAGCAAAACAGGCTTTCCCTGTGTGTTGTCAACCTTGAATACAGAGGCACAAATGAGACCTCTAATTGATATACGTGAACCTTTAGGCACATCTTATGGGACATTAATGATTTGGTAAATAAGCCTCTATTTTCCTTGATAGTCTGAGTGCTTTCCCTGTGTTGTGGAAGTGTGACTGGGTTGTATTCCGCTTTAGGTGTCCGTATATAGGTTTTCCTGAAACATGTCCTTATATAGGCACAATTTGCATTGCCCTTATATAGACATAAGATCCCAATCCTTATTTAGGCATTAGCCATGCTATCCAAATACAGGCATGGTCCCCTACATCCGTCCACCCCAACGTCACAATGAGTTCTTAGAAACCACACCCTTAAGCTCGTGGGAGTTTCCCCTAGCACAGGATGATTGATTTCTCCAAGAACTCATTTATTATGCACGAACCGCTATTCCTTAAGGGTTAATTCCTGACGCCTTCCTCTGACCGACTTTACGTCAATGCTAACATTCCAAGGCACCTACCAGTTATAAAAATACCTTCCCTTGCCCAAGCAAGTGGGAGGAGACCTCGACTTTAGAGGAGCCCGTGTCCGGGCCTGATGCACCGACAAGAGACGCTGTCATCCCTGCTCGCAGAGAATCCAGCTTCCAGTGTTCTGACTCCCTTCGCAGGGTGTTAGAGTTCGAGACCCGGAAAGAGATACCCACCGCTCTCATTCTCAACGTATGGAGCCGACTAGAACCTAGAGGGACTCTTGGCATACAAGCATACAAATTTGGTATACAAACTTGGCATGCTATTCTCTACCAGACTATAACATACCATACTATAGAATGCATCACCTACTTCACACCTTGTACTACACTTAGAATAGGTACACTGGAGTAGAACTAGTTAGAGAAGCATCTGATGAGTACTCGCATTTTTAGCTTGTTATTTATGTATATGAATATATGTGTCCTAGCTAAAAGATCATGCTAGCACAGTATTATTTCTTTCTAGTGCTTATGCTGTACATAATATATCTTGCATACTGTATTACGATTGTAACCGCTCATATCTCTTACACGAGAAACAAGACTGCTCAATAAATCCTTTTATTGAAACGCCCGTCTATTCTTCATGCAACTCTGAAGAAACTAAGCATGCACGATTGACTGAGTGAAACTGTTATCTGTTGTTTCCACGGTTCTGAGAGTGTTCTGATTCTAAAGGGAAACAAAGTTGTCATGTTTATGTGGTTGCCAGAAACTACTCCCTTCTTGTATACAAGGAGTTTCTAATGGCCTCTGAGTTAGCTGGCACACAAAGTAATTAAGTTTAATATACTCGATAGGGGCATACTGACCTGAGTCCTATGCCAAATCTATAGGGTATATTATTACAATGCGCAGAGCCTATTCGGGAAATAGGAACTTCAATACAACTGTTTGGCTGGAGTTTATGAAATAGGATTTTAATATTGACCTAGACAGAAAAGGAAATTATTTTGGCAATCATTGTTAAGTTCCAGCTGAGCAGAGATTTTAATTGTTTGAAGAACCTTTTTTTAACAATAGAGGCTGAAAACTCTCCTCAAGTATTTCAAGTTATCTGGATCCACAGTTTTTAGGTCTCGGCTAGAAACGCGCGAAGCGCGTTCTCGCCAGAGAACTATAGCGATCGTTTCAGCTGAGAAAATCCGAGAAAATGATACAAGAGCTGTGCACGCGCGCAGCATTGTGAATGGGAGAGGGAGCGACAAGAGCTGGCCACGCGCAGATTTGGTTGCGCGCACGCTCATGGCGCCAGTGTCTCCGCCGCACGCCGATAACTGTTCTCTTCCTGGCCGGCTTCACGGAAGGCAGCATGGCGTGCGGTGCCACTCTGAAGCGGCCCATGGAGTTCGAGGCCCTGCTTAGCCCCCAGTCCCAGTCCCCTAAGCGTAGGAGGTGCACCCCGCTGCCTGGGTCCCCTGGGGGACATTCCCCGCAGCGGTGCGGTCTGATTTCCCACGGCGAGGAACAGCCTCATTGAACACCACCGCTTCTGCCTTTCGTTGGGGAGCGACTCCTCACCCCAGGTAACTGCAGAGGAGGCTCAGGCCGGGTGGCACAGGGAAAGCGACGACATGGGGGTTATCCGGGGACAGCGAACTGGGACACCGTGATTGATGGTGGTCTATCAAACTGGGAGTAGAAAACAAGAATTCAATGGTAATTTATAGAAATTACCATCAACGCAGGAGAAGCTCCAAATTCAACGTGTGTCCGTCTTCTAAATGAGCAATGCTGTTTTGTGGGGTGTGAGTGCAGGGCTTCACTGTTGGTTAATATTTTGGTGTGGGTAGCTGCACAGAGAGTTAAGTTTCTGGATGTAAGTATCGGCTGCAGTCGAGCTCGGCACGGGACTGACGCAGTTATTCACACAGCTCTGATGATGCACCTCGGGCACGGGGCTGACGCAGTTATTCACACAGCTGTGATGATGCACCTCGGGCTTGGGGCTGACGCAGTTATTCACACAGCTCTGATGATGCACCTCAGGCACGGGGCTGACGCAGTTATTCACACAGCTCTGATGATGCACCTCGGGCACAGGACTGACGCAGTTATTCACACAGCTCTGATGATGCACCTCGGGCACGGGGATGACGCAGTTATTCACACAGCTCTGATGATGCACCTCGGGCGCGGGGCTGGCGCAGTTATTCATACAGCTCTATTGATGCACCTCAGGCACCGGGCTGACGCAGTTTTTCACTTAGCTCTGATGATGCACCTCGGGCACGGGGCTGACGCAGTTATTCACACAGCTCTGATGATGCATCTCGGGCACAGGGCTGACGCAGTTATTCACACAGCTCTGATGATGCACCTCAGGCACGGGGCTGACGCAGTTATTCACACAGCTCTGATGATGCACCTCGGGCACGGGGCTGACGCAGTTATTCACATGGCTCTGTTGATACACCTCGGGCACGGGGCTGACGCAGTTATTCACACAGCTCTGATGATGCACCTCGAGCACGGGGCTGACACAGTTATTCACACAGCTCTGATGATGCACCTCAGGCACGGGGCTGACGCAGTTATTCACATCTCTGATGATGCACCTCGGGCACGGGGCTGACGCAGTTATTCACACAGCTCTGATAATGCACCTCAGGCAGGTGCTCACAGCTGTTATTATTCACACAACTCTGATGATGCACCGCAGGCACGGGGCTGACGCAGTTATTCACACAGCTCTGATGATGCAACTCAGGCACAGGCTCACAGCTGTTATTATTCACACAGCTCTGTTGCGCTCTCTAATACTCTTTACTAATAACTCTCTCCTACTCACTATCGACTTCTCACTCTACTACTTACTGTGTGTGTGGGTGCTAATGCAATAGGTCTCGCATATGTACGTAATGAAGCTATTGGCAATGTAAATGACAATGCCATTTATTTATGATTTAAAAAAAAAAATAATGAGCAATGCCAATAGCTCTACCTTTAATGCTGCCGAGACCATTGCATTGTAAATGCCTATTTCTATGTGAAAAGGTATTGTAGTATTCGTGACATCTGAGGTTCTACACCGCCAGTTTATGATGCATTAAGAAGCTTAGTGGTGAAGTGAGTGATGGCTGGCTGGCACAATTCGATTGCTTTTCTGTTGCCAATATGTACAAGGATTAGGGAAATGTTTAAGCCCTTATTATTTTAGTGAAAATTATAGTCTGTTCTGGTGCAACCACTAGGAGGTAGGTCGATAAGAATTGTTTTGCGACAGTTCTGTTAAGGAGGATGATGATGTGAAGCCAACCCACTGTGAGGTTGTTGATTTGTACATGGATAATTTTTTATCTTTTGTGGCTGAGTTACCTTGAACCACCTTGGAGAAGATTTAGTTTGCCATCATAGCCTCATAGCCAGAAGAGCTCCTCTCGTTCTTGGAGGGTGGTAGCGTGTCGGGGGAAGGGGGGGGGCACGGGGGGAGGCTGAAGATGCTTGCTGGATTGGTAATGGATATGACCTGGCAGTTCAAAGTTGATTATGTGATTCAGAAGCAGTGGTTACCAGTGGAAGATCTGGTCAATCTGAAGAGAAGTGGGTAAGCAGAAGTAATGAGGGTTGGGGCAACTAGAATGGAAAACCTGCTTGTGGAGGAATTTATATCAGGAAAGGAACAAGGAAGAGAAAGAGTAACACTGTGAGATTGTGCAAGGTAGGCTTTAAAGGTAACATCTATGGTGGGAAGGATAAGGTGTAGGCAGTAGGGTAGTTTACAACAGGAGTGGATCAGAAACCTGTTGGAATGCAGATGGGGCTGGAAGCAAATAGAACACTGGGTGCGAACTGGAGATCTGTGGGGTTTTTACTCTTTGTCTTGCTGGTGCACCTGCTCCTATCAAATATGTTGAGAGTGCTGGTGGAGACGAGCGCATTTGATTTATTCTCAGCTAATTGTCCACTACACACAATTGAACATTGGTTGTGATTCTCTTGAATAAAACAGCTGTTACTATGAAACTCTCTTTTAAAACCTGTTTGTGTGGATAAGCAGGCGTGTTCTAAACGCACATTCAGGACCTTTTCGGCATCCTGACCAAGGTCTAGTCTCTCACTAGAAAGCAAACCTACAATATAGAGCAGCATCAATAAGATGTAAAGATGGTGGTACCCCCAAAGTTTCTCACAAAGTCCAATTAATACAACCTATTCGTATACCTATAAACCGCACTTTGGAATTTGGGAATCTCTGTTCCTTGATAAGTGTGGGCACCAAATGACTGAGACATTTTTGTACTATTGCATAGTAAGGGAGAAAAACTGTATTAATGCAGTTAGGGTAGTTAAGGCCCTAATGCTTCAGAGAGGACTACAGTCATTTAAGTTTCTTCTATGTACAGCAGGTTTCGAAATTGTTTATCCATACATTCACATTTATAAGCAGTTAGAAACTTTTTCTTACTCAGTTACAAGTGTTAGGTGTTTCACTATTAGGTAATGTAAATACAATTCATATAGCGCAACCCATTCCCGGAATCGTCTTAGCGCTGTGGGGGTCCAGCTAAAGGCAGTGGCAATGTCTGCAGCGGTTTGAACAAGTGTTCCGGATGCCTTCTAATCCTGTGTGAAGAGCCATATTTTTAGGGCTTTTTTAAAACTAAATAGGGAGGGGGCTGTTTTTAGTGTCAGTGGTACACTGTTCCAGAGTATCGCAGTAGCCCTGAAACCCCACCCCCCCATGGCCTTCCTGAATGGGGGGACCGTCATTTTCTTGGCAGTGCCCGAGTGCAGTGCTCTGACTGGTACATACCATTTAAGTCTCCTCTTGAAATGGTCTGGCCTGAATCCGTGCAGGGATTTATATGCCATCTTTTCAAAAGACCTGATGCAAGAGTGAGGTAGAGACTATTGCAGTAGTCAATCCTTGTGAGGACCAAAGCCATGGTTACGGTTTTTAAAAGTTCTGGAGGCAGAAATTGTCCTTTTTTAGGTCTCGGCTAAGCGCGCGGAAGCGCACGTTCTCGCCGAGAACTTATTGTCGGCGGGTGTGCTTCCCAGGAGACACACACTCCTGGCCGCGCGCATCTCTTGGAGGCGATTTCAAACGGACACACGCACAAGCACGAGCGCTCAGTGGTGCGCTGAATGTACTTTTTTTCGCCTCTGCTCAGCAGAAAGTAGCTTTTTCCCTTTCGCTTTCAGTTTCGTTTTTTGTTATACTGTGGCATTGTGACTGTCGGCTACGTGCAGAACCAAGCTGCATTTGAATTACAATACCGTGTGCGTTTACATGCTGTCGGCTACATGCAGAGGCAAGCTGCATTTTAATACAATCCAACGCGCTCGCTGTGGGCAGCTGCTGTCGTGCATTCACACAGACACACACACACACACAAGCGACCACGCACGCACATACAGACACCCCCCACACATACACACACACACGAGCGCTCCCCCCCCACCCCCCCCCCTCCCCGTCGCACACAGACACACACACAAGTTCACCAAGACCCCCCCCGCCCTTTCTAACTTACCGGGCCAATCTCAGGGGACTCCGCCGCTGCGGCTCTTGCCAGCTCCTTTCACGGGGCTCCCTCTTGGTCAAGGGAGCCCCGCAACACTTGCATAACCTTCCGCTGGCGGCCCGGGGCTCTCCACCGCTCACAGGAGCCCCGGGCCGCGATACGCATTTAGTCCGCCTGCCTCCTTTTCCGGTCCGGACGCCGCCCCACCCCCGTCACAGGCGATATTGCCTGACTTCCGGTGCGTGCGCCAATGGAGACACAACACTGCAGAAAGGTGTGTTTTAAAGGAAGTTCATGAAAAAATATTATAATCCTAAATAATTATCATTGTGTAAATTAATGCTTCAGCTGTCTAGTTAAAGCAAATGACATAAGTGGAAAGTAGTTACTGAAACCAAAAGCTCAAATGCAATCGAGTGAAGCAATTAAATAAAAAAGTACATGCTCCACTCAAACATTAATACTAGCTTTAAACATTTCCAGTGGAAACAAGCATTGGGACAGTCAATAGGTCTCTCCGGTGGAACCGATTGGCTATGGCTATGGTTTTTAGCTATGCTGAACAAGAGTTTGCCAGTGCCCTGAAGAGACCGGCACTTTCAAACTCCGGTCTCCCACCAACATCACAACAAAAACTTTTTCATCCATTGGGGTAAGATGGATAAAAGAAATGGTGCAAGACTTAGGGGCGTAATAATATTTTTAAGGTATGTAAGTATCAGGAGGGTTCTCTGGCTTCAATTGCTCATTATAGAGGTAAACGCTATATGGCAGTCAAAGGTTTAAGCAAGACTATTTAATAAAGGGGTTCATGTTTTGCATTTCAAAGTACAAGTATTATTTTTTTACTACAGGGCAACATCTCTAAAATGCCTCCCAAGGGAGACAGACAGGTGCACGAGCTGCTTAGGGTATGTGGACGCGCTTTGCAGAGTGCAGAGTTGTGAGTGCAGAGTTGTGAGTGCAGAGTTGTGAGTGCAGAGTTGTGAGTGCAGAGTTGTGAGTGCAGAGTTGTGAGTGCAGAGTTGTGAGTGCAGAGTTGTGAGTGCAGAGTTGTGAGTGCAGAGTTGTGAGTGCAGAGTTGTGAGTGCAGAGTTGTGAGTGCAGAGTTGTGAGTGCAGAGTTGTGAGTGCAGAGTTGTGAGTGCAGAGTTGTGAGTGCAGAGTTGTGAGTGCAGAGTTGTGAGTGCAGAGTTGTGAGTGCAGAGTTGTGAGTGCAGAGTTGTGAGTGCAGAGTTGTGAGTGCAGAGTTGTGAGTGCAGAGTTGTGAGTGCAGAGTTGTGAGTGCAGGGTGCAGAGTTGTGAGTGCAGGGTGCAGAGTTGTGAGTGCAGGGTGCAGAGTTGTGAGTGCAGGGTGCAGAGTAGTGAGTGCAGGGTGCAGGGTGCAGAGTAGTGAGTGCAGGGTGCAGGGTGCAGAGTAGTGAGTGCAGAGTGCAGGGTGCAGAGTAGTGAGTGCAGAGTGCAGGGTGCAGAGTAGTGAGTGCAGAGTGCAGGGTGCAGAGTAGTGAGTGCAGAGTGCAGGGTGCAGAGTAGTGAGTGCAGAGTAGTGAGTGCAGAGTAGTGAGTGCAGAGTAGTGAGTGCAGAGTAGTGAGTGCAGAGTAGTGAGTGCAGAGTTGTGAGTGCAGAGTAGTGAGTGCAGAGTAGTGAGTGCAGAGTAGTGAGTGCAGAGTTGTGAGTGCAGAGTTGTGAGTGCAGAGTTGTGAGTGCAGAGTTGTGAGTGCAGAGTTGTGAGTGCAGAGTTGTGAGTGCAGAGTTGTGAGTGCAGAGTTGTGAGTGCAGAGTTGTGAGTGCAGAGTTGTGAGTGCAGAGTTGTGAGTGCAGAGTTGTGAGTGCAGAGTTGTGAGTGCAGAGTGCAGGGTGCAGAGTAGTGAGTGCAGAGTGCAGGGTGCAGAGTAGTGAGTGCAGAGTGCAGGGTGCAGAGTAGTGAGTGCAGAGTGCAGGGTGCAGAGTAGTGAGTGCAGAGTGCAGGGTGCAGAGTAGTGAGTGCAGAGTAGTGAGTGCAGAGTGGTGAGTGCTGTTGAGTGCAGAGTGCTGTGTATTGGCAATGTAAATGACAATGCCATTTATTTATGATTTAAAGAAAAAAAAGAAATGTCATGAGCAATGCCAATAGCTCTACCTTTAATGATGCCGAGACCATTGCATTGCAAATGCTTGTTTGTAAGCCCTAGGGAGCAGAAAGAGGCAGAGTTAATTTTATTAACTTGGTTCTTGAATTTCAGTTCGCTGTCTACCAAGAATCCCAGGTTCTTTACTTTAGTTGAGGGTGTGGGCCGTGTGTTGAGCTCTGGAGGCCATCAGTCCGGTGTCCAAAGAGAGGGTTTGTTGCCGAAGATGATAACCTCGGTTTTAGAGGCATTCAATTTCAGTTGCTCACCTTGCTCATGCATAAGCTGAAGGCCTCGCCCATGTTGTTTTCACTGTTTGCCAGTGACACCACAATTGGGTGTCATCCACGTAAGACACTAAAGTAAAGCCGGACTTTTGATAATTGACGCATTTGACCCCTGGGGCACTCCACATGGCAAGGAGACTAAATTGCCCATTGGTACATGTAGTTGGTTAGCCAAAAATGATTTCAGGAGTTCCAACGCTGTGCCCCTAATTCCCAGACCTCGCATACGGTCAGTCAGGATCTCATGACTGACTGCATCAAAAGCAGCGGAGAGATCCAACAAGATCAGCGCCACCGCCCCCCCCCCCTCTGTCAAGAATCTCTCGTATATCTTCAGTTGCTACCACAAGAGCTGACTGTGCTATGATTTTTTCTAAAACCATGTTGTGTGTCGAGCTTCAGCAGCCAGCTTCAAAATTACTGATGTACAATGAAGAAGTCCCCAATATTATTTCTTAATCTTGCTTTTGTTTCTTCATTTTTTATTAACATGGAGTTGTTGACCTTGGACTTTCCTCTCAATTGTGCTAAGAGGATGTGACAGGAAATGAGAGTGAATCGCCTGTTTTAATTTAACAAATAATGCAAGATAATTACTTTGAAATTGTAACAGAGAAAAATCCAGGTTTTGTTTTTCTTGTTTTGAAAGCAGAACTTGAAGTTCCCACAGAAAGGAACAGCTCCAAATGGTCTTCCCAACACCGTCATGCTGCCTATTTGGAAGTGTTCCAGAGTAACCATGGAGCAGTAAGTATGCCTGACTTTGTATTCGTCCATTCCTGTAGAGTCTGGTGTGCACGCAGAATAATGGAAT